>NC_090927.1:761955967-763205967 GCF_040938575.1 Ambystoma mexicanum | reverse complement strand
CAAAGCAGATGCTCTTTCCCGGATTGGAATGGGAGACACCATTGTCAACCCAGAGCCTGTACCAATAATTCCTGAACAGAGGATCTTGGGCCTGATTTCTTCACAATCCATCGAGGACATTGAGGCAAAAGTTAAACAATTTCTGAACCCAACAGACTTGCAGAACTAGCTACAAAAAGGAATGGATTTCACTTTAAACAATGACTTGCCTTATTTCCGAGGACGATTATTCCTACCACACGCCGATTTGCAAAGGCAAGTAATCTCCTGCTATCACGATTCATTGATTGAGGGCCACCCTGGCATTGCCAAAACAGAAGAGAAAGTGAGAAGACAATTCTGGTGGCCTTCGTGGAGAAAAGACATAAAAGAATTCGTGATGTCCTGTGGTGTGTGCGCTCAAAACAAGGGTCAAAAGAAAAGACCGGCTGGTCTTCTCCAACCATTAGACATTCCACCGTCTCCCTGGCACACCCTTTCTATGGATTTTATCACAGACTTACCCTCCTGCTCCGGGTACAACACTATTCTCGTTATTGTGGATTTGTTTTCCAAGATGGCCCACTTCATTCCGTTAAAAGGCTTACCCTCAGCTTCGGTACTAGCCAGAGAATTCCTTGAAAACATTGTCCGGTTACACGGATTCCCATCGGTACTAATCTCAGATAGAGGAAGCCAGTTTATTTCCCATTTTTGGCGTAGTTGCTGTCAATTGGCTCAAATCGATGTAATACTCTCAACCAGCCATCACCCCAGACCGATGGTCAAACTGAAAGAACTAACCAGACTCTCGAACAATATTTACGATGCATGCTACAACAGTCAGAGAGCAACTGGAAGGACATCCTTTGGATAGCTGAGTATGCATACAATAATTCCGTTCACTCTGGAACCGGGCAAAGCCCCTTTTACACTTTGTATGGAATTCATCCTCGAACTTCCAACCTCGATCCACCTCAAGATCTTGGAACACCCGCCGTGGATCAGTTACACACTGCTATTACCAAAGCCTTCAAAGAAGCTGCTGCACATTTACAACAAGCTAAAGAAAGGTACAAGAGAGGAGCAGATCAACACCGAAGCGAGGCCCCTCAATACCAGATTGGGGACCAGGTCTGGTTGTCCACCAAACACTTATCACTCAAAGGACCTCGCACTTTTAATCCCAAATATCTGGGGCCATATCCAGTTACGGCCATAATAAACCCAGTGGCCGTTAAACTAGGATTGCCAGCTCATATGCGAATACATCTTGTTTTTCACGTATCGCTTTTGAAACCCATGCAATCTGGAACCAGACTAACCAAACCTCCAGAACCAATTCAAGTGAATGGAGAACCTGAATTCGAGATTAAAAACATTTTGGACTCTAAGATCATCAGATCAAAGCTGTTCTACCTGATTGACTGGAAGGGTTACGGGCCTCAGGAGAGGTCATGGGAACCCTATGACCACGTCCATGCTCCTCGTCTAATCAAGAAATGTCACTGAACCTTTCCGGATAAACCAAAACCCCCGGGGAAAACAATTTTGGGAGGGGCCTTGAAGGGGGGGGGGTGCTGTCATGAGCACTACTCCCGAGGAGCCAGGACTGGCCCAGCGCCCCCGGAAGCAGACCCTTCTTCCACATCTCCGGACCCAGCAGGCCCCTGCAGGGGCCCTTTGGACCGTGTCCTGGCGCCTTTGGCGCCAGGCTCATAAAGGACTTCAGTCCCGGCGCCAGGCTCATATTGATAAAACTGTGTAATAATGCTTGGGTGGACTTACCTGAGGCAGACCATGCTGCATACGTACCCAGAACAATCCAGTCTGGCTGAAGTCCCCAGCCATCAGGGCTGGGAGGAACTATTTCCTCTATTCAGGAACTCTTTTCTTACCTGGGTGGGGCCGGTGGAAGAACACACACCTGAAGCACTTCTCTGCTATTTAAACCACGCCCGATGGAATACACGTGCTTCGCGTTATTCTGCATCAGCAGCAGGACGCTCACCGAGTCGGCTCCTGCATCCTGGCTCCTGACACGGCCGCCAGCACCCGGAACACCTGCAAACAGACAAGAAAAGAGAAGGTGAGCATTAGAAATTACTTACCGGAATCCGGCCTCAGCAATCCTACCTCCGACGATCCTGCAAAGGAAAGGTACAAGATTAGCAGCGCTCTCAAACGCTCACAGCCGCGCCGCCTTGCCTTACCCATCCGTGGTCTCGCCGAACTCCACCGCGGCCACAACGCCGGCAGCATCTCGGCACCAGAAAAACAGAAAAAGACAGTCATTAGAGGTGCCCGCTCTAAAGCGGCCACATTTCTTCCACTTACTTACGTGCCTCATCACGCACGACAGCGGCTGTGTCGCCGGCAGCATCTCAGCACCTGTAAGCAGAAAAAGACAATCATTAGAAGTAAGCAGTCGCTTTTCTTTCACTTACCTTCCTCCACCGCGGCTACGACGCCAGTACATCCCAGCACCTGCATAAGAGGAATACATGGTGAGCACTAACTAAGCACGGAGCACAAATACTCACCAAGAGACTTACCAGCTTTAGGTTTCTGGGCCCCGGCTCCTGTGGAGAAAAGACACTCATACTTACGGCTACCGTAGGAGAGACGAAGGACACAGTGTCCGCAACTATTTCCCACCCAGTGACTTAACTGGATTCTACGCACCCCTGCACCTGAAGCAGGATGGAGAGCTCATCTTTACAATACCTAAGGTGAGAGCTCGCAGAAACCAAGTTGGGGGTCAAGAAGAGTGAGAAACGGGAGATTGGTGGGAACACATATCCACCCCAGCTGGTAATCAATCCCTTTTCTTCCACCTGCAGAAAACTTACTCTACAAGCCAGGCAATCCAAATTCGGAGGCCCCGTCCAGAGCATCTTCCGGGCCCTGCGCCTCACGATAGAAGAAACAGTAGCAGTCCAGTTCGGGTCAGCGTCTCTGTGGGAATCAGGTGAGCGTTACACTAAGATCACCTGGTGTTATACCCTATGCACATTCAGGGTGTTCTTTTTTCTAGTTTTCAACATTAACCTGTGGAGACATCACGCGATCTCGGTCTTGCGAGATCTCGAGCCAACCAGATCGCGAGGAACCGCGCTCCGACGCAGAACATTGGCAGAGTGCCAGGAAAGCGGTCTGGCACAGCGCTGCTCCTGAAAAGGAGACATCATAACTCTGAATCATAAAGGACTGTGCAGTCTGGCTTCCAGGGCGTAAGTCCACTGCCATAGGAGGCCTCATGGGGGCCCTGGAAGCCTACAGCGTGCCATCCATGTGCACACCCTGCCTCCAGTGAAGTAACTGGGAGGCCCTGGCTGCAACAGTGAGTACTGCTCCCGCCCCATACATGGACAACGGACATCTACCCCTGTGTCCTTTCAATTAAAGCAGATACAATCATTACAGGCGTCCTGTCGTCCTCCGAGGCCACCACATAATTGGCGACGAGGATACCAAAAGACCCACAGGCCCACCACGCAAGGCCCCACACCACCCCCTGCGCTTCTCCCCTCACCTGGGACCCCAGCAATTCTGTGGATGCAGTGGGAGCCCCTTTTGTCCACGTATCTGGAGGCTGCAGGTGGCACAGGATATGCCCCCTCCAGGAAGAAGGCGATGCTGCTTAACGCAATGGCCGACTCAGAATCAGACCTCACAATCCTTCCCATCGACATGTACAAGGAGATGATGGGACAAGTAAGAGTGGAAATCACAACGACCAGGCAACTGTCAACCTACTCAGCTACATCAGAGCTCAAATTGAGTTCAAAGGCAGGTCTACCACCACCAAGGTGTACTTCTCGTCCAAAGGCCCAGCCGTGCTCGGATGGGACGATCAACACAGACTCAGTATAAAACTGGACCCCAGCACTCCGGAACAGGTAATCATGGTCTTCTCAGGAGCAGTGCAAAATTTCAGAGAGATTTTTCCAAGCCGGTTTTCCGAAAACACGGGGAAAGTGAGAAACTACGTCCACAAGATTCGTTTGAAACCCAATGCAGCGCCTGTGAAACATAAAGTCAGACCATTACCTGCCACTGCGAGACCTGCGTTAGATGCCCACCTCGGAAGATGGTCGAAGGAATCATCAAGACAGTGGAATCCTCCGAGTGGCTGAGCCCAGTGGTCCTAGTAAAGAAGAAATCCAGCAACGACCGCAGAATATGCATCAACCTGAGAAGTCTGAACCTAGAGGTTGTTACTGATAGCTTTCCGCTCCCCAGCATCAGCGAAATTGTCCTCATGATGAAAGAAGCGGCAATCTTCTCGAAGCTGGACATGCGTGACGCCCATTACCAGATTCCATTACACAGATCTTCGTGCCCCCTTACGGCGTTCATCACTCCTCACATTCCTATACACCGCATTGCCATTTGAGTTGTCTTCAGCAGCGTCTGCATTCCAGAGGATGATGAATTCACTACTAAAAGGCGTCACAAACGTTTCATACTTTCAGGATGACATCCTCGTGTATGCCAAGGACAACGAGAGCCATGACAAAGCACTCAGGGCAGTCTTGAGTAAGCTTCAAGAAGCAGGCGTCCATCTACGCCACGAGAAGTGTGCTTTTGGAGTGAGCGAGGTAGAGGACTTTGGGTACCGCGTCTCAAGTGAAGGGGTGAACCCCAAGAAGAACCTTCTGGAGGCCATAACAGACGCCCCGGCCCCGATGCCCAGAGAAGAACTACGATCGTTCCTGGGCCTAGCGGAGTACTACGCAAAATGTGTCCCAAGGTTCTCCGAAACCACATCCCCCATGAGAGAACTCTTGAAGAAGGAGGCAACCTACTCCTGGGGGCCAGAGCAAGATGAAGCCTTCACCGAAATTAAAAGAAGGATTCTACACGCACTGTGCCTGAAACTGTTCAACCCTGAATAGGACACCTGCATCACAATGGACGCCAGCGCGTACGGGCTGGGGGCCACCCTGACCCAGAAGGGCGACACAGAAAACATCGTAGCATTTGCATCAAAAGCCTTATCAGCGGAGAAAAATTACTTCACCGTAGAAAAAGAAATGTTGGCATGTGCCTGGGTCGTCAACTACTTCAGATCTTACGTTTGGGGCACGAAATTTAGATCCTCATTCACATGTAGAGCCCAGGCGGCACCAAGACTGCCACCCCGAGGCTGGCCAGGATCGCTGCAAAGCTTCAAGAGTACACATATGAGATAGCCCACATTGCCGGCTGGAAAAACGCGCAAGCCGACTGCATGTCCAGGCTCCTGAACCAAAATGCCCCAGGGACCACATTTTTGTAAAATGAATGTGTCATAGCCTCAATAAGTGACTTGCGGAACGGCAAGTACATGGACCTGAGCAGCGCCACTGGCAGGAGTACGAGCTGGACGATGCCCTATAGTGCGTAGCAGCCTGGGTCCGCAAAGGGTGCCTTCTGAAAGAGCAATCCCTGAAGGCCTACGTCCCTACTGGAACGTGAGCGACAAAATCACTGCCATGAACGGTCTCATTCTGAGAGGCGACCAAGTGATCCCGCCCGGCGGAATTCGCAAAGTGATACTGTGCAGAGCACATTCAGGCCATCTGGGGTGCAACATGACCAGACGCAGGATACGCGACGCCTATTGGTGGCCCGGCATGGATCAGGACATACAAATGGTTGAAAGATGCCATGAGTGCACGAACAGCGACAAGTGCCTGTCGGTGAGACAAGCCCCCATTCTGCCCACCGAAGTCCCCAAAGGAGTATGACGCAAACTAGGGCTGGACTTCATAGGGCCCCTGGACAGCATGTCCGCAGAACATAAATATGGGATAGTCATGGTCGATTACTTCTCCAAGTGGGTCAAAGTTGACTTCACCTCGGACATCACCACGAACACAGTCATCGAAGCACTCACCGCAATATTCCAGTGCGAAGGCCTCCCCGAGAAAATTGTTACGTACAATGGAGTCCAGTTGGTCTCTCGAGAATTTGAGAAATTCCTGAAACTTAACAATATTCGACAGCGAAGAGCAAGCCTCTACCACCCACAGGCCAATGGGCTCGTCGAGCGGGCGAACCGCCTCATCAAAGGGGCGCTGCAACTAGCACATGCCTCGGGCCTAGACCCGTACAAGACTGTCAAGGAAGCAGTTGCAGCATACCGCATCACTCCCAACGCCATCACCAGCGTTTCACCATTCCATCTGCTAAGGGGGAGAAGGGCAGCATCCACACTGGTGCCATCCTGGCTCCATCAAGTGAGGGCTGACGAAGATGTGGATATGGAAGACGTAGTTTTTCGTATGCAACGAAACAAAGAAGCCATAAAGGCTCAAGGGGACACTTGTCGAGCCGCTCGCCACACAGTTAATAAAGGCGATTTGGTGAAGATACGCCTTCCCCACAAAGACACTTCGACCGGCTCCAGATACAGTAGTCCCATAGAAGTCATTGCGAAAGGGTCAAACCACATCTGCACCAGCGACGGAAGGAAATGAAATCTAGAAAGGATGGCCATGTACCGCAGAAAGGAATCCATCGAACAGTCACTGTGGGAAACCGGAGAAGATCAAGACCAACAAGAATCAAGCGCCAACCCTCGCCAGGCGGAAAGAGATGCTTCGGAGTTACCCTACGGCGACAAGTTCTCAAGCACCAACTCACCAACCCCACTCAGGGAGTCACAGCGAAGGGCAAGACAAGGAGAACCCGATCCACCCGCACCTCCCCAAGAGTGCTGCCGCAACCCTGCCCCGCTCCTTGATCAAGGCAGACCACAGAGAGAGAAAAGAAAACCCAGCAAGTTCGCAGACTTTGTCATGGAATGACCATCCATCCTTTTCCCACTAAAGGAGGTGTGTGGAGACATCACGCGATCTCGGGAGCGCGGTCTCACGAGATCTCGGGCCAACGAGATCGCGAGGACCCACGCTCCAACGCAGAACGTTGGCAGAGCGCCAGGAAAGCGGTCTGGCACAGCGCTGCTCCTGAAAAAAGAGTCGCAAAGGACTGTGCAGCCTAGCTTCCAGGGCCTAAATCCAATGCCATAGGAGCCTCATGGGGGCCTTGGAAGCCTACAGCGTGCCATCCATGTGCACACCCTGCCTCCAGTGAAGTAACTGGGAGGCCCTGGCTGAAACAGTGAGTACTGCTCCCACCCCATACATGGACAACTGACATCTACCCCTGTGCCCTTTCAATAAAAGCAGTTAGAATCATTACAGGCGTGCTGTCCTCCTTTCAGGACACCACATAACCTTTACATTCTTTGATGCTGACAGTTTCAATAAAACGAGAATGCAAAATCTAGGCCACTGCCATTATTTTCATACAGACCTGCTAAGAGAATCAGAATTCTTGAAGAATCATTTGCTATGGGGCCACATAGGCTCGCGATCTGACATTCATTTGCTAAACAAAACAAAAAATCGGACATATAAGTGTCCAGAGTTTACAGCAGCATACACGTTCTTGAAATTGATGGACTTTGCATGAATGAGAGATGCAGCAACAGGTGAATAAAACACGACTACTAGATTAACTCCTTCTTTTGTCACCAAGACATCCACGAAAAATGAATTCCAGGTTGATGCGGTGCGCAGATCTTTGGTACTCTAGAATATAAGAAATAGAACAATCTAAGATGGCCACAAACGTGTCGTTCGATCAACCCTGATGTACTTACCACCTTGTTTTTGGTGCGTTACAATGTAGGACTGTACTGGAAGAGGTCTCCTTCTTACTTCAAACTGTTGTTCATACCGCAATACGTCAAAAAGGCAATACGAAAAGTATTTAAAAAAAATTATCATTTCTTGTGGAAGATTGTCAACATGCATTTTTATTGATTATTTAAAATATCTTTTCCAATTTTACTAAGACTTGCGAACGCGGACGTTTTGTCCGTATTTCATTATAAAGGGAAATCTATTCACATCATAGCGAATTGAGCTCACATTTCAAAGGCAATACAATCGTTTTAAGATGGCCACTGAGCGTTACCCTGCAAAGCTAAGCTTTCCGAGTAGCCCTGACTACAGTCCTCTTGCTATTTCCATGATGGGGAGACGCCCCCTGTCTTTCTTACTCAGTCCAACCGCGGTCTATGTCTGGGACTGAAGTGCAGCAGCTGTTCGGCACGGCGTCCACCTCCTTCTCCCACCACCGCAGAGGATGAGACTCCTGCCTGCACTGCATTCACAGCAGCAGCAACTTCCAGCGCCCCGCTTCTTCTAGCGACCGGTAAGAGATGGGCGGGACGTGAGCCTCTGTGCAATCATTGGTTCAAGTGATGATGTGTCATAAGAGCGCAGCGCCCAGAGGACCGTGTGTAGTCCTCAGCTGCGTACTGCTCCAGTTCTCACACAGCGTCACTCGAGAGACCACCTGTAGTCCAGACACTTTGCAATCGAAACTTATCTGTATTCCATAGATCCGCTGCAGTCACAGAACCTACATTGCACTTAAAGAGTGCCTGCTTGCCCACAGTCTTCGTCTAAATGTCTCACGAGTCACCCAAAAGCCCACTGCGCTCCGAACCTGCACGATGCCTTAGAGGTTTAGACACTGTGAGGTGTCTATTGACACCTACCTATAGGGGCATATTTAGCTATCGTAGTGTTTACGCAATGATTAGAAGTGCCACCTCTTTGCATTTTGAGAAACACATAGCCGCAACACCCCACACCGGCCTCATTGGGGCCCCACATTTGGTTTACCTGGTTTCCATATTCCCCTTTGCCCTCCCTCCAATCACATCCCCCGGAAATAAGACACTGACTGGTTGTGGATGTACAGCCACAGTTGCTTTATTAAGCAGGAGGTAACTTACAGGTGCCCCGTTATTTGCTACTTGGTACAGCATCAGGTTTTTCTGCTCTGAGCTGCACCCCTTAAATTCCCCACTTTATGGCGAGCAGCATCCGCTAAGCGGAGCTGACGCAGTTACTTTTCCACTTTACTTTTGTACCAACTCCAACTTGATGTTGAGCAGCATCTGATGAGTAGGGTTGCAACGGTATTACGGTATACCGTTAAAGATACCGTGAACCACTTAATTGAACAATAATAACCGTCACATTGTTTATACCGGTATACCGTTCATACCGTTAAGTGTGCTTTTCAATCTGATTTGGAAAGGCTGCAGTAAGCAAGTTCTGCGCAGTCTTGGTCTTGCACTGTTGGATGTGCCGTCTGCCAAGTAGTTTCAGTTTGAGCAGTTTTTAATGCCATTCCATAAACCACACGTGCCCGACACAAAATCAACATGTTAGCAATAGGAAGAATAAATACAGTGCCAAGAAGGAAAGGGGTTTACTTTTTTTATTTACATTTTTTTTTAAAGCGCTCACACAGCCCCAGGGCATCGAGGCGCTGTTAAAGAAATTGGTTTTGTTTATTTTGTTGCGTAATTGTTTTTGTCTTAGTTGCAATTTATAACGTGCTTAAACACCCAGAAGTTTCTAAGCGCGGACCCAGGGATTGAACCTGTGTTGCTTTGTGTCGTCTTGCTTCCAAGGCACGCACGTTGCCGCTGAGCTATCCTCCCGGGACTTTGGGTTGGCGGCTTTGGGGTTTATATATTTATAATGGATAATGTTTTCTAAGCATATGACAATGGCGGATTTCCCTGGTTCTATCATTGAATTTACATATAATAAGTCACACTGCGAAATTTAATCATCTCTGTGGGTATTCCCTGCTGCCATACCAAAGGGTAACATGTCCGTGATTACTGAACACCTTTTGGCCCAGAAGTAAACTAAAGGCAGTAACGTAAAGAGAGAGTGCGTGTGCGTGTGTATGCGCACAAGCGTATACTACCATCAGACTCCATTGATCTGTGGCATGCAGATTATCAATATGGCAACATGTTCATCTTCACCAGTAGCCAGTGGGGGAGCTAAAAGCCTAAATGACCACTTAAGAAAAGCTATTCAGTTTGCTTTGCCAGTCGCAGCAGGGCCCCACCTCCCCCTCCTCTCCACACGTGCGTTTGTGTTTGGTGCAAGCAAGCGGTGGCATTTCAGTGGAAAGTATGTTGAAAAGCCCAATTCTGGCCCTGGGTGCATGGTTTTGTTTGTGATGATAAATCTGACAATTTATGACCTTTTAGAAAATATTTGTTAAGATTAGTTAACTCCACCTGCTATACCGTGATAACCATGATATACCGTCATTTGGCAAGAAGGTTATTGTACCGTCATAAAACTAATACCGTGACACCCCTACTGATGAGCGGAACTGACGCTGTTATTTTTTCCACTTTCGCTTTGCGTGAACTCAGACTTGATGGCGAGAAGCCTCCGTTACGCGGAACTGACACCGTGAAAGAGTATCTGCTTGCCCATAGTCTTTGTCTAAAGGTCTCATGAGTCACCCAAAGCCCACTGCACTCCAAACCTGAAACTGCATGATGCCTTAGACACAGTGAGGCGCCTATTGACACCTACGTATAGGGGCATATTGAGCTATCCTAATGTTTGTACACTGATGAGAAGTGACACCTCTTTGTCTTTGATGTTTATGTGTTTATATTGCGCTGCAGCCCACAGGCATCAGAGCGCATTACATTAAGAAAGACTAAAATATAGGAATTTGAGAAACACATATTGGATAAACCCTACATTTGGAGGTTCATGCCTTTTTTTAGTTTTGCATATTAGGCCATGCCTTAGCGCCACCTGTAAGCGGAAGCTATTGCATTGGGGGTGCTTGTTGGAGAGGTGTGGAATACACAGCCTTTGTACTGTTTGTTCTTATACCTATCCATTGACAGCCCATAGCCAAGTTAATCTCTTTAACCATTTCCACCCACCTTCCCCCTCCCCACTGAAAACGCGCCTCGCTGGGATCTCTCTGAACTAGCTCTAACACGTAGTAACAAAACTTTGTGCCATATACAGTCTGCCAGTGGTATTTTTAAGCAGTCTTGTGGCAGTTGATGGCTTAATTGCTGGTGTAAATAAGATGCTAATGTAGTAAAATGTCTTAACGAAATGTACCTTTAGCCACTTGATTATTAAGGAATATGTGTCCTCGTATTTGTTTGTGCCCCCCAAAGTCCTTTTAAGAGCATGCATCGGCAAAGCCAACAGTTTTGGCTTGTCTATAAGTGTTATGCATTTGCCAGACACTGAACGTCCAAACGAATAGCCTCAATTTCAGGTTATCATTAAGCCAAAGGTTTGCTTGCAAAACAAACTGAATCCGCCCCATTAACCCATTCCCACCCAACTAACCCACCTGCCCTCCAGATCTGCTCTTTTATGCCTTCTCAGATATGTGACCTTGAAGCTTTGCGAGATATTAAGTGGGCCTTCCATTAAGCTATTTCCACCTCCCAGCTTGAACCAAGATTTGCTTTTTCATGATGGACAAGTACAACCTCAATGTCTATGGCCATAAAATGACACATGGTGGAGTGCTTCCGGGTAAAGTTGGTGGCTCACATCTACTTCCGGCCACATCCTTCTCAGGCGAGGGCCTTCACCCCCCATGATGCTTTCTGTCAGTGATTTGAAGTCCATTATCTGGGCTGGTTTAGACCGTCCTGATCCATTGGCTCAAGTTCAGCAACCTTGCCCAAGCAACTTAAGGTAGGCCGAATGTCTGTGTTCATCAATTAAGGCGCCCCTGCGTGGTCCAGATTATGGCACCCAACAATACCTGGTGCCAATAGGGGCTTAGGGACACTCTAACTGTTAAGACTAAAAAGAAAAGAATGAACATTAGGTTTTTTCCCCCACATATTTCTTTTTAATTTGTTTTTTAATTTTTCATGTGATTTTAGTCTCTTACCGTGCATCGTCACGTTCAAGATTTTCACATATTACTTATGACTGTCTCCCCCTCCCTTCTCCCCTAACCCCAACTCAAACCAGAAATGTGAACACGGATATCTTCTAAATGTTTTAATTGACTATCCCATAGGTATTCAAGGTCTTCTCATGAGCTCTTGGTTTCCATTTTCATCCTTCTCCTCAAGTTGTTTCCTTTCTTCAAGTTGGTGCATATATCTTGTATGTCTGTTTTCTCATGGGGGTTGTCATCTGCTGAGTTGAAAAGTGTGTGCACTAGTACATTCCAGGTCGTTATATCCTCAGAACTTTCCCTGTTGCAGTGCGTCCTACCACACCACTGCCTCTTCATGGACCATCTCTTTACTTCCCACCATCTATCTATATGCGGGCCCTCCCGTGTCTTCCATGCCATTGATGTTCTCCTTTTTGCCAGTACCCTCGCCAAGTCTATCGTCCTATTCACCGGCTTAGCCTTTTTTTTTTAACTTTGTATACCCCCGGGTGGCATGCTTCTGGTGACCAGTCGTAGCCTGTTATGCCCCCATTTCAGTCTTGCTTCCATTTCTAGCCAGAACTCTCGTATTACTGGGCAGGACCAGAACATATGTCCCATATTTCCTTTTTGTACTCCGCACCATGGGCCTCTTTTTTTTACCTCTGTGTGTGGAAATCGTGGGGTCATATATACTCTATGGAAAGTGTAGTATTGGGTCAGTTTTAGTCTGGCATTTCTCTCTCTCTCTCTCTCTTTCTCTCTCTCTTCTCCCCTTTGAGCAGGTCCATGGGTAACGCCTCCAGCAATTGCTGAAATAGTCTAGATACTGCATGTCCGCCTTCTGCCACCTCATATAACAGTCTCAGTACTGCATTATCGTCTCCCTGGGTCAGGAAGTCTGACCATTTATTTTCTAGTGTGTCTATCATTGTAGCATATGTTCTGAACTGACCTGTGTATCCCAACTGTTTCCCTCAAATCTTGAAATGTTAGGAGCCCTTCTGAGGTGTTCAAGTCTTGTATCGTCACTACTCCCCTTTCCTCCCAGTGCTTCCTGCCTTGAACTAAGTGTTCTTGGTCGCCATGGGGATCTGAGGGAAGTAAGGTTCTCCCATTTTTAGCATCGCTTTGGTTCTGGACCATATCTACCTACCCAACTGCAGGAGGGTCGGAGGGTCTGCAATCCTTGTCTTTCCCAGCCACAGTACTTCTTTTAGGTGGAACAGGGCTCATCAGGATGTGTTTGCCTGTTTCTGAGTCAGATAACTATTCTGCCACATGTTGAAGCTGTCCTGCTAAGTAGAAAAGTTAAGTGTGGGAGGCGCAATCCCCCCTCTGCATATTCTCCCCATATGAAGCTGCTTAACAATGAGTTCAGGTCCCTAAAAAAGGCTCTGGGTATAACATATGGGATATTTACAAAGTGGTACAATAGTCAGGGGAGGGATGTCATCCCCAAGAGTGCTATTCTGCCGATCACTGAGAGCAGCAGTTTCTCCCATAATTTGATGGCAGCTTCCAGTCCGGACTTCGCTTTCAGTGTATTATATTTATGCGTGTCTCTTATATTGTGGTAAATCTTAACTCCTAGGTACTTGAAGGGGTGGTCCTTCCATTGTAGTCCCAAGTGTGGGAGGTGTTTCTCACCTGCCCCCACCCACCTCACCAGTGGAAAGAGGTAGGATTTTGTTATGCTGATCAAGATCCCTGATAGTATCGCAAAGTTCTCCAGGACCTCTAGGTACCACTCCAGACTGTCCTCAGGGTGTTTGATTTATAACAACATATCATCCGCTTATAGGGATATCGCATGTTGTACCCCGTCAACCTGGAGTCTTTTAATGTTTTCCTCATAAATATTGCTAGGGGTTCTAGTGCCAGGATATATAGCAAGGGGGACGAGGGACAGCCCTGTTTTGTGCCTCTTTGGATTCCGATATATGTTTACCAGTGCATATTCTTGCCGTAGGGCTTGAGTAGAGTATATGAATCCACCTCATAAAGTTGTATCTCATGCTGAAGCTTCTTACTGATGCAAACAGCCACTCCAACCGGACCTAATCAAACGCCTTGATGTCATCTAGTGCAACCACTGTGCAGCCTTCCGGCCATGTCCGTTTACCAGCTATTATGGCGTGTAGTCTTCTAAGGTTTTGTGTTGTTGCTCTAGATATGCTGCTACTCTCACCCTTACAACATAGTTATTTAGCACCCTCACATTCAAGGAGGCGATTTTAAGTGTTTTAGCCATCGAGTTTCCCCCCTCATGTCCCTCTGCTCTCTCCATCTCATCCAAGAGCTCCCGCTGTTTTCACCATTCTACTCCCCTATGGGTTCTAGTCATGCATCGTCTTCTGTATTAACAAGGCCGTGTTGTAACTTAAACTACCCTCAACATTAACTTTAACATACCGCCTACTGGGGTTCACCCGAAGAGGCCTAACCACCATTTGTGCCCCGGTTACGTCAGGGTTTGGTGGTCGAGTACTGTGTAGTACTCAAACTACTCTGTGTTAGGGGAGTGAACCGTGCTCCCGGGCATATTGGGTGAGAGATCAAACCGTGGAGATGAACATTCCCCGTCTCTGTATCCCATGCAATAGCACTGACCAGGGATCCTCTGTCTGGATAAAGTCTTATAAACCAAGTTCCTGGTCCCCTCGCCATTGTTTTCAAATCTGGGTCATGCTTTCAATGTCAATTGTGTCTTGCTGTTCCCCTTCACCTGTAGGCTCCTCTTGTGTCTTCTGTTCTCTCCGGCATCTGCTCCATGCGAATTTCATTTATTCAGGCGTTTACTTCTTCAGGGATCTCAAAAAGGGCTTTTCCTTTGTAGATTACTTTTAATTTTGCAGGGCACAGGAGCATGTATTCTATGCCCTGATGTCAGTCTTTCTTTAGTCGGGATGAACAGGCCTCTTCTCCTCTGCCCCTGAAGAGTATAATCTGGGTAGATAACCAGTAGTGCTGAGTCCTGGCGGATCTCTCCCCCTGACCTGGAAAAAGCCAGGATCTTCTCCTTGTCTCAGTAATTTAGAATTTTTGCTATAATGGGCCGAGGGGGTGCCCCTCGGGGAGGTCTTCTCTCAAGCGCTCGGTGGGCTCCAAGGCATAAAATAAGCAGTTTCGCAGAGCAATTTGCTATGCAATTCTGTAGGTTTGCTAATTAAATTGGCACTTGTGTCGCAAAGCTAGCTATTCAAGTTACCCTGTTCAATTAAAGCACAGCTCAACCAGCATTCCTCTCTTGCCTTCAGAGCTCTCTCCACCCTCGATTCTCTGTTGACTGCAAGTTCAAAGGGGCTAACGGAGAGAGAGTGCCGCAGTAATCATCCCCTTCACTCATGTGCAAAAAGGCCTGTGTGGGAGTGCTATGCACATTTTTCTTTTTCAAATAATTGCAAACCAGAAATAATCGGGATAATACTGTTATTAAGCTATCTGTATCCTGTCTGCCAAAGACCAGTATGTGTTAGTTATTTCTTTTTAAAAGGGCTTTCAATTCCTTTTCTAAAAATGTAATTGGTTACATAATGTATAATTACAGTATTGCTACTGTAAAACACTGCATCGTCTGCATGCTTCATAGTTAAGTGTATCTAAATATCAGTGTCTACTAGATTTCATTTTGGTGGCGAATATGCATCATATGGCGAGTGGACACTTTTGAAAATGTACATGACCACGCAGCCAAATGATTTTAGGGCAAACCTAGTTCTGAGGCCTACTGGTTACATACCACTTGCAACTGGTGCTCAACCCATGAGCTGATCCCATACTCCTTGACATTGTATCTTAACATATTGCTTTATACCCATTACCCTGAAAGTGAGATGGCTGCAAACTACAATATTGTGCCTTGTTCTCTGCCTGCTATGCCATCCACACTGCTCAGTCTTTTACATAATGAATACACAAAGCTAATATTTACTTAAAGTAGCGATCAATAGTTTCATCCAGTCTGTACATCTACAGACCCACTGCAAATCTGTACACCGTAGTTGGCCTCCAGAGCTCACTTTGCGTTATGATTATGATTGCATTATATATTTGCACCTGCAGTAGAGAGCTGGCCAAACTGTTTTTAGAGCCTTTTATCATATCTATTTATTTTTGCCCATTCATGCAGCTAACCTTTTTACAGACACTCATCCAGGGCTCGCAAAGTATTTTTGCTTACTTGCATAGTTGAGTAGATTTTAAGGTGGGCCAGTACCATTTGCAGGGGGTGTTGGAAACATTTAAATAAACTTTACTTTGTTTGCAATAAATGTCAAAGTATCTGTGTATGGCTGGCCTCTGGGTGGCAGTGTGCCAAACTAAAGTGGGTTTGTGGTGACATGCACCATTTTACAGAAAGTGAATTTAAATTTGTCGTCATCCGTTACCATGGGTCTAGTGCATGTCTCTTCAGTCGAGTGGGTAAACTTAAGTTACTCAACCTGCAGGTCTAGTGGCATTTTAAAGAATTTGCGAGGCCTGATTTAGCTCACTAATGTCTTCAGCCGGAACACAAAACAGCTGTATTGTTGCTCATTTTATATCTAGGGTACAAGTATCTTCTGCTGGCATTAAAAACATTAGTACAACATTGCTAATCAAATGGGGTTGTTTGCTAATCAAGAAAACATTTATTAGCAAACTCCTGCTAATCAGTTTTTGAAAACAAATTTATGCCTTGGGCTCTCTCCATTGTGAACCCTTGTGATAGAGCCCCAGGCCCTATTTCCTGGCAGAGCATATTCTCTATGTAGGTGGTGGGGTTTCTACGTTCTGCTCCCTCTGGCAACCCCAGGATTCGTACATTATTACTCCTCGCCCTTCCCTCCGCGTCCTCAGCCCTATCCTGCAGTATCCGGACTCTTGCCTTCAAATCCTGAACTGTTTCCTATAATTCCTTGGTGGAGGATTCAGTTTCCTCCAGTTTCTTTTCCGTTTCACCCATTCTGCCAGCTAGATTGCGTAAGTCTTGTTGCAGACGGTTCAAATCGTTTTTCACCTCTCCTATGAGGGTCTCACGGAACCGCAATCGCCTTGAGGATTTTGTTGTCGGTGTTATCCAGTTGTGGTTCCTTATCTTTTCCCTGCAAATGCTCGTCTGAGGTTTTGGAGTCTGATCTTTGATCGTTCCTTTTGGTAAATGTCTCTAAAGTAGTTTGTTTTGACTGAGTGGCCATTCTTTTTCCTTCTGTCATTGGTTTCTCCTGCATTTTGTTAGTGCGTCCGCAATCAGTTTGAGGAGAGGTAGGTCTCCTACAGGTACCTAGATCTTTATGGCAGGCCTGTGCGACTGTATTTGTATTTTTCCTTAACCCTATCTTCTGCTCCTATGGATGGATAGGTGTCTCACTGAGACTCTCGGATCTGAGCTTTATGATGGCCTTAAGGGAGGCTTCCTTCTGTTATGGTGGAGGCAGTTACTATGGGTCAGTCTTGGCGCCGCATACAGCTGTATTTCCCCCTCGGTGGTTTCAGTCATGCTGTCCACTAGTGTACATGCTTTACAAGCGTGTCTGCCCTTGTCTCCTGATTGACTGGGTCTTATTTGCGCCTTTATTGCTGTACTTCTGTCCAGAGTGTTTCTGCCTGGAGGACCGCGTGAGCGTCTTAGCTTTTGCCGGACTGGTTTGCCTGGTGCTTTGTTTCTGCTCCGTGTGTGCTCCTGGGAACGACCGGGGGAGGCAACTCAATATTGCCACTAGGAGCTCTCGTTTGTCCGTACACCAGAGTGTTGTTGCTTGGGCGGGGGTGGGTGGGTGCGCGCAGTTCAATCTCGCTCCCTTTCTCACCCTGCTGGTGAATCGCCCAGGTTCTGCTGTTGGTTGGGCAGGGGGTGCACGCAATACACTGTCCCTCACTCCCGCCGTACTCTGTTCCCCTTCTCTCACCTTGTAGCTTCGGGTAAGCGGTCACCTCTTACAACGATGCTGCTGAGTCTGTTGTCCTCATTTCCCCTTTGGTGTGCTCTTCTTACTGTCGGCTCTCGTGCTGCTTTTGCCTCTTGCTGGATCGCTCCCGCCATTTGGAAGTGTCCCTCTTCAAACTGACTCTGTTGATTTCTCCTCACCCCAGCAGCTATTTTCCTCAGAGATCAGTACGGAGAGTGCGAGCTGGGGGGTTCTGCTGGCCATGTAAAGCATTGAAATATCTAGTTTGATAGGATTAGATGAGGAGCTCACTCGGAATGCGTCCCGTTGACATCACGGCTAGCTGCGCCCCCTGGTTTTTTCCACTTATGATCTGCAAAGGAATCGCCCCTGCGCCCAGTTCTTCCCTCATTTCCATGGTTTTCCTGTCCCTGATGATCAGTACATTTATTTTGCATTTACTGGGGCTGGGAACTTGCTCACCACTCGCATCATTGTCCAGATTTTGCCATTTTATGGGCAGGTAGTACTGTTATGGAAGTCCATGACAAATGCCTACTTAAAAGCCAAATAATTTTGGTTTTGCCATTTCTTGTTATTGCTTTTCTTCAAGCTGCTTGTACCGCTAAGGAATATTAAGTTACTGTCCTATTTCTGTGGAGGGGAAGATCATATTTGCCCTGTTCTTGCAGCAACAATATTCGCTGTGGAGGTACTATCGCATTTACACATAACTCTGTTGTGAGAGGCAGTATTTAATTGCAAACGCAAGTGAACATATTATGATTTATTTTGCTAGCAGACATCGGACTGCTTCAATCTATTATTAGGGGGCCATGTCAATATTAATGAGCCTGGTGCCACATGGAACACGAGGGCTTGTGGGTCTGCACTGCTGCTCATCAGAGGAACTTTGGGGAGTGGGTAAAGCAAAATATTGTGGGAGGGGCTACTTTGAGAAACTTTTTTGGGCGGGGCAAACCTACTTGGGGGGGGGGGGGGTGCGGAGGGGCTGGACGCTTCCCGTTCTCTCCATGAAATGTTGGTAGGAACAGCCAATGATGCAATTATAAAGCATGTTGGGCTACTGACATCGCCCATGGATTGCTGTATGATTTAAGGACAAACTACACATTTCTATTGGCACCTGCCAACATGGCTGTGGTTGTGATGTTTGGTGGGTTGTGTCATTGGTGCTACAATTGTGTCAGTTGCTATAGAAATAATATTGTGCATGGCTATAAACAAATTGATGTTTCCAGCATGAAAAAGGTTGTTCCCAGTTGTTGTTCGGTGGCCTTCTGGGCAAGGGATAGTAATGGCCACCTCGATATTATTCTACCTCCCATCCTAACCAACAACACACCTCTGCACCACAACAACACAGGTTAACGCAGTGGAACGTAAACCCACTTCAAGACACATGTCTACAGTAAGTTTTACTAAACACTGCACTCAGCCACCCGAGTACTAACGCACACAAGTCCCTTGAAGCCTTCTCTGGTAGACACCCACACAATTTACATTATTGATCTGTAATACCCATTAACCACTGCCCCTGACAACCCACAAAATCTCAGAAACGGAAACGTACACAGCACGGCTAGCCTTATGTTTCAGATCTACTCATCAACATTGCAGCAAAGCACTCTTGATCTTTTGATCTTCTCCCACGTTTAGTCCCCTACCCTCTCCTTTTGCAGGTCTTGAAGCGTCAATAAATCATGCAAAGGGCAGATGTTGTGCTATACAAAACCCAATAATGCAGCAAGTATAGCAAAGATTTGTGCTCCTTCTCCTTTGGGGCAGAGCTTTAACCAGCCCATGCTACTCAGGTAACTGATAACAGTGGAGGAAATGGTTATAGCTGCTGTGACCATTGCGCTACGCTACAGTCTCTGCACTGACTGGCTGGTGAGAATAAATCTCCCACTGTCAAATCCATGACATGGCACTGAGGAATGGCCATTGCTACTACAACACAATTCTAGGTCTTGGGGATCAGCCAAAGAGCAGCATTCGGAAACTGTATTTTGTACATTGAATCCGGCCATCTGTAAGGGTGGCTTTTTTCTAACAATGGTGAATTTATCAAATGTTTGAAGTTAAGGCACAATGAGATTAAATTATTTGCCCAGGATCACCCAGTTTGGTTACGAAGTGAAGCCATGATCTTATTCTACTCTGTAATTTAGGCACTTGACTATTTATTTTCCGAGCTCCCATTGGTACATATTTATGTTTTGACTTTCGACGGCTCATGATCTAATGGCTACAATAATGCAGTTTATTTGCAAAACACATAAATCATCTGGTCAAGCAACTTGACAATATGTAAACCCTTATAGAAACATATTAAGCCAGAAGAATTTCTCTGTAAAAAGCTGTATTTTCCACAGCTTGAATGGAAGACTGCAACCTTTGCTGTCTCCTGGGGTGGCTCCACCTCTCCCACCTATCCTCTCAACCATGGCACCCCCCCCAAGGTTCTGTCCTTGGCCCCCTTTTTTTTTCTTTTCTCACTTTACACTTCCTTCTTAGCTCCTATCATCTCCTCATTTGGCTGAAGAACTCTGGTTGTCGCGGACCAGAAGGAAAGCGAGCAACACTTTCCGCGAACATTGCAAAAGAGAAGCAGAGGCTGTGGAAGCAGGAAAGGTACAACTGGAACGGAGCTGAAGGGAGCTGCAGTGTGAAGCCGGTGAGGGCAGATGACAAACACTCATACCGCAGGTCTCTGAAAACCAGCAATATGCCATTCTTGAATGTCGAACATTGTGCAAACCGTCATAAGTACTTTTGAATGCTGAAGCAAGTGCTCAAAAGTCTGAAAGAAAGTGAAGATGGTAAAGATGGTTTCAAGGGTGAAACTGATACTTGACGAACTGAAAGCATTATTGAATACCATACAGAATTAAAGCAAAATGAAAATATGATTGAATAAGCATTTCTAAATTCTGCAAAGATGAGGCAAATTATGAAAATGTTTCGAATGATATGAGAGCAACGTGGTGCAAGTGGTGAATACCGCAGAGCAACTTGATTGAAATACAAGTGTTGGCAAAGCAAATGAAGTCTCAAGAAGGGTGTTGGAAGAGAAACAAGTTTTGACACAAGCCAAGTGGTCCAGGAACTAGAGGTTGAATCAAAACCTTTATTGGCAAGGGCCAAAGAAGTTCCCCAGCATAACCAAATGAATGGTGATAAAGCTAACCATGATAAAGTGTTGAAAGAGGATAATTCTGATACAAGAAGTACTTTTCACTATCAAGGGAAAGCAATGGACAATTGTTGCAAAAGCTGATGAAGAGGTTTATCGGTTGCGTGACTTTTGATGGGTGGATCCTGTGGTCTGTTAACTGCGCCTAGACCAAGGGAACCCCTGCATGGGAGCAACATTAAAGAATCCCAGCCAAGAAGGGGTTATCGGTTGCGTGACCTATAATGGGTGGGCCGTGTGGTTTGTTGTGCCTAGACAGAGCCTGCATAAAAAGCAAGTAAAGAAAAAATGTGTGAATATCCAGCAGGAGCAAGTCAATGAAAATATGAGAAGATTTGTGTTGTAGCAGACGTGTATTGGTGAACCAGAGAAATCACCCTTAGTAAGAGTAACTCCTGTTAAGTGTGAACTGTGAACTTTCTGTCTTGAAGTTGGGGAAGGGAACTCCAAGACTTTGTGTAACTATATTAAACTTGCGGAAGGGGGCCCTGAGAGTTTTGTGGAACTGTTTTGAACTTGGAAAAGGGGAGCCGAAACGTAAGCCAGGAGCTGGAAGAAGCTCCGAACTTTGTTTGGAACACTATTTATTTTATTACTGACATCCCTACACATTGTTTAGCTTTAGTTGTGAGGACAATCGTAGGTTTTGGACACAACCGACTTTTAAGTTGAACTCTTTGACTCAGGACTGTCCTTAGTTTCTTTAGGTAGGGAAATCCCACTTTAGCCTAGGGCAACTTAGGCTTTCATCCATTGTGACATTTAAGTTAAATAAAGTAAGTTTGCTTGAACTTTGAATCTGTCTGTGTCTTGCTTCATGATACCTTCACACCTGATCCTACCATGCATGTAAACAATAAAAAGGGTTCCATGACTGCTTTGCGCTTGTATTTACTGCTTGGGTCTTTGCTGTGCAGTAAATATTTCGGATGCCCCGCCCTTACTGCCCTGTCCCACTCCTGGCCCCCTTTTCAAAGGGCAAGGGCCCTTCACACCTCACCCCATATCTCAAACTCGCACAAAGGGGGGTGTTTCTCACACCCCCTTCATCTGTTCTCTTTCCCACCCTGCCCGGCACTTACTGCCATCTCCTGCCCCGCTTCCTCTTCTACTTTGTGTCCAACCTGCTTGCCTCACGGGTTATCTTTATCTCCCTATCTCTCTCTCTCTCCCCCCACTCAGTATTGCACTTCCAGCACAGCAAAGTGATGCCCCCAAACAAAGAATATTACAACACGTATAAAATTAATAACTTCAAACATCTCAAAGAACCAGATATGACATATGGCTTCATTAAGAGATCAGTGGTAAATATGGTGATAATTCCATCCAACGGAATTAACATTAACGCTGTGTTGTACGGCGGTATGTCTGCCGAATCATGAGTAGGCAGGTGTACTCACCACCCGTCGGCGGTAACGGTAATTCCGGCAGAATTGCTGCCGTAAAACAAAACGCCAGTTAGTAAACCTCCATACTGTCAGACGCATTAAGTATGCCTCCCCGGCGGCCTAACTCCCTGTGACACCATGGTACACAGAACAATAATAATAATAATAATAATAATAATTTGGCACTTATATAGCGCTACGAACCCTCAGGTATCTGAGCGCTGCTTATTATTACCCACGGTGTGTGGTGCTCATTTATCGACCTCGGAAGGATGAAAGGCTGAGTTTGGCCCTGCCAGGATTCGAACCTGCGTTAGCAGGCTCTGCACAGATGTCAAAGCGAGCGCTCTACTCGCTGTGCCACATGTCAACACACCTTACAAGACATTTACGCACAATTTCATGTGTCCAAACATGTACACAAGACACCCAGGAACCATTGGATGGTGCTTGGATGCGTTTCTGCCTTATGTTGCTTTAAGGAGTAATTGTGCCATTCACAAGCAATACTATACAGGGAGTCTCCATGCGGAGGTCACTTCCCTTGACCTTTTAGGTGGAGGTAACTGCACTTTTTTTTTTTGGCTAAATTACTGCCAATTGAGCTGTATTAATTCAGCTGTATTTCCACTTCTAAGACGGTGGAAATACCATTTTTATGTTTTCCGGTGGTAATTTTGCCGGCGGAATTGGCATTGGCACTAATTTCCACTGTATCTCGGCAAAAATTAAGCTGGTGGAATAAACGCCTATTTTTTTGGAAAGCTTAATTTGGAAGAGTGCTAAAAGTGGTGGTAATTCCGTTACTGCCACTTTATCCACTTAATGCTGAACTCGTAGTGAGGCCCATAGGTTTTATTGGGACCACAGGGGTCATAGTTGCTACCTGTGGATAAAGCCTAACCCTAAATAAAATAATGTCACGTTTCCATCTAGTGTTTCACGCCTGATTTCTATCACATCTAAGCACTGTACTAATAGGTGCCAACCGTCCGATCAAAGCGTCGATCTATCACACGGAATGTCAGTTATGAAATTATTGGTTGCCTCTGTCGTGATTTACTGTGCATCAGAATCTGAATGTTTAACTCTTGGAAGGTTCTTGTATCTGCAGTGCTGTGGCTGTTGGAGGCTCAGAGATCAGATAAAGGAATTGTCTTAAGGCAGCAGTAGTTGCAAGGGAAGCTTCAAATGACACCACCACGCCCCTTAAATAACAGCAATCTTTTAAGTGTTTTTGCTTTGAGGTTTTGTCTAAGGAGGGAGCAGACTCCCTGAAATATTATACGCTTGTCACTGAAAGTCAGCGAATGTGGTTCAAAATCCTTTTTTTGGTTACATTTTGTCTCCCTGTGTGAGAGGGTATGCCCAGACTTGGGTCCCTTGCTCGCTGCACCATAGGCAACCATGCTGCACCTCACTGATGCGGCCCAACAAGGTCGAAACACATCTTGGGTTGCTTGTTTCTGTGGGGCCTAGCAGTTTGGGCTGGACTGCTCTCATTTGTGGCAGTACCTGGTTATGGCTGGACCCCTTTTGCAATGGCACAGACGGGCTAAATAAGTATGGCGTGGAAGGTTGCCCAGAGCAGTGCCAGTGGTTCAGATTCATTCAAAACCTTCCACACATCATCACTCTTTTGGTTATAGTGAAAGAAAATAATTCCATTTGCCTCTAGTAAATGTAAGACACTTTATTGAAAAAGAAGGTAGTGGCCTTGCCCCTCTGTCCCCCCAAAACAAGTAACAACAATCTCCATTTTCTCATATTGTCTGTTTTGGGCTCATTCTCGGTGTGGTTTCAGGGTTGGTCAACCCTTGTTAGGCTGCATCGTTCTTTGATCCGTGAGTAGTTGCTTCACTATTCTCTCCATACTGGTAATGTGTTTTTTGATTATCTTAACTGACGTGGCAATCTTTTACTTCAACTTTATTTCACTGCCTGCAACACTTGGGCTCCTGCCACATGCTCATATTTGGCTCTTTGCCAGTTCAGTCTGTGATCCTTTATGGGGTCCTCAGTGGAAAGGATTCTGCATCAACGCTTTTGTATCGTTTCCTTTCAATGAGTGTTAGGATTGCAAGAGGGTTTGCTTCATCGTCGTATTTTGATTGGATTCTCGCAGTGACAAACTCAGAAAGGAGTTTGCTTCCCCTTAGGCTTTCACCAGACTCTTGAAAAAAGTTTTATTCACCCTTGTTTTAGTTTATCCTTTAGTTAATTCAACAAGCATTTTCCGATCAGACAGGTTGCTTGCCTACCACTATATGGTGAGGGGCATAGCTCTGGGGCAACGTGTTTTTCTTGGAAGCAAGACAATGCAGCGCAACACAGGTTCGAATCCCAGTCCCGCGCTTAAAAAACACTTGGTTATTAAGCGCGTTATAAAAGAACAATTATAATTTATATTCGTAATTCACCATACAATTTATTTAATCACTTAAATCAAATTACACTGTATTCAGGCCTTTTCATTTGTATTCTTGTTACACAATCCATTCAGTATTTCATATGTTTAACAAAAGTTGAAGTCAGATGATGTGTTTTGGGCAACACCCCATTTATCAAGACTTCTATAAAGATAATACAATCCATCAATGACCTATAATCCATTTAATAAACTAACAACCCTTATATTTAGCATGCACTTTAATGTATTGATTATGTAAAACATTTGCTAAGTTATTGTCTATCTGTCCAACAACAAGAAGCGATTTGTCTATTACATTTCATCACCTCTGTCTACCTCTGTCTACCTACAATGTTTAGTTTCTCATGTCAAAGATGGCACATCATACAGTATTTTTGTTAAGGTTTGCAAATGTTAAGACACTGTTAACTTGCATAACTAGCCATCCAACGATAAAAGGAATTATCTGGCTGTTACTCTTTTAACCATCGTCTACTTCAAATGCTTGACTTTTTGTATTATTAATTTGCTCTGCCTACTACCAAAATCTGTGAATCAAGCATATTATTCACAAGCGGGCGGGAATCTCACTGCTTTTATTGCAGTAGCCTGCTCCATTCATTGATTGTTTTAGTTAGAAAGGGTTGGCTAATCCCCTCCCCCCCAACCCCCCATGCATCCGATTCTCTCCTAACGATTTCAGCTTCCAATAGTGCCCTGTTCCAAGTCTTGTCCAGGGATTGTGGACTGGACAGGACACACAATTCATCAATCCCTCCCTTTCATAATGGATTCTGACATATCCTGTTTTTCCTTCCCACCATTTCTTTCTCCGAGACAGAACACTACTTTCCATGTGACAACATGCATCAGACTCTCATGAGTAGGGTTTCTTGACTTAGCATGTCTTTTCATTTTTATTTGTTACTTGGAAATATTTCCAGACAAATTGTTGCAAGGAGATGAAATTAGTTGTTTTTGATTTGACTTCCCTTTCAGTTTCTCAATTCCTTGGACATTGTTGCTACTGCAGTCCATGGTGTGTAGTTTGATATTTTTAGTCATTGAGAACTGGTTGAATCAATTTTGCTCCCCTAATACAAATTGGGTGTATCCCACATTCTTTATTTGTTGATAAATTGTCTTCAGTGTGAAGCCACATTGGCTTGCAAGATCCTAATGCTTGAGGGATCACAGTGCTGACTGGCTCAAAGACCTCTGTAAAGAATAATTACAAAACGGTCAAAATCAACAGGTAAAACCTGAAAATATTGGTGAACCTCTAATTCCCTGCCTCCAATGTAAAAACGTCACAAACGCCAGGCCTTCCAGTACACTGAGGTCACAGGAGCCCTGCAAAGTCTACCACCAAGCAAAACCTTTCCCGCATCCTATGGATCAGTGTTACATATTTCCAATTTGAAAAAAGTATTGGCTGACCAAACAAGGGAGTATTACCATTTTACAGCAATTATAGGCGAGAATTCTCCACAAAGATTCCTTTTTAATTATGTCCCAGACTTCTCATCTCACAAAGCTTAGCAATAAATACACTGGATACCAGTGTGAATTGCTATCAAATAAAACAAAGAAAAAAAATGGCAATGATGTAGTGAATGGCCAAGTCACTGATTTTTGAACTAGGATGACTGGGTACTAATTCGAGCTCCGGTCCCATGTGGTTTGATCTTGGGAAAACCACTTAAGGCCTCGTTCTTCAGTTTCCTTACCACCATAATGTTAACTGTGTTGACTGGCGGTAGCCTGCTATTCCCAATCGTGACCATAGACACCGAGACATTTAGAATGATTGCAGACATCGAAACGGGTGTTCCGGTTGCAAGGCTGTCAATTGTTTACTCAAGTAAAGATTGACTTTACTCCCATCTGACACCAGGTCTGTGTTCACTGGAACCGTTTAATGCATCTGATTTCTTGGTGGCTGCAAAGCTGGGGAGCCCAGCTTGCATTCCCTGCTATGAAGGAAAATTCCTGCCTAAATTAAATGTTTGTCACAATGGTCATGCCAGAGCCCTCCTTGTCCGTATTCACTGCTGCAGTATTAGCACCTAACAAATCCAGAGTATTTATCGACCGAATCCAAGAAAACAATTCATCTTATGGTGCAATGGGAATGGGGATTTACTGAATTCCGCCTCTGGAATTCCCGGGACACCAGGGTCGTAATGCCCTGGTAATTCCGGGAGTCACGGAGGCGAAATGGTAATACGAGTCCGGCGGTAACCGAGCCGGAAAAACCAGCTGGTTGCCGCCGGACTCGTAATGAGGCCCATTGACTTCTCTGTTCAATTCCAAAAATACCAAACTGAATGCTCTAAACTGTACTTAATGTTCGTATTACCTTTCCATGTTGTTTCGAGTGTAGAAAGGCACACACGTGTGTCCACCCTGAACCAATTGAAGAAATATGCACTTGAACATTTTGCAACAAAAACTGCAATAATGTTGGTGCCATCAAAATGTGTACATAATGCCTGCCTTCTTATAAACCCATTTGATGACGGGCCTTTCCCTGCTCAGTAAAGGAACGCCACAAAAATAAGTTTTAAAACAAGTACATAAAAAGTAGACTCCATTCTGAGAGCTACAAGAAGCTGTCAAGTAACTTAATTTTTTTATGCGCCAAAAATAAGCATGCACAGTTCATGCCAATAATGTAATTTTATTTCTTTTCTTAAAAAGATTGAGAAATCACCTTTTTAATAAATGTAGGCTTAAATATTGTCATTCATGCCAAGGAATAACCACAACAAACAGCTTTAAAAAAAAAAAAAAAAAAGCCACACAACTGTAGGTAAAGTGAAAATACTTGTAGTGTAATGTGTCTAGTGGGAGTGAGGGGGAAATGGAACCACAGGCCTAAAATGTATTTTTTTACTTTTTTACTTGACAAAATTTATACCGTGCAACCTTGGATCCTTGGGCGTTAGGACGCAACATGACATAGACAAACATAAAGACAAAGAAGAATCCTGGAGATAAGCAGTATGGTAACCTGAATCAGCAAGAGGTCTATGAGAATAGCCATGTTTTCAATTATTTTTGCTGTTGAAACTAGTAAGCAGTAATTCCATCCTCCTGCCGAAATGGTGTAACAATCTATAATGTATTATTTGATTGAATCTTCTAACACCTTCTACTAAGGGATCTGTCAGAACAATACTTTACATTGCAATAGCGAGCAGTTACACAATAACATTGAAATTCACCAATTACCTTTCTCTGAGAAAAACATGGGGTGTAAAGCGACCAAGACCTGCTGTAATATAATTCATCCAATTCTTGACTTTTATAACCCAGTCTTTATTTTATGCTGTATATTTTCTAAGTGTATATATGTTGAAAGGTAATGTTACTTCAAATAAAAGTTTTATAAGATTCAAAGCAACATCAAATGTGTGTTTCATTTTTAAAAAAAACAGACTAGACTGGGGGGGGGTTACCACCGGTATCAGGACACCACTCCTGTGGGAAATGCACGATGTGTGCACAGACTAGAAAAACTACTAAAGTAGATTTGGGTTTGGAAAGGGAATGGAATATCACAGAACACACTAATTGTAACACAGAAAATTTGGTGTATGTAATTATATGCCCTTGTCAGTACATTTACATTGGAAAGACCAACCGCAAGTGTAAAACGAGGATGACTGAGCACAAAAGTTTTATTAAAAATAAGGTAGAACAAGCACCACTTGTAAAACATTTTGTGGAAAAGAATCACAAGTGCACTGATTTCATTTGGACAATTCTGAAACCTGTGAAAGGAAAAACACAGGAACTGATTAATAAGAAACTTTTGAGTCTGCAGCAAAAATTAATTTTTCTGACAAAGCCATATTCACGGTTTAAATAAAAATATAGAGTGGCATAATAAACATATACTTGTGCTCAATCAACTCGTTACTCAATCGTGAATTGTAATATAGGCATAGAACTAGGGACAAGTATGGTACTATGGATAGATCTACCGATATGGTTGCTATATCTGACCTTGTGTTCTGCACGTATTGATAAGGGTGATACAGATCATTACTACTCCACCGAAATGAGAATATATAAATGATGGTTTGAACATTGAATGTGCCCTGTATAATGCCTTGCATTTTGGACAATCTTTGGAGGATCTCATTAAGAACGCTGTTTTGTGCAGTTTGTGTCATACACCACATTAACTATATTACATATAATATATCACATACATATCTCTTTCTGTGGGTATGGAATTCCCTCCTTGAGGTGTTCTGTAGTAAGGCGCTAAACATCCAATACATCTCGTACATTTGTTGTTGGGATATGGCTATCCCCTTTTCTGGGTGTTTGGTTCAGTAATCTAGGGTATTTGCCTCTTTTTAAGGCTTTGATATTAGTTAGGCCCACCAAAGGACTACAAATCCCATGACGATTTACTACGTGCGGATTCACTGCCACCCTTTCACGCGATGATGTCATCGCATTACTACGCTACGCATGACGTCATCACGTGACACATGATGTCATTACGCCATCCGCGTAATACTTAAGCGGCCATTTGAATGCCCTCACGGGCCGCAAATTATTCTACATTGGACCTGGCTAGGAAAATCCTTGACCTCAAAGTAAGAAAGGGAATTTTAGAGTGCCCCCTACCTTCCTTTGTTGGGTGTTAGAGACTATCATACATTATTTCATACAGAGTAACATTATGAGGTTCTAACATGGTGAAATATACCTTGGCATACCGCTTATAGGCAAAAGCCAACACAACCTCATTTATATTTTTCCCTAAATTTTCAAGTTACAGTCTTGGGAGGTCCATATTTCAAGATGCTTCTGGGTCTCAGAGATCTATATTATAAGAAACTTGTTCCATCAGACCCTCACGGCCTCATTTTTCCAAACCATTTTTTCTATACCTTTTCTATACTTTTCTCTTGTAGAATTCCATTGTGCTACCAAAACATCACCCACTGAGCCGGATGATGCATTTTTCCCTACAAGAATAGAAATCGTCTATTTTCTCTGTGAGCAAGTACATTTGGAGTAGTGATTAGACCAGTCCAGAGAGGTTCATTATGATTCTGAGACAGTCTTTTGTATTTTTGTGTATTGTCTCTGGCAGAATTAAGAGGAGTGTTGGAGTGATCTTCCGTAAAGGACAGGAAATCGCCCCTTCCAACGCCAATTTTTTGGCCCCTGACTGTGGATTTATTTACCACATTCCAAAAGGTATGTAAACAAAAAAACATACCAAGCCCCCTAGGTGGATCTGGGTTTTACTTTTGTAGTCTAATTATAAGACAGATACAAATTAGTAATACACTGTCATGATCTCTGCTTCCAAAAGGTCAGGGTTTTCCCAACTCCCTTGGAAGCAGATTCATAACCCAGGTTCCGAGTGCCAACCAGTCCCAATTGGGACCTTTTGGACCCAGTCCTGGCGCCAGTGGCACCAGGCTCATAAATATGCCCAGTCCCAGTGCTGGAAGCGCCGGGCTCATAATGCTTGGGTGGACTTGCCTGCAGCAGACCATGCTGCTTACTTGCCTGCCAGTTGAGCCTCTGATCCTCTTCTGTTTGGAACTACTTTTCCTGTTGGGTGGGGCAGGAGCCACTCCCTAGGTTCAGAACACTGGAACTCTTCTGGAAAGCAGGAACTCTTTTCTTACCTAGGCGTGGCTGTGGAAGGAGACACCTAAGCACTACAGGAGGCTATTTAAACCACACCCGATGGATGAATCTTGCTTTGCGTTATTCTGCATCCTCTGCAGCAGAACGCTCATCGTGTCTTCTGCATCTGATCCTGGGCCTAAGGAAAAAGGCTTACCATCCTGAATCCAGTCTTCAGCAACACCTATAAAGACAAGAAAGAACAGGTTAGCATTACGGTCTTCAGTGACAGCTCTTCACTTACCTGGGCCATCGGCTGTCACCAACGCCTCGCGCTGCATTCTGAAAGACAAAGGCTTACCTACTCTTCGTGCGCTCTGGAGGTCTTCACACTGCATTCCGGCATCTGAAAGACAAAAGCTTACCAACTCTTCGCACGCTCCGGAGGCCTTCGGCGCTGCATCCCGCATCTGAAAGACAAACCAAGGTGCGTTTAAAGACATTGGGGAACTTTAATACTCACGTGCCATTACTCCTTTCCACATCTAATCCAGTGGGTATTCCGGCACCCTGCAGCCGCTCCGAACTTGTACCTGCAAAATAAAAAGACAGTTAGAGCGCATCGTGAAGCAGGCAACAAGCGCTTACTTACGTGCTTCCAGGCGCTTCTATTCATCACACGGGCTCCATCTTCAACTCACTTCAGCCCGTCATCCACCATCGCTGGAACCCTGCAAAACAAGAGACATCATTACTAAAGACTTTAAAGACATTAGAATTACTCGAAACTTACCGTTCGTGCAGTAAACGACGGACAGCAGTCCTCTGAAGTCAAGAGGCCTGCTCCCCTTATCCAGTGAAGAAACTGGTTACAGCACCCTGCCCCGAGGCAGATGGAGAGCACGGCGTTCACTTACCTAAGGTGAGAGCGTTAACCTTCGGGGTCCTACAGGAGAAGAGAATGAGAGCGTTAACCTTCGGGGTCCTACAGGAGAAGAGAAAGGGAAGAAGAGAGAGACATTCAATAACCCAGTTCATTAATCCCATATTTTCTATCTGCAGACCTCTTACCCTTCGAGTCAAACATACAATGCACAGAGGTCCAGCCCAAAGAGCCAGTGTGTGTTACACATCACCTTTGAAGATACGGTATACGCCCAGTCAAGACCGGCGCCTCTACGGGATTCAGGTGAGCGTTACATACACTTTGTCTTTAACCCACAGGGCTTGCCATTTTATGAAGAATTGGCTGAAAGAAAGTGATAGGAAAAGAAATATCATCACCATTGTAAACACAAAGCACTTTTACCCCTGATGAATGTCCTACATTTGTCTGTGTTTTAAGGACAGAAACTTGTACACGTTGGGTTGAAATACACTGAGGATATTTAAGAAAACGAGAAATTACTCCAGTGTGAAGTGTCACACGGAGAGGTGTTATAACTACTTAAAATCAACCCTTAGTATGGGCTTTCCTTGTGTTTTTGTAAAGTAGAGGTTTTATGTGTTTTTATATATTGTATGTTGATAGTGAATTTTATGTAATTTGATCATTTTATGAGTGATACATTTAATTAAAAGAATGTGTCAAATATGAACATTTGGCAAATCATTTGCCCTTTCGTTTGTCTGCTTTGTGGGTCTAGACAATTTTGTATACAGCTTCTTTTTGAATATTAATGATCTTATCCATGTGGTAAGAAGTGTGTTGATCCCCATAACATGGTATTTGCCGTTTGAGAATAACGTCATTATGTTGCATCCATATATATGAAGATTATTTTAAGTAAAGTTTTGCAACTGAAACATTAAAATGATAATTTTGCAACTACGTTCTAGAGAGATGAGATCAATTGGGACACAATTTACACAGCGAAAGGTTCATGAAGCTATAGTTTTGCATGCTGTGAGATGCACATAACCTGTATTTATACAATTGTGTAATTGGGACAGATGCTACTGTATCCAGCCTTATGTGAATGAGCCAATAGGAAAGGACAGCATGTGCAATGTGTAATTTTCTCTTGGGTCTAAACACCAATCAAATACATTAACCAATAGGAATCAACTGTACCCTCCTTTTCATTATGTGTGTAGTTTTCTGGGTTTTAAAGCTCAAACAGCTAGGGCTGGGATCTGCAACTTGTCGCTGTCCAGAACGTTTGGACTACAAATTCCATGGCCTTTCACCATTGACTATGGTTATTAGGGCTGATGGAGTTTTTGTCCAAAGCATCTGGAGAGCCAAAGCTTGCAGACTTCTGGAATAAGAGAAGAGCAGATTGGATTCCAACTTGATGTAACTGATGGGCAAATGGTTTTAAAGGGCCTTATCCAGATTGCACTGAATACTGACACCGTTTCCAAATCAAAACCAGATTACTGAGGGATTTGGGAGCATGTGCACAGACTGGAGGCAGAGCATACCTCCTAAATCTGCCTGCGGCCGTTAGGTTTCCCTACCTGTATTGGGCCTTTGTAAGGCAGACAAAAAGTGAGCCTAAGTCCCAGGGTTATTGGGATATTGTTCCAGAGAAATAATGAAATCCCAGATAGCATTTTAAAGTATCTAGGAAGCCCTATTTAAAATGCATATCACTGAAAAACAGAACATAGCACAACATGCATGTGTTTAGATATTTATGATGAAACGTTAGTTGACATGATCATATTGGGCCTTTCTCCTGCACTTTCTCTGAAAGATTTGGACATCCCAAATTGAATGTGGAATAATAAGTCTGATAACTTGTGCTCCTTCTCCTTCCACACCTCCGCAGGGAGTACCTGTGATTTGTTCCCCTCCCGGGAAGTCTTTCAAGGATGGCAACCTTCCCCACCTTGCCACTCTTAACTGTCACTTAGCCGTCAAAACTCCTCTGACATCTGCTGTCTCCTGGAAGAACTCCCCCTTGACGTCCTCGGTCTCACCGAGGCATGGTTCACAGCCAGCTATATCACGAGCTTTGACACTCTCTTTGTGATGGCTACAAAATCCTCTCCGCGCCGATTTCCAACCGTTCTGGAGGGGGTGTATCCTTGATTCCCAGAGTGGATTCCTGCCTCTATCATTCCGATGCAGGCCTGCTCCTCCTTTGAATGCCTGGTCTGTAGGCTTTCTCTCTCTCCTGGCCATTCTCTCACAGTGGCTACTATCTACCGGCCACCTGGTCAGATCTCCCCCTTCCTCTCGGAGTGGGCGCACCTCACTTCCTCCCACCTAGCCTCAACCACTCAACTCCTCCTTGGAGACTTCAACATACACCTGGATGCTTCCTGTCCCGCCACAGGACTCGTTTGCGACTCTCACTCCCTCTCTACTCTTCCCCTCTGGCCCAACTCACACTGCAGGGCACATTCTCGATGTTCTGATCTTATCAGACTTTCTCTCTCTCTTTCTCTCTTCCCCCCCCCTGGCCAAGCCTAACCCCACACTGCCAGCCACCGTCATTCGACCCATGAAACGTGCATCAGTTGAGGATTTTGCCGCCTCATTCTCTTCCCCTCCTGCACCTGTGGCGGACTCGCACTCTGACACAGCCCTTTCGATCCTCCACTCTGCTATCTCTGATACTCTCGATGCACTTACCCCTGTCGTGAGGATCTGCAAGAAGCCTAAAGCCAAGTGCAACTCGTGTTACGACATGGATCTCGTCACCCTTAAACGCAAGTGTAGGGCAGCTGAGAGGAAATGGTTGGCATCTTGTACATCCTCTGACAAACTGGCCTGCCGCCTGCTCCAAAGGCAATACCGACTCTCGGTCCTCACTAAGAAGAGTGCTCACATACAAGCCCGCGCCTCTGCGGCATCTAACCAACACGGCAGAACTCTTTAAAATCTGCAAGGATCTGGCCAATCCTGCTGCAGTTTCTATCTCTCCTGTTCCGTCCTAGGCCCTCTGTACGGCCCTGGCTTCTCACTTCTTCTCTAAAACCCAGGACATCCTGTCCACCCTCTCAGCTTCTGCTGCTTCTCCCTCCAGTCTTTTCTCTTCCTCCGGCCCCCCTCCCTCCGTTCTCTGCTTTTCCTCTCTTCTCCCCTGACAAGGTCTCTAGACAAGTCCGATCTATGTAAACCTCATCAAAACAGGTTCTTCCAAAACCATCAACGACCACATTGACACCCTCGCTGCAGCCTTGGCCAGCTTTTGCAACAACTCCTTTTGCCTCTGGAATATTACCCTCCCCATGAAGCATTCTCTTGTGCATCCTCTTCTCAAGAAACTCTCAGCTCATCCCTCCCTTCCAGCTAATTACCGCCTGATCTCAATCACTCCTTTCCTGGGCAAACTCCTGGAAAAGCTGCTCATCTCCCAGCTTAATCTTCAATCTGAATCTGTTGGTTGTCTGCATGACCATCAGTCTGTCTTCAGAGCAGCCAGAAGCACAGAAACTGCTCTCCTGAACATTTGCGAAGACCTGCTCTTTAACCTTGATTCTAATCTCCCCTCTATCCTCATCCTACTTGATCTCTCCTCTGCCTTTGACACAGTCAACCATGCCATCCTTCTCAACCAGCTCTGGGATAGCCTGGGTATCACAGATCCGGCTCTGGCCTGGCTTACCTCTTTCCTCTCTGACCGACCCTCCCAAGTCCAACTTGTGTCCTTCCTCTCCTCAATCTCTCACTACCTGCGGTGTCCTTCTGGGGTCTAACCTTTCTCCCTGGTTGTTTAACCAATAGTTGGCACCTCTTGCCCACTGCATTGCTGTACTCTGCTCCAACTTCCAGTACTATGCGGATGACTCCCAGCTTGTTTTCAGGCTCTCCTCTGTCACCTCCTCTCCTTCTCTCATCCCAGATTGTCTGTCTGCAATCCAAGAATGGTGTGCCGCCAATGATCTCTGCCTGAATGCCACCAAGATGGAGATCCTCCTCATCAGCACACCTACACCTCTCTTTCCTTGCACTCTCTGGCCGGCCTCCCTTGGCCCTCTTCCTGCCCCCCACTTGCCTGCCCAAGAATGTCTGGGTTAGCTACACTCTGTCCTTCTCTCCTCACATTTCTGACGTCTCTAAGAAGTCCAACTACCAACTTCACCTCCTCTGAGGTATTCTCCTTTCCTCTCCTTCCCCCAGAAGCTCACGGCCTCTAGAGCTCTGGCCTTCTCTAGGCTTGACTACTGTAACAGCCTCTTTTTAAATCTGCCTGCCTCTACTCTCCGTCCCCTCCAGCCCATCCAGAACAGGGCTGCGTGACTTGTCCTTGGCCTCAAGCCCAGGGACCGTATCTCCCCAGCACTGAAATCTCTCCATTCAAATTGGCTCCCAGTGGCTGCACGGGTCAAATTCAAGACCCTTTGCATTGTCTACAAGGCCTTCTGGGTCCAAACTATCTCAAAATTTCTCTTCTGAAGTATCTCCCTACTCGAGCTGTTTGCTGCTCCAACTCCTTAGGGGTAATTGGCCTTTCCAAGCTAAGAGCTGGAGGTAAGTGTGATCTTTGAAATTAGTAGCTTGGGTCCTATTCCCCCAGCATCCCAAAAGCAACAGAAATCCTGAGAAACCCAGACTTTTATAATTGTTTGCAACAAATCCAATAATATAGAAGATGCAGTCAAGTAGTGTCTATGCCAAAGTGAGGAACCAATATATTCTAGTAGACGGTTGTTAGGGAGAATTCTCATTCGATGGCTAATTTCCCTTACCTATTGAGTCCCCCAGCAGCTTTGCTGGATTTTTGGAGTTTATTTTTTCACTTGGTAAGAGTGTGAGCTTTTCCCCCACTCTTACCCATGTTTTGCCATGTGTCTTTCATCTGTTTTTGTGATTGTGGACTATGGAGTACACCACTTCAGTAGCCCCATTCTTTTGTGTGTTACACAGCACCTTCAGTGCAGTGACACAGGGTTGTCTATTAGACTTCCCACCGACTCCGTTTCTGGGGATGACTACTGTCCCCCAGAAAAGGGTAAAGTTGCCATTACCTTTGCATAGTCATTTAACCACAGATCCAGTACATGGAGTATTGGAAAGGGTTACTTCTTAGCCCTTTTTTATCTGTACCTCCTAGAGCCTTGTTTTGCTCTTAACACTTAGACTTGGCTGGTGGCAGTGGTATCTACCCTAACCTTTCTACCGCGTTTATACTCTATGAATGTGTTACTGTTATAGGCTATTATATTAGCCTCAAACATAAACCCGCTTGACCAAATACTCTTTCTTTTGGTTCCGGTCGGGTTTATTTGCCATTTCTTTTTGTTAAAGTCCTTCTTGTGTTTTACTTTGCGTGGCAAACCAGGTTTGCCTTCTTTGTTCACTGTCTTTTGGCGGGCTTCTGCCAAGAAGCCCTCCTCTAGGCACCTGGGTGTCTAGGTGGGCTGAATGTGAGGGAGGGGTGCGTGATTGACAGCCAGGCTGCGTGAATGGGGGATTTCCACATAAAAGGCAGGACTGTTGGGCTGGACGTCAGAGTCGCCACTGGAACTACAAGGAACCGAAGAGAAGCGGAGAAGAAGACGGCTGCTGCAACTATCCCGTCCCGGTGAAGCCTGCTGCAGTCCTGAGCTACCTACCCTTCAACGACCAGAGAAGATCCAGTCCGGAGTCTTCTGCCCTTGAGCCTGGTGGGGTCAACCAGCACCAGCTCATCTTCCACAGTCAGAGGATCATCTTCTTGGTCGAAATCGATGCACACTGCTGTAGCGGTCCGGATAGCCATCTGAAGAGCCTCTCCTGTTTTTAAGGAGCGCACCTTTTATTCACCGTCGCTGCTGCTGGCTTCATACCTGTGTGGTGCAGACCCCTCCAGACGTCCTCCTTCTTGCCGAAGCTCCAGGAACCGTGGGTCTGCAGGAAACTACCGGGAACAACTGCCATGGCACCAGCTTCTTCCTTGAATAAGGTACTGTGTTCTGCTTCGAGGAACTAGGGTGAATCCCTTTTCTCCTCCTCCAAGTCTTGTCCTTATCATCCCTTTTTCTTATAACTTTTGCTTCCTCTGTTGACAATATCTAAGTACTCCTGGCAACGTTGAATCTTGAACTGTCCGACTGTGTGATCATCCACAACAAGAACCTGGTTCCACTTGACACTGGCTCCGGCCTATTGACTCTTGTATTTCTGTCAACGAGTGTTCTCTGCTTCTGTCTGCCCTGACAAAAGTATTGCCTATGATTATTGCCCCCAACTCCCTCTGGTTAACTCAGGCGCTGAGTGTTTTTTTTGCCACGGTAATATTTCTTGCCGCGGATACGCGTATCTTTAGTAAGACCGAACTGTCATTACTGTCAAAAAGTGATCGCATAGGTATTCCCGGTAACGTCTTTTGTTTCACAACACCGGTCCGTTAAAACATAGGGTACTTACCTCGAGTTATACTGTACCAAGTGAATTGGTTGGTTGTATTTTACGTGTGGTTTTGAATTAATAGAAGTGTTGTGTTTTATAACAGATGGGTTAAAAAAAAAAATTACTTATATTTTTTACCTGAAACCTTGAGTCAGTGTTTGCTTGAGTCACAGTAATTGTGGTACCTTTGTGTAATCTCTGCTACTGCTCATATACTCTTAAGATAAGCCTGGCTGCTCCGCTACTGCTACCATTTGAACATAGTAGTACAGGCTTGTACCAAAGGTGAACTTGTATTACCACTTGTAGTCTTAATTGTGTGTAGTGGTCCCTAAGGGCACTGCACAGGATTCTGCCTAACAACGGTGTCAAACATTATAGATTTAAATCGGCTCTTGAATTGGAGAATCATTTTTGTCTGTGAATTGTAAATTGCGTAATTCTGATAACTTTGCTCTGTATATACACACACAGCACACCATTTCTTACTCTCCAGGAGTCCTACATCACTTGTCAATGGCTCCTGGCATGTGCACATTTTGCACCCTGTTAAAGGCAAATATAAAAGGTAGTTCGGATGGATGTCAAAATATTTTGGTGCTATTTTATTTCTTTTCCTTCTCTGTTTATACCCATAACACGAAATCGCAATAAAATAAAAACGTTTTTCAACATAGGCAAGTACCAATCTCATGTGTGGATTATTTCCATCACAATTCAAAGCCAACACAATATTTAATGAAAACGATTGCTATTGCAAACCAACAATTCCTGCCTCAAAGGCATGCTAAATTATTAAACTGAGGCTTGTCAGAGATCAGACATAAAAATCTAATTATTATTATTATTTGAAAATGTATAAAGCGCAGAACTAAGGCCCAAAGGCATCTATGCGCTATAAGTCTGCAGCTACGCAGCAAATACTTAATACTCCTAACCTGCAGAGAGCTGATTTAGAACAAGTAGGTTTTTAAAGCTCTCCTAAAAGGGAGCTACTCAAGAATCAATGGTTCTTAAAGATGGCGGTCGTGCATTCCTAAACTTGGGGCTAGGACTGAGCAGGAACAGCCACCCAGTCGCTTCCGCTGGTATTTAGGGATTTTAAGTAAGCGTGACGCAGAGCATAGTGTGGTACTGCCCAGCCAGACAACTATCTTCCCTGTTATGTATTGAGGGCCAACATTGTGCACAGCCCGATAAACGACACAAAGTGTCTTAAATTCAATCTGAGTTGCCAGTGCAAGCGGTGCAGGAGAGAGATACTGAAGAGGTCCAACATGGCACCATAAGTGCAAGTCCAGCTGCCGAGTTCTGGAGTATCTGCATGCGCTGAATCTGATACTTGGGTTGTCCCAAGTATATCCCATTTCAGTAATCCAGTGACCCCATTATAGTTGCTGTCACCAATGTTGTTCGATTGGCCGGGGGGAAGCAAGGGAAGAATCTTCCTCAAGACCTTCAATTTTCCAAAACCGGCACTGCATATAGCAGAAATCTGCGTCTCCCGCGAGCAAGTGGGTAGGAGTTTAACCCCAAGGCTTTTTACTGAAGCGCAGGGACCCACGGATACAGCAAGTCAGGCCAATATTAGAGTCGAGCCAATATTGCGAGTTCCAGAGGTGATGGGCGGAACACCAGGACCTCTGTTTTGCTTTGATTTGGTTTTAGCCAGTTTGCTGACATCCAGCTGCCTATTTTCTCTAGGCAGTCCCAAAGTTTTTCGGGGGAGCCCGTTTGTGGGGAATCCAGCTGAGTGTCATCGGCATAAGTGTAAAAGAGGACTTCAGATTCAGCAGTAAGGTCAGCCAGAAGTCACATCTGCAGATTGAAAAGGGGGGACAGAGCTGACCCCTGAGGAACTCCACAAGTCAATTCCAAAGGAGAAGAAATACGAGTTTGAAAGGCGACCGTTTTGAAAGCGCCCTTCAAGAAAGTACTCAAACCATGTCAAAAGAGGTCCAATGACCCCTGCTTGCTCCAGCCGGGTCAATAAGATATCATGATCCACCGTGTGAAAAGCTGCGGAGAGGTCCAGGAGGATAAGTACTCTGGCCTCTCCATGGTCCTGAAGCAAAGCTAGGTCCTCTAGCAGTGAGATCATAACTGACTCTGTACCCATTCTGGGTCGAAAACCAGATTGCGAATGGTGCAGACAATGATTATCTTCCCAAAACTTAGAAAACTGTGGAGTGATAACAGCTTCGTAATAGCTGGAATACGAGAGATGGGTCTATAATTAGCTGGCACCTGTGAAAGGAAGCGCCCCCAAGTTAGCACGATCCTCCCCGCAATAGGAGACAATAATGGACACTCCCGTAATGGGAATAAGGCCAAGACAGAGTGCAGGTGAGCGTAAGTGGGAGTTTATCCAAAGAATAGGGCATGCAAAGAACTCTGCAACCTCCGAGAGCGCTCTGTCTGACAATAGCAAAGACAGGCGTATTTCTAATACAAAAAACGTCATCAAAACCTGCACACTATAGGGGGCACAAGTTAATTGGGATTGGGTGGCGTCGACTAACTATAGGTGTTGCTGCAGCTTGGTTGGTCCGGGTGGGAGGACGTCACTGGTCAGCCTCGTGGGTAGGGTTGGGCCTGGCAGGCCGGCTTGAGGTCATCCGGGCGGTGTTGGTATGCTGGGGCAGCCTGTGACAAAGATGAATACCTTTCCTGACTCGTTTGCCCTAGGCCATGCACACTGCAGTTATTCAAGAAACGACATTTAAGTTCATCAATGAATCGCTCAGCAGTTTATCTTATAAAATAAATGCAACACATGAGGAATGCACCTCGTGAGAGGTCTGGTGGTTGTCGGTTGGGGTGAGATTTACCTGTGTCCTATTGACCGGTATTTTAGGTCGAGGGGCTGGGCTCTGGGGCCTGGGCCGAATGATGCATGTCTGTCTGCTGCGTTAGAAGTTATTATATAAATGGGTCTCTGTGTCTTGTCCCAGCGTTGGGGGTCGTCTTTGCACGGGGTCATGATTCTTGGGGTGGTCTAGGGGGGTTGTGGGATTTACGAGAGGGTGCTGGTAGATCTGTGGATTCAAACGTGGGTTTATTACTGTGCTGTAAATAACACAGGTGGCGGGCTGTGGCCTTGGGTGCGGTACCGGGGCCTCTGACTCTCTGAAGCGGCTCCAGCTTGGTTGGGGGAGGTGAGGGAGCGCGGCACATGCCTTAGCTTCTTTATCTGGCAGGCTTCGTAGGGTGGGAGGGAGAATGGCCTTGCATATATTCACAAAGGTTTTTTCCTCGTGCGTTGCTGACTTTTGAATGCAGAACTTTTATAATGTTTTGCCTTATTTTGATCTTATTTAAACACACATCTATATTTCGACTTCGTTACACATTTCTTTAATACAGTTGGTCCGAGTACCTTTTCATTACATGGTATTATATCTACTACAGTGTTTAAGTATTTATATACATTCGACGGTACATGAGGTAGAACTATATTATGGACCACAGAGATTGACGGTTGCCACTATGGGTGACTTAAGGAGACATATAGGGGTTCATGTGTCTACATATGACTTAAAGACACTTTCTCTGTGATCTAGCAGCATTAGTACAATCACAATGTGAAGTCATATAAACATTTCACTTTTATGGCTAATTCATGGTTTGCAGATTCTGTTTAAGAAAAGTAGTTCACTAATACCACTACTTGAATTCATTTCTGCGTTGCCCTGGCCTCGCGGACCAGGTCACACGGGATGCAGTATTACATTGTGAACGACGAAATGTTACAGTGTTAGCATCTCGGGTTAGCTCATACCCGGCTTTCTCATGGGAACGCGCTCGCAGCGGATCTACCATAGTGCTGCGGCGGCAGGGATGCTTGGAAAGCCCTCCAAAGGTGGGGGGCCGCGCTACAGTGTGCTAAACTCACGCCATCTTTGCTAGACAAGATGGCTTCTAGGCCTAACTGAATTTTTGTATATGCAGGGAACGGATACGTGTGGGCAATGTCGTCGGCGGGTGAACCCTCCTCCACCTGGGCCCGGGTGGCATGAGGGGACGCCCACCGAGTCATGGTCCTCACCTGGGGAGAAGGCTGCAGGTGAGGAGGGCCTCGCGGCCAGTCCTCCCCTACATTTCCCCCCTTTCGTTACTAAAGTAACGAATTCTTTAGCTCTTCCAATCTTCTACATTCTTGTTCCTCTATCACTGCGTCATCCCATGCAGGTGTTCCTTTTCTAGGCATCCATGCCCTACATACTCCCCTCAAGCTCTCACCTCTTCTAGCATACTCGTCTGGTGTACATGTTAAATATATACAGTCACCACTTTCTTCCAAGTCTACCCAGACCTCCTCATACCATTCCAGTTCCACATCTCGGGGTTCTTTGATAGTGGTGTGCCATAGTTTGTCTACTATGTACTTATCACGGTACATAGGCACTAACTGGTACCTGGGAGTGTTATCTGTTCCTGTCTGTACATGTACTTCTTGTGTCGCCTTAATTGTACCACCAGAGTTGCCCATTGTCACCATCATCATTGCGCCGTTAGGGACCGCATTTGCACAACATCGGAGGCCCACCTGGCACAGGCAGAACGCCACGAGGAGAAACACCACAGCTGGTACCAGAAATTTAATTGTCATTCCAAGCCAAGAGGGAACCCAGGAGAAGATATTGTCGAACCACGTGCTGGCTTCTGCTCCACCTTCCATCTTCATCTTCTCTCCCAGATTGTGTACTGCTTCGATCACGTGGGATAAGGAACCATTCTCCGCGTCTTCAGAAGGTACGAAAGTGCAGCAGGCACTTCCTATTTTTCGGCAAACACCTCCGTCCATCGCAGTCAGCAGGTCCAGAACATACCTGTTCTGCATGGTCATCAGACGTAGAGCTCGCAGTTCTACTTTTATTATGTTGAACCCTTCTTCAGTGTCATTGGCTAACTGAATTAGTTCCCACCGTGTTATCTGGAGCCATTTTGCATTTGCCCTTGCTTGGACACTTGAGATCAGCGAGGCAAAGAATGTTTCTACAGAGCTGAACAGTCGGTACCTGTCTGGGATCTGTGCCAATAAATCGGATGAAGCTTGGGATATGTAATTTGATGCCCGTCTGTTCCGTGATAGCTCTTCTCCCTTCCCTCCGGAGGACAGGACATAGAGGTGTGATTTTGCAGTAGGAGGAACCGCACCCTGGTGCATGTTCCCTGGCGTCCTTTTATTTTCATCAACGTGGCTTTCTGGAATCACCATTAGGGCCGAGTGCAGTGTGGCCATCGAGCAGCTGCCGCTCCATGCCTGGGGAAGGTGCAAGTAGGCCTGGTTCCCACATACCCAGTATGTGTCCATTAATGCGGCTGTTCCTTTTCTCATGTCTGGGATGGTGAGAGTCTTGTTGCAGCTTTTATTCGTCCCTATTGCCACTTTTCCTTCTCCCTTAAAACGTAGTTCGTTCTTGATCTCACTTTGTAGTTTGAAGGGTTTCTCCATTGCTGTTACCCATGTCAGTTTGGAAATGTGCTCCTTCCATACTGGTGTGCATGTTTCTTCTATCCATCGCATCCTGGCTGGTTGGACACCTCTCAGTGCTTCCGCTTTGCACAGTACTTCTTCATCTTTCCATTTGTTTTCAGAAAATAGTGTCCCTTGTATCGCAAAAAATGGTTCTTTGAGACATACCACTCCAGCTGCTTTTGGATAGCACGTTTTTTCCGTCTGTATAATCTTGAAAGTGACGTCGTGTGCCTGGAAGGTGTTTTTTATTCGGCATAGCGTGAGATGAAGGAGACACTGGGCATCTACAATGGGCAATTCTCTGGGCAGCAACACTTTAGGTGTGCCTGATGCATGGGGAATAAGCGAGCAGACATAACAGCTCTCATTTGTCGTTTGTTTGGCTGTGGCACTCATATCAGCATACCATTTATTTGCTTGGTGGGGGTGCCGGGGGTCTTCCATTTTGTCTAAGCCTAACCCATAGTACTCATCATACCCCCTCCTGCTTGTCTCTCTTTTCCGCCTACTATCCTTGCTTCTCCTACGTCTGCTTTTGGTAAATGAAAAAATGGGCCCCCCTTCCTCCTCCCCACCCCCCTTGTCAAACTTCTGATATGTTTCCTTAGGTTCTGTCATAGTTATAACATTCCCATCTTCCTCAATAAACAACAAATCACTTTCTTCTAATGGGGTGGGGAGGGTAGTGGGGCTGCTATACATTTCAGGTGTGGACATTGTGTTGTTTTCCATCTCTGTTTGTATACCTCTTGAGTTTGACAGGGCGACAGTTGGTGGTTCAGTGTAGTAACCCCATACAAAGTGTGATCCATCCCATAGTAAAAAATCACCTTCTTTTATATTTACACTTGTAGTTGTATTGCTCCCCACAGTTCGGGTGATGTTACTCCCCCCTCCCCCCTCGGTCATCTCGATAGAGATGAACGCTATAAACCAATACGTCACCAGGCAAAACATTGATAGGAAAAATATAATAACACAAATTGACAATCCGCATTCGTATGAATATGTAAGTCTATCTATCAACACTTCTCTAATCCTAACAAATCTATTAGTTGCAGGCTGCCCATTAGATGCCATGGTAATTCCTGTTTGAGATACAAAAGTGCATTAAGTACAGACATGTAAACATTTCCCGGACGTTATTAACTTTTTTTTTTTTTTTTTTTTCCATAAAGCATGGACGTGGGTAGGGGAAGGGTTTGTTTCCACAGACAAGGGTATTTGCAATCAATACGTTTAGATCATTGTACAATATATATAAAATCTTCTTCAAAAGAAAGAAAAATTTCAAGAAATGAGAGAACAAGGTTTTTCTTTTTCCGTACGAATGCCATGTGATCAGTTGCATTCATTGTCAATCGCTGCACATACACAAAATCACCTTTACTCATTCTCCATAACACCACTGTCTGCTGTTGCCTGTGCCTCGTCCTGCACCTCACCTTCCACGGCGCTATAGGCTCTGCGTACGTCTGTCAAATGCACCCAGTATTTTAGGCCCTTCACCTTTACTGCTGTGGGCGTGCAAAACACTACCTCATAAGGGCCATGGAAACGTGGCGCATTCCACCTTCGCACAAAACTTCTGACATATATAAAGTCACCTGGCATTAGCTGTAATTGTTTGTCAGGCAGTGGTACCCGTTCTGTTGTATTCCCCTCCTCTCTTGTAGAGGGGGGGGGCGAGTTGCTTCGCTATAATGCGTGCTGCCCGTGTTAGTTTTTTCAAGTACTCTGTGAACTCCTCTCCCAATATCGCTGCGCTTCTGTGTGCATCAGAACGTTCACGGAGAGGCGAGTGCGCTGTGTGCATTCTCCTTCCCGTGACGATCTCATTCGGGGACAAATGGTGGTCTTTACTTGGCTGATTGCGCAATTCGAACAGGGCCAAGGGTAGGCAGTACATCCAGGTCTTTTTAAGGGAAAAACACAGTTTTGACAATCTGCTTTTTAACAGGCCGTTCATCTTTTCCACTACGCCATTACTTTGAGGATGATAAATCGAGCATAATTTGTGCTTTATTCCCAATAACGTAGTCACTTCTTTGAACAGTTCATTAACAAAATGTGTGCCATTGTCTGAGCGAATAACTTCGCAAATTCCCCAGCGCGGGAATACTTCCCGTACTAGGAACTTTGCGGCGCCCTTCGCATCAGGACGCGCACAAGGACCTGCCTCCACCCACCTTGAAAATGGACATACAACCACAATCATGTAGCGGGCCCCATTACATCTTTCTCCCATGTCTACATAATCGATGTGGAGCTCTCTGAATGGGCCATTTGGTTTTGGTATCGTACCCCTTAGTGTGCGCAATGTCATACCTGAGTTATAAATTTGACATGTCGTGCATTCCAATGCCAGCCTTGTGATGTGTTCCTGGAGGCAAGGTGCAAACCAATCTTCTTGTATCTCCGCCATTATGTGTTGTTTTGCGTTATGTGCGGGGAAGTGTAGTTGTTGAAATGCTATTTCTAACAATGTGACTGGCATCACTGCTTTTCCTGAACTTTCTTGTCGCCACAATAAATCCGTCGGCGATTTGCTGCATCCCCTCTTATTCCACAGCACTTTCTCTTCTGCACTTGCTCCCTCTTGCAGCTCTATTATTTCTTGTGTAGGCATCATGTTGTATCCTGTGGGGACCTCTTGGCTTGCTGTGTGGTGTAACATGTACTCTCCTACCTCACCTTTCTGAAAATATGAAGCTTCTTTGGCGGCGGCGTCTGCTGCCGCGTTCCCCAAAGATATAAGATCTGTATTTGTAGTGTGGGCTTGGCATTTTACGATGGCCACTGCCGTGGGTTCTTGCAGGGCCTCAATCAGTTCTTTCAATAATTCTGCATGCTGAACCGGTGTTCCATCTGCTCGTCGAAACCCTCTCCGCCCCCACCGTGCCAGCCCTCCGTGTACTGTTGTTGTCATGTATGCTGAGTCTGTATATATTGTCACTGCGCATCCCTTAGCTGCATGCAATGCTTCTATTAGTGCTATTAGTTCGGCTGCTTGGGCTGAATAGTGTGATGGGAGGCGGTGTTGCACTAGTGTTTCGTATTCACCTTCCTCTAATCGTACCACTGCCATACCCACATGTTTCTCTCCTGTCTCCATGTCTATTGAGGCTGACCCGTCCACGAAATACACCTCTCCTTCGTTGAGGGCATTCTCAAAAATCACCTGGTCCTGACCTTCGTCACCTGTGTATGTTGCACAGTTGTGGTTCTGCATGTCTTCTATGGTGCACGCCTCTGTGATGAATGTGGCTGGGTTCACTGTTTTGCATCTTACTATATGTATGTTTGCACTGGACAATATTATTTCATATGCTGTGGCGCGTTGTGTTGTCAATGTGCTCTTTGATCGCTCTAATATTGCAAAGAGTGAGTGTTCCACAAATAGTGTCACAGGACAGCCCATTACTATCGTGGCACTTTTTTCAATGGCGAACGCGGCTGCAGCTAGTGATTGCTCGCACGCGAAATGACCTTGCATTACTGCATCTAGAGTGCCACTATAGTAAGCCAGTGGCTTGTGCCCTAACGATGTCTTTTGTGTCAGCACTGCTGTCATCAGTGTTCCTTTGCAGTGCGAGAATAGGAAGCATTCGCGCCCATAATCTGGATTTGCCAGTACTGGAGCGCTTGATATCAGCTCTTTCAGTGAGTTAAATGATGTGTTCATTTCTTCTGTCCATTCTATGTGTTTGTTTTCCTGCTGGGCTTCTTTGAGTGCCTGTAATAAGGGCCTTGTGTATGCTGCATAATCCAATATCCATGCTCGGCAGTAGTTGCACATACCCAGGAATTTCTGCATCTCTTTTACTGTTTTGGGCTCCCCAACTGCTCTAATCGCCTGTGCTCTGTCTGGTATGATCCGCTTGCCATCCTTTGATATCAGCTGTCCCAAATATAGGACCTCTGTCAGGCAGTATTGTAACTTGCCCTTGTCCACTTTGTACCCTTTATTGGCCAATAATATCAGGAGTGTTATTGAATCCTTTCTACACTCTTCCTCAGTTTGTGCACAAACCAATAAATCATCAACGTACTGAATCACTGTGCTTTCTACAGACAAGTTCCCCAGATCTTCATGTAGTATCCTGTTGAATATGCTTGGGCTCTCGCAATATCCTTGTGGTAGTCTGCAATGTTCGAACCTCCTCCCCCCTAGTGTAAACGCTGTTAAGTACCTGCTCTCTTCTGCTAAGGGAATCGAGAAAAATGCATTTTTCAAGTCAATGACCGTGAAGTGGGACGCTGTCTTTGGAATATTGCATAGTATTGTCGCCGGGTTCGGGACTAAAGGGAACTCCTTCTGAATCACATCATTGAGTGGGCGTAAATCTTGTATCATCCTCCATGAACCTCCCTTCGCCTTTTTAATCGGGTAAATGCATGTGTTACATGGGGAGTTTGAGGGCACTATTATTCCTTGCGCTAGCAGTGCATCTATTGTCTCTCTGATCCCTTCTTCTGCTTCGCGTGACAATGGATATTGTTTTACCCGGGGTAGAATTGCTCCCTGTTTCAGTTTTATTACCACAGGCTGAACCCCATGTAATAACCCCACATCATGGGGGCCATTTGTCCATATGTTAGGGGGTACTAACCTCATGTCGTCATCAAAAAATGCATGTGGTGCTCCTACTACTGCCATTAATTCAACTTGAGTTTTTCTGGCTGTAACTACAATGTCGCACGGCATTGCTAGTTCCATCACTATTTCGCCATCTGTCTCAGTGTCGGAAAATAGCTCCTCGTCCGATAGCTCCCGCAGTGGGACATTTGCATTTGTACACAGTACTGTCCGCCACTCGCATCCTTCCATGTCAATGCCAATCACACATATTCTGTTTGCTGACACGTGTACTGCGTGTAAATCCAACGATAGCACTGACCCGGGAGCTGTGTCGGGGCTCACTATGGGGCGGAAAAGGAATTCGGCTGGGATCCTCCAATCCATCCTTTTTAGTTCTGGTACTATAAGAGCCAATGTTCTCATGCCCTCAATAAACATCTCCTCGTTTCTTGGTAACCCTCTGATCTCCTGCATGATTGTGTGGTCATGTATTACTGCCATTATGCGGAGGGGACATATGCCAGGTGTTGAACATACGATACCACTTTCTGTGAATGATATTGTCATATTTAGTTTGCTTAAGAGATCTCTCCCCAGCAAATTAATGGGCGAGCGTTCATAATACAGTAAGGGTGCTTTCACTGTTTTACCCCCCACTGTCACATCCAATGCCTCTGTGTAAGGAACTTCAATTACAGCCCCAGAGAACCCCTGCGTCTCTAAAGTTTTATTAGATAACGGGAACCGGCCCTCTTTAATACATGATTTTTCCGCTCCCGAATCCACCATGAATATGAATTGCTTGTCTCCTATCTGCGCTCCTATCAATGGTTCCTCTGATGCATTGTGGGTCGTAGATAGTACCGGACACGCAAGTGCTCTCTGTGGGCTGTCCTATGCGGGGTGTCTCATTGCCCCCCCTTGATCAAAAATGTTCCCCGAAACTACTGACACGCCGCTATAAGGTGCGGGGGCAGGCGCTCCATTAGCTACTGTGGCGAAAGTGTTACCTGGCGTGTATTGTATATTGTCATTACTCTGTGGGTGGTTTTGTGTTCTGTACTGATGTCCGTGTAGTTGTGCGTTACTTCTTTGTCCTGCATTTTCTGGTTGCTGGTATTGTCCCATGGGGAGGCCGTATGGGCTTCCTGGGTGGGGGTGACCGTACTGCTCTGTCTCCTGAAACCCGTTGTTTTGTCTGCTTCTGCACTCCCTTGAGTAATGTCCCCATCTCCCACAATTCCAGCAGCTCCCCTGTGGACCTCTGGGACCCTGCCACCCATTTCCTCCCATTCCTCCATACCCTTGTCCTCCTCTTCGGCCCCTGTACCCACCTCTACCCCCTCGTGGGGCCCACTCTTGCCACATTGGACCTCCGTTCTGCTCCTGCTCAGTCCACTGTCGTTGTCCTTGCCCTGCCCAATTTGCTGCTATTCTTCCTTGTATTGCTATTTGCCCCTCCTCTCCTTCCTCTCCCTCCCTCATGAGTGGGAGCCCTGCTACCGCTGCTGCAACCTTCACCAGTTTTGATTGTACCAACTTTGCCTCGTCTGCCAACCTTTTCTGTGCTACTTCCCTCTCTCTCTCTTTTATCCTTTTGCAATGGTGCACTATTATACTTTGGATCTCTGGCCACCCCTTTGCCTCAACGCCCGCTATTTTATCGAGTGCCTTCTGCACCTCTTTTGGGAGCCCTCTCTTAATGATAAAATAAAATAGAGATGTGGATTGGTGCCAGGGTGTGCCCGTTTCCGCTCTCCACATCTCCTGCACCCGGAGAATGTAATCCATAGCATCCTCCCCGTCATTCATTGTACACTGCATTACTGACTGTAAATCTGGAGTATCTGGGAACGTCTCCCGCAGCGCATCCCAAACCCGTGCCCGCACTGTATTAAAAGACGCTCCATCATGACGGTCACAATCTAATGTCACGGCCGGGAAACCAGCCTTAACCCATACTCTGTCTGCTTGATCTCCTACTGCTGATACTAGTAGGCTTTTCACATCGCCTACTGCCAGCGGTATGCCGGCAGTATGTTTCTCGAATGCATATATCCACTTGCTCGCCCCTCCGGACAACGGGGGCAATAACTTCATCAAATTAGCTTTATCCATCTGGGCCCAGGGTATATAGTTTGGCCTTCCTCCCCCTCTGTGTATTAGTGGAAGTTGTAATTTTCCTTTTAACGTGGCGCCCTCACCCACTTTGGTCGTCGCTGACCCCAATGGCGCCATCCTCCCCACTCTATTCCTTAGTCGTCCCATCCACTCGTCATCTATTGTTCCTAGTGAGCATGCACCGTCCAGCTCCTCGCTTTCCCCTCCTACTGCCATGCTCAACCTATCACTCTCATCTATTTCGCCTCGGACATCACATAGCAGGTCCTCTCTGATCCCTGTCTGCCGTGATACATCACCGATGCTCCCCTCTGGTGTTTCCACCTGTATTATTCTTGTCGGTTCTTCCTCAATTCTGAACAATATTTCACCCTTTTTCCATCCTTCCTCAATTTGTCTACTTTCACTTGATGTTCTGGATACACGTCCTGATCGAGTGGGAGTGCCTGCTGTACGCTCACATATGTCTTTTATTCTTGAGAGTTCATCCTTTGCTATCGAGAGCCTCGATTCTAAATCGCTCGTTAGCTTTTCTATGTCCCCTCTTTGCGTGCTTGTCTGGGCACGCTCTCTAGTGCTTTCGTATGGTGGGGGGGGCTGTTGGTCTTAGGGGTGTAGTAGTTGTAGGGGGAGGCACATAAGTAGGATCACTATATCCTGCTGCGGGGCCGGTTTATGTAATATCGGGTACAAACTAATCACCTCTACAGGTTGTTCTGTATTTAGTTGTTCCTTCTCCTCTCTTGGAATCATCAATGGGTTATCTGTGGTGGAAGGTAGATCAATATTTGGTGCCGGAGCTTTGGGTGGGGGTATTTCCTCAAATAGTCTCCAGAGATCTAATATCTCCTTCCTGTTTTGCCACTGTTTGCCCTTATACTTGAGGTGAATGCACGTTCGTACCATATCTAGAACGCTTTTTTCAAAAGACCCCCCCTCAGGCCAAATCTGGGGCAATCCTTCCCCTTTTAATTCTGTTACCCATTGATCGTGGTATTTCTTGATTCGTTCAGCGTATCCCGGTAAGCTCGTACAAATATGTGACAAGGGAGTTTCTGCCCCCATATTCTAAATCAATAGCACTGACCGTGTTCACCTACTTTACTTTTGATTACGTATAGATATGTCTAAGTATATTTTTATGGCCCAGACAAGAGCAGACTTCTCAATGATATCACGCAAGTTAAATTCACTACTAACATTCTTTCTTACTCGCCATTCCTCATTGTCTTCGCATCCCTGTTCAAACCCGCGCAATTTTCATTCACAATCAACCACCTGCTAGTTATGGTCCACACTCTCTGGCACCCCCTCGCGGTCAGTCGTTCTTCTTCACTATTCACACGGTGCGCGCACCCCTCACAATGCTTTCCCACTCACACCTCGCTTTTTTTTTTCCCTCCCTTTCCTTCCTGTCCAGCTGTCCCTGTTGTTCTACTCGGGTAACTAGATACCCGTCTGCATGTGCCAGTATTTTTGATCCCTATTTCTGCTGTTTTCCCCCTTGTTTTGGTATTTTATGTTAATCAGTTCACCCCAGGCTCACTTTTAGTCCAGACCCCTACCCTCTGAGCAAAAGAATAGAAAGAAATAGCAAATACTAAAATATACTCTGTGTCTTTCCTTGCCAGACACTAATAACTTATTTTTCACTTCTTTATATATTCCCAGTACTAGTTTAGATAGCACTATGCGGCGCCGCCTTCCACCCCCTTTCGGAGCTAGGTTTCCGTCACTTCTACTTCTTCATTCACTTCTTACTCCTAATGGCCATATGCAAAGAAAAAGATAAAGAAATTTTCAAGACCCGTCTTTAGTAGACCCCCATTATTCTTCTCCTCTACCTGTCCCCGTTCCTCTGTTCACAATTTCCCCTCCCTTCCCCTTTACGATCGCTCGCACTCGGTACTCACGTGCCCGTCTTGAACCGATAGTCTCCGAAACTGGGTCCGTCCAGGCAGTGTCACCGGTAACTCAACGGTCAGCCCCTGGCTCCGGCGAGCGGCACTCAAAGGGGATTTTTTTCCAATCGGGATCCCGTACCCTTTCTCATTGAGTGCGCACTTCTTATTGTGCCGGTCGCCGTTGGCGGGCAGCCTCCCGGAGCCGGCTCACCGTGCGTATCCCTTCTTGACCGGAGATTCTCGTGCCACAAGGGGGTCGTTAAAAAGGAGTTAGGAAAAATAATTTGGAGATATCACGCTATCGGGGTCACCACTGAAAGGAAGCGCCCCCAAGTTAGCACGATCCTCCCCGCAATAGGAGACAATAATGGACACTCCCGTAATGGGAATAAGGCCAAGACAGAGTGCGGGTGAGCGTAAGTGGGAGTTTATCCAAAGAATAGGGCATGCAAAGAACTCTGCAACCTCCGAGAGCGCTCTGTCTGACAATAGCAAAGACAGGCGTATTTCTAATACAAAAAACGTCATCAAAACCTACACACTATAGGGGGCACAAGTTAATTGGGATTGGGTGGCGTCGACTAACTATAGGTGTTGCTGCAGCTTGGTTGGTCCGGGTGGGAGGACGTCACTGGTCAGCCTCGTGGGTAGGGTTGGGCCTGGCAGGCCGGCTTGAGGTCATCCGGGCGGTGTTGGTATGCTGGGGCAGCCTGTGACAAAGATGAATACCTTTCCTGACTCGTTTGCCCTAGGCCATGCACACTGCAGTTATTCAAGAAACGACATTTAAGTTCATCAATGAATCGCTCAGCAGTTTATCTTATAAAATAAATGCAACACATGAGGAATGCACCTCGTGAGAGGTCTGGTGGTTGTCGGTTGGGGTGAGATTTACCTGTGTCCTATTGACCGGTATTTTAGGTCGAGGGGCTGGGCTCTGGGGCCTGGGCCGAATGATACATGTCTGTCTGCTGCGTTAGAAGTTATTATATAAATGGGTCTCTGTGTCTTGTCCCAGCGTTGGGGGTCGTCTTTGCACGGGGTCATGATTCTTGGGGTGGTCTAGGGGGTTGTGGGATTTACGAGAGGGTGCTGGTAGATCTGTGGATTCAAACGTGGGTTTATTACTGTGCTGTAAATAACACAGGTGGCGGGCTGTGGCCTTGGGTGCGGTACCGGGGCCTCTGACTCTCTGAAGCGGCTCCAGCTTGGTTGGGGGAGGTGAGGGAGCGCGGCACATGCCTTAGCTTCTTTATCTGGCAGGCTTCGTAGGGTGGGAGGGAGAATGGCCTTGCATATATTCACAAAGGTTTTTTCCTCGTGCGTTGCTGACTTTTGAATGCAGAACTTTTATAATGTTTTGCCTTATTTTGATCTTATTTAAACACACATCTATATTTCGACTTCGTTACACATTTCTTTAATACAGTCGGTCCGAGTACCTTTTCATTACATGGTATTATATCTACTACAGTGTTTAAGTATTTATATACATTCGACGGTACATGAGGTAGAACTATATTATGGACCACAGAGATTGACGGTTGCCACTATGGGTGACTTAAGGAGACATATAGGGGTTCATGTGTCTACATATGACTTAAAGACACTTTCTCTGTGATCTAGCAGCATTAGTACAATCACAATGTGAAGTCATATAAACATTTCACTTTTATGGCTAATTCATGGTTTGCAGATTCTGTTTAAGAAAAGTAGTTCACTAATACCACTACTTGAATTCATTTCTGCGTTGCCCTGGCCTCGCGGACCAGGTCACACGGGATGCAGTATTACATTGTGAACGACGAAATGTTACAGTGTTAGCATCTCGGGTTAGCTCATACCCGGCTTTCTCATGGGAACGCGCTCGCAGCGGATCTACCATAGTGCTGCGGCGGCAGGGATGCTTGGAAAGCCCTCCAAAGGTGGGGGGCCGCGCTACAGTGTGCTAAACTCACGCCATCTTTGCTAGACAAGATGGCTTCTAGGCCTAACTGAATTTTTGTATATGCAGGGAACGGATACGTGTGGGCAATGTCGTCGGCGGGTGAACCCTCCTCCACCTGGGCCCGGGTGGCATGAGGGGACGCCCACCGAGTCATGGTCCTCACCTGGGGAGAAGGCTGCAGGTGAGGAGGGCCTCGCGGCCAGTCCTCCCCTACACCTGTGAATCCACTTTTTTTAATTTCATTTATTTTTTCAGGACTGGTGTGACCAGTCTGTGTTTCATAGCGGCAGGGACTTCACCCTAAACGAGTGGTGTAAAGCATCTGAGAACATACGAATGGCCCTCTGCGGGAGAGCTTTCAAGGTACGGAGGGGAACTGCATCTAGGGGTGAGGCCGATTTCAGGCCCTGAAGAGCCTTCCAAGTAGCCTCCTCCTTTATAGGCTCTAGATTGAAAGTGTTTACCAGAAAGGAGAAGGGTGGGGGTTCCCCTTGCGAGCATCTCCTGGGGCTGTACACCACCTTCTACCATTTTGGCTGCCTCTAATATCTTTGTGAATATCTTTAATTTTATGGCAAACATTTTTTCACTAATTGCATTACATCGCAATTGTGCATCTGGCATTTTAACTTGCCTTCCCAAGGGGCAAACTGATAGTTCTTTTGCTACTAAAAACAGTTCCCTAGAAGAGAGGATGCTTCTGTTATCCGGTTTGTTTAATATTTTGATTTCTCAGCCTGAATCATCTTATGGTAACCGAGCACTACTTGTCTGTGTTGTCAATTATATGTGTTTATTGTGGTGATCTTCAATGTGGGTGGGCTTTTAATATTCCTTGAATGGGGTGTCACCCAATTAATATATTTTAACCCGACAGATTGTTGGCCTCAATGGAATCCAGCCACTATGGGATCCTAGTGGCACTGTAGCACATGCTTTTTAATATAGATATGTGCACAAGGTCACAGATTTATCTGAAGGTGTTACATGGTTTGTTGGTGAAATCTCACTAAGGAGACCAGTTTTTGCAAATTGTAACAATATAAAAAATAATCAGTTGTTGAAGAATAAGACCTTTTTATATACTTGAGTTTTCATTATATTGGCTGTGTGAGTGTGCTGAATTCGGTTTATGGTTATAGTGAGAATTGTTGAGGATAATTTTGACAGTGCATGCAACAACAAAAAAATGTCCCACGCACCTAACTTGGGGGCAGCGGGAGTGGAGGGGGGGGTCTTAATCCCAAAGTCTCTAAATTATATAGAACAGCAACTGGTGGTGGCTTTTTAAATCGGTCCCTGTAGTATCAACATGCTAGCGTTTGCTTTTTATATACAAAACTCCCAGCTCCCTCTTCAGTAACCTGTTATGCAGCGTTAAACTGCATATAGACCACTCTTTATAGATGGTGCCATGTTGAATGTACTCGATTGGAAACCCCTTAGTACCAAGTATGGCATTTATATATCCTAAAAAACCAATTTGTGAAGCGGTACACTACATGAATCGGATCTGTAATTTAATCCATAATAAGAAGGGCAAATCGGACCCATAGGACAACATTATGCACCCAAATTGGATGAACCTATAGCTGGAACTAACGCTGTTCTGTCCAATTCCTCATCCTGAGTATCTTAAACCATTTGGTTGCTAATAATGGTGTTACATGTGAACTGGATACTTCAAATATAGCAGCCAAGGTCCCATTCAAGGTTATTTCATTTGGGAGACAACCAACACATTTTTATAAATCCAAAATAACTTGCGTTGTGCTAAGTTTCCCCCTCTTGATGGTGTTTTCACAACTTCAAAATTAACAAATTGCGTTTGAGCAACAGATTCACGTTATTCAGTAAAATGCATTGCTACACGAGATTTAATATTGCATAATCTGATGTTTGATTTATGTCCGGTCCATCTATGTCTTGCCGGGTAGTCCTCCCTACATAATACAGGCTACAGGGTCATTTGAGACCATGGATAACGTTTATTGTGTCACATGTTTTTAATATAGCTCTTGCTCAGACCGATTTTGCCGTTTCGTAGCATTGTATGAAGCAAATAGTATTGCCTTATTTTATGGACCATGGAGAAGGACATAAGACAAGGTTACCTTATATCCCTACTAATATTCACCATGGCTATTGAGCCAGTTGTACCACACTGCTGAATTTGAGTAGATGTGCCGAGTTGGTGGACATGGCCTTACAGTCGAAGATCAAAGCCTACAAAATCAACTTTACTGATAATGATATCATGACGCTACCTGAATTATCCTTACCTGGCTTTGTAGGTAATCTTTAAAAGAAAAAAATAAATAGTTTCAAGGTCACCTTCATTAAATCCAGTTGATCTGAACATCGCTGGAATACCAACAATGACGTCTATCAAGAAGAAACCTTATCTATGACAAATGGGCAAACCGAACATGACTGTCTATGACTACATTACATTTAAAAAAAAAAATGTTGGTAGTTCAAAAGAAAATATTCAACTTTCTTATGAAAACTAAACTCACGTGTGGCAAAAACGATGACCGAAGCTCATTCGGATTTGTTATCCCAAGACTGCATTCTAGGAAAATGGAACCATGTTCTTCCAACTTGGCTTTTTTCTGTGCGTGCAGTGCAATATTTCTGTCTGCAACAGTTTATCTACAGTAGTGAGTTTGAATTTCTAGGTTATCAGATTAAAAGTAATATTTCTGTAAACGGGACAGTTTATTTATTCTCTGCTAAAATATGAATTTTGATAATCAAATCCTGCATGCATACACTGTTAGACAGACTTGGATTAGTATGTTCCAGTATACAAATATGTAACACTCCGATATGCATTGATCTAGTATAGTACTCTACATTTGAACTCTCCTATTCTGTTCAAAGTATGCAAAGCACCTTGGACTATTTGTTGCTGAGTCAGTTTCAAAATTACGCTGATATGTAATTCATACTGCAAATTACAGGCACTATGGAAGAAAATATATCGTCAGTAAGGGTTGCCTTTGATAACAAAGAAAAATGGCCAACAACGTTTTCGCAAGCTAAATCAATCTAAAACGGAGTTTCTCCTATTACACACAGACCGACATCACAGCTACATACCTGGTTAGTCCTCTCTTGGAATGCTGTTGGCTGCTACCTTATCCATGACACCCCAGGTTAATGCAATTTTGAAGTTCTCTTCATATTATCTGATGCAGCTTGGGCAGGAACAGCATTTTCTATCTGATAATTGCACCAACATAGCACGTGCAATTATTGCAGCAAAATTAGATGATTGCAACGTCCTCTACATGGGCATTAATAAGAAAAATATTCATAGATTGCCGGTTATCCATAAAATTGTGGCACTTATTGTCACAAATGCACTGAATCAATCCCATATTACTCGGGTGCTCAGAGATTTGCACTGGCTCCCTGTAGGGGCAAGAATCTTTTTTTAAGGCCATGGCCCTGGTCTATCAAATCCTGCATGGTCAAGCTGCGACTTATCAAAAGGATAATATATGCTATACCTCTCTCAGGCCTCTTTAACCTTATAAGTTACTTAACAAGGTCCAATGATGAAGATGTAATAGGGCCTTTAGCCTTTCCTTTCAGGTATTCACTGCATCACTGCAAATCTCCCTGCCTTTAGAAATTCTTACAAGCAACACTTTACTTTCATTCAGAGAAAACATTTCTTTTCAAGAACTGAGCTGTATCCTATCTCATCTCTACGATCTCCCATGTAGAGACTTCCCTGCATATCTGGTTTCTATGTTGTCGTATCTGTATTTCTAAGGGTCTTGGTAATGCGCTAAACTACCTTAGCGCAATATAAATACTTCTTATTTCAAATCACAAAATTCACGCTGTAGGATTTTCCTGTGTTTTTAAAAACAAATGAGGTACTTCACAACCTAGAAGTGCGGAATGTGTAATTGACTTCCATTTAGTTCAACGGTTCATTTTAGATTCAAGAGCCTCATCTTTCTTTTGTAAAAAGGGTTATCTGTTTTTCATTCACTTGTGTATATATGCTGATTGTCTGTGAATCGTTATAGTTTAGCCCAACTTTTTGCATTCATCTTCATTTTTTAATATGACCTATTCATGAATTGTGTAGTGTGATGAATTCAGCGATGTCATCACTCCCTCTCTGGGGAAACTCTCTTGCCATATGGCCAGAGAAGGGTAGCCGCTACTTGATCCCGACCCCTTGGGTGGCTGCTCGAGGGAGGATCATATTGGGGAGAGGACCCTCATGAGATGGGGATTGTCCGCAAGAGACGCAGTAGCCACCTTTCCACTCTGGGTGCAACTCCTCCCTAAATTCACACACCGTTATGGCTTATTGTGGTACTGAATCCTTGCAACCATTTTATACTGACATCAGGGTTCCTTCTGACAAATTATACCAAAGTACTAAGACGAGAAAGAAAACCGAGTAATGAAGATTACTAGAGCCTAGGCTGTGTTCTAGTTGTTGGAGGCAGCTACATAGTACGAGGGAGGGAGAGAGGAAGACAGGGATACAGGGAGGCAGACAGAACACTGTTTCAAACCGCCGCCAAGCCACAGCGGGACGATGCGAAGAACGCTGGAACAGCCAAAACAAACCAGTGAGCCCAAAAGCGGGACACCCAGGCGCTTCAGGACGAATGCCATACACCGTGGGGGAAGCTGAGGAGTCTGCTAAAATGGGCGGAAAGCCCTATTATAAAAAGGGAAAGTAACAAAAACGAGAAGCTGGTGGGTCACTGACCCAATTAATGGAATGGGCATGTACAATGATGTTGTCCAAAGTGTTAAACTTGGAAACCCCTCTGCGTCATAAAAAACAGAGTGAAAAATCCTGGCAGGAGAGTAAACCAGGCCAAAGTGAATGAGAGTCTGTAGTTCCGCATCACAATTTGAAATCTAAGTAAAGGGAATCATACACCCTCAGTTTAATAATTGTAAAAGAACTGTGAACAATTGAGTAAATCAAGGGATGAGGAATAACCCAGTGTGTGTGATGCTAGGCAGACTCTTCCTGGACTTGGGGGTGGTGTAACGTGGGAGGATCACCTGGGAGGAGTCAGGGCCCAGGGAGATGGAAGGGATCCCTTGGGATGAGACACAGTATCCTCCTTTTTAAAAAGGACTAACTTTTCATATATACCAACACATACAATGGCTTATTGTCATTATAATATGTATGATCTCCATATTAAGTAGAGAAATATGGGCAAATGGCATGTAACATCTTTAAATATCCCACTTAAGGGGTAACCCGTTACACCTAATGTGATTGAACATCTCTTTTACTCCTAAAGGTATGGAGAAAGAAAATCTAAGTGCTGGCTGGAGTGAACTGCCTTTCCCTACTGTGATTAAACATGATGAAGTACCTTTTAAAATCTGTAAAGTTCTAAAGTCGAGAATAGTGAATTTATACTTGGAATTGATTGTGTTACTTGCAACCCCAAGTCCCATAATCCCAGGAGTACTGGGACGAAGAAGAGGGCTGAAGAGCAGTGCAGGCATGAAGGTCAGGCAATTGGGCTAACAGTCAACACCTAAGGGAGGCTGGGAGGCTTAAAAAGCTCCCTCGGTTGCAGGCCTGTAGGAGCAGCCGTGGTTGGAGGAGTTGTAGCAGCAGAAGTACTCTCTGGGGCAGAAGGAGGTGGCAGAAGAAAACATGTTGCTGGCGAAATGTACAGAAGGGGGAGGAAAGGGACGCCAGGGTTTACCATCCACTTATTGCAGTTTCTAATCCTGAGTTGGTCCTTTTCTGCCAAAGCCTTAATAGCAGAGATTTTGCAAGGCTGGCGTGCTCCAGGGGCTCGCGGTGAGCCAAACTGTGTGCCTGTGGTGTGGAACCAAAGGCAGCTTGCAGAGAGGAGTGTGCCTGTAGAAGCCCTGCAGCAGTCACAGAGACCGAGGAGCCGATGAGTGTTGCTGGGCATTCTCAAGCCTTCAGGCAGTGCAGACTGGCAACTGTAACCAGTTGCTTTTCACTCAGGAAGGACCGGGGTTTGTCAGACAATGGAGTGCAACAAATTTACCACTCGCGTCTAAGTGAATACGCTGTGGAAGGAAGTTTAAACCTAATAGGTTTTCAAAACAGCTTTAACAATATTAAAAATGGCCGTGTGCACTAAGATGTGACTTGAAAACAAATTCCAAGCCTCAGTAAAGACCCGACAGCATTGTACCTGGTTACCAAAGCATTAAACCTCTATAAACCAGAAACAAACAAGCATTACCTTAAGTCAAGCTGTGAACAAGTATTGCCCTCAGCCAAAAGAGACTGAAATAATGGTTCCTTTGGGAATAACATTTTCTACCAGAGTAAAAGGGGCTCATGTAACATTTTTAAAAGGTAGACCTTGTACATGAATGACTATGGTGTGGGAGACCCAACTATTGTTCAGGAACATACGTTGTCAATGGCAATGGAGGTTGAATTGGAAGATACTTGGTTGGTGGCTGACCAAAAGACAAGACTGTTTAAAAAGTAGCCCTAGATGGAAGGTGGTGTTTAAAAAGGAGGCAAAGACATCACTTGTCTAGCAGAGCTAAAGGGGCATTGGTGACATCCGTGTCTTCATTATAACGTTGTACAGAAATGTTAAGAGTTGTTTTAAAGTGGAATAAGTTGTTGAGTTTAAATGCAGAAGAGTGTGGTATACACTTGAAATAGGTAAGTGTGGCAGGAGAGTGGACGAGACGGAAGCGGAGGTAGAAGACTGGGAGTGGATCACCCCGATGGAAGTAGAAGCTATTGTATTTCATGGTGCCAGGAGAAAAACACCGTGAAAGGAGCCTTATGTTTCATAGTGCTAAGACAAGAGCACTGTGAGGAGGAGTTGGAGCTGTGGTGTTTCATGGTGCCAAGATAAAAGTGCCGTGAAGCAAACCTGATCTTTCTTGTTGCCAAGGAGGAAGCATTGTGATACTTTCGGAGTGAAGAAGTTATTTTGGTTACATGCACTGCAAGAGAAGCAGTACATTTTTGTTTAAAGAACTTCTTGAACGATATCTCCTGGAGGAGAAGGATCTTCTCTGGGTTGCACTGTGAAGTGTTGGATGCTTCATTCAATCCAAGTATGTTGGAATTCTGTTTCAAGCTTGGATTTCTTTGTTTTGTGTTGTACCTGACTTTGACTTAAAACCTGGGGAATTGGAAGTCACTCAGGTTATGAATATCAAATTCAAAGGTGTTACACATACACGTGTTTAACTTACAAATTGCCACATAATTTCTTGTTTGTTATTGTAGAGGTGTGCGGGCCAGAAATGTTATGTTGGAGTGTTTTTCCTTAGTTTGTTTAGGCAGGGAAATCTCGGTTAGAGTAGGGCAAGATAGGTTTTGGATGTATAATTTTGGTTTGATAAAATTGCATTGTTTGAAAAACCCTCTCAAATGTGTCTGACACACATTTCTGATCCCTCACAATGGACAGTGGAAAGACTTTATCCCTTTTTATAATTATCCTTAGGTTTAGCTGTAAGGGTAAGTATAGGATTTTGGGACACAAGACGGAAAACTCTTTCCTACACTGACATCCTTTAGTTTCGTTGAGGCAGGGAACCCCCTCATAGTTAGGTCGACGGTGGTCCTTCTCCAACCCTTCATTTACTTTATAAGTCTATACCCATCATTACAGAGTGTGAGTCTTACTCCTGATTCATTACAGTAGCACTAAGAACCCGCCTAGACAAATGTTTTATATTACATTTATAATGAATTTAGTGTTGTCATGCTAAATCAATTGAGTGTTCATGACCTATTTAAAATCTAGTTGTGCAACACTTGAAAGCAAAGTTCTATAGTTCCCATATAGAAGAAAGGTCTGAGAGAAAATCCCTGCTGGACTCATGTTGCAGCATTTTTGCAGCATTACTCCTGCCAGACCTAGACAAATGGGCTGAGGGGGGGCAAACGTCCCATCTAAATCCCAAACAAGTTTTAAGCCTGGCTTGGGGTGCACTCTAAATGGTATTATACTAAAAATGCTACAATAACAATTGTTTAGAAATTCGGGGAACACACTGATTTTACTTCAGCGTTTGATTATGTGGAGTGAACTAGATTGTGGAACAAGCTACACAAAAGGGGCATTCCTGAGGGACTTCTTGGTATTCTGATCACCCTTCACAGTGATACAACTGTGCAAATAAGAATATACATGTCTGGTAATTCTACCAGGGAGATACATACATAACTCTTGAGACAGGGCTGCGTGTTAGCGCCGCAACCTTTTTAATCTATATTTGTCAGATATTTCTGATGCCTTGGAAGGTACCGTTGGTTTCTCCTGAAGAACAGCAACTTAACAGTAAGAGCCCTTGCTTTTACAGCTGACAGAACGGTTTTTGATTTAATTACAATAGGTATCGCTCGCTCTATTAAAACCCTGGAGAATTTTATTAGCAAAAATGGATTTGCAATTAACGTAGAGAAATCTTGTGCAATGGTTAGTAGAAAGGGTAAGAAGCTAAAGAAGAAGAAAGTGAAATTGACTTTACTTACATTTGTAACTTTCTAGACCCAGCACACACTATCTTACCATAGGGTGCTGGAGGGGTTACTTCGTGTCCCCTTTGTCTAAACTTCTCATGTAACATTTTTTATGTTACCCTTTCCTCGATGAATGGCTGGTGGCAGTGGTTTACTTTTTACTACTGTGGTGTGTCTTTAACGTGGGCTGAGTTCGCAGCTGCAGTAAAACACCCTTGGGTGCCATTTTGTCAAAATGGCCCCAGTCTTCGTTTTTTTCACCATTTTTCTGTGGAAAGGTCCTTCTTGAGATTTACTCTGCACGCCAAACCACGTTTGATCCCTTTGTCTTTGCCGGGATTCACGAGTGAAGCCCGCCTCTGGCTCCAGGGTGTCTGGTGGGGGCAGGAAATGAGGGAGATGCCCGAAACTCCCCTGTGCTTAATCTCCTAGGAGATAGGAATGCACTCTTAGGTGATTGGCCGGCTGGATGTCCGGCAAGGACAGCTACCCTGCTGTTTGACTGGCAGCTAGGCTGGAATGAATGGGAGAAACCTGCATAAAAGGCGAGGCATTTTGACTTTGAAGGCACAGTCGACCACTGGACGAAGGAATCCGAAGAACCTGGAAGAGACGCCTGCTGCAACTTCTGGACCGTTGGTTTGCCGGGTGAAGCCCTGCTGCTGTGCTGAAGCTCCGACTACGCCTCGACTAGAGAAGCCCTGCAAGGACGACTTCTCCCCTTGAGTTGGTAGAACCAATCAACTCCAAAGTAAGCCATTTGGACATCGTCTCGAAAATGGTTGCACTTCCACTGCAGTTGCTGTTGGAACCGAAGAGGCAGGGAGAGGAACACCAGTTTGTGTGCATTGCTTTTAAGTTGGCCAAGATCTCCAGGAAGATCCTCCGGACTCCCAGGAAGCAGGACTGACCGAGCCTGAGTCACCATAACAGAGTGCTGAACCGCAGATGCAAAGAAAGCCCATCTCGAAAGCCAGGAACCACAGTGGTGCTATTTGCGGTAGATGCGAGAAGCTGAAACACTGAAGTGCCACTTGTTTGAAGATTGATGGTGACCGTCCGATTGCAGTGCAGGAGTCCCCAGAAGTCAACCATCTTGTCCCCACGACTGAGGCCCAGGAACACCAGGATCTGCAGAGCTGCACAGGAACAGAAGTCATCTGCTGCATTTTTCTTCTAAATAAAGGTACTGTAAAGTCTAAGAACTTCTTTTTGTAGAGTTGCTTGCATCTTCTACTACCCACAAGTCTAAACAGCTTGTGGCCCTACATTTGATTCTTCTTTTCCTTCAAAGACTTCTAAAACATTGTGCAAAGTCTTTTCTTACTTGCCTGCAAGAAGTGCTTTAGCTCGCATAGACTTTTGCCCATTGACTTTGGCTTAGCCAGTTTCACTGAATCACTCTTCTCTCCTCTGACATTGTGTTGCACCTATCCTCCCAGTAAGGGGTTAACTTACTCTGCATTGGGGGGGGTCCAAAAGTATTTGCCTGCTTAAGAATATTTGTGATCTCTTGTTTGTTCTAATTTTTTCTTCGACACTCATCTCAATACTATTCTAAATGCCAACAGTAATATATTAATGTCCAGTGTCCTAGCTATTTAAGTCACCTAAGGGTGTAGGAAGTGTCTGTTTTCCATCCCCAATGGGCGTTTGCTGATTTAGAAACTAAGAGTGTGTACTTTGAAGATATTTGTGTGTTGCTATTATATTGTTCCCTTCAAAAGAAGGCTTAAATAACTGATAAATTAATAATTGTTTATTCAAGAAACCTTGAGTGTAAGTGTTTGTTTGGTTACTTGTCACTGTGAATATTTGTGTAAACTCCCTACAGCTCACATTGACCCCTCTTAAGACAAGCCTGGCTGCTCAGCCACACTACCAACCTGTGTAGTTCAGACTTATACCAAAGGTTGGGTCCTATTGCCAGGAGGCTAAGGTTTTTGTAGTGCACCCAAAGTATACTACTCCAAATCTTTACCTAACACTGGTGGTAAGCGGTGAGGATCTAGTGTAGCGTTGTTAAACTAAGTATATGCTTTTATTTTTGTTCAACTAAAACCTTCACAAGGCCAAGCTCTACTAGAACAGCAATTGTAACATGCCAAATATGGATAACTTCAATCAGGAAGCCCTGATCATTTTAACAGTAGAACTGAAAGAAATGTGTAAGATCAGGAATCTCCCTGTTAAAGGAAAGAAAAATGAATTGATTGCAAGATTGTTGAATCATCAAAGTCTGGGTGGTAGGTCTGTGTAACTCAGGAAATGTAGAAACTGATAATGAGGATCTTGATTCATAGTCTAACTCTGTCTTAGAAGAGTCAGAGGAGGGAGAGGAGTCTCAGCAAAGGACCCCCTCTTTACCCCAACAGGTATTTTTGCCTCAATCTGTATCCACTGGGACCCCACAAGGTCCATCATTGAGTCCAGAATGTGTGTCTCCTGAAAAATTGAGGTTAGAGTTCAAAAGATTGCAAATCCAAGCTGAAACCAAACATCAGGACATAAATCTCTGTGAGTCAGCATGATCTTGAAATGAAGAATGTCTCTTGAAAACCTTTCCCCCCCAAAGTCCTCTAGGTCTTCCAGTCCAAAGAGGCCTTGGCTGCTAAAAGAAGCCCAAAGAAGCTGTGAGTATGTATGATGTAAAACTTGATATTTTGGATTGGTTGGGTGCTTTTGAATATAATCATGGGATTCAGGGTCTCGCAGGGAATTGGTTGATTCCTTGGCTTTTGTCTAGGCTCCCCCAGGTTGCAACTGATGCTGTAATGGAGATTGGGGAACTTGAAAGATTGGAGTATGAGAATGTGAAGCTAGCTTTGGGAAAACTCCTTCCCAGTACCTTAAGAGGTTTAGGACCCTCAAAGACTGATGGTAGCCCTTGGGCTACCTGGGTGTGTGAATGTTTGAAAAACTTAGATGGTTGGATAAAGGATTACAGAGCAAACTCCTTTGAAGGAATGGGAAATCTATATTTTTATTGGAATCTATTTTTTATGCCTGCGCTCCGGAGCTGAGATGGCACTTGGCTGACTCTAAAGAGATTGATCCCAAGAAGTTAGCAAAGGCTGCTCACTTGTGGGTTGCCAGCAGGGCACACCTCTGTAGAAGTGGTAGGGCTATCCAACAACACCCGGTCTTTTGTAGATTTCTGAGATAATCCTGCCCTATGTGAACATTATTTTTGACTAATCAGATTTAACTTCTCCCGTGCAGTATTTGTTTGTAATATACCTCAACATATTCCAGTTTATCTGCCTCACTTTGATGCTTTACGCCCATCTTGTCTTTTAATCCTGATATATAACTCCTCAACCTTTTTTTTAATGTAATTTAGCAGCCAAGAAGCGATTTGATTTATTTCCTTTTATATAATCTAAGTCCTCTACATAATTTCCCCTAAAATAGTTCAGAATCACCTCTTCCATATGTGCTCTAATCCGTACTTCTCTTAGGACCAAATAATTGAAGCGCCAATCCTTTCTTATATCCTCAGCCGACCTATCAACTTTTATTCATAATATAACCGGTGCGTGATCTGCATGATAACTAAGGCCTATTTCTATGGGAGGTATCATTGGCACTGAAGTCGTAGAAGTCATAATCCTGTCTATCCTGGAAAAGCCCTGATTAACTGCTAAAGTGGATATGGTTTTTCCCCCTGTTGGAAAAAACAGCAAGTTTTTTTAAATTCATCCCAATTCCCAGAGAAGTCTTGTCAACCCATATATATTTCAATTGTCATTTGCCGTGGGGGTAGGTGGACGTGTTTTATCCATACCTGGGTCCATCACACAATTCGCCTCCCCCTATCCGTATGCATCCATCACAAATCATCTCAGTATTCCCAAAAGAGTACTGACGTACTGATTCTGATGATCATTAGAAGCATAAGACGGAAACAATGTGACAAACTGCCCTCCCATGAGTCCCTTAAGTCTCATGAATTTGTTTTTTTTAAAGGAAACCATTTCCGGACGTACATCAATTACCTATTAAAAGATATGCCACGTCTTTATACATTCATTAAGTCCATCCATTCTTACTCGCATGGGAGAGTTTGTCTGAGATCCGAGATGATGACTTCCTGCGTTGTGACAAAGCATCTCCTCCTTTGCTCTCTTTCCACCCGCTGTTCGCTTCAGCCTCTTGGCTTCGGGACTAACGCCTCTTGAATGAATCCATTGAGCTGTGTAGGCCTGGCATACATCTTTGCTTGTTTCCACAAAACAATTGCCTATAGAACATTTAAAGTTTGCATCATTGTTTCTGAAGGTATTGGGGCTTGCTATTGTGACCTTTTCCTTACATGAAGAAAAGTGATCTTAATGGAAAGGATATTGACCAATCAATCCATAATCCTTTGTGTTAACCATATTGTCAGCTAATAGGAAGCTCTAAATAGTATGCTCCTTCCAGAGGGCAGAAAGCTGACGTTGCCCAACATCTGCAATTTCATTTGTAAAATATCCAGCAAAGGTAGCCATTGTTTCATCATGTGCTTTTGCTTGTTGAACTTGTTTGTGCTTTTCCTGTTTCAAATACGTATGTAGGGATTAGTTACATTTGCTTGTTAAAAGATTACAGAAATCCTATTTGCTTTCTAGAAGGTTTGTACATTCTAAAGCGTTTGATAACATGATTGGTCTTCAAAATATAGAGTGAGGTGGGCTATGACATAGCGTGTGATGTCATGGCGCTTAGCTCATGTCATGCGACTCCTGACACCTGCATGTTAACGCTGCTCAAACTGGGATACAGATTGAAGTTCCAAGACAACCTAACATTGGGCTCCTTTTACAATCCCTTTCCAAAGAAAGCATCGATGTGAAAAGGGCTCCTGCTGGGGATAGGGAATTGAAAGAGAAAGGTGTAGTAGTTTCTGTACCAAAAGATTCAGAAGGGTAAGGATTCTACTCCTTTATCTTCTTGGTACCCAAACCTTCCGGGAAGGTTGATCTAATAACGAAAGATTAATTGATTGTTAAGATGGATTTCTAAACACTGACCTGGTGGGCAGATGTTTAGGAGACCATCCTAGTTTAGTGGAACAGGGAAACCTCAAGACTGTGTCTCCGGAAGCGAGAGAGTGATCGGATGTCCACAATGAGCACACACAGTAATGAGCCACATAATACTCTTAGACAGGTGTATATCAAAAATACATATACATTTATTATAGGCCTTATGATCAAACACGAATAACCACAGTAATAGAGAAAGTTACCACACAAGCGTATTGCTATTTAACATATATACAATCACTTTTAGCCTAATGCAAGATGGGGGGATGGGGGGGGGGGGCATCCACAACCTGTAACGGGAGGGGGATGACACAATGATTGCATTGGGCAGACTTCAGGATCAAAACCCTAACATAAGCAGTCTAACCCTAAGAAGTGGGGATCCTTGTGCTCAAAAGTACAGCAGTGCGTTTACAACTCGGCGGTCGTGTGTAGGTACCTCTTCATGGGGCTGTAGCAGTTCAGGAAGGGGCTTGAGATGATGATGAAGAATAAAGTCCTAATATTAGAGTAGGGAATGTCCTTACAGGCAGAGCGACTTTCGAGGTTCAGGAATAGCTAGGGAGCGCAGGCTATCCCAGCCAAAGTGATGATCTTTAAGGAATTCTCATGCATAAAGGTACAATAGATGTGCCAGGGGACACCGGTAAATAAAGCAATTACTCGCCACCCCTTGGCACGCTACAGAACAAACTTCGCCAGTTCAGTCGAGGTTGCTGGTAGGTTCAAACTCTGCCATTGCTCTTCCCGGGTCTCGGGGGCTGCGGGACAGGACTGGTGTCCGTGACTGGACAGTAGCCTTTACTCCGCTCCATGAAGGGAGGATAAAGAACATTCTGGTGCAGCTGGATTTAGGGCTCAGGGGAGCAGGCAGGTAGGACACCCACAGTGTAGTGACACCGGGAACTTGCAGGAACGTGGCGTGGCACACTTTCCTAATTTGCAACCCAGAGGAGCTAGGCCTTTGAAAGAGGGCCGAGAACCACAAGATAGCGATTCCCCAAGTTTCGAGTCGCAATTCGGGACGGCGGCGCTCCTATGCAATAACCCGTGGTAGCACTTGTCAGTTCACTGGATGGGCAAGGAACACTTCCGAGAAGGCTCTTTAGGCAGGAAATCGGGAGATGCCAAGAGTAGTTGTTACTACTCCAAAGGGTCAAAGCGCCCTTGCAGGCCTTCTAAGATCGATGAGAAAGCAGGGGTCCAACAGGACAACAGCAGACTCGGGGTACCAAACGTTCCAGCGGGTCTCTGGCGGGTCACAGGTCTACTTCAGCGTACTGGATAGTTGGCTCCTTTCATAGTTCGGTGTGAACCACAGTAGATCGACCTGGAATGGATGCCTAACCCCTTCTCTTATCCAAGGTTCGAGCCATGCTCAGATTTGGCCAGCCAATGGAAGATCTGCTCTCTTGCATGCACACCAGACATGGACCATTCTTGGCCCATGGTGGTCTTTGTCATTCAGGCATTCCCAACCTTCTTCCTGAGCGCTAGCACACCTGACATGCAGGAGCCTGCGAAAGATGCAGTTTTTGCAGAAGGCTGCATGCCCAAATAAGGAAGTGCCGGGTCAGCTCGACCTGTGGGAAGGTTAAAGGACAAGATGGCCAAAGGACAGAACAAAAGACTTTGTTGCATGCCAATTTTCGGCACTGGCCACTGTCGGGTACCAAACGCGATAAACTTGGTATGGTACGATAAAAAGAAGTAAAAATAAAGTAAACTGCTGCCACCAGTTCTTCCTAAGCACACTTGTTTCACCACCAAAAATTCCTTAAAAGACCCTTGTGCTCGGTGCAGTAAGGTACTTGGCGCACAGATAAAAAGTTACCAAGAAATGGCAACAAAGTCAAAGAATAAGGAAAACCTAGTTAGCCAGCACTGACAGTCTGAAGGACGTGCCAGTTTTCCCATAATGAATGAGCAAAAGCCCAGGGGAGCTCAGCTGAAGGCTGTGTTGCACTGGAAAACGTCAAGCTAGGTCAGCCAAACAAAAGCAAAAAGTTTGGGAGGTCCCTAATATGGAGGGAAAATTTGCACTTGGAGAAATCTTTTCTAATATTGATCACTTAACTAGATCTACAACACACATTCTACCATACGCCCATTCGAGAAGCCCACCAAAAATTCCTCAAATTTACAGTGCGGGACAACCACTACCAATCCAGACCCCCTCCCATTTTCCTTGAAATCAGCCAAGTTGGTTTCGCCAAAGTATTTTCTCTGGTGGTGGGAGCATTACATCTCCAGGGGATTCGCACTTTTTGGATGGGTGGGTGATCAAAACTGCGTCAGCAATCCGACATCAGAAGCATGTGAAGTCAGCAAGCAAGCTGCTGAGCTTATTTAGGCTCCTGATGAATTGGAGCAAATCACACCTAGAACCTACTTGGGTGTTGGAATAAACAGGGTCTCTTTTCTGTACAGATTGGGGGACGGTGCTAATCTTCCGAGACCATGGAGAGAGGTTGCACTGCCTACTACACAACATTCTCAAGTTGGAATCTGCATCAGCAAGACAACTGTTATGTTTTCAGGGACACATGGAGCCTGTGTCTTTGTGGTCCCATGGGTATGGCTGCACATAAGACCAATAATAGCATTTCTTCATCAACATTTGGTCCTAGCTTCCCAAGAATGTGAGTGGATAATTCATGAGTGGATAAACCCAGGGTAAACATTTAAATCAGCAAGCTACTAGCCAGCGAGTCCCTCACCACCTCAATTCTACACATAAACACAGTACACCATTTCTTACTGGCCAAGAGTCCATTATCGTGAGCTACTGGCAAGTGTACATTTTTGTGCTTGCTATCTAAAAAAAAAAAAAAACTAGAGGAAGCTGTACAATGGTGGTAAGGCAGGGAGAATGGGTTCTCACTAGTTTTTCCATCAGAGATTTATTTTATTACTAATGCCACTGTCCTTTGGGGGTGTGAGACCACTCTGGAGCACGTCAAGACCGAAGGGGAATCCGCTCTGGTCAGGATGCACAACTCTACAAACTTGCTGTAATTATTAACCGGCCAGATCGTGGCAGTTGGCCAGATTGTGGTTTTAGCTTTTGTGCTGGGGAGAGAAACTCGGATTTCCCCTTGGGCAGTCCTTCTAAAGGGTGGGAACAGCATGGAAGCAGAACATTCTTGACTATTCCCATTGTCCAGAGATATGCCAATAAAGCATTGGGTGTTCATAAAGATCTGTATACGGTTTGGTGGGGAAAAAGCATTTCTCCCATGTTTCTGCCTGAGGTTCCAATGCCAGAAGCATTGGTGGCATCATGTCTTTCTTGGCTGAACTCTCTCCTTTATGCCCACCCCACTCCCGTTAATCCTGAAGTTCCTGCTCAAGCAGATATTCATTTTGATAACTTGTTTGGCCCAGGAGACTATGGTTTCTATTAATGGAAATTTTGAAAAACGGGGTTTGGGGTCCTGCTTTACTATTCAACTCATAACAAAACCCAGAGTAGAGCATGTTGGGGCAGACATTGGAAGAAGGTCATGGCTTGTGGAATCACAATGAATGTACAGTGCCTCTCCTATGGGGTTCCAGCCATTTTGCAGTTGCTTCAGAAAGGGTTCCAGAAGGCTCATCTCTCTATCCTCGGGGTTCAGTGGCCTGCCATTAAAGCTTTTAAGCTTTTGATCCAGAGTGGGAGGGTGGGGGAGGATCTAGCGCATAGGGAAAATCCTGTTGGGAAGGCTCCTTAAGAGTGATTTGCTAGCTCGCCCTACAACACAGTGAGGGGTATTGGAAGGCTAGCTTAAATCTATTCTGAGGCATAACAGGTTTCCAACTTCGAAAGATTCAATAATCGGGATTCTAGGTTCCCCAAGTGTTATGCAAGAATTGATGCACTAACCCTGTGAGGGACTACACCAGTCTTGTCCTCTTGGTATTGGGTAACCCACCTATTGGTATAGGTCTGTACTACACAAGTTGGTAGAGTGACTGAGCAGGCAGACTTACCTCAAGAGGGGTAAATGTGAGCTGTAGAGCTGTAGTGTCGAAATCCACAATTACAAGTATCCAAATAACACTTCCACTCAAGGTTTTTTAGTAAAATAGTTATTTAACGGTCAGTTTTAAATAAGCATTCTTTTAAAAAGGCAGTGTGCAACAATAAAAATATACTTCATAACACGTTCTCGGAATCAAGATAAAACTAGTAGATACTCTTTAGAGTTGCTTCATACATACTTCCTACAACCTGAGGAGACTTCAATTACTAGGACGGTATTGGCATTTATATGTATCTTTTGTACTTTGTAAAATTCTGAGGTTGTGGAAGGAAAGGTTGTGAGTGCTTTTAAATCTCCCAATGAAGTCTAGATAAAAACCTTTCCCAGCAATATTAGTTAAAAACCAATGTATCAACTATGAGGGACATTAAGAATCAAAGTCAATGGACTAGAAAGAGTCTGCAGGAAGCCAAGGCAGCCAAAGTCAATTGGAGCAAAGTCTATGGAGCTGAGGCACTTCTTAGATAGCAAAAGTCTTGCACAAAGTTAAGAAGGAGTTGTACAAAATCACTGTTGGGCTACAAGCTGTTAGACTTGCAAAAAGGTAGAGCTGGAATCCACTCTAGAAACGCAGCTACTGCAAGTCTCAAGTGAGAAAAGCAAGTTACAGACAGGGGTGAGAACCCATTAGTCGGAACAGTACCTTCGGTTGGAAGAAGAAGATCCAGCTGGCTTCTGTCCTGGTTGCTGTGTTGCAGGTCCCGTGTTCCTGGGCCTCAGTCGTGGGAACCAGAGGAAGGACGTCTGGAGGACTCCTGCACAGCAGTTCGAAGGTCGGTGGCAGCTACAGGCTCTTTTCGGATCGGCAGCACTCCGTGGTTTCAGAGCACGGTAAATAGCACCACCGCGAATCTTGGACACTGTTTGGGCTTCCTTCACTTCTTGAGTCCAGCACTCTGAGGGGACTCGAGCTTGGGTTGTCCTGCTTCGGGAGCGTCCTCGGGAGACTCCTGGAGCTTTTGGCCGGCTTACAGAAGTTGCACTTGACTACAGATTTTTCTACCCCATGCACTAAATGCCATATCATATCACTCGGTTTGCAGCAGCAAAGAAGTACAGCCAGTTGGGGAAGGTCTTCCAGCAAAGTTCGTCTCGGGGGTTAGTTGGTCCCGCTAACCCAAGGGAAAAAGTCTTCCTTTCCCGAGCTTCTATTATCGAGCAGAAAAAGGAGTTCCAGTACAGCAGCGGGGCTTCACCGGGCAAATCAAAGGTCCAGGAGGATGCAGCAGGCGTCCGTCACGGTTTCTTCGTCGGTTTGGTCTTTCCAGCGGTCGACTCTGTCTTCAGTCCAAGAAGCCTCGCCTTTTTATGTAGGTTTCTCCCATTCATGCACAGCCTAGCTGTCACTCACACAGCAGGGTGGGTGTCCTGCAAGGACAGCCAGCCTGCCATTCAGGACTGGGTGCATTCTGGGTGCCCTGGAGACTAAGGACAGGGACCTTTGGGGCACCTTCCTCACTTCCTGCCCTGCCAGAAACACTGGGGCTGGAGGCAGGTTTCAGTACAGAAGCCCGCCAAAACGAACAAAGGGGTTAAACCTGGTTTGGCACGCAGAGTAAAACCCAAGAAAGACCGCACAAACAAGAAATGGTGTAAAAAGAAGACTGGGGCCATTTTGATACAATGGTCACCCACGGGTGCTATACTGCAGCTGAGGATTCAGCCTGCGGTAGAAAAACACAATGGTACGCATATTAAACCACTGCCACCAGACATTTAAAGTAGTGAGGGTAACACAAAATGTTTTACATAAGTAGGAAAAGGGGCTGCTAAGTAAACCCCCCCCTGCCCCTCCATCACTCCACATAAGATGGGGTGTGCTGGACCGACAAAGAGAAATGGTAAGCAAAGTCAATTTCACTTTACTATTCTTGGGAACAGTACTTCACCAAGGACAAGGTAGTTGAACCTTAAGAGAAATCTAAAGGATTTCCCTGTGACACTGCACTGAAGGTGCCGAGTCGCCATACAAATAATAGATGCCGATGGAGTTTGTCAGACTCCAAAAACAAAGGAAATGCAGAATCCAAATCAGCAAAATACATGAGAGAGTGAGAAAAAGGTCTCACTCACTCCAGGATAAAAATAAGTCCTTATGTCCAGCAAAAGAGCTGGAGGTCTCTAAGGTTGAGGGGAATTAGCACAGAAATTAGTATTCTCCTTAACACCAAGCAAGGACATATATTCACTGTGCCCACATGAGCGGTTAAGAATAAAATGGTGGCTGCAAGACCTTACCTTATACCGCCCATGTCTGATGGTTGACAAATCATGTGGTATACAGTTGCTAAGGCAAATAATAGTTGGTCAATTTATGAAAAATATACCAAATATATTGTCACCTGGTCTCCGCTTGTATGATAAATTGTGTTACACGTGCACAAGATTCTTTTTAGAGAAACCATTTTGCTTTTTGTACAGAACAAGGGTGATTAGCTGTGAGCAAACACTGAAGGTTTTAGTTTCAAATTGTGGTTTGGCTTTCAAGTTTTGTGGCGGTTGTGCTGTCAGATTCTGTGCGTTATTCACCATTGCTACATGATTAGTGTTGAACTCTGACAGGAAAGAGTGGGCTGAGGGTGGAAAGGTGAAGGACGGTGGGGTTTTTCTGACATGAACATGGGACTGGAGTAAGGAGACACTTGAGGCAAAAGCATAGACTTTCTTTGGTGTTACCTCCTGTTAATTTAAACTTCTTTCAAGAAGGAACATGTAACATGTTCATGGAGCACTTTCCATTAAAAACAATGTAAACCTATTTTAAGTGGCCTTCTGACAGTTTTGCTGTTTCAATATGCTCTTTGTTCTGCTGTGCCCCCCACCCTCCTTTACTTATAACCCCCTCCCTTTTTCTACAACATTTGTGTGTTTTTGTGTGGTGTCTCTCTGTTTTTATGACTGTTTTATTCTGTTTGAGGCTAATTTGTATTGTTTGTTGGGCTTTAGTATGTAGTATGATTGCAAAACCATGCTGGTCACAAAGTGCAGAAGTAAACAACAGTTCAAGCAGGCTTGGTTTTCACATGTGCACATGTTTTTCAAGAGAATACAGCATTCCAACCGTGGTGCTATGCCACAAACATAAATGCTTGGATAGTTTTTGCTAGATTAACTACACATGTGCAAGGTTTTTCTTTAATTTTGATTTCTCTTTTCTCCTTGCAGATGTCCACTGCAATCATGGAGGTTTAAAGCAACTGGCGGTTTCGGGGGTGGAGTGGGAGGTCTCCCCACCCGCCCCCACTTGGAGATTGACTCCTAAAGTGACAATATCATAAATTATATTTTTTTAAATGCTGAGCCATAAACTTTGAATATAGATGTATATTTATATATTTATTCATAGCACTGCGTGCCAAATTGAAGATTCATAAATTCTTCATTCCTGCTGCTATGGGAGAGTGAGGTTCTTGGCATTCGGAAACTATTGCATGAATTATCGCAGGTGAGGCCAAATGGTGGTTTCTTCTGCTTGCTCTATTCTTGACTTGCACCGATTTTGAATGCATTTTGAGAATGGGCTCTTTGGGGCCAGAGTGCACTTCAAAGTGTCGCTCTTTGCAACACGCTTCAGATATCCTATCTGTGGTGACCAGAGGAAGTGAACTCCAGATCAAGGCCTTTCTTTCTACCTTTTGTTGGAATGCTACCACACTGAAGGATAACTTGGGCCGGAATGTCTTCCATGTTGTTGCATCTTGTGGTAAGAAAGGAGTATTGGACTGGCTAGTGGAAAGAAAAGGAGCAGACCTCCATGTGAAAGACAAAGAATCCGGATGGACCCCGCTGCACAGAAGTATTTTCTATGGACATATTGATTGTGCTCTGTCACTCTTGAAGGTACTTTTTCAATAGTTGTGTTTCTATAATTAATACCCAACAATTTATTTGTGTATCATCTGGGAATTGAAATTGCATGTTCTGTTAACTCGCAACCCCTTTCTTTTAAAGCATGGCTATTCGGTAGCTCTTGTGGCATTTCAAACCATCAAATGATTTGAAATTGGACTCTACTAAGCTGATAAAATAGAATGAATATGATCATCTGTTTGTTTCTGTCACATTACTCACTACATGCTACACTCTTTGTTTATATACTAGGGTTAAGCTGGCATGTTTCTTTCCTTTCATGTTATTGATTTGTGTTTAATGAGAATTGTACTTACTTGACAACAACATACAGGGTTCAAAACTGTTGGGTGCTATATATCTGCTGCTTAAAGCCTCCGAGGGCATGGTTGGCTTAAGACCAACAGCTACCCAAGATACTTTTTACTCTCAACTTTCCAGGTAAAATACTAACCTGTGTGATTGTAACTCTGTACGTTTTGAGTCTGTGTATAAAGGACAACAAAGACAGCCTGTAGTGGACTTGGATTCAATATAAAGGATACAAAGTTAATGCATCTCGTGCAGAAGTTGCACGAAGTTGGATCTGCAGCAAGGTAGGTACTTTCTCCTGGCTCTCCAGATGTAGCTTCTACTTACCGAGTTATTACCCACAAGCATATATAAGCTCCTACTTAACAAATCATAATTTTAATCCATGATTTACCAGTTCTTTCCTGCAGCTTGTTTCTTTCCTCATCTCTAGTCCTACTAAGAATCTTTCTACGCCAATAGACCTGGGTGGAATTATAGATTCCCTCACTGTCGCCTACTTTGGTGAAAGTGTCATAATTGCTAGGCGTGTAATGTGCCTGATGTCAGTTGAAACCTGACCCCTAGACATAGCTGTATAATATAAGACACGCAATGAAGTATAGCAAACTAAAAATCTGCATGAAGAATAGAGGATCCATCAAAAATATTGTTTTTCTTTCTGTGAATTGCTCCTCTATTGCATCCTCCTCCTTGTAGTACCAATCCATTTTGTAGGATGGGTGCTGGACTTTCCAAAATAATATTTATTATACACTGTATGATACTTCCCGCAATGCACATAATTAGAAATGTTTATCTTGTGATCATGCCTCCTCTCTTGCTATTGCACCATAATCCAACGGTGCATTATTCCTCATTTTTTTCTGCTACATCTTTCAAGGTCCTCTTTTGGCATTTCAAGCCATAATCCAAGCATAGTGGACACTGTCATGCTTTCTGACCAGACCTGAAATCCACTGGCTCCTTTTCCTAGCCTACCTGTAGACAATTTGCATTTCTTCATCATGTTCCCATGACCTCTCCACTAGTTTACGGCTTCAGATGTTCCCTTATCTCTATTCTGCGTGCAGTCAGTCTGTCTTCCCTCAAAACAAATATACCCAGATACTCAAAACAGACTTCAGGCAAACAGCCAGCCATTGAGCATGCTACAGCCCAAGCATACACCCCAAGGTGTGCCCCAAACTGGCTCTTACCGTTTCACAATGCAGACAAACATTTAAGAAGACTTCTTTATTTGAGAACCCTGAAACTATCTGTTAATAGTAGGTTAGTAAGATACATAGATGACTTACTATTCCACACTTCATACACCCCAGTTGTAGATGTTTGAAACCCTGCTTGCAATGAGAACCAGCTCTAAAATACCAAGCAGGCTGACCAGAACATTGGTTGTAGATAGATTTCCAAGGCTGACGTAACTATCAGCCTGTTTATATTATAATTGTACAGATGTTGTACATCCTTACATGTATATACGCATTAATATGATCAGGACTCCTGATTTACGGTCATTAAATGAACCAAAGTTGAAAGCTGAGATTGACAAATGCTCAAACTAAGTCTTAACTGCATGAATGATGGAAAGATTAAAGCAAAGCAATCAAAACTGAGCAAAACAATGAAAACTAAATTGAGCTTACCCTTGAACTTGCCACTTAAATGGTCTTGTTCAAGTTAAGATTATTTCTACACGTTTCACAAGTACATCATCCGCAGTCTATTCCTAGTTTAGAGTGGTGAACTGAATATAAATCTTAAGGCCTGGGAGGAGTACTGCACTACGTTTCTTTTTTAAACTTTTTTTTAAAATAACCATACATTACAAAGGGAAGAAAAAGAAGTTCAGCGAGTCAACCCTCCTCCCCATAACTCAAAGTCTGGTCTCTGCCATAGTTGCATATGTCAATCCACTTGAATCACAACATATTAATTGGCCCTTATCTGCAGTGACGTCCTCCTCACTTGCAGACCTCCGCTTTCTCCTATTTGCAATTATGAAGCCATCCCCCCTCAAGCAGTCGTCATTCCCATTTACACAATCTCCTCTCCGGAATCCAACACTCCTCCTTGGGCTTGGGCAATAAGATACAGTTTATATGGATCCCAGATGTCCCTGGGTCTGGCGCAAGAATGTTCCAGTCCGCTGTACTCCATTTCCATTTCGTTACAAAAAAAGAATGTCTTGCTTCCATTGCACCGCCCCATTGCCACTCTTCTCTTAGCAGCAAGAGCAGCCCCGCCAGCCTACTCGCACACCCTGGAATCAGCTTGATATACCCTAGCAAGGCGGTTACCAGTGAAGGTTCCACACCCTCCCCTATAATATCCCTCCAATATCTCAAATACATGTTTCCAGAATGTGACACAACAGAGAAGCTCCATGCCACGTGCATAAAATTTGCCGGTGTAGCAGTGCACTCGTCTGAAGCATCAGGAAAAAATCTATGCAGCCTAGCAGGGGTGTAGTCGAATTGATGCAAATATTTCAAATTAATCCTCTTTAACCGACTATTGATGGCATTCTTACTCGTTTGCCCACAACAGTAGGCCCATATCTCTTCCGAGATGTTGCATCCCAATGAGTTCTCCCATTTCTTCCATGAGGATTCCATTCATCCCAGTCGACTATCCTGGATTCTGAGATTCTGCTATAAAGATTAGACCCAACCCTGCTAGTAGCCACCCCGCTCAGTCTCTCATCCAATATAGGGGCCAACTTTGGTTCCTCAGGGAAGATTGGGGGGGGGGGGGGTAGATTTTTGATGGACTCTGTCTGAAATATAAAAACAAGTCCAGGGATGTGATAGCTCCTTTGCCCTTCATCCCCTCGGCAGTAAAAAATTGGCTATCCGGACGGAAAGAGATCCTGGAACAAGATATATTCAATCGCCTCATGCAGCCCACAAAGCTCTGTTCACTGGTAAGTGGCAACCCCGGGATGTGCGTAACCAGATGTTTCGGGGAATAGATAACTTCAACCCTGCCTTCCTCTCAAGGCGAACCCGCGATCTACAAGTCCATTCTACCATATTTCCCACCTTTGTGGTTCCAGTAGGTGCCACTAGTATAATTTCCACGTACCTCTTTTCTGTGAATACACCATACCAGTATGTTAATATAATGTCCCAAAAGTCAGGCATGCCAGCGCCCCCTGTCTAGCGGTGCCACCAACTTCTTCCAGGACACACACACCTGTTTGCCCACCCAAACAAACCGCAAAACCTCAGACTGTTCCTCTAGAAAATATGACTTTGATAACGCCAACGGCACGTTAAGAAACACAAAGAAGAATCGCGGCAGCAGGACCATTTGAATTCTCCCCTAAAGGGTACGAGGTAGCACAATCCACCGGCCCATCGCCAATACCTCCCCTCTCGAGCTCTTTGCTCCTCTAACTCCCTCCGTGTCAATCGTTTTTCAAAGAAACAAACTGGGTGCTAGATCTCTATCTTTGGCTGGGGCCTCCCTCTGGACCAGGCTCCCTGCCAATCTAAAACTTGAGGAAAACCATCTCCGGTTCAGGAAGAACCTCAAGACCTTCCTCTTTGCTTCCGCCTTTGCTCCCCCTCTCCCCTGCTGATCTGCTCTCTTGGCACTGTGCACCTGGCCACCCTCTGTCCCCTGGGCCCAGGTACCTGCTCACCCTGCCACCCTCCTGCACTGCCTCCTGGCCACTCCTTGCACTGGGGACTGTATCTGTACCCTTATAGCCCGCCCCCATTTTTCTTCTTTTTCTGCACTTATCAGACTTACCCAGTCTGCTGCCTTAAACACAGCACTTGCCACCTGCTGGCGGCACTACCACTGTTTATTGCCCCCATTTTCTATTTATTTTTTATTTATTATTATTTATCTTCTCTCCTCTATTCCGCACTTTCCACTCGCCCCATTACATGCACTTTTTCCCTTTTCCCATTCCCATGCACTTGCGCGTTCTCAATGTCACTGGGCCTAGTAAGATTGTTGTTGTTCTCCCCTGTTCCCCTTCCTTGCCTAGTCGCTCTCTGAAACACTTGTGTACGAGTGCAATACAAATAAAATATATCATATCATATATATCAATCGAGCACGTGCTAAAACCTGTTCATAATTGCGCTTGTTTAGTTTCTCTGGGGACCGTGCGATATCGATCCCCAAATAATGCATGCAGGTTGCATGCCATTGAAACCCATACCCATCATTGAAACAATTTGTTCTGCTTGTGAGCTGGAAAAGTACTGATTTCGTTACATTAATCCTCGGCCCTGAGAAGTCCCCAAAGGTTAATAAATACTCCATAATCGGGGCAAAATTCACCTGCGGTTCCCTCACGTATATCATCATATCTGCGTTAAAGGGAGACAACCTCTCAGTGCTTACATAACTGTACCCCTCTATGAACATGCCGTTCCCGGAGTACATCGGCCAAAAGGTTCGAACAACAACAGCAGCGCGGAGGGCACACCTGCTGCGTGCCCCTTTCCAATGGTACACTTGTTGTAAATAGACCATTCACACAGATTTTTGCAACGGGCGATGCACAGAGCAACAAAACCATGGAAGCTAACCACCCTCCTAGCCCCATCCTCCATAATATCGAGAAAAAAAAGGGCCACTCTACTAAGTGAAATGTTTTAGCTGCATCGAATAGCGCTGCTACTTAAGAGACCTTCTGTCGGACCCAACATTCGTCGCAACCCATAGGAGTTGGAGCGCGCTGGAATAAACCCTGACTGGTCTGACTTCACACATCTGCATCAGGGGTGCCAACCTGGTTGCAAAAAGTTTGCTAGAATGTTGTTGTCCAAAATAATAAGTGAGATGGGGCAGTAGGAGGAGCAATCATCTGCCTCCTTCCCAGGCTTCAACAATACCACAACCACTGCTTCCCTCATTGACTCCGGTAACCGCCCATCTCTCAGCCCCTGCTGGAACACTTCCAGCAGATGTGGAGCTAGTTTTGACGCAAAATGTTGTAAAATTTCGCTGTAATTAAGTCACTGTCCCCAATGACAGTGACTTAATTGCCCACAGAATTTCTGGGATTGTTATGGAACGACCCAGCCACTCACTCTCTTCATCTGTACACCAATACAGTGCCACCTGATCCAGGTACCTATGTATGTCAGACTGTGACATCCAAGTGTGGGAGGAATGCAACTGAGAATTCCTGCACAATATCCTCGGCACCAAACTTCGGCTCCCCATGTTAATTTTTAATTGAGAAGACGTGACTCTTCAGGGCATCAGTCATTGCAGCCTTCGCCAGTAACCTACCAGGACGCTGTTCCTCCCCATACTGACGTATAGCCGCCTTCCCCAGCAAGAATTTCACCTCTTTGCGCCAGGTCCCTGAACACATCCAATTGCGCCTTAATCTTGACCTGTCCAGTGAGTGCATTGATTAACCCCCTATCCGCCCCTCACATTCCGTTAGTTCCTTCTGAATTTTCTCAGCATCTCGGACTCCCTTGAGATGTATTTTCCTCGAATTGCACATTTAAAACCCTCCCACAACACAGCCCACGACTCAACCGATCCCACATTCTCCAAAAAAAAAATTGGTCAATAGCTCGGACAAACCCTTCCCAAAATACCTCATCCGTCAACCCCTCACTTTTAAACACCCATGCCGGTCTCCCACCCTTTCCCCCATGGTATCTCCAGAATCTGCGTCACTGGTGCATCATCAGATAGTGCCTCATTCTCAGCCAACCAACCGACAATTGTGTCCGATATCGAGAAATAATCCAATCGGAGCCCAATCCATGGACCGAGGTGTGGAATGTGTACCCCACCTTGCCCATCATGTCGAACCCTCCAAACAACAACTAAATCCCAGGCCCAGCTCCGATCCCAAAATGTACAGATCGCCTTAAGAAGTGATCTTTGAACCCCCCGCTCCCCAGTTCTATCAAGGTTGGGTTCCAGCACTGCATTAAAGTCTCCTGCCCATAGAATCACTCTGGTCGAGTTTGTATCGAGCTGTTGCGAAATCCATTCTAGTGTTTCCACTGAATTCTGATTGAGACCGTAATAGTTAATAATAAAACTAACCGCCTGCCCCTCTATAATTCCAAGTACCAGTAATGTCTGCCCCTCCTGATCTTTAATCGCTGAGGTCAGGCGGAACCCCACTGAACCCCGCAACAGGATACAAACCCCTCTGGAGTAGGATCAATACAAGGAGAAATGGCAATGACTGCCCCAACTCTGGCCAAACCTTGCCACCCCTGTTTGGGTCAAGAGCGTCTCCTGGAGAAACGCTATGTCTATCTGATGTCATTGCATATATAATGGTACTTTTTGAATTGTAGATGGCAGTTCAAGCTCCTGACATTCCATGTCATATATTTGAGCATCTTAGCCATACCCCTGTGGTATCAGTTTAGTAAGCATCAGGCTCTCCAGCTTACATCCAGTGACACTGCACCCCCACTTCAAATGGCAAGAACAAATCCAAGATTGGCAAAGAGCAACCCCTAGTACCACTGTCTCCTTCCTACCCCCCGTCAACACCCACCCCCCCACCCCAACTTGCCAGTTACCACCACCTCTCCAACTCACAAACCAACAAGGGCTTCCACATGAGGTCAAACTAGCACCCAGCTGCCTCCGTACCCATACAATAATTTCACTCCACACTCGCCACTCTGAAATGGAAATGCCATCATAGTCCCCACCGACCTCCATTCCCTGCTACCACTTCACAGGCAGTGCTCCCCTTGCTCATTATTCCCCCTCCATCAAGCAACCCTTGGGAATGAGTCAAGTAATGTGGTCACCTCCTCCGGGGTGTGAAAAAACAATCGCCCGCCCCTCATGTTCCACCCTTAGCTTGGCGGGGAAGAGCATGGCAAACTTCATGCCTCTCTCCGAAGTCTTTTCTTAACATATAATTCTTTCTGGACGCTTGCACTTTATCTTAAAAATCAGGGATTAGGACGGATTGTTGCACACTGACACAGTAAAGATCCCTTTTCTCTTGCTTTCCGTAGAGCCAAGTCTCTATCGCAATAGTTCAGCATCCAAACTATTATTGGCCTGGCCGCTGCACCAAAGATCGGCTTTCTTCCGCTGGGGAATCGGTGGGCTCTTTCCACGATAAACACCGCCAGGAAATCCTCGCTTATCAAGGATCTCACGCAGGAGATCCTCAACCATGAGTTCCATACTGCGCTGTCCGTTGCTTCAGATACCCCAACAATCCTTGGATTGTTCCAGCGTGAGCAGCACTTGAAATCCTCATGCTTGTCAGCTAATTTGTTGAGTGCCCTTTGGACCAGGATTAATTCCTGCGTAGCAGTGAAGGATTCCTCTTCAATTGAAGTGACTACCCCTTCGACCTCCTCGTCTTTCCCCATGCTTGTCTAATCATATCTGCATGTGCTCCACCTTGCATGTTAGGATATCCATTTTTCCATCCAGTGAATGTATACCTGCCTGTAGCTGGCTAAACATGGCTTTAATGTCCCTAAATGCTCCACTTAAATGCTCCAATAGAATCCAAGGAGAAGGACTGAGAGGCGCCCTCAGGTGACTCCTCCTCCACTGCTTGCTGCCTAGGCTGAGGGCATCTCAAAGTGCAGCTTTCTGTGATTTAGACATGACTCCCTCATCCGCCTGCTATTCTGCACTTCACTACAGTGTTACGTTGAGTATACTATCGGTGTGAGCTGCACCACGTAGAACTGCACCCCGAAATTCTCCACCGACTCACCTCTGTCTGGTCAAGTCTGCGCGCTATCACAATTGCTGCACTCTACAAGGTAGCTAGTGCCATCCAGTAGAGCTCGTCACCTACTGCAACCCCCAGTCGACGACCACCAGCAAACAGAGGATGTACAAAGGACGCACCACAGTGCACTGGGAATTGTCCAGGCATACTCAGCTTGCCTCCACAAGTGCCCCCAGTTCCGGCCGATCAGCCACCTCACAATGAGTTCACCTCCAGGAGCGGATCCGCAAGCAGTGTCCCTGGCCGGTTCAGCCAAAGCAAGGAGTTCTTGAGGGACCCTCCTCAGACAGGCACTAAACAAGGAGCACCACCAATCTGCAACCGCAGTATATTCCTGCCACTGGGGGATGCACACACATAAATGTGTCCTCACCTTGCATACCCCCCGACCGATAATCGGTTTGTGGCAACAGCCTCCCTCCCCTCCTCACCCTGACCTCCTGCTGAGGTAGTCCAAGAGGCCAGACGTACCCGGCTCAGACCCCACTGCCCCCACTCTGCAATCAGGCTAGGTCTGTGTGTCCAAGTAGAATGGGTCACCCAGCACCCACTCCACCTCCTCTGGGTATGGGTGCTTTCAGCTCCACCTATCCACCACTGAAATTACTAGGATGTATTGCACAATCCCACCTACATCAGGAAATGAAACCGAATGTCTCAATCGCGGTTAACAATCACAAATCTTCACTAGTGCATCCCTGTGACTGGGCAGCTGTATCATCTGCACAGGCAGCAATCCGGCTGAGATTAAATCCCAATACTTGAATCTCGAAGTGTTACGCTATAGTGGTCACTCTCTCCAAGGCGCCACAGCCACACTGCGGCAACAGGGCCCCAGGCCTTACTGTCCATCAGGCGAAATAAGCGTGACACTGTGCTCCTCTTAGCCTCGCTCCCCTCACCCCCCACCATGCGCAGCATGGGCGAGCCGTAATGAATACAATTATTTATATCTTTGCCGTATATCAAGGGAGCTCCTCGCCGCAGGAGACAGTATGCCCATGATTGCAGAGGAGCACTTCCGTAGGGGCCCCCTGACCCCACCCCACTGCTATCGGCGTGGCCTCTGGGTTTCCTGCACGTCTCGACAGGGTGGCCACTGGCCGCTCAGCTGCTCTACCCACCGGGCGTGATTACTGCTGCCCTCACAGCTGGCAGCACCGTCCACCAGCTCGCCCAGCCCTCCGATACGCAGGGTGACTTTGCCACCAGCAGTTATTTATGTTGTCGGCAGAGGTGTCCACAGCACCCAACTCCGCTCAGGTCAGTGTGAATACGGCCCTCACCACGCCACCAGCTGTGCCACGTCTCCCTTGGCTGATAGTTCACAGAGATACTTCGAACTTCACCAGTTATCGCCCAGCAGCAACGGGCGGCAGGTGAGGTCAGGATTATGACCGTGACTAGTTGGGGGACGTCAGGATAATGTCCGGGTCTGCTGGGGTATTCTGGAGCTTGCAGGCTGGCAGCCATTTTAGCTGTGCTTGCTAGCGCCCCCTGAGAACTGCAATAAATTAAGGGCTCAGAAATGGACTTGCGCTCCTGACTATGACATCAGCACTGGTATAAGCAGCATGCACTGCGCCTTTTGCTTCAGTTCCGTTTTTTCGCATGCTCCATTTATCCCATCTTTGAAGATGTCTACACCGATGACCGGGTTTAAAAGATGCGCCGATTGCGGGTCGTAGATGTCTTTGCTGTCTTGGCACCGATCACAAGATCGATTGATTGCGGCTCTTGTCAGTCAATGACCATTAAGTCCCTGAAAGAGAGGAAGGGGAAGCTCGTCCTGGTTATGCCCCCATCCAAGTCACCTTCAACTACTCATCCAAGAAAATGTCTTCCGACGAGGGAAGCCTGAGTACTATTTTGCCTCAGCGAGAGAAAAAACGCTCAAAACATAGTAAGCATTCTCAGTTGAGAAGTGGCTCTCGACATTAGTCCTCATCGACCTCCCACAAAAAGTTGAAGAGGCATCGTAGATCCCACTCTTCTTCTTCGGACTCCTCCCCGATACAAAACGGGTACATTTCCCAGATAAGTCGGCATCAAAAGCCGAATGGGAGGATTTTTGCCTCCCATGCAAAAGAGCCAGAGAAGGCTTCCGACCCCCATCGTGCCTCGTAAGGCGGACGGCAGTCAGTTGAGGCTCTGCTTGTCTGCCTACAAGCCCGACAAGAAAGCAAAGCTTCCTCGAAACATCAAGTCTCGAAGGTTTGAGACGTACAGGAGCCAAAACCTCTGCCCCCTGCTCCTTCAACGGGAACGAGGGGGTCGGTGGGGGGGGTCATGTCGATTCCTTTGATGTCAAAGCCATCGATGTCTTCGATAGAGTTGTCCAAAGGATTACAGACCACTTCCAAGAAAGGACTTTTTAAAGTCTATGGGTTTGATTTTTTTGAGGCGGAGGAGGGTGGGATACGGATAGTCCTCCGTTTGGCCTTTGATTTGGAACTCTCAATGTGTCTGAGGAGTTAATCTCTGAAGAGTCCAGATTACAGCACCTTGTAGATGCCTTAAAGGATGCTAGTGGGCTGGATACCTCTCCTGAGGTTGATTTTTACCACCCCAGATCCTTGTACACATGCAGATGCTTAATACAGATCTTTTTTGGATAAGGTAACGGAATATCTGTGCTGGGAAAGACCTGTTGCTGCGTATGAACAGAATGACCTGACGATCTAATGGATAAAGGTCCTTCATAGGGCCCTGCCCTACCGTTCCATACAGCCCTGAGGAATAGGGTGCTGGAGAATTGGAAGAAGCCGGACACTACTCCGGCTGTTTAATAAGGGATTCAAAAGGAAGCACAGGCCCTCTGCTGTGGATTCTGATGTCTAATCATAACACCCTACTCCTGAAAGTCTAGTGCTCCAGGCAGCTACTTCTACCTCTAGGGCAGCTGTTTACCTTACAGTTCCTCTGGATAGGGATAACCAGAAATTTTACGTCTTGGGGAAGAGGGTGTTTTTAGCAAGCAGCATGACTTTGAAGTCAGTTAATGCCACATGTGCTTTAGAAAAGTACACATTTACTTAGTGTGTAGGTGACTGCGAAGATGGCAGATAAACGTTGCAGAAGGTGAGGAAATTAAAGGTTTCCTGAACATCATAAAGTATGGCAAGGATGCAATGTGCCTGTCATTACACTCTGGTTTGCATTCTGTAGATAGTGTTGGTAAATGGCAGCAAGTACTGTCTTACGAAGATTTGCTTGGTTCCGTAGGTCTGGAATTGCTCTTGATGTTCAAGCACGACTTCAGGATTTGCCCTTTGATGGCTCCCAGCTTTTTGGCTCAAAGGCTGATGAGAGCTTGGAAAAAGCTTCTGTCCTCGTTGAGTGCAGCGATACGTCAACTACAGCAGCAGACACAAGCAACCTCCCACGGTTGGAGGGGTTGTTCTTTTCATTACTATTCGTCTGTTTGAAGGACATGAGGCCAAAGCTCACAAAGGGGCCAGAGGAGATTTCCTTGTGAATGAAAACGTGCGGTAAACCCACTCTCGCAGTCACAACTTCTTTGCCATTCGTGACATCTGCAGGACCAAAACATCTGAGGCCTTGGTCCACAAGACAACAGTGGGGTGGGGGGCAGATTAACACAGCATGTGGAAGAATGGCGAAGCATTAGTTCCGATGGTTGGGCTCTACAAGCTGTAGCCCAGGGTTACCGTCTCCCGTTCATAAAAAGGACTCTGGATCACCCGCCAGGGAGTCCATCCTCTCAGAATCGGAATCGGCTCCTCTTAAAGGAGATTATGAGCCTGTTGGAGAAAGGTGCAACAGAATGGATACCTGTAGCAGAGGTGAACCAAGGATGGTACCTCCTCCCCCCCCTTAGTTTCTAATTCCCAAAATGGACTGGGCACTGCGACTCATCTTGGCTTGAGATGCTTGAACAAGTCCCTCAGGAAGGACAAGTTCAAGATGGTTATTCATTTGCAAATCCTTCAGCTTCACGATTGGCTGGTGTCACTTGATCTTCAGGATGCTTGCTTTTCATGTGCCTCTTCATCCCAAGCACAGAGTACAAAAGGTTCACCCTTAGTAGTTCCCATTTTCAATTTGGGGTTCTGTCATTCGCGCTCACCACCACCTTGAAGGTCTTAAACAATTTGGTGGCAGCAGTTCTTAGGAGGGGAGAGATTCACGTCTACCCCTACCTAGACGATTGGCTGATCAGAGCTTGTTCTCGCGAACAGGTTCTGGAACATCTCGGCTTCAGTTGCCACTTCCTCCACAAGATGGGCTTCTACCTCAATTTCAAGAAGTCCCACATGATACCTTCCCAAAAGCTTCAGTTTATTGGAACGGTCCTGAATACTTCATATGGGAAAGCTTTGCCACCCGCCGTGAGGGCTCAGCCATTTTTCAGATGGTCATGAAACTTCAGAATGCCCAACATCTACTGGATTTTCTGAGGTTGCTCGCTCCAGAGGCCCGTCTGAGGTTGAGATCCCTTCATTGGGCCCTCAGATCCCAATGGTCACAATTCACAGGCAGGATGACTGACCTTCTTCAGGTCCCGAACAAGGTTGTGCAGGATCTTCTGTGGTGGGCCTACAAGAAAAAAGAGCCTTTTTGGTAACCATGGCCGGCGATTACCGTAGTTATGGATGCCTCCCTCACAGGTTGGGGAGCTCACTCAAATGATTCGACAATCGGCGGTCATTGGTCTCCATCTGCCTTTTTGCCCTCTGTGCGCGGGAGAAATGTCCTGATAATGATGGACAACACAGTGGCCATGCATTACCTCAACAAGAGAGGAGGTGTAGGGTCACTATCACTGAGCAGAGAGGCAATACAGCTATGGTTTTAGGAACTGCAATAAAGAATGTCAGCCGTTCACCTATCCAGAGAGGAGAACACGGCGGCAGATGCTCTGGGCAGGTAGAACATTGTCACCCACCAGTGAGAGTTAGCTCATGTTAGGGAGAATTCTCTGTTAAGGCTAATTTCCCAAACCTAGTGAGTCCACCAGCAGCTTTGCTGGATTTTTGGGGTTTATTTTTTTCTCCTGCTAAGAGTGGACTCTTTTTCTCCCACTCATAGACCTGATTTGAGATATCCTTTGACTTTGTAATGTGTTTTATGGGCTATGGGGTCTTTTACTCCATAGGGTTTCATGTATTTTTGTGTTACACAGCACCCTCACTGCAGTAACACAGGGGTGTCATAGTGACCCCCAAACATAGACTCCATACCCTGAGACTGACTACTGTCTCCCAGGGCATGTAATGTCACCATTGACTTTACTAGTCTTAAATTGTGAACAGAACCAGTACAAACCATCATATTGTGGAAGTACTGGTAGGGGTAATTAGATTGCCCCTGGGTCTGTTTTTCGAGGGGGCACTGCGCAGTCCCCCCTGGCTGGTGGCAGTGGTTACCACGCAAAATATTCCACCGGAATATTTCCTATGGGATTTTCCCATTCATTTTAAATGCACCACTTTTTTGTGCAATGTTAAAGATACCGCCGGGTTATTTATTTAATATTTATTCCCCGGTTGGGTCTTTTTGCCAGGACTCGGTTTTAAAATGGCGTTTGTGTTCACCTCTGTAATTCCAACCCAAGTCGAGCCCTTTGTTCCACTTTTTGGCGGGCTTCTGCACTGAAGCCGCCAAAAGTGGTGCCACTCTGTCTGTCTGGGTCTACAGGATGTGTGGGAGGGGGTTTAGTCACCCTGGACAAAGTTGCCTCGGCAACTCAAGTCGCACTCTTGTGTGATTGGCCCAGTGGTGAGCTGCCCGGCTCACCACTTAGCATGTTTGAGTGACAGCTAGGACTGATGAATGGGGGTTTTCTGCATAAAAGCAGGGCTTTGGGTACTGGAACTTCAGAAGTCGCCACAGGACCAAAGAATCCGAAGAGGGAGAAGCTGAGCCGACCTGCAACGATGACACCACCGGTGGAGCCCTGCTGAACCGCCTCACCACTTCCCGACGACAGAGAAGATCTTCATCCCGGAGAATCTTCTTCCTCTGAACTGGTGGGGATAACCAGTTCGCCCTCTTTTCGCCTTCCTGGATCGTCTCGTGGTCGAATCGCCCGTGCCAAGCACCCCGGTGGCCGGATAGCCACGCTTCACCAATACCGCGAATAAAAGGGTAGTACCTTTTTAACCGGGAAACTCCATGGCTGGTTCTTCCCTGGCAGTGCAACGACCTCCAGCTTTCCTCCACGTCGAGATCTTCTCTTCCCCTGGACGAAGCACAGACTTGCACCCGCTGCCAGGAACAACTGCCCCTGCTGGAGTTTTCTCACCATTTCAGGTACTGTGTCCCGCCTGGTCTCCCTTGCACAAGACTGTTCAAGTGTCCCGTAAATCCTTGAGTCTCTATCCTGGGGTGACTTGGGACCTGCTAACTAACTTTTTCTGAACTGATCCAACCCTTTTTGAACTATCAGCAAAGACTTTTAAAAATATTATTCAACTGTGTGATCTTGGACACATTCCGCCTTGCTCTCTCCAAGAGTGGGCCTGGCCTATGAACTTTCTTGCTCTAACAGTAGACTCTGCCTTTTTCTGACTTGCTGTGGTTCTTTTAAAAGTGTTGGTATTGTGCTGTCCTAATTCTACCTTTTCCCTCCCTTTTTAATTAACTTATTGGAGTGCCATCTTAGGTTAAGCGCTCACCTCTGTTTGCAAGTAAGTGGTGTTTTAACTAAGACTTGTTCAATAAGTAATCGGGGATGTATATATATTGATAGTGACTGTGTTTGAACTTGCTTGCCATATTAGTGTTAGTGTATTTTACAAGTGTGTTTTTAAATAATTATATACTTTTATACCAAAGCTCTGGTCAGTGTTTGCTTGTGCTACTGTATCTCTGTACCTATTTTGTATAGTCTATATACTGTCTAACTCTTCTTGAAAGAAGTCTGGCTGTTCAGCCACAGCTACCAGGTAAATCTGGGTGGTACAGACTGCTACCAATTGGGTTCACTGCCAACACCTGTAGTCCTAAGCCTTTTGCAGTGGTCCCTAAGGGAACTGCACAGGTTTCTGCCTAACAGCTCAGGAAGTCCTTCTAGAGATTTTCGCCCTCTGGGGAACCCCTCAAGTCAATCTGTTTGCGTCCTGTGCCAACAGCAAATGCAACCTCTTCTTCCCCAGTTAATTTCCTCAGAGAGGGGGATGCCTTTGTGGTGGAATGGGGATTTCCAATTCTGCATGCATTCCCACTAGTCCCAGTCATTCCTCCTGTCATCAGGAGGTTGAGGAAGTTCGGTAAATCCATGTTTCCCGATTTGCTCCGGACCTTCTAGACATGTTAATCTGCCTTCTGATTAGTCTTCCTCAAAGAGCAGACCTGCTCACTCGGGAAGGAGATTGCATTCTTCACCTAGACATCAGAACCCTGAACCTTAATGCATGGTTTCTGAAAGGTTGTGATAGATATTGGGACCTCCGAGAAGACTTAATGGAGGTGTTGCTTTCGGCAAGAAGGCCAGCAACTAATGTTCTGTACCGCTGCCGTTGACACAAGTTTTGCGGCTGGTGCAGAGATAATGACATTGAACCTGATACACCTTCGGTAGTGTCCTTTTTACTGCTTTTAGCCAATTAAGGGCTGCAGGTTTCTACAGGAAAGGCATATCTGGCGGCGTTATCCATCTTTCAGTGCAGTGCTCACCGGAACAGGTTCTTATTTTAAAGTTTCCATTGTCATTCAGTTCCTGAAAGGAATAACAAACATTTTCCCCCCCTAGTCCATTTATTATCTCAGTTTGGGATCTTAATCTATTTTTTTTTTTTTTCAACAAAACATTTTATTGGCATTTTAATGGGAGTTACAAAAACATTGCAGTATCATCGTTGTGCGTTTCTAATATTTGATTTTCACGGACGCTACAGAAGTCCAAAGCGCTTTGCCAGGCTGGCCTACGGGACAAGCTGCCATCCTGCAGTTATGGCGAGTTCGGGAGCTCTATGTGGTGCTGTCTGATATTGAGTCTTTATTGGAGCCAGCGTGTCATGGGTGGGTGACGTGCAATTCCTGGGAATTTCTCTACATAGCCCATAAAAGGGGCCCATGTTTTTCGAACGGTGTTAATGTTTCCTATGCGGATCACAGTTATTTTCTCTGATACCACAATGTCCTAGCATTTTGTCCACCACATGGGTATTGAGGGGCCCTTGGGGTGCTTCCACAGCCGAACTATGGCAATTTTGGCGGCATTGAGACGAGTGCGTAGGCGCGCTATCTGGCCTGTTAATGGGAATGCCCCGCCCCCAGTGTCTGCCAGAAGTGTTATCCCCGGATCCCACAGGATTGTTAAGCCTGTGATTAGCTTAATTTGGTCCAGTACTGCACACCAGTATTCCCTTGCTTTTGGGCAGGCCCACACAGGTGAAATAGGGAGCCGGTGGCTGCGCACCCCCTCCAGCAGCCCGCAGGGATCGCTGGGTTACTTTTGTGCAACAGTTCCAGAGTTCTATAATACCGGTAGCATATCTTGTATCCCTCTTCCCCATTGGTTATACATTGAGTACTTTTGTGTAATCTATCCCATATTCTGCCCCAGTCTACTATTTCAATAGTGCGAGCCAGGTATTTTTCCCAACTGAGCATATATATATATATTTTTTTTCTTTTCTGTTCCGGTCTGCTTTGTCTAGTAAGCGGTATAAAGTCAAGGTTTTACCCCTCTGTGTGGGTGTGGTTGGTGTCAGTTCCAATGCAGTAAGTTCCCTCTGTCCTTTTTCCTTTATGGCCCCATGCGATATCCAGTGTCTTAGCTGTGTGTAACAGAACCACTCTGCCTCTGAGATATTGAACTTTACATTCTTTGAACGTAAGAGGGTTGCCGTCAGCCAAGAGGTCTGCTACCTTTTTGAGGCCTCCTACCACCCAGGCCATGAAGATTTTGGGGGTAATACCCAGGGTCAAGTCTGGGTTATTCCAGATTGGGGTGAGCGGGCCAAGGGTGCCTGTGCATCCCCGTTTGCGAGCTGCATTCTCCAATTTGACACAATTTTTTGTTGTTGTTGTGGCTGTAAGAGGGCTTAGATTTGTTGTGTTTCGAGTGGTCGGGACATGTGGGAGATCGGAGGGAGGGTCTGAGCACCATGCCTCCTCGGCTGCCCTGTACTTGGTACCCATGCGAAAGCATGTGAAAGTTGCGCTGCCCGATGATACCTGGCCACGTCCGGGGCTCCCAAACTGCCCGTGCCCCTCCCTCGGAGCATGATGTATTTAGCTATATGTGGTTTCTTTCTCCAGATGAATTTCAGTATGCTTTTCTGTAAGTTCAGTAGATCGCATTCTGGGATGTGTATTGGGAGTGCTACACAGTGGTAAATTACCCTAGGAACTATATCAGTTTTTACTGCAGCTATCCTTCCAAGCCACGAGTTCTCCTGCTTTTTCCAGCGTTCTACATCATTCTGCAGTTCCCTGAACAATTGTGGGTAGTTACTCTGATAGATTTGTTCAACTTTCTTGGGTATCTGAAATCCCAAATACCCAATGGTGGTGTCTGCCCATGGGATGGGGAGCGTGGGGGCATGTACTTCACTGTGACTTCGTGAGATCTTGATTGCTAGCGCTGATGACTGATCATAGTTTACTCTGAATCCCGATGGCCTCCCGAATGCCTCGATTTTCCCTCCACAGTAGTTCCAGTGAGTCGTCTAATTGTGTTATAGCAACAAGTGCATCATCTGCTTACATGGCTGCTTTGTATACCCTTCCCCCACTTTGAGCCCATGTATGTTAACATTTTGCCTGATTTTAAGAGCAAATGGCTCCATGGAGAGGGCAAATATTAAAGGCGATAGTGGGCAGCCCTGCCGAGTCCCTCTGGTGATGTATTTTTCCCGATCTTAGGCCATTGATCCTTAATTGTGTATTTGGGTTCTGGTGGACATCACCAATGTTACGTAATTGGGGCCGAACCCTAGATGGGTAAGTCTCTTTCTAATATACCCCCAGTCTAGCAAATCGAATGCTTTGTGGGCGTCTAGGGAGATGACTGCCATCTTGTCCCCCATTCTAGAGGCACTTTCTATTGGGTCGATCCTGCATCTGATGTTGTCTTGCGAGCATCGCCCCGGGATAAAGCCGGTCTGGTCTGGGACTATCATGGTTGGGAGTACCTTACTCAGCCTAGTTGCCACGATCTTCCAGAATATCTTCCCATCATTGTTTATCTTAGTGATAGGCCTATAGGAGGCACTTTGCTCGGGGCCCTTACCTGGTTTATGGACTACTATTGTCATGGATTCTGCCATGGATGTCGTGATGCTGCTTGTTGTTAGAAATGAGTTGAATAGGGTTGTGAGTCGTGGGGATAGAATATGAGAGTATGTTTTATAAAATGTGGCTGTCAGGCCATCCGGTCCCGGGGCTGTACTTTTCAGAGATTTAATTGCTTCTACGGTCTCCTCTACTGTAGTTGGTAGTTTTAGGGGCGCAAATTGGGTTCTGTGGGAGGGCTCCTTGATTGAGTGTAGGTATTGTCTGTTTTTCGGCAGGTATAGTGGGACCCGCCATGATTTCAGTACGATGGTCTGCCATTATTTCCATTTTGTCCCCCTCTGTGTAACGAGATTTAGATACGTTTCTCTTGTGTACCTTTTTTCAGATTGTATGCGAGTATGCGATTGGCTTTGGTCCCCTTAATATAATAGAATTGTTTTGTGAATGCCAGTGATCTAGCTGATCTATCTGCCCAGTGAATTTCAAGTGCTGTCTTGGCTTTTTTTAACGTCCCTTTTCGCCTTTCTGGTTTGGCGATGTTTGAGACATTTCTCTAGTCCTGTTACTTCTCTTCAAGTTTAGATTCTCTGAGTGCCTGGGATCCGCCTTTGCTCTGCTCCTACACTAATAAATTCCCTGCATAATACCGGCTTCATAGCGTCCCAGACTGTGGCTATGGGGGCATCTTCTATTGTGTTTTCTCTAAAGTAGTGGGTGATGGACGCGCCCATCTCTCTTCTGATGACTTTGTCTAATAACATGAAGTCCTGTAACTTCCAGTATTTCAGGGGGTGGGGGACGGGAGAGCCCTTAATTCATAGGATTGCTGTGACTGGTGCATGGTCTGATAGCATTCTAGTGTGCATTTCCACCTAGAACGCTTGATGCTAGTATCGGGTTAATTCTAGAGAAACCTTTGTGCGCATTAGAGTAAAAAGTGAAGTCCCTAACCCCTGTGTTAGCTAATCTCCAGGTGTCCACTGTCTGTTTCCCTAAGGAATTTAGCAAGACCCAAGGCCCGGGCGAAATCTATTCTGTTTGGGGGAAGCGGTTTGTCTCTTTGCAGATCTGGGCCATGTTGAAATCCCCCCACACCCCATCAGGAGATGCCCTTCGGAGAATGCTTGAATGGTCGGGAGCAGATCTACCAGGAATCTATCCTGTGCATTGTTCGGGCAGTAGATGGATGCTATAGTGAGAGGTTGTTCCAGGAAGTATCCTTTCACCAGGAGGTATCTACCCATGGGATCTTTCTTTACCTTAATTTGTGTCAAGGGGACTTTTTCACTCAGGAATATGGCTACCCCCCATTTTTAAACCCCAGACATGGCAAAGTAACGCTTCTTGAACCTACTGTATTTAATGCGCTGCTCATCCTTTGGTAGGAGACGAGTCTCCTGGAGCCATACTATGTCCCCCGCGAGCTGAACTAGCCTTCTATTCACAGATTTTCTTTTGACCGGAAAGTTAAGTAGTTGGACGTTCCATGTTATCAGTTTTATTTCACTTTTGTTATCCGACCCCATGTCACTTGTTAACACTATTGCTGTTGAGTAGGCGTGTTTGATCCCCCCCCCCCCCTGCCGAGCGGTAGGGCGTGGATTGCTTTGATTCTGTGTCTGCGGATACTCTCGATGTTGCTGTTTTGTTCCCTCTGGTCCTTAGGGAGACCACCAAGGTCCCCCCCGCCCCCCAACACCCTTTTTTCTCTCACCTCCCTCCAGAGCCCTCCCCCTCCCCTACCTATAACTGCCAGGGATGCAAACAGTCCCACCCCAACGGGGTAACCGGCTTAAACCCACCACCAACTTAACTCGAGGCCAACCGGGCCAAGTGCTCGCTAAGCGGCAATTCACAGCAAACGCTAGCATATTGACTTCAGTTTGCAGGTTAGGGATATAACATCGGTCCCACAGAAGATCCTTGTCCTTGGGTTTTGGATCTGGTTTCTCCCTCTTGTGCCGGGGTCCCCTTAGTTGCTCACCCAACACCCCCATTGTGGTTCCCATTTAGGTCTAGTGGGGGGGTCCCGGGAAGGGAGAGTCACCAACCTTGACCATGGTATATCATCAGTTCCAGATCAGTCCGGGTTTTTATTCTTCCGCGGAGGGCCCCTATGTTTGCCTCTCCGATCCACTCTCGTCCAAGTGGACGAAGTGGGCCTCTTTGTCGGCTCTTGGGAGGATGGTTCTCTCTCCAATTCTCTGCTTTCTGCCCCCAGGAATTTCTCTGCTTCTTTTAGAGTGCGTATTAGTCTCTGTATGCCTTCCCATGTGAAATTTAAAGAGCTCGAGGAAACCCCACCGATAAGGTATTTTCTTTTGTCAGAGCCATTCTGTGAGGTGTTTCAGCGCTTCTCCAGCATGGGGTCTGGCATGGACTCACATGCTCATGAATATTCCCCGTCAGGCCGGGAATCCTCGGTAAAGAAAAAATCAGCATCAGTTTCGTTTCTGATCTCTTTCTTAGTAGTAACCAATCACTGATCTCTGGGTCATACTGCCCCCGGCCAATGACTGCCCTCTCCCTAAGCCCCGCCTCTGGCAGCCATCCTCAGATTTTTACCGCACGCTCAAGTGTTGGGAGTCCTCGTGCTTTAGCTCTCGAGTGTTAGCTGCGTTTTCGCGCTTTTTCAGGAGATTTTCTCATTTTTTCGGTTTAATCGAGCCTCAAGCTCCACCGTTTCTACTTCCGACAATGAGGACCCGTTTCGGAATTCTTCTACGCCCCTCATGGGTGAAGTTTTCGTCGTGTTCACACTTCTTGAAGGATTCCGGAAGATCTGCGGCCTACCTCAACGGACATGGCCCAGGACAAGGGAAGCTCGACGCCCGGATCCAAGCTGTTCAGGTGCTGCCTTGGATGCGGCTTGCAAAATGTTTTCAAGGAGGACGAGCATTCGCAATGTGTCTACTGCCTTCATGAGGACAAGACGCACGTGGAGAAGGACTGTGCGTTCTGCAAGAACCTTTCGGAACGGACCAAACAAGATCGTCGTTCCCGCCTCGCTGCCTGGCTGTAGAAGGGCACAGCAGGTGAGAAGGCGAAGAAAAAGTCTGAGCGGGCTTCTAAATCCTTTGAGGGCACCCCGGCGACGGGGGCCCAACAGAAGGGCAAGCACGCGAGTCTGCGGGAACCGGGAGCGCCAAAAGGTCGGACTCTTCGACTGCCAGGCAAGGCGCTACTTCCCCGCCACGTTCGACCACGAGCCAGCGCTCTGGTCCGGGGAAGAGGAAGTCCGAGAACCCGGGTAAGCCGCTGGAGCAGACCCGGTTGATCTCGAAGGGGGAGCGAGGCGCTGATCCCCCCCCCCAAGGCGAAGGCCCAGGACGCACCTAAGGTGGTGAGGGATTTGATCCAGCCGGCAAAGGCCTCTATCGAAGTGGTCGCTGCGACCCTAGCGAAGCCGGCTGAGACTACGCCAGTGGAAACGGCCTCTGGGCCCAGAGTATCCGTGCCACCGCGGAGGGAATCCTCTTTCCAGCCCATCGTTAAGACCCCTGTGAAGTCCCCGGTGGAAAAAGAGGGGGGGGCGGTGGCCATTAGACTCGGAATCAGCCTCTGAGGAGGAGCTGGTGGAAACCGAGAAGGGCCTCAACGAGAGGTGCATAGGCCTCAATGAGAGGTTTGAGAAGGTTCGATCCCAGGGGGCGGTCCCTGCTGACGTGATCGAAGACCGCGACGATGGCGACGAAGAGGGCCCAGTGAAGCGGCCATCCCGTCCGTCGCAGCCATTACCCGAGCCCCAGGATAGCTCGGCGGCCATTTTGTTGGCAATCCAATCCTTATGTACCGAGATAAGGACGAGATTACCACGGACCCCGACGGAGGATCCAGAACCAGGCCTGTCGGGAAGCCCTCCGAACAAGCGGAGGAGAGTCCACCCCGCTCCACCCTTCGTGCCTGCGAGACCTGTGGACCCCTCATCCCCCTCGCTGGACCCTATAGAGGATACGGCGACGGATACAGCGATGGGGACAGACGATGACAGCGGCGATGACACAGCGGACATCCCGTCATCACAGTCCCCCCCCCCCCCTCATCCCCATTCTAAAAAGGCACAGGAAGTTCCTCAGGTTCGTGGTTCAGGGACGCCACTACCAATTCAGGGGCCTACCGTTCGGATTAAAGTCGGCACCCAGGGTTTTCACCAAGTGCCTGGCATCAGTGGCGGCGCGGCTGCGCCTGCAGGGGATCCACATCTACCCCCTACCTGGACCACTGGCTAATCCGGGCAAGGACAAGGGAACTTGCCGTCGAACACACGTCGAGGACCGTCCGGTTGCTCACGGAGCTGGGGTTCGCCATCAACTACCCCAAATCCCATCTGGTTCCATCGCAAGTAGCACTGTTTCTGGGAGCGAAGCTCGATACAGTGGGGCAATTGGCCTCCCCTTCAGAGGAGAGGACCAAGACCATCCTGGGCAAGGTGCGGCGCCTGTTAGCCACGGACGTGGCCAGGGTGAGGTCCATCAAGTCCCTTCTCGGGATGATGTCCTCATGCATCTATCTCGTACCCCTTTGCAAACTTCGGATGCGTCCGCTACAGGAGTTCCTCGACGCCCGCTGGTTTCAGGCGACGGGCTGTTTCGAGGACAGGATCCCTCTCGACGAGGAGTTCCGTCGGGCGATCCTATGGTGGGGCACCCGTGCTCACCTCACTACAGGCACGGACTTTCAAACCCCGGCGTTTCAGGAGACGGTGACGACTGACACCTCTCTGGAGGGTTGGGCGGCCCACACCGGAGATCTCCACGCAAGAGGCCTTTGGCTCCCAGAGGAGAGGTCTCTCCACATCAAAATTCTGGAGCTCCGAGCAGTGTTCTGGGCTCTCAAGTAGTTCCTTCTGTCCCTCAAGGACAAAGTGGTGAGGATCTTCACCGACAAAACCACCACAATGTTCTATATACGGAAGCAAGGGGGCACCAGATCCCCAGCCCTATCCAAGGAGGCTCAGGATCTGTGGCACTGGGCCGTCGCACAGGGGATGTTTCTGGTTGGCAAACCGACCGCTGCCCGGCCGTCCGAGAGCCCATTCGACCAGAGCGATCGCTGCTACCACGGCGTTCCTGTCTGGTCTGCCTTTGCTGGACATCTGCAGGGCTGCTACGTGGAGGTCGACGCACACCTTCACAAGATTTTACTGCGTCGATCGGGACTCCAGGGAGGATTCCAGGGTCGGCCAAGCAGTGCTGGCAACCTGTTCGCCTAAGGTGAGCCTGGTGAGGAGGTAAGAATTGCTTAATGTTGAGTTTTGGATGTTATGCTTAATGTTGAGCCTTTGCCACCTCCCATGGTTGTGCATGTGTATACTGCTATATATTCTTTTATTCATGAGCATGTGAATCCATGCCAGACCCCATGCTGGAGAAGGAACACGTTAGTTAAATGTAACTGTTGTTCAGCATGTGTCTGGCATGGATTCACATGCAAACCCTCCCACCTACCCCTCTGCGGCTCTTCACTTGGTCATACTGCCACTTGGCGTGCTACCAAATCTGAGGATGGCTGCCAGAGGCGGGGCTTAGGGAGAGGGCAGTCATTGGCTGGGGGCAGTATGACCCAGAGATCAGTGATTGGTTACTACTAAGAAAGACAGATCAGAAAAGAAACTGATACTGATTTTTTTCTTTACCAAGGATTCCCGGCCTGACGACGGGGAATATTCATGAGCATGTGAATCCATGCCAGACCCATGCTGGAGAACAGTTACAGGTAAGTAACTTGTTCCTTTCCTTTTGAGGAGTGTGATGTTCACCAGATCCTGGTAGATTAGGATAGTCAAGTCTCTGAACAGGATCTTTCCTCCTTCACTTTGTAAAAATGGATCCTAGCCAGGATGTCCAGAGGAGTGGAGTCTGTTTGCTTGGATTTGGTGCGATGAACACTGTATTTCTAGTGGGGCACTGTCTGGCAACGTCAGTATAAACCGGAACAGGTCTGATGTGTAGCTCTCCAGGTCCGCATCTGTGACTGAGGTGGGAATTCCACATAGGCGGATGTTGTTTCTTCTTGAGCGGTTCTCCGCGTCATCTTGTTTTGCTTCCAAGGCATCGCATCTATCTTCTAGGGTAGCAATCCGATCCAGTCCCACTTTCGAACTTTTGTTCTCCACCTCTAATGTTCTGTTCTCCACTGACTCCACCCTCTTGTCTAGCGTGGAGATCTTTCGCATGACTTCCTCTGTCCCTTTCTGGAATTCCTTTGTCATTGCTGACAAGTCCTGAAGATCTGACTTTGTGGCAGATTGGGCCAGTGAGGCGCCTCTGGCGATCGATGGGGTCTGAGTTGGTTGTGTCACTGCTTGGTCCCCTTTCTTCCCTTTTTCCGGATTGTATTGAACCATTAGTGTGGAGATATCCACCTGTTTGGTATGTGTCCCGCTTTTTGCCACTTCTTTCTCCGGTGCCCTTGGGGTCAGGGCTTCCTGTGATTGTTCATTTTCACTTTCTTCCCGTTGAAGTTAGGGGTTATGCCCCCACCCGGTTAGTGTCTTTTAGGCGGGATGCTATGTTGAATCAGTGGCACACCCGCCTTCCCCCAGCTCAACTCTATCTGCTCTCTGGTGTCACGCAGGCGGGATTGCGGTGTGGATGGGGCGGGGGGCCTGGGAGAGGGAGGCAGGCTGCACCCAGCCACTTTAATTGCCACGCTGTTTCTGGCCCTTGGACTCCCTTGTGGGGGTCTGTTCGCGCCCGGTCCGGGTACTGTCTGGATAAAGGAGCCGGGTTGGGAGGATCCCTGACCTTGCAGTTCTCCTTAGCGGCTCCGTGGCAGGTGAAGGATCTCGTCTGATATTTTTGCTGGGTTGCACGGGTCTGTCGATTGAGCCCGTTCCAGTGCAGGTCAGCAGGAGGGGTCCGGAGCCCTCCTCGTAGAGTGTAGGCGGGCCAAGTGCTCCCCTATTCCAATGCAGATGGGCCGTGCTATGGAGATGGGGATTCCCCTCAAGCGCCACCCCGGGCCCAGAAATGCAGCTTGGCTTTTTTGCTGGTAAGGGGGGTGATGTACAGGGCCCCCGCGGATGATGTCTTGTGTCGAGGATTGCGGGAGGAGTTGCTCGATTGGTGTGAGCACTACGTTTTAGCACAGCTTGGCTGGTGAGTTGCTGGGCACCCCCCACCGCTAGGATTTGCTGGTGGTTCTGAGTCTCACTGAGGCTATTATGGTGCTTCTCTGGTAGATGTTGCTCCAACAAATGGGCCAGAAGCCCTAGGCACCGGGGCTACGCTGATGTGGAGACCAGGGGGCTTACATGGGAGCCGTCCACAGAGCACCCTGCTGCCACCATCCGCTTGCAGCGTTGCCCCGATACCTGATTGAGTTAGACCACTGCTCCTGGGGGCAACCGTGGTGGTCCGCCCGACTCCTTTGGCGGGGACGGACTCACCCATCCCCACCCCTCCACTTCACTCACCGGAATGATGCAGGAAAGCTGGAACTCGAGGTGTAGCTCACCCATGCCCCCTGCGGGTCCCTGTGTCAGTTTTCCTGACAGTGGTTAATCCTCCGACTCCGCTTGACTCTCTCTCCGGGATCCCGATGGGGTAATCTCGCCCAGCCGCCACCTGAGGCAGACGGGAAGCCTGGTGGGGGAAGGCTCTTCGTCACTGGTGCTGATGCTCCAAGAGCTTTTCTCCAGAGTCAATCGGGGGAATGGGGCTAGCAAATGCTGTGCTGCTGCTCATCTAGAAATCCTTGAGCGCCCAGGCCCTTTAAGCGGTCAATGACTGCTCCTCCTCTTGCTCTATGGGGAGCTCTGGGGTGAGGCGCCCACCACTTCTGTCTGTCTGTTGTAAACAGGTTTGCTAAAATTGGACAGGATGACCAGCTCTTTGTTGGATATACTGGTTACAGGCTGGGACATGCTGTTACCAAACAGACCTTATCCTGTTGGAGTATGGAGCACGTTGCCCCTGAGCTATCCTTCTGAGACTATTGTTGTCATGCTCGATAACCAAGTGGCATATGGGTGTGGTTTTTTTGCTCTTTCAAAGTCTGAGTATGTACACGTTGGAGACCATCAGTGCTGTTCCCACCCAAGTTGCCACATGTTTAGTTTCTTCACAGAAGTTCTGTAACATTGCCACTTTCAGTTTTTGGGAGGCGATAGCCCATGCAGTTCCTCATCCTTTCCTAAACTGCTTTCTAGAATTCATTGAGATTTGCGCAGTTCAACAATAGAATGTACTATGGTACTTTCCTCTTGGTCATACCTCAACCAAGTGCTGCAACTGGAAGACCTGCTTGCAATAACTTTTCAGGTGTCCATTTTCAATTTGGTCTATTTTAAATTGTGAGTTTGAGCATAACCTCACCTAACCTCGTATTCACATTATATGTGCTGAGGATATTGGACCAATCCAGATCTAACAGATGTTGCAGTAGGCCTTTTCCTCCATTTACAATGGAGTATGGATGCCACTGGTTTAGAATGAACATCTTCATAGGGAGTATATATTGGACGTTGAGCAATTATGTATGGAATCTGCCACCAAATAGTGTGTGAGTGGGGATGATTGGGCGGTCTCCTGGCATTCAAGCTATAGCGGATTGTAAGCCGTGTTGTATCTGAAGACATTGCCATTGCTAGTCACTTGATAGATTACATTTTGTGGCTAAGCCCAAAAATGATGATCATATGTAATACTTTAGCCGCAGAGACATCTAATACTACTTTCAATGAAGGTTTTCCAGCAGAGAGTCTTGCTTTAAACTGTAAGTGCAGCATTTCAGCAGAGGGAGGCATCCATGTGTAGGCATGGATGGATATTCAATAATGTATGGGCATTTTCCCAAGTGAGTGGATTTGTTCGAAGTATCGGGTGTGCTATTTTATGGGTAAGGGTGTTGTAAATCTAGTGTTTACCCTTTAAAGCATGCAGGGCAAGTTTTTGTAAGTTTACTCAAGCTGGGGCCTCTCCACGTGGGCACAATATTATTATTGTATTTCTCCAGCATTGGATCTTTCATGGATTCACATGCTGTGAATATTTCCAAGTCGTCAGGCTGGGAACCCTCAGTAACTTTAACGTAGCGTTTTCCTGTGGAAAACTTCGACACTTCAGTTCTTTTGGGTGCTTTAGGGCACACCAATAGGACGTCTGATATAAATAGCCCTGCCCTGCGGCTTCCCTTCAGATTTCAACCGTCTCCAAACTGTTGGAATCACCTTGAGTTTCTTCGTGTTTTTGCACGTGCATTCGTTTGGGGCTAGAGTGTCATTGGTGGCCCAGAAGAAGTCTCTCTTTCGGCCTTGTGCTACCTGCGGCCTTAAGAAGGTGTATGATGGGGATGGCCATCTGGACTGTCTCGACTGCCTCTACCCTCATCATTCGGCGGATGCCTGTGAGATTTGCCATGGTTTTTCGCAGAAGACATTGAAAGACCGTAATCGACGGCTCATCTGCTGGCTTAATGAGGGCACTTATCCGGCTTCGGAGGTGGGTTCGGCTAGGGGCAGCCAGTCTTCTGGTAGAGCGGAGAAGACCTTAGAGCATCACTGCGCAACGTCAGTGGACCCACCCGCTAAAAAGCAGCGGACTGCTTTGTCTATGTCGGAGGTGGGGAAAGGCAGCAAGGTTATGTCCTGGTGTCATTACTCCAAGATGAGTGGTTCCTCGGTTTCCAACCTGACAAGTCCAAGGGGTCTGGTATGCCCGATAAGTCAATGGTGTTAGTGAAAGAACAGGCAAAGCCGAAGGAGTCCTCCTTGAAGCACTCGTCCAGGGATCATCAAAGGTCTTCGTCCAGTCGGAACTCTTCCAAGCACCGGTCTGGGTCGTCTTCCAAAAAGCCTGAGTCTCCGGTGAAATCCAAGACTGTGGAGGCCGTTCCAACGACTAGCTCGTTGACGAATGTTCCCTCGTTGATGGGGGTGGTGCAAGCTACAGTTCCGTCGTCGATGGTGGTGTCTCTGGTGCCAACCACGACGGTGACATTGAGTGGTCCAATGCTTCGTCTTCACCCGTTGAATCGGACGGATTGACGACGAGTGGGGCGTGGCATTCCGCCACCTTTGAGTCTGTGCTTCCTGTGAACATTTTGCAGGAGGATCCTGCTATGTTTTCTGTTTCCTCGGGATGGAGGAGGAATAGGAGCGCCTTTTTATCCTTTCGGCTCTGGGACTGCTGAATGTGAGGCAGTCGACGTTGAGTGGGGTTTGGGCAAAGCTAACCCTTTGCCCATTGGTTAATCCAGAGTCCCTGCTGTCTTTGCAGGTATTATCTACGCTCCAGTCTTCGTTGGGACAACTAGACGCAAGATTGCCACCGCCTCTGAGTCTGTCGGTGCTGGTGGTGGATGGTTTACCTGGTGAGGCACCTACGAAGTCTCCTCCGGCACGGTTACATTTGCCATTGCCAGTGGGTCACCCCCGAAGTCACCCTGAGGAGGGGGTGTTGCCTGAGTCGGACCCTGAAAGTGCTCCACGAGACACTCTATCCACTGAGTCTTCGTCGCTTACTAGGGATGACGGCTGGGACGCTGACCCTGCGGTGGAGCAGCCCTGTAGTCCGGCACAACCATCTCCACCGGACGATATTGGGGCGTTCCACGCCATGATGTCTAAGGTGTGTCTGGAGTTTGGGCTGGCTTCTGAAGAGGAATGCAAGGACTGCTTTCTCTTCGATTATATGGGGAAATGAAAAAAGGCGGTCTTCCCAGTGTCAATTCTCGACCAAGTGTGACCGGAGGGCCTGTGCTCGATGTGGCACCCATTTTCCGAGCCGGCGGTCAAGGGTCGCCTAGAAAAGAAATGTAAAGCTCCTGAGTCTACCCCTAGATGTCTGGTGTCTCAGCCCACACCCAAGTCTGTGGTTTCGGCGGCTGCCAGTCGTAAGGCTAGAAGCCAACACAAATGTGTCTCTCCTCCGGACAGTGACACCAGAAAACAGGATGCTTTTGGGAAAAAGGTCCTGATGGTGGCTGTGAAGGTGGCAAATTCTTTGGTGATTATGGCCCGATATGATCGTGAAATGTGGCACCGGCTAGCCCCAATTCTTGACGATCTTCCAGAGCAACATCGTAAGGAGGCAATGCTGTTGGTGAGAAAATGGGAGGAGGCCTCCAACCACAGCATAAATATTGCAGTGGACCTTGCAGAGTCGGGGTTTAAGCAAATTAACAATGGGGTGGTGCTCCGTCGACAGGCCTGGCTGAAGTGTACAGAGTTACGCCCTGAAGTACAATATAAAGTCATTGATATGTGAAGGCGAACACTTGTTCAGGGAGGAGATTGACGAGGCCCTGAAAGGAATGAGAGGATACGGAGATGGCCAAGTCGTTGGGGTCCTTACAGAGTGGTTGCTCTTTTCGCTCCTTGCAAGCTTTTCATGGAGCTCGGGGAATGCCAGGTTTGCCTCCTCCAGAGATTGCAGTTTCTAACGCCCCAGCTACTCCTCGCAGGACTATCGGCTATCGGTCCAGTCGGCTCAGAAGAGCAGGGACTTTCAGGCTCAGCGAAAGAAAGGTTTGCAGTCCTCTGCAGCTAAGGGGTGACAGTCAAAAGCCCAACAATGACTGCCTTATGGACAATATGCTGGGGGGCAGGGTGGCGATGCATGTCGACGAGTGGCAGAGGATAATATCAGATCGCTGGGTGCTGGACACTGTGCGTCTCGGCCTCTCATTGGAGTTTCAGCGTCCTCCTGTGCCTATTCCGCCAGTGCATGGGGTACAGCCGCATCTTCTCATCCTGTGGCAGGAGGTGGTACTCATGCTAGAAAAAGGGGAGAGTTGAGGAGCGGAGACAAGGTGTATATTCCCAGTACTTTGTCATGAAAAAAACCCAATGGCAAGTGGCAGCCTATTCTGGATCTTTGGGCGTTGAACAAGTATCTTCAGCGCCTGAAGTTCAAGATGCTCACCCTTCAGGATGTCCTCCGCTCGATGCAACCGGGCAAGTTCCTGGTGTCGTTGGATCTGCAGGATGGCTATTGTATTTTCACATCCCAATGAGGCAGAAACATTGAAAATTCCTGCGGTTTGTGGTCGGAAACAAACACTATCAGTTTCGTGTCCTCCCGTTTGGCCTGAAGTCCTCCCCAGGACGTTTACAAAGTGTCTGGCTCCGGTGGCTGCCTTCCTCCAAAGGGAAGGTCATCATGTGTACCCCTATCTGGACGATTGGTTGGTAAGGGGTTCATCTCGGGAGCGAGCAAGGGAGTCTCCATTGGCGACCATGGGACTTTTGCAATGGCTGGGATTCGCCGTCAACTTGGTGTTTCTTGGGGAGCAGTTTCTTACCCAGGACAATCTGGTGAAACCTTCCAGCGAGCGAGTGGAAAAATTGCATTCCAAGGCAGGCGAGTGGAGAGGGGGCACAGTGGTCTCCGTCTGAGGTTACATGTCACTGTTGGGGGGAGGGGGGTTGGGGGGTGGCCATGGCCTCCTGTATCCCTCTTCTTCTGCTGATTGTTCATGTGGCTGGTGCAGGAGTTCCTCGCAGGCAGGTGGTCGCAGAGTTGAGTATTATGGTCCGACAAGCTGGTGGTAGACGAGGGCTTGAGGGATGCTCTTCGTTGGTGGACTTGCATGACCAGTCTTGTACGGGGCATGCCCTTACTGGAACCGGCGTTCCAATTCACGCTCGTGGCAGACGCTTCCCAGTTAGGGTGGGGGGCACACCTCGATGGGTCACAGGTACGGGACCTCTGGTCTCAGGAGGAGACTTTGTTGCATCGAGTTGAGAGCGGTGCACTGGGCCCTGAAGTCCTTTCTTCTGCGGGGCAGTGGTGAGGGTGTTAACAGACAATACCACCACAATGTTCTATTTAAGGAAGCAGGGGGGCACACATTCCAGAGTCTTGTCAAGGGAAGTACAGGACCTGTGGCATTGGTCTCTTGCTCGAGGAATCAGTATTGTCGCTTTCCATCTGCCAGTGGTTCTGAATGTTCAAGCGGATGCCCTCAGCAGGGACGCCGGTCAGCTGCATGAGTGGAGACTGAAGGAGCGGCAGGTGCCGAGAATCTTCCAGCGATGGAGGTTTTCACCAATAGACCTATTCGCTATGATGGAAAACAAACATTGTCTGAAGTTTGCCAGTAGAGCGGCTCATCCGGAGGCAATGGATGCGTTCTCGTTCCCGTGGACGGGCCTCTTCGTGTATGTGTTTCCACTCCTTTGGAGGATCTCCTGCATCTGGGAGTGGAAGAGCCGTTTTGGGTGGGAGCGGATCCGGATCTCCTGTCTCAGGACGCTGGCAAAGCGTGGCATCATGATCCGCGTCGCTCAGCCTGACGACATGGCTCCTAATCACTCAGAGTTCGGTCATCTAGGGACTCCACACTCTCCTTCTCTCCTCATATTTCTGACGTCGCCAAGAGGTCACACTACCAGCTGCACCTCCTCAGAGGTATTCTTCCCTTCCTCTCCTTCCCCCAGAAGCTCACTGTCTCCCGAGCCCTGGTTCTCTCGAAGCTGGACTACTGTAACAGCCTCTATCTTAATCTGCCTGCCTCCACTCTCCGCCCTCTGCAACTCATCCAGAACAGAACTGCGAGACTTGTCCTTGGCCTCAAGCCCGGGGACCGTATCTCTCCAGGACTGAAATCTCTACACTGGCTCCCAGTGGCTGCGAGGATAAAGTTCAAAACCCTCTGCATTGTCCACAAGGCCTTCTGGGGCCTGGGTCCTAAATACCTTCAACTCTCTCTTCCCAAATATCTTCCTTCCCGAGCCCTTCGCTCATCCGCCTCCAACTCCCTCAGGGTTAGCCGCTTCTCGAAGCAACGAGCTGGGGGTAGATCTCTCTCCGCGGCAGGGGCCTCCCTCTGGAACAGCCTTCCTGCCTCCCTGAAACTTGAGGAGAACCATCTCCGGTTCCGGAAGCACCTCAAAACCTTCCTCTTGGCTTCTGCTTTCCCTCTCCCTCTCCCCTGCTGAACTGCTAATTAATTTTCACTGAAACTGCACTGATCCTGCAACTGGACCACTCTAAACGGCCTCGGTCCTGGGCCCTGCCACTCTCCACTTGCACTGATGCCCTGGAACCCCTTTGCACTGCGGGACTGTCTCTGTATCCCTACAGCCCCCCCCCTCCCCCAGCACTTGTTCTGCACTTACCTCACACTTGCCACCAGCTGGCCCTATTTATTTATTTATTACGTACGCCACTTACCTTGTACTGCACTTTTCCCCCTCCCCTACCCCTGCACTTGCGCGATCTGAATGACACCTGGCCTAGTAGGATCGTTGTCTGTCTCCCCTTGTCCCCCCCTCCCTGCCTCGTCGCGCCTTGAAACACTTGTGTATAGGCGTGTTACAAATACCATATCATATATCATATCATATCATATCTCCCGGGAGTGTTGCCGGATCTTGGAAGTGGCTAGGGCCCCTTCTACTGTATGGGCAGAAGTGGGCGAGATTTTGTACCTGGTGTGAGGGTCACCTGGATATAGTGCCTTTTGGACGTTTCCCTGGCTCAGGTTCTCCCTTGCTCAAGGGGGCCTGGTGTTCTCATTCATCAAGGTGCATTTGGCTGCGATTTCTAGGTTCACGAGACAGCATCATGCTGCTCTGCTGTTTACTGATCGCTTGGTGAAACATTTTCTAAAAGCACTATTTCGGGAATTTCCCCGGGTGAAGAGGTTTGCACCGGTATGGACCCATGTCGACGGCTTCTTTGAAGTTTGTCGTGGAAGGTGGCATTTCATGTGGCAGTTACCGTGACCAGCAGGGTCTGAGTTGCAGGCACTGGTCATTGTTCCGCCTTACCTCAGGTTTCTGAAGGACAAGGTTCTCCTGGCTACTAACCAGCACTTTATCCCAAAAGTACCGTTGGCATTTCATAAACTGGCGTCTATTGCCTTACCCTCTTTCTTCGCAAATGCTTCCACGTCGGCAGAAAAGGCCCTGCATTCTCTGGACCTTAAGAGGGCACTCAATTTTTATCTGAATCGAACCCAGGACTTCAGGAAGTCTAAGCAGCTGTTTGTGGCGTTTGGGCCATCCAGCAGAGGGCAGTCTATTTCCAAACAAGGACTTTCCCGTTGGGTTTCTTCTACAATTTCGTTTTGCCACTCGAGAGTTGGCAAGCCTTTGAGAGGTCCTCCGAAGGCTCACTCTATGCAGTCCACAGCCTAGTCAGCAGCGCTGTGGTCTGGGGTTCCTCTGGTGGATAATTGCCAGGCAGCCTGCTGGGCGGTGCTGCATACCTTCACCAGGCATTACTGTCTGGGGCAGCAGCATGTGGAAGATGTGCAGGTGGGACGAGCGGTCCTCAAACGCCTGTTTCAGTAAGGTAGGCCCCGCAGCTTCGGGGGTTTTGTTATTGTATTCTGTGACATGCTGTTTTTTTTGGTCTCATGTATGTGATAAAATGCTATTGTTTGGTTTGCTTATGACACACCGCCGCCTATTGGTTGTACTGCTCTATAATCTATTCAGAGCATGTGAATCCATGAAAGATCCAATGCTGGAGAAGGGGGTAGTTTCTTACCTGTAACTCCATTTCTCCAGCGTTGGTATCTTTCATGGATTCACATGCGCCCTCAGGCCACCCCTGCAGGCAAACCTGGAATCGGGATTCCTCTACTTTGGAGATTAAAATCTGATTGTAAGCCGCGGGGGCGGCAGTATTTATATCACACATCCTATTGGTGTGCCCTAAAGCACCCAAAAGAACGTTGATAGGACACTGAAGTGTCGAAGTGTTCCATAGGAAAACGCTACGTTAAAGGGTATCCGGTCATTGCATCGACAACCAAAGCATCGACAGCCATACCATCTAAAAAAAAAAAAGCATTAAAAAAAGCATCTTATGCATTTTTGTTAGATGGGAAAGGGTTTAGTTTGATAAAAATGGGTTTTAAAGGTTAGAAAATAGGGGGGTGGCCCCCCATTAAAAAAACAAAAATGCATTAGATGTTTAGATGCTTTATTTTATATGGTATGGCATTAGATGCTTTGGCTGTCGATGGAATGACTATAAACCTGTTAAAGTTACGGAGATTTCCTAGTCTGACGATGGGGAAATATTCACAGCATGTGAATCCATGAAAGATACCAATACTGGAGAAATGGAGTTACAGGTAAGAAACTACTCCCTTATTGTGCGCAGAGGTAGCTTCGAGAAGCAACAGAGAGCGCTTTACAGAGGTAAACAGTACAGATGCATAACGGAGGGCTTTTCAGAAGTAATAACAGAGCAGATAAACTATGGGGGGGTAGGATACAGGAGGGCACAGAGGAGGAGTACAGCTGTACAGGATGGGAAGGAGAGGTGTTGACCGTGTCTAGCGAGTCAGGTGGCATGGTGGGGGAGGGCAACATGATGGCCTAGTTGTTGAGGAGGAGACAGTCTTGAGTTCTTTTCTGAATTATAGTAGTGTGGGGGGTAAGTCTGATATTCTTCCGAAGCAGGCTCTCCTCCCTAGTAGTAAGGGTAGTTGACTCCGATGGGCTGCTAGAAAGTATATTTTAATGTTTGGGAATCGCAGTCCTCCAGAGGCCACATGTGCATGTTATTTCGCCAACCTCAGCCTCTGTCAAAAGTTGCATTAAAGGAATGAGTAATATGCTTGGATATTGTTGAACACCAAGGTTTCTTTGGTGCAGTCGGTAGTATGGCTAACAGATACTTCAATTTGCAAGCTGCTACCATTCTGGCTTTTGTCCCAAAGGTGTATTAGTGAGGATCTTGTGTGCATGGTTACACTTATTTCCTCAGTTATTGAGTGAAAGTAACCTTCTATTGTGTTATTTAAACCCCTGTTTAATTCTGAGATTTTACATTTGTATTAACCAATCTGAATTTGAAGTCTGCTACTGTGATGGACCAGAGGAATCGTACTAAGGCATGACCTGTTCAAAGGTGCTTTTTAAATAATAAGAAAAATACCTATCTTTCCCTACTGCTATGAGGGGAGTTGTCTACTGTGACAAATCGAAGGAATTCGTCCCTTCTCCCCAAGGGGGACACAGACTTCAGTTCCTGTTAGCCCCATATATTCTGCTATTGGGGTTTCCTATCAGATATGCAGAACACTATTTTTTAAAAATATTTATTGTTACAGTTGTAAAACAACTGTTTAATACCTTTTTTTTTTTTTCTTTTTTTTTTCTTTTTTTTTTTTACATGAAATCATGTGTTTTTTACATAAAATCATATGAGCCGAGAAAGATCTTGAACCATCGGTAAAACATTTGTTATGAGAATGCATAACACAAAGGTACAAAAAGTTCAAGGTCAATAAAAATAAAGATGATTAAAGATGATACAAAAAGCAATACGTTATTAATGGACATAATTACATTTAGTCATTAGTCACACATAATCAGTTCTTTCGTAAGACGTTAATAATCCTGATCAATGTTTAAGATAGACGAAAAAACACACAAAGCAAACGTTAGGTCTTTGAGTCAGTACCACTCATTAAAAGGTCATAGCAAACTAGTGGTATTGGTCCTCGCCTGTATAAGAATATCAAAGACATGTTCACACAAAAAAGTCGTTGAATCACCTTAATAATATTACTGATTCCAATTTAAGGCAGACTTTCAGGTTCTAGTTTGAGATGTAGTATATACTTCGCAAATTGCAATCTGTAGACTCTGTAGACTTGTATGATACAGTCTCTTCCAAAGGTCTTCTACAGTTATGATTATTTTCTCTTTAAGATGAGGTTTGAATAACATTATGCGTTGGTCTAGCAACATAGGACAAGCAGTTGGGAGATGTTGCAGCGTCTCGGGACATTGTTGGTTACAACAAAATCTACAGAAATCTTTCTGCATTGAAATTTGTTGCCTCTGTGCTTGGAGATCCCGGGTTAGACTTAAGTTGAAACTGAATCTTAAGAAGATCGTTTGGAGTTTACGATCTGGGAATTTCAATAGATGTGTTTCTATTGTACCGAGGGCCTTATCCTCTAACGGATTTTCTCTGTAAATTTTGTAGGTTTTACAGAGATCCGTAGTGTGGATCCAGTCTAAACACCATAAAATGTATTTTGCTTTGGTAGGGTTTGACATTAATAATATTTCTGTGATGTTTGCCGTAACCGTTACAAATTTTACAAGTTTTCTCCAGGCTCGTGGATATGAGTGGAGAGATGCAAGCATATACCTCGCAAGCTTTGCCGAAATATTACCAGATTCTAAATTTAGGAGTAGTTTTCTGTGTAGGGCAAGGATTTACCAAGTGACCATGACATATAGAGAGGGTAGGCCCAGTTCATATGTTATACTGCACATGGGTTGGGATTTAGGGAGGTTTAAGATTCGTTTCCAGAATCTCCCTTCTATGACTGTCCAAAATTTCTCACTTTTCATGAGTTTAGTTTCACTCCCATATAGAATTATCGCTGTTACTTTCTGGATGTAGAAAGTGATTGCTGGCTTAAAGGAAAACTTGCCATATTCTTTTGTATTAGCATTGCCTGTGAGGTATTAGCAATTATCTTTCCATTCAAGTCATTCACATAATTGTCATCCTTCAGTGCATTGTTGATATGTATTCCAAGATATCCATATTCGTCTACAGTTTCTAGTATGTTGTTATTTTAAGTCCAATTAAAGAATGTTGATTTAGAGAATTGTTTTGTTTTGGGACGCAAGTTCTTAGTTTTGGAGGCATTTATTTGAAGGCCATTTATTTCAGCATAATGCTCGAGAGCGAGCAGTAAGTTCTGTAGGCCAGTCGGGGTCTTAAACAGAAGAACTAAATCATCCGCATAGAGGAGCCAAGATATGTTGGCTTGACCCAACCGCAGAGGATCCGTTAACAATGACTTAAAGATGTTTCTTAAGTCATGGATAAAAAAGCTAAACAAGACAGCCGCCAGCACACAGCCTTGTTTTAGTCCACGGTGTGTCGAGATTGGTGCAGATAGTAGGCCTTGCATATTTAGTCTTACACAGATGAAAGTGTCAGAATGAAGTTGGACTATTAATGCTAGAAGGGTTAATGGACAGCCTGCGGCAGTTAGTTTGTGTACCAATAATTCTCGACTCACCGAATCAAAAGCAGACCTAAAGTCCACAAATGCTATGTACAGCCCTTGTTTGGAGTTGAGCGCTTGTTGTTGAATAGCGGTCACTATAGTTAGATCAACTGATGTAACAATACCCGAAAGAAAGCCTGTTTGGTGAGGATCCATGAGATCCATTTTAGTTATCCACTGATTAAAGTCACGCAGTATTTCAGTGAATATAATGTTGAGAATCGATGCCCAGAGTTTACTGTTGGCCATTAGAAGTGTATTAGAAAGGCCCATCAGGGCCCGGGGCCCGTTGAAATATTCAATTTCATCATTATCAAACTCGAGGTCAAGAGGGCATGCAGAGGGTCGGATATCACTCATCGGTGGGATCTCTTTGTTATGGATTGCATAAACCATCGTAAAGTGAGTTATCCAATTCTGCTTAGTTACTGGGTTGATCTGTAATGCGAATTGAGAAGTCTTAGCAGATTAAGTAATTGCCATATTGATCTTGAGTTTTTTTCGACGACAGGGCTTTCAACTTATTCTCACTGTCGTTTTTGTACATAAGCGCCTTCCTTCCATTGAGCCAGTTTTTGTAAACCAGCTTCAAATGTTTAATCGTCATCTGGTAGTTGTTTGATTTAAGCTTTCTAAGTTGTCTTATCTCCCTTCGTAAGGTGAGCTTTCGATGTTGCAGCTCTACCTCAAATGCAAGTTTGTGCGCAAAATTAGTTTTTTTTTCGTCTGTTTTCAGGTTGAGAATAGTTGAAGCGCAGTAGCATAGCAGGTGTCTCGGGGGGTCATTTCAGAATTTAAAGGCACCTTAAATTTTAGACAATATAGAAAACTATATAATGAATCTTCTGTAATCCGCAGTCTATTACGACCGCCGTTTACCAGGTAGGTGTTTTTTAGATAATTATTATGAGTCGCAGTAAATTCACAAGCCCAGGTAAATGTAAGTTGGTCATGGTCACTCTGGTGTTGCCTACAGATTTCGAGCTCCTTGACTGATAGAAATGTGGCGGGATCAATATATATATATAATGAATGGTGGATTCCTGATCCATCCTTCGCCAAGTCGGTCTATGAGGGACATCTCCCGCTACTGTAATTGGTAGTTTGCCATGATTGCCGACCAACTATCAGTAATTACCAGTTCATGGGGAGAGGAATTGTGAAACAAGTGTGTATTTAGATCTCCAACGAGTATAGTTGCTGAGATTGATCCATCTAAAACAATATGAGTCAAAAGAAGTTCGATATCTGAAAAGAACACGTCGGGTGTCAGGGTTGCCCGATTCCAGTATACATTTAATAGAGCAATTGTATATGAATTGCCACTAATTTTAACAAGTTGCATGTAGCCATTAGGGGCGGCCCATTTCGTGATTATGAGCCCCAGAGATTTTTTTACTGCAATGAGCAAGCCATCCATTGGCCTACCTTTAGGGGGGCTGTATTGCTTGCACCGTTAGTACATCAAAGTTATCCCAAGTAGGGGTCGTTTTTAACCATGTCTCCTGCAATGCAATGATGTCATAAAGGTGCAAGTTACTTTCAGCATTGTTGATCAGATGAACGTGACCAAGTGTTCCAACTAACCAATTTCAGTTCTTCTATCGATTTTGTTGTTAGTGGTTATGGTTCTAGGCCATTTTGCAAGAAAAAGTAAGGTAAAAATACCGTACTTAAGACTGGTGCTTCTCAGTTGGCCTTAAATAAGGTTGCTCAATCATATATAGCTCTTGCGTAAAATAATTCAAATGTCAAACAAAATATATTTCCAAATGGTACAAAGTTTTCCAAGAGAAATGTTTAATTCACATTTCTTGGTTTTATATTTCTTGATTAGTTCAAATATTACGAAGCAACTCAAAATCGATAGGTCAATTATTCACAATAGTACATATGCCAATGCATTTCGGTCTGAGACCATCTTCAGGGCTGTACTGAAGTGAGTGTAGAATCTACACAATGTTAACATCAAACATTCATCGCAATACACATAAATATAATCGATAATTCAAAATAAAGCAAAGCACATACCCCAAATAGATCCAAATAGATGTTGAACATGTAGGAGAAAAATAAATATGGAAAATATGTCAACACATGTCATATCTCTAACCAATCATAGTTGTTTACCATCTTTATATCCCGTGCCCTGTACCTGCTAATTGTGAGTTGTCCTCTCCTGTGAATGCGTTCGTAGAACGTTTCCAATATTCCTGTTAATTGTCAGAGGGGGAAGTATGTATTACTATTACTATTACTATCGCTATATCCAAATGTGTAACTATTTGAGCCGAAGAGGTTAAATGGGCTCTTACCTGCACACGTATGTTTCGCGCGCGGGACCGATCGTGCTCGCTGTACAAGCGAAAGTGAACTGCGCGCGGCCAATAATGCTTTTAAGGGTAGTCATGGGAACCTGGGCGGGGCGTCGAGCAGCAGCAATGTTGCTGCTGCACGTACGCCTGTATGCCTCGGGACCCACCGCCCTACGGGAGCGCAGGGGGGCGGGACTGTTGCCATGACTACAAGGTGTGTATATAGTGTGTTGCTAATGATGGAATTAACTTGTGTGGATAGGGGAGGAGAGGTGTGGACAAAGCCTAAGCAATTAGTTAAAACAATACACGTGACTTAGTTCTATATCCGTGTACGTGTTCTGTGAATGTCAACAAACGTAGGTATTAAATTAGGTTAGAACCTGGTTATATGGAGTGGATCATGTGACCCATACATGCATTTCTAAATATTTTAAACTGTTTCATAATGTGCAATTAGTGCATGTTCATGTAAGTACAAGAATACCAGAATACATCATCAAGTTCAATCACACATTTACAATGTGTCCTCAGTTGTGTCTGGATCTCAGTCCATAGCGCTTCTCCATCCAGAAAAATAAAAAACCATATTCCTGAAAAAAACGTGAATCTGGCTTTTTTAGAGAAAACACATATAATTAATCTCTTCATTGATTCCCTTCGGTGTAAGGGAACTTAGTCTGTCTATCCAGAACGTTTCTCGTTGATCAATTCTTTTTTGTAGATCCTCATGTCTTTCTCTTCTTTGGACTCTTTCCAGGACTACAAATTTGATCTGTGCCAGATTGTGTTGTTTACTCTGCCAGTGTCTTGCTACTGCAGAGCTTGCAGTCTTGTTCCTGATACAAGATCTGTGTTCGTTCCACCTGATCTTTGCTGTGCGTTGTGTTTGTCCGACGTAGTATAAACCACAAGGACATTTAATTCCATATATGATTCCTGCCGTGTCACATGTGGCATAGCATTTCAGTTTAATTTTTTCTCCAGTATATGGATGATTTATGGTTTTTCCTTTCATGATATATCCACAGTTGCTGCAGTTGAGGTATGGAAATGTACCTATGCAGTCTGTGCTTCTCTTCTTTTGTGGGGGTCTGGTGTGGACTAATCTGTCTTTCAAATTGGAACTTCTCTGGTAAGCAAATGTAGGGGGTTCTTTAAATAGGTGTTCTACCCTCTTGTCACATGTTACAGTGTTCCAATTTTTCTTTATGATTGACTTGATCCGATTGCTTTGGCGTGAATATTTCGATACAAACACCAGTGGGGGACAGATATCCTGTTTGTGTATTTTGGGTTTGAGTAGTTCTTCTCTATCCTGTGTAACCATGCGTATTTCTGCTAATGTGACTTCCTCTGTTGAATAACCGCGGGCCAGAAATTTCTTACCCATCTCTTTTACAGCTCTTTCGTATTCACTCTGGTTACTCACAATCCTTTTCACTCGAAGCAATTGACTGTAAGGTAAATTCTTGATTAGACTGGGTTGATGAAAACTAAGTCTGTGTAACAGACTGTTCCTATCTGTGCTTTTCCGATAGATAGTAGTTTGATATTCTGTTTCTGTGACAGTGATCTCAACGTCTAGAAAATGAATGGATTCACGTGAATATTCGTATGTGAACTGTATCCGTGGGTCTATGTTGTTGATGTATCCAAAAAATTCTAATAGGTGTGATTCTGTGCTCTTCCAGATGCCGAAAATGTCATCTATGTACCGGATCCAGGTGATAAGATCTTGATTCCATAAGTTGTTTGTCAGGACATGTTCTGTTTCGAACTTGTGCATGAAGGAGTTTGCATATGAAGGGGCCATGGTTGCTCCCATGGCAGTGCCTGCAACCTGTAGGTAAAATTCATCTTTAAATTGGAAGTATGAATTGTTACTAATGAATTCCAACAGTCCCATGATGAACTCTTTTTGTGCAGCTATTTCTCCTTCCCTCAGGAGCATCCACTCCACCGCTTCTCTGCCCAAGTCATGGGGAATCGATGTGTATAAGCTTTTGACGTCTACCGTGAAGCAGATGTTGTTGTTGTTGAATGGAACGGTTCTTAGGTGTTGTAGGAAATGAGTAGAAACTTTAATATTGGAACTTGTTTTTTGAATCAAAGGTTGCAAAAAATAGTCAATGTATTTACCGAGTGGTTCGAGGATGCTGTTAATTCCGGCTACTATAGGTCTTCCCGGGGGTTTCTGTGTATCCTTATGTATCTTCGGAAGAGTATAAAAATGAGGTATTTTCGGATGAGTATTAGTCAGAAATTTCTTTGCATTATGATTTATCCATTCCAATTCTTCTGCTCTTTCCAAAAGTTTGTCCACATTGCCCCGGATCTCCTCTGTAGGATCTACGTCTACTGATGCATAAGTGTTGATGTCCCCAAGCTGTCTATAACATTCTTCTTCATAATCGCTTGTATTGAGTAGAACTAAGCCTCCTCCTTTATCAGCAGATCGTATTGTTATCTTGTCGTCTCCATATAAGTTTTTAATGAGTTCCAACTCATGAGGTTTCATGTTCTGATTTCTCGGGTGCCTGAATTTGATCTTCTCAAGGTCTCTTGTGACCTGTTTCTGGAAGATATCCACCGAGGGGACTGTTATTGGAGGGATGAAATTGCTCTTTCCTCGGAATTCTTTGAAGTCTGAATCTTCTGTATTTCTAGGATTTTCTTCTTCTAATTCACTGAAAAAAACTTTCAGTTTCATTTTACGAACCAGTTTATATAGTTCAATCTTAGAATCAAATAGGGTGCTGTCGTATGTAGGAACAAAACTGAGTCCCTTTTGTAATGTTTTAATTTCAGACAGGGTTAGATTTCTAGAGGACAAATTAATCACTATGTTCTCTTCTGTTGTTGTCTCGTATTCGGTTTTGTCTTTTGACTTCCTTTTCCCCCTTCTTGTTCTCTTCTTCCTAATCCTAAAAAAGGCTCCCTTTCTCTGTTCGGTGTTTCTGTTGTGCCTGCTGTACTTGATGTTCCTGGTGTAGCTTCTTCTTCTTGATTCTGTATTTCTCTCTCAGTATCGGTTCCAGAGCTAGATGTCTCACTTGTGAAGTTTTGTTTTGGTTTCCTTAGTGGAGGGCCATATTTTTCCATCCATGTATAAACTTCATCTTTTAGATAATCGTAAGTATCCCGTTTGAATTTTCAGATTTTTTTGGCTTCTAATTCCGTCTTGTACCCAGATAATTTTTTGTTGATGTCCTCCAGGATGGAATCTACTTCTTCTCTATTCAATGTAGCCACTAAAGACTTCTCAATTTCTAGGATCTCCTCTCCCAGATCTTTAAGGTCTTTGGACAGTTCTTGTATGGTTAATAAAATCAGATCCAAAGAGCATTTATTTAGTATAGCCTCCCATTTCTTTACGAAAGCTTTACTCTCCTTGCATAAGGTGGGCCTCAATTGTAGACGTAGGCCTCTTGGTATTCTTTGACTTTTATGATATCTCCCCAGTGTTATCGCATGAAGTTTACGATTGATCTCCTTTCTTATCAGATGTTCTAGTTGTTTAATTTGACTGGTTGGATCTTGTTTCTTGTTACTTGTCGCACTAAATCCACTGTCGGTGATGAGACCTAGGATTTCGTTCGCCTCTTCGGCTGTGAAGCCTAGCGTATCCGCTCTATTTGTCGTTAAGCCTTCAATGTCCGCAAATGACATTATTTCTTGATTATGGTACTGTAGAGGAAGTCCAAAGAAATTCTTTAAAAGTTATATCCACACAAGTTAATTCCATCATTAGCAACACACTATATACACACACCTTGTAGTCATGGCAACAGTCCCGCCCCCCTGCGCTCCCGTAGGGCGGTGGGTCCCGAGGCATACACGCGTACGTGCAGCAGCAACATTGCTGCTGCTCGACGCCCCGCCCAGGTTCCCATGACTACCCTTAAAAGCATTATTGGCCGCGCGCAGTTCACTTTCGCTTGTACAGCGAGCGCGATCGGTCCCGCGCGCGAAACATACGTGTGCAGGTAAGAGCCCATTTAACCTCTTCGGCTCAAATAGTTACACATTTGGATATAGCGATAGTAATAGTAATACATACTTCCCCTCTGACAATTAACAGGAATATTGGAAACGTTCTACGAACGCATTCACAGGAGAGGACAACTCACAATTAGCAGGTACAGGGCACGGGATATAAAGATGGTAAACAACTATGATTGGTTAGAGATATGACGTGTGTTGACATATTTTCCATATTTATTTTTCTCCTACATGTTCAACATCTATTTGGATCTATTTGGGGTATGTGCTTTGCTTTATTTTGAATTATCGATTATATTTATGTGTATTGCGATGAATGTTTGATGTTAACATTGTGTAGATTCTACACTCACTTCAGTACAGCCCTGAAGATGGTCTCAGACCGAAATGCATTGGCATATGTACTATTGTGAATAATTGACCTATCGATTTTGAGTTGCCTCGTAATATTTGAACTAATCAAGAAATATAAAACCAAGAAATGTGAATTAAACATTTCTCTTGGAAAACTTTGTACCATTTGGAAATATATTTTGTTTGACATTTGAATTATTTTACGCAAGAGCTATATATGATTGAGCAACCTTATTTAAGGCCAACTGAGAAGCACCAGTCTTAAGTACGGTATTTTTACCTTACTTTTTCTTGCAATTTGTTTAGTGCGATCCGGATGCCACAGGATCACTTATAGACTGGCAGCTCCAGGTTAAAATATTACACAATTTTCCTAAATGAACTTTATTTATATTAAAGGACCCAACCACTGTGGTGCCCACCTTCACATTGTATTTCTATGGTTCTAGGCCATATCATGCTGGGACTCGAGATATTTTAGAAGAGGTAGATTAGAAACCTGAAGGCTCGTGAGTTCTTTGGTAGAGATTTGGTTTTGTTTTTTTATTTGATTTCATCTGGAAGGTTTCATAAGAAATCGTGAATCCTAAATCAAAGATGTCACGTCTAGCCTGCCATATCAGGTTTAAAATGACCCCTGATTTGATCCACAATCTCGCACATGTAAGTTTTGTATCATCTAAAAATTCAACTTGATCTCTATGTCAGTTGAAGAAAGGCCTTCTAATGAAGGCATCTCAGCAAAGATGTTCAAAATAGATGTACGGTTTAAATCGTATACTTCATAAGGGCCAGATCTATATTGTATAATAAGAGCATGAAAGGACGGACCTAGTTGTGAAGGGCCTCCCTTAATTATGGGTGGTGGTTTATGTAGGGTATTTACATTGACAAGTGAGTGGGGGGCGATTACGCTCTTGTCTAGATCTATTTGTGTTTTAATAAACTTCGGGTTGGGGATCTGAACCTTCAGTATTTTTTCGAGCTGAGAGATTCTTTCATGTAAGACGAAAGATTTGTGGTTGGATGTTTCTTTTCTTTGTGGTTGCGTCAAGAGATATGAGTTCTGGGTATGTGGTGTTACATGGGTGACTTGAGGAAGAGTCCGCAGATTGGGTGTTGCATCTATAGCTTGAGATTGAGGAGAATCATGAGGTAATAAGCTTGACGCAAGGTCTGTTTTTTGAGCTTTCATAGTAAATGACGACTTTGCAGCAGGAACTTGCATTGATTTCTCAAGTGGGAAAAGTCGCTGTTCAATTATGGATAATGAATCACTCATTGGTTGTAGTTTTAAAGAAAGATGGTCAACGTGGGTAATGGGCTGCAGCTGTTTTGTTTGGGCATCGATGACATCAACAAGCTCATCTAGGGGTTGGTAAACTGGTGCACTTTGGTCTCCTTGAGTGACTAGACGAGCTTGTATTACATTTTTAGATAAATTCACGTATTTTTTTGTGATTGCATCAGAAGTTATTTTTAGGTCTTTTGAAGATTTGGTCAATTTTTTCAAGAAAAGTTTAGTTGCAGACTGTTCATTTGATTTAAGACTTTTTTGATTCTTTATTATTTTTTGTTCTAGTATAGCAGCAAAGGATGCTTTTTTCTTTTTGCTTTGTCATTGGCATACAGAATTTTGCTATATCTTGAGCTCCCTTTGGCTTGTCTGAGTTAGAGTTGTTTTTTGAGACGGGATCAAGGTTCTTCCCAGCACTAGCCTTGATGGTGTAAGGTCAATTACAGTGGGTCCCGAATCTGACGAAGTAGCTACCGAGACAGGATGTGGTACATTGTTTTGGGGTGAATCAGGCATAGATGGCTGATCAACAGCCAGGGGTGAAACTGGCAGCGAGTGTGTTCTTTCTTGATCAGCCAGCTTTAAAAGTGTCTGAGTGTACATTTGAAACAATAAGATCACGCTCAGACACCAGTCGAGTTTTGTTTGGTGATACAGTTGTTAGTGAGGCCACTGTCAATTCTTGTTGGTGGAGTACCTTTTCTATAAGAGAAGTTTGAGTTTTTAATTTATTATCAAGTGTGTCATAAAGCCTTAAAATGGTCATTATGGCTAGATTTAAGGCGTCTAATGTAGTTTGTAAAAGAGGACAAGACTCATCCGGTATTACTGCAGGAATTGTAAGAGGGGACAATGTTACATTTGATGTATGGCAATCTGGTCCCTTCATTTGAGCTAGTGGAGGTGGCCTTTGTTATAGATAAGTTAAGAGGGAGCATGTCGAACATTACAGGAGGTTGAGATAAATTAAGTTGAGGAATTTCTTGGTTTGTGAAGCTCCTTTTTTGCCGATTGCTCTGAGTGGATGCCTGGAATGAGGTTCCTGCTTGCATAGGGATATCAGCAAATTGTGCACTTCCGGCTAAGTGTTCGAAGCATCGCGCTTCAGTGGCCGGATCCAGATTGATCAGTCGATTCAACGTTTCAGAAGGCAAGTCAAGGTTACTACATGCGCCCAGGTAAGGTATAGGATTTTAAGGTAAGGGGCGCAAGTTTGTTATAGTCAGCGCAGGGAAATGTTTTTCATTTTGTTGGAGCGTCTGGCCAACGGACACTGTTGCCATAGTTGTCACTGACCAGGAGGTTTCCAGATGAACCTCGATCATATTGGTTTGGGTCCTCGGTCATTAAAGTTAGATGGGTCGAGGATGTTTTAGCAGATGTTGGTGAATAAAATATTTGAATATCAGCCGAAGAAATTGGCGGCTGCAATGGCCCACATGCCGACGAAATTTTATGCGATGATGAACAGTGAGGCATTTTTGCCGGTGTAGATTTCAAACATTGGATTAGTTTCAAAGTGTGCTGCCTAGACGGCATACCAGTCGTTAACGTGTGCCTAGCTTTAAGGCAAGTACACGAGAATGGATACATTGTAGAACAAAAAAAGAATAAATAAAATAAATAAAATAAAATAAAGCAACCGTTAAGGGCTTAGCTTAATGGTAAGCGATTGGGGCCCTTTACAGCCCAAACAGCCACAACAGCTCTTTTCCAAACGCTCTTTGCCGAAATGCGCGAAATGCGCAGGCTTCCTGGTGATATGGGTTGCTGGGAAAAATGGGTGGGACTTAGGCAAAAAAAAAGAGGATTGAATCGAATTCCCCACTTGCTAGTAGTAGGCTGGGAATAGCAGGATCCTTGGTAGTGTAAGCAGCACAGAGCGATCCAGCCACAACAGCTCGTTGCCAAAATCTCTTCGCCGAAATGCGCACACTATTGTAGCCAGAGATTGGGCAAGAGCCAAAACTGAAATGGACATCTGCAAGCATGAAGGAAGATCTGTCTCTTTAAGGAGAGTCCTCCATATAACTGATACGAGTGTTAAAATGGATTTCTAAACTCTGCTCTGGTGAACCGAAGTTTAGGAGGCCACCCTTGTTAGTGAAACAGGGAAAACTTCTGGAAAGATAGCCAGACCAATTCATGGTAGCTTGGAGAGCAGTCAAGGCTAAGTCGCAGGAAGAGTGGGGGTGATCTAAGGTCTTTTATGAGCACACACAGTAAGACACCAAGAACTACACTTAGACAGTAGTATACGAAAATATCCAGTTTATTAGGCCCAAATATAAACACAAGAGAATAATCAAATGCACAGTAAAATCATCACTAAAACAACACACTTTATAAAATATATACAGTCACTTTGGTCAATGCGATTAAGTGTGGAATTCCGCCAAAGCCTGCAAGGGAAAAGGGTGGGTAGGGAGAGGGGGGGTTGGTCGAGGTGGATAGGGCTAATGGGGAGGGCGGTGGAGGGTGTGGGGAGGAGGCGTGTGCAATAGGAGTTGGACCAGGGGGAATGGGTGAAGAGGGGAATAGGGCTAGGACCAGATTACGTGCCGGCAAGGAGGTTTGCTCTCTATAGTGAGGGAGCGGGGTATGGGATCTGGGTTGTAGAACAGGAGAAGATAGGAGGGGCCTGGTGTTGTCTCGGTATGGGCCATTCCTCGACTTTCATGCGGCTCATGGAGTGTGGAGTGCGGGGGGTTTGAAGGTTGGGGTTTTGGCCAGGGCTGCTCTTGCTGCACGAAGAGAAGGGAAGCTTGATTTGGGGGCGGGGGAGCTATGTTGCTCGGGCAAGGAGTGAGCAGAGGGTTTAGGTGAGTATTTGATGGGGGGGGGGTCAGAAGATTGGTTTACCTGGGTCGCTGGGTGGTCCGGAATATTCCGGGGGTCAATGTTTTCTGCTCCCAGGCTCCATCATGCTGCTTTTGTTTGGGTGGAGCGAGATCTACTTGGACGGTGTTTTGTGGTTTGGAGGTGGAAGGCTGGGATGATGTGCTGTGCATTTGGGATGGTTGAGTTGGGGTGTGGTGAGTCCCGTCGGGCCTACTGGTGCGCTAGCATGCGGCTCTGATTTGGCCAGCGTGTGGCATGACGTCTAGGATGTGGGAGGGGTTAATCAGATTGTGTGACTGAGTAGGGGCACATCCAACTCAGTGTGTACTTACTTGCCCTTGTAACTGAGTAGGGGGCGCATCCAGCTGGGTACATCCAACTTGGTGTGTTCTTACCTCGCCTTGTGAAGCTGGTCGGGGTATTAAGGGCGGGTTTGGGGTACCTAGATAGAGGGGGGTGGTGCAAAAAGCACCCAGATTCGAGTTTCCTGGATAGTAGGAGAGAAGGCCTAGGTTTAAAAATATATCCATCAATGAAAAACACATCTAGATTTGAGTTTCCTGGATAGGGAGAAAATTGCCTATTATTTAAAATATATAAATGAATGAAAAGAAAACACACCTAGATTACACCAGACATCCTGGCACCAGTAATGTGGATTGGGAACAAACAGTCCCAACCCACTTCCTGGGTACCCACACAAGTGACCTGCAGAACATGCGGCTTTTGCGGGCAACTGCATGCCCAGATAAGGAATTCCTGGGTCACAAAGACCAGGGGAAGGCCAATGGACAAAATGGCCAAAGGAGTAGACAAAAGACCTTGTGGCACAGTACTTATTAGGACCTGCAGACCTTTCTTATCCACCAACAGCTACCTCACGCTGGCCAGGGCTCTCATACAATCGAAGCTAGACTATTGCAATAGCCTTTACCTAGGCGCCAACCAATCTATAATCCATAAACTACAGGTTCTCCAAAACAATGCGCTGCGAGCAGCACTAAACATTCCCAGGCGAGAGCACATTTCTGCCACCAGAATATCCTTCAAATGGCTCTCTGTAAAACAAAAAATCGACCTAAAAACCCCTTGTCTCACCTACAAAGCCCTAAACCACCTAGCCCCTCCTTACCTCACTAACAAATTCACTTTGAAGCTGAATACTAGAATCACCAGATCCTCCAACACTTTATGCCTCACAGTGCCCAGATTCGCCACTAAAAGAGCCGGTGTCTCGAGCTTCACAGTCCTCGCCTCTCAACTCTGGAATACCTTGCCTCTCAACATCAAATCGATCGAATGAGCCAAACATGGTAAGCACGGTATGGCTCAGTAAAAAGTCAGTATATGAAAAACCTCCTGCTGCCACCAGTCCACTCCTAAGCGCATTGTCCAGTGTGAAGGAACCGCGAAGGAGACCCAGACAACTCAATAAAATTTGGGCTATAAACATTTATTAACGAAAACAGGGGGTTTAGAAACATTGCCTATCTGCTCCTATTCTAAGGTGGGATCACCCTACCTAAATAAAACTAAGGATAGTCTGTGTCAGGAAGTCCAAAGCAAATGTCTGCGTCCCAAACCTATTCTTGCCCTCACATCTAATTGTATTCAATGTGTAGGGATGTTTGCATCTAATGAGAAGTGTTCAAAATAAAAGTTCAGAGCTTCTACAAGCTCTTGGGTGGAAAAAGGGGTTTCCCTTCTCCAAGGTTCAAATAGTTCACATTACAAAAGAGGGGTTCCCTTTCCCAAGCTTTCAAGTCTTTCAATGTTCCAAAGTAACACAATTCCTTGGGATACTTCCCAGGTCTTCTGGTTTGGTTACCTTTCACCAATTTATAAAGTTCAGTTCCTCAATTTCAGTTCACACAGGTTTTCCTTTATTCAGTCACAAAGTAGCTTTTCCTTAGGTGGGTGTATTCGGTTTAGTTGCCGTTGTCGGACCACACGGTCCACCCATTACAGGTCGTGCAACTGACACACCTTACTTGTATCTGCTTCATAGTTATCTTGCCACAGTTCCAGCTTCATAGTGAGGCTCAACTTATCCTTTCACCTGCCCTTGGAGATGTATTAATGCTTGTTTTGTCACCATTCACTTGCAAAGACCAACACAGGCTTCCCAGTACACTCTCCTGCTAGGAAACTCAGTTACTGTTCTAGTTTTGTTGCACCAGCCATCATACGCTCCCAGTACACACTCTTCTCCTAGGAAACCTATTCACTGTTTCAGGTCCCTTTTCCCAGGTTTCTCTTGCACGCAGGTTTTTGTTTCTCAACCATTCATTTTTCAGTAATATGCAATATCTGCTTAACTCTTTGCAATGCTTGCTTGACTCTTGGCATTGCTTGTTTGCCTCTTAACAATGTTCATCAGTCATTCACTTGTGCTTGCTTGTTTGGCTTTGTTTGTTAGCATTATTCTTCATGTCAGTTCATAACCAATTAATTTCACTGGTAACGTTTACCCTGGTTGTATCACAGTTCATTAATTTGCTGTTGTATTTATTCTGAATTTTCCCCAAATTGGCTTTAAGTAAGGGAGTGCACGTAAATAAACTCTTTCTTGTATCAGCTTGTCATATACGGCGAACTTCCCATTGAAACCCCGCGTTGGTACGCTCAGGGCTCCCAGCGCTCCTGGGCAGACTCACTGGTGTCGCTTGGTGTGTCCGACGTATGGTGTGGGGCTGCAGTCCTGGTCGTGTCTCCGAGAAGTATTCCCTGTCTTGTGATGTCCTCCCGAGGCTCCATGGACAGCTTCTTCCTCGCCCGCCGGTATAGCCGATGCTGCTCACTGCTTCTGTGACTTCATCAGCTCCTTCTCTGCTGCGGATCGTTCGGTGGTGCTCCTTCGGTTCTCACCCGGCTTCTCCAGAATCTTCTCCGGTTCAGAGGGAAGCTTCTCTGGGTCTCGCTTCCACAGGACTGCTCTCTCGTTCACGTCTCTCTTCTTCCAGTACTGGGCTTTAAATATCCCGCTAGCATATCTGCCCTGCAGCTCCTCCCGTACCTGCTCTCACTGGCCAAGGCTGGTCTTGCCCATGCTTCTGTGAACCTTGCCACCTCCTGTGGTTGTTTATATGTAGTGCTGTATAATCATATTCATGAGCATGGAAACCCCGGGAGTCCTGAGGAGAAGGAGAGACCTTGCCATAGCATAATCAGGAGGAGGGAGGCATCCTCCTAATTTTATTTAAGTTGGTTAGAATAGTGATAGGCTCTTGGACAGCAGACTGGTTCATTTAAGACTTTCAAACAACTGACGAGCGCCTTAGTTATTTATATAAGCGGGGAACACTTGTATAGTGATAGGGAAAGAGAGGCTTTCTTCTTATCATTTAATAAATAACTAGTGGAAATGTCACCAGTGTCTGCGTCCTTCTACGGATTCGCCGGACTACCTAACAAAGTAAAAATAAGGGTGTTCGTCAAAGTCCAAAAAATAGTTCTTAGTCCAAATCCTATTTAGCAAACTGGCCCACCACGCAGGAAAAATATAACAAAAAGACTGGCTTTGCCTGGTCCTATCATTGTAATCCCTTTTTCAGGAGTTTTGATTCTGAAGTTGGTCAATGCCTTGCAGTACAGTGCTCAACCGTTATGTAGGTTCTGTATGCCAAAGCCTACTTCTGTACGGTTCCCTCTATCCAGGAAGAAAGGGCTTTCGTAATACAATTCCACCATTACCGTTCTGGTGTTTGCCAATGTTTTTGTTTTATGCTTAAGGATTGGAACCAGCTCTACAGATAAGGGGTGTATCGGCCATTTTTACTCCCTAAAAATAAGCAAATACTCTCCAAAAATAAAAATAGAGTGTTAAAATACTCCCATCAGAAATAGGAAATGAACACATAGGAGCCCATCCCCCGGCTTTCATCCACACAGCTCCACAGATATTTTTGGACCAGTAGTACACAGTGCCAGAGGAAGAAACTACTATTATTACTGCCTTATCCAAAGTGGTAAAAATTTATCTTTTAATGTGCATAAATAACGAGGTGCAAAGAAGTGTTTATTACAAAAATATAACTGCTTTACAGTTAAAACATATATATATATATATATTTTTAACTTAATTTTTATTGACATTTGTTAAAGCATGAAACATATATAAATCACATTTTGGCAAGTGGAAATGTCAGTTATTCGAATTAGACCCCACCCCACCCATTCATGAACTGGGGAAAACTTGCAGGAACCTGGGAATTGAAGCCCAAATGCTCCAGGTCTTAAGTGCATCACCTCGGCCCTGCCAGACCGACCTAATAACAATCAAATAACTAAGAACTATAAATAAGATCCTTCCTCTTCCACCCCTCCTTGCCACCTCTCCCTCCCATCCAAGCGAGGTTCCGTCTCTATGAATTAATTGTGTACCACGGGTCTTTTCTATTTGATGTGTCTGGAGCATTTTCTATGCGTATGCAAGCTCTGGTTTTTTGGCTCCCCCCCCCCCTAAAATTCTCCATTTCCTATAGATCTATTCACACATCCGCAGGGGTTGTAGGGACATCCATTTCCACCTTCCAACTATATAAGGGAGCACTCCAGTTCTCTCTAAGTAACTCAAGCTTATCGTCAACAACTGTCAGTTTTTCCATCACCATAATAGTGTGCACTTTTTGTCCCCAAACCTCTCTTGATGGGAGGTTTTGATCTTTCCACCCTTGAGTAATGGATAGCCGTCCTGCTTGAAGCATTGCTTCCCACATTCTCGGGAGCCTATGCTAATTTCTCTCCTTTGCTGGGAATCCCAAGAGCATCTGCAACGGGTCTAAACTCAACTTAATCCCTGTAATGTCCTTCATCCAGGTCAGCACTTCATCCCAGAACACCTTATCCTTGAGGCATCGCCACCATATGTGAGAAAGGGAGCCCACCTGGGCACATCTCCTAGGACACATTGGGGAGGACCCCGCAAACTTTCTAGGTAGCCTCAATGGATCGCTTTGCCATCACACCAAAATGTTATAATTATGCTCCACCGTAGAGGTTGCCGTGGAAGGTAACTTTATGCATTTTTGCCCAGTCCCACTCTGATATATCTCCACCCCCACTTGGTCAAGCCAGTATCTCTGGAAGGTGTCTCCCTGCCAGGAATGAGATTCATAGCTTTATACAATTAAGATGGAATGCTTTTCCTTCAGCATGATCAGTCCTGGGCCTTCTCAATTCAGGTAATCTCCCTTGCCACCAAACCTCTCCATTTCGGGTCAGTCCGTGTTCCCTTAACACAGATTTATTTGAAAACCGATTGTGTACCTCCCCAGTACCCCCTGAACCGACTCCATATCCAGAAACACCCCTTCCTTAAACAATTGACCCACCCTCTCGAGGCCCAGGTTCGACCAACTCTGTGAGTGTCGCATTCCCAGATTCGCCAAATTGAATGAGGGGCCCCACACCGAGGACAGGGGCGAGGGCCAGAATGAAAAAGCACGGTTATTACCACCTGAGAACCCCCAATGTGAGGTGAATTGGCAATCGTTCTGGAACGGACCTGGTTGGAGCCCAGAGATAATCCCTGACCTTCAGTGGGTGGGCCACCAGATCTTCAAGATACTCCCAGAAAGTTATTGTGTCTTCCCTAATATGGTCCAACATTACTCGCAATTGAGCGGCTTTAAAGTAAAGTCGGAAATCGGGGAATCCGAGCCCGCCGCTATCTCGCGGTAGCGTCGGTGTTGCTGTTTTCACTCTTGGAGTCTTATTCTGCCAGATAAATAAATATGCGGACTTCTCGCACTAGGTCAAGAAAAAATCTTTCCGGGAGCTGTCTCGGGATTGAAGTAAGTAAGTATAAGATGCGTTGGAGTACATTCATTTTTACAGCAATCATTTGACTTTACCACGTCAATATTAATGGGGTCCACCTTTTAAAGTTTTCTTTGAGCTGTTCCAAAAAGGGTCATCATTTATTTTCACTTTCTCACCCAAATCTCTTGTGATTCGGATCCCCAGGTATGGAATGCTTTTATTTTCTATCCTCATACCCACGTATCTCTTCTGCAAATCTAATAGGGGACTCTGCATTTGAATTGTCATGATGCGTGATTTCTGCACATTAGTTTTTAGGCCCAACAGGTGCCCATGGGACGAAATGTGTTCCATTAATGCCGGGAGTAACTGCTGTACATTAGTGAGATGTTCCAGTATATCGTCTGCAGTGTTAATTTACATTCGATCTCCCAGCTTTTCGTGTATTGCAACGGCCAAGGTTTCCATGGTTGGGGCATATAACAGCGCAGAGAGGGGGCATCCTTGTCTCCTACCCCTTGTTAATATAAAGACCTTTGTGAGACCGCCATTGAATTGCAACCTTGCCCTGGGACCGCGATAAAGCTTTGACACTCATTTCTGGAAATTCTAGCCAAACCTCATCTTCCCCAGGACCTTCATCATAAAGGGCCACTCCACTCTGAATGTTGTCTGACCCCTGTCTCACCTGGATGAAGCCCACCTGGTCCCCATGGACCAATGTTGGCAGTCCTGTCTCTAGCCTCGTTCCCAGGATCTTTGCAAGGATTTTCACATCAGTACTAGACCTATTTCTGAATAGCAAACGTGCACCGCCGAAAAATAGGTTAATGGTCTGTGTCCTTCTAAGGGGTTGGGGAGGGCGCAAGTCCACCAAACCCAGGGCCTCGTTCACTTCTCTAAAATGTGATGAATTCCCTTCACTCAAACATGCTTCCTCCTCTTTGCCCAGCCTCTCGCGGTCTTTCAGAGGATCCAACACCATATTGAAATCCCCTCACACCATCAGGCGACCCTCCACAAATGCAATCAGTTCGTCTATCACCCCCTCCCAAAATGTGCACTGCCCTGAGTTCGGGGCATAAATGGAACCCAAAGTCATAAGGTGGCCATTCAAAAGTCCCTTAACAAAGACATAACGCCCATTTGGACCGGTCAAGACCTTATCCGCCTGGAACCCGAGGTGGGCTGAAATCAGGACTGCCACACCCCTTCTGTTCTTTTCACCTGAGGCCACAAATACTTCTCCTATTTCCCTGGCCCTTAAGTGGGGTTCCCTCCCCCTCTCCCATTGTGTCTCCTGCAAACATAGCCAGTCCAGTTTTGCCCCCCTAAACTTCCCAAGAACCATCGACCTTTTGCTTGGTGAATTATGGCCTTGTACATTGAGGGAGCAGATTATCATCTCTTCCATTATCATTCACTTGTTTCCAGAGCGTTGCACCTCTCCTCCCGAGCCCACCCTCTTGTAAAGCACATTTCACATAGGCAAGTTGTACACTCCAACCCATCGGAGATCGCTTATTGTGGAACCAACAATAACTCTTAAACATTAACTTCCCCTACCCCACTCGCCCCCTCCCACGGCATCCAGTCGCGCTCAGATACATCACCGGAGACTTGATCAAATCCCCAGCAGTCCTCCCGATCATTTCAGCCAACCTTATCTGCAGGTCTCACAAAAGGGCGGTGACAGAGGTGAAAGAGCAATGCCGGTTCTGATGGAAGACTCCTGTTCATCTGCAGGGTTTTCAAGTCGCAGTTACGGGCAAACATCTCCACCTCACAATGGGCCCTGCCGCCTGGGGGTGGGATGGGGGCCCATATGTAATTAGCCCCGAGCAGCTCCCCCAGGAGATAAACCAGCCTTATGCAGAGTTCCTTCAGTCATTGTCCCTTGTTGCTATGGGCTTGTGGTTGAGATTACATTTGAGCCCCTCTCTTTTTGGTCAGTTCACATGCTATCTCCCACGTGGGGCTCTGTGCAGGCCTCGCTTGGCGACCGCTGGTATCAAAAACTACCGGCAGGCTATCCTAAGAGCTACCTCCTGCGAGGTGAGTGTGCAGGCCCCGCATTGGCAGCATGCCTAGGAGTGAAGCCCCTGGATCCGCAGGCTGCAGGAACAAAGGTTGTCCCTACCACACTGTCACAGTGCCCCTCCTCTCGCTGCCCTCTCTCCTAATGTGGTGTAACCGGGCTTCAGGGTGCCCCCGCTCCAGCCCTTGGAGCTCTGATGTAGGCTCACTGATCTCCGGGCCCAGCTCCGTCCCTGCATATGGGTCCTGACACTAACGCAGTATCGCCCCTCCTCACCTGCTGGCCGCTGATGTGCCGGGCCCGCAGACCGCGCCCCTGCACCTCGCAGCTGGTAGACCACTGTTCGCCAACCCGGTCCTTCAGGCACCTGGCATGCTGGCTCAGTCACCGCCTGGGCCTGGCGGTGGGAGATCCTGACGTCTGCTTCTGGTCGGGCTGTCTCCCCGCCAGGGTTTGCAACATGGCTAGCTTAGTCGTTGCTCCACAGATTCACCCCAGATTTGGAGCAGGGGTGCTCTGTAGTCTCTGCACCAGGGGGCACCCGGCGCTCCACCTCTTCGGTGGAGTTAAGGGGGGGGCCTTGGTGTGCCTTTACCTCCTACCAATCTGGAGCACACTGAAGGTTTAACTTGCCTCCATGCACCCTCTGGTGGCCCTCCAAAACCTATTTTTACACGCTTAATCAAATACTACTGTTGGGAATGGCACTTATTTGTTTACTCCCTAAGAAATAATTTTTACACTTTAAAAAATAGGGTGCAACATACTCCCATTGCAAAATCTTACCTCGAGCACCTACTGGAACCCTCCAGCTTCTCTTTCTCCAGTTATGTTTCATGTTTCCTGGGCTCCCCAGGTCCCCTGGCCCTCTTGACAGGCTCACATTAGGGGGGCATCGGTAGGGAGTCTGCCCATTCGGGTTTTCTTGGCTCCCGTAGCCCTTGTGGCTGTTCCAGCCTTGAATATCTCGGTTTACCCCTCTCAACAGCGTTGCCTTTTTTGGAGTGTTTCCTTCCCTTCCACTGCCTGGCTCGGCAGGTGATGCTCTTCTTGAGCAGAGGTCGGGGATCCGATCCCTCTGATGTAGTCTGGTCTTGGTGTCCGTTAACCGACCCCAGGCCCACCACGTTCCGTGTGGTTGCGCCACCAGGCGAGGTGGTTGCTTGTCCGTCTCTCTCTTGACTTTGGCTGCTTTGCCGGTCTGAATGCCCGACTTCCCGCATGTTACTAATGATTTGCTCGCCCTGCACGCTACCGCTGGCTCTGCGGTCTAGCATGGCTCCTTCCCTCCTGGACGTCCTTCCGTCTGAGGCTCACTTCTGTGTAGAATTCTCTCTCCCTGATTACAAGTTCTTTGTGGGGTTAAGGGCATCCTCGCAAAGAAAAGGGGTGTCGCTTTCCTCTTTGACTGTGGAGTTCAGGCGGAATCCAGCATTACCTGAAGCCAAAGAGATTGATGAAATTTCACTACAAGGAGAATCCAAAATGGAAGTAAGTCTTTCTGATTCCCATGTAGGTAGACCATGTATTTACCGGATGGGAGTCCTTGTCCCTGAGAGGGAGTCACTCCCAGTGATGTCCCACTTACTTGCCCAGACCCAGTGGGGGTGGGGGCCTTGCTGAGTGGGCTCACTGCCCTAGCCTAGAGAAGGGACGAATACTCCAAATTTGTCCCACGGCATGCTTCCTGTGGGTGTGTGGGATACTGTCTAGTGCCTCCTACTTGTCCCAGTTACTTTTGTAACCTGAGAAATCTGTCACCAGATCTACAATCTGAAGTATGGATTCTCATGGGTCCTGGACAGTTAACATCCTGTCCTCCACGTTAAGAAAAGCCTTGTTCTCTCTCATTGATGTATTAATACCTTTTTAATGGCTGGGCCCTGTCGTATTGCTATTTGAAAATGCAAACAGAAAAAGGGGGCACAGGGGCCTGACTAGTTCCATGTGTATTATCAAAGGGAGTCGACATACAAATCCTCAACTGAGCCCCTCGGCTGTTCGACTCGCACATAATATTTTGACCATATAAATGAACTGTGCCCATGCCAAACTTTTGCATGATTTTGAATAAATATGACTATTCAACTATCGATTTTGGCATTTAGTAATCGGGCGGGGAGGTGGGGGGGACTTCCCATCTTTTGAAACTATGTTCTTTCCAGAGTATGTGCTAATGTTGTCTTTTGCTACCCTATGGGATACAGATCCCGGTTGTAAGTTCTGCATTAATTTTGGAATAACTTTGATGAGCCTATTTGCAAGTATTCTTTAGGTCTATAGGCCTACATCTGGAACTTGTAGAGGGGTCTCCTCAAAGCGTTTGGATGTCATAAGTGCTGGATTGTCAAACTCAAGGTCGACAGACTGTTTGGCTATTATCCCATGAAAGAAACTCTGCATGGCTTGCATTAATGATAGTCTGCGCATCTTATAGAACTCATAAAAAGGGCCTGTTTATGCCTGAGACATTGCTTGTGGGTAGACCTTTGATAGCTTCACTAATCTCCACTGGGTAGAGGCGTCTAGTTCATATGTCTTTTGTGAGGGGTCAGAAATGAGAAGCAGACACCAAGTTGTAATGTTTTCAATATTGGACATCGTTGTAAAAGGAAAGGGGTGGGATAAAGGCCTTCCTGTCCCTATCCTAAATAGTTTCTCTGCCTAGGAAACTAAAACTAAAGCTCAGTCTGGGTCTTGTCATAAGAATTATACAAACTGTCCTTGTGTCCAAAACGTGTCTGACCCTCACACTAAATATGAACAATCAAATGTCTTTGAGTTAACAAAAAGAGTGTAAAAATATCAAATCTGAAAATTCAACAAACAATCCTCGAATCCAGGAGGCGGTTCCCTTCCCCTGGATTGTCTCTCGGGTAGGATTGCAAAGTGTCCTTTTCAAATATTTACTCCCACCTTTCTCCTTATTAACTTTTAATATATTCTCCTTATTGACTTGTGTAAATTCTGTCTTTCTACTTTATTTGGTCGGTACTCAAGATACATTTTGAATTGTTAATTTGCTCTTCGGCATGCCCGGGGCTCCCAATACCGATCGACGGACTCAACCAATGTTTGATGGCGTTTCCAAATGAAGGCACGTTGATGCAGTAACGTTTTTACTTTGAGAAGGCTTCTACTGCTTTGCAGACCCTCATTCACTTCACTTGTCGGCTCTGCGTTTCTTTGCCGATAGAACTGCTGCTGTTTTTCAGGACCTCATCTCCAACAGCTTTGCTGATGCTGCCGGTCCGCGAGCGGCTCCTTCAAGGTATCCGCTGCCCTTCTCCCGATCTTGCGTCTGTCCGGTAAGCGATACTCAAACACAGTGGCATGAAAGTGTGTGCTTCTCCGCGCCACTGTGTGTACGCTTCTGACTTCGGTTCTGCTTCCCGCTTCGCCTGCTCTGCCTCTCTTCTCCATCTGTACTCTCCCCTTCAAAGTGTTCATCTTGTTTAAATGTCCCATGCAGGTGATTAGTATTGCAACTAGTCTGCACGTTCAACTTGGTGTTTCCTTCAATCCAAACAAGATCGTCGTTCCCGCCTCGCCACTTGGCTGGAGAAGCGCACAGCAAGTGAGAAGGCGAAGAAGTCTGAGCGGGCTTCTAAGTCCTTTGAGGGCGCCCCGGCGACGGGGGCCCAACAGAAGGCCAAGCACCGCGAGTCCACAGGCTCCGGGAGTGCCGAAAGGTCGGGCTCTTCGGTTGCCGAGCAGGGCGCTACTCGCCCCGGCACGTTCGAGCGCTCTGGGTCGGGGAAGAGGAAGTCCGAGAACCCGGGTAGGCCGCTGGAGCGGACCCGGTCGATCTCAAAGGGGGAACGAGGCGTTGATCCTCCCCCCAAGGCGAAAGCCCAGGACGCACCTAAGGTGGTGAGAGCCTTGATCCACCCGGCTAAGGCCCCTACCGAAGTGGTCTCTGCGACCCTGGCGAAGCCGGCTGAGACTACGCCAATGGAAACGGCCTCTGGGCCCAGAGTATTCCTGCCGCCGCGGAGGGAATCCTCTTTCCAGCCCATCGCTAAGACCCCCGTGAAGCCCCCGGCTGAAAGAGGGGGGGGAGGCGGTGGCCGTTACAGACTCGGAATCAGCCTCTGAGGAGGAACTGGTGGAGACCGAGAGGGGCCTCAACGAAAGGTCCATAGGCCTCAACGAGAGGTTCATAAACCTCAACGAGAGGTTCCAGAAAGTTCGATCCCAGGGGACGGTCCCTGCTGACGTGATCGACGATAGCGACGAGGACGACGAACAGGGCCCACTGGGGCGGCCATCCCGTCCGTCGCAGCCATTGCCCGAGCCCCAGGATAGCTCGGCGGCCATTTTGTTGGTAATCCAATCCTTATGTACCGAGATAAGGACGAGATTACCACGCACCCCGACGGAGGAGCCAGAACCAGGCCCGTCGGGAAGCCCTCCGAACAAGCGGAGGATGAGGGGTCCGCCGGTCTCGCAGGCACCCCGCTCCGCCCTTCGTGCCTGCGAGACCGGCGGACCCCTCATCCCCCTCGCCGGGAGAGGATACGGGGACGGACGACGACGGTGGCGATGACACAGCGAACATCCCATCATCACCCCCCCTCCCCCACCCGGGCATCCCCAGCCGACGAGGTTGGCTCGTTCCACGCCATGATAACCAGGGCATCCGAGCTCTTACAGCTCTGCCCTGAGGAACAGAAAAAGGAGGGGTTTCTGTACCAGCGACGAGAGGCTAAGAGGAAGACGGTCCTTGCGGTGCCTTTACTCGACGACATCTGGGACGAGGGGTTTGCTGTCCTCAAGAACCCTGCCACGACACCCGTCAAGAGGGACAGGTACGAGAAGAAGTACCAAGTCCCCGATGCCGCCCCCTTGTGCCTCAGGGCCCAGCCCACGCCGGACTCAGTCGTCTCGAGAGCGGCTAAGAAGAAGGCAGCGGGCGCGGCGGCAGCTTCAACTTCCACCTCCCCGTCGGACAGCGAGGGTAAGAAGTTGGACTCTATGGGACGACGAGTCATCTCGTCTGAGGCGACGACGATGATTAAGGCGGACAATGCCTTAGCGATCGTGGCCCGCTACGACAGGGAGCTCTGGTTCAAGATAGCTCCCCTGCTAGTTTTCCTGCCTGATGACAAAAGGGCGGAGGCCCTAGAGATTCTGCAGGAGGGCGAGGTGGCGTCGGAACACGCCATTACAGTGGCAACGGACATTGCCGATACCGGATTTCGCCAACTGGGCAACGGAGTTTGCCTCCGACGACGAGGATGGCTCAAGGCGACAGACTTTCGCCAGGACGTCCAGACCAGAGTGTTGGACATGCCGTTCGACGGCAACAACCTCTTTGGTAAGGCGGTGGATGAGTCTCTACAGGCCATCAAGACCGACTCGGAGACGGCCCAGGCCCTTGGGGTGCTTCAGCAGCGACGGCCCTTTCGGAGCTCTGGAGGGAGACAGGGTGCCTCCAAAGGCTCCTCCACCTACCACCAGGCGGCCCGCTCCTCTTCCCAGGAGGCCTACAGAGGTCGCGGCAAACAAGGGGGTTCCCGCCGTCGTCGCCAAGGAGGCCAATGCGGCAAGGCCGCCTCCAAGCAAGACTGACCCGGCCGTGTTGTCGGGCCCCCACCAAAGCACAACGGTGGGAGGCCGGCTGAGGAAGTTCGTCAGCATGTGGGAGTCCATCTCCACCGACCGTTGGGTGTTGGACACCCTGGCCAACAGGCACTCGCTGGAATTCCAAAAGAAGTGCCCTCGCATTCCTCCCGTGGCCAGGAAGGAAAATCACGTCCCTCAACTGCTGTTGGAGCTAAGAGCGATGCGCAAGAAAGGTGCCATCGAGCTCGTCCCCAGAAGGCTCCGGTGCTCCGGAGTGTACTCGAGGTACTTCCTCGTCAGGAAGACAGGCGGTTGGCGCCCCATCTTGGACCTGCGCCGCTTAAACAAGTACATCAAGGCGCAGAAATTCCGGATGGTCACCCTCCAGCACGTGCTGGGACAGCTGGAGGAAGGCAACTTCCTATCGTCACTGGACCTGGAGGATGCTTACTTCCACATCCCCAAGAAGGCACAGGAAGTTCCTCAGGTTCGTGGTTCAAGGACGCCACTACCAATTCAGAGCCCTACCGTTCGGATTAAAGTCGGCACCCAGGGTTTTCACCAAGTGCCTGGCACCAGTGGCGGCGCAGCTGCGGCTGCAGGGGATCCACGTCTACCCCTACCTGGACGACGGGCTTATCCGGGCAAGGTCAAGGGAACTTGCCATCGATCATACGGCGAGGACCATCCGGTTGCTCACGGAGCTGGGGTTCTCCATCAACTACCCCAAATCCCACCTGGTTCCGTCACTAGTAGCGCTGTTTTTGGGGGTGAAGCTGGATACAGTAGAGCAATTGGCCTCCCCTTCAGAGGAGAGGACCAAAACCATCCTGGGCAAGGTACGGCGACTGTTAGCCACGGACGTGGCCATGGTGAGGTCCATCAAGTCCCTTCTCGGGATGATGTCCTCATGCATCTACCTTGTACCCCTTTGCAGACTTCGGATGCGTCCGCTACAGGAGTTCCTCGACGCCTGCTGGTTTCAGGCGGGGGGCTGCTTCGAGGACAGGATCCCCCTCAACGTGGAGTTCCGTCGGGCGATCCTATGGTGGGGCACCCGGGCTCACCTCACGATGGGCACGGACTTTCAAACCCCGGCGTTTCAGGGGACGGTGACTACGGACGCCTCTCTGGAGGGTTGGGGGGGTCCACACCGGAGATCTCCAAGCAAGAGGCCTTTGGCTCCCGGAGGAGAGGTCTCTTCACATCAACATCTTGGAGCTCCGTGCAGTGTTCTGGGCGCTCAAGTCGTTCCTCCCGTCCCTCAAGAACAAAGTAGTGAGGATCTTCGCCGACAACACCACCACGATGTTCTACATACGGAAGCAGGGGGGGCACCAGATCCCCAGCCCTATCCAAGGAGGCCCAGGATCTGTGGCACTGGGCCGTCGCCCAGGGGATGTTTCTGGTTCCCTTCCACCTGGCAGGAATAAAAAACACCATCGCCGACTCACTCAGCAGGGAGCTACGCTCGTGCCACAAGTGGGAACTGCGCCAGGATCAAGTGGATCGACTCTTCCAACGATGGGGCAAACCCCAGATCGACCTGTTTGTGACGGCGACGAACTCCAAGTGCCAGAGGTTCGCCAGCAGGTTCCCCCAGCCGAGGAGCATGGACGATGCCTTCTCGTTCCCTTGGGACGGCCTGTTTCTATACGCGTTCCCTCCATTGCCGTTGTTGCTCCGCCTCATCAACCAGCTCAAGAAGTCCAGGTGCAGGATGATCCTCGTCGCACCGGCGTGCCCGAGGCAGATCTGGATCCCGGACCTTCTGGACTTGTCAACGTCCCCGCCAGTCAGGCTGCCGGCGGACGCAGATCTTCTCTCCAGAGAAGGAAGCGCCATTCTACACCACGATCCACAGTCGCTGAACTTGCAGGCCTTGCTCCTGCAGCACTAGAGTTTGGAGGGTACAATATCCCAGCTGATTGCAAAGAGGTTCTTGCAAAGGCCAGGGCATCCTCAACTCTCAAGTGTTACGGTCCTAAATGGAAGAGGTTCTCTGTCTGGTGCCGTGCACAGAAGATTAACCCTCTGCGGATTACAGCCCCTCAAGTGCTGCCGTACTTACTGTCGCTGGCCAAGGCTGGACTGGCTCACGCCTCCATAAAAATGCATCTGGCTGCCATCTCCCGATATACCAGGACTACGGGATGGGCGTCCTTGTGGTCTCATCGCCTGGTAATGGAATTTATGAAGTGACTATTCTGATCATTCCCACCGTTGAAGGCCCCTGCCCTGGCGTGGGAACTTAATGTGGTGCTGACCAGGCTCATGGGGGCCGCATTCGGCACCTTTTGAAGTTCCTGTCATGGAAGACAGCGTTCCTCGTGGCCATTACCTCTGCACGACGAGTGGGAGAGATTCGGGCCCTATCTTGCAAGCCTCCATACTTGACTTTTCATGACACGAGGGTGGTGCTGAGGACGCACCCCTCCTTCATGCCCAAGGTGCCGTCGGACTTCCACCTCAACGAGCCCTTGGTGTTACCAGTTTTCTTTCCGTCGCCTTCGACGCCGGCCGAGAGGACTTTGCACTCGCTGGATGTAGCTAAAGCGCTGAAGTTCTACGTGGACTGCACGAAGAGTTTTCGGAAGACGTCACAACTGTTTGTGAACTTTGGGTCTGTGAATCAAGGGAAGGCTTTCTCGAAGACTTCCATTTCCAGATGGCTCTCCGGCTGCATTATGCATTGTCACCGGTTGGCAAACCGACCGCTGCCCGGCCGTCCGAGAGCCCATTCGACCAGAGCGATCGCTGCTACTATGGCGTCCCTGTCTGGTGTGCCCCTGCTGGACATCTGCAGGGCTGCTACGTGGAGGTTGACGCACACCTTCACAAGATTCTTCTGCGTCGATCGGGACTCCAGGGTCGGCCAAGCAGTGCTGCGCAACCTGTTCGCTTAAGGTGAGCCTGGTGAGGAGGTAAGAGATGCTTAATGTTGAGTTGTTGTATTGCTTGATGTTGAGCCTGTTGCCACCTCCCGTGGTTGTGCATGTGTATACTGCTATATATTCTTTTATTCATGAGCATGTGAATCCATGCCAGACCCCATGCTGGAGAAGGAACAAGTTACTTACCTGTAACTGTTGTTCTCCAGCATGGGTCTGGCATGGATTCACATGCGAACCCTCCCACCTACCCCTCTGCCGCTCTTTACTTTGTCATACTGCCACTCGGCGTGCAAGCAAATCTGAGGATGGCTGCCAGAGGCGGGGCTTAGGGAGAGGGCGGTCATTGGCTGGGGGCAGTATGACCCAGAGATCAGTTATTGGTTACTACTAAGAAAGACAGATCAGAAACGAAACTGATACTGATTTTTTCTTTACCGAGGATTCCCAGCCTGACGACGGGGAATATTCATGAGCATGTGAATCCATGCCAGACCCATGCTGGAGAACAACAGTTACAGGTACGTAACTTGTTCCTTGTGCCAGCACTGCAACAGAGTGGACACCGCTATAATTTGCAGCAAACAGTCTTGTTCCATTCCTTATCAGTCCTTTCCGTGACAATACACAAGGTGTCCTCAGTTCTCCCCAGGGGGGAACCCTTTCTCGTGAGGCTAGGGAGGTGAGTCTGCTACCTGATAGTTCCCCAAGGGTTGGTTTAATGCAGGAGGACTTCATTGGGAAGGACTATCCTTTTGGGGGTAAGGACGACCGCATGGGTGATAGACCCCACAACATCCGAACCCAAAACCAATTAGCACCCTTTCACCCCCCCTCACCACACCCCCCACACTCTGCCTGACATAACCATGTCTTATTGTAATATCCGGTCAGTTTCATCAGCTGAGATGAAGAAGATCGTCAGAAAAGCAAAGGTCATTCGCAATGCAATTACTGAGAAGAGGTGTCCAAAAGGAGTCGTGAACAGTGATTCATGGAATGAGAGTGCTCCGTGTTAGGGAGAATTCTCTGTTTAGGCTGAATTTCCTAACCTAGTGAGTCCCCCAGCAGCTTTGCTGGATTTTTTTGGGGTTTATTCTTTTCTCCTGCCAAGAGTAAGACTCTTTTACCCTCACTCTTGGACATGATTTGAGTGTGTTCCTTTGACTCTAGATGTGTTTAATGGGCTATGGGGTCTTTTACTCCATAGGGTTTCATGTGTTTTTGTGATATGGGTTACACAGCACCCTCAGTGCAGTAACCCAGGTGTGTCATAGTGACCCCCAAACATAGACTCCATACCCTGGGACTGATTACTGTCTCCCAGGGCATGTAAAGTCACCATTGACTTTACTAGTCTTGAATTCTGAACAGAACCAGTACAAACCATCATATTGTGGACGTACTGGCCGGGGCAATTCAATTGCCCCGGGGTCTGTTAGTCGAGGGGGCACGTCTTCGTCCCCCCTGATCGAGTTTTGGCTGGTGGCAGTGGATACTACTTTTTATATTCAACCGCGAATATTTCTCTATGGGATTTTCCCATTGTTCGAGGCTACTATCTATATTTATTTAATTACGATAGCCTCGAACATAGCGCCGCTTTATTCAGTATTAATTTTCCGGTTGGTATTTTTTGCCAAAACTCGGTTCTAAAATGGCGTTTGTGTTCTCTTCTGTGACTCCAACCCAAGTCGAGCCCTTTGTTCCACTATTTTTGGCGGGCTTCTCCACAGAAGCCTCCAAAGTGGTGCCACTCTGTCTGGGGTACTTAGGAGGGGTTGAGGGGGATTGAGGCACCCTGGACTGAGTTGCCTTCTTGAGAAGTCTTCTTCCTTTGACTGGTGGGGATAACCAGTTTCACCGTCTTTTCGCCTTCCCGACGCATCTCGTGGCCGCCTTGCCTGTGCCAAGCACCCCGGCAACCGGAATACCACGTTTTACCACGACCGCGAAATAAAGGGTAATACCTTTAACCGGAAAACTCTGCGGCTGGTTTCTTCCCTGGCAGTGCAACGACCTTCATCTTTCCTCCAAGTCGAGATCTTCTCTTCCTCTGGACGACGCCGAGACTTGCACCCGCTGCCAGGAACAACTGCCTCCGCTGGAGGATCCTTCCCACTTAAGGTACCGTGTTCCGCCTGGCTTCCCTTGCCACTGACTGTACGGGGTAGATTTAGCCCCCGGCTTTCGAACCTGGGTTAGCCTGGGACACCCTGGCTAAACTTTTCTGAGCCTCTCTAAACTCTCTTCGAACTCTCTGCAAGACTTTCAAAGCCTAGTGTAACTGTGTGATCTTTGGCGCATTTGTGCTCTGCTCTCTCGAAGAGTGGGCCCAGCCTATGGACTTTGGCTCACAAGTGACTTTTGCTCTTCTGCCTTGCTAAAAGTGTTCCTAAATCTTAGAGTGGTATATCTTCACATATTCTGCCTTTTCCCCTCCCTTTTTCTTGAACTTATTGGAGTGCCATCTATAGTTAAGCGCTCACCTCTGTCTGGAAATGAGTGGTGTTAACTAAGACTTGTCTGATTAAGGAATAAGGGTTGTATATATCATAATAGTAACTGTGTTTAGAGTGATTTACAATAAGAGTGCTGGAGTGTTTCAAACAGTGTGTGTTTAAATAAATAATTATATACTTTGATACCAAAGCTCTGGTCAGTGTTTGCTTGTGCTATTGTGTCTGAGTGCCTATTGTGTATACTTTGCATACTGCCTAACTCTTCTTGAGGGAAGTCTGACTGCTCAGCCACAGCTACCAGGTAGATCTGGGTGGTACAGACTGCTACCAAGTGGGTTTACTGCTAACACCTGTAGTCCTAAATCTTTTGCAGTGCTCCCAAAGGGAACTGCATAGGTTTCTGCCTAACACTCCGTGGGGGGAGTGGTCACCAAAACAAGATAAAAACAGATGAAGGGCTCGGTAATGGAGAGAACCGTCCTGGGTGCTGGCCATCCGAAAAGCAAAGCGGCACTAGAGATAGTCCAGCCTGTTGCAATCTAAGGTGGAGTGATGAACGCTCCGGGGAAGCTGAAAGCAATAATCTGCTGGAGACGAGAAGTTGGCGACGAGAATCCTTTGCACAGTGAGGTGGAGCCTATCTGAACGTGGCTGGAGGCAGAGAAGCGGTGGTGTGATCTTGAGAAGGTGGACCGTGTAGTCCTGCAACGGCGCCTGCAAGCCGGCCCAGCGAGCAGGAGCTAAGAACCTGGAGCAGGAGACTAGGAAGGCCGGCGCACCGCACCTGAATGAAACGAGAACCAGCAGAGCGCCCCGAAGCCAGAAAAGTTAACGGGTGCAACGCAGGAGCTTGTAGGGGCTTAAAGCTAGCTTTAGAGTAAATAAAAGTTAATTGGAAATACAGAATGCAAGTTAACTGAACTTCATAATACTTGACTCATTACCCGAGCACTAATAGAACTTATGTACCTACGCCATGACTGTGCTTGATCATTACCTTCTCCAGATATGCACTATGCTATCAGTGATGCCCATCCTTGCTAATCTTACTCACGAAAATTGCAGCACTTAGGTACCTTTGCCATGACAGAGTTGATTCATTGCCTTCCTCTACCAGGTGTGCACTACGCTCTGAGGCCAGGAGATATTTATTTCCAATTATCTGGACCGACTGTGCTAGACTCGTAACCAAAGCGTTAATAGTGCTTATGTACCAACGCCATGACTAAGCTTGATCATTGCTCCCCTGAGATATGCACTAGGCTATCAGTCCAGGAGATACCCATCCTTGCTAATCTTAATTATCTGGAAATCTTTGAGCAGAACTACATACCGATATCTTTGCTAATCCTACCTATCTAGGAATATATCTAGCAGATCTACCGACCAAGGGCCTCTCTTGCACCTGTATTGAAACAGTATGATTTGGGCCAGAACTGGCTGTCGTCGTCAAACGGACCATGCCAATTAGCAGCTGCTGACCCAACAAGACAGAGAGGACCGTAGCCTAATAGCCGGTAGGGAGATAGCATCCCCTCAACAGGCACTGGAAACTCATCAGGAAGAGGGCCCTCTCGATTCCACACAAAACATAAACACAACAATATGCTAACTCTTCCCGCTGCACCGACAAACCATAGAATGCAGCTATACCCCACTATTTAGTTCGGCCCAGCTGCACACATACTTGTACATCTCCACGATCACCTCAACAGTCTTTAGAACGCAGCTATACCCCATGAATTTCAGCCTAGCGGTACACATAATCCCATTCACAAACTCTACACACCGCTTAATCCGCCCTGGCTGCACATATACCGATTGCAACCAAGCACTTTACTAGACTACTCTCTCCAGTGACCTGTACTACGGTCCCAGGGGGCGTTCAACCCAGAGCTCTTTGGAATCATACCAATGGAAAAAGGTGCTATACACATGCCCAACAACATAACATACAAGTGATCTTCCTTATGGCAGTACTTGGCAGGAGAGTGAACCAAGTGGGCTGAGGGAAAAGGGGAGGAAAAAGTGTTTGGAACCCATGCAAGATAGGGGTCTGGTACCTGAAGCAAAACCAAGCAATTATTCGAGGTTTGTGCCCTCAAGATGGTGACAGATGTCCACTGGCCACCAGGGAAGGGTTTTGGGGCCCTGTCAACAATCAGTGGGGAAGAAGAGCCCACTGGTCCCCAGGGAAGGATCTGGGACATTGGCCATCGCAAAAATTGGGGAAGAGGAAACCACTGGTGATCGAAGAAGGGTCTAGTACCCCCCAACAAAGAGACATTAAAGCGAAGAGGAAATTGTGGCAGAGATACGTCCACTAGTCACAAGAAGGATCTGAGATCCTAAGAAGATTTGACTAGTGGTTGAAAGCAAATTACAAAGGCAAAGTGTGTATCAATCTAAAAGCGCTGAATATCAAGTGATACTAGTCGAAGGGAGTCATTTGCCTGGTAATAAAGCAGAAGTAGAGAGACGCCAGGTGAAGGGGGGTCATTCTGCCAGACTTTGTGTGTCAAGAGCAGAACGAAAGAAGGGAGGCATTCACTTGAACCTGAAATAGAAGTCAAGTTGGTGATTCCTTTGGGAGGCTGGCGTTGTGAATTGTATCTAGACATACCCAGGGAAGGGAGGCATTCCCCCCATTTCTATTGGAACTTGTACAGAATCACACCAGCAGAAAGGAGCTGTTCTCATGGAGAATATATTGTGTAAAGACTGTTTTGAAACTTGCAAATCAGGGGAAGGGAGTTATTTCCCCAGGTTTAATGTTTGAAGGAACATTTTGGTTAAACAACAATCCAGACACCGGAGAAAGGAGCAACTCTCCTTAAAGAAGGACCTTTGTGCTAGTTTACTCTTTAGTTTTATAGTGTGAGGGATAGAAGTCGGTTTTGACACAGGATGGTGGTTTATGTAACGCTCACCTGATTCTCGCAGAGGCGCCGGTCTTGACTGGGCGACTACCGTATCTTCAAAAGTGATGTGCACCACCCGGTTGGCTCTTTGGGCTGGACCTCTGTGCACTGTATGCCTGACTCGAAGAGTAAGATGTCTGCAGATAGAAAATATGGGATTAATGAACTGGGGTTATTGGGGTGTCCCTATCTCTTTCCTTTTCTCCTCTCCTGTAGAACCCCAAAGGTTAACGCTCTCACCTTAGGTAAGTGAACGCCGAGCTCTCCATCTGCCTCGGGGCAGGGTGCTGTAACCAGTTTCTTCACTGGATAGGTAGCGCAGGCCTCTTGACTTCAGAGGACTGCTGTCCGTCGTTTACTTCACGAACGGTGAGTTCCGAATATTTCAAATGTCTTTTGTAATGCTGTCTCTTATTTTGCAGGGTTCCGGCGATGGCGGTTGACTGGCTGCAGTGAGTTGAGGATGGACCCGTATGCGGAATAGAAGCGCCTGGAAGCGCGTAAGTAAGCGCTTGTTGCTTGCTTCACGATGCGCACTAACTGTCCTTTTATTTTGCAGGTACCAGTTCGGAGCTGCTGAAGGATGCCGGAATGCCCACTGAGTTCGGCATGGATGGAGTAATGGCACGTGAGTATTGAACGTTACCCAATGTCTTTAAACGCACCTTCTTTTGTCTTACAGATGCGGGATGCAGCGCCGGAGGCCTCCGGAGCGTGCGAAGAGTTGGTAAGCTTTTGTCTTTCAGATGCCGGAATGCAGTGCGATGACCTCCGGAGCGCGTGAAGAGTAGGTAAGCCTTTGTCTTTCAGATGCCGGAATGCAGCGCGAGGCGTTGGTGACAGCCGATGGACCAGGTAAGAGATGCCCTGCCACTGAAGACCGTAATGATAACCTGTTCTTTCTTGTCTTTATAGATGTTGCTGAAGTCTGGATTCAGGATGGTAAGCCTTTTTCCTTTAGGCCCAGGATCAGATGCAGAAGACACGATGAGCGTTCTGCTGCAGAGGATGCAGAATAACGCAAAGCAAGATTCATCCATCGGGTGTGGTTTAAATAGCCGCCACGCCTAGGTAAGAAAAGAGTTCCTGCTTTCCAGAAGAGTTCCAGTGTTCTGAACCTAGGGAGTGGCTCCTGCCCCACCCAACAGGAAAAGTAGTCCCCAAACAGAAGAGGATCAGGGGTTCAACTGGCAGGTAAGTAAGCAGCATGGTCTGCTGCAGGTAAGTCCACCCAAGCATTATGAGCCCGGCGCTTGCAGCGCTGGGACTGGGCATATTTATGAGCCTGGCGCCACTGGCGCCAGGACAGGGTCCAAAAGGTCCCAATTGGGACTGGCTGGCACTCGGAACCTGGGTTATGGGTCTGCTTCCAAGGGAGTTGGGTAAGTCCTGGCCTTTTGGAAGCAGAGATCATGACAGTTTATTCTTTGACGACTCCCAGAAAGACCCTTTCAGTATTGGTTTTGAGGCAGGGAAACCCCTCTTAGAAGTTAGGGATAGCAAGGACCTCTTATCCGTTTTCTAAAAATAACTCTATAGTCAAAATCATGCCACCTTTGTGTCAATCTCCTTCTTCGACACCCTTAACTTTCACTTTATCTTCCCAGCACAGTCTCTCTCCAAATGTCATTACCTAACCATAACTGTATTTGTCGTGGAATGAATCTGAAATGGTTCCATCGGCCACAAAGTCCATTTACTTTGATGTCTGATCCACGCTCACAGTTCACCTCTGGCATAGCGACTGGGCTCTTTAGGCATTTTGATCTCCCAGTCCCATCTGCAGTCGGCCCACAGACCAGGTAGAATTCTGTAGGTGGGGGCCCTCACTCTTTAACAGAGCCATAGTGGGAGAAAAAAACACTGAAATCTGGAGCACTCACTGCCAGACAGAAAACCTCCACCCGCTTAAGTGGACACATTGTAAGTGGCATTCCTGAAGCTTCATTGAGCACCTCTGGCTAGGTATGGTGAGCACTATAATCGCTGGTGTCTCTTCGTTGCTCATTTAGGTAGTCGTGGCTTTTTGCATGTTTGATATCCCTCTCGATTTATGGTGGTGATCGATATGATATGGCACTTGTAACGCACCTATACACAAGTGTTTCAAGGCGCGACGAGGCAAGGAAGGGGGATCCGAGGGAGGACGGAGACAACGAACTCACTAGGCCAAGTGACCTTGAGAACGCGCAAGTGCAGGGGAGGGGAAAAGTGCCAGGGCAAAGGGGAGTTGGGCAGTGCGTATATGGGATTAAAACAGTAACACTAAGTGCGGCCAGCAGGTGGCAGGTGCAAGGGGAAGTGCAGACAGCAGGTGTCCAAAAGTGCAAGTAGGGGGATTGTAGGGTTACACATACATACCCAAGTGCAAGGGTTGCTGGGAGGCAGTGTGGGTGTGCAGCTGGGTGGGCATGGACCTGGGCCCGAAATTGGAGGGTAGTTAGGTGACCAGTGCAGTATCAGACAAGAAATCGGTAGGGGAGAGGAAGTGAGAATGCAGAAGCAAAGAGGAAGGTCTTGAGGTGCTTCCTCAAGTTTCAGAGAGGCAGGGAGGCTGTCCCAGAGGGAGGCCCCAGCCGAAGAAAGAGATCTACAACCAACTCGTTGCTTGGAGAAGCGACTGACCCTGATGGTGTTGAACCCTGAGGGTGTCGGAGGTGGAGGAGCAAAGAGCTCAAGTAGGAATGTATTTGCAAAGAGAGAGTTAGAGGTATTGAGGACCCAGGCCCCAGAAGGACTTGTGGACAAGAGAGGGTCTTGAACTTAATCCTTGCAGCCACTGGGAGCCAATGCAGAGATTCCAGTGCTGGAGAGATACGATCCCTGGGCTTGAGGCCAAGGATAAGTCTCAGTCATGTTCTGTAGGAGTTGCAGAGGGCAGAGGGCAGAGAGTAGAAGCAGGCGGATTTAGAAAGAGGCTGTAGAGTAGTCCAGCGAACCAGAGCTCTAGAGACAGTGAAGGAGGAAGGAGAGGAAAGGAAGAATACCTCTGAGGAGGTGCAGTTAGTAGTTTGACTTCTTAGAGACGTCAGAGATGTGAGGAGAAAAGGAGAGTATGGAGTCGAAGATGACCCAGAGGTTCTTGGCCTCACAGCTGGGAGCAGGAAGAGGGCCAAGGGAGCCTGCCCAGAGAGTGACGGGAAAGGAGGGTGCTGGTGTACCGATGAGGAGAATCTGTCTTACTGGCAGTAAGGCAGAGATCCTTGGCTGCCCACCACTCCTGGGTAGCAGACAGAGATGAGGGAAGGAGAAGAGGTGGCAGAGGGAGCCTGTAAATGAGCTGAGTCATCCGCATAGCACTGAAAGTTGGAGCAGAGAGCGGCAATGTGGTGGGCGAGAGGTGCTAGGTATTGGTTGAACACCACAGGTAGAGAGTGAAATAGAGGAAAGGAAGGACCCAAGTTGGACTTGGGAGGATTGAACAGAGCTGCTTTTTGATGTATGTTATAAAACTTAAATCCGCAATTACGTGCTGCACTCCCATGATCCTATCGGTTTGAGAGCTGATTTTATTTTGTTTGTGTACTGTCAATGCTGATGCTAGCGTGTGTTCCCCATCCCAGATACAACATTCCATGTCTCTCTTCATTGTCCCCATGCACATACATTTGCTGTGCCAGTTATATTTCTTCGTCTGCAGAACAATTAGGAAAGTTGTCAGTCACTGGAAAGTGTACTAATGGCCAAAGGGCTGCATTGAGCCCAACATTGCATTTATCACTGTCCAGTTTTCTCAATGGCTTCCATTACCTGGGGACATGTACCACCAATTTTATTTTTTCTCCTTTTCCAAGATAAAGCATTTCAAGTGTTCATTAAAATAATGTGCAGACAACACATGGATCCAGAAACCAGTCTGTGCACACAACTTTCCCCTTGGGTACGCATAAGATTTAATCTTTTTTAGATGCACAACCCCATAACAACTCTCATCTTGCGTAGTTACTTTATCTTCTGGTATACAGAATCCCAGCGCTATGTCTTTTACTTGTTATGTTGATTAATACAGTGCACTGCTACCATTTGCATTGTCTACAGGTGATTACGTGGCTCTGTAAGAAAGTGGGTGGGGTAGGTTAGTGATGGAAGAGGGACAGTGTGTGTGCACTTCTGTTGATGCTTGCAGAACCAGAGGAAACCAGCGTCTGTGCGTGTCTGCTTTCTGAGTGTGCTTTGATTGCATTGGGTGTGTTGTATCAGGAGGGGAAAACGTCCAGTCTCCGGGCTGTTTGTTGTTTGCAGCTGTTTGTTCTTGTGGTAGATGTGTGGCTTGTGTGTTTTGTGTGTAGTGTAGCTGGCCCTTGTGGGTATGTGTGGTTTGTGGGAAGTATGAGGGAGAGGCGCAGGGGTGTTTAGTAGTTAGTAGTGTCTGGTTGTTTTATTGTTGGTTCCAGGATCAGTACCGTTTCCTGATTGCCTTGGGTCAGGGTATGAGTTGTGGTAGGTACCTGTTTTTATGCTTCTCAGTAAATTGAATAGCCAGGGTTTCAGTAGGTTTCTGAGGATAAGTGTTCTTCTGTCGTTCTTATTTCCTTCAGTAACCAGTTCCATGGTTTGGTGTGGATCACCCCCAATCGAAGTCTGAGAAAGATTTGCCTCCCTATTGTATCCGGGAACTTCATCAAGTAATTTGCCACAGAATTAAGTTTCATATCCGTTGGTGAGAGCGAGGGTGCCACAATAGAGGATTGTGTGTGGTCAATTGACTTTATCCAATCGCATGATAAAAGTTCCTTCTTAATCTTCATGGGATTTGTAATTAAAGTATCTATCCCACTATTACATCTAATAAGGATTCCTTGAGATACACTTTTTAAGGCCTGTAAAATCCCTGCCGAACCTCGGCTCAAATGGACTTGAAGATCTTCGTATAGTGTGTTTCGTTTTGGATTTATTATCAGATTATAGAGTGAAAAGAGCTTCCAATCGGTAAGCGCCCCCAGTGAGGACAGACCTAGCTCCAATCGCAGGCTAGCCATTGGTAGACTATTTGGAAGATGTAATGCCTTTTTCCAAATCTTGCCCTCTAAAATCTGCCAGTCTATATTCCAAACCAGGGGTTTTGCCTCTAATCCATATAGAAGAATTGGAACAATCTTTGCTCGATAAAAACGAATCGCGGGAAGAAGGGAGAATTTACAATACTGCTTGATTATTTTCTGCAGTTGGGCCACCAATTGTCTGCATTTTTGTAGCATCTCTGCCCAGACTGTGCCCACTTTAGGTGTTGCATACAAAGTATATCCCAAGTAAATCACCTCCTCCGTTACCGGGATTCGTATATCCCCCATAGACCACCCACATTTCTCTCCTCTACCCCCTTTCCTCCCAAAAATCACAATTTTGGATTTCTCCGGATTAACCTTAAGATCATTTTCTGTTATATATTGATCCAAGGCATTTAGCAACCTCTGCAGACCCACTGGTGTTGTGTCCAGGAGGACGATATCATCTGCATACATGAGTCACTTTATTGAATTTGTGCCTAACTTGGCACTGCCCAATGCTGCCTCATCGACCTCCTGTCCAAAATCGGCCAAGCAAAAACTGGACTGAATTTCCTTCGTGGAGTGAGACCAAAATATCAATAAGTTGGGGTGGAGCTCCCCTGTCTCTTAATTTAAACCATAATCTGTCCCGATTTACCAAATCAAAGGCGCTTGATAGATCTATAAATGCGCCATATAATCTTGGGGTTTTTCCCCCTTCCTTGATGTTTCACAGCGTAGAAAGCACTATGCCATTTAAGGATGTCGAATGACCCTTTCGAAAGCCCGTCTGTTGTTTTGGAAGAATGTTATTTAACTCAGCCCAATATTCCAGTTCTCTTAACACGAGGCTGGAAAACAACTTACTTTCCACTTCAAGGAGGGTGATTGGTCTGTAATTCTGGGGATCTCTTCTGTCCCCCTTCTTGAATATTGGGACGATAATTCCCGACTTCCAAGATGACGGGATCATTTTAAGACTCAAGATCCCATGAAACAGAGTATTTAAGAGACCAGCCCACCTTTTGGGGTTTCCTTTCAGAACTTGATATGTTAATCCTCCTGGACCAGCCGCCCTTGAGGCTGAAGACTTAATTATAAGGGCATGGATGACCTCTTCCGTTATATCCAGATTCCATTGTGCGCTGGAGATAGGGAAGAATAAACCCCCCCTTGGCTTAGTATATTTCTTGGACAGAAAGTTTACCCACTCCAACTCTGTGACCATATTTGCCTGAGCACCGGCTTGGTCCATCGATTGTTGGTTAATTAATGACCAAAAATATCGTGAGTTCTTATTTAGAATTGCCTTAAGCATAGTTCCCCCGTCCTCCTGGGCCCGGAGCATTTGCTGCTGTTTCGACCATTGTTTATACTTACTTCTGATTCCCTTTATTTTAACTTCTCTGATTGCTATGACATGTTCTTCCCTTCTAATGGCACTTATTGCCCACCACATCTCATGTTTCTTTTCCCAAGTTTGCTTATCAAATGTATGTTTATGATTTTTTCTCATTTTACCCGTCACACAGTTTGGGGCTTCAACCGACCACAAGAAGTCATGGAAAACATAAGGATTGCACATATCTTTCCATTTTCTTTCACTTAGCTCTTGTTTGCACTTATCCAATGCTCTGTTCAACTCCTCTCCCTCCCTTTTATATTTAACTAGCAGATTTTTCTGATTATTTACTACTGTGCAGTCCATCTGCATCTTTACCTTCCTAACATTCTTCCATTTTACCGACATTTCCAGACGTTTGTGGTCGCTTGAGCCTCCTTCCCTTACTCTCATGTTTTCACATTGAGCAAATATACCTGCTGACATAAACATATAGTCCAATATAGACTCTGAACCTCCCCGGGACCAGGTACTTGCCGCTGGAATGTCCCCCTCCAGGGATCCATTCCCCATTTTCAGATCCCATTCTTTAAAAAAGGATCTCCACACTTTTCCATTTGCGGAAATGGCTTTGTGGGTTGCTATACCTCTCCCTTTACCACCCTCCACACATTGGGAATTTAGATCTCCTGCCACCAAAACGTATGCATTGCGATAAGCCAGTTTTATTCCTGTCAGCACACCCGACAGACCGTCCAGAAAAATAGTAAGCTTCGAGCACGCAGGATTCCAATATAAATGTACTACTACTATTTGTTTTGACCCATTTGATGTTAAGGCCTCACAAATTACTGCCAAAATCCCTTCTCGTTCATCTAAGATTATTTTTACTTCTTTAAAGAGAGTGGATTTACAGGCAAGTAGCAGACCTCCCTTTGGCCTTCCTTTCCCACTGGTTGTTGCTAGTTGGGTGATAATTCTGAACCCCTCCAATTCTGGCCCATTAACCAGCCAAGTCTCCTGTAGGATAACCAGGTCGTTTAAACCAAATATCTCCGCTCTCATATTGAGATTTCTAAACGAACTGGAGCCCCGCGTGTTCCAGCTCACTACCCTCATACTCTCCCAACTAAAGGCAGGTATCACCCATGCCTAATTTCTGGCAAACCTGTGTTAAAATCTCTGGTAATAGTACCCACATTGCCCGTTTATCCTCCTCCGATTTTTCTCACGGGTAGCCACTGATTTTCTTTTTACTTGATCATTTTGTGTTATTCCTCCTTCACTCCCTCCCTTTTCCCTTTATTCCTCTACCCCCAAATCTAGTGGGATGGCTTCGTATACAATTATACCTTGACTCTGCAAGAGATCTGCTGCGTCCAGCACTGCCCTTGCTCCTACCTTAGATGTAAATCCCACTTCCACAAAATGGGTTGCTTGACTGTCAGGAAATTTAATGTACTCAATATCACTTGATGAAAATAGATAAAGTTCTGGTATCTTTTTAAACAATATCAAAAGTGACCCTCTATTTAGATATTTACAATTCATCTTATCTTTCTGTCCCCGAAACCAGACCGAGGTACAGCAAACGGATTTATTTTTGTCAAAGCTAATTCTCTTTCAGCTCTTCCTTCTAACTCTCCCTCTTTTTGACTGTCATTTAATTGCTCTGACAAGGCATTGTTTATTGCCCCTTCTTCTGAGGATAATGGTGATAATAACTCCCCTTGGGCCACCATTGGTAGAAGGTTTTCTCTTGCTCTTTCATCTCCTTTTTCCAATCGTTCAGATGCCTTATTAGTCCTTTTTTGCCCTTGCAAAAATATCGGAGCTATTTTTAATACCGGAGCCCTTAACTGAGGAGGAGTTGTGGGCGCCTGTTTGATTCTAGGCAAAAAAATAGGGGCCCACTTTATTGATTTCTTTGCAATCTCCAATGGCAGTATACCCGCAGCTAGGCCAATTGAGTTTTCCAAGTTTTTACTGCCAGTTTGTTCTGTTTGTATTCCTACTGTTCTTTTAGATGGTTCTTTAGTATCGGGGTTCCATTTTTTCCTTGTCTTCTTTTGATTGATTTCACACCCGATCACCCCAGAAGATTCTGTCTCAAATCCAGGGAGCAATTTCTCCTCTTTATTCTTCTTTTTCTTCTTCTGCTTATTAGGTAAGCTCGCTATATTCTGAATGAATTTGTTTGTATCAGAATTGCTCGCCTTCTTTCCCTTCATATTTTATTTCTTTTCTTGCCTAGACACTTGCTGTGATTTGTGCCTTGCATTTTTTTGTTTCCTTCTTCTCCCCCTCTTTTTTTGTGCGATTTGTTCTTCTTTGTCTTCTCCATCACCCTCTTCCTTCTCCATGTCACTTAGTTTTGGGGGAGACTCTTCCTCTATGCAGATCACCTCTACTTGTGGAATAGCTTCCGCCAGGTGGGCTAGGCAACAGAACTCTTCCATCACTGATGAGGATAATGGCGTGTCGTCCCAAATCACTGAAGATTGTTCTTTCGCGGGCTCTGCTGAGCGAACTAGTTCTTGCCCCTTATCATTTCCTTGGATCTGAGACAAGTTATACAGCATTGCTTTGATTGCTTTTCCATCTAGACTTATGCTTTGAAGCATTTTATTAATGTTAGCTATCTCCTTATTTTGGGATGTCAAAGCTCCAGTCAATGTTATTGAAGGTAGAATTGTACTGTTTATGGCCGTAGTAAGGCCAACTATTGAGGACTCAAACAGATCGAAATCTTTAGATATTTCTAACAAAATCCCAGTGTGGGCTTGAGTGTCACTTTTGGTTGCCTCCAGGACCCCTACCAAGGAATTGAGGACAAAACGTAGAGCTGTTAAAGTAATCTGGTTAGCGCTGTGCTCCTTAGTTGGCAGACTGTCTAAAGGAATATGTTCATCTGTATTCGTTGGCGAATTCGTTGTCAGATGGGCCCCTAGGCCAGTTTTGTTATTTATTATTTCATTTAATGGGGGATGAGAGTCTAACCCAGTCCCTGGTGGAATTACAGACAAATTGCTGCCATCCGAGAAGTCGAGGCTTGCCATTTGCAAAGAAGTATTTCTCCTTTCATCCACCAGGTTTGTATTGCAAATCATAGGAGTTGTTACACCCTCTCCTTCTTCTATACACTTTCTCTGCCCTCCTCTCTGAAAATAGTGATCTATAGTTCCTTTAATATTTGAGGTTGTTAGTGTATAATCCTTTCCCCGTTTAAGCGTTGAAACCAATGAGGCAGCTATATGTCCCGGGTCTATCCTTCTACTCTGATGTAACTGAGTAGAGTTATGTATTTGTGCATAGGTTAGCACGGGCTGCCCTGCTGGAATACTCATTTGCAACTCCTGCAAGGTATTATCATGTTAGATTGGAACGCAGTCATTTCTGGGACTCTCCCCCTCCTGCTCCTTATGCTCGTCCGCCCCCGGGCCGCTTCTCAGATTATATCTTGTAGACATAATAATTCCTCAGTTGCTCTATTGTATCGGGTCACGTCCGTCTGACGGGATCAAAGAGGTCAAAGCCTCCACAGTCTCCCGTTCCGCCTTTATTCTTGCAGTGTTTGATTTCCAGGTATATGCTAATGTAAGTGGATCTTTGCCTCTGTTGCCCAAATAAATCGCGTATCAAAATAAACTGATTATTGGCACTCGTTACAGACAGACGTTTACATTGAGGGGGACTTACTTGAGTTCCCCAGTATCAGCGTCTTTATGTGTTCCTGGATCTTAATACCTCCGCCGAGGTCCAGCGTCCAGCCAAACAGCAAAACAGACGGCAGCCCTTTTCGCGGCAGGGCTTATCGCCGCAAGGTCTGCTGGGTCCCCTTTTTCTAGGCACTTCCTCCTTCCTCCTTCTTCCAGGAGGCGGGACCGGAGTCGGATTAAAGGTAAAGGCACCACTTCAGGCACCAATTCAGTCCGTGTGCGAGCGTTCTCTCACAGCTGATCTTCAAAGTAAAATGCAGCAAAACAGACGGCAGCCCTTTTCGCGGCAGGGCTTATCGCCGCAAGGGCTGCTGGGTCCCCTTTTTCTAGGCACTTCCTCCTTCCTCCAGGAGGCGGGACCGGAGTCGGATTAAAGGTAAAGGCACCAATTCAGTCCGTGTGCGAGCGTTCTCACAGCTGATCTTCAAAGTAAAATGCAGCAAAACAGACGGCAGCCCTTTTCGCGGCAGGGCTTATCCATGAATATATGCTGATACATCTTTGCAAACCACTGCTGTATTGGTAGTTTAAAATACCACACATGTTCCCTGCCAACGGGGCTCCAGACGATGGGTTGATGGCTTTTGATATAGATCAGTTCATGGGTTTTCAGCTGAGGACAAGTTGTTCCAGGTTCTTTCGGCAGTGCCTTTTGGATCTGCCAATACTGGAGACTGCATTATCTAGCAATTGTACATTGGCTTTGGCTTGCAGAATGGTTGGAGTCTCTAATAAACATGTTTGCCTACCATTGGGTATTTCATAGGGGCTCAAACCCTATTTTCCCCTTACAGTGCTCCACATGCTCATTGGGTAAAATGAAGTGACCAGGCATCTGGCCACTTGAGACCATTTTCAGGGCAGATTTTTGCCAATATTTGTTTTCATTTGCACTTCCACCACCCCCAATGATTGATTGTGGGTGATACGGGCAGTGGAGTCTCTGCCAGATCTGCAATACCCTGTAGCGTTCCTAAATGACTTTCCCATTGAAATGGATTATGCAATAACTATTAATACTGACGTTTTTGTCATTGCTTTGACCACTGGAAGCGTGTCGCCCAAGTAAGACTTGTATCCATCCACCCAGTTAAAAACCATATCCACAAGGGCCATCATGTATTCCTACCCTGCAACCTTTGAAAATTGAATTGTCACATTGCACTTTAATAGAAGATGTCCAGGGCGTTGTGTGTGGCCCCTTGACTCACATTAAGACTCTTCACCAGGATATGGCTCTCGCATATCATACACTGCCTACATTGATGGTGCCACTGAGGAAAAACCTGGTGCAAGCTATTCACGATGAACAGCAGCGCCAACATGTGTGCTGCACAAGCTCAAAATAATGGAGGGAATGGGGGGCTACCAACAACCCATTAGCTGAGCACTGTAAACTATCATAGTTTAAGACATAGCCTTCTTTACTACAGGCGCCCCTTTCGATATCTGGGGCATTGCTCTGTATTCTAGAAAGTTTATCTAAAGTAGTTTAGGGAGGTGGCAATTTAGGAGAGCAATTTCACACCGGGGGTGTAGGGGGGCACAGAAAAGGGGAACCTGTTGCTTCTCTATCGGCAAGGACATTTTCTTTGGTGACTGTCTCTTTGAGTTTGATGGGTGCCGCATTTCACTACTGCCAGTTCAGTGGGAAACATAACTTTGAGAAAGGAATCTGAGTGTAAAGAATTTTTAATGGCTGTACCTGCTCTATTGAGAAACCCCTTTTCTAGCCACACGTGGTCATAATCGCACACCACGCCTTAGGATAGGATCATGCTCTGGTTAATTCAATCACTTCCGCAATTTGGGCAGAATATACTTGGGGAATTTGTGCACTTTAAATTGTCTAATATGTAGAAAAAAAATGGCATAGCCTAACTTTAACTCCTCTCAGCTCATTTCTCAAATGAGAACCATATATGAAAAAAAATCTGTATTCTGAAGTGGAACATCATAAGGGGATTTCCGAAAGCTGCCAGGGCCGCAGTGACAATAATGCATTCATGGGCTTCCCCTTCTGCCCGAATCGCCAGAAATGAAGCATTCAGAACTGGACATTGGATTGAAGTTATGTTTGCAGAATTTAACAAAATTAGCTCATATTTCGTAAGTTTGGATGCGATGCAGACGTGTTTATTTTTGTTTACAACAGTAGGACTGTTGCTGCAATGGGTACATCTACAACAAGAGGTGATCCTAGAACCAAATTCTCAGAAGACTGCACTGCTAACACAGCTGCAGCATGTGATTGTTAAGCAGGCATAATCTTGCTGTGACTGGGTCCATTGCTGCACTCCAGTAAGCTACAGGGTGGTGCTGGTCACCATGCCTTTGTGTCACCAATGCTTGGGCATATCCATCATTTTTGTGGCGAAATAAAATAATTAGCTTTTCTTAATATGCTAAACAAAGGGCTGGAGCACTAGCAAGCACATCATTTATTTTGACAAAAGCGTGCCCCGCCTCCAGGGACCCTACAGAAAGCTACGGTGTACTCTCCTTCCTCCTCTCTAGCTCTCTTTCCTGCATTAGCTTCTGTAACCCTCTGCGAGTACAGAGATGTAATGGGAACCAATGGGGTAGGAGTACAAGATCCTTTCTTTTGTATATTTTTTAATTTCTGCACTTTGCTGTTAAATTATCACTTGTATCTCTAGGACTCTTCGTTCTTGACGCACCACTCCGATTTTAGAAATGTCCCCTAATGCTTCTATTGCGCTAGATCTATTTTCCCTTTGTTTAAGCACTCATCTTAAATTTGAACGTTGGTCGAATCAAGGGTACCTTCTACACGGCAGTACTCGCAGACGTCTTCGTGTGTTATGGAGCTCCAACTCTCAAGTACTGGCAAGTATTTGGCTGATAGTGCATCTGCTTTAAATATACTGGCATACCTTTTCCCAGGGAAAATATTCTTTAGATTGCTCATTCCCTATGTGGCTAGTAGGAGGAATGAAGGATATTCACCTTCACACCTAAGGAAAACTCAGCTGTGAAGCGCCCTGAAGCAAGAAAAAAATGCACAAATAACTCCACACTTAAGGGACACCCTACTCTAACTCCTCCATTCCCCTTGCAGCTCTCTGTCGTCCGAGCTTTTCCAATGAGCCCCAGAATTTTGCATCCGTCCACCTGTTGCCTCTTTTCTGTGGCATCTTCCCTCTACTACCTTCCATGTTGTTTAACACCAGAGATGTTAAAACTTAATTAGAACTACAAATCCCATTAACCCCAATTTATGCTAGTTCTCTTCCCACCCAACCCCCTTCCGGGTTTGTCCCAGTGCCATATAATTGGCTTTGGCTTTGTGCAGCCAAAAGAGGGACACCAACTGCTCACCTTTTAGTGGTTTGTATTAGGCAAAATATGCACTTGCCAGTAGCCATTGGCTAGGGATCATTGAACTCTTGGCGAGTATGAAATGGTGTGCTGTCTGTATGTATAGAATTGACGTGACGAGTGTCTTTTTACGGTAAGCTGAAATTAGTACTCCCGTCTTACCTATCCTTTTGTGTGCACAGGTGTTTAAGGGGAATCAGTTCACACTTCCTTTACTGTCTCTGCTGAATGTGGTGATCGGAGTCCTGAGGGCACCAAAATTGTCACAATGGAAAATAAATCCAAACTAAATTTCAAGACATCAGTGGGTACCAGAAGCAAATGTATTTCTTCACAGCTGTAGAGCAGCGGACAGGGAAGTCCGCAAAGTATCCCTGTCCTTAGAAATTGGCCCCTGTGCACAGATTTGTATTTTATTGTAATAAGATTGTACTCAATGAAATCGTACGTTAGACAGTAGGATGAACTCAGTTACTTTTAAACATTTTACTTCAGTTATCCCCCAGCATGTAGCTCGGGAGCAGCATGTTGCTCACGCCACCCTACAATGTTGCTCACCATGTGCTCTGGACCTCTAGAGATGCTATGCGCCAACAGTGGCAGTGTCGGCTGAGCTAGGAAAGTTTGGGAAATATGGCCAATCAGCCTGCGATTGCAGGTAGACATGTGGTTACTTGTTGGAGTGTGAGCGCAGTGGACCGGGGTTGGGAGGGTGTAATGGATAAATGCACAGAAATGTTATTTCACTATCACAATGGGTAATTACACAGGTTTGCACTACAAAGGGGGCATGGTAGGAGGCTACTGATGTAAATATTGAGGTTACGGATTAGGCATGCTTCATGAAGAACTAACAGAAGAAAAAAACATGTCCTGTTACAACCACAATGCCTGACCTAAACGGGTGTGCGACATGTATTTGGACTCATGAGGTGGCAACTAACGAGGAGAGGCCAAAAACTAGAACAGCCTGGGAAGCCCAGAGAAGAATAATGATACTGCTGCTGTAACAGTCCATTGATGCACCTCAATTTACTGGACAAACATACCTTGTCAAGAGTCCATAATCTCTGTACCACTTGGAGCAAAGGTGCTGACCAGAGTAAGTACTCAATCTGTTCACCAACCACTGCCCCCCCACACCTCCCTTCTGCATTGAAGTAGGGTGTAAAGGGTCTGTTAGCAGATGCTTGGCAAGTGGATTATGGGGAAATAAAGGGCATGAATGCCCCACCTGTCCATAATAACCTAGGTTCCAACTGGCCTTCTTGTACATGGTATCCACCATTCACATTATTTGTTAGAAATGTTCCATACTTCAATGGACACATTAAAATACCCACATGCCCATGCTTGTGTCCTGATGAGCAATTGTCATCTTCTGTTCCTCTGCAAAGCCAGCACATTGACAAATAGGTGGCACGCATGCCCAACTTTCCATTATTAAATATTTTGCATATGCCTACTTTTTACGGACAATATTTGTGTTTAATGCCAACACGAATATTTGATAGAAATGCTCCATTCAAATATATTGCGTCCTCACGCATTCCTCATCTTTGACATGTAATGTCCAGTTTCAACTGCTTTTGGAATTTTTTTTCAGCAGAGGGCTCTGTACGTCGAGTCAATCTCCCACGAAGGCCTCCGTCAAGGGTGATGTCATCGAAGGCTATATATAGCTCGCGGAGCACCCATTGGCCTCAGTTCTGTTTTTCCACGTTAGCATTTGTTTCGAGTGAAATTTGGCCCACTTCTTCGGTGACGTACATTACAAAAATAAGCGAAAATATGTCTTCTTCAACGATGCCGAAGTGCGGCTTTAAGAAATGCAGAGATTGTGGCTCGAAAATGTCACTTACTAACTTGCATCTGACTGTGGTGCCTCGGGGAGAGCCACGATACCACCGAATGTTCAAAGTGTCGTGCATGACAGGAAAGGCCTTAAGGGAATGGAAGGGAAAACTCAAGGTAGGAAAAATCCACAAAAAGTCACCTACCCGAACCTCTAGGCCTTCGACCGATGAGTTGAGGGAAGACTCTCCTCGGAGGAAGAAGGCCAAGCGTTCTAGGTCGAGGAGTTATTCCCACCATTTGTCCTCATCTTCAAAAAAGTCGAAGAGTAGGCACCGACTGTCTCCTTCGACGACTTCATCAGACGATTCCGCTGGAAGGGTCGCATGCCCTTCAAATTCTTTTACACAGGATGAATGGGAAGCCTACATGGTGCAGATGTTGAAAATATTTCACAAACAAAGCCAATGCTCGACCGAGCCTTCGGATGAAGCCGGGGAGGTCTCTGTCGAAAACCCTCGAGCCCGTGTAAAAGACCTGAACCCCATCCGGAGCCCTCAGTCTGAAAAAACCAAGGATCACAAGAAACATGGTGTTGCGTCGAGGTCGTCGACGCCATCAACACCTTTGACGCTGGCGGTGCCTTCGACGCCCGCGCCGTTTGCCAGCCAAGCCGTTGGCGCCTAGTGCTGCTCATACATAGACGTCGACAAAGAAAATGTTGATGACTTCGAGAACGTTGAAGCCTGTGGTTACAAAACCAGACAAGGTTTACACACTTCTCCCGAAAAAGGACTTTTTCAAGTCCCTTATATTTTTGAGGAGGAGGAACATTCTGATTATGAGGATGCACCATTTGGGTTACAATACGGTACACCCAATGTACAAGAGAGCTTTATTTGTAAGAATAGCAGGATTCAAGATTAAATGAAAACTTGCAAACAGCAAGTGGAGTTGCTACCTCCCCAGAACTGGAGTTCGGAAATCCTGAACCAGGACAACCTGCTGACTCTTCCTAACTTCAATTTATGCCAAAGGTGGTCTAGTATTTGGTTGGAGTTGGCCCTCTCTCTCCCCCATGACCAGGACGACCTACCAGACATTCTGGACAAGGGTCCTCCGACTAATCCCATTTTGCCCTTTCATGAGGCACTTCAAAAAAGGGTGGCTAGGAACTGGGAAACTCCGGAGTCTAATCCGGCAGTCGAAAAGAACCTGACTAAAAATACTGACCCTCCAGTAGTGAACTCCCGACTACTTGTCGAAACTCCCCACTCCGGAGAGTCTGGTGGTGTAGGCAGCTATGGCTACTTCGAAACAGGCGGCTTACCCTACCATCCCTCCTGATGGTGACAACAAGTGCGTAGATGGATGGGCGAGGAAGGTATTTTCTGCAGGGTGCATGGCACTGAAATCTGCCAGCTCCACTTGTGCCCTCGTAGAAATGTTCTTACACTCTGTGGGACTGTATCTCCATGGTGGCAGAGCACATTCCCGAAGGGGGAAGAATGGGACGGTTTCTTAGCTATTGTTAAGGATGGTAAAGAGTCCCTTCAATCAGGATTGGATTCTGCAGATAGCATCAGCAGATCCATGGCTACAAGCACTGTCGTGCGCAGATTTGCATGGGTGAGGAAGTCCGGTTTTGCACCGGATGTGCAATCTAGGCTTCCCAACATGCTTTTTGACGGGTCTCATCTTTTTGGCAACAAGGCTGACGAGAGCCTTGAGAAGTTGCAGACCTCAAAGGCGGCAGCCAAATCCTTAGGTGCCGCTATTGGGCAACCTCAGCATTTTCGTACTAGTGGACAACCTTGGAGGGGTAGATCTTTTCTCTTCTACTCCTCAGTTGGAAGGGCGAGAGGAATGGGCAGTCAGAGGCCAAAGAAGATTTCCTCGTAGTGGACGAGGTAGAGCTGTGAAACCAGCTCAAGCAGCAGCCTCATTACCATCGGCCTCTGCAGCAGCCGCCACAAAGCCACTCTGACGTCTTGAGCCACAGTTCACCAGTGGGGGGGGGGGCAGACTGTCTCAGCATCTGCAAGAAAGGCGAGACATTACTTCGGATGCTTGGGCTCTGGAAACCATAGCCCACGGTTATTGCTTTCCTTTTATGAGAGGACCTCAGAACAATCCACTGGGAAACAGGTGCTATAGAACCAGTACCTGTAGCGGAAAGGAACAAGGGATGGTACTCCCCATGTTTTTTGATTCCCAAGAAGGACGGAGGACTGAGGCCTATCTTGGACTTGAGATACTTGAACAAGTTCCTCAGGAAGGACACGTTGAAGATGGTCACACTTTTTCTCAGATCCTTCAGGCCCTCCAATTCCAGGAGTGATTGGTGTCATTGGACCTTCAATATACTTATTTTCAGTTGCCAATCTATCTCAAGGTAAGGAAATACCTGAGGTTGGCGGTTCTCATTTTCAGTTTTGAGTTCTGCCATTTGGGCTGGACCTTGCAGTGAGGGTTTTCACCAAACTGATTGTGATAGTGTTAGGGAATCTCAGGAGATGAGGCGGGTTCACGTCTACCCCTAACTGGACAATTGACTGATCAAAGAGCGTTCTCCCGAACAAGTTCTGGATCATCTCAAAGTCACCTGCCACTCTCTTCACAGACATATTGCTTCTCCATCAATTAAAAGAAGTCCCATGTGACACCTTCCCAAAAGCTCCAATACATCAATACATCAGAGCTGTACTAGACACATCCTTGGGAAAGAGCTCGCCACCTGAGGTGAGGGCTCAAGACATTATGTTGTTGTGTTTGTTATTTTTTATTTTTTTTAAAATTTTTTTTTTAGGTTGCTCAGCCTCATTGCATCCTGCATTATTCTGGTGCTGGAGGCCTGTTGGAGAATGATATCCCTTTAATGGGCTATAAGAACACAATGGTACCAGTTCTCAGGAAGAATGTCGGACCGACTTCAGATTCCATCCATGGTATCACAGCATCCTATGTGGTGGGCCTGCAAGGACAATATTCTGAAGGGAGAAACCTTTTGGCAACCATGGCTGGAGATAACGAAAGTGACGGACGCCTCACTTACGAGGTGGGGAGCTCATGCCAACGATCTGACAGTCAGCGGTTGGTCTCTATCGGAGTCCAAACTACACATCAATCTTTTGGAGCTGTGGGCAATCCGACTAGTGCTGAAAGCCTTCCTGTCCTCTGTCCGGGGAAAGAATGTCCTGATAATGACGGACAATACAGTGGTCATACACTACCTCAACAAGAGAGGAGGTGTACGGTCACTACCACTGTGCAGAGAGGCAATGCAGCTCTGGTACTGGGCAATTCAAGAAGGAATCTCCCTATCGGAAGTTCACCTAGCCAGAGGATAACACGGCGGCGGACGCTCTGAGCAGGCAGTGCACAGTCTCCCACGAGTCGGCACTAGCTCAGGAAGTCCTTCAAGAGATCTTCACCCTTTGGGGAACCCCTCAAATTAATTTGTTTGTGACCAGTGTCAACCGAAGTGCGAACTGTGTTGCTCCAGGGAATTTCCGCCAAGAGGAGCTCTAGGAAACTCGTTTGTGGTGGACTGGGAGTTTCCACTTCTGTACACGTTTCCTCCGGCCCCCGTCATTCCTCGTGTAATCTGGAGGTTGAGAAGGTTCGGGAAACACATGATCCTAATTGCTCTGGATTGGGCCAGGAGGACGTGGTACCCGGACCTTCTGGATGTGTCTATATGTCCTCTGATGCGTCTTCCACAAAGAGAGGACCTTCTGTCGCGAGAGGAGGGTCTGGTTCTCCATCCAGAGGTCAAAACTCTCAACCTTCACGCTTGGTTTCTGAAAGGCTGAGAAACAAGGATTGGGACCTCCCGGATGACGTGATGGAGGTGTTGCTTTCGGCCAGAAAACCAGCAACAAAATCTTTGTACAGTTGCCATTGGAATACGTTTTGCAACTGGTGCAAGGAAAAGAATGTTGATCCTTTTCTGTATAAAACACTGGATGTCCTATCTTTTCTTCTATCGTTAGCCAATTTGGGCCTTCAGATAGGTACCATCAAAGGCTACTTGGCAGCGCTATCGATCTTCAAGCGGTCTTCAGAGGAATGCTCCTATTTCAAGATACCACTGGTGACTCAATTTCTAAAGGGACTCACTAATGTGTTCCCTCCATCTCCTCTCCAGGTTCTGGTTTGGGACCTTAATCTGGTTTTGAAATTCCTGATGTGTGCTCCATTTGAACCTCTGCACACATGTCCGCTAAGATTGTTAACTCTAAACACCATCCTATTGATAGCTCTGACATCAGCACATCGAGTGAGCGAGTTGCAGGCACTTTCATACAAGCCACCCTTTACAATCTTCAACAAGGATCAAACTCCTTTTTGCCAAAAGTCGTTTTGGACTTTCATTTGTGTCAGAAAATTGTTCTGCCTTCCTTCTATCCTCCAACTCATCCTGGTAAGGAAGAGGAAAGACTCCATAGGTTGGACCCTAGGAGAGCGTTAAGCTTTTACATCTCCAGAATGTCTAAATTGAGAGTTGATTACCAACTTTTTGTTGGATATACAGGACACAAGCTAGGTCGGGCTGTTTCCAGACATGCCTTGTGTAGATGGATAATTCTCATGATATCAGAATGCTACAGACTAGCAGGCAAAGACCCTCCTGAAGGTTTGAGGGATCATTTCACCAGGGGCATGGCTACATCTGCAGCCCTTCAAAGGGATATTCCAATTAGGAATATCTGTCAAGCTGCAATGTAGTATTCCATCCACAGGTTTACAAAACATTACTTTTGAATGGATTGTGTCCTCCCACGTATTCCTTATCTTTGATATTTCCTAATATCCAGCTTGCTGCCTCAGAATTTTATTTTCAGTAGAGGGCACTGTGCGTCGATGCCTGGTCGAATCGATGTCCTTCGGAGGCCTCCGTCTTGATGTTGACGTCATCACAGGTATAAGTAGCCCCTGTTGCTAAAATAAGTTTTTTCCGCGCTTCACAGCTTCGGTAACGGCATGCTTGGTTCCGTGTGATACTTCGATTTTCTATAAGTTTTCTGAGAAAATTCATCGAGTTTTCGATAAGATGGCTTCTTCATCGGCTCAGTCTACTCCTCAGTCCGGATTTAAAAAGTGCTGGGACTGCGGTGCTAAAATGTCCGTGACGGACCCGCGAAGGATCTGCCTGTATTGTCTAGGGTCAGAACATCTGTGTTCGGAGTGTGACGAATGCATGTCGATGATGGCCAAGGCTTTAAGAGACCGCAGACGCAAGTTGGAGAGAGGTAAGCCTCAAAGATCTATTACCCTCTCCAAACGCCCCCTCCAAACGTAAATCGTCTGAGTCGAGGCTATCGTTTCCTCGTCATAAAACACCTAAACGCTCCCGTTCGCGAAGTCTTCCAGGCATGGCAAAAAGAGGCGCCATCTAGATGGATTATTTTAACAATTTCAGAATGTTAGACTGGCCGGTAAAGACCCCCCCCCACCCCCAGAACATCTAAGGGCTCACTCGACCTGGGATATTGCATCTTTGTTTGCTTTGCATAGGGGAGTTCCAATAAAGGATATTTGTGCAGCTGCCACATGGTCCTCTTCACACACCTTTACGAAATACTACAGTCTGGATTCCTCCACTAGCCAAGATTCTGTTTTTGGAAAAGCAGTACTGCACTCTGTGCATACTTGATCACTTGAATTTTACTCCCTCCTCCAAATTATGTAACTGCTTTGGGAGTGTATCAAAGGTAAGGAATACGTGCAAGGACACAATCCATTCGAAGAACAAGTTACTTACCCATGGTAGCATTCTTTCGACTGGATGTTCCTCCCACGTATTCCTCATCGCCCTCCCAACCTACCCCTCTGTAGAATTTCCCATGCCATTACAGCTTCCGTTCCATCAATGCGGAGTACTGTTATGCCGTATTTATGGGCCTCTCTGCTGCAAGAGGGGGAAAAACAGAACTGAGGCCAAAGGGCGCTGCAGTGAGCTATATATACCCTTCGATGACATCACCCTCGATGAAGGCCTTCGAGGGACATCGACTGGACGCACAGCGCCCTCTGCTGAACAAAACAAATTCCGAAGCAGCTGAAGCTGGACATTACATGTCAAAGATGAGGAATAGCTGGGAGGAACATCCAGTCGAAAGAACGTTACCAGGGGTAAGTAACTTGTTCTACAAAATTTAGTGGCCTAGTGAAATTCTTGTACCGCCTGATACTTTGCTCATCTAGCTTTTGGATAATGAGCAAGTAAGCACGATGCATGCCAAATTGTCAATTTTTAGATACATTGCCTAACTTCATTACAATCAAATGGACTTAATGTTCATAATTTCTAATTGAAATGCCAATACAATCCTCCAAATATCAATGGTATAACTCCCAAACTACCCTGTACAGTGGCCTCATGGGCCTGCAAGCCAAAGAAACATCTGGGTAAGCTAAGACTAAAGTTTTCCATAACCTTGTAGGTCATTTCTTGGCGTGTATTGGACTCAAGCTTCCAATAGTCTGTTTTCCCCAGTCTTTCACCTTCCGCCAAAAATAAAAAGTTAAGCACCCCTCTCCAGCAGGATTTTGGGAAGGTGGTCACTGTTTTCTGGAATGTATCCGAACCCTTCCTACACATTATGATGGGAACTAAGAATGTGATCCTGGTGGGGCATGTTGACTGTATAGTCCCTTTACTTCTCCAAGAAAACTCTTTTGTCTACATTCACTTCACCAGACATTTACTTCATCATGACTTTACTTTGTCTGCATCTTCTCATTGTGAAAGTGGCAATGGATGTGGTTATGTTTCACTTAAGGTTCGGTTTGGAGTCAACGGGTGGCAGGGGGCAAGAATTTGGGGTAGAAAAGGAGTGCAAGAGATCTCCCCCCTGACAAAGTGAATGCTAGGAGAAGTTAAAGATGGGAGAAATACATTTATGGCGAAGTAAAGCTAACATTCATGTTAACAGGCATTGGTGGGAGATGCTGAGTATGCACTGTGAATTAGGCGAGATAACTCGGTGGGTTAAGCACTTGCCCCAGATATTTTTGTGAAGCCTGCAGGATAAAGGTTTGAATCCCGGCAGAGCCTCCTCCATCCTTCTGAGGTCAATAAATCAGCAGTAATTTGATTATAAATAGCACATTTTATTACAGCGCTTGGAAGCGTGATCATTTCATCATGAAAGGCTATGTAATAAAGAAGTGATTATATTAATACTATTGTTCTCATTACAAAAGATTAACATGACGATCCAAAGGCCAGACAGATGTTATTCAGCCTCTGTAGCTTGGGGTTGAACCAAGTTAACAGTGTGGCAAGGGGCTTGTGATTGGGGTTCGATATGTGACAATCTGCCGAGCTGGCATCAATCGCTCTGCCACCTTTCAGGGCAGAGATCTGGGCTTCCAAGGTGAACTATCCATTTGCTGATCCCGTAGGGGAGTAGCTAAATAAATACAAGGAGAATGTGTAAACAACCACCCCACCCCCCAATTCCCTCTGCATCTCATTGCTTCCAAGGTTCCCTTCTTCAGCCTTCCAATGGCTGTGCAATCAATTTTGGTTTGTCTCTGAGCTGCAGTTAAGCCTTTCTCTGGACAACTGGCTGATGATGGTTTAGGCCCCACATAGTCTATCTGCCAGTTGAAGGCCCTTCTCTTCATAATAGTGCTTTGCAGTTATGCCCTTAAATCCACTTTTCTTGTAACAAAGACAATCATCTTTATCGGAACAGTTTTGCATACAGGCATTGGTGGATGTTCCCTCTGGAGGAGAGGCTAGTTGTCCTTGAGGCTTTCTAATATTTCAACAATGTTTGTTCGGCCTGTTGCATCCAGAGTGTGCTTGGACCTATGCCATTATGCATTCAGATGGTTGGGAAAGCAAACCTCGAGATGCACAGCATGAAGTTGCACTTTTTTCTTTTCGTCTCTGAAAACAGATCGCCCATCTTCCAGTTTTCGTACCCCCTAAGAGGTTTTGATTGGTGGGCAAATGCCTGGTACATAGGTCTGTTCCTGAGCCCCAGCAAGGTGAAAGACACCTGACAATGGACGCGCCATAGCATGACTGGGGTGTGAGCCTGGGGCTTTTTCATAATAATGACCTGTGGTTTCCAGTGGCCAGTCTTTTTCATATCCACATCTTTGAGCTGAAAACCATCTGTATGGCATTGGAGGCTTTCTTCTGCTTGTACATAAGTGGCAGTTTGTGGTCCCCACAGAAACGCAATTGCCATGTTTTACATGAACAAGCTGGGGAGGGCTGGATTAGCATTGTAGCTGTGCCTGCTCCTGGTTGTGTTTTGGGACTGGTCTTGTCAATCAACCCAATTGTAAAATGCAGTATGGATTGCAGGATATCCAGAATCGGAAAAATCGGTCGTTTTGCTTCAACTTGAGAAAACATGGCATATAATTTCTATTTCTATTTCTGTTTCATTTATATTGCGCCGGTAACTCGCATGTCTCGGGGCGCAGAAACATGGGCACACGTCATACCATTATGAGACTCGGGACAAAACAAGGGAAAGCGGCTAGAAGTCGAATGGAGCTCATTCGGTTAAAAAGAAGAGTCTTCAAGTGCTTCCTAAAGCTTAAGTAATTCACTTCTTTTCTTATGTTAATGGGTAAGTTGTTCCAAAGACCTGCAGTAACTGTTGGGAAGGATTTACCCAGGCCTAGTTTAAGATTATGCTTTTCTACCACCAGTTTGTTGTGGTCGGCCGATCTAAGAGATCGAGTGGGTACGTATGTGTGAATTTTTGCTTTCAAATACACAGGAGCTTTGCCGTAAATGCAGCGATGTGCGATGGTAAGGGCTTTGAATTGAATTCTATTTTCTATTCTAAGCCAGTGCAGTTCTCTCCTGAAATTGCTAATGTGCTCGCGTTTGGGTATGCGCTTTATAATCTTGACTGCAGTGTTTTGTATGATCTGGAAGGCTTTGATCCATCTTGGCGTGCAGGTAAGCACTTTATCGTGGTGCCTCTGGCCCTTTTAGAGGATGTTTGTAATTTGTTTTTTCACCCATGGCGGCCCCGCGGTCCGCAATGCTCCAATGCTGCTTCCTTATTCCCACCTCCCGTGCCCTCCCACCGGCCCCTATTGGCTAATTACACCTTTATCCCGGGCCTGTCTTGGGCAGTGCACTGCCCGGCAGCCTCCTCGGCTAAGGGCCTCGAGGCAAACGGTGGCTCCTGCATTGGCGGCTCCAAGATGTGTCGGCAGGTGTCCGCAGGGGAAGCCAATGAAGCAGTCAGCCAACAGACACCAACAAAACTGTAAGTGTGGCATGGGTGAGGTGTAGAACAATTACTCTACTCCAGAAAGCCCTCGCCACTCTACCTTACCTCTCCATGACGTTGAAAGCCATAGTTTGTACAACATGCATACTTAGAGCGATTTGGGGCCACAAGCCTGGGACCACTCTTGGCTGGACTGTAGATGTTGCATTGCATTACGCATTAACATGCTAGCCAATAGTAAGCAATACCACACCTATATAGAAGTGTCAAGATTAGCCTGCGTCTCCTTCTGACAGGTGTAATAAGGTTGACATGTGCCACACACAGATGGAATTTGTAACTTTAGCCCGCGCCACATCTAGATAGCAATGTCAATGTTAGCATGTGCCAGACTTAGACAGAATTTTTCAACTTTTGCCTGTGCCGCATCTAGATAGCAGTGTCAAGTGTCAATGTTAGCATATGTCACACCTAGACGGAATTTTTAACTTTGGCATGCGCTGCATCTGGATAGCAATGTCAATGTTAGCATGTGCCACACTTAGACGGAATATTTCAACTTTATCCTGCGTCGCATCTAGATAGAAATGTCAATGTTAGCATGTGCCACACTGAGATGGAATTCTTAACCTTAGCATGCGTCGCGTCTAGAAAGGATTGTGAATTTAGCATGGGCCACACTTACATGGATTTCCTAACTTGACCTGCGTCGCATCTAGATAGAATGTGAATGTTAGAATACTTTATTAAAACTGGGAATGATTAAAAGCGCAACACTTGAATGGAATTGTGACCACTGGCTTGCCTCACACTTAGAGGGACTATTGAAATTAGCAATTAATACCCGATCGAATAGTGGATGGTAGCAAGCATCATACCTAGACATAATTTCAAGGACAGCAATGCCAACTAACCAATCCACTAACAATTTCATCACTCTGCATACACCTCTCAAACTCTAACCAAACACAACCACAAGCCTAAAACACAGCAGTCCGCACAAACTTCACTACACTGCAACAACAAAACAAACCGCACATAGACTTGCACAACAGCACACGACGACTACTGACCGTAAAACACCCCAAGCCCAGCCAACGGACCCACCAGGCTGTGGCTGCCAAGAGCACATCACTGCTATCTTGCACTTTTCCAGCTCATCCCCACTAACTCACCCTCCCCACCCCTTTTTTCAGAGCCACCAGAGCACCAGGGGACCACCCCGGTGGTGATGATGGGCGGTATAAATATCCTTTAACATTAACATAACATTATTAGCTCCTACCAACAGGGCGTTGCCGTAATCCAGCCGAGATAGTATAGTTGCCCTAGCCACTGTGGCGCCGTTATCCTCTGAAAGCTAGGGCCTGATGCTTTTAAGGAGTCTGAGATATTATCTGCACGTTTTTTTAGTGTATTGCGCCTGTGCTTCAGCTCCTAGTGATACTTCCATCATTATACCGAGCGTTTTAACCGTGTCAAGGACTTTGATCGGTGTGTTATCAATCTGAAAAGTTGTATTCTGGGGAAAGGGATTTTCTGACCTGCTGGGAACCGAAGACCATCAACTCTGTTTTCTTTCCATTTCAACACATACAGTTCATATCCATCCACTGCTCAATGCTGGTGTAGATTTTCATTATCCTTCTTATGATCTCCACAAAGTTCCATCACTGAGTATCGTCTGCGTAGTTCGTAAAGTAGACGTTTAGCTGCTCTAATATCAGACAGAGAAATCTGACATACAAATTAAACAAGGGAACCCCATAGAGGATTTCTCTTTCTAACAAAAATGTGTCACCCCACTGGACCTGCAATGTCCTATTCTTTAGAAATTACATTATCCACCCCTTAGCTGCCTTAGAGCAGTTGACGGTTTTACTTAGAGCCACTTCAAGTAGATGGTCTAGAAGATCGAAGGCCGCACTGAGGTCCAACAATACCAGGAGGCCCGCTTTCCCATTGTCCATCATAACACTGAGCATCTTTGTCTGAAGATCTCGCAACGCTGTCTCGGTACTATGGGACGGCCTAAAGCCCAACTGTTGTGGGTGAAGAGATTCAGATGCTTCTACATGCGCCTGTAATTGTTGGGCGGCTATCCTATCCATAATTTTCAAAAGGAAATTACAGTTAGTAATTGGCCTAAAATTACTAGGGTTTCTAGGATCCAGGCCTGGTTTCTTAATCAGTGGAGTAACAGTAACAGTAACCCTTTGTATGTCCAGAGGGACTATTTGGTCCCTAAAAGAAGCGTTAATAATTTTGGAAAGTATAGATGAAAAGGATCAGCGTTGTCCAAGATCATTTTTGCTGGAAGGATCTTTTCAGCACAAGAAGTTGGCTTCATAGTAGCAAGTATTTTTTTCATCTCCTCTGATGTAGCATTGGAGAAATTGAAAATGTTTACTTTATCAAGGGCCTCTTCCCTAGGTAGGTTTGAGTGTGTGTGTGTATGTGTATATATATATATATATATATATATATCTATATATATATATATATATATATATATATCTATTTGGGATTTATTCATCAACTGTCTAGCAGCTTCGATTTTCGTGAAAAATGCTTGTTGTGTGTTATTTTGTTGAGCTGGGATAAAGGGGGGTGAAATAATGTAACTGATAATCTTGAATGTTTTTGGTCATTCTGGCAACCTGGGTTAATTTTTCTATTTCGGGGCCTAAGATCAGCCCTTCCAGTCAATGTGCAGACCCGTGGTTGATGCTGAACAAAAAACAGTACACTGATTTTGACTTTGCTCCCAAATAATCCCATGAGGGTAATCCTATAACGTTGGTTTCCTGCACTGTACTTTGGGCCCAATCAAAAGATCTGTTCACTGTAAGACTTTGTAACCAAAACACTGCACTAAATACATTCTGAATTGACCGACAAATGTGCTAGCACATTTCTCTAATGTATTTTATCTCACTATTCATATTTTCATTACAACTAGACCTTTATATGATGGCATTGTTTTGAGGGACTTTCTAGGGCAAGTTGTATAATGAATTCCCATTAATCATAAGCAAAAGACTGTTCTATTTTTCTGTATTACTGCACTGTTTGGTTTTAAATGAGGAATCGCTTCACATTACTTCTTACCTAAAAATAGTATTTATAAAACCACTTTATTGCTGTTTTTTTTTATATTTTAGCATGGTGCCAATCTTTGTGTTCAAGATAAAGAAGGTTTATCAGCTTTAGACCTGGTAATGAAAGATAGACCAGCTCACATAACCTTCAACAGCAGTGGTAAGCAATAATCGCTTATTTTGTTTTCAAAGTATGACATTTCTATTAAACATTTTCTGAAATTGTATATAAAACTTGCCTTTAGATCTGACTGAGCTCTATACTTGGGGAAACAACATCAATTTTACTCTTGGTCATTGTGGGCACCAAAGCAAGCATCATCCGGAATTGGTGGATCTGTTTCCTCGCACTGGACTGTACATAAAACAGGTATTTTGGATTGCTGTCATGGCCTGTTCTGATTTGATTGCTAGAATGTGGAAATGTGAGACTGGTACAATAATTTCAGAAGAACAATCGACTTTATTGAATTATTAATTCACAATATAGGATCCTTTTCCAGATTAATGCAGCACTGCGTTTTCTGCATTCGTCCACATTTTTCTAAGCTCATCACAAAAAATCAGCATCCCCTAGCCAAGTGCGTATAAGCTCCAACTCAAAGCAAGAGTGACAGTAAATGGTCCACGTCACGCACACAGAAGCGTAATGTAGATTTGTTTTGGAATTTAAATGTATTCTTCACAAATGCACAACTACACAGACAAACAATATATTGCAGTTCAACACACTTCTTGTAGAGTTGACACTAAAGTCGTACAATTTAAAAGGAGCACTGGAGTCCAGGTAACCAATTCATAGATTCATGTTTTATAATGTATTAAAGTGGGCAAATATAAAATGTCTAGTATGAAATGCTCAACTACACAATAAAAGAAATCTTGGCTAAATACATCACAATACAGCATTCTAGGATTTATGTGGTCTTTGTGAACCTCAGCATGACTTTTGATAGTGTTTCCCGTGATAACCTTTGGGCAATATTGAGAGACAAGGGCATTCCAGAACTACATTTAATATTCAATCCTTGTACTGTAGTAATAGAGCTTCTGTAAGGTGGGGGTTGGATGGAGAGACCACAGAGCACTTCGCAGTAGAAAGGGGGGTGCAGCATCGGTGCCTGCTCGCACCCCTTTTATTCTGCTTCTTGTTAAATGCGGTAATAAAGGAGTTAATGGCTGCCAGTAGTGATGCTCCAAAGATGGGGGCAGAAAAGTTCCCAGCACTGCTCTATGTCGATGACGCTGTAATGCTATCTACCACGCCGATGGTAAGACATAGTTTGAAAACGTTTAAAGAAAAATGTCAGGATCTCTTAATGTTATTACATTTTGAAAAGACAAAGGTGATGGTATTTTGCAGAAAGAGGCAGAAAAAGATCAAGTTGAAGGTGATGGTTGATGACTATGAGTTAGAAACGGTGCCCTATTATGACTATTTCGGCATAACATTCTCGGAGGATCTGTCATGGGCATCCCATCTTGTTAAAGCCACAACAAAACTAGAGCAAGACAGTGGTGGAATTCAATGTTTTTTAACCGACCTGGAAGGGTGCTATCTTCCCAGGCGATCAAATTGTATCTAGAACAAAGCAGGGCAGCAGCAAGCTACGGCGCAGAATTGTGGGGTCACTGACCGCTAGCTGAGCTGTGTAGCGATACCAATTTTCATGACAGTTTACTTATGCAGCCTAAGGGCCCCAGATTGCAAGTTTGTGATGGGAAAGCGGCCTCAAACCGAAGTAATTGCCACTAAGCCCCTGCAATATTGGATTAGGCTTTGGAGTGTTCTGACCTGGTAAAGTATAGGGAGTCATTGAGTAGTCTCTTATTGCTGTCTGGGGCTAGGACGTTACCCAGGCCCAAATTTGTTAAAAAGGGCTTTCAAGAATTGGGCCTGATGGACCTCTGGGTAAACCCAGAAGGTATAACCCTGAGAACTCAAGACGCTTAAAACCATTTGCCAAAAGGTAATTCTGGGTAAAATGAAAAGGGCCTATATTGTGTTGAAAACTGGAGCCCCCTATGTAGTGCTAAAACCGGTTTCAGGAGTTGCACCATATCTGGATTGTGTAACGCCAGCATATGCCTGAATGCTGTTTGTCCAGCTGCGCACCAACACTTCGCGGATAGCAGAGTTTACATCGAGCTGGACAGCTGTGCGGGAAAAGCATTGCAGGGTTTGTGGCTGCCCAGTGGAAACAACAAAACATTTTCTTTTGCTTTGCCCAGGGTATGATAGGCTGAGGAGGTTTTAATGCCAATATTTTGTTTAAACAAGGTCAGGCCGACAGAATTGGCAAAAGTATCATAGATGTGAACCTGATTTATTTTATTGCAAAATATATACATAGGGCATGGTTGTGTAGGGCTAAATGTCTCTGATCCAATTGTATTGGAATCTTATGAATTTTGTATGTATTTTAATGTGCATTATTGGTATGAATTTTAATTAATGGCTATTGTGATTGATTGCTTCATGTTATGTTAAGATGCTTTTATGGATTTTATACCGAATAAAACTATGTACAACACAAATAAAAGAAATATATGCTATACATCCAAAAGAAACTCATTCTCCTAAAAGTATAGTTTGTAGGCGGTGTCTTAACCCAGAAAATCATCATATAGATTTGCAAGATAATTCCATTGAATGGCTGAGTCAACAACACTTTAATTCTCAGAGGCCACATGGAAACGCCATACAGGAAAACTGGGTGGATGGTGATTTTCATGATTAAAAGTCTACCAAATTATGTTTAGCTTAAGCCCCCCTTGATTTTAGCACAGGTTCTAGAAGTTTCTTTCTTTGTCCAGATCATATTGGGGAATGTAAAGTATGGTAAGGTTTCAAGTGTTGTGCTGTTTTGTTTCTTATGCAGATGCACCCCCTCTCTTATCCAAGTGAATCATCATATCGATGGGGAGTAGGTTGAGAGGAAAGTGAACCGGTCGTGTCTTTGTCTAATGATTACTTACCAATGCCATATTTCTCTCTGGTGCAGTTTTGTTAGGGAGAATTCTCAGAAATATGCTAATTCCTCTCTACCTTAGAGACCCCGAGCTCTTGTGCTGGACTCTAGGACTTTTTCATTTTTACCTGGAGGGAATGAGACCCTTTTTCCCACTCTCTCGTATTTTAATGTGATTGTAATACTGTTTCTTTTGGTTTTGGAGTCTGACAAACTCATAGACCTCTTTTTACATTGCGTCACAAAGCACCTTCGGTGCAGTGGCACAGGGAAGTCTTTTAGATTTCCCCAAAGGTATAAATACCTTTATCTTGGATAACTACTGTTTCCAAGAGCAGTAAAGTGAAATTGACTATTTATATTTTGTAAAGTTCTAGACCCAGCACACCCTATTTTACAACAGGGTGCTAGAGGGGTTACATAGTATCCCCTTTGTCTAGCTTCTCATGTAACAATTTTATGTTACCCTTTCCTCAATGAATGGCTGGTGGCAGTGGTTTACTTTTTACTACCATGGTGTGTCTTTACCGTGGGCTGCATTCGCAGCGCAGCAAAGCATCCTTGGGTGCCATTTTGATCAAAAGGTCTTCTTTTTTGCCATTTCTTTGTGGAAAGGTCCTTCTTGAGATTTACTCTGCGCGCCAAACCAGGGTTGGTCCCTTTGTTCGTTTTGTCTTTGGTGGGATTCACCAGTGAAGCCCGCCTCTGGCTCCAGGGTGTCTGGTGGGGGCAGGAAGTGAGGGAGGTGGCCGAAACTCCCTGTGCTTAGTCTCCTAGGAGGCAGGAATGCATTCGTAGGTGAGTGGCCAGCTGGCTTTCCGGCAAGGACAGCCACCCGACCAGGTGATTGACAGCTAGGCTGGAAATAATGGGAGAAACCTGCATAAAAGGTGAGGTTTTTTGGCTTGGAAGGCAGAGTCGACCACTGGATGAAGGAATCCGAAGAAGAACTTGAAGAAGACGCCTGCTGCAACTCCTGGAACGTTGGTCTGCCTGGTGAAGCCCTGCTGTTGTGCCGAAACTCCAAATTCATATTGACAGAGAAGCCCCTGCAAGGACGACTTCTCCCTTTTGAGTTGGTGGCACCAATCCACTCCAAAGTAAGCCACCTGGACATCCTTCTCTGATCTGATTGAATTTCCACAGAGTTACTGCTGGAAAACAAACGCTTGGGAGAGGAACACCAGATTGTGTGCGTTGCTTTTAAGCTGGCCAAGAGCTCCAGGAAGATCCTCCGGATTCCCAGGAAGCGGGTCTGAATGAGCCCGAGCCACCTCAATAGAGTGCCAGACCCCAGATGCAAGGAAAGTCCCTCTCGATGGCCAAGAATCGCAGTGGTGCTGTTTGCGGTAGACACGAGAAGCTGAAACACCGAATTGCCACTTGTTTGAAGATTGCCGGTTGCTGTCGGTAACCGTCCCATTGCAATGCAGAAGTCCTCCTCCTTGTCCCTACGACTGAGGCCCAGGAACACCAGGATCTACAGAGGTGCACAGGAACAGAAGCCATCTGTTGCATTTTCTTCTAACTAAAGGTACTGTAAAGTCTAAGATAACTTACCTCTTACTGTAGATTTGTTTTTACTCTTGCAAGCCTAACAGCTTGTGGCCCTACATTGATTCTGCATTTTCCCCAAAGACTTCTAAAACATTGTGCAAACACTTTTCTTACTTGACTGCAAGAAGTGCTTCAGCTACATAGACTTTTGCCTATTGACTATGGCCTAGCCTGTTTCAGTGAAAGACTCTTCTCTCCTCTGGCTTTGGGGAGGGTTGAAAAGTATTAGCCTGCTTAAGAATATTTGTGATCTCTTGTTTGTTCTAATAGCCTTTTCTTTGACACTCATCTCAGTACTATTCTCAATGCCAACAGTAATATATCTGTCCACGGTGTCCTAACTATTGAAGTCACCTGAGGGTGTAGGAAGTGTCTGTGTGTCATCCCCAACGGGTGTTTGCTGATTTAGAACCTAAGTGTTTATTTTGAAGGTATTTGTGTGTTGCTAATATATTGCTCCCTTCTAAAGAAAGAGGGGTGAGGCGCGTACTCCAATTCCTGGCCAATATACTACCTGGAAAAAGAATAAATGGGTTAAATCCCAAGTGTCCAATTCACTGGGTTGGATCCCAATTGTTGCAAAAATATTCAAAGGGTTAAATCCCAATTGTTGCAAACATATTCACAGGGTTAGATCCCTTATGCTGCATTGGTACTGCTGCTCTCCTCGTTCAAATATTCACAGGGATGGATCCCTTATGCTGCATTTGAGCTGCTGTTCTCTTCCTCCTATCGCTTTCGTGTCGCGTCGCAACACTCTTCAGGGAGGCTGTGTTGCCTTTCACTTCAGGTGAATCCAATTAAATTGCTAATGCAGTCTCTAAGAATTATGGAAGCTGTAGTGACATCATTTGTTCAATTCAGGTGACCAAAGAAAGACTCCCCTCCAGGAGCACACATCCATCATGGAGAAACCAGCCCAGTGAAACACAGAGCACTCCCTCAGCTGCTTTTTCCAGCTGAGGGAGTGCTCCTAGGATGGCTGCACTGTCAAAGGAAAACACTGTTAAAGTAGCACTTACCATCCTGACCAGCACCTGAGATGCCTGGGCCCGGCCCATGCAGCTCACCACCGTACAGTATACCTTGTATCTTATTACTTGACCCACCTGTAACCAGGGTCCATTTGTTGATGATAATCTCTTTGCCTGACTTTGTCTATGTCTGTAACTTCGAGTCTCTCAAGCGCCCAGTTACCTCAGGGTTTGGTACGCGATACAAATAATAAACAAATACAAAACAAATACTGTTTCTGTTTGAGAGTTCACTTCCCCAGCTGCACATGCTCACTGCTGTGTTTTTTTTTTTTTGTTTGTTTTTTTTTGCTTCGCCAGCCTTGCATAGCTCTTTGGAAATGCTGGCTGCGGCACTGCATGTCTGTATGTCTGTATGTGCGAGGGGGAGCGCCTGCTCCTCCTCGGATATACGGACAGAGCAACATGGAGCGGGGCATTTCAGCACCCACGCACAGGCCGCTGCAGAAGGTATGTTTATGTTAATTTATTTTTTATTTAAATATGTGTATGGATGCTTGTATGCTCGTGTTATGAGTGAGTATGGCAATGGGTGCTCGTATGAATGATGGAGAGATTGGTGTGTGTGTGTTTGTTTTTGTTTTGGTCTGTTGAGCTGACTTTGGCGAGTGGGGGATAGCGGGAGAAGGAGGGTTGTACAACAAAAGGCATTTTTAAAATGCCTTTGTTGCACAATCCCCCTACCCACCTGCAAAATCAGCTCTCATTCTGAGGCGCTGTGGAGCCCAGGGGACAGGGATGGTATTTTCTTTTTTTTATTGGATATCTCTCATAGATGTCCAGTCAAAAATACCATGGTTTCCACTTTGGCCCCCAAGCACCAGATGCAAACTGTTTGGTTTCATACCCATTTTATTTTTGTAAGTATGCTCTAAAATGCAACATGCGAAGGGATTGTGTCCTCCGACGTATTCCTTATCTTTGATAATTCGTCTCCAGCTTGCTGGCCTCAAATGTTTTCTCTGTAGAGGGCGCTGCGCGTCGACATCCGCCGAGTCGATGTCCCTCGACAGCCACCGTATCGGCGCCGACGTCACCATGCCCATAAATAGCCACGCGTGGCGTCCGTTGCTCAGTTCCGTTTTTCGGCGCTTCGTGGGGCCTCGGAATATCGTTGCTCAGTTCAGTCAGATAAACCTTCTAGATTTACTCGAAAATACCAACTCGTTCTCGATGGCTTCTTCATCGGAACCAACAACGCTGCGATCCGGCTTAAAGAAATGTCGAGACTGCGGTAAAAAAATGTCGATAACAGATCCACACAGGATCTGCTTGTGGTGCTTGGGAGCCGAGCACCATTGTTCGGAGTGTGAGGACTGCATGTCCATGACGGCGAAAGCCTTGAAGGAGCGCAAGGGCAAGCTCGAGAGAGGTAAGTCAGTCAAAACCTCGAAAGTTTCTTCGGCTGAGTCGCGGCATTCGTCTTCTCGCCGTCGAAAGCATTCCCATTCTAGATCTCAAAATAGCTCCCACCATTCGTCGAGATCGAGACACTCAAAGAAGAGACGTCGAAGATCCCCTTCCTCGTCATCTTCTGTTTCCCCAGAAAGGGTCTCCTGCCCCACAAAACACAGCTCTCGGGCTGAGTGGGAGGAATTCAGGAAGAAAATGCTAAGCGTCTTCGAGAAAGCGGCCTCGACCCCCTCGAAGACAGCTGAGGATGGTACGCCGGGGGAAAAACCCAAAAAATCGAAACACTGCGAGTCGCTGCACCCGGCGAAAGATTCCACCCGAGAGCGCCACGGGCCATCGGGTAGAAAGGCACTGTCTTTGCCGCCGAAGATCCCTTCGATGCATGGATCGGCGCCATCGACGTCGTCGTCGAAGGGTTCTTCGACGCATCAGTCGATCGACTCGACGCCATCGTCGACGCCGATGAAAGAGAAAACCACGGCTACTTCACAGCCAACGGTGATACCAAGAGCCTCCGGCACGACGCCAAGACCGTCGTCGACATCCTCCAGTAGGATCCCGATCCTCTCAAGTTCTTCGAGGCCTCTTCCAGTTTTCTCGACGCCGTTATCGGCGCCTTGGAAGCCTGTCACATCGGCGTCGACGACATCGACATTTTCTCGCCCAATAATGACGAGTTTGGCTCCTTCTGCCTTAGAAATGGGTTTTACACCATTTCCGAGGTCAGAATACCCCGGATTATCTTCAATCTATGAAGAAGGGGAGGATTCTGACCAGGAAACCTTTGGGTTGCAGAGGACCACACTACCTGTTTCAGAGGATTTCACCTCTGAGGAAAGAAGGTTGAAAGACCTACAGGAGTCATTACATGAGGCAGGTGGGCTGGACACTTCCCCAGAAGTGGATTGTGTTCAACCAGACCCAGGGGAACATGCCGAAACACCCTAGAACCCTGATGGCAAGGATTATTGAATTTATGGGTTGGTCTGCGCCTTCACCTGTTTTTCAACAGGATGACCTGACAGATATATTAGACAAAGGTCCACAGGAGGATCCTGTGGTCCCCTTCCACATCCAAAGAAAGATTTCATCTAATTGGGAAACTCCTGAAGTTGTCCCTGCAGTCAATAAAAGATTTTCAGCCAAGTATAGGGTAGCTGCGGCTGACCCTGAATACTTAACAAAACACCCGACTCCGGAGAGCCTGGTGGTTCAAGCAGCAACTTCATCAAGCAGCAGGTCCGCTTACCCTACTGTCCCACAGGACAGAGATGACAAAAGGTACGTTTCTATGGCAAAAAAGGTCTTTTCTGCTTGTAGTATGGCATTGAAGTCCATCAACGCCACCTGTACGCTCGCCAGGTTCAGTCACACACTGTGGGAGTGTGCTTCATCAGCGGCTGACTGCATACCCGAAGGAGAGGAAAGGGAAGTCTTCCTTAATATTATTAAAGATGGCAAAGATGCCATGTGCGAGTCACTTTAAACTGGCATCGATTCCGCTGACCGTATCAGCAGGGCCATGGCGGCAAGTACGACAGTCCGCAGGCATGCGTAGTTGCGAAAGTCTGGCTTTGCTCCAGATGTACAGGCCAGGCTTTTGAATATGCCCTTTGAGGACTCTTCTTTATTCGGTAAAAAGGCTGATGACAGTCTGGAAAAGTTGCAGACATCTAAAGCAGCGGCAAAATCGTTAGGAGCTGCAATCCGCCAAACTCCTTTTCGCCCGTCCGGAACCTCTGGGAGAGGAAAGTCCTTTTGCTGCTATTCCGCATTCGGGAAAGGCAGAGGACAGCTGGCTCAAAGAGGCCAAAGGTGGACGGGTCAAAAGTACTAAAGCCGCAGCAGCAGCAGGTGCCTCTTTACCCTCAGCATCTGCATCAGCCGCCCCAAACCACTCTGAGGTCTTTCCACACAACACCTGTAGGGGGCAGGTTAACTCACCAGCTAACAGAATGGCAGGCTATAACGTCAGATGCTTGGGCGTTGGAGATAGTTGCCCAAGGTTACTGCCTACCCTTTCTAGACATCCCTCAGAGTCATCCACCGGGGCACAGCTCTCTAAAAGTTCCAGATCCGCTACTTATAGACCTGCTAGAGAAAGGTGCCATAGAACCGGTACCTGTAGCGGACAGGAACAAGGGCTGGGACTCCCCCTACTTTCTCATACCAAAGAAGGACGGAGGACTGAGACCCATCCTGGACTTACGAGAATTGAACAAGTTCCTCAGGAAGTTCAAGATGGTAACTCTCTCTCAGATCCTTCAGGCCCTCCAGCTCCAGGACTGGCTGGTATCTATGGACCTTCAGGATGCTTATTTCCAAGTGCCAATCCATCTCAAACACAGGAAATACCTGAGGTTCGCAATTGGCGACTCTCATTATCAATTTTGAGTTCTGCCATTTGGGCTGACCTCCCCCCCAAGGGTCTTCACCAAGCTAATGTCGGTAGTGGCTGCGAGTCTAAGGAGGGAAGGGATCCACGTCTACCCCTACCTGGACGATTGGCTGATCAGGGCTGTATCTTCGGAACAAGCTCAGATCCAGCTAGATTATGTCTGCCACTTCCTTCACAAACTGGGCTTCTCCCTCAATTTAAAGAAGTCACAGATGATACCATCACAGAGACTCCAGTTCATTGGAGCGGTCCTGGACACTTCCCTGGGAAAAGCCTCGCCACGAGAGGTGAGGGCTCAAGATATTCTGCAGATGGTCAACAAGTTCCAAAATGCCCAACGTCTCCCAACCTTCGACTTTTTCAGGTTGCTAGGCCTCATGGCATCCTGCATCTTCCTTGTGCCAGAGGCTCGCCTGAGAATGCGATCTCACCAGTGGGCACTGAACTCGGTGGTCGCAATTCTCAGGGAGAATGACGGATCTCCTCCAGATTCCGGACAAGGTAGCCCACGACCTTCTATGGTGTTGAACTGTTTGGCATGGTGTTGAACAACCATGGCTGGAGATAACAGTAGTCGCAGATGCCTCACTCACGGGGTGGGGAGCCCATGCCAACGACTTGACCATCAGCAGTCGTTGGTCTCCATCGGAGTCCAGACTACACATCAACCTATTAGAGCTGAGAGCGATCAGACTAGCGCTGAAAGCTTTCCTGCCATCAGTACAGGGGAGAAATGTCCTGATAATGACGGACAACACTGTGGCCATGCACTACCTCAACAAAAGAGGAGGCGTAGGGTCACTGCCACTGTGCAGAGAGGCAATGCAGCTCTGGTTTTGGGCAATTCAGGAAGGAATCTCTCTATCGGCAGTCCACCTAGCCGGTGAGAAGAACTTGACAGCGGACGCTCTAAACAGGCAGAGCAGTCACCCACGAGTGGGAGCTAGCTCAGGAAGTCCTTCAAGAGATCTTCGCCCTTTGGGGAACCCCTCAGGTGGATCTGTAGGCCACAAGCACCAACAGGAAGTGCGATCTGTTCTGTTCAAGGGAATGTCCTCCGAGAAGAGCTCTAGGAGACGCGTTTGTAGTGGACTGGGAGTTCCCACTCCTTTACGCGTTTCCACCAGTCCCTGTTATTCCTCAAATGATCAGGAGGTTGAGAAGATTCCGGAAAACCATGATCCTAATTGCCCCGGACTGGGCCAGGAGAACGTGGTACCCGGACCTTCTAGATATGTCCATCTGCCCTCCAATCAGTCTTCCACTCAAAGAGAATCTTCTCTCGCAGAAGGGAGGTCAGGTTCTCCATCCAGACATCAGAACCCTCAACCTTCACGCTTGGCTTCTGAAAGGGTGAGGTACAAGGATTGGGACCTCCCTGATGACGTCATGGAGGTGTTGCTTTTGGCCAGAAGGCCAGCAACAAAGTCTTTATACCGCTGCCGTTGGAACAAATTTTGCAGCTGGTGTAGAAAAAGGGAATATCGACCCTTTTTCATGTGGTACACCAACTGTGTTATCGTTTCTACTCTACTTGGCAAACTCGGGCCTTCAAGTTGGCACTGTAAAAGGCTATCTCGCAGCGCTTTCAATCTTCAAGCGCACTGCGGATGAACCATCATATTTCAAACTACCTCTAGTAATACAATTTCTCAAGGGATTAACTAATGTTTATCCTCCAAGACCATTCCAAGTTCCCTTATGGGACTTAAATTTAGTCTTAAACTTCCTAATGGGTACTCCATTCGAACCACTCCACTCCTGTTCGCTGAGATTTCTCACGCTTAAAACTGTCCTATTGGTAGCACTAACATCTGCTAGGAGGGTGAGCGAGCTACAAGCTCTCTTGTAAACCCCCCCCCCCCCATACAATTTTCCTTAAGGACAAAGTTGTCCTACAGGTGAAGCCTAATTTCCTCCCAAAGGTGGTTTCTGAATTTCATATTACTCAGAAAATTACCTTACCTTCGTTCTACCCTCCTCCCCATCCGGGGAAAGAGTAAGAAAGCCTACATAGGCTGGAGCCAAGGCGAGCTCTGAGCTTTTACATCAGCAGACTGGCTAGGATTAGGCAAGCAGACCAACTGTTTGTAGGATACTCAGGTCACAAGTTGGGACTACCCATAACAAAACAGACCATTTCCAGGTGGATTATTTTGGCCATTCTGGAATGTTACAAACTGGCAGGGAAAGAGCCACCGTAAAATCTTAGGGCTCATTCAACCAGGGGTATCGCAGCCTCTTCGGCCCTCCAAAGAGGGGTACCGGTCCGAGACATATGTGAGGCTGCCACATGGTCGTCCGCACATACCTTCACAAAATTTTACGACCTGGATTCCTCCGCTAGTCAAGAGACCAGATTTGGAAATGCCGTATTACATGCGGTTCATTCCTAAAAGGGATACATGACATTATTACTCCCACCTCCAATTACATGCCACTGCTATGGGAGCCTATCAAAGATAAAGAATACATCAGAGGACACAATCCCTTCGAAGAACAAGTTACTTCTTACCTTGTAACGTTCTTTCGATGGGATGTTCCTCCGACGTATTCCTTATCGCCCCTTCCATCCATCCCCGCAGTAATACTTCCCTTGTGGTTGCACCTTACGCTCCTTCAAGGTCAATAACCAATTCAGGTATGACTTATCTTATGCTACAAAACGGAACTGAGCAACGGACGCCGCGCGTGGCAATTTATGGGCATGGTGACGTCGGCGCCGATACGGTGGCTGTCGAGGGACATCGACTCAGCGGACGTCGATGCGCAGCTCCCTCTACAGAGAAAACATTTCCGAGCCCAGCAAGCTGGAGATGAATTATCAAAGATAAGGAATACGTCGGAGGAACATCCCATCGAAAGAACGTTACAAGGTAAGAAGTAACTTGTTCTTTTAACCCATTGTTAAAAAAAAAATGGCGGGGGAAATAACCCCTCTAACCACCCTAGATTGATTTGGGCTCCCTCGCTGCGCTCGGTTGATGTCATTTTTCTGGGAAATTTTTATGCCCCTCCACATAAAAAAATATATATATAAAAAAAAAAAACAGCTCCCACTGGCCTTCGGACTGTGTTAGGAATAGGGTGGGGGGAGCCCAGGGAGTGTGGTGGGAGCAGGATGGGTGGGAGCACTGGGATAATGGTGGGAGCAGGGTGGGGAGAGCCCAGGGACTGGGTAGGAGTGCGATGAGGGAGCCCAGAGACTGTGATGGGAGCAGGTGGCGGAGCCCAGGGACTATACTGGGAGTAGGGTGCAGTGACGGCACACAATAGTTCATAGCCATTTGTACATACTGTCCATTTGACATTTTAGGGGGGCCCAGCCTGCCCAAAGTTTGCTTGGGGGGGTGGGGCAGGCCAAAAAAGCTTAAAGACCACTGTCTTTGAAGAACGTGGGACCTTCTACTGCCATGTAGAGGCTAGAAGCAAATACCCCTCTTGAGATACACCTGGCTGCTCTACCACACTACCAACCTGTGTAGTTCAGACTTATACCAAAGATTGGGTCCTATTGCCAGGAGGCTGAGATTGTTGTAGTGCACCATAAGGGTACTACCTAAAATCTGTACCTAACCAGTTTTTAGGGACAGATCTACTTAAGTTTGTTTTTTTCCATCTCTTTGGTGTTAGTGTTTCTTGTTGGTGTTTGTGTGTGTGTTTGAATATTCTGAACTGATAGTATATAGTCTTTATAAAGACTGGAGGGGGGTGTCTTTACTTGAGAGGCACAGAGGACCCCAGCCAAGAATCGCTATTATTGGTACCTGGTCTAGCAATCAAGGCCTAGCATCTCAGGAGGTGATGCAGGCTGGTTCTTAAGTACAGTGTAGTCGCCAAGCACCCACAAAGGAATGTCCGCACACTGTATCAGTTAAAACAGTCTTTACATAATTAATATTCAAGGTTATGTACGCTATCACAATAACACACTTTGTGCTCAGAAAAGCAACAGTGCTAAATATATACAGTTCTACAGTGGTACCACAAATATTATCAGATCTCATTAAAGTGCATCAACTATACTGTCAAAATGTCACACAGATCAATAAAGAGGAAACCAGCAGTAGAGAGAGGAAGGAAAGCAAGACGGTTGAACAATGGGCAGAATACTGGTCTCTACGACCTAGGCACAATTCTGAGTGGAGATCCCCCCCCCCCACACCTGGGCAACCTGTAAAGCAAAGATGTATCAAAAGCCCAGTCCATGTATTGTTCTATGAGTCTTATTTCCCTCTACAATAGTTCTACAGCCCCAATGTACCGCGAATTGTAGCGTTCGTCGACGGGAAATCGACAGCCCTTCTTGAGTGCCCTCCCTTTAAGGCAGGAGTCACGGGTCGTCGAACGTCTGACGGAGAAAAGGGTGAACTACGGCGGTGAAGTGGCAGCTTCGTTTCTAGCGGTGCTCGTTGACGACGGAGCGTTGGCATCATGCAAGGAAGAGGCATGCGGGGCACCTCAGTGACGATAGTTCTGGACCGCAAAGAGATGATGAAGAACTGTGGCCCAGCAAGGGCGTCGAATCGTCGGCGTCTGTGGTCTTTAGGTGGCGGGACACCCACCGGCGGATGCTCCTCGGTGCGTCGACGGTCGGGCTTTCTCGAGCAGGATAAAGCAGGCGGCGATGGAGACAAGAGCGTCCTTGGATCAAATGAAGTTCTTGGGCAAACGGGAGCACAGCAGCTCCAGTCGGCGACGACGGTCGTCAACAGTGGCGGACAACAGTCTTGGTGCTTGTCTTTGGGATTCTGCGGCAGTCCCCGTCTCTGGTCGGCAGCCTGTCATAGGTCTGTCTACCAGGGAGTTTTGGCAAAGATCAGCTGGTGCACGATGGTCCCTCGTAGCTCGAGAAGAGGGCGCCTTACCAGGTCCTCTCTGGGTCAGTCCTTGGAGACACAAGCAGCTTTCAGATTGATGGAGAGCAACGATTCCTAGCAGTGAGCGGTCCCCAGATATACTGTTGATCTCCCATTCATTCTGCTGGCTCATACTCCAGCATCCAATCACGTCTAACGGCATTCATGCAGGCAGGCAGCCAATCGGGCACACGGTGCATTCAGGCCATTCACTTCTCTCCAGACGCTCACAACCAGTTATGTGTATTGGGGACAAGTAACCAGCCATTCAACGCTGCATTCATACTGGTTTTGGGCAGGGCTGTCTCAGTCATTGTGTCAAACGCCAGATACTAGACACCCACAACATAGACTGCGTATTCGGCATACACTCCATTCACCCAGGTCCCACCCACAGGCTCAAAAACATACACTAGGGGCACAGGGTTGCACCCCTACTCTTGGGTGCCATAAGGGTATCTCATGGGCCTGTTCACCAAAACCAAAGGAGAGAGCTGCCGCGCCAGGAGTCCCACATGAACTCCTGTGCGGAAAACGCAACAGAAGACACAATAAAAACATAAAGGACAAGGATACGGAGGACCTGTCCCTCCGATGCATTTCCAGCATCACAGTCTTCCTTGCAGCAGACCCCATGGTTTCCGGTGTGGCATACGAGGCTGACCGCCCACGTTTCTCTTTTAACATAGCCAAATGATTTTAGTGAGGCATCACTGGCCATTATTTCGATTCGGAATCTGCCTGAAGGAGGCATGGACTTTGCTCCAAATTAAAACCTATAGAGACAAAGCTTTATTTTTCCGAGATTCGAAAGATCTCATGCTTCCAGCTGTAAGTGAGAGCCTAGATTGTGTGGCATGATCTTGGAAATGTATTTTCTCTCTCTTCTTATGAACTAGCATCTGTGTATCTTCAAACACCAACCCCATATGTGGCAATAGCAACAGTCTGCCCAATAAAAAGCTAAGGTGGGATTTCTTTTGCTCCCCATCCACAATAAACTGGGCAAACTTAAAGATATCCACATTAGCTAGCCACATTAGCCACCACCATTTAAACAACCCACATTTATTTTTTATAATCCTCGCGAACGATACATTACATTCAGGCAGTTGTTATTTATGCAAGTAGTTAAGACCTATGGCATCCTAGTATAGCAGCATATGTGTTGGCCATGCACATTTCAGTGTTTTTCTAAGAACCTGTATATAAGTGCCATCCTGCCCTCGTTATCAGTTTTGGCTAGGGTTATTCTGAGGGGCACTGAGGGCACTATCCAGGTCAGAACTCATCTGACATATGAGGAGTATGTGGAGCTTACCATTTGTCTGCACCATTTTTTGGCAATCATGACCTGTTTGGCTGCTGTGAGGTGCGTTTCTTGCAATAACGCTACATCTATTTTGTTTCTGCGCAGATATGTATAGAGGACACAGTATTCTTCTTCCTTAGAGGAGGAAGAGTTTGTAATGCCTGAATCTCTAATGGCTTGCTGTCAGAGGGAGTCCTGCTTTCCCAACGCTATTCATCCTGATGATGGTAAAATCTGTTCTCACCTATCCTGTATTGGGAGTAAAAATCTTCTTCCCAGAGTAAACACAAATGTAGAGGTGAAAGCTCCTATGTCCAGTGCGGAATATTGAAGTTGAATCTTTAAATGTTACCTTATTAGATTCTGAGAGTCCTAATTCCCCTAGAGAATCAAATAATCCAGTAGAAATTTGTGAAAACTCCTTTTTTTAATTTTTTTTATTGCATTTCTTAAACATCAACAATGGGACTGTCCCGGGGGGGCGCTGTTGTGCACTGCAATGATGGCCGCCTGATCTGTGAGCTCCCACTCCAGTCAGAAATCCTGTGACCATACATCCTTGTCGGAACTGCTGAATGTGCTACAAACTGCGGTACAGATGGACTAAATACCCGTCCTTAATGCCTGAAAATCCTGGTGAGCTGCGGTGGAGGGCTCCGAAGTTGTGACGACTTGTGGTTTGGCCGGCCCCCGCTGCGGGCGCGATCCGCCTAGGAGCTCCATGAGGAGGCAACGAGAGGCCGAGGATTTAATCGAGCATAGGGCCATGAAGGGGCCGGGCCTGTGACTGTGGCCCGCGCCCGACTCGCGCCCGTGGTGGGAGATCGAGATCCGGAAGCTGAGACGGCTGGGGAGAGGAGATAGCTGCCGGCAGTTTCACTGTACGCCTGCCACCGAACCCCTGGGACACTTCACATCCTGCGGTGTCCCTGCAAGGAACGGCACAACGACGCTGCAGCAGGGGAGACACACGGAGACTGGGCTGAGCGGCAACACACTCCGCTATACACGAAGGAAGGAGATCTGAGACGCGGCAGAGAGGGGAAGAGGTCCGACGGGAGGGGCCCTCACCCGCTGCTAAACAGCCGGTCTTATACGGGCTAACGTTTGTGGGAATCCCAGTGAGAGGCGCGGGCCTGACCCGCCCAAAGACGGCTGCGAACCGTGCCTGCCGCCACCCCCGGTTTTCAACAAATGGCGTAGAGGGCAGTCTATGGATGCAAACACCCTTTGAAAATATAGATCCCTGTCGTCAACTCTACATAGCTGACGGCCCGGGACACTTTGCAACGTACATGGGCACACTGCCGCAGGGATCGAGCTGCCAGTGAACCCGCATACAAGGTTTTGCTCGTGTTCCACGCCCGGCCTACGAATTCCAAACGAAGGAGGTGCGCGGGGTTCGGTGGGGTGGAGGGAGGCTGGTGCTCCCGGTGAATCCCAGCCGCTGTACCACGAAGCCGCCCAATAAATTGTTTATACGGCTACGACTGGGAATATTGCTGCACATCCCGCCAGAAATTAAGTTGGGAGGTTGGAGATACGGCAGAGGGGCGGTGGGAGCCACTTGAATGCTATATAGCCAGCAATAGCCGACACGGTCCCCCCCCCCCACCACCGTCCATATTTCTACTGAAATACGGGCCGAACCTGCCCGCCCCGCTGGCTGCACGCGGCCCCTGGCCTACCTAACCTATCCTGAATTGGCTGAACATTGGGGGATACCTGAACAGGTGAAGCATAACCTAAGGGCATGCCAATCCGGGGGTCAAACAAGCAGTGAGCCTACATTGGTCGATTGGCTGGCCCTGGGCACAGGAAATTATTAAAGGGCCCTCGTAGGGTTATAATACTACAATCCGACATAAATTCCACGAACTCGCGACTTAATACGTGGGAGAATACAGTCCATTACAGATTTGTGAGCCTCAAGCCCTAAAAACCTGGCTCTAAATACCACATTGAAATACCGTAATAGAACCAGAAGCGGAGAACACGGGCAAGCGAGGCCCCCAGCGGCCAAGAAACGAGAGCTATAATAACGAATTACTGTTCAGCAACATGGGCGACCCCCAAAAAACAGGGAAAGGGGGCAAGACCCCCCAGCAATAAGAAAAAAGGCCCTATAGATGCATATACTGGTAGCCAAACACAAACCACCACTGCAGAGATGCACATCAACGCCAATGAAACTCTGAATTCAGAGAATGGTGATCAAGAGGATAGGCTAACAATTGTACAAAATGGATTCCGGGCAGTGAACATGAAGCTGGATGACGGTGTCCACCATAGGCTCCTTAAAGGCCAGGGTCGAAAAAGAGTGTGCGTGTAACGGAAACAGAAAACAGAATAAGCACTAACGAGGATGTGATTGCACACCATAGCCATGACATCACCCAGCTCAAAGATGCTATGTCCAAAAGGCAGAATAAATGTGAAGATCTTGAATCTAGATCAAGACGAAATAACATCTGTGTGGTGGGCGTGGTGGAAACATTCGGAAAAGGCCAAATGGAAAAACAACTCTAACTGCACTTTCTATACTACCGCGCCATCAGGGCCACAGTCCTAATGATTCGATGATCAAGGTGGCTCCATCCAATATGATTATTGGAGTTGTGGAGGCAATCTAGCGGTCAGGTGGAGAAACATGGCAACCCCTGGAATACTCCACGAGTTATTTTGGGCACATCATCAAGTTGGGGGTGATGAGGGTGGGGGGAGGGTGTGGGAGTTGGGCGGTGTGTAGTGGAAACGACAGAATAAAGATCAATGGTATGGATTGTTGTCACAGGAGGCTGATATGATAAGCCCAATGGAACTACTCACTGAGAAGGGAAGTTCTGGCAACTGGAAGAAGTGGGACCTAGGTTGTAGTTTGATTATGGTTAACTGTTCGTTTAATGTTAAAAATGTGGTCGCATTGAGAATGGCGCCGATCGGCTTGTACCAAAGGCGTAACTTTAATGGTCATGACTATGGAAAAATCTTTTACTACAAAACACTGGTGATGCGATGAGAATAAAACTGCTTACATGGAATGTAAGGGGACTGAATAACCAGATGAAAGTCAAAAAAATTGGTAATTATATTGCTAGACATGGCCCTCAGGTCCTGATGCTGCAAGAAACACACACAATGGGAAGCAGCAACATGCATATGGTGCCCAAATGGGGGAGCCAACGGTTTTACACTGACTACTCGGGCCAGAGGGGTAATTACTCTTATCCACCCAAGCTTAGGATTCGGACTAGAGGGCCACAAAGTGGATCAGCAGGGAAGGTATGTGGTTGTATGGGGCAGGGTCGCTGGACAGCAATTACTTTTGGTTAATACATACGGACCCAATATAGACGACCCTGCGTTCTATGTAAATATATACCAGATGATCACTGCCTATGGTATATCTAATGTGATATGGGGAGGGTACTTTAATGTGGCGTAGAACCCCGTACTGGACAGATCTTCCAAAGGCACTAGAGCCCCTAGCAAAACAGCCCTCACCCTGAGTGACATTCTCTCACAGCTGTCAATGGTAGACCCCTGGCTTGAAATACATTCTGGGGACAGGAGATATACATACTATTCTTCGGTTCACGACTCCGAGTCCAGGATTGACTACTGGTTTGTTGCATCGGTCATGTCCACTACGCTGCAGAAATGTGAAATCTTGCCCCGCATGTTCTCGGACCACTCCCCATTGATGTTAGAATTAAAGCTCTGAGATGCCCCCTGTCCCGTGAAAAGATAGAGAATGCAGAGTGGGATGTTGGGAGACCCTGGGGTGGTGGAAACACTACATGTTGAGATAGCAGCATTTTTCACCAGTAATGTGGGAACAGTGAGCAAACACTCCACTGTGTGGGAATTTTTAAGGTGTGGATCAGGGGAGTGCTGCTGTCTAAGTCCGTAGGTATGCTAAAGAGCGTACGCACAGAATTAATGGACATTAAAAGTAAATTAGATGAATTAGAGGAAAAATTACACCCGTACGCAGAATAGGGAATTGCTAGCGGACATACACACACACACCTACAGGAATTTGATAAACTGGCCACTAGAGAAGTACACTACGTGGCAGCCCCCATGCGTGCACGTAGGTACGGAGAGGGTAACCAGGCTGGCAGAACACTATCTAATCTACTCAAGCATGACAAACAACCTAACCAGATAACTAGTATACAAACACCACAGGAGGAGGTACCCTTAAGGGAGGAGGAGATAATTTGTCAAATTTTATACAAAACTATATTCTAACCAAGGTAAATCGCCCGTAGACATTAAAACTTATCTTGCGGCTCTTATCCTTCCCAAGCTCCCGGAGGTAGATCACTTAGCGATGGATCAGCCGATATCAGCAGAGGAGGTTACAGAAGCAATCAAAACATTGTCATCAGGTAAGGCACCAGGGTCAGACGGGATAGGGGCAGAATTTTATAAAGAGTTCCGAGAAGAGCTTGTCCCGATACTTCTGCAGGTGTGGGAGGAATCCCTTGAATGCAATATACTACCCCCATCCATGAGAGAGGCAGTGATCACGGTGCTCCCCAAGCCACAGCGACCACCACAGGATGTATCTTCTTGCAGGCCCCTGTCACTTATAAACACAGATGCTAAAATATTCGCAAAAGTAATGGCCAATAGACTCTTGTAGGCCATTCCCGGGCTAGTTCATCCTGATCAAAATGGGTTTATCCCCGCGAGGTCCACAGCCCTGAATCTCTGTAGGCTTTTTGGCCTAATGGCACAAATAAACCCGAAGAGAAGCGCAGCTGCCATATCCCTGGACGCTGAGAAAGCCTTCGATTCGGTTTCTTGGGTCTACCTCCTCACGGTACTAGAGGCATTCAGGATGGGTCCTAATTTCATTAGATATATAAAACTGTTATACACAGAACCGGGAGCTCGTGTGGTGACCAATAGATCCATCTCTGAACTGTTCTTGCTGGGCAGGGGCACCAGACACGGCTGTCCGTTCTCGCCCCTGCTATGTGCGCTGACTATAGAGCCGATGGCAGCTGCGGTGAGACTGAGACATGCTGACAAAGGAACAAACATAAAGGGGTCCACCCAATTGATCTCACTATACGCCGACGACACGTTATTATATATCCGCGAACCGGAGACAAATATAGCACCCATAATGGCGGAACTTTGCAACTTACTCAGGGTACACAGTGACCGGAGCCAAGTCGGAAATATTCCCACTCACACCGGCCACCAAATGCCCCGACATGCTACACGGACTTAAATGGTCGGAACAACACATTAGATACTTTGGGATCCTTGTCTCTAAGGATAGGCACACACTATACTCGGGCAATTACGAGGCCACATTGCAGACCATTACTACAAAGCTTCAGATGTGGGGGTGTTTGCCGATATCGCTATATGGCAGGGTAGCTGTCCTTAAAATGATGATTCTACCCAAGCTGCTTTATTTTTTTGTTAACAGGGCTTTTTTCACCAAACTCCGATCCATAGTGGTGGCGTTCCTTTGGAATGGGAAAACAGCTAGGATAAGCTGGGAAAAGATTACTGAATCATACTCCACTGGTGGTATAGCAGCCCCCGATTTTGAGCTTTATTACTGTGTTGCTCAAGCACAATTTGCAAAATACTGGTATGATACCACACAAGAGACACCCCACACATTGATATAGGAATACACCACACACCCCACGAATATACAATATGTCATTTTTGATACACAATGCAGGGACACATGCGAATACAATCCAGTCAGTTGTACGGTAAACGCATGGGAGGCTATATGAGATTGAAGTTAAAAGCATGCTATAACCCAGAGATACCTCTTTGGAATTACCCGGGCATACCCACCACACATGACAGTACAATACAGGAATCCTGGGACCCCAATAACGAAATGAAAATAGGGATATGTTCATCAATGGCAAATTTGCGACCCTAGAGGAACTGTTGAGAGCACTGGGAGGTGGGCCATTTAGGACACTTCAATATTACTGCATGAGGTCGGCATTTCAGAAAAAATGGCCGCTATTCGCTGAAGAGCCCCAGCCACACCCATGTGTACAGTTGGTAACCGCTAAGTAAGGCCTGGGAATTTCCAGACTGTACACAGCAGTACAGGCCCAAACCCCCACAACTAACCAAATTAAAGAAAAATGGGAGAGGGATTTACGGGTACCCATTGGAGAGGAGAAATGGACTAGATATTGCTCATTGACTAAGAAGGTCTCCCTGAACTCTGGTCTGCGGCTAATCCAATTCAAAATACTGAACAGACTACATTATACGCTGACTAAAATAGCAAAATTTACCGCAGAGGTTTCGGATGCGTGCCCCAAGTGCAACATGCCACAGGCAGGAGACTTGCCTATGTATTGGGAATGTCAGGTGGGGGTGGGCTTTTGGAAAGAGGTGGCTGAGATGTTGGAGGAAATAACACAGGACGTGAAGCCCCAAAAATGTATGGGGACATAGGCAAATGTTCAGAGAAAACTAGAAGATTGTTTGTTACATGTACGGTTGCCAAAAAATGTATCCTACTGAAATGGAAAAATGCGAGCCCACCAAGTATGAACCAATTTCTTCGTGAACTAACGCATGTGAATGAAACTGAAGAACAGTATGTACTGACTCGACCTCCAACCTGCAGACCCAAAGACATATGGGTCCCATTCAGAGTTGACCTATGTAATATGTCCTCCGATGATCATGAATCCGTGTAATTCTATGTGAATATAACGACCGTAATATGTACATTTCTTGATTGTATAAGGTGCAATGTAAAAAGGTGCTGTGTATCTCTATGTGACCATTAATAAACAGAGTTTGGGGAAAAAAAAAAACAATGGGACGGTCCCCTCAGTCTCCACACCCCCACCGGAATGCTTGTTCTCCCGTCCATTAGTTCGGATCACCAAGATCTTTTAGTCTATGTACACATGTCCAAAATGCGAGGCACCACTGTGCCATATAGTCACTCTGCATATATTCTAGTGCCGTTCTCCAGTCTGTGAAAAAAACGTTGGCATTCCCCCCCCTGGATGCTATATGATGCGTTCCATTGCTATGTGGGACCAGACTCTCCTGAGCCATTCCAGATTGGACGGAGGTGTTTTTTGCTTCCATTTCTGTGCTATTTCTAGCCAGACTGCTGTTAGGAGCCCCATAGAATTCTTTTTTTGGGTTTTTGTCAGTGTTCTGTCCCTGGGGTTCCACATACCACACATCCATACCTCTTATTTCAGATTTTCTGCACCCTTGAACATGACTTGCATGTGGGTCTTTGCGTCTGGGCATAATTGTATTAGTATCGGGCAGTCCACCAGATAAGTCTCCAGTTACCTGCTGCGTTGCATCCTCGCCAGCATTTGTTCTGGGTGGTACGGTACATCTTATGTAGCCTTTCGGGGGGGTGTAATGCCATTGGATCAAGATTTTTGTCCATGCTTCCCTTATTTGTATAGCTCTCTTCCATTTGAGGATGATGTGCCAGACATAATCCCATTGCTCTTTCGTCACTACTTTCCCCCAGCGTTGTTTCCCAATGCTTCATATATTGCCACTTGACATCTTCTGTTGGCGCATTGAGAAATTTGTATGTTGCTGAGAGTCAGGACCCTGGTTGACGCCTGTGTGATTTGCAGGGTGGACAGCCAGTGGTGTAGCTGGTCGTATTTGTACTTGTCCTTATCTGAGAGGCCCAGTAGCTCTCGAAATTCTGCCAAAGATCTAATCTTTTGGCCGTTAAACATATCCCCTACCTTTGTACAGTCGACTTTTTCCCATTTTTGGAACGTGCCCTTCTCCATTCCTGGTTGAAATTGCGGGTTCCTGAGTATTGGCATAAAGGGGGCTGGGTCAATTGTCAGAATTTCTTCTCTCATTGTCTTGCTCCATACCTCCAGTGACGCTCTCATGACTTTGCTGATACAGATGTTCTGATGTCTGTGCTCGGGCCTGGTCCATACGAGCTTACGGAGTCGGGTCTTTGCCACCGCCCTGTCCTGTGCTTCCCAGATTTTCTGGGAGTTGTCTGGGATCTACTCTTTCGGAACCCACAGTTGTGCTGCTTTATAGTAGTTTCGTTTTTAAAAAAAAAAAACTTTATACATTTTCATTTAACATACAGAAGAACAAGAGCAGCGAACGGTGCACCAAGTCCCCCCACGCCACAGCGTCGTCTTTACTGCATAAAATGTACAGGCCATTAAAATCAGAGAAACACGTTAACCACAGTGTCCTAGGGGCGTGTTGAACTGGAAAAGAATTAAGTTAATGAAACGAGGCAGGTGAGGAGACTCCTGATGAGGAGGAGATTAAGTAGTTCACATACGGGCCCCATATGTCGGGTGGTCTTGCATGGAGTTGTAGAGTTTTAATGAATTGTGTCTGTGTCCTGACAGTAGGCTATATCCCGCACCCACATTTGGGAACTTGGAGTTCGACCTCTACCCCAAGTCATCGCCACTCTCCTCTTGGCAAGAACCAGGAGAAGACCCACCAATTTCCGTACACAGGTCGGGACCCCGCTGGTGAGACCCAGGAGCACAATCATGGGGTCTGTCTCGATTGTCTCTCCCGCAGTTGCTGCTACCTTCTCCAAGATTTCCTCCGAGTATCTATTTACTGGTTTGCAATTCCATGCCAGGTGTAGGAAGTCAACATCGAGGGCACCGCGCAACATACTCCTGATATCTCAGAACGTTGCTCATGTAAGCTGGACAGAGTATGATAGGTTTGATGTATGTAATTAAAATGTATTTGTTTAAATCGGGAGTTTAGCACCACTTTCTGGGTTTGTCCTAGAATACATGCCCAATCTTTGTCCGGGATGGATTTCTCCAGGGATCTTTCCCATCTAAGTTTTGGGGCCGTAATATTAACTAGGGTGTCCTTGAGAAGGCTTTTGTATAACCATGACACTAGTTTGCCGTCTCCCTGGGCCTGGATTGCACTGTGTAGTAGGTGCCAAGTCTCCGGTTGGGTAGGGAAGGTGGGGAAGAGAGTTTGCATGGTCTGATGCAGATGGAAATAGATGAATGTCTAGTGCAGTGTCGGCCCCACGGTCGTGGACCTGCTGAAGTGTAATAAAGGACCTCTCGACGAACAAATCTCCGAACATGTTGATTTGTAGTTTACTGGCCCAACGAATGTAAACTTGTTCACTGGTAAGTGGTACCCCAGGGGGATACATTTGGCGGGAATGAGCAGAGAATAGCGAACTTCCACCTTGTATTTCTCTGCCATTTTTTTTTCCATATAATATACGTGGAATGGACTATGTTCAGTGTTTTTGGTAGAGTACGTACCGTGCCTATTATGGCAGCACATAGCAGGTGGGGGGACATTAGGGCTTGTTCGACCTGAACGTGGGGCCTGATAAACTGAGTAGCATACCAGTGGCTTAAAAACTGAGCCTGGGCCAACCAGAAGTATCGCTCACGGGCAGGAAGTGCCATGCCCCCTTTCGCTATTGGTTGAATTAATGTTGTAAAAGCCACTCTCGCGGGTTTGTCGGCCCAAATCAATTCAAGTATCATGCTGCACAATGAAATAAGAAATGTCTGTGGGTGAATGATAGGAATATTCGTGAACAGATAAAGGAGTCTGGGGAGGACTATCATCTTGACTATGGATACGCGTCCCCAAAGAGTAAGAGGAAGCCGCTTCCATCTAGAGATTTTATCCCAGAGTGTTGCAACCACGTTCCCATAGTTGTCTTGTAGGAGTGTGTGGTAATCCCTCGATATTATGATGCCCAGGTATCTCGCGCCCGACCACTCCCATTTGAGCCCATAATCGTCTCTAAATTCCCTGGTGACATCCGTTAACGAAAATACAATTGACTTTGAATGATTAATTTTTCGGCCTGAGAGCTCCCCGAATCTGATTACCTCACGCATTACGGGGTTTAAATTCTCAGACGGGTCTTGTATAAAAAGGGCCACGTCGTCTGTGTAGAGTGAGGCTATCATCTTTTATTTGGCCTGACTTTTAGACCCCTATGCAAATGTCACGGCCGTAAACTGCCCGCAAGAGGTTCCATAGCCAGTGCAAATAACAGGGCTGACAGTGGGCAGCCCTGTCTAGTACCTCTGTGAAGCGTAATGCTCACAGATTTCACCCTCCCCAATAGTATCTTTGACACAGGCTTCTCATAAAGGAGTGCGACCTACTTTCAAGAATTGATTTCCCAGGTCCATTCTCTCCAAGACTGTGAAAAGGTGGGGCCATTCACCAGAGTTGAACGCCTTTTCGGCATCGAGAAAAATCGCTGCTGCTTGGATCGACTGGTCGGTGGCGTCAATGGTGCCAAATAGGCGTCTTATACCATAGGTTGTGCTGCGCCCCGGGACGAATTCCGCCTGGTCGGCTAGCACCAGCGCAGGCATTAGCGGGAGCAGCCTTGCAGCAAGGATTTTTGCTAAGATTTTATTATCCAAATTGATTGGGGATATCGGCCTGTATGATCCGCATTCCTCGGGGGGTGGGGTGGGTGTTACCATTCTTATGCAGGAGAATTATGTTCGCCTCTCGGATCGTCTGGGGGAAGATAACCCCTCTCAATCGCCTCCTGAAAGACCATCAGCAAGACAGGCGCCACCGTCTGGGCAAACGCTTTGTAAAACTCCCCTTTCCTTTTAGGCCATCGGGCCCAGGTGCTTTGGAGCTCAAAAGCGTTTTTATGGCCTCTTTAACCTCGTCTAAAGAGATGGGGGCGTTTAGTGGCACTGAGTGTTCGTGCCGTCCCAAAGAGTTCTATCTGATCTAAATACTGGATGAGGGAGTCGCAACCGCATTCGCCTTTTGAATTGTATAGGTCTTGGTAGAAGGTTCGGAAAGACTCAATTATTTCGTCATCGGTGAAGACCAGATTGCCATCGGGTTTCCCAATGTATTCTATCTGAGGGGGACTCCTATCTGCCGCCATTAGCCTTGCCAACAATGCTCCCGGCTTTTGGCCCTCTCCACACTCCACCTCCCCTGACTCCTTCTGCGCAGTAAGTGTCTGGCTCGAGGGTCTCTGGGTCCTTTTCTGCCAGATGCACGCTGTTATTCCTTTGTTAAGTGCTTTAAAGGAGGAGGGCGGGATTTGGATGGGGAGCGCTTGGAAGGTGTACAGTAGTCTGGGCAAGACTGTCATTTTTATCACGGTCATCCTGCCCCACCATGAAATCGAGAGCGGGTTCCACTTTTCCACGTCTCTTTTGGTCTTTTCCAAGAGGCCCGGGAGGTTTTCTGTGTAGAGGTTTGCAATTTTGTTCGTCAATATTATTCTGAGGTATTTAATCCCTTCTTTTGCGACTTTTAGTTGGAGTTCATCTGCCTGTCTGTGGATTTCCTCGGAGTTTCTGGCTAAGATTAGGATTTCAGATTTCTGCCTGAAATGGCGCCATATGTCTCAATTTGTCTTATAAGGGAGGGAATGGACCTCTTCGGATCCGACAACGTCAATAGAATGTTGTCTGCATAAGCCATTGACTTATGTTTTATCCCACCCATATCGATGCCCTTAACTTCTGGGGTTTCTCTGATCCTCTGCAGTAGTGGTTCCAGGAACATTGCATATAGGAGTGGGGAGAGAGGGAACCCCTGTATGGTGCCTCTTCTTATCTTGATCGCGTCAGAGAGTTCCCCATTTAGCACGATGCAGGCTGATGGTGTATTGTAGTTGGCCCGGATCATCTTTATAAAGACTTCACCCATGCCCATCCTCCCTAGGATGTGGAATAGCATTGACCATTCGATGTGGTTGAACGCCTTCTCGGCGTCTAACGCCAGTAGTATGGCCGGGGATTGTGTATGCCCTATCTTTTATATCAAGTGGGTTATCCGTCTAATGTTATTGTGGGTCATTCTGATGGGGATAAACTCTGCTTGATCTTGGTGTATCAATTTAGGCAGCACCTTCGTGAGTCTCTTGGCCAAAATGTTGGTGTACAGCTTCACGTCCAAGTTTATTAGTGCTATGGGACGGTATGAGCTAGGGGTTTCCGGGTCCTTTGTTTGTGAAATACCAGGATTTTCGCCTCGTTCATGGATGGTGTGATAATCGCGTTCTCTTTAAAGGTATTAAATAACTCCGCTAAGATCGAGGACAAGTCCCCTGTATATGCTTTGTAGAATTTTGCGGTGAATCCATCCGGCCCTAGGGTCTTGTTGCTCAGGTAAAAACTCCTTTTAAAAGGATAATTAAGAATAAAGGTAAGTGTGAATAATTCTCCCTTTTAAAGGAGCAACTTTAACATTGGAGATTTCAAGTCCTATAATGCTGAAAGTACTGGGACAAAGAAGAGGGATGCAGAGGCCCTAGGTTACCAGTTGCAAGTTAATAAGCTTAGTGACCCACACTTGAGGGAAGCTGGGTGGCATAATAGGCCCCCTCCGGTGCAAGCCATTGAGAAGAGTAGCAGTGGAAGGTGGGGTGGTTGCGGGGAATGCACGTTAAAAAATTGCAGAGATGCCGGAGCCGCCGTTGCGTGGAGTACTGATGTTGGTTCTGAGAGGGTCTTTTCCTTCAGAGACCTGAGGTGCAGAGATCGTGCAGCAGGAATCGTTACTTGTACAAGCTTTCCCCCTAAAGATAAGTTATTGTAAGGTTGTGCAAGTGTTGCTTTTACAGGCCCCGCCCTGAATATCGTGGTTGCAGACGTAGTGCGTCGTGAAGCAGAATCCTTCCCACCAGCAAGGCAGACTCTGGTGGCAGGCGAGCACCAGAAAGCCTTTGGAGCACAGTACGCTCCTGTTAGCAAGGCTTTTTTCTGCGTCGCCCAGAGCAGAAGAAACCAGGAACCCGGAGGCAGCGAGGCGAGCGGACGCGCACAGCAAACCCAGTGAGTTCACTTCTGTATTGTGACCCCGGAGTGCTCTATAACCGCCCGCTGCCCCAAAACAGGGTCCTTTGAATACTGAACTAATAGAAAAGAATCAAAGTGGCAGAAACATAAATATGAAGCATGCCGAACTGATTTAAAACAGAAAGATGATTATTTTGCATGCCAAGAGAATGTAAAGTGGAGAAAGTGGCAGTATGAGTTTGGCACACAGGTGAGCAGATTATCCTTGTGAGTTTCAAGGTCCGAACAATTACAAACCATACACTAGGACAATATTGCTAGAAACGTACATAAACCACCATTGTCAAAGCCAAGAGGAAATGATTAAGTAACCCCTTGTTTCTAAACCCTATTGTCAGAGGAGGAGAGAGGCAATAGAGGTAACTGACCTAAATAAGCAGTGCCAAAGAGGAGAAGAAGTGAGAAAAGGCCATTGTCAGCACTTGGTTAATGCAAGAGGGGGACAACAAGACTGGCAGGAAGGCTGCCCTTTTTTCCCAAAGGTGTACAGGAGGAGAGAAGCATAACCTGCATTGCATGTGGCAAACAAAAGTGTGGAACAAGCGGCAGCAATGTGTCTGTTTCCTCCAACTAGGTAATCCAAATTGTTGTTGATCAAATTATTATACTTTTTAAGTTGTATGACAATAAAACTATCCACAAGAGTATTTGTAGTAGTAGTAGTGTTGCTAGAACGTCTTGCATGGGAGCAGTACACCAGGACAAGGGACCTTGTAGCATAGGCTTGGCAGGTGAGTGGACCTGACACCCGTCATTGAAGTACTGTTGTGTGGAAGAATGACAAGTCCACAAAAAGTACATTGTGCATCATTGCGGAAACATCCGGACCAATCAACGTTGATGATGCAAGTGTGTTGTGAATGATTACAGAATCATCCCGACTGAAGCCTTTTTGTTGTTTTTGATGTACTGTGTGTGTAAACGTCCTTATACTTTGAAGACATGTTGTGTAGAACTCTCTGCCTCAAGTGGAAAAACCAAAGAATTGTTGACCATTTTAAACCATCTGTTGAAATCAGTAGAGAGACATATTGGAACTTTGTTGCAAGACTGGATTTCCTTCTTCTTTTGAACTGTCTTGTCGAAATCCTGATTAAATCTGTGTGGGGGAGATTTACCCAGGTTACAGGGAGAAACAGCTACTTGATCTTGAATATAACGATTGATTTTCTTTGTATCTGAATTGCCATATTACTAACTAACTAACTAAAAGATTTCTTATATAGCGCATTAACTCACCCAAAGGTCTCAGGGCGCTTACATAGACATGTACAAACACATAACACATAGGTTCCGAGATGGAGCAAAGTAGATAGACGCCATGGATCATGGCGACTAGCAAAGTCCTGAGGAATAGCCAGTTGTCCTACACTAGTGTATGAAGATTAGACATCAAAAAGAAAAGTCTTAAGGCGTTTTCTGAATTGTTGCAGTGTGTTGGACTGTTTGAGATGGAGTGGGATCATATTCCAGCTTTTCGGGCCCTGGGCAGCAAAACTTGCTTCACCTAATTTCTTCAAAAGGGTGCGTGGTTGAACGTAGCGTATGCTTAGAGTACCGCTATATGAAGCCTGGATTTAAAATATTCTCTGGGGCTTTGCCTGAAAGGCATTTAAAGACTATTACTAAGCCTTTGAATTTAAGCCGCTGCTCAATAGAGAGCCAGTGTAACTTTTTTCTATGCTCTTTGATAAGAGTTTGCCGACTTAAGCCGCATACAGCTCGGACTGCTCCATTCTGTATAGTTTGGAGACTCCTGATATTCCCCTTAGAGGTGCCTATCAGGAGACTATTGTAGTAGTCTAACTTGGTATTAACTATGGCTGCTGCAATGGATGCTCTATTAGCTTTGGACAGGTACGGTCGTATTTGCCATAGAAGATGAGTGAAGAAGCTGCATGATGACTTAAAATAGGATACATGTTTCTGAAATGTCAGATGGGTATCAAAGTAAACTCCCAAAGTCTTTAGATATTCAGATATGGGAATGTTATTACCACCAATTACAAAGGCTTTGTAATCTGTATCCATGTTTTTTTGCCTATAAGGTGTACTGATGACCAGCAACTCTGTCTTTTTGTCATTTAAGGCAAGAGAGTTGAGAGCCATCCATTTTTTAATAGTATCGTAGATTTCATTTATGGTAGCCAGGTCGTCCTTATAGACCCCAGATAGTCTGATCACCATCTGGTGTCGTTGGCGTGATTAGCAAATTGTATGCCCATGGATTTTAACAGATCACATAGGCATTTAATGTAAATGTTAAAAAGTAGTGGGGATAAGCAGGATCCCTGAGGGACACCACATATAACGGGAATTTTCAAAGACTTAGAAGATCCCTTCGCAAAACACAGGCATTTCTGGGGCCCAAGGATGATTTAAGCCAGAGTACTGCTCCAGGAGAGCATAAACCAATTTTTTGAAGACTTTCAGCTAGTAATTAGTGGTCGACCAAGTCGAACGCAGAGGAAAGATCCAGTAGAAGTAAGAGCAGAATTGCCTTCCTCAAGTATTTCTGTTATATTGGCCTTAAGATCTAATAATGCCGTCTCCGTTCCATGATTGGCTCTGAAACCAGACTGTTCCCTGGCCAGAATGTTATTATTTTCGACAAATTTCTATAGCTGTATATAAGCTATCTTGTCCAATATTTTAAGTATACAGGGAACATTTGTGATAGGACGGTAATTCTCAGGTATCAGAGGATCAAGGTTGGCCTTCTTTAGTAGAGGGGTAATCCATGCCTCCTTTATGCTGATGGGAACAACAGCCTCCTCAAAAGAGCGGTTAACAAGTTCTGTTACCCACGGAGTAAGGGTGTTAACGAATTCCTTAAAAAGTGTGGTAGGAAAAATATCTCCTTTGCATGATGTAGGTTTAAGGCCTTCAATAATCGCTGGGACCTCGAACTCTGTCATGCTAGTGAAAGAAAAGGGTTTTATACCTTAATGCGATGGTTCTGGAGGAGGGGGTAGTGATGTATCAGTTAGATATTGAGACTCCATTTTTTCCCTAATGCGTTCTTGGTGAAGTTCAGTTTTGTGACAAAAGCTATCAAGTATATTTTGACACCATTTGTTGTTTATAGTAAGCCTATGTTCAATGTTGGGATTTTTGAGTTCATTAAGAACTGTAAAAAGTTCTTTTGATTTTATTGCAGCTCTTTCGATTCTGTCGTTAAGAGACAGTTGTTTGGCCTCCAGCACAAGATGTTTGTATTCTTTAGCTGCGATTTGATAGGTCAGTAGGGTGTTACCTTATTGAGTTTATTGTATGTACAAGTGTGAGGGACGCAGTGCTTTTGTCATAATGTTTCCTTTAGTTTATTTTAGGCAGGGCAATCCTTGTCAGGGTAGGTATAGTGAGGTGTTTATCAAACTCTTTTTGAGTTTAATAAAATGGCATCTTTTGAAAAACCTTCACAAAGTTGTCTGCCTCACATTTCTAACCCCTCACGGTAGATGACCTTGAACACCAATGAGGGAGGAAGGACAAACCGAGATTTGTGTTGCAAGATGCTACCAACACATATGATATAAGGCCATTTCTTATACGTGGAGTTTTGAGTTTCGCCTACTCAGAAAATTGCCCTTTTTTATGAACCCAAGTACAGAACTTAAAGGGCCTGAATGAAAGCAGTCACAGGTTTGCCAGTGCTATTCCCATAATTTGCAACATTTCATCAGTAGTTCTTCAGCCATTGCAAAGCGCTATTAAATAAACAACATTCACATATTCATATGATTGCTTACTTATTCCCCTAAATCAGGTGAGCATCTCAGAGCAGTTTGTTCAGATGAAACCTTGTTCATTGGCACTTAACGTCACACAGGCAGCTTGTTGGGTAACTGAAACCCAGTGTGCTCTAGTCAGCTTTGTTTAGTCTCTGAAACAATGGCTTATGGCATGTGGGTAAGGCAGATTAAACAGCCATGTTTTAGCTGCATTCCTGAATGTTCGGTGTTCCTCTATTGTGCATATTCCTTTGGGGAGAAAGTTGCAGAGTTTCTTTGAGATGCTTGAAAATGGTGATCCTCAATATTTCATTTGAGAATGTTTGGGTTCCAGGTGTATGTCATTGCAAGTACTCAGAGTTTTCATTGATCTGTAGATGGATATATTTCCTTGCAGGAATTCTGCTCCTTTGCCATGAATTCCTCTGTGAAGAATGTTGAGTGTTTTGAAATAGATCCTTTTCTTGACTGATAGCCAGTGTAATTATCTTACTGCTGATGTGATGTGTTCGCTCTTGTTGAGTCTTGGTAATCTAGCTGCTGTGTTCATGATTTGTTGTAGATTTCTGGTGAGGTAGTAAGTCATGGTAAGGTGTAGATGATGTTGGCATAGTCTATTCTTGACATGACCAGTGCGATAATGGTGACTGTTCTGTGTGGAAAAGTGAGAATGGGTAATATCCTTCTGATAGATCATAGGTGGAAGACGTGTTTCTTTACTACTGTGTTAATGAGGTTCCAGTGGTAGCTCATTGTCCATTGGGATTCTGAGACTTTTAACTACTTTCAATGCATCTGGTCTGGTTCCCATTTCCGTAGGGCATGGCATGGAATGGGTGGTTGGATAGAGAGTTCTTCGGTGTGGTCATGATTTCAGTTTTATGCGGGTTGAATTTAAGGTTGATGTTGCTCATCCATGCACTGATTTGCGAGAAGCAATTGGTGAGGGTTTGGTCTATGTCCGTGCTAGTAGTAAGTTTGTAGATGATACATTTCACAATGAAATTGCACGTAAAGCTGAAATGTGTATTTAAAGGCAAAACAAGTTTTATAGTACAACAATTTAATGGAGATCATTTTAAATGGTACTTATTAAACTATGTCTAAATCAGAGCATTTTGCCTCCCTAACAACTGATACTGGAATGGGAGGCGATATAGGGGGAACAAGTGCTGATGGGGCCAAGAAACAAATGTGCCAGAAAGTTGAATAAATGGAAAGTATGACAGTGTGCATTGAATGGATGGGGGAGGGCAGAATGTTTTGTAAGTAATGCAGTTTCCACAGTAACACCTTCTTGAAATGTACTTTGTTTTGGTTTTCCTGTTTTCAGTGTTTTGTAAATAGTTTACTTGTAGTGCTTTTTCAGTGCTTTAATACATAGACCTTGTTTTCATCAGTGTTTTTCCATGGTTCGTCTCAAGAAATGTCAGACAATCCGGGATGGAACGCCAAATTCTGCTTGCACATACACAGGGATGGTGGTGGGTCTTTGGAAGACCCTCATCCAGTCAGAGCTGGATCCTGTTCATATCAGCAGTCTTTTGCCTGCTCCGAACCCAACGCTTGTGTACGAAGAGCAGCAACACGAGCCAATCCCACTGTGAAAATTGCAGAACTAAACATAGAATGTCCAGGCTACTGTACATGAAAAGGACCTTGTAATCACGTTGCTTCAGCTCAGGGAGCAAGTATCGCATTGTGGTGCAAGTCCGATGAAGGTTCACAGCTGCCATTGGGCTATGGCCCTGACACGCTTTCTGGGAGAGGAAATCCGTCCACAGGGGTAATGGGGCCTTCTACTGCACCCCAGACATGGAAGCCATATGGGCTGCCTAGGCCATCACATCAAAAATGCAATACTAGCTTTTAGGGAAGACTTTGCAAAAAGTCTCACGGTCAGCAAACATTAATTCAGGATACCAAAAACAGCAAAAAGGCCAGGGAACTACCAAAGGTAACAAAAGGAAACCCAACAACAATTGGATTTCTGGCCTAGCTTTGTGGAACTCTTGCACCAGGAAAAGTAATTAGTGCTCCTGCATTTTCCTTCTGTGCTTTGGAACTCTGAATATGGAGCAGGCAGGTCACATTCATGTTATCGTATATTTTTGTTTACCTAAAGGCCTCCTTCACAATTCAGAGAGAGGAGAGGATAAACACAAATTCTTCTCCATAAAGGCTTTCATTACAGTGCACAGGTAATTTAATATACCTATGCCACTGGATATGTATATCTCTCTCCCTGCGCTCAGCTTCAGTGCTTCGCAAAATGTTGTGCTTTGTAAGAGTCTGGTCATTGCCCTTCTTTGTGAGAACGTGTCCTTAGTGCTAATAAGTAGATGTCCCTGTATCTGAGCATCGGACTGTTAATGCAGAATGATGGGGTGGGTTTTACAGTTTCTGTAGACTTGTGCCGCTGATGATTTGGTTACTTTATTAATTGGATTGCCTAAATACTTCCACATTCTTCTGAAAGACTATAGTTTAAAATAAATGTTTAGCCATGGGTGAGCTTGAGTAAATTATATTCTCCTCTGTGCCTGTTCTTTCAGCAACAAGAGAACCATTAAGTGTGTTGTGCGCTATATAATGGGTTAATGCAAACTGCGTGAGAACCATTGCATAGGAACCTTGTAATGTTTGTGCTTTCGTATTTAAATAGCACAGATTTGTATAGGAAGTAACAATGCAATGAAAAAAGGTATATACAAGGTTTAAAAGCACATAGACACATCCTGGAAGTCTCTTGGGGTGTAGGATGCAAGTAAGAATGAGTAAGTAAGGTTTAAGGCCACTGGAGCTGTGATGCAAAAGTAGTGTCTTCAATTGTTTCCTGAATATTAATAATGTTCGAGTTGCATGGATGTCTTGTGGGATGCGTCGCATGGCTTACATTGATCGATGCATAAAGGCCAGGTAAAAGTGTGCGAGCGTAAAAGAAAAAAAAATGTTTATTAAGCGTTTGTGTACAAATTGGGCAGAAATAATAAACTGTCAGGCTCTGAACTACCATACGTAAGGTGTCGGGATGGCTTCAGGATAGCTAAACAAAAGAATGGGACTCTCTGGGAAATGGTGTTCATACTGGCATTTCTCAGTAAGTCTGGGGCCGGATGTCCCCTGCCGATTAACACAAAAACGAGGTAGCTTGATCCTTATTGCCTTATTGTAAGGGTTTCCCCAAACCCCTTTTTTTACTATGGCCTTCTCTCTTTGATGTCTGTCTTTTTGTTTTTTTACATATATTTTTGTTATTAAACGCTTCGAGCATACAATAACAGTATCTGGCCAGACAGAATATCCATTACATATGAGTCGCAATAGTCCACATCTCATTGCTCACACTTCATTGATGGGGAAACCCCCAGAGAACGCTGTTTCCCCCCAGATCCCACCCCGTTCGTCTGGTTTCTTTCTTCCGGGCCTGCTGCCATCACCTGTTCTCGCCCGGACATAGATAAAGTCGTGCCAGGTGGGGTTTAAAAGTTGAAGCTGGGTATTTAAGATCATAGTCCAGAAGTGGCGTCCAGATCGCTTGAAATTGGTGGAGCTTCCCCTCCCTTGCAGCTGCCACCTTCTCTGCCACCAGCACCTCCCAGACCTTGATCCACCATAAAGCCAGGTCTGGACCTTCCACTGACTTCCAGCCCTGAACAATGGTATTGTGCGCTGCCAGCAATAAGTGCGTCAGCAGCTTCGCGTGTGCCCCAGATTTCGGGTATACTTCCGTGAGTGGGGGTCCCCAGGAGCAAGATTTTGGGACAGACCAGGAGTTTGCTGCCTGTGATAGCTTCTATAGTCTCCCCGATGGCTTCCCAGAAGGAACGAATCCTGGGACAGTCTCACCACATGTGGAAGTAGGAACCTTGGGCCCCACATTTTTGCCAGCAGGCAGGGGAAACTGAGGCCTGGAAATGATGTATCTGTGCTGGGGGATAATGCCAACGAAACAGTAATTTTAAGGTGCACTCATTGTTGGTCACGCAACTGGATGAGGCGTGGCTCCTGGCGCAAATTTCCAGCCATTCTATGTCCTCCACTTGGTGGCCCAAATCGGTTTCCCATTGGGCATGTAATCAGGGTGGCGGGAGGTTAGGGGATCTTCCCTCAGAAGTTTGTACAGTTTTGAGATTCTGCATTTGCCTAAACCCACCCAGGCAGTCAGTTCAAGCGGGCTTAGAGGTCGAGTAGCCTTCTGTCTTATTTCAAGATGCGTGATCCAATGGCCTAATTGAGTGTATGAGAACCTATCTGATTCTGATAGGTGGAATTCCCTTTTACAGTCCTCGAATGGGCGTGGCTGGCCCTCGTCGAATAGCTGTGCCAGTGAGTAGGCCCCTTTTCTCCAATTCCCAAAAGCCCCAGGGTGGATGCCCGGTGTAAAGGCGGGGTTGCCAAAGACTGAGGAGAGTGGGCCCACGCCCCTACTAATCTTGGTTCTCTTTAGCACATCGTCCCGTGCCTTTCGGATGGCCTTTGTTGATAGCAGGTGCGGCCATTGCTTTCGAATTGTGTGGGCGATAAATGCTAAGAAGTGGAGGGGGAAACAACTTTTAGCTTGTTCCATCTCCATCCATTTAGGTGTGGGAGCCTCTGCCTTCCATGTAAGCAAGTGTGAAAGCTGGGCCGCCCCTGCAAATTTCCGTAGGATGGGAACCCCCAAGCCCTTCAGCCCGGATTTGATTAATATTTTATTTGTATTGCACACGTACACAAGTGTTTTGAGCGTGACAAGGCAAGGGAGGGGAACAAGGGAGAACAAAACAACGATCTTATTAGGCCCAGTGACATTGAGAACGTGCAAGTGCATGGGAGAATGAAAAAGGGGAAGTGGGGAGAGGTGGAAAGTGCTGGAGAAAGGAAATGAAAAATTAAAAAATAAAACATGAATGAATTAATAAATAATAAAAAGAGCAAACAGTGGTAGTGCAGCCAGCAAGAGGCAAGCTAGGTTGAAGGCACAGGGTGTGTCTCATAAGTGCAATAAAACAAAAAGGGGGGTGGGGAGGTACTGTAGGGTAACGGATACAGACTCCAGTGCAAGGGATTGCCAGGAGGCAGTGGGGGTGGCTAGCAGGGTGAGCAAGTACCTGGGCCTGAAAGTCAGAGGTTGACCAGGTGCACAATGCCGAGACAGGATAGATCAGCAGGGGAGAAGAGGAGCGAAGGCAGATGCAAAGAGGAAGGTCTTCCGGAACCAGAGATTGTTCTCCTCAAGTTTCAGAGTGGCAGGGAGACTGTTCTAGAGGGAGGCCCCAGCCGAAGACAAAGATCTACCCCCAGCTTGTTTCTTTGAAAAACGACTGACCCTCAGGGAGTTAGAGGTGGGGGAGCGAAGAGCTCGGGAGGGAAGGTATTTACGGAGGGACAGCTGAAGGTATTTTGGAGCCAGGCCCCAGCAAGCCTTGTGGACAATGAAAAGGGTTTTGAATTTAATCCTTGCAGCCAATGGAGAGATTTCAGGGCTGGAGAGATACGATCCCAGGGCTTGAGGCCAAGGACCAGTCTCGCAGCCCTGTTCTGGATCCACCCATCATTACCTTCTTAGGGATCCTAGATTTCTTACCCCGCCATATAAATCCTAATAGTTTGTGTTGGAGCCGGCCCAAAACTATTTTCGGAATTACCACCGGGAGGGATGAGCAAAGGTAGAGTAGGCGAGGGAGCAAGTTCATTCTCACTGCTGTGCTCCTACCCATCAGAGAGATCTCCTGTCCTGCCCATCTTTTTAGGTCCTTTTCTAATGATTTAATAAGGGGGTAGAGGGACTAGTCACATAGAGATCCGTTGGAGAAGCTGTAAACTGGACCCCCAGGTACTAAATGTATGTGGTGTCCCAGTGAATTGGGCATAGTGATTGAAGGGAGGTGACCTCCTGAGGCGACAGCCCCACTCATAGTGCCACTGATTTCCCAAAATGTATTTCGAACCCAGCTACCTTGCTGAACGCTTGAAGCTCTTCTAGGGCCGCTTGAAGGGAAGGTCGAATGTTGGTGATAGAGAGAAGTAGGTCATCGGCCCACAGAGATACCTTGTGGGAAGAGTCGTGGGCCCCAACCCCCCCAAATCGTGATATTCCTACATGTGTGCTGCGCCATTGGCTCTATAATGAGGGCGAACAGAAGGGGGGGGGAAGAGGGCATCCCGTCATGTGTCACACGTGAGGGGTATTAGGATAAACGTTCCTGGTTAATATGGAGTAAGGTATTCGGGGGAAAATAGTTGGTGACTATCATCTTCCTGAATTGGGTTCCCCACCCAAGCCCCCATCCCCTATTGTTTTTTCTAACTATTCCCAATAACCCCCACCCCTTATTTACACTTTCCTAACCCGCCTGTATATTTCATTGAGTTTTTTTCAGAAACCATTGAAATTACACCATGTTAGGCAGAATTGCATGCAGTACCCTCTGGGACCACCACATACAATTAGGACTATGGGTGTAAGCAAAACCAACCTTTGGTATACGTCTGTACTACACAGTTTGTGGTAGCGAGCTGAGCAGCCAGGCTTATCTCTAGAGGGACTGTGAGCAGTAAATGAAGTTACACAGCGGTCTTACAATCACAGTGGTTCAAGTAGACACTTATACTCAGGTTTCTTGGTAAAACACTTATAAATTTATTACACAATCATTTAGAAAACATTTACTAGGAGGCAACTTAATATTGTACACAAATCTACTTCAACACAAACCTAATAGTTTCTGAACAATTTAAGCTCCCTTGAACTAGGAGCCAACTGGCATTTCAGTCACTTTAAATGGGAAGGCAAAGGCACAAGTTAATAGAATAGGTCACAAATACTTTCTTAGGCAGTGCAAATAGTTTCGGTTCACTAGAGGACTCAATTCAGTTCAATAGGCTTAGGCCAAAGTCAATGGGCTAGTGTCTTGGATAAGAAAGAGCAGTTCTTGTAGTAAACGGTAAAGTCTTTGCCAAAGTTCTCAGAAGTAGTTTGTACGAAAAAGAATAATTTGTTGGGTCACAAGCTGATTAGGCCTGCAAGTTGGGAAAGTTCTGTGAACTTTCACCGCGAGAGGTACGTTCTCTCAATCGGGTTGGCACAGTACCTTAAAATGAAGAACAGGATGCAGCTGAAGACGTTGGTTCCTGCAGATCTCACTGTTACTGAGCCTCAGTCATGGGGACAAGAGGGAGGACGTCGGGGGACTCCTGCACTGCACCGTATCGTCGGAAAACGCTGACAAAACGGATTCACTTCAGTTCCAGTAGCTGTAATTCAAGCACACAAGCTGGTGGGTGTCCGGTCAAAGGTTCGACACCAAAAGGATCGAATGCAATAGGGTCGAGGCAATAGGACCGAAAACCAAAGGGTCGAATTTTTTTTTTTAAAATATATATATTTTTGGGGTTTTCGTATAGTAACAAAGTGGTTTTTACACCAAAAACAGGGGTTTGTGGGGGACAGCCCCCCCCCCAATAATAAATAAATAAATAAATAAAATGTCGACCCTTTGATTTTCGGTCCTTTTGATTCGACCCTATTGCATTTCGGTCCTTTGGATTTGATACTTTGACCTATAACCAAGCTGGTGTCCCTCTCCCTGGTTAATCCTAACCAGCCTTGAGAATGGTATCCAGGTGGCGTACGATTTTGTTGGTCTCACCAACTCAAAGGAAGAAGTCGTCCTTGAAGGGGCTTCTTTGTCGAGATGAACTTGGCATTTCGGACCTGTAGCAGGGTTTCACTGGGCAAACCAACGGTCCAGTGGTTGCAGCAGCCAACCTCTTCCAGCTCATCTTCGGTTCTTTCGTTCCAGTGGTCGACTCTGCCTTCCAAGTCCACAGACCCGCATTTTCTCCCTTTTTTTTATTCCAGCCTAGCTGCCACGCACCCAGCAGGGTGCTGTCCTTGCCAGACAGCCAGCCAATCACGTCAGAGTGCATTTGGGTCTCCTAGGAGACTAAGCACAGGGAGTTCCGGGCACCTCCCTCACTTTCTGCCCACCCCAGACACTCAAACGCCAGAGGCGGTCTTCAGTCCTGAAGCCCGCCAAAGGCATACGAACAAAGGGACCAAACCTGGTTTGGTGCGCAGAGAGAAACACTAGAAGGACCTTTCCAAAAAGAAATGGCAAAAAAAGAAGACCGGGACCCGTTAAACAAAGGGGTTTAAGGCGCCATCTTGAAAAACATGGCTCCCGCGATTTTTACCTAACTTTGTTTGCGGTTGAGGAAAAAATCATGGTAGTTCGTTGTAAAACCACTGCCACCAGCCATTTCGATAGAAAAGGGTAGATTTTGACTGCTACATGAGTGTCTAAACACAGGGGATACTAGGTAACCCCTCCAGCACTCTATATCAAGATAGTGTGTGCTGGGTCTAGGAATTTTAAAAGACTAGTGAAGTAGATTTAACCTTACATTCTCTGGGAAACAATAGTTTATCCCAGAGAAGGTATCTAAACCTTTTGGAAGGCTAAAAGACATCCCTGTGTTACTGCACTGAAATGATGATGCCTATGGAGTTGTCTAAATCTCCATAATCCAAGAACACAAGAGTAAAACACACCTCAAAATACATGAGTGGGGAAAAAAGGCTCACACTCTTCCAGGGTACATTTTTGCGGGGGGTCTCTAAGGTGAAGGAAATTAGCACATTTAGGAGAATTCTCCCTAACACACCCGTCGATAAAAGAATGCTATACCCCTACAACATCTGTCCTCTCCTGCCACATACTGCATTTTACATGCACTGCCAAACACTTCATTTCAATAGCCAGATGTTGTGTGCTCCCTCACCTGAAACATTTCATGACTATATAATTGTTGTCGTCCTCCCTCCCATTTGAGACATTCAACCTAGATTCTCTCAACACTTGACTGCCATTGTCCATATCTTCTAACCTTGCTCCACTCACTTGTTTCCCTGGATTGTCCTGTCCAATTGTTCCTCACTCTAGAACGTTGTGCCGTTCCCATTAAGGCATTAGTCTCTCCTTGTTCCTTCACTGTCAATATCAATTTTCTTAATACTGGATTCTGTGTGCTCCGCCTGTTTAGCTATTTCAATCGCTCTATCATGCATGGGGTCTCTATTTCTACAACTCCTTCCTGGCCCGATCATTTATACCTTTTATCATTAATTGGCCACGAACATGCTCCTCATGGCAATGTCCAAACTCACATTTCAGTGCTAATCCTCTCAGAGCACACACAATATTTTCTATAGATTCTCCTTTCTTCTGTTCGCATGCCAAAATAATAGAGTCAATATTTAATGTTCCTTCACTCCAAAATCTTTATCTAATTTCGCTATGCAAACCTGTGAAGAGGGTCCCTGGAATGCCCCTCCTCACCCCCATGAACATGATGGCCCGAATAGTCAAAAATGCACAAAGTCACTCACTGGTCGGCCAGGCCCCAGGAGGACCAGTGACTGACACGTATGCAAAAAGATATTCTCTCAGACAGCCATTCAAACCTTATCCAGTGATTTCTTTATAGATACAGGTGGTTCAACTTTGGTCATGGACCCAAATGCCTCGATAGATGATGTTGAATAATGCTGATAAACCACTGTGTTGTCGTCCACCACGACATAGCCACATTAGTCACAAAGTCACACACAGCCATGCACGCGTTACACAAACACACACTTGTATACACAACATGCTTCTACAGTTCTGTAGATAGAGGACAGATGAATACTGTCAAAAGCTTTTATTATTTTCTCATCAGCCGAGTGCAGAAACTCTGAACGCAAGTGTCATGAGAGGACAAAGGCAGTGAATATGGCAATGGAAATGTGCACAAGATCACACAGTGAATACCTTTTGAGTCACATGCAGACAGGAACCAAGACACATGTACACTAAAACCCAGGATGTGCAAGTAGAGCGTGATAACAATACAAATATATGAAAAGGGATGTGGGGTAAGCACTTGGAAGCTTCTTATGATTTCAAAGAAAGTCAGCAAGCTCCTTACCCACAATTGCTGTTACAGGTATGGTCAGGGCTAAGCCCACATATAGGGCAAGAAACGCCAGGATCTGTGAGCTAACACCCTTGATGGTATTGTATAAGGTGATTTAAAGACAATAATCACAAGGACGAGAAATACTACGTGAAATGTCAGTAAAGTCCACGAACCCTGTTGATCAAACAGGGATCCAGAAAGGCTATAACAGCAAAGGGAGGATAACTTAATGCATAAGACTCATGACAAGGGACGACTAGGAATAGTGATTACAGAATAGTAAGGAAAACATAGGCATTCACCAAGAGCTAGCTAGCTACATCAGCACACCAAGCCCAATAGTCAATAGGAAACAGATGGAGAAGTGCAAGGATAACCCTGGAATATATTCCAAGAGAAAGTAAAGGCACAGAAGCTGGGAAAATGAAATTGCAATGGCAAAACCTCCCCCTGCCCATCTAGGGAAGGAAATGCAAAATGATAAATCTATAAACGTGGAGAGACTAAAGTATCAAAGTTTCACAGCAGCATAGGGCAAAGTCAAAGAAATATAGCACACAGGCAAACTGGACTGCACAGAAAAAGGAAAGCATTGGGAGAAAACAGAGGAGGGCAGAAAGGCAATCCAGGAAGCAGAAATTACTAATAAGCTCATTAAATTCGAAATCCAAGGAAAAGGAACAAGAAAGTAGAAACTAGACTTTAATTTAAGAACCAGGAACAAGGGACCAGTCATAAACATGAACACTTCATCAATGACGAGCGCTGGACTGAAGCAAACTGAGGCTTTTAAAGCTGCTTAACGAGCACACGCCTCAGGTGTGCTGCTTGCTGCACCTGCCAGCCACAGGTGTTGCTTATCCTCTACCCAACCTTGTCCTGCAAGGGCGGAGATGAAGCAGTGGGCCAAGCATTCTGGGAAGCATAGTCTTTTGATTAAAGCAGCATGCTGCCTGCCAAAAACCTGGTATGGATCCAGAAGGCAAGTTGCATGGAAAATAAGTATTTAGTGCTCCCAATTCACCACAGCACTGTAGCATAAGGTTCGGAAGGAAAATCTAGTATGGCATAAACACCAAATCATGCCTCCGAGTGGTGGGAATGGGAGAAAAGGGAGCGAAGCGTGACAGCAAGGCAAGAAAGAGATGCAGAGCAAGCTTGCAGATGCTTATGACAACTAACCCTATGGAACTACAGGATCACATAAGGAGCCTGGCAGGACCAAATATGAATAACCTATCTAACTAAGGAATTTCTTATATAGCGCAATCACTCACCCAAAGGTCTCAGGGCGCTTACATTAACATATACAAACACATAACACTTAAGCCCCATAGAGGAGAGAAGAAAGTAGACGCCATGAATCATGGCGACTAACAGGTCCTGAGGGGTAGCCAGTGATCTTAAAGCACCATGTGGAGATTAGACATCAAAAAGAAAGGGCTTAAGGCGTTTTCTGAATTGTTGCAGTGTAGTGGACTGTTTGAGATGAAGAAGGATTGCGTTCCAGTTCTTTGGACCCCAGGCCACAAAACTTGCTTCACCCAATTTCTTCAGGAGGGTACGTGGTTGTGCCAGTAGCAGAAGACTGCTTGACCGTAGCGTACGCTTAGGAAGTGCTATCTGGAGCCTAGTTTTTAGATATTCCGGGGCTTTGCCCGAGAGGCATTTAAAAACTATTACTAATCCTTTGAATTTAAACCGCTGCTCAATAGAGAGCCAGTGTAACTTTTTTCGATGCTCTGTAGTATGAGTTTGACGACTTAAGCCACAAACAGCTCGGACAGCTCTTTTCTGTATTGTTTGGAGACTCCTAATATTTCTTTTAGAAGTTCCTATCAGGAGACTATTGTAGTAGTCTAACTTGGTATTGACTATAGCTGCTGCAATGGATGCTCTTTTGGCTTCAGACAAATATGGTCGTATTTGCCATAGGAGATGTGTGAAGAAGCTGCAAGATGACTTGAGATACGATACATGCTTCTGGAATGTCAGATGAGTATCAAAGTAGACTCCCAGTGTCTTTACGGAGTCTGATACATGAATGTTGTTACCGCCAATTACGAAAGCTTTGTAATCTGGGTCCATATTTTTATGCCTAAACGGTGTACTGATAACCAGCAGCTCTGTTTTTTGTTATTTAAGGCGAGAGAGTTCAGAGCCATCCATTTTTGAGTAGTATCATAGATTTCATTTACAGTAGCCAAATCGACCTTGTAGACCACAGATGGTTTAATCACTATCTGCGTGTCGGCGGCGTAGTTAGAAAATTGTATGCCCATTGATTTTAACAAATCACATAGGCATTTGATGTAAATATTAAAAAGTAGCACGTATATGAAACGTAGCACGATATATAAATGTGTGGAAATCATAGTATAAGTATAACGAGGATCACATAAGGCCACAAGCCACAGGCTGAGTGATGAGGGAAAACAGAACCAGGCTGCACAGAACAGGAAGGTCGGGGCTCCCAGCCAAGGTCAGAGACAAGCAGCACATTCCAAACCTAAAACGACAAGGGGCCAACTGCAGAAAAACAGAATAAATCCTCATAAATTGCAGACCAAAAGAGCTTTATTTCATGGTCCTCAACCACGTGATGCAGTCGAGCTCCACACCCGTCGTAGGAAGACCAACAGTTTTCAACACCACAGACATGAAGTTAAACATGAACAAGTTAACGTTGCAACATAGGCAAAAGTGGTACTGCTAACAGATACATTGGGAACACAGTAATTCTCATCACCTTGAAAATGTGCACAGAGTACTGAGAACAAAGCTGTGTCCCAGGCCTGAGGAAACCAGTTCCAGCCAATCGGGGGACAGAAATCCAGGGGTGGATGTAAGGGGGAAAGGGCCAATGGTAATCCTGGGACGCTACAACAATGTAAGAGGTTTTTTTAGGGAAGGGCCCATATTGTGACAATGCTCTGCAACAAATAGGTTTGACACAGGTTTGGAAGCAGTGACTCTGGAGATTTCTGAATGTCCTGTATGATCCCTGTCGACAGTTCTAACTTGCCCTTGGCTGAGTCATCCGTTTGTTTTGAGGGAGGGTTTTTGGGCCCTGGGAGCTGAACGGGTAAGCTTGTTGTAACCCCCAGACCTCTGGCTTACCAAACCTCACCAACACTTGGAATGTGTTCATAACAAGTTCATCACTAAGCTGTGCTGGTTCTGCTGGGCGTTTCCTTGGGTTATGCTGACGTGAGGGAGGTATGGTATCACAAGTAGACACTGACACAAGAGCTGCAAGTTTCAAAACCTTTATTGATGGTTTAAAAGGAGTTGGAAAACTCCCATCTTGCCCTGTAACTAAGATTGGAGTATTCTCGATCATCAAACAAAAAGAAAATACAGTCCTAGTCAGTCCTTAGTCAAAATAAAATGGCCTACTCTAATAAACCGAATGCCTGCCCTCTTTCTAATACAATAAATGTGTAAAGGAAATGTGTAATGCAAAATGGAAAATCAGTGTTCAAAGGAAATGTCAGAATGGCTGGGCTGAATAAACTCCCTTCCCCACATTTTGTAGCAAGGGGTAAGGTAGCACACTTGGACCTTGCGACACACTCTGGCTTCCAACACAAGGATGCAGTTTGTTTTGTGGACCAGGGCCCACTTGGCATTCCACGAAAAGTAATAGTTTTTCCTGCTCAACATCTCTGCTTTCTTTCACTCTAGTTCAGGTCACCTTTTAATTTGTAATACAGTTCAACAAAAGTTTGTTTCCTTCTGGTTACCACAGTTCAGTAAAGGTTTCCCTCCGCCGGGCGCAAACCTTTCAATCACAATTTGTGAGTGTTTCAATCACACCTTCATAGGCTTCCCTCTTTTGGGTTCAAGCCTTCTTTCACTTTCCTTCCGCTGTCGAAGACTGTCAAAACTGCAAGGCTTTTGCTCTTACCTCGGCATGACCACTTCGACCTTCTTTTCTCAAATGTCACTTTTTCTCTCCTACACGAAGGCTTCTTGGTAAATGTAGTTTCGAGCACAGTACTTATTTCAAAGATCTCTCACATCCAGGTTTATCTCTACTAGGATCAAACCTAACAGTTCATATCTTGCATCTCAGTTTCTTTCTCTTCCCGCCGCTTCTATGGCATCCGACATTTCACTGAGACCTTCGATTGGGCAATTTTCTTTCGCCGGACCACTCATTTTCTTTATATCTTTAATTTACAGTTCTTTACAATGCTTTGCTTTCTCACGTCTTATCAGCACACGCACAACCTTCATTAGTCGATTACTGTTGCCATTAAGTTTCATGTAACACTGAACAGACTTTCATTGCTTTCATTAACTCACATGCTGTGTCAATTAATTTTCGTCTTTCGTGACTTTGATCCTGCTGATGCCACAACTGCTGATGCACCTCCCCAATGCTGCCGTTCACCTGGGAGGGTGGCTGGTATCCTTGAAACACAAGAGGGTTGTTTCTTCTCTCTAGCTGGGCTTCCTTGCGCAACCTTCAAAGCCCTTCGGAGGTAACCATCTCTCGCTGGGATGTCTAAGGTTTCTCCGTACCTCAGTTTCATCATTCACCCTGTTGCTCTTCTCCACCTAGATCGCCGTCGCCCTGGAAGGAACTGCTCCTTCTCGTGCATCGCCTTGCTCAGAGCGTGTCTTGGTGTTCCACCTTTTAACCATGTGGGGAGAGCAAATAGGTACCAGGTGTATGTAATTAAGATCAAGTGCCTGACCCTGACTGATCTTATTAGTGTGACATGTCCAATGTATTGTATGGGTGGTACTCCTTTTAGCCTCAGACCTCCTCTTCCTCAGCTCAGTGTTTGTGTAGGAAAGGGGGGGGGAAATCTGGGAAGTTGGAATATCCTATAAAATAGGTTGGGACAGGGGTATTTGGAAAGGGGGGATACCATGTCTCGCCATCAGGCATTCCTCCTCTACTCCCCGAGGACCCCTTCACCCAGGTGATCTTCCCGCACTTGTCCATCCCCAGGGTCTGGATCCAAAAGCGATGGCCGTGCCCTGGCCACCAGACTAAGGGATCCCCAGGGACTAGGCTATGAAACACACCCTCTGGTTTTTCACACTGGGCAGGAATTACACAATGATAAAGTAACGCCTCTTTTCTCTCCAGTGAATAGATTGGGCCATACACCGACAATAAGTATTTTAGAAAGTACTCCTTCCAGTCGATCATTGGCTAACCTGTGTTTGGAAGTAAAACCGCAGGGCTTTGAGCACTGGTCATGCTGATTTACTCCTTTCTTAAGGGGGGGGGGGCAGGTGTGTGTGTGTGTTATTCCGATTCTCCAATGGATGGCAGCGTGAGCCTACTACAATTTTACATACACCAGATCAATAATAAATATTTCACCTTGGTCACTTGGCAACTCTGTGAACATGCAGGAATGCTCTGAATAGCAGAAGATAAACGTGCACTCACGTGATGTCTTTCCTGTGTGCACGGCTTAGCTTGCTGGTGCGCGCACTCTGTTGTGTGCAAGCTTGTCAGTTTCCATTCGATATTGTTATACCTCACGGACTAGCACTGAGCTATCTAGTGACCTGAACTGTCACCGCTACCTCAGTTTCAACGGCTCATTCCTTCATTAAAACGCTTCAGTGTACACCACTGATGTGCTAATGGCCTCCTTTGGCTGCAGCAGCATCTGACCCTGCCCCTCTATCAGGTGGGCTCATTCCCCCCAACACATTGCCACTTTTTTAAACTGCTGCAGACATGCGTAACTGCTGAAATCGTCTTTTTAAATCCACACCACATCTTAACTTCTTTCCATCTTTCACTCCAACCGATCTCTGTTCCATTCTAGCATTCTGTCTATATCATTCTTCCACCTGACCCATCAGCATTCCACATTTCCTGTTCTCAAGTTCGTCTCATAAATACTTTTCCTAACCTTCTGTTGGTGTAATGTCTCTTTTCTCCACCTTTAGAAAGAAGTGCAGAGAAGTGGTGTAGTGTTACCACTTCCACCTTCAGTGGCTTGATGTTAATCCACTTCTCTTTGCTTCCTTCTACCCTATGCTACTCCTTCGCCTCCTTGTTATTCTACTATTCCTGCCCCTTACTGCATTCTATCACATCCTCCTTCTCCTTCCAGATACTTTGCCGCTTTGTTTATCAGTTCTTGCACCAACTCCTTATCTCTTTAGTCTATCTCCTTTTTTCTTATCCAACTACCTCTCAGTGCCCCCTCGCTCCAGCTGTCTATTCTCCTTCCCACCTCCTGTACCGATTTGGGTACCTCTTGTTATAATCGGTTTCTCCAATTCTGTACCATCTGTCCCACCTTCTTGACCCTTTTGGGCACCATCCTATCAATTCTCTGGCTCGTTCTCCTTCCAGCCCTTATGGGTCTTTTTTCTCTCAACCATATGGGCCTTTCTTGCCCCAACGCCCTGGAACTTTATTCCCTCAGCCTGTTGGTCCTCTTTATTCCCCATCTCCAAGGTCTCTTTCCCCAGACTCCTGGGTCTCATTGCAGCTTCCTGATGACACCCTAACCCATTCTTTTGGGCCTCTGATTCAGCCTCCTACTCTCCTCAAGGCCCATGAACACCACTCCAATTTCCTATCTCCAGCTGTTGCTCAAGCTCTTTTTGTTCACCTATCCAGCCAACTTTGAATGAGCTCTTTCTCCTTAACTTTCAGCTTTCTAACACAGAAGCTGCATTTTATACTCGCCCTCTCTCTGCTGTTAGGGTTCTCAGTGTGGTAGCTGGAATTGTTGTTGGTTGACGGGTAACAACCCTGGGGATGGCTTAGAGCCTTGATGTGGTACTTGGAATTGGCTAGTTCCTCCAGTTGGGTGATCCTCTCATTGGTGGTCACAGCCAAACCTTGCCCTCAGTGAACTTTTACCAATATATATGAGTGGAGACCTTGTGCAATGAATGGATGACTGCCTCTTGATTTTCCCATCCTAATTCTAGCCCATTAACTCTGCTTTAGGTTTAAATGGGGTTCCTGCATCCTCATGTGTGTTTCAGAGTGTGCAGGAACTGACGTTCCTCAATTCCCTTAGTGAAGCAGGAACTTCTTTGGTAGTAATTTGGGTAGCCAGAGTATTCTCAAGCTGCTTTCTACACCCAATATCGCATGTCTTATGGCAGCACCGGCACTCTCCACCATCATGGCGCGTCTGTCACAGCTCATCCCCTTCACCTCTTCTCCAACCTTTTCCCCTACTCCTTCCTCAAATCCTTTCTTCCAGCGTGACTTGTGCTCTTGATTCCTTTCTTCACTCATTTCATCCCTGCCTTCTATTAGTATATTTGCCTCTCCTTATACTGACCCAGCTGCCTCTACTCTTCCTGTTCACTCTTGATTTTCAGTTTCCATCGAGACCACTCTTCCCCTTCCAAAGTCTCTAACAGCACTGACTCTCCTTCTCTTCTCGCTCTTAGGACTTCCCTTCATAAAGCTGTACGTTGCTGTAAGAAATCTCAATCCCCTAACAATCTTTTTGCGCTTTCCTCTCTTCACTCTTCCTATGACTCCCTGTTGCTTGATGCCAAAAATTGCTACTACTCTTACTTCCCATCTCCTTTCCTCCATACTGTATGGGCGGCCCTTGCGAGGGACGGGAGACGGAACCTTTTTCACCAGAAAAACCTTCTTCCCCCTTTAAATTTAGAGGCACGCAGCCGTGCGGCCCTCGGAGCATGTGCTACCCTGACTCCGCCCTCCGGTGCCACACCTCAGTCCCCTTTTCCGCAGCGACGGGAATAGGCCGAATTCACCAGCGCTCCTCAGTTTAGCTTCGGCCATGTAATTGCGCGCGCAGATCCTTCTTCTGTCTTTGGTCTTTTTGATTACAGATACTCTGTCCTCAGGCGTCACGCTTCTCCCCTGCGCATGTCGACAGCCAACAGGTTTAGCAGGATCCCAGCCTGTGACAGGCTCTTTCCAACTTCGACCCCCACACTGTCTGCCTACGTTGCCTTGACCCCGACCACGGTTGGGAAGCTTGTACAGCATGCGCCGCACTGGCCTCCAGGTCTCTGAAGAACAGACTAGCCAGGTGGTGGGAGCTCTTCCAGAAGCCTCCTCACGAGGACATGAAGGACTTAATTTACCATCGATCCAGGCCCAAGGTAGGGCCTCTATTCTCAGTTGCACCCCGCAAAGGAGACTCGCGAACCGAGGCTCCCTCAGTTACCGACCTCCAGGCCGAGGGATTCACAGATCCTCCCAGTGAAAGTGTCAGGGAGCAGGGTAGGCCTCATGATCCACACCCAAGAGTCCTGGAGGGGGCTGGTGTCATGATGCCTACCCCCGGAGCACCAGGCCAGGCCCAGCACCCCCGGGAGCAGGCATCATGCCCCCGGGTAAAAGCCCGGCGGCCCCTTATAGGGGCTCTTTGGACTCTGTCCTGGCGCCTTTGGCGCCAGGCTCATGTTGGACATCAGTCCTGGCGCCATAGGCGCCAGGCTCATAAAGGAAAGTGTTTGGTGCACTTACCTGATGCAGACCATGCTGCATGAAGACCCAAGCCAAATGAGGCTTAGGAGGGACTATTTTACTGAAGGGACTATTTTGTTACTTGGGTGGGGCTGTGGAAGAATACTTACCTAGGACTTCTTCCAAGGCTATTTAAGCCACGCCTGGACAGCCACAAGTGCTTCGCGTTGTTCTGCATCCCAGCAGCTGAACGTCACCGTGTCTGCTCCTGCACCTGGACTCCAGCCACGCCCGCCTCGAACCTGGAACACCTGTAAGGAAAGAAGAGAAGAGAAAGGTGAAAACCAAGAACTTATTCAAACTTCTTACCTGCATCCGGAATCTTCACGCCAGCATTCTTGAAGAAAGACTTCCATTTAAAAGCATCACTTCACTCACCTGTCCTCGAGACATCTCCCGGCTCCATCGCGGCTGTCAGCACCGGTCGCCACATCTCTGCACCTAGGGGAGAGAAGAAGAGACAAAAGGTGAGCAGAGGGAACACAGGAGGAAAGCCGAATTTTCAGCCATAATACTTACCGGCTTTTCTTGGTGAACCATTCCACATTTCGGGTCGGCGCCGCTTCGTTGGCAGGTACCGCACCCCGGCCCCTATGGGGAAAGGACAAAAGACATTACTGGGGAATTATAAAGACATTTAGAGGGGTCGCCCTCATCACTAACTCACCTGATTTTACCATCGTCAATTTAACCCCTCAACGCATCGCCTTCGTTCTGCACCTGAAATAAAGGACAGAGCACAAGTTAGGAAGACAACATAAAAAGAGGCTCACACTTGAACTTTTGAATCTTCATACTTACGGCGTATCGCTCAGAAAAGTCAAGTGGATTTTTCCAGCGCCATTCTGAAAACCAGTGAAGTAACTGGACGAACGCGCGCCCCTGCACCAGAAGCAGGATGGAGAGTTCATCCTTCCAAACCATAAGGTGAGCTTAAACCGGGGGTTTTGGAGGAAGTCAAGAGAAGAACGAAGGGGGAAAGGGGGGAGCAAGCACACTATTCTGCAGACAGTTAATCCCCTTTCGCATCTGCAGAAGGATATTCCCACGGGCCAGACAAGCAAGATTTGGGGGTCCTGTTCAATCGGTGGTCCGAGTTCTGCACATCACGCTTGAAGAGGCCACAGCAACCCTAACTAAACCAGCGCCTCCGTGGGAGCCAGGTGAGCGTTACAGCTGGACCCAGTGAGCCGAGCGACACGACACAGGCACGTGGAAGGCAGCTCGACAAGATGGCTGCCGTGCCAGACACAGGGTTTCGGCAAAGAGTGAGTGTCAAGGTGGACTGGCATTAACTAGGTACGTGGCCTACGGCATATCCTTCATTGACGCAGAGTTGATTCTCTGTGCGTCCATATGGGCAGGGTACGCAGCAGCCCCAGCAGCCTCCAGCGGCCCCTTCTATATTACCTACCACCTCTTCAGCCTATGAGGACAGTTTCTTTGAGAAATTCCTCAGGTTCATGAAATCTCCTCAGAACGGGGGTGTCCTCAGGGATGCTGTCAGGGAAATCCTCCTGGCTATGCTAGCGGGACCACAAATGCCTCAGCCAGCGCCTCTGGCCCTGCCGCAGCCTTTGCTGCCTGCTCCGGCCCCTCTGCCTGTTGCGCAGGCGGTTCCACAACAGCCTCAGCCTCTGGCTCCGGCCTCCGTACCTCACCCTCTGGCTCCAGTCTCCATACCTCAGCCTCCGGCTCCCAACACCCCTCCTCCGGTACACGATCCTCCGGACCCTCAGGTGGACACCGATGACGAGGAGGACCCTGACACGCCCTCCTCAGCCAAGGCCTTCCACGAACATCTGGCTGGACTGGCAGAGTACTTGGGCCTTCCTCAACCCAAGGTAGAGCAACCAGCAGAGGGGGTCCTAGCTGAAGCCCTCACGCAATGCCCCTCTGCTAAAACGGGAATCCCTATGCAGACTGACGTAGTCGCCTTGGGAAAGAAGGACTGGCTCAAACCCCACTCAGTCCAGCCGGTCAATCGATGCCTGGATGCCAATTACAGGCAGATAGAGGGGGATACACTCTTGCTGTCTGCACCTCCTCACCCACACTCTTCGGTGATCGCCGTGGCATCACTATACTTCAAACCACATTCGTCCTCAGCTACCTCCTCGACAGTGTTGCTAGGCAAGGAGGAGATCTTGAAGGCGTATGGGAAGAAGCTGTATTCCAACGCATCTTTACATCTGCATCAGGCCAATGCTGATGCCATGTTGGCAGCCGCCAACCAGAGGCTTTCGAGGGTGCAGAGTTTATGCAGCAGGGCGCGAAGCTGAAAGGTGCTGGAGGCCGGTGGAGGAACACGAGAGGGAGGCCGGCGTTGGCAGGCAAATGTGAAAAACAGACAATGAACATTGATTTGAATAGAAATGAGCATGGATATGAATACCGATTTGAATGAAAGCAAATAGAAGTACTTTTTGTATACTGAACGGAGTGAAAAGCAAGTTTTGAGCACTCTTGAATATTGAGCAGAGTCAAAGAAAGTTAGTAAATCTGGCTGATACCAAGAACTGCATTATGAGACAATCATTGGCCAAAGCCATGAGAAAACAAGAAACTGTTTGTTGTCCGAAAACATGCATTGGCAAGAGCCAAGAAAATGCAAAGCATAACAAGTGCATAGTGGCCAATTCAGCCACGGTAAAGTCACAAAAGAGTGCGACAGAAGTCAATAAAGCAAACATCATTATCAATTTGAAGCAGTGGCTTAGTGGTGATGGAAAAGCAGCAAAGAAGCGGTAATGGTTGCGTGACCTGTAATGGGTGAACCATGTGATCCAACAACTGCGCCTAGACCTAGTGCACTCTTGTATGGAAAAGCCACTGAAAGCACCCATAAAGATGCTTGTGTTTAAACTATGACAACTTCTATGTGGTTCTGAAATGAGGAAACTGAATTACCAATGTGAACTAGTGAACAGTAACAATACCAGCGGAGCTGGGAAGTGTCCCACGGAATTGTTGGTTTTGAAAAGCTGGAAGATGTAAACTCTTGGGGAAGGGAACTCTGGTACATTATGAACTGTTTTGTTCTTGGGGAAGAGAAGCTGATTGCAAGCCAAGAGCTGGAAGAAGCTCTGAACTTTATTTTGAACACTAATAATTTTGATGCTGACATCCTTACCCATTGTATACAGTTAGTTGTGAGGGCAAGTATAGGTTTTTGGACACTGACATACATTTGCTTTGGACTTCCTGACACAGACTATCCTTAGTTTTCCTTGGGTAGGGAAATCCCACCTTGGCATAGGGCAAGTTAGGCCTTACCCCATCCTGCATTTTGGGTTAATAAACGTTTGAAGATGAAACTTGGTTCTGTCGTCTACGACTGCTTCTTGATGCCTTCCCAGTGCTCATCCCCCCCTTTTCCCTTCGTCGTCCCAGCTTACTCTTTCCTTCCTCTTTGTCTTCCTTCCTTTCCATTACTGATTCTGATACTGCTTCTTTCTTATCTTGTGCTCATCCCCCTGCTTCTCCTGTTGATCCCATTACTTCTTCCCAGATTCCCACCATGTACCCTCAGCTCATCCCATTTCTCATCTTTCGTCAGTCTTTTCTGTTCACATACTATCAACTTTCAAGTGTACAACAATCATTCCTATACTGAAGAACAATCCTTGTATCCTAGAACACCTGTGAATTTTCATCCTATTTCTGTTCTTCCCTTTCGTTCTAAACTATTGTAATGGGTTGTCTATACCTACATCCTTTCTTACTTAAACCTGTACTCTTTACTTCCTTCTATGCAGACTGGCCTTAGCCCGTCTCGCTCCATTGAAACTGGTCTTCTTCATGTCTCAAACCCTACTTCTGGCTCTCCATAATAAGCACTCTTATATTCTCAACCGTACTGATTTATTTGCAGCTTTTGACATGGTAGACCACCCTTCTCTTCATTTCTTTCTTGCTTCTCTAGGCCTCTATGGCTCTGTACTTCAGTGGTTTGGTTCTTACCTCTGTCCAAACTTATTCTGTCTCCTGGCCTGGTTAAACCTCTTCTACTGGTCTTGTATGGTGCCCCCCAGTGTTCTGTACTTGTCCCACTTCCCTTGTCTCGCTATACTATACCCCCCTCTCTATTTCCCAGATCCTCTTTCAATCTCTTATCCCATTTCTACCCGTATGATTTACATATGTTCTTCTTTGTCTTCATCTTCTGATACCCTTCACTCTTCTGTTTCCACCTGTCTTTAAGCTATGCAAGCCTGGATGCACTCCATTTTCTCCACCCTAATCCTCCCAAAACTGAAATCCCCCTTTTCTTTCCCCTGCTTATTATATTCTTCTTCCTGTACCTCCTCCTGGCTTGACCTTTTCACTCTCGTCTTCTTTCGCATTCTCAGCATTATATATGTGCATTCATGGCCCTCCCTCTCTTCACTCTGATTTCTTTTTCTCTCCTCTTAACTCTCATCTGTACATCCTGTATCTGATCCTAAACCACTCTGTCCTCATCTTGCTTTTGCTATTTTTCTCTTCTAGCTCACAAGCATTGAAAGTCTTCCCCGTATTATTCATCTTTCGTACCCGTTTAAAATCCATCTCCTTTCGCATCTTTCCAACAAATGATTTACTGTTCCGACTCCTTCATCTGACATTTTTTTTTAAAGTATTTTTGTCATTTTCCTTATTATAACAATAACAAACCCACCTCTTCCTCCTTTCCTCCCATTTCCCCCCCACTTCCCAAACAGCTGCTTATTGTAGTACAACGTCCAACCACCACTTCTCTGCATACCATATTCAGTCCTCAAATCAAGTCTAATAAATGTATTCTTTGCGGACACCAGTTAATTCGAGAGCCTTTGTGGAGGAAATCCAATACCAAATCCCAGTCCTCTTTGAACTTACTCTGATCCCCCTGAATCGCCCATGTCTCCCATTCCAATGAGACATAGTGCCAAATCTTCATTATCCATTCTTGTTCTTTAAGAGCAGAAGGCGTTTTCCATTTTTGTGCAATGAGCAACAAAGCTGCTACACTAAGAATCATGTATGCCTTTCTTTTGGATTTTGTTGATAAAACATCACCCAAACCCAATATTGCTTATCCAATGTGTCTATGTATTTGGGGCCCATATATAATTTAATCGCTGTGTAAACTCCATTCCAATATGGTTTCAAAATTGGGCACTCCCACCATATGTGTCCCAATAGCTTGGCATCCCCACCAACATTCTCCTGAGGTTTTTGGATAAAACCTATGCAATTTCTCAGGTGTCAGATGCCATTGTACCATTACCTTGACCCACATTTCACAGACTTGTAGTGCCCTCATAGGTTTTGGAATCCCCTTCCACACCTCCTGCCATTGCTGTTCCGATATGGGGTTACTTAAAACCATTTCCCATTGATTCTTATATCTCCACTTTAATTGAACTGGGACATCTCCAAGTAGCTTATATAATGCACCTACCATATGTTGGTCACCTGAGTCTGTAGTCAAATACAGTTCAAAGGGGGCTAAGGTCCCTCATTGCCAAGTGCTTATTTTCCATAGCAAGTAGCCAATGTCTTAGTTGTGCATACCTAGACCTTTCCTCTTCACGTAGAGAAAATTACTGTTTGCACTGTTGAAATGTTTTTATCTCTTGACCCTCCACCATGTCACCCATCTTTTGGCACTCAACTTCTTCCCATCGTCTAAGGGCTCCCTGCTCCATTCCCGGTGTAAACTGAGGGTTACAAAAAAGGGGTGTAAATGGGGAGGGAAATGGGGTGATACCAGTCTGCCGTACCACTGTATCCACACATCCCCTATCAAAGCCGTAATATTACTTTTATACATATTACCAGGCCTATCGTGCTTGGAACACCATAACACTTCTTCTAGGGGCCAACCAACCACTGCTCTATCGATCCATAGCCAGATTATCTCTTGGTCCCCCCCCCCCCCCAAACCATTCCCGGATGATCTGCAGCTTGATATTAAATTCTAAAATGTGGATCCCTCCTCTTGTGGCCGCCATTGGTACGTCCCATGCTACCCTTGGTTTCTTTCCTTTAAATATAAAGGTCCCCACCATGTTATTGAGGGTCTTAACAGATTTCTGAGGGACTGCTAGTGGTAAGGCCTGAAAAGAGTACAATACCCTTGGAAGGACCACCATTTTAATTACATTAATCCTACCCGTCCAGGAGATTATCGGAAAATTACAGATCTCCAGCCACTTTTTAGTTGAATCTAATAAGGGAGATTAATTGCTTGATACATAGATAGGGGCTTATGTTATTTGTGAGTGAAAATAACGAATTCCTATCTGTCCTCACATACTGACCAGTATCCATAAACCGTTCCTTTGGTACCGTTCCCCCTTATAACATCATTGCCAATTTATGAATATTAATTTTCAGGCCTGCCACTGCACCAAATGTTGCAAACTCTTTTGTTAGGCATGGTAATGAGCCAGCTACATTTGTCACCGTCAGAAGTAAATCATCGGCAAACGGCATCACTTTGTTCCTCGCCACCAAACTGTATGCCTATGATAGACCTCCCTTCCCGGATCCCAGATAAAAATGACTCCAGATGAATCTCGTACATCACCTGGGATAACGGGCATCCCTGTTTAGTACCCCTAGATACCCTGATTCCCCGAGAGAGATATCCATTAATTGCCAATCGTAATATCGGTGACTGATAATCTGCCTTGACCATTCGCACAAATCTCGGCCCTAACCCCATAGCTTCTATGGTGTGGAACAAAAAAGACCACGCCACCCAGCCAAAGACTTTTTCCGCATCTAATCTTATTACCCCCGCGAAAAGTCCTGATTGATTTGCCTTCTCAATCAAATGACTTGCCCGTCTTAAATTATCAAATGTTTGCCTTCCCTTAACAAAACCCGACTGATCCGGATGGATATGTGTTGGCATACATTTTTCCAATCGTGATGCTTTTTTTATTTTATTAGTTTTCATATAACAAGAAAACAGTTCCAAGGTGGTACCTCATACAGTGCCATCAATATACAAATCACATTACTACTTAATTCTACTCGCACCCCCACTTACTACTCCCCACCCCACACATGTCCAAAACCCTGCTAGTGTCAATGTTGTCAGTACTAATAAGGCTGGGATTCCCTCTAACCTTCCTGGGGTTCTGCACCCCTCTTTCTCTATAGTCTCTGCCTCAAACGGGGTCTGTAATACTCCCTCCCAGGCCATAATCCTAGTTATATTTTCCCTTTGACTAAGCTGTACCGCCCCTCTCCACACCATTGTTTCAGCTGAAGCCCACCTCTTCATATCTCGCTACCACTCCTCCACATCTAGGCCCCTGGGCGACTTCCATAGCAATGCTATGTTTAACCAATATGTATGCCAAATCCCATTTGGCAATATGTTCTACCACTTTAGGGCGCAGGAAGCGGCCCAAAAGCCCAGCTGCTGGGGCCTCCACATTCAATTCCAGGCTCCCTCTATTCAGTCTCCCCGCTTCCTTCCGCCAGTATAGTTGCACTATCCTGCATGTCCAGAACATATGGAGCAAGCCCGCCTGCTCATTTTTGCACCTGGGGCATGCTTGCGCTGTAGCACCTGGGAACCGTGAAATTCGTTGGGGCATCATATATGCTCTGTGCGTAATCTGCAGCTGTATCATTTGCAGTCTCACATTTCTTGACACCTTATGGTATTCCGGGATCCATGCTCATTGTGCATCTGTGAAATGGGCTCCCAGTTCCTCCTCCCATTTGCTGCTTATTGCCACAGGTTTGGGAGTCCTATTAGTCAGTAGGAAGTCATGTATCCTAGATATAACATGCCCCCCTTCCGATATGTCGTATAAAATATCTACCCTGGCGTGCTGTTCTTTCAATCGACTATACGCTGGCCACCTCTGCATTATCTCGCTTTTAATCGCGTTGTACAACACATATTGTCTTTTTTCCAAGCCAGTGTGGTCGATTAATTCTCCAAAGGGTATACAAGAGGCATCCTGCAGCAGATCACCTATCGTGGCTGCCCCCTGAGGTTCCCAGTACCCTTGTATCGTACGCCTCGCCGCCAACTAGGCTGCCACTACTGTAACCAGGGCAATCTGTACGAGAATGTCTGTCTGTGAGCCGAATCACTGCCAATGCTCTGTCCCAAGTCTTCACTCACAAGGACACTAGGTGCGGTCCGAGTTGTCCTTTGGGCTTCCTATTCTACACCAATTCCTTCAGATAATACTGCAACCCTTGGGGTCACAGTATCAGTGTATCCGGAGTCTGGTCATCTGCAAGTCAATCCACCACAAACTGCAGCTGTCCCGCTATGTAGTACAAATCAAAGCGCAGGACCCTAATGCCGCCCCTTTCATATTGTCTATGTAAAGTGGAGAGTGCAATCCTGTTCGTCCCGCCGTTTCATAAGAAGCTTCTGCAAATACTATCTAACGTTTTGAAGGACTGTGGTATGTAATATGGTACGTTCACAAAGAAGTGCAACAGGTGAGGCAACCCTACCATTTTCAATAATGCGGACCTCCCCTTCATGGAGAGTGGTAACTTGGACCAGAATTTCATGGAGCTTTGTATGCCTGCTAAGGCCTTGCACGTGTTATGCACATGTTCTGCAGCTGGACCATGATATATATTGACCCCTAAATAATATTGAAACGTGGTCCGTGTCCGCTGTAATGCTAACACCGGGAGCGCCCCGTGTCCACCTTAAGCAAGCCCGCTAACGAGAACCGCACTGATTTCTCTGTACTGACTGTAATCCCTGACAACCCTGCAAAGAGCTCCAGTGCCTCCAACAGCAACTCAAGCTTATCTTTCGGGGTTCTGTATATACAACAGCCTGTCATCTGCATACAATGATATCAGATGCGCAGCGCCGTCTATTATTATACTTGCTCCCATATACTCCTTTCTGAGGTGTTGTGCGATTGGTTCAATTGCCAGGATATAAAGAAGGGGGGATAGTGGCCAGCCCTGCCTAGTAACTTTACCCAATTCCCATGCAGCCGAGATACAACCGCTTGTTTTAACTCTTGCCATCTGTCTACTTTACACTAGTCTAACCCATCGAATATATGGCGTACAGCCAGTCCCACTGCACCGAATCAAACACCTTTCCTGCATCCAGTCCGGCTATGGTGCACGGGATCTCCCAGTCCGCTGTGCTGTCTATCACATGGTGCAGTCGCCTCAGATTCCAAGACACGCGTCCCGGGACGTACCCTGTCTGGTCAGGCTGCACCAGTGCATGTATTACCTTCTTCATTCTATCTGCCAATACGGATGTCAGAATTTTATTATCCTGATTTAACATTGATAGTGGCCTGTACAAGCTACATTCCGTAGCTGGCTTGTGGGGTTTGAGGAGGGGTATAATGACAGATTCCCTTAAGCTTGGGGGAGCACACCAGCCTCATAAGAGTCAGCAAAGGTGTTCAGTAGGTGCAGGGCCAACTTTTGGGCGTATTCCTTATAGTATTCTCCGGGAAGCCCATCTGTGCCCGGCGTCTTCCCTGTCAGCAGGGACTTAATTGTCCCTAATATTTCCTCCACCGTGATAGGTCCATCTAAGCCATGCCTTGCTACCTGATCTAATGTAGGGAGGTCTATCTCGCCCAGCACCCCTTCTAAGTGTTCTTGTGTTATCGAGGGTCCCTCTTTGTACAGGTCTTGGTAGAATTCCTGAAAGGCCTCAAACTCCTGCTTGGGTATTACAAAGTTCACCTTCTTTCGTGCATATCGAATGGATCGGACTTGGCTTCTCTCTTATATAACTATGCTAGTAATCGGCCTGTTTTATCCCCTTCTTTATGTTGCCTTTCTATATATTAGAATAGTTAAGCCTGCCCAACCTCTCCCAGAATTCAATGCAGTTCTGTGTTAGTGCTACAGCCTTCGCTGCGTCTCTGCCTCGCCCATCAGAGGACTGTTCCAACTTTCTTAATTGCGCTTCTGCCGAGGACAGCTCTCAATAAATCGTAGCCTGGACTTTCCCAGAACCCACAATGGCAGCTCCCTTGATCACAACCTTCAGTGCCTCCCAGAATGTTCCTGCACTGGCTACGCTACCTTCATTATATTTGACATACTCCACAATGCTTTTCCTGACACAGTCTCTAAATGGGGGGTTCTGTAAAGATTCTCCCCTGAGTCTTCATGTGGGTATTGGAGCTCTAGGGGCTTTACGGATGGTGCACAGCGGGTGGGCGCATACAACAAGTGCCCTAGAAATAGAACTTAGAGGAGGTGGTTCTACACTGGCGTAAGTCTGCTCACACTTCGTGTAGATTGAACCGTTAGTCAGAACCGTAGATAGAACCGTTCTCCCGCCATGTAAAGCTAATCTAAACGTTTAAAGTTACTTACAAACGGCATAAGGTATAAGGTATAAAATTAATGTTGTATTAATAACGTTAATTAGTTCCTCAGCAAGGCAGTAGACATTCCATGAGGGCACACTTGGCCCATTACTCCCAGAGTGTCACTGCAGTCGCCCTAGGCTTGGTGGCGGTCCGCTGCCTCGAGGGAAGGTCCCTTCTGCAGCCCCATCATCGTTTACGGGCCATTTTGTTTGATGCTCCCGTGGTCTTCTCTCTTCCATTTGGACCTATTTTCTCCCTGTCCATCCGCGCCTGGGCTTCCTCGGGAAGGTCAAAGAACCAAGCACGGTTCTTATGTATGATCTTCAGTCTTGCAGGGTAGATTAACATGTATTTCAGGCCTGCCGCTCTGAGTCTGGCCTTGACGGCCATGAATTGTGCCTGGTTTTTCTGCACCTGGAAGGTGTAGTCGGGATACACCGCTAGATCAGCAGAAGCTCTCCGCAATGCTCTCCCTTGCCTGGAGTAGGCCAGTATCTTCTCCTGGTCTTTGTAATTCAGGACCTTGCCAATTATTAGCCCAGGAGGCGCTCCTGGAGGCGGGCATCTGGTCAGCGCTCTCTGTGATCTCTCTATTGTGAATCCCTGTGTAAGGTTGCTGGGCCCAATCTCCTGGAGATGCATTTTTCGAATGGATTGTGTCCTCCAACGTATTCCACATCTTTGACATGTAATGCCCACAGCTGTGCACTTCGGAAACTTTTTCAGCAGAGGGCGTCCTGCGTCGATGACGTCGGGTCGATGGCCCTCGAAGGCCTCCGTCGAGGGCGACGTCCCTGGATGTTATAAATAGGAAGCACAGCACCCGTAGCCTCAGTTCCATGTTTTCCGCGAACGTGTTGCTTCATGAAACTCGGCGTGCCTCGTGTGTTTCTTCGACCCCTCCAACTCCGCGGTCTGGCTTGAAGACCTGTTGGGACTGCAAATCAAAAATGTCGATCACTGACCTGCATCGAAATTTGTTTATGGTGCTTGGGCGAGAGTCACTACACCGTCGACTGTTCTAAATGCCAGTCGCTGACTGCCAAGGCCTTGCGGGAGCAGAAGGGGAAGCTCCAGGTAGGTAGGGTTTCGAAGCCCAGTAAGTCCCGTAAATCCAAGTCGAAATCCAAAGGGGTGTCCACTGACGACTCGAGGGGTGACTCTGCATCGGGAGGAGGCCCGGGGTTCTCGGTCCACGAGTGGTTCTCGCCATTCTTCTTCCTCGTCGCAGCGTTCTTGGAAGCGCCATCACCGGTCGCCTTCCCGTCCTCCTCGGAGGATGGAGCCGCGAGGAAAGCGGCATGCCTGACGAAGTACTCGACGTCGGAGGAATGGGCTGCCTTTAAGGAGCAAATGTTGGCGATATTTCAATCGCAGGGCACGGGTCCGGTCGCACCTTCTAACGAAGCCGGCCAGGATCGGTCTGGTACCATGGCTCGTGCCTTCGGGCTCGGGTCTGCAACGCGACTCGCATCGGGAACCTTCGAGGTCCCATTTGGACAATGCTTCGAATAGTCGCAAGAGAAGTGCTTCTAGGTCTCGGTCCTCGTCCCCAGCGAGACCGCTTCAACCTACTAAGGGCTCTAAGCCGGCGTCAACTCGGTCGGCGCTGTGTCCGTCTGACTTGTGCAGAGTGGCATTGCCATCTTATCAGCCCACAAAGCCCTCGACGCCTTCAGGGATTTTTGGCCAAAATTTTCCGTTGGAGTTCCCCGATGTGGTGGATCCTCCTAGGAAGGCTGCTGTGAAGTCTGTGAGGCCCGTGTTGGGCTCCAGGCCCTCTTCCGTACCCAGGCCAGGGTTTCAACTCCCTCTGGATGACATTTATGAAGAGGAAGAAAGGTCTGATTTTGAGGACCCTGGTGAACTTGATGTGGCTCCAATCTTTTCTGGAGACAGTCAATTGGAGGAGTTGAGGCAAACCCTTCATGATGCCAGTAGGTTGGACACTTCTCCGGAAGTGGAATTTGGTAGGCCTGAGCCTGGGGTTCATGCCGAGTCCTTTGTACAGGAGGCTCATGGCTAGAGTCTCGGAGTATCTGGGCTGGTCCAGTCCTCCTGAAGACTTTGTACAGGATGATCTAACGGACATCTTAGATCAAGGTCCGTCCTCTGACCCGGTGTTACCATCTCAACTTACAGAAAAGGGTGGCTGCTGCTTGGCAGTCGCTGGAATCTCTTCCGGCTGTTAATAAATCGTTGACAAAAAAGTACTGCCCTTCCATTAGCGACCCCCAGCTATTTATCCACTCACCCCACTCCCGAGAGTTTGGTGGTTCAGGCGGCTTTGGCCACCTCGAGGCATGCGGCGTACCCTACCATCCCTCCTGATAGGGATGACAAGTACTTCGACGGTTGGGCTGGGAAGGTATTTTCTGCAGGGAGCATGGCATTGAATGCAAGGTTATCACACACTCTGTGGAACTGTTTCTTTAGCGGCTGAGCATATTCCTGAGGGGGAAGAAAGGGATGGCTTCCTGGTTCTCGTGCAGGACGGCAAGGATGCCATGTGCAAATCCCTTCAGTCGGGTTTGGATACGGCAGACGGTGTCAGCCGGTCCATGGCTGCGAGCACCGTTCTACGCAGATTTGCGTGGTTGCGGGTTTTGCTACGGATGTCCAAAGCCGTCTTCTGAACATGCCCTTTGATGGCGCACATTTGTTTGGCAACAAGGCTGACGAGAGCCTTGAGAGGTTGCAGACCTCGAAAGCTGCTGCAAAATCTTTAAGCGCAGCTGTGCGTCAACCTCTGCCTTTTCGTCCTAGGGGACGGCAGTGGAGGGGAGGTTCCAGCGAAAAAGTACCTGTGGTGGTCGGGGAATTGGAGGTGCCAAAGCCGCTGAGGCAGCTGCCTCTTTGCCTTCAGGCACGGCCGCAGCCGCTTCCAAACAGTTATGAGGCCGTGTCCCATGGTTCGCCGGTTGGGGGCAGACTGTCTCAGCATCTCGAAGAGTGGCGAGCCGTTACTTCTGATGCGTGGGTTCTGGAGACCATAGCCCACGGCTACTGCCTTCCCTTCCTACAGCGGCCTCACGACAATCCCCAGGGAAACTCTTTGAAGCTTCCAGATCCGCTCCTTGTGCAGGAAATCTTAACCCTGCTGGAGAAAGGCGCTATAGAACTGGTGCATGTAGCCGAGAGGAACAAGGGATGGTATTTCCCTTATTTTTTGATACCCAAGAAAGAAGGGGGATTGAGACCCATCCTGCACTTGCATTGGTTGAACAAACTTCTCAGGAAGGACAGGTTCAAGATGGTTACTCTTTCTCAAGTCCTCCAGGCCCTTCAACTTCAGGATTGGTTGGTGTCTCTGGACCTACAGGATGCTTACTTTCATGTGCCGATTCATCCCAAGTACAGAAAGTACCTGAGGTTTACGGCTGGCGACTCGCACTTTCAGTTTCGGGTCCTGCCGTTCGGATTGACGTCCGACCGATGGTCTTCATCAAGCTAATGGTGATGGTGGCAGCGTACATCAGGCGAGGGGGGGGGGATTCACGTCTACCCCTACCTGGTCAACTGGCTGATCTGGACGCGCTCTCCCGAGCAAGCATTGGATCACATGGGTCATACCTGCTGCTCCCTCCACAGGTTGGGCTTCCCCCTAAATTTCAAGAAGTTGCATCTCACACCTTCCCAACAGCTCCAGTACATCAGTTCTGCATTAGACACGTCTTTGTGGAAGTGCTCGCCTCCCAAGGTGAGGGCTCATCACATTGTGCAGATGGTGGACAAGTTTCAAGAAGCCCACAGTCTCCCGGCTTTTGATTTCTTAAGGTTGCTCGGCCTCATGGCATCCTGCAATTTTTCTGGTGCCAGAGGCCAGGCTGAGGATGAGATCCCTGCAATGGGTCCTCATGATACAATGGTCTCAGTTCTCAGGCAAAAGGTTGGATCCCGTTCAGATTCCACTCTCGGTCTCCCAGGATCTTCTGTGGTGGGCCAACAAAGGGAACCTGATGAAGTGGGAGCTGTTTTGGCAACCATGGCCGGAGGTGACTGTAGTGACGGATGCTTCCCTCACAGGATGGGGCGCTCATGCCTTGGACTTGACCACCAGCGGTCGTTGGTTGCTGTAGGAGTCGAAACGCCACATCAACCTGTTAGAGCTGAGGGCCATCCGGCTAGCCCTGAAGGTTTTTCAGGGTCACACTCGTTGTGCAGAGAGGCAATGCTGCTCTGGTTCTGGGCCATCCAGCTGGGAATTTTGGTCTCAGCATTTCATATGGCCGGAGAAGAAAATGTGGCGGCGGACGCTCTGAGCAGGCAGAGCACGATCTCTCACGAGTGTGAGTTGGCTCAGGAAGTCCTTCAGGAGATCTTCGCCCTTTGGGGAACCCCGCAGGTAGATCTCTTTGCCACCAGTGTCAACTGGAAGTGCGAGAGATTCTGCCCAAGGGAATTTCCTCCAAGTGGAGCCTTAAGAGACGTGTTTGTAGTGGATTGGTCATTTGCACTGCTGTACGTGTTTCCTCCAGTCCCCGTCATTCCTCAAGTGTTGCAGAGGTTACGGAGGTTCGGTTCCCACATGATCCTCATTGCTCCGGTTCGGGCCAGGAGTGCGTGGTACCCGGACCTTCAAGAAATGTCCATATGCCCTCCACGCCATCTTCCCTACCGAGAGGATCAGCTCTCGCGCGATGCAGGGGCGGGGTGGGAGGATATGGGGGGGGGGGGAAAGAATCACCATCCAGAGGTCAAGACTCAAACTTCATGCTTGGTATCTGAAAGGTTGAGCTATAAGGATTGGGACCTCCCGGATGATGTGATGGATTTTGGTGCTTTCGGCCAGGCGGCCTGCAACAAAATCCCTGTACCGTTGGCGTAAATTCTGCGACTGGTGCAGGGGGCACAATGTGGATCCTTTTCAGTGCTCCATTTCTATGGTTTTGTCTTTTTTTGCTTTCTTTGGCCCACAGGGGCCTTCAAGTTAGTACCATTAAAGGTTACCTGGCGGTGCTGTCTATATTTGAGCGCTCGTCTGAAGAATGTTCTTACTTTAAGATTCCTTTGATTTCTCAATTTCTTAAAGGACTTACTAATGTGTTCCAGCCGTCCCTTTCCAGGTGCCGGTTTGGGATTTAAATTTGGTTTTGAAATTTCTCATGGGTGCTCCGTTTGAACCTTTGCACTCTTTTCCTTGGAGGTTATTGTCCTTCAAGACTGTGTTCTTGGTTGCGGTTACTTGTGCTCGCAGAGTGGGTGAATTGCAGGCACTTTCCTCTAAGGCACCCTTTATTGTGTTTCACAAGGACACGGTTGTACTGTGGGTACGTCCTTCCTTTCTACCTTAGGTAGTATCTAAATTTCATTTGAGTCAGAAGGTGGTTCTCCCATCTTTCCATCCTCCTCCTCCTCATCCTGGTAAGGAAGAGGAGCGACATCGGTTGGATCCTAGGAGAGCTCTGAGCTTTTACATTTCTAGGATGTCCAGTGTCAGAGTGGACAATCAACTCTTTGTAGGGATATGCTGGACACCGATTGGGCCAGGCTGTTACCAAACAGGCCTTGTCCCGGTGGATTATCCTCTCTATTACGGAATGTTACCGATTGGTGGGTAAGGACCCTCCTGAAGGGTTGCGAGCTCATTCCACTACGGGCGTGGCTACTTCCACCACCCTCCAGCGGGGTGTTCCTATTAGGAATATTTGTGATGCAGCTACATGGGCTTCGCTTCACACCTTTGTTAAGCATTAGTCCCTGGATACATTCCATGGTCAGGATATGGCCTTTGGTAAGGCAGTTATTTATTCCTCCATCTGATTGGGTACTCTAAATTCTTTTCCCTCTTCCATTTACTGGTACTGCTTTGGGAGTCTGTCAAAGATGTGGAATACGTTGGAGGACACAATCCGTTCGAAGAACAAGTAATTTACCAACTGGTAACTGTTACGCTCACCTGGTATCCACGGGGCGCCACCCAGCCAGTTGGTCGTTGGTGCCCTTCTGAAGATTCTCTGGTGCGGTTCTCGGTGGAATTCCGCCTGGAAATGAAGACTATGTTTAGGACTGGACAGCCAAGGTAAGCCTTTCCACCTCCCTTGTGATTTCAGCCCCTCTGGGTTCTCTTCTCACCTTGTTATTGAAGTTACTTCACTGACAGCGGCCCAAGTAATGTCTTTCAGGTAGGTCTTATTGCGATTTATGGAGTTGTTACTCTTGCATGCCTTTTCTATTTTCGATAATGTCTCTTTTTCTATCTCCCTTAGGTGCGTGGATCGTCCGCTTGGCGAACTGGGTAGGCTGGTTCTCGTCGGTAAATGATGGCACAAAATAGCGCTATGATGCTGTAAGTAGGCGCTTTGCGTGGCAATGTCTTGTCTTAACTGACCTGTGTTTTCTCTTTTTGGAGCTATACCGGTCGAACAACCACCAGCCAGGTAAGTCTCTAAGCAATTCGTGGTTGAAATGTCTCTGCTACCTTCTTTAATGATGTCTTTCTTCCTTTCTCAGGTCCTTCGATCCGGTCAGTGAACCATCCACACGGAGCTGCCCAGGAGCTGTGAACAGTGAAGGATGGAGATTGCAGGTAAGATTCTGCTGCTAACAATGTTCTTTGTTGTTTTCTGCAGGTCCGGATTTTGCCAGGCTCGTGAGAAGCTGGACACGGTGAGCGTCACGTTGCTAGTAGCAAAGTAACGCAAAGCGTGCTGTCTTGTTTGGGTGTGGTTTAAATAGTCTGCAGAGTAGTCCAGGTAAAGTAGTCCTTAGGCCACCACACTCAAAACACTATACCGCATAGCTTGGTTCTAGGAATCAAGCTATGTGGATTCCTCCATGTTGGCTGAAAGCCTGGATAAAGTAGTTCCTTTAGCTGATGTCTTTCCCTCTTTATGAGCCTGGCGCAAAAGGCGCCAGGACTGGCCCCAAGAGGGTCTGTGAAGCGGATGCCAGGCCCTATTTGCGATCCGAAGTCTGATTCCACCTGGCCAAAGGGCTTGCCAGTGGGGATCAGGGCTGAGGGTAGTGACCGTAACGTTCTTTCGACTGGATGTTACTCCAACGTATTCCACATCGCCCTCCTAGCCTGCCCCTCTGGAGAATTTCCTATGCGATTGCAGCTTACGTTTTCCAAGGCTCTGTGCAGTCAAGCAGGCATGAGACTTGTGCCACACGTTATGAGGGAAAAAACTTAAACAGAGGCTTGTGGCGCCGTGCGTCCTATTTATAACAATCAGGGACGTGCCCACGACGGAGGCCTTAGAGGGACATCGACCCAATGTCATTGACGCAGGACGCCCACTTCTGAAAAAGTTTCTGAAGTGCACAGCTGTGGACATTACATGTTAAAGATGTGGAATACATTGAGGAACATCCAGTCGAAAGAACGTTACCAGTTGGTAAGTAACTTGTTCTTTCTATATATGTAGTGGGGTCCGCACCCTCCTCTCCTTCAGGTAGCCCCACTATTCGAATATTGTTCCCCCTGGCTCTCCCTTCCGCTTCCTCCACCCTGTTTTCAAGGAGGCTGACCCTCTGCTGCAAAACATGCCCATTATCATGCATCTATCTTAGCTCGTCTGTTCTTTTTCATTTGTGACTCAAGGATGGTGGTGCGTGCCGCCAGACCGCGCACATCTTGTCGCAGCTGTCCCACATCTAGCTGCACTTCCCCCTATTTGTGTCCCCAACAAGGCATTGAGGTCTGAAATAGCCTGCATAACTTGGTTATGCAATTCCATAGGGTCACCACCTGACTCCTGTGGGAGCAACATGTTCACTTTTGGGTCCTGCTGCACCACTTTAGCATAGTTTTCAATTGACTCTTGCCCTGCCTTCGTCTTGGCAGGTTTGGGAGGCATTTAGTCAGTTGTGCACTGTGGTGATGGTCCGCAGTGTCTCCCCTCAAAGTATAGGTGGCAAATGTTAGGGCACGGTTTGGAGCGCTAGGGCCAGAGGACACTGTGTGTCCAGACTTCCTGGTGCTCAGCTATTTCCTGGCTAGTGATGTAATCTTGATTTGGGCATTCCCAAACCTTCACTCTTCACTGCAGGGAAATGGCCTGCTTCCCCTGCCTCCTGGGCTTCCACTTTCAGATGTCTGAGCCCGACAGCCCAGTGCAGTGCACCTGCCTTCAAAGCTGAGTGGTGCGCGTGCGCGGCCAGCCTTCACCGGCCAACTGAGTCACTAGCACAGTAAGAGGCGCTGTAAGACTTTAGAACTTGTAGGCCATCCTCTGGAGGGATACATGTGCAGTCTGCAGCCAAGAGCTATGCCTGTGCTGCGTATTACAGAAGCTTCTTGCTTTGGAGCCTATGGCAGACCCATCACCACAACCTCAGAGTATCCAGGCGCAGCTGCACGCTTGCAATGTCCTCAGCGCTGAGGTGGCTACCAGCCCTCTGTTTACTCGGCAGGAAGGGGGTAGTGTGGCCCTCTACCGCTGCTTCCCATTGCTTTTCAGCCAGCTAGCTATCTCTTGACCCCTCTGTCCGAGCACCAACTTGGCTAGGGTGAAGGCAGGGTTTTCGCCAGCTCTCTACTTTCTACAAGGGGGGGGCTCTATCTCCATAGCAGCACCGCCTCTTAGCCTGGGTTCCCCCGAGTGAGGCTCCACCCCCTCACTCGTACAGGGGGGGGGAGAGAGAACTATGGCATTTATGTACAGTTTGTACTCTGAGCCCCGTATGGGTCCCTCCATGTCCCCCTTACCGGCGTGGGCTCTGCTGCCATCCGCTTTCTCCTCCGGCACCGGCAGACTTCACAGGGCGCTCCTCCTCACGCGCACTGCTGACCTTCTTTCACTGACTATAATTCTTCCATCTCCACACGGCTGGTTCCGTTCAGCTAGAAAGAGCGGTCTCTCTCTGGCCAAAGTTCTTCCTTCGCTCATCCGCCAGAATACGCGCACTCTTCTCGGTGTGCCTGGCCCCTGTCCCGCAGTCTGCACAGACGGCTTCTCCGAATTGCCATTTTGTTTCAGGTTTTGTCCGCAGTCCCGCTTTTCGGCACACTATATCTCACGTCCCATGCAGGAGCAGTGCTTGCTCTCTCTCCAGTGCACTTGCGAGCCTTTCCCCTCCAAAATCAGTGTTTCAAGCCCACTGCCAGCTGAGGGGCCGTTATTTACGTTGGATCAGTCAGGATTTGGCAGGAGCTAGCACATAAATCAACCTACTTCATGGTAACTAGCCATTCCCCCTACGCTAATATTTTAGTATATATTTTCACATCAATATTGATAAGGTCTATGGGTCGGTACGACCCACATTGTGTTCCATCTTTGTCAGGTTTAGGAAATAACACCACTTTTGCTGTTTCCATGGTCTGTTTAATCCATCCCGATCCGATGAAGGAATTAAAGAGAGAGGTCGTTACGTGAATAATATATATTTCTAAGTTTTGTAAAATAATGCTGGAAAACCATCCGGTCCTGGGGCCTTATTAACTGGTAAAGACAATCTAGCCGCCTGTACTTCCTCAGGAGTGATTTCACCTTCTAGCTCTTCTCTTTCACCAACATCAATTTTATTTAACTGGCACTGCTTCAAATATGCCACCTGAGCTTCTCCATCCGGGGAGTCAGTAGTATATAGCGCAGAATAGTATTCCATGAATACCTGAACTATATCTTCCGTAGAGGATCTAACTGTACCATGTACCATGCTAATACGAAGGATGGCCCTTGCTTCCTCCTTCTTCCTAACTTGCTGTGCCAACATATGGTCAGCTTTGTTAGGTTTGGTATAATACCGCTGTTTTAAATGTAATAAAGACTGGATGGGGTGCTGTTGTGTGGCTACAAGAGGGCCGCTGTCTGAGAAAGCTCTGTCCCAGCAACCTAAAACATCCTTCGGCATCCTCACTATTGCAGCCACAGTGGAGTGCAGACACCCTCTCCTGATCAGCGCTCGAACGCCGCTTTGACTGACCCTCTTTGCAACCCTCCCAGGTGACCATCGTCTCTCCTGGAGCCCTACAACACTCTCTTCGAGGCAGCTCTGTCTCCCTGTGGTGGAGTGCCGGACACAGCGGCGGTGCCGGAGGGGCGGCCCCAGCAGCAGTTTTCGCTGCAGCATCCTCAGCCTGGGTACCCGTAGGCGCATCACACTCCCGGCACTTCCGGGAACAGTAAGTGCCTCTCCCTGTCCCGCTTTGGAGTCCTGTGCACCCCCCCAGGTTGCTCCTTGTTCTCTCTGCAATCCAGTTGCTGCCTGCCCCCCTGTCATCCCGCCTAGCGGACCCCGGACGGCACTCCTGCCACTTGTTCGCGGGTGGTCCGGTGGCACTGTACTCGTTTGTGGCCCCATCTTGTGGCTGAACCTCTTACCAGCCCCACCTCTAACATCTGCCCCCACTGTGGACCTCCCGACCTGGGGGTGTGGTGGTGGCCGCCTGTGGCACAGAGGCCTTGAGTGTCGTTCCCTTGCCCTGGGGGTGCGGGGCGGCCCCTGACTGACATGGCTGGGGAGCACAGTGGTGGGCTTCTCACTCCTGACTGTAGTGGCTGTACTTGAGTGCCCACATCCTTGGCCTGCTGCATTTTGGACTACCTGTGGGCGCCGGCTGGGCCCACACCACATTCTTTCCGCTTGCCTCAGACAGAGGGCCCACTCCTCAAGGCTGGGCCTCTTGCTGGCTGTAACCATCCTACACCAGTAGTCCCCCCTATCCCCCTCCCGTCTGCTGTATTGGCTTCTACGTGGGGGGGACCGGCACAGCACCTGGACGGTGCCGCTCTAACTCTCCTGGCCACTTGTAACAAGATCCCAACAGAGACAGCCCTCCCCTCAGACGACTTTTCACCTGAGGGGTGATCCTGGCAATACGATGGAGGAAAAACAAAAGGCAGGCAAAAATGTATCAGTTTTCACGTCAGTATCGGGCCTCTTCCCCTTGCCACTGTCTTCTCATCCAATACCATAGACGTCTCCACCCTGAATCAGACTCTTCTTGCCTTGAAAAGCAGCCTGGATAGTTTAGGCTCTAAAATACACACTTGCATGCAAGGTGGAGACCTCTGCTATCCAAATTGACAAATTGTTTGGCCGCATGACTGAAGCTGAACGACGCATCAGTGATGACGAGTACTGGCTGTCATCTCTGCAGAGGTAAGTGACGGCACTGCAGCAGTCAGTGAGACGTGTGGAGGCCAAAAACGAGGACCTAGAAGGGAGTTCACGTAGGAACAGCGTCTGATTGGTAGGGGTTCCTGAGTCTACCCAGATTGATAACATGGAGAGATTTGTTGAAAGGCTCCTCAGACATACTTGACCAACCCCCGGTGTCCAACATGTTCTTGGTCGAGAAGGCGTCCTGCTCCCTTGCCCCCAGGCCGCCCCCTAGCATTCTGGACTGGTCCATTATCGCCAGAATCCTTAATTACAGGGACAGGATTCTCCACATCAGTTTGGCCAGGGACAAGGGCGAACTAAGATTTGGCTCCTCAATCAGACTATTCCTGATTTCAGCCTTCAGGTGCAGGAACAGCGGAAATAGTTTCAGGCTGTTAAAAGCAAACTCAGACAGAAGAACTTACAATATGCTATGATGTTCCCCGCTAAGCTTTGCATTGTTCACAATGGCAAATCCTGGTTCCTCACAAACCCCTCAGCCGTGGATAGATTTGTCTCTGAACTGGCCGACTCGCCCAAGGTCCAGGCGATCCATGACTGCTGAACCAGGTTTCCTCTCGGCAAGTTAATGTATCACTATATTGGTTTACTGCCCTCACCTGTTCATCTCCTTGCTGGGGGGCCAATTGTCATTCCGCTAAATAACCCACAGAGGTTTGATATGTGGCAGCAATATGGCAGAATCTGAATAGCAATTTATCCTCAATAGTACGAAATTGTGTTATGTTTGCTGGTCACTCAAGCTATGTGGCCGCGCTCAGTGCCCTGTCGACACAGCCACTGCGTTCATCGTTCTTTGAGGTTTGCGTTAATTGGGGTGGGATATGTGCCGGTCTGTTGGTGTTTCCGGCGTGGGCGGGCGGTGGTGGGGAGTTTAGTGTTCTGTACAAGGTGCTCATGCAAACATGGTTTACTCTTACAATCTCATTCATTGGTTGGAAACAAAAGATTCAGGAATTGCACGCTGCGCTATACATCTCAATGCACCTCAATGTTGTCCCTACAAATGCTAGATAATGGGAGGTGAATCCTTAAACATAATGATCTGGAATATTAGGGGGGGGGCACTAACGCTAATAAAATGTGGTTGGTGGCTAATCATGCCAAATTGCATGGGGTCAATGTTCTGTGCCTGCAGCAGACGCACCTGCCACCGGATGCCTCACTGCCCCTGGCTAAGGGCTGGGGGGGTCCATCGATATGGGACTTCCTTCTCGTCCCAATCGAGTGGTGTTGCAGTATATATACACACCATTCAGTTCTGTTCCGCTTACATGAGAAGATATGTGATGTGGAGGGGAAGTATATTCTTCTTGCTGGTGATTGTTTTGGGCTTAAAGTATTGCTTATTAATGTCTATGTTCCTAATGTAGACTCCCCTGATTTATTTCGGAAATGTGCTGCCATGGTCCATAGATTCCCAACGTACGAAGTGGTGGGGGACCTTAACATGGCACCATCATTGGATCTGGACTGTCAACGACAGTTAATACTTTCCAAAGCGGGCGCTATTTGGGGTGACATAGCTGAAACTCTCAGGCTAGTGGATATATAGAGACATTTGCATCCCAACACAAAAGCGTTTTCCTTCTTTTCGGGGGCACATGGGACATCCTCTAGGATCGACTACATCATGCTGTCCGTCCTCCTGGCTGGCGTAACACAGACCACTAGGCTGTTACCGAGAACACTATCCGATTATTCCCCCATTTTGGCAGTGATCCCTGACACAGTGTGCGCCCTGGAGCCCTGGAAGACGCGCTGTTCTGAGACAGCATCCGAGACGATATCCTAGAATATTTCCGTAATAACGTTGACTCTGTCCCTGACCATAGAATGGTCTGGGAGGCCTTCAACGTGTGTATAAGGGGTTGCTGCATCTCCAGGTCGGGAGGCGTTCTTAAATCCTCTGTCGTCTAGAGGAGGAGATTGGAGATCTGGGACATAGGCTCAGAGTAGTGACACGGAGCTTGAAAAGCTGCTTGAACACTCCGAGACCGCGCTCAAGGTAAGATAAATACATGGGGGGGACCCTGTCCTTGCAACTAAATCTGTAGAGGGAGGCACACCTAGCCGCACCGTAGCCTGGGCGATCCGTAAAGATGGGGGACACAGTGGGATTATGGAGGTTACGGACCCCGATGGGAACCTGGTCCGTGAACCTGGCAAGATCAACTAGGTGTTTCATGACTATTATGCTAGACTATATTTATCTCAATTGAACGCCTCTGCTGAAGACAACAGATCCTACCTAGACCGGGTTGCCAGGGTTGGCTGGACCCCTTGCTTGCGAACCCAGATCCGTAGGGTGATAAGTGAACTTCTGAGTGGTAAGGCCCAGTGATTAAGTAGAAATTTCGGCAGAATTTTACAAAGAGTATGCGGATATCGTTGCACCGCATCTCTGCACCATGTACAGATTCTCCTTGGCGGCTGGCCTCCTCTGAGTCCACCATGACGGCAGTAGTCGCACTTCGGCTAAAACCTGGTACAGACCCTCAAAACTGTGCATCATATAGATCCCTATACCTCATTAATACTGACAACAAAAGCCTGGCTAAACTATTGGCGGATCGTCTCCTCCCCATATGGCGGCCCTAACCTAAGGCTGCTCTTTACCGTGATGCATAACGTTAATAAAGATGTCGCCATTATAGTTGCTGCCCTCGATGCAGCGAAGGCCTTCGACTCGGTTGAATAACCCTTCCTGTTTGAAATATTATGCAGATCCGGACTAGGTCTCCACTACATTCAATGGGTCTGACTGCTGTACACTGTCCCTCAGGTCAAGGTATTGACCAGTCCAACCAACAGAGGGGTGAAGGGGAAATAGATTTATACTGCTTGACCAAACTAACCCCCTACTTTAGGAAAACCTAAACAACATAGACTATGGGTTTGGTAAGCAGTTGTTGTCACAGGAGGGAAATCCACCTTCCCCTAGAGGAAGCCTAGAAAGAGGACAAACTCACACATGTGGAGGGCTGGTGGCCAAGTATGCTGGAAATTCAACAACAAATTTAGCAATTAGTGATACACAGCAAACAAAACATAAACATATTCATTTTATTAATACGATGACAATAATAACAATTTACTAATAAAGCACAACAAAATACCTTCATCAGTTATTACAAAAGTTCAGCACACTACGATAAAACATTGCACGAACTGCAAAAATAATTCAAACCATGGGGCACAACTACAAAAAGAAAGGGGCACAGAGGGGAAGAAATGTAGTGAAACCCAAAAACTCAGATTTAAAAAGGTAGACAGGAAAACTGAATTAATATGTATAAAGTAATTGTCTATTATCAACCTATACTGAACCAAATTCAAAAATGTCAAACGGTCAGGGTAAACTTAATTCACCACCCAAACTTGCACTTCTTCACTCACACTCAACCCGACATATTTCATTCCTCACTCATTCTAAACACACATAGTCAAGGGAAATTGTTTAGGGGCATGTGCTCATATTAAAAACAAGTTGTGCCACAAATGTTTAAATATTTGGAAAGGGCTATGTAGGCTACAAATAGCCGTTAATTTAAGTCGGAGAGTTAAGTACTCTCAGGATGTACTGAATCACCCTCCACACTATTTGTCCAGTAGGAATTACCCACTAACAAAAGACCCAGCAGCTATTTCGTGCTATGGTGGTCAACTTCAGCTTTCCTCCAGCGGACGGTGGATAACAATCACCTGTGAACAAACAAAAAGTGGGGAGACCCGTAAGTAATCTCTCACTCATAGTGGACCTTTACATTACTTGGTCTACGGGGCTACAAAATCGCCCTGAATTGTTACAACACAAGGGTGTCAGGACTTTGGAAAAAAGGGTTCACTTCAAACGGAAACACAGTGCTTGGGATCAAATGCTTTTATAACGGCAGAATAACTCAATGTTCAATAAGCGCCATAGAGCTGCTAATATTGCCCGTTAACAAGGGAAGCAAACCAAAAGCATGTAGGGGAACTCTCCCATCCATTCTGCACATTGCACTCAAATGATAGCAATGCTTACATGGATTAGAGACAAAGCCCTAGCAGAAAAATGGGGCTCAATGTTCTTACCGGGGGGTCTCACCACCCCACATGGGCCACCCGGGATAATGAACTTCCAGAGGTTACTTCACACACAGTAAAATGTTCTAGGCAGAATCGCAAGCAATTATGTAGATTCTTCTTAGTGTGTCGCACCCCACCTGTAAATAATACATATAATACACTGATGCTTGGTTTGGGGATAGTCCGTGCCTACATTGCAAAATCACCCAGTGCAAATTGCATTTCTAACTGACCACAACCGCTCATTAATCATTACCTGGCGATGCGTTGTAAGGCGCTGTCCAGTCATTTGGTCGACAGACAAATGGTCGACGCAATTTGGTCGAAAGACAAATGGTCGAATTTTTTATTTTATTTATATATATATTTTTCAGGTTTTCGTTTAGGAAAAAAAAGGGGTTTTTAGCAAAAAAAGGAGGTTGGGGGGGACCCCCACCCCAAAAAAAATTTGCGTCGACCATTTGTCCTGTCGACCATTTATTTTCGACCAAATGACCTGTAACCTTGTAAGGCGTATGGTCCTTATTCGACCTTGGCGTGGTACGTTTGGAGATCTCACCCACCCAATAGTGTCAAAGCTGCGATCACAATTACTGAGAAGGGCATAGAATAATCCATTAGTATACCTTACCCTAAAACACGCAGTGTTTGGCAAACATCTTGTCCATGCATACTATCTAGGGGAGCTTTATGTGCATACCTGCAATCTCAAACACAGCTCAAAGGTTTTAAAGTTGCACCATGTAAGCGTGTTAATTCACCCGACTTGCTTCTGTATACGTTGATTTAACAAGCAGCTGGCTGTGCGCAGGTACGCAACCCGAAATGGCTGCAAAAATCATAACACATGGCTAACGTGACTCCTCTTGATGTACACAGTCACGACAATCTAGCTAGCATGGGTTAGCAGTATCATAACAACTCGGTCCCCTTCTAAAATTAAAACGGGAGTGAGTTCCAGCTAACTAACTGGAAAAGCATTACTCACCACGGTTCTTGACTCAAAAGTGCAGCCTTCATGAACGGCTATCCCGCTGTCTCCCGTCAGTCTAGAATGGACCTGTGTGGCGACCTCCTTCTAGAGTAGCCCGGATGGAGTGCAGGTCGCTTCCCGTCTCCTTATTCATAGAAGTCTAGGCACTTAAACAAGACACCACCCTTAGCCAAACCTTAATTACTAATAGGGCTAAGGGCAAGTGTTAGTGCTGCACACGTGTTCAAGCTATTAGGAGCCCACGATGGGAACGCGGAGGCGTGCACGGAGATGTAATCTCTATTGTCGACATTAGCATTAGCTAATTAGCCAACAGCAACTTGTTAGGTGCGAAGTAAACGCAACGGGAAATTCGTCACACAGCCTATCGTGATGATAGTAAGGCGTGTGAAAGCAGACGACACGCGCACAGAGGCGGTGAAGTTAAGATTGGACAGTGCAGGGCACAATTAACACTCGAGCACTGGTCAAAACGAAACGGTAACGGCTTGTAGTCTGTTGGTAAACTTCAATCATTGGTACAAAACATATTTATTTCTGTACCACACATTGATTTAATAATTCACCAACAGTGTAGACAATGCCTCAACCACGGTGCTTGTTACCCTGTCTGTAGATGATATATAAACGGAAACGGCACGAAAAACTCGCACAGCAATGAGACGATCATTGGTGTAAAGCATCATATTTATTTCAGCACCACGTATTGATTTAGCATTTCCTAATGTTATAGAAAATGCCTCAACCACAGTACTTATTACCGTGTCAGTTGATGATGTTAAAACAAAAGCAACACGAAAAGCTAGCACAGTAATGGTAAAGCTAGAGAACAATGAGACATAGCACAGGCAGCCACCAAGTACCAGTCTAAAAGGATTTAAACAATAACGTGTGCTGAGTTAAATTCCACGGGATAATCACCAGGGAAAAACTCCACCTTCATTGTTACACACAATAAAAGGGGCGAACAGAGATAAATAATTCCTGCAGGTGGCACTACACTCGTGCCAGCTATTAACCGGTCAGTGCTGTATGCGGGCAATATTTTCATCCACTAAATGGTATATGTGGGAGGCCCGTAGAAGATCAAAAAGATCGGAGCCAATACTTCACACTGGGTACTAAAGTAGTATGGTTATCTCACATACACTACTCGGAACTGTATGCTTAGATATACTTAGGCATGCAGTTCTATGAATCTTAATTCACCCAAATGGCATGATTAAACCCCCCACTCCAATCTATCATTAAGGCCGATCTCTGAGCTTTTGGTGAGGAATATAAAACGTTGTTCTTTCTGTAAAAGTTTATTCTTATCTCGGTTGCTGTCACCTGATGGAATAATTTTCCAAATGACGCTCCAACGTAGGTCCTCAATTTTGTGTATGCATTCGATCCAGTGATCAACCAAAGGGGCGTTCTGTGTTCTAATGCAGCTTTTATGTTCTCCTATTTGCACTTTCACTTTACATTCAGTTTTACCGACATATAGCCGGTTGCACGGGCACCAGATTCCATAGACCACCATGGTGGAATTGCAATTACTAAATTGTTGTTGTTGCCACATTGTGTTTAAGCCCAGATTCAATTCAGTGCTCCTAGATGTTGAACTACAGCACAAACATTGTCCACACGCAGAATGACCTATCAGTTTAGACAGACCCCATTTTTCAGAAATGTTACTCTGTTTGGTAGGTCTCAAACTCACATCGTTGCGTGTAATTAATTCTTTCAGATTGCGACTTCTTTTGAATGCCACGATATGTTTAGCAAGCGGTTTGTCGCATTGTTCCAAGATGTTCCAGTTCTTGAGCATGATCTTTTTGATTTTATTGGAGATGTGGCTAAACGTGTTAACAAATACCAATTTGTCGTCGTCGTTGGTCTTGGAATGAGTTTTATAATCCAAAAGCACCTGCCTGTTATTGAAAGCCCGTTTCTTGGCCACATGTGTCAATTTCTCAGGGTAACGCCTCACGAGCAATCTTTTGCTTAAGCCATGTGCCTCTTCTTTAAAATTTGTTGTAAGCGTGCTGTTCCTTTTTAAGCACAGAAACTGACCCAACGGTAAGTTGTCTTTTACATGCCTCGGGTGAAAACTCTCATAGTGTAGAAGTGAGTTTTTGTCTGTCTTCTTGTGGAAAGGTTTTACACTTAGCATCTTGCTCGTAGAGTTCGACAAAATCGTGATATCTAAGAAGTTCAGTTCCTGGCTGTTCGAGGTGTATGTAAACTTCAAATAGCGATCTTGCAGGTTGAGCCACTCAAAGAACTTATTCAATTCTTGTAGGTTGCCTTGCCATATGACAAAAATGTCATTGATGTACCTTTTCCAGGTTCTGATGTTCCGTGAGTAAGGGTTAGACTTGAGTAGAATTATGTTCTCTTCAAACTGCTCCATATAGAGATTAGCCACACTCGGTGCTAGTGTAGCCCCCATCGCTGTACCTTGTATCTGTTTGTAAAAATCACAGTTAAAATGGAAATAGCTCTCGGTGAGAGCCATTTCGGCGCACCAAAGTATGAACGACATTGGTGTTTTGGAACAAGGATATTCATGAAGTAGTCGCTCTTCTAGCATGTCTAGGGAAGCCCTTTGCGGTATTGATCAACCAGTTGACTTCCGACAGAATATCACCTACTAAGCGAATGAGACAATGATGCCCTTTCTCCCCTATTCTTTTTGCCCTGGCGGTCGAGCCCCTGGCATGTGCAATAAGGGAATTCCACGCACATAGGGGGGTGGGGGGGTTAACAATGTATTCCCATATCTCTATTACCTGGGCTACGTATTAACTGGTCCAAATCGGAGATTTTAGCACTTGCCCACGCAGCACTTCCTACTGAGGTGGACGACGAATTTCGCAGGTGTCCCAGGGGTGGGGGGAGGGGTGAGATATCTGTGAGTAATCTCCACCTCACCTCCCAAGCTTTTTGAGGATAACTATTTAGCAGTCCTAGAACGACTAGAGAGGAAGGTTGCGCTCAGTCACCCTCTGTCCCAGGCGGCACATGTTGTGTTGGCCAAGATGGTGGTGGTCCCTAAGATGCTCTACATCTTTAACGTCCCTCTGGTCCCACCCTCGTGGTTCTGGAAACTGGTCCGGTCGCTGTTGTCCGAGCTGATTTGGGTGGGTTGTATGGCACTGGTTGCTCTTGACACTTTGTCACTGCCGTACGCCTCTGGTGGCCTGGATTATCCAGACTTATAAGTATACTTCCTCGCAGCCCAGATCCAGTATGCTATACACACACCAAACTCGAAAGGGCCATTGCTCGCCCTTATGACCTGAAAGGCTTACTTTGGGGTACGCCCAACGATTGCCCAGAGGGGAAATGCAGTCCATGGAGGTAACCAGGTGGGCATGGGACCATGCTGCCTTCATAACCAACAGAGGTAGCAATTATAACGCTGACTTCGCATTATATACTCTCTACATGGTGTTACACTCACAGCAGACCGGACCTTCAAAATTTAGTTCGAGAAATTGGGGGTAGTCTCCATGGGCGACCTGGTGCATGAGGGCGAATGTATACAGTGGGACGCCTTGAAATGCTGTGGTCCCCGGAACGCCATCTTCCTGCTACCCTATTATAGATTGCGGGAGGTGCCGCAGGAACGATGGAATGATTTCCCTGCATCGCCTACCCCCTCCCTTCTGGCCCAATTTGTAACAAATCCTCCAAACCATGGGGTGGTTTCTGCCCTATACAAGCTGATCAAATCTCTCTGCCCGCCCCCCCACGGGTGCTGTTCAAAGCCAGATGGGATAGGGTTTTAAACACACCTCTACATGATAACAAATGACGGGTGATTTGCACGTTGTCCAAGAAGATCTCGCTGAACTTCAGGTTTCGCCTTACACAGTTTAAGTTTCTTCACCAGTCATACCTTACTCCAGCACAGCTGCATTAGTATTACCCAGCAAGGGACTCCACCTGCCCATGTTGTAATGCTGCTCCTGCTGACTTTATTCACTAAATGCACCCACAGCAAAATAAACTTACAAGCTGTATAAATAACACCTATTTCTGTCTGAACTATTTTGTGTACATCTTCACATTTACAGTGTTTTTGTATTTCCCTGGACACAATAGAAATGACTTGGGCCTACTAGAATCAGGAAGTAGTCCCGCTCCTAAAAATGTTATACGGCAGAACAAACCCCTCCTTGTTAACCAAGTTCTACTAGCCCAGTGTTCTGTCGGTGATGGGCTATCCCTCCAGTTACCAGTATTTTGATATAGCACCATGCTATAATAGGGAATTTTGAAATTGTTTCAAAAAAAGTTCTTAGTACATGTGCCTCTTTCTTTAGGCTCACATACACTTACACCCACATAGGGAGCACACGGTTTCTGACCCCCCAGGGCCTCTGCCCCTTTATATCTACAACATGAATCAAATGTTATCGTTTACGGAAGAAGAAATAGACAGTATCATAGAGGGACCATCTCTCTTCAACTTGGCAGGAGCACAGCAACATATTGCCTCCACAGCCTCAGGAGACATGTTACTAAACTTAAAGAAAAAATGCTTCCGTACGGAAGTTCATGCACATTTTCTTAGAGAGTACCTCAGAGTTAACCTAGTACCAATGGGACTACTGGTCAGGAATGAACCAGCATTATTCCTTGAGGACAAGGAATACATGCTGGGCTTCAGCAAAATCTCTACAAAATGCAGTAGGGACCTAATGGCTCTTACCATAACAACAGCACAGCGCATTCACACCAAAATACAACAAGATCTAAAAGAAGAAGAAACTAAATTTCTAAATGACGCAAGTTTGTCTAATGCCAGGGAGAAGTTGAAAGAAATTGACAAAGCTTTTGACCAATTTTCCTCTATCACATTGGAGAAAAAACATAAGAAACTAACAAAAGACATTAGCAATTTCAAAATTGAAGTGGTGTATCCATACCTATCGGCAGAATACAAGGACAAAAAGGAAAAGGAAAGACTGGCGAACCAAACCTCAGCAACCCGAAACAGACGTAAATGGGTCTCCTTCTCAGACACCTCCAGTTCGGATTCATCTCCAGGAGACCCCAATCAAAGTAGGCACAAAAATAGACAACATGGGCAATATCAACCACCTAACCAGATGCCTTTTTTAGGGCAGATGGCCCCCAGAGGCGCATACTGGGGGCCCCCTCCACAACCACAGGCAATGGAGTTTTTCAACTATCCACAGTGGGGACAACGCAATCAGAGGAGGAGAACCAACCGCAGGTTCTAACTGAAATACCAATCTTCAACTTATCAGGATATGTGCTCTCAAAAGAAGAAACTTCCGTCCTTACCAAAGGACTATCATTTGTACCCACAGAACAAACAGACTGGTTCCAATTAGACACTGAACTATCGAATCTCTTCAGAAGTATCAGAAGGAAAGTGTACTTCAAGGATAAAGACCTTCGCCCAGAACCAGAAGACACAGGACTACGAATTAAATCTACATTCAACCCTTCAGAAAACGAGGTGCCCAGCTCCTTGCTCACTTTTGAAAAATGTATATCAAAAGAAATCAGAAAACTCCAAACCAATCCCCAACGGATGAGACAGAACTTGACTACTGGGGAACGCAAGGCTTTAACAACACTAGCAGAAAACAAGGATTTGATCATAAAAACAGCGGACAAAGGGGGAGGTATTGTGATTCAGAATCTGACACAATACAAAGGAATGGTGATGCAATTGTTAAACACAGAAGGCAATTACAAAAGACTAAGAAAAGATCCCTCATGTGCCATAAAACATAAAATCCAGGAAACAACTAGATTTGCATTAGAGCAAGAGTGGATTACAGAAAGGGAAGAAATTTTCCTCAACACTTCTGAAAATAGAACACCAGCATTTTATGCTCTTCCAAAACTTCACAAAGATAGCGTAAATCCTCCAGGCAGGCCAATAGTGTCTGGTTGTGGTTCAATCCTTGAACCTATCTGCAAATTCATAGACCACTTCCTGAAGCCCCTGAGCCAACAAACTCCGACGTATCTAAGAGATACTATGTCGACTATCTCGAAATTTGAAGAACGTCAATTCAACAGTGAACAGGAAATCCTAGTAACCATGGATGTAGTTAGCCTCTACACTAATATCCCACAAGAAGCAGCTATAGAGTGCATTCGACACCACTTAACCCACTTTATGACCCAGAGAAGAGTTCCTACCAACTTTATAGTGGAATTGCTAGAAATTGCACTAATCAACAACTTCTTCACCTTTGATGATGACTACTATCTCCAAACAAGTGGGACAGCAATGGGAGCCGCCTTTGCCCCGAGTTTGGCGATAATCTTCATGGCAGAATTTGAAAAGCAATATGTCATTAACACTTCCAACCCTTTCCAAGATCAAATCTCCTCATGGTATAGATATATCGATGATGTCATCTTAATATGGAATGGGAATGAAAACAGTCTTACCTCATTCTTTGAATGGATTAACACACAGACCCAGGAAATCAAATTCACCATGAAAAAGAGTAATACCGCCATCGATTTTCTGGATCTCACCATCCTAGTGAAAAATGGCAAACTACAATGTGATCTTTTTACAAAAGAGACTGAGAGGAATACTCTGCTTCACTACAGTAGCCACCATCCAAGAAATCTAAGGGATAACCTCCCATATGGACAATTCTTAAGGCTAAGACGCAACTGCACAGAGATGGAAAAATTTCAAGAACATGCCACAAAGCTAGAAAGTAAACTTCAAGAAAGAGGATACCCCAAAAAACTTGTTAAACGGACCATAAAAAGAGCAAAATATACACCAAGAGAAAGCCTGCTAACACCCAGAGCCAAAAATCTAGAGCAAGAGAATATCCTCACGTTCGTCTCTACTTTTGGCCCTGACACAACTAAAATCAAAGGTTTACTGAAAAAATTCTGGCCTTTAGTACAATTGAGCCTGCCTGAAGAAAAAACTCCACGAATGGCGCTTAAAAGATCCAAGAACCTAAAAGACATGCTTTCACATGCCAGACTAGAAAAGAAGTCACAAAGATCCACGCTCTGGAACATGCGGGAAATAAGGGGGCACCACCCGTGTGGTACCTGCACAGTTTGCCGCTTCACCAAGAAAATGTCCTCATTCAAAATAGGTGAAAAAGACTGGCAACTCAGACAGTTTACAAACTGCAAAACAGCCAATGTAGTTTACATTATCGAATGTCCTTGTGGGCTTCGGTACGTGGGGCAAACTACTCGACAAATCAACAAAAGGATTGGCGAACATAGATCTCGTATCCGATGTAAGTGTGCATCTGCCCCAATGGTAGAACACTTTATCGAAAACCATCATGGCCCGGACGATATCCTGTGGTGGATAGCAGACACAGTTCCGAACACAAATAATGTGACTAACTCGCTTAACCACAAAGAAGCGTGGTGGATATTTAAACTCAAAAGCACCACCAACGGCCTTAATGAGATAGATCCCACACACTTCAGCAGATAAACACATCAACTTTTGTCTTACTCTCCTTCTGTGACTCCTGACAAACTCTCCTGTTCTCCTGTTGAGACCACGAATGGTGGCAACTTGTCTCATTTTACTATATGTTGTACACAATTTTTTCCCCATACCTCACTGCCACTCACAGATACCACAAGAATTTAGTCCCATTCGTGCACATACAGCAATGTGCACCGAGTTTCCCTAACACGCATGAGCCAGCGACTAGCATCTCCACCTCCTGACACACTCAGTAACGTTACGAAAGTTCAGGTATGGGCATGCGCAACCGCTGAACACTACTCGCGGCACGCATGCGCACCGAGCACCGCTGTGCACAGCACGGCCTCTCTTACACTTATTGCCAAGAGCCTCCCCGAGCGAATGAGACGCTCCGCTCGCAAGCTGCCCACGAGAAGTCACTCGCCAGACTGCAGCACACTTAGAACCCGACCAAAGGTAATTAGAGCCTCCCGTTTCCTCTGTAATACCTTACTTATACAACATACCGGGATCTCTCACTCCCTTTCTTTAATTTATTTCTCTTTTACTAATACAGACCTGTCATCGAACCAGGCCCTTATTCAGCCGTCTTTACGTGGAAGTCAGACTTGTGCTGACTTTGGCCTACTTCCCAACTTCCTAGGAATTTCCAGCATTTTTTGGACACATAAAACACCCAGCAAGGTGAGCGCTCCCCAACCTCACGCTCCCAAGCTACCACAGCTCGTATTACCTTGTACTTCATGTTTCTGATTCCTACATATTTCTCTGACTCCTGTAGCGTTTTACAGCCTGCCATTAACGCCCAGAAGCCCACCCAACTCTGCACCCTAATTGTCTTGGGTGGCAAAAAACAATCCACAGAATCCTGCAGCATCGCAGCCCCCAAGGTCAGTTCTGTCTCTCCCTAGCTCTCGATTTTATTGTGGTGTACCATAATCTTGGAATATATTGTGTGTTTTTTAATAAAAACATTAGTTTTTAACCCTTGATTCAGACATTAATAGTGTCCCCATATCTTTATTATAGGGAGACCTATTCCAGGCCCAAGATGAAGGCTACCAGCCGAAACGTCTTTAGGACCAATATCTGCATACCTCTCCTGGTCCCAAAAAATCTTTTGATCTAATTCTAGACGTCGACCACGTGTTAGGTCACCCTCAAGCCTGGCTACAGACAACAAAGAATTTCCCATTTAATGTGTTTGTTCTGGGTTGTCTCGCATCTGAACACACGATAATCACATGTCACTAATGGTGATGGTTACTTTGTTCTTTTGTTCTTTTGTTTTACTGCATTCTGCCAATTAATTTGGCCATTATAATGGTGTATAATGGTGTATACCTCCTGCATACCAAGTATCTCTGAATGGAAAAATTAGTTTTGCATTTCTGTTGACTCTCAGTAAAAACAGTCCGGTTTCAACAATATGGATGCATGATTTACTAAATGCACCCACAGCAAAATAAACTTACAAGCTGTATAAATAACACCTATTTCTGTCTGAACTATTTTGTGTACATCTTCACATTTACAGTGTTTTTGTATTTCCCTGGACACAATAGAAATGACTTGGGCCTACTAGAATCAGGAAGTAGTCCCGCTCCTAAAAATGTTATACGGCAGAACAAACCCCTCCTTGTTAACCGACTTTATTCACGTGGTCTGGAATTGTTGCCACATGCAGTCCTTTTGGGAGGGTGTCTCCGGTAACAACGACAAAATGGTCCTGTGGTGTCCACGTGACTCTCCAGTGGCCTGGCTTTTGCTTGGTTTGATGTTCCCACAAAAACCGATAGGAAACTGCTGGCCATGGGCTCTGTGGTCGCTAGGGCCTTAATCGCTAAAACATGGATGAGAACGCCATCGCCTGCTGTGAGGGAATGGGTTAATAAGTTGAAGATTTGTGGGGGGCGTGGCTACGCACATGGAGTGAGGTCGGTGTTCGCCTGAGCTCCTGCCCATGATCCTGAATCGACAGATGTTACGGTGCTTAATCGAGAGCGTACGAGGCTACAAACCTGGTCGAGTGTAGGGGAACCCATTTGCTGCACTCGACCTCCTTTTCGGGAGAAATCGGAGCCTGCAAGGGGATAAACGAACGGTTAGAAGAGGCTCCTCCCCCCCCCCCAGAGTGCCCAAGATGGCGGCCTCCGGCACCGAACCCAACTGAGCGCGAAACACAGAGAACCCGCGGACCGGGTTTCTGAGCGGCCCCAGCACAGTGCCCCTGGCGCCGGCGTCGTGCTCCTGACACGGACGAAGCGGGGAAGCGGGGGGAAAAGATCCCGCACTGAGGACGGCTTGTTGTCTGGGGGGGGGGGCCTGCAGGGCTGCATAGGAACGCCTTCGAAGGGCACCGGAGGACCCATACAGCAGTGACCCGGGGATCGAGAGGGAGAGTCCCCTTCCACCGCCCTTCCACTGCGGCGAGAGGCTGGGTCTAAGGGATCGGAGCACGGGCTCCCTGCGAGAGACTGGAGGAGCCAGCAGAGGCCCTGCACGGCGTGACCGGGGGCCCGGCTGCAAGCACTGTGGAGCATAGCAACTGACTCCGCTGTCAGTAACCCGTGAGTAGCGGTCCTACATCCTCCCTCCCCCCCCCCCTGCGGCGGCAAGGATAGGCACAATAGGAGAAAATATAAAACGAAAAAGCGAGAGCGGGGCTAAGAGGAAGCACTCCTGTTCCCCTGTTGTGACGTGCAGGCAGAGGGACCAACGGCTGTATCAGGCCCCGGACTCCCTTAGTTGGCGCAGCTGGCAGACGGAGGTCTGTTCTACAACCGTGGAAGCGCCCCACAAGATAGGCGGCCTGCGGTCCCTGCTACGCCCGGCCTGGGGGGGTTCCTCCAACGCACGCAGCCTTGGCCGGTGACTCTCTGGACCTGCCTGCACCTAAGAAGGGCGGTGCCGCTGAGATCAAATCTGCGCCGGGCCGCGACCAGGGGCCCAACGCTGCCAGGGACACCCTTTGGACCGCTGCTAGCGGTAGCATTGAAAGCTGAACCCAACTTGGCATAGGTGAGGGACGCACTTGAGGAGAGGTTTTATCTCCGGACCAACATAGCTGTCCAGCATTCACATAGATACCCACGGAATAAGGCGGCAGGCACGCCGGCCCTGCGAGACGTGATGTCTCCATCTAAAGCTAAACTCAAAAATACAATAATGGACACTTACACAACGGTCAGATCTAAACAGCCGCTGCTGCCCGAACCCACAACTACGGGTGAGCCAGTACACGCAGGTGTGGTACCTGATAACACGCAAGTCCTTCAAGCCATCGCAGAGTTCCGCACCTCCATTGAAACCAGGTTTGATGAAATAAAAGTGGACATGCAACTCATGCGCCAAGACGCACGCAACTTGACAGAAAGAGTAAATGTCAATGAGACCACTCTACAGGTTAATGTTGAAAACACCGCGGATCTGAAGAAGCGAGTCCAGGAACTGGAATAAAAAGTGTTGAGACTGGAAACACGATCCGAGGGTGCAGAAGGCCGCGCTCGGCGCAACAACATCAGGATTCTAGGGGTTCCCGAGGATATGGAAGGCCCGAACCCTACAGAATTCATAGAAACTATGCTACAACAAGAAATTGGGGCAGGAAGGCTCTCGCAAGGGTTTTCAGTGGAACGCGCCCACAGGTCTCTTCAGAAGCGTCCACCTCCAGGCTCATACCCACGACCGATTATTGCCAAAATCCTAAATTTCCGCGACAGGGAGATAATACTGAGATATTCCAGAGAGGGTGGAGAAATCAGGAGGCAGGACTCTACAATTGCCATATACCCGGATTACACCCCTGCAGTACAATACGCCAGGAACTCATTTATACCGATTAAGGCGAGGCTGCGCAAACTTAACCTCAAATATATGTTGCTTTACCCCTCTCGCCTCAAGGTCCTCTATAAAGGGAAAGCAATTTTCTTGGAAACTCCGGCCGCGGCAAATATGTGGCTTGAACACAATAACTTAGCGGACGATGGCGAAAAACCGTGACAAGCTGAATAACAGATGTAGCAAGAAGCAACAACCGACAATATAGACCGCTGATCTTGCACATGAGGCATGAATGGGTTGATCAACCGGCAACTATGACCGTAATACCCGGATAGCAATACTGGGCAGAGGAGCAAGACACCACACACGACCAAGTCAATGGCAAACAGGCCAATGGCCCACCCCTACGAGACACGTGCAGGTCACATTCCTGCACACCGCCCACGCCGGAAAGCAAGGAGAGGCTCAGAAAGCGTGGGAGCCCCTGAGTGCTACAGGTTCACTGTAACTGCTGGGGGCAGTTTGCAGTTACGCAGTCCGAACTGCTTGTTTGTCGGACTGCCAGTTCATAGAATTGTTTGTTTAAGCTGCATTCGTTGTTGCAGCAGTTCCAGTTCAACACCACAATCTTCATGCAGAACGAGGAATAAGGAGGGGGGGGCCTAGACATTCAAGATGGAAGGTAAGGAGGCGGGGGGGAAACGAAGCGCCCTAAATATGGCAATGCAACTTAGAATACTAACCTGGAATTTGAGAGGGTTGGGGTCATATCTATGCCGGAACAGGATCAGGTCTTATCTGCGCAGGAAAAAAGTAGACATCGCACTGCTCCAAGAGACTCATCTCTCGGTGGAGGACCAGGCAAGGATGAATTAAGGAGCACTGGGGAGGACAAGGACAGGGGGCCCCATATTCCAAATTTGCTAGGGGAGTGTACACTTGGATCAACCCTGTGGTGCCCTTCCAGATGACAAGAACTGAGGTAGACCCGGAGGGGAGGTATTTGATCCTGTGGGGAGTGCTGGAGCAGGTAGAGATCTGCATAGTCAACACATATTTTCCAAACCACGGCATTCCGTCATACCTAGCTAGGTTGCAGATGAAACTGGCGGGGCACAGGGATGGCCTGTACATATGGGGAGGGGATCTTAACTGTGTGAGGGACGTGGACCTAGATAGATCTGAGCCCCCGCAGAAGCAATCGGACAGGACCTCTAGGGTGCTAAACAATCTGCTGGAACAACTAGACCTGGCAGATGTCTGGAGGGAACTCCATCCCACAGACAGAGGATACTCACATTATTCCTCCCCACACAACCTCTACACGAGAATCGATTACATGTTTATAGACAAAATGCACCTGGCTCAGGTGTAATCAATACAATACTTGGATAGATCGATTTCGGACCACTCCCCCCTGTTAATGCACTGGGCTTTGAAGGGCCCTAGACCCCCATCCCGCTATGGCGAATGCCCACAGGGGCTCTGACGGACCCAATATTTAAGGAGGAGCTGGGAGATAAACTGGTAGAATATGCCACCAACAACAGTGGTAGTGTGAAGCACTGGAGCACGGTATGGGAGGCCATAAAGGTGGTAACGAGGGGAGAGGTTATAGCCGGGACAGCGGGAGTCAGGAAAATGCTGAGGAGGGAGCTGGAGGAAAGGGAGGAAGAAATAAGGCTGGGAGAAATTAACAGCTCTGGCACTAGAGATGAGGAGGAACACCCAGTGACCGCGATAAAAGATAAGACGGGACTAACGAGAACAACCCAGCACTCGATCAACACCACATTTGCTGACTTTTACTCTACATTATACGCACATGGCACCCAAGTCCCACTGACAGAGATAAGACACCCTAGAAGAGATAGGACTTCCTAAGCTGAACGAGCAACAGCGCGATTCACTGGAAGAGGCCCTCACCCCAGAGGACATTTCAGTAGCAATTAGAGCCCTGTCCACATGCAAGTCCCCAGGGACAGACGGGCTCCCCCCGGAGTTCTACAAAGCATACGAGACAACACTGGTCCCATTACTGCATGAGGTATTTCAAGAAGCTTATGAGACAGGAACCTTACCCAAGACCATGAGGGAGACACTTATAGTCCAAATACCCAAACCACAAAAAACAACCGAAGAATGCGACTCTTATAGACCAATAGCAATGCTGAATTATGGCAGTAAGATACTGACCACCATCCTGGCCAACAAATTGTCCAAAGTGATAGGCAGTCTGGTTCACGAGGACCAGAATGGCTTTGTGCCTGGCCGCAACACAACAGCCAATTTGCGACGGCTACAGCACATTATAGCTCACACAGCGGGAGGCCAGGAACAGATGGCAGTGATGTCATTGGACGTCATAAAGGCATTCGACTCCATCTACTGGGAGTGGTTGATAGAGGTGCTAAGGGAGTTTGGATTCGGGGAGGGATTTGTGCGCTGGGTCAAGATATTATATAATAATCCCACAGCCAGAGTAAAAACGGGCAAGTGGGTATCGGAAGCCTGGGAAATACAAAGAGGTACCAGACGGGGCTGTCCCCTCTCCCCCATGCTCTATATACTGGGGTTGGAGCCAATCGCAATCTATATAAGGAAACAATTCTGGGATGCTGGAATAAGAGTGGGCGGGGGGTTTCACGTTATCTCACTATATGCAGATGATGTCCTAATTTACCTAACAGACCCAAAAAACAATGCCCCTACAATTTTGGAAGTGCTGGATAACTTTGCACGGTACTCGGGGATACACTTCAGCAGACAAAAATCCTGCTTGTTCCCAACGGCAGGCTTGAGGGGGGTGGAAATATACAGCCTACCGCAGGTTGGGATAAGATGGCAGCAGGACATGTTTAAATACTTGGGGGTCAAGATCCGACACACACCTGAACTCACACACGAGCAGAACACACAGGCGGTATCTCAAGGGCTCCACAACTCAATGAAATTTTGGTCAAGGTTACCGCTCTCAATGATGGGAAGGGCATCGATAGCAAAAATGATTATATTACCACGTTACCTATACTTCTTCCAAACCATCTGCCACTACATCAGGCCACCCTTCTTCCGAAAGCTAGAAGCCCAGATTAGAGACTTCATATGGGGAAAAACACGCCACAAACTGACATTGAATATTTTAACCCTCCCCTATGATAAGGGGGGCATACAACTCCCGGATTTTGAAAGGTACTACTTGGCGGCCCAACTGAGCCACGTCACTAAATGGCTGTCAGATGAGGTCACCAATGAAACCGGCCTACTGAGTGAGCTTGTCAAACCCATGTATCTCAAAGAGATAATATGGGCGCCCCCGGATCGTGTCGGAGGAGCTCCCTTACTGGCCAAACTGGGTAGACTGGTATGGGAAAGAGTCAAGACCATCACACATCTGAAGAACCCCTACTCCCCTGATCTGCCAATAATGGCGGACATGAGAACGGCTCCAGCCGAGGTTAACATACTTAGGCAATGGGAGGGACTGGGTATATACGCTTGGGGAGACATGTACGAGGAGGGAGAATTTAGGGATCTGGAATCACTGCACGAGATGGAGGGTCTACCATTGGGACAGTTCTTATGGTATCAGAAACTCAGACACGAGGCTAAGGAGATATGGGACAGCTGGCCAGAGGAACCAGCAACGACCCCCCTAGTGACAGAAATGTACAACCTGAGCGACCGGTGGAGGCCGATGTCGAGAATCTATGCACAGCTAAACGATAGGCCCAACCCCCGTGGAGCCACGTTAAGGACCAAATGGGAGACGGACATTGGTGAGGGGTTATCAGACAATGAGTGGGAGAGAGCACTGAAATTCCCAAAGTCAGTGTCCAGAAACGCCAGGTACAGGCTAATCCAGGCAAACGTGCTATACAGAACGTACATGACCCCAAAAAGGGTAGCAAGCTTCAAACGGCAGGCAGAGGCACACTGCCCATGGTGCACTAGCGATGAAGCAGGCCTGATACACATGTTTTGGGAGTGTGCAAAAGTGGGCAGTCTTTGGGCCAACGTTAAACAAGCATGTGAGAAGGGCGGAGTAACCCGATATGAATGGACAATGAAGGAATGTCTGCTGGGCACATACCCCAGGCTAAGTAAAATAAAACATATTGTCCGGGTGATGGACATGGCATGCATACTAGCAAAAAGGGAGGTGGCAATGTCATGGAAGTCCAAAAAAGGCCCACAATACATGAGATGGAAAGGGAAATGGAGCGATGGACGGCTGCAGAGACAGAAGCCTGGGGATCTGGGACTGTGGGGGGGGTGATGGGGACACCAACGCTAAATTTGAGGCATGGAAAGCCGTGGTGAGAGACATGTTCCTACCATCCGACGACATGCCCCCATGAAGCCTAGTAATGTGATGAGTGGCGCTTAGCCGCAAGAAATGCGTAGCTCACAATAAAGAAAAGGGGGTGACGATACACAAAGGGAAAGAATACCAACCCCACCCATCCCCCACCTACAGAGACATGGACAGGCCACCAACTTGACACAAGGCGATATAGACTCCATATTCGTTGAACATGAAGACAGTTTATGTTTAGTTAATGTTGTTATTTTGTCCTGTGGGATGTTTCCTTCCAGGAAATAATCGAATATGTATTCAAATTGCAGAATGGCGGAGATAATCAGTAGGAAGGGAAATTGTCACTGATGTAATGCAAATCTTAAAATGCCAATAAAAATATTTTGAAAAAAAAAATAAGTTGAAGATTTGTGAATCATCCGACTCCTCCACTCTCCCCTCTGGTATGAGACCCACTGACTACTGGGGCCCCCTTACGATCAAACATCCTTGGGCTGGAGCACACTCCCCCCGTACCATGAATGGTAAGAAATTGTAGATAAGACTATGGCGTGAGAGAAGTTAAATCAGACCCCCTCACCCCATTGAATGCCTTACTGCTACCTCATCGTAGAGATTTTAATCATCTCATGTAATAGCTGATGTCCCGCTGCCATATTGTTGTCACTGATCCTGTCTCATTATACCGCTTTGCTTCTGCTATGTTTGTAACTGTACACTGCACCAGTTCATATATGCACCTTTGGGGTGGGTCGGAGAATGGGATAAGGGTACCGGTGTAACTACCATGTATAAGTGGTTGTTTGTTGTAAAACTTCAATAGAAAAACAGAGTTAAAAAAAAATATATATATTTCTGAGGCTTGTGGAATCTGCTTAGATTCACATGCTGTGCATAGGCCGACATCTGTTGGAAGCTGCGGAGTATTACAGTTTGTTTTTTGAAACTCGAAAATGGGCGTCGACACAGGGCATGCCAGTAATACTATCCCTAGTGTGACATCCACTGTACCCATGATCCCTCACATGTGTAGGACCCTCGGATTGTTTTTTTCTGCCATACTTCTCGGAAGCATCCCGCGGAGTTCCCTGGCTTTAGCCATAATTTTGCTAAAAAATATATATTTCCCCGTTTTCTTCAATACCCACGCCGAGTCATCGGAAACCGAAGCTCGACGCTGGACCAGAGAAGAAAATTGCCGTCGAACTACACGACAGACTTTGGGCCTCGGAAGGCCTCTGGCCTCGGCCCTGTACAAGTAGGGAGAGTGGGGGGTGGTACATACTTTTTTCATATATATATTCCTACACACTAGCCCGCTGCCACAGGGTGCGTATGGAGGGTACCCCTTTCCAATTTTGCCCCAAGTGCAACCGCAAGTACCCTTGGGTTGACAGACATGCCATCTGTTACCTCTGCCTTGCCATCTGTTACCTCTGCCTGCCGAGGGACCACCCCGAGGCGAATTGCAGAGCGTGTAGCCGGTTCAAGGCTAAAACTTTAAAGGACCGTTCGATCAAACGTTGGGCCCACCACGCCAAGCAACGAGAGGCCATGGAAGCAGAGGGCGCCTTCAGTGATGGCAGCGACGCCGTACTATCGAACGGCGAGTGCAACGTGGCGTCGAAAGACAGCCAAGTGCAAGTCCCCGACCTCCGAAGGTTGTCCAGCAGGGCAGCTATGGGGAAAAAACCCGGCGACACGAGCGCTACCCACACCACTTCCATAAAACACTCGAAGTCCAACCGAGACTCGACGCGCACGTCGAGTTCTCAGAAAGAGGCACACAGAGAACGGTCCACCGAATCGTTGTCCTCTGGGCGTTCTCGATCAAGATCACTGCATGACACCAGGCAACCATCGACTGTTGCCAAGAGTGCCTCACTTACTAAAGTAATGGAGGTTCGATCGTCCGAAGACGAAGCCAACCTCCATCCACAGGCCGCACTCCAGGAGTTGGCATCAGCAGACCACTCGACGCCTGCGCCCGTGTCCCGACGTCCTCACTCTAAAGAGAGGGACATTATCCCCAAATCTCGACACCAGACGTCGAAAAGCTCTGAGAGGGTGAAAACACCAGGGAAGCACTCTTCCACTCACGGGGAGGGGGGAATAACAGCAAAAGAATCCTTCTCAGCCTTCTTCTACACCACAGATACCTAAGGACAGCTCCAAGTCCTCTGTTAAACATTCTAAGACCCCTGCACAAGCCCATAGGTCCAGTCAAGAGATTGCAGGGAAACACCCCCAAGAGACTGTAATTCCCAGCTCTAAACAATGGTCCAGTGAGGACATAGACAGAGTTATGTCCAGAATGTCATCCCTAGCAGACATCTATTCCAAGAATCCAGAGCACTTCCTCTCGTATACCCCGGATGGGGCTACTCCCTCAGAGTCTATGGACCCGCAACCCCCTGGTAAGAAACCTCGAGTTGAGGCACCAACACAAAGTCGGTCTTCTGACCCTTTTTACGTACAGCCATACTCTCAGTATAATGAGGATCCACTACAGGATGAGGATCCAGAATTGGCAGCGTTGGATGACCAAACTGGGGCGGACTACTATGAGGATGACGAGTACCAAGACGAGGACGAAGTTAACCGAGAAGTCTACAGAGTAGACACCCCAATAGACAAGGAACCTCCGGTTACCGACTCTCCAGTCGACAACCAACCGCGGCAGAACACTTCCGCATAGATACTCAGGGAGCTCAGGTGGAAAGGGACTTTGCCGAGGAATTAGTGGGAGAAAAGAGACTCATTGCCCAGGCCATCCCTATTCTCAAATCTATACAAAGGAGGATTGATCCTTCCCTTCTTAATCCCAACCTCACCAGGGCAGTAAACCCCAGGATCGAAAAGTTGTTCAGGGCAGCCCAGTCAGACCCGCTGTATATAAGGGGGCAACTGAATCCGGACTCCCTGGTAGTCACAAATACCCGAAAGAGGGCGGGAATGCCCCTATCGTCTGAGGCTCCCCCCGACAAGGAGAGCAAAAAGATCTACGGGTTGGGAAGGAAGTTAGCCTCCACTTCCGCCTACCAGGCAAGGATTGCCAACTCCACCACTCTGCTGGCTAGTTACAACTGCCACCAGTGGGAACAAGTAGCTGCACTCATCGACTCCGCACCAGAACCTTTAAAGAGCCAGTTGGCACAGGTTGCGTTGGAGGGGAGGGCTGTGTCCGGTTGCATCCTTAAGGCAACCTTTGATGCCGCGGATAACGCCGGCAGGCTAATAGCAGAGAGCACTGTTATTAAAAGGCATGCTTGGTTAAGGCAGTCAGGGTTTAAACCCGAGACACAAGCATCCTTAATAGACAAGCTGGTGGAGCCTGATCTACTGTTTGGCAAGGCGGTAGAGGACGCTTTAAAAAATGCCAAAGATGTGTATGAGACTCTAAAGTCCCTGGGACAGTTGACCAACAAACCCCCTAATCAAAGAGGGGCTGTCATGGTGCCTACCCCCGGGGAACCAGACCAGGTCCAGCAACCCCGGAAGCAGGCATCAAGTTATTTTGAGCAAGCCCAAAAACCCCTGCTAGGGGCTGTTTGGGTGCGGTGGCGCCAGGCTCATATGGAGAGTCAGTCCTCATAGAGTAGAACTTACCTGATGCAGACCATGCGGCAAGCTTACCTGATGCAGGCCATGCTGCAGAGCTCCAAGCCAAATGAGGCTTGGAAGGGACTATTTTACCTAGGGACTATTTTACTCAGGTGGAGCTGGGGAGGAATACTTACCTGGGACTACTTTGGAGGCTATTTAAACCATGCCCGAAGAGCAGCACACGCTTCGCGTTATTCTGCATCCAGCAGCGTAACGCTCAGTGTTTGCAAGCCTGCATCCAGTCTTCTGCCACGCCCGCCTCGAGTCTGCAGCTCCTAGAAAAAGGGAGGAACAGAAGGAGAAGAGGTTAGAATAAGAGCAAAACCTTCGATCCTTACCTGAATTCCGGATCCACCACGCCTTCGAGCTGGAAGAAAGAAGCATTAACGCGCGCCGCCTCGCCTGCTGCAGCACCGCGCTGAACTCACCCGCCTTCGCAGCATCCTCACGATCCACCGCATCCTTCTGCGCGTTCCCGCCGCACTCTGGCACCTAAGGGGAACACAAGAACAGCAAAGATGAGCCAAGGGAATAAACAGAGGCAATAGTAACTACCCCCATAGACTTACCTGATTACTGCTGGGGGTACTATTCCTCTTCACGGGTCGTCGCAGTCTCCATTGCATCCTCGCCGTACCCCGGCCCCTAAGGGGAACAAAAGGACAACAAGGTGAGACGTGAGACAAAGGGACAAACAAGGGGAACTCTTCTCACCACAATAGATTTACCTAATTTTACCGCCGGAGGCATTATTCCCCGAACTTCATATTTTCTCTCCACATCTGAATAAGGGAGCAAGCAACAGGTTACATTCTGGCCTTATTTTATTGAACTGTGTAGGATAAGCCAAATCCTTACCTGAACTTCGTCAGCTACCACGAGGAACTCTTCGCTGGGGTCAAGCTGCAAACTGCAAGGAATCGGACAAGAGTGATAGTCAGACATGTGAACTCTTACGAACTACATACTTTTCGGAGTCAATATTGTTCTGGCACTCGCCAATTCCTTCGAGCCAGTGAAGCAACTGGTTATCACGCGCCCCTGCGCTCAATGCAGGATGGAGAGATCATCTTTTCAAATCATCAGGTGAGACTATAAGAGGGGACATCAAAGGTGATCTGTGGGGAGAACAGCGGGGTTGGGGGGATTTACGCTCAACTCCACGGGTGGTTAATCCCCTTTCTCCATTTGCAGAAGAATATTCCTACGGGCCAAGCAAACGAAGCTAGGTGGGCCAGTCCAGTCCGTCATCTCGGCCCTATGCGTCACATTGGTGGAGACCGCAGCTGTCCAGTTCAGATCGACGCCTCTGTGGGAGCCAGGTGAGCGTAACGGGGAATGGCAATTTTCGTCGCCCACGCGGCCAAAATTCTCAGAGGCTCCAACTATTCTCAGGGGCAGGGCACACCATGGGGTAATAACCAGCAGTCTACCCAGAGTTACAACAGGGGTAACAAAAGGGGTCCTGGTAAGGGTAGAGGCAGCCCCAGCAGAGGCAGCACGCCTCCCGCAAAGCAGTGACGTCGAGATCAGGGTCCATTCCTACGCATCTCCAGTAGGGGGACGCATTACCAACTTCACCCAAGCTTGGGAAGGGATCACATCAGACAGATGGGTGCTGTCCACAGTGTCCGCAGGTTACTGCATAGAACTGCTCGAGCGTCCCCGAAACCACCCTCCGCGACAAAAGGTACATTCCTTAGACCACCAGAAGATCCTCCTCAAGGAGATCGTCAATCTTATAGAAAAGGACGCGATCGAACTTGTCCCGGGCAAACAGGTAAACAAGAGTATTTATTCAACTTACTTCCTTGTGCCAAAAGAAGATCTAACAATGTGCCCAGTCTTAGACTTACGCCTTGCAAACAAGTATGTCAAGCCCCTAACATTTTGCATGACTACTCTCCAAGAGGTAATCCCCCTCCTAAAAAGGGGGGATTACATGGCAACACTGGACATGAAAGATGTCTATTTTCATATTTCCATGTTCCCAGCGCACAGAAGATTCTTGCGCTTCAAGGTGGACAGTCAGCACTACCAGTTCAAGGTGCTGCCCTTCAGTATAGCCTCGGCTCCAAGGGTATTCACCAAGGTTCTGACGGTGGTGGCAGCACACCTACGCAGGGAGGCAATCCCAGTGAACCCTTACCTGGACGACTGGCTCATCACGGGGGAGACCCCAGCAATTTGCAGTTCAAACATTTAAAGAACGATCGACCTCCTCTTCGAATTGGGTTTCTCCATAAACGAGAAAAAAATCAAGCCTGGTGCCAAGCACCTCGTAACAGTTCCTAGGAGCTGTACTAAACACTCAAGAGGGGTTGGCCTTTCCATCAGAGGAAAGAATTCGGAACATACTACTGCAGATTCCTCAATATCAGTCCGGTCGCCAGATAACGGTATGCAAAGCGATGCGTTTGCTAGGCATGATGGCGTCATGTATTTACCTGGTCCCCCATGTGCGCCTGCGCATGCGTCCCATGCAAGAATGGTTGACGAAACAGTGGTCTCAGGCAAGTGGTCAGTGGGACGATCTAGTGGTCGTTTCGCCAACACTAGTACAAAGTCTTCACTGGTGGACAAGAGAGAACCTGTCAAAGGGGAAAGCCTTTTACGATCCAGAGGTTCAAGCTGTAGTCACTACAGACGCATCCCTATCAGGGTGGGGAGCACACCTCCTTCACTAAACAGCACAGGGTCTCGTGTCTCACTCAGTGGCCAAGAATCATATCAATCTGCTAGAGCTTCTGGCAGTATTCAGAACGCTTCAAGCGTTCGAGCCCCACCTGTTAAACCTGTCAGTGCAGATCCTAACAGACAGCACAACTGCGATGTTCTACCTAAACAAGCAGGGAGGGACTCGTTCGCCAAATCTGTCCAAGCTTGCCCAGAGAATTTGGATATGGGCACTCAGACGGAACATTTACCTGTCATCGCAACATGTTCCAGGGGATCTCAATTCTCTAGCAGACGCCTTGAGCAGAGAACTAGAACACGAGTGGTCGCTAAACAGAGAAGTCGTACAAGACATCTTCTCACAGTGGGGTTTCCCCACTACAGACCTATTCGCCACAAGCAAACAATGTCCAGGATTCGCATCCAGGTTCCCACAGCCAGACTCCAAGGGGAACGCCCTATGGATAGATTGGTCAGGGATGTTTGCCTCTGCTTTTCCACCAACCCCCCCCTTATGAGGAAGGTGGTCAACAAGATGCACAGGGAATCGACGACGCTCATCCTAGTTGCTCCCATGTGGGCGAGGCAACCGTGGTTCCCACACCTACGCAGACTAGCCGTGTGCGAACCCATCAGACTCCCGTGCTGGCACAACCTACTGTCCCAGCACCAAGGACAAACGGTACACCCACAACCCAACTCAATGAACCTGGCAGCATGGCTCCTGAGGTCATAGAGTTTGGACAGCTCAATTTACCACAGAGATGTATGGATATCCTAAAGGAATCTAGGAAAGCGAACACAAGGTACTGTTACTTTGATAAATGGAAAAGCTTTGTTGTCTGGTGCCAGAATAAGCAATTCAACCCAGTTGATTGTACTCCTTCCAATATTGTCACCTACATGCTCCACCTGCTGGACGCAGGCCTTGTTTTCAACTCACTGAAGGTATATCTGGCAACTATATCTGCCTACACCACTTCCCACAGCAAGGTTTCGTGGTGGAAAGTACCAGTGGTGAAGGCCTTCATGGAAGGGGTAAAGAGACTCCACGTTCCACTCTCTAACCCACCACCGGGTTGGGACCTTAATGTGGTGCTTGCTAAGCTCATGGGCCCATCATTTGAACCCATGCATAAAGCCAGTCTCAAACACCTGACCTATAAAACTGCCTTCTTAGTAGCCATTACATCCATAAGAAGAGTCTGTGAAATTCAGGCTCTGTCAGTGCAGGATCCTTTCTTTACTGTTCATAAGGATAAACTGGTTCTACGTACACACCCTAGGTTCTCGCCTAAGTTTATTTCTAAATTCCACGTTAACCAGTCCATTGAGCTCCCGGCTTTCTTACAAGAACCCAAGAGCTCTGCTGAGGTGAAACTACACACTCTAGATGTGCGAAGAGCGGTCCTCTACTATGTTAAGACCAGACCGCTAAGGAAAACAGATCAACTGTTTATCTCCGTAGCTACAGGAAAAGTGGGAGATCGCGTCTCTAAAGGTGCCATCTCTAAGTGGATTGTAAATTGTATCCAACTGTGTTACTCCCTTTCTGAAAAAACATTGCCTTTTACGCCTAGAGCCCACTCTACAAGAGGCATTGGGGCCACTCTGGCTTTCATTGCAAATGTACCCCTTGACACCATTTGCAAAGCAGCTACTTGGAGCTCTATTCACACTTACTCCGCACTACTGCATTGACACTCATTCCAAGACAGATACCCAAGTGGGACAAGCGATTCTAAGACCTCTGTTTGCTCAGGTCCCTTCTCACATCCCACTTCCTTCTTCTAATACTGCTCGCTAATCTATGCACAGCATGTGATCTAAGCAGATTCCACAAGCCTCAGAAGAGCTACATTACTCTCCGTAATCGTATTTCTGATGCTTGTATCTGCTGAGATTCACATGCGACCTACCCTTCCTCCCCTCTGAGAGAAGGCGCATGGATGCTTGTAGTCTTATCTTCCTTCTATCTGCTTGGATAATCTGTACTCGCGCCACTCCTCATGCTACCTCTTGTCAAAAAAAATACAATTTGAGGGTCCTACACGTGTGAGGGATCATGGGTGCAGTGGACGTCCCACTAGGGATAGTATTACTGGCACGCCCTGTGTCGACGCCCATTTTTGAGTTTCAAAAAACAAACTGTAATACTCCGCAGCTTCCAATAGATGTCGGCCTATGCACAGCATGTGAATCTAAGTAGATACAAGCATCAGAAATACGATTACAGTGAGTAATGTATCTCCTATATCTTCACTGCATGCGTAGTCTGCAACAACTCTAGTTGTCCCTTGATAAGCCCATATTCCTTCCTTAATGATGCTCCCCAGTTAGTTTCCATTCTACTCATAACCCCCTTCAGACGTACCTCTAAAGCTTCTTGTATTGAGGCCAGTTGTTTTTCTCGTAGGGCTTTCTTTGCGATTAACTCGCCCCTCATGGCCCCTTTGAACACATCCCACACTATCCTTTCCTGTATTCCAGGTTTCTTATTTATTTCAAAATATTCCCCAATTTTACCCTGTATGTCATTACATATGACCCGGTCTCCCCAGTAAATGATTCGAAAGTTTCCAAAACCACATCCCTTAGCCTTCTAATTCCTGTTATATATCTATTGTTATGGGTGCCTGATCCGATATATTGATGGGACGTACGTCCATTTTCTGAACTTGGCCCAGCAGAGTGGATGACACCCAGATCTAATCGATCCTCGAGAATGATTGATGAACGTGCAACTCTTGGTTTCCAATATTGGGACGTTGCTGACTCTGGAATTGTGCTGGCCACTGGAAATAAATGGACAAGGTGGTTCCTCAGTTGCTATAACTTTAAATATAAAACAGGCTGTTCTAAAGGTGATCTTGGTTGGCAACTGCTTTAAGGGAAACTTTTTCAAAATGCAAGAGTGTGATTGTATTTCATGATGCTGGTGATCAGTCTGGCAGTGGCATGTTGCACCGAGTAGCCCGAGGACTAAACTGGTGGCACCTAAGGCGATTGCATTTCCTCCATCCAGAATTGGTAGTACTAATGCTTGGATGGTGGTCCTTAAACTAGACAGGCGGAAGAAATGATTGTTATGTGCAGGAGAGTTAGCTGAAGCCAGTTTGTTTGGTCCTTCTTGGTGATTAAGGTTTGATGGAAAGCTTTTGGTCAATGGTGTACTACATTTCTTTTGTAATGTGTATGTGGTGTGTCCCTCCAGGTAACGTTTCTCCTATATGCGGACTGCTAGCTATTGTACCAATAGTTAGAGATGAACTGGAGGTCAACCTGTGCCTTCTGTATGTCGCTGATGTTGGGTGGTATATTTAATTAAATATGGCACTAATTATTAGTAGTTATATTTCTCCTGACACATATGATGAGTATTGACCGGTTGATATTGGTGAACTAAACCTGCAATTTTCTGGATGTTTGAGATTCTGATTGTGTGAGGTTTTATTCTAGAGACGTTTTTAATTTACATAAAATGTATTTGATGTAGCACACGTTACTGGTAGTGTTTTTAGGATTGTGCTAACCGTACCTAATTTGTTTAAGCCAAGGGATAGGCTGCAATTGAAATGCAAAAATTGTCATAATTGTTTTCATAGACTGCTATGTAAAGGTTTGCATTTTGTTTGTGCACTTTTGTTGAAATTGACCAATTACGTATACATATACATGTATGTGTGGTTAGGGGCGAGGGCTTGGGGAGGTTTGGTTTGAACCCTCATTTAAAATGAATAATTAAATGATTGGTCGAATTCATGACGACCAAAAGTGCAGGAGTAAAAAACAGGCTTTTAAATTGGTCTTTGAAAACATGTAGAATCAAAAAATGTGTTTGGCCAGAAATGTCCTCTGTAAGGGTTATTTATCGGTGTTGGAACCATTTTGACATAAAGTTTACTTTCTTTGCTTTTATTCTACAGGTAGTGCTTTGCAAATTCCATTCTGTTTTTCTGACCCAGAAAGGACAGATCTACACCTGCGGGCATGGCCAGGGTGGACGACTTGGACATGGAGATGAACAAACATACTTGGTAAACATGTTGTTTGCGGTTATTGTTTGCAATGTTTTAGTCCTTTGTTCAACATATTAATGTTTTGTCAGTAATGTATACTGCGGTGTATAAAACGACTCCCAAAAGTTTAATGATATGTTAGAAAGTCCCCTACTTGAGGTCTTGCAGTTCTCAACCATTCAGAGCACTAGAAAATGTAATCCATGTCACTAACTTACTGTTGGGAAATGCAAATAAGTACAGGTGGAGACCTAAAGGCCAGGAACTGGCCCATAAAGGCAGAAATACACCTTGTAGCAGACACTGCACAATTGGGGTACTTTAACAAAGTTCAAACTAGACTACCTTTGCTGTACCAGCCCACAGGACAAGTAGCACAAACATTGTACTCATTTTTCAGTTTTTCCTGGTCCATCACAGAAATGGGTCATACTACCTCCAATCACATATTGAACAGTGTGATATTTGATGATTGTTTAGTAACAACTAAAAGCTCAAGCATGAAGGAGTTTACTACTACATTGAAAAGTCTAGCATTGCTGAAAACTTCAACGTTCTTTTACACTGAACTACCACCTCAGAAAAATAATCTAACTATTGTATTTCTCCAGCATGGGGTCTGGCATGGATTCACATGCTCGTGAATATTCCCAGTCGTCAGGCTGGGAATCCTCAGTAAAGAAAAAATCAGTTTCAGTTTTGTTTCTGAACTGTCTTTCTACTAGTAACCAATCACTGGTCTCTGGGTCGTACTGCCCCCAGCCAATGACTGCCCTCTACCTAAGCCCCTCCTCTGGCAGCCATCTTCAGATTTTTACCGCACGTTCAAGTGTTGGGAGTCCTCGTGCTATAGCTCTCGAGCTTTTACTGCATTTTGCGATTTTTCGAAGAGTTTGCTCTTATTTTTTTCGATCAATCGAGCCTCAAGCACCACTGATTTTACTTCCGATCAACGGGGACCCGTCTCGGAATTTTCTACGCCCCACAAGGGAGAATTCTCACCGAGTTTTTGCTTCTTGGAGGATTCTAGAAGATCTTAGAGATCTACCCCGCATGGACAATGCCCAGGAGAAAGGAAACACAACACCTGGAGCTGCCATGGATGCGGATTACAGAATGTCTTCAAGGAAGATGAGCACTCTCGGTGCCTCTACTGCCTTCACAACGACAAATCTCACGTGGAGAAGGACTGTGCGTTTTGTAAGAACATGTCCGAGCGGACAATGAGGGATTGTCGTACCCGACTCACCAACTGGCTGGAGGGGAGAAGCCCAGCAGCAGGTGAGAAGAGGAAGTCTGAGCGGTCTTCTAAGACCTTTGAGGGCGCTCCGGCGACGGGGGCCCAACAAAAGGCAAAGCACTGCGAGCCCGCGGGCACCGGGTGTCGATGGTTCGGGCTCCTTGGCTGCCAGGCGGGGCGCGATGTCACCAACGCCATCAACCACGAGCCAATGCTCTGGCTCGGTGAAGAGGAAGTCAGAGAACCCGGGTAAGCTTCGGGAGAAGCCCTGGTCGATCCCGATGGCGGCAGCCGAGGGGGAGCGAGGCAGCGACGCTCCTTTCAAGGTGAAGGCCTCAAGCACACCCAAAGTCGCGAAGGCCCTGATTCACCCAGCTAAGGCCTCGATCGAAGGAGATGTGGTGGACCTGGCAAAGCCTGTGGAGGCTACCCCAGTGGAGACGACTTCCGGGCCTAGAGGGTCCCTGCCACCCCGGAAGGAATCCTCTTTTCAGCCTATCGATAAGACCCCCGTGAAACCCCGGGTGGAGAAAGATGGGGGGGGGGGAATGGTAGCCATAACGGACACAGATGCCACCTCTGAAGATGAGCTGGCTGGCGTTGCAAAGATCCTGGACAAGAGGTTCGAGGAAGTCTGGTCCTAGGGGAGGGATCCCGACGAGGCGGATGTAGAAAGCGACTGTGGAGCGGACGAGGAGCCGCGGACCGTGGAGGAGACGGAGGACCCTACTCCCCCGTTGTCGCAACCGGTGCCTATGCCACAGGACAACTCAGGAGCAATCTTGATGGCTATCCAGGCCCTGTGTATGGAGATGAGGACCAGGTTGCCCTTCACCCCAGCGGACGATCCAGCGGCGCCTGGACCGTCGGGAAGCCCACCAAACAAGTGGAGGCGAATCCATCCTCCCCCTCCTTTCCAGCCTTCACCTCCTTCCCCTCCACCGAGGGATGAGACTGGAACGGAGATGGTGACGATGGGGACGGACAACGATGGTGGTGACGACGGGACGGATCTCCCATCACCTCCTGCCCGGGCCTCCCCTCCTGACGAAATTGGCTCTTTCCACGCCATGATCGCCAGGGCTTCTGAGCTCTTCCAACTTTGTCCCGAAGAACAGAAGGAGGGTTTCCTCTACCAGTGACGGGAGGCCAAGAGGAAGACTGTCCTCTCAGTACCATTACTAGACGACATCTGGGACGAAGGACTGTCGCTACTCAAGAACCCGTCCACAGCTCCTGCGAAGAGGGACAGGTATGAGAAGAAGTACCGGGGTCCAGATAACGCCCCGATGTGCCTCAGAGCTCAGCCGTCCCCGGATTCAGTGGTCTCTGCAGTGGCCAAGAAGAAATCGACAGGGGCGATGGGATCAACTTCACTTCCCCACCGGATGGCGAGGGGGAAGAAGCTGGACACCATGGGGCGACAAGTCATCTAGTCGGCGGTGACGACCATCAAAGCAGCCAACGCCCTCGCGATCGTGGCGCGCTACGACGGGGAGCTCTGGTTCAAGATTGCTCCCCTCCTGGACTTCCTCCGAGACGACGAGTGGGCAGAAGCCCTTGAAATCCTGCAGGAAGGCGATGTGGCTTCGGACCACGCCATCACGGTGGCCACGGACATCGCCGACACCGGCTTTCGCCAGATGGGCAACAGCATTTGCCTTCGCCGGCGTGGTTAGCTTAAGGCCACCGATTTCCGTCAGGAAGTGTAGACCAGGGTGCTTGATAAATGCCCTTTCAGAGGACCAACCTGTTCGGCAAGGCAGTGGACGAGTCACTGCAGGCCATCAAGGCGGACACCGAGACAGCCCGGGCTTTGGGTTCTCTCCAACAATGGCGGCGGCCTTATCGGACCTCTGGAGGCAAGTCTCAAGGTGCCTCCAAAGGATTTGGTGGCGGTTCCTCGTCGTACCGCCAAGCGGCCCGTTCATCGTCGCAGGAGGCCTACAGAGGCCGCAGCAAGGCAGGAGGACGTTGTCGTCGCCAAGGAGGACAAGGCCTCGGCGAAGCAAGATTGAACCGGCCGCAGCATCGGGCCCCCACCGAAGCACCCTGGTGGGAGGCCGGCTGGCGAAATTCGTCATCGTGTGGGAGTCCATCTCCACCTATCGTTGGGTGCTGGATGCGCTGGTCCACGGGCACACTCTGGAATTCCAAAGAAAGTCTCCCCATCTACCACCTGTGGCCAGGAAGGAAAACCACATCCCACAGCTACTTCTGGAGGTACGAGCAATGCTGAAAAAGGGCGTGATGGAACTCGTCCCGAAGAGGCTCCGGGGCTCCGGAGTGTATTTGCGGTACTTCCTCGTCCGAAAGAAGACCGGCGGTTGGCGACCCATCCTGCGTCTAAACAAATACATCAAGTCCCAGAAATTCTGGATGGTCACCCTCCAGCACGTGCTGGGACAGCTGGAGGAAGGTGACTTCCTATCGTCACTGGACTTGAGGATGCTTACTTCCACATCCCCATTCTCAAAGGACATTAAAAGTTCCTACGATTCGTGGTCCAAGGGCAACACTATCAGTTCGAGGTCCTTCCCTTCGGATTGAAGTCGGCGTCCAGGGTCTTCACCAAGTGCCTGGTACCAGTGGTGGCGCGGCTGCGCCTGAAGGGATCCATGTTTACCCCTACCTGGACGATTGGCTCATCCGGGCAAAGTCAAGGGAACTCGCCGTTGATCACACAGCGAAGACCGTCCAACTGCTCACGGATCTGGGATTCTCGATCAACTTTGCGAAATCCCACTTGGTACCGTCGCAAGACGCCCTGTTCCTGGGAGCCAGACTCGACACAGTGGCGCGATTGGCTTCGCCGTCGGAGGAATTGACAAAGGCCATCCTGGGCAAGGTACAATGGCTGTTGACCATGGACGTGGCCAGGGTGAGGTCCATCAAGTCCCTACTCGGCATGATGTCCTCGTGCATCTACCTCGTGCGCCTATGCAGGTTGCGGATGCGACACTGCAGGAGTTCCTCGACGCCCATTGGATGCAAGCGGCGGGCAGCTTCCAAGACAGGATCTCACTCAGCAAGACTTTCCGCCAAGCGATCCGGTGGTGGGGCACCCGCGCGCATCTAGCGGCTGGCATGGACTTCCAGACCCCGGCACATCAGGAAACTGACGACTGACGCCTCCCTGGAAGGATGGGGAGCGCACACCGGAGATCTCCACGCAAGAGGCCTTTGGCTCCCGGAGGAGAGGTCACTAACATCAACATCCTGGAGCTCCGAGCCGGTTCTGGGCCCTCAGGTCGTTCTTTCCATCCCTCAAGGGCAAGGTGGTAAGGGTCTTCACCGACAACACCACCACGATGTTCTACATCAGGAAGCAGGGGGTGTCACGCTCACCTGATTCCCACGGAGGCGCAGGTCTGGCTTTGAGTGCTGATGCTTCTTCTATGGTGAAGCGCAGGACTCTGAAGATGGACTCACTGGCTCGCAGGAATATTCCCCTGTGCGTGAAAAGGGAGTATTACCTACTGACAGAATAATGCTCAAGCCTCCCACTCCCTTCCAGCCCTCCACGATACCCTTCCTCGATTCCCCGTGAAGTCTCACGTTAGGGTCTGGAAGGATGAGTTCTCCATCCTGCTTCTGATGCAGGGGCGCGTTGAAACCCAGTTACTTCACTGGATTGAGGTTTGATGGGAGTTCAAATAAGCTTGACTATTCAGGTAAGGCACTGTAAGAGTTCTGTAGCAAGTTCAAAAGTTCAAGCCTTATAATAATGTTCATTGTCTTATTGCAGCAAGCGCTAATCGCTTATGTCTTTTTTCCCCCTTAGGGGCCGGGGTTCGGAATGCCGGAGATATGGCGCCGACCCGAAGTGAAACGTGCAGTTCCAGTAAATGACAGGTAAATTCTGGATGAGCGTTCGGGTAATGTCTTTGCATTCGCTCATTCAATGTCTTTGTCTTTTTTCCCCATAGGGGCCGGGGTCCGGAATGCCAGGAAGCGGCAGGACCCGAAATGAAATGGGAATGACCCAACAGGTAAGTCTTAGAAGGAAACTGAGCTTTTCCTATTCCCTTCCTTCTCTCACCTTGTGTTCTTGTCTTTTTCTCTCTAGGCTCTGGGAAGTGGCTGCGGATCCGGATGATCGCTGCTGAAGATGGAGGTGCCCAGGAAAGGTGAGTGAAATGCAGCGATCGAAGCGAAATGCTTTTAAAATGATGTCTTCCCTTTCAGGATCGTCGGTGTGAAGTCTCCATGATGCAGCTTTAGCAGGTAAGGTCTTCTTTCTCTCCAATTCTCTCTTAGCAGGTGACCCAGGATGCTGACAGGCGTGGCTGAAGTCCAGATGCAGGAGCTGACACGGTGAGCGTCCAGCTGCGAGGAGCAGAACAACGCGAAGCATGAGTTGCTGATCAGGCGTGGTTTAAATAGCTTTGGAAGAAGTTCCAGGTATGTATCCTTCCACCGATCAGGTATGTATCCTTCCCCGACCACACCCAGGGGAAAGTAGGTCCACAGGTAAAGTAGTTCCATTCAGGCCTTAAGAGGGCCTGGATGTAGCAGCATGGTCTGCATCAGGTAAGTGCACCTTAAAACACTTGAACACATGTCTAGCTTTATGAGCCTGGCGCCTAAGGCGCCAGGACAGGGGTCCAACATGAGCCTGGCGCCTAAGGCGCCAGGACTGTGTCCAAAGGGCCCCAGCTTGGGCCCGCTGGCACTTCCCTGGGGGAAATGATGCCTGCCTCTGGGGTTGCTGGGTCGGACCTGGCTCCTTGGAGGTAGGCATCATGACAGGGGGGGCACCAGATCCCCAGCCCTGTCCAAGGAAGCGCAGGATCTGTGGCACTGGGCCGTTGCCCAATGGATGTTCCTGGTGCCCTTCCATCTGGCAGGAATAAAGAACACAATCGCCAACTCTCAGCAGGGAGCTGCGCTCGTGCCACGAGTGGGAACTTCGGCAGGATCAAGTGGATCTCCTATTCCGACGATGAGGCAATCCCCAGGTCGACCTATTTGCGACAGTGACAAACGCCAAGTGCTGGAGGTTCGCCAGCAGGTTTCCCCAGCCGGGGAGCATGGGTGATGCCTTCTCATTCCCCTGTGACGGCCTGTTCCTGTATGCGTTTCCCCCCTGTTGCCGTTGCTGCTGCAACTCATCAGTCAACTCAAGACGGTCCCGGTGCAGGATGATCCTCGTCGCACCGGCGTGGCCGAGGCAGATCTGGTTCCCAGATCTTCTGGTCATGTCAACGCCCACCCCGGTCAAACTACTGACGGACGCGGATCATCTCGCCAGGGAAGGAGGCGCCATCTTCCATCATGACCCAGGATCGCTGAACCTGCAGGCTTGGCTCCTGCAGCACTAGAGTTCGGAGGCTGCGATATCCCGACAGACTGCAAGGAGGTGCTTGCAAAGGCCAGGGCGTCCTCGACTCTCAAGTGCTATGGACACAAATGGAAGAAGTTCTCTGTCTGGTGCCGTGCACAGAAGATTAACCCTCTGCGGATTATGGCCCCTCAAGTGCTGCCGTACTTGCTGTCGCTGGCCAAGGCGGGGCTGGCACATGCCTCCATCAAGATCCATCTGGCAGCTATCCAGACATGCCAACTCTCCCGATTTAGGCGGGAGACTCCCGATTTTGAACTGAGAAATATTTCTATTTTTCACGTTCTCTAGCCTAAAATAATTTTAGCCCCAATGTATGCCTATGGGGAAATTAATGTCTCCCGAATTCTCTCGTGAAATCTCCCTCTTATGGGCCTCAGAATGTTGGCAAGTATGGCTATCTCCTGCTACACCAGAACTCTGGGGCGGTCATCTCTGTGGTCTCATCGCCTGGTGAAGGAGTTCATGAATGGACTGTTCCGATCGTTCCCGCCAGTGAAGGCTCCGGGCCCGGCGTGGGAGCTCAACGTAGTGCTGACCAGGCTCATGGGGCCGCCATTCGAGCCTCTGCTTTCGGCACCGTTGAAGTTCCTGTCGTGGAAGACAGCGTTTCTTGTGGCCATCACCTCCGCACGACGAGTGGGAGAGATCCAGGCCCTCTCCTGTAAACCTCCATACCTGACATTCCACGAGACGAGGGTAGTGCTGAGGACACACCCCTCCTTCATGCCCAAGGTGCCTTCGGACTTCTATCTCAACGAGCCATTGGTGTTACCTGTTTTCTTCCCATCGCCTTCGTCGCCGGCTGAGAGGACTTTGCACTCGCTGGATGTGGCTAGAGCTGAAGTTCTACGTGGACCGCAAGAAGAGTCTTCGGAAGACATCACAGCCGTTTGTAAACTTTGGACCTGTGAACCAAGGGAAGGCCCTCTCGAAGGCTTCCATTTCCAGATGGCTCTCCGGCTGCATCATGCACTGTTACCGGTTGGCAAACCGACCGTTGCCCGGCCGTCCGAGATCCCATTCAACCAGAGTGATTGCTGCTACCACGGCGTTCTTTTCTGGTGTGCTCCTGCTGGACATCTACAGGGCTGCTACCTGGAGGTCGACGCACACCTTCACGAGATTTTACTGCGTCGACCGGGATTCAAGGGAGGAGTCCAGAGTCGGCCAGGCAGTGCTGGCAACCTGTTTGCTTGAAGGTGAGCCTGGTGAGGAGGTAAGAGATGCTTAATGTTGAGCCTTGCCACCTCCCGTGGTTGTGCATGTGTGTACTGCTATGTATTCTTGTATTCATGAGCATGTGAATCCATGCCAGACCCCATGCTGGAGAACAACACTTACAGGTAAGTAACTTGTTCCTTAGCATTTACTTTTCTGACCAATATATTGCCCTCTCAGTAATTGTCATGTAGAATGGAAGGAATGACATTGGACGTGATGACAAAAAAAGAGATAAAGTAAAAGTTAAGAAAGTGACAAGATAAAGAAGTAACTGTGCACGTAGACAAACAAGAAAGGCAAAGCTTGTGCGTGAGGTAAAGAAGAGAGACTAAGTATATGTGGCCAAGAAGTCCTGAGAGCAAGGGGATTTGGCCTTGGATAAAGAGAAGACTAGTCGGACACCAAGAAAAGAGCCATCAAAGAGAGCAGTTCAGATGCAATGCTAATTTTCCCTTTCAAGGTTGTTAAAACTGTTCAGCGGAGGAATGAAGTATGAGGAAAACAGAACATTTAGTATAAGTAAATATGTCCAGGTAGGTTCCACTTAGCTTTATGACTGGGCTCCATATACCTTAAAGATAAACACTTCCACATTACTATTGCCAGGGAGGGCTGGGTGTAGCCAAACGCGCCCAGTCATCACCTACGTATAAACGTCAGTTGATGCAGACCCTGAAATATAAACACACACATCCTCTCTCAGCACAGCGCTTCCCAAATCTGAATAGAAACACCAACACTGCAATTTATAATGTGCTTTTATTTCACAAAAAACGCTCTGAGAACATCTGCTAATTTTTGATTATCATGTTTGATTATCATGAGGCATACAGTGTTCCTTTCAGTAGAAGAAGCGCATTCCACACACCATGAATCGCAAGGCTTCGGCATCAGCTTCTTTCTAGACCACTGTAAACAATTAAATGTTGCTCCTTGTTGCTGGTAGCGCCTAAGGGGCATATCGGTCCCGGGCGATCGTCCACATCAGCGTAATTGAAAACCATCTGTTTAGGCATATCTGCCACTGCCGGCTGAAGACACCATCACTCAGTATCTGGAAACGATGACATTTGCAGAAAGGAAGAATGTAGTTGTGTAGAAAACATAATAAAAATATATTTCAGTAGCCGTTCTTAATTGAAATGTATACATTTACCCATAATTCTGCACCGGGTGAAACCTAATAATGAGCACAAACCAGAAACAATGGAAACCCACAGAAAACATCAGGGAAAGTTGGAGTCTACAATGTGCTTGTGAGGTTAGTGCTGTGGAGTATGTTTTGCTCCCAATGGGATGCGGAAGCTGACGGAAAAATTTGAACAACACATAGACGGCATTATAACGGAATATTGGCAACGAACTTGGGGTTGGTGGAACCCAGATGTGGACTCCATGCTCACTGTGCTCAGAGAGGCACAGCTCCACCTCACCGATGAGGCACAACCAGGCTGAAACAAGTCTATGGGGTTGCTGTAGGTACTGTAGTTCAGAAGGGAATTGCCATAGCATTTTGGTGCTGGACTGCCCATGTGCGCGAGATAAAGACAAATACGCAGACGGTTATTTCCCATCTGTGAAAGGTATATGGAGCAAAAGGCGATGGCTGCGGACACTCAACGTGTGAAAAAAACACAACAGCTTATCATGCCATGTTCTTTCTAGAGAGGGTCGTCCGCTACCTTTTTTACAAATGTAACGGGACTGGCAACATCAAATTTCGACAAGCGAACCAAGTCCCCTTGGAAAATGTTCTGCACCCGGCTCATCCAATAATACAACGTTGATAGCACATACTTATATGCCATGGGACGAAGTGGTTTAAATATCAATAGCTTGCATACAGGTTATCTTTGCGTGTTGTCACAATATGCCTGACCAGCAACCCCTAACAATGTAAGCAAGCAATACCGGTCAGACAATGAAACCTTTACCCGTTATTCTATAAACTCGTCTTCAGTCAAACTTACATTATATTTGATATTTCCATTCTCTTGGCGTAACGCAGTGTGTCCGCTCAGATCAACGGTTTTCATAGAATGAAATTACATGTTCCTTTGTCCAGTTTTAAAACAGTGAACCTTATCATTTTTGCGGGTATTACACACATCCCCCCACCTTCAATCCTTGGCGAATTCTACCTTTCTTCCAAGGTCGCACCACAATTGAAATTTGTTTGGAGCCTGTAGGGTAACTTTGGTTTTTGTGAAGGAAAGCCACAAATCAAAAACATACTGTACAATACGCGTCAGTGTGAACTCCCCACAAGCAACATGAAACGAAGTGACCTTCACTCCATGGGAGCGATAAGCCCGGCCGACCAACATGGCATTTGAAATATGTACGAATAATAAACAAATTGTTTGCTGGCACCCACCAATGCCGCGCTATCGTGAATAATTCTTAACCAATCAATAATGATTGTTATTTTTGGACAACAGTTCCAGTTAGGGTAAGTAAAACGGATAACGAGGAAACCATTTTCAAATAGGCCCAATGACATCTTTCTACTAGGCCCGAAAATCGATCTCTGTACAAATGCAGCTCTCCCATCCACAGCGCCTAGCTCAGCCATCCCACAACATGTCCTTCCCGTTGCCACGTCTGCACGCACCCTGTTCTTGCGGATAACGTGAGACACTGACAAGTCATAAATCCAAGTGCCCATCCATCTCCACTGAACTTCCCATGCACTAACAACCTACACCCCACCAGGCCTGAGCCCACCAGCTCAGACCCCACAGTTCCTTTCATGCTGATATCCATCTGACCCTCCCGTGCCCTGATTAGTCAAGCACCCACAAGAGCGGGGCGAAAGCGGGAAGGGTATCGTTCAAGATATAAATGAATGATTTATAAACTGGATTAAATGTGCATAATTAAATACTTATTACTTTTAATAGTTTTGAAATGTGAGTTTAATAGCATTCCATTGTTCATGTACAATGTACAAACATTGGGGAACATATCCCAAAAGGTATAGTCAGCACATTAAGAACACAGCTGCAAATCATTTATACCGGGAAGTCCACTGTTCAACGAGTTTCGCTTTGGGTGGACAGGGCTCGTTTGCAGTGTTTTGTGGCAATGTATGTGTCCTAGGAACAAAATCAGGATCGATTCCATGAGTATGCATGGCCCACACAGTCAATGTGAGATCTTTCACAAAAGCGAATTCCATTTCCTGGTATATTGGTTGAACACCCATTTTTTTGCTTTGTTTTTCAAAGGCCAAGCTGTAACGAAGCATCCCAAAGTTTCCTGCAGTTCTCGAATGTTCTCTCCCGAGGTGCTCGTTATGCGCTAATACGGCTAGTAATGTTCTAGCTTGCATCCCGTCGATGCGAAATGCAACCTTTTGGGTCTGTACTTTGGGCACATATTGTGGAACACCTCCAAATCTCCAGTGTGACAGAATTCTGAGAGTCCCTTTAGGTCTCTTGAAAGAGTTTTATCAAACACTATCTTCTCAAGAGCTTTGTGTGGAGGTGAAGATGGAACCAACCACTTCTTATTGCGTTCCTGCTCCTCCGATAAGGGTCCATGTGCACACTTGTGAAAATGTTGGTTTTCTGTCCATGAGTGAACGTTGGCACAGTGGTGCATCAATGAGCGCCATTTTTCAAATAGAATTTGCACAGACCCATCACAAGTTTGGAGCTCCACCAAAGATGGTTGCTGAAAGACTGAGACCACTGTAAAATATTTTCCGAACTTTTTTATTTTTTTTATTTTTTTTACCAGTAGCTGTAATGTGTTTATTGACTGATTTGGCAACGTGCCATAAATCAAATTGATGACAAATGTTTGGAAACTGCTCTTGCATTGCCTTGGCTATTGGAACATGTCTGTCAGTGGCTATGAGGTCTATTTGCATTCACCTCGAATTGAAGATGTCCGAGGGATTTTATGAAACCATGTTTCTCCAGGGCCACAGAGGATTTACATTGGGACACCTGCACGATCTCCAAACTCAATATACTTTTTGTTTCCATGTCTTGAAAGTGGTATGTGCAGTACTTTTTAGAAAATGCGGGGCTGTCACACTGTCCGTCGCCAGCTAGCCTGGACCGTTTGCCTTAGAATGTGCTTTCAATTGACATTTGTTCAATTTTCCAGGCTTGACTAATAGCGCGGAATAAGAATTCTTTCATATTTGTAGTACTGCATTTTAGCAAGGAGCTGAACTCCGACAAATTGACAGAAACTGGACAACTTACTAAAAGTAGAGCCACTGAAAAGTAAAGCTGCTGAACACCGTAGATTTCCAGCTGGCACTTTGCCCAGCATCGGTTGAGCGGACCATGAATTTTCAGTGCATTGTCATGAAGTGGTAAAAGGGAAAATTAGATTTGCATTAGATATGTGGAAAGATCAAACTGTAGAGAATTTGAACTTCTGCAAGTCTGTAGGGCTCACCATTGGTATTCTGGACGTGTCAGTGGTTTCGTCACTTGCGAGGTTCTGTGATTCCATCAGTATGCTCTCCTAAAACAAAAATTGACATGTCAAGCAACCGATTGCGAAAAAGATTATACTTCTTTTGAAGGGCACTATAAGTGCAGGCTGCATATGCGGAATCGATTGGCCCTGCCTTGGCTCTACTTTCAATCTCGTCTACCTCAAAACTAAAATATCGAACTCATTTTCTTATTAAATGAATATCCTTCGGGAATATATGCAGGATTGTGCCCCGACTTTTGACATACCTAGAAGGGCAACCCAAAACCATACAAGCAGGCATTCTTGCAAAATCTATAAGATCTATATAAAAAAAGTATACACAATTACAAAATAATTGTACTGAATGCATTAGATTGATGGAATTATGACATTTTTCTATGCAATGTTTGTTTTGGTCAAAGAAGCAAGTAGTCCAATATACATTGGGATAATTGTCATACAGAATTGATTGATGCAACACAAATCGTAACGTGTTACTCGTCCGTTGAACGTACTTTCATGCATCTAAAGGAAACATGCCTATAGATATGGTCCGAGAAAGATGTGATTCTATTACAATTGACACTGAAGAAATTTGCTATATATCGAGATCAGAACATTTGAAACATTAGACAATGGTAAAGTCATTGAGATGAATGAACATTACACTACCGGGTACATTCAGTCGAAATTGATAGAAATTTTGAGATCAGAAAGAGATGAATATAGTGAAGTTAATAGGTAACCTGCCCTTACCTTGACTGATTAACGATTCAGCAAGCAGGGGAGTTAGTAGCAGAAGAACCGGTAACGCGATCAAGAATTGACTTCCAGTGCTCACAGATGTTCTCAGGATGAATATCAAAGGGTTTATAAAGGATTAGAAAAGTGGCTCTGTATGTGAATGTGTGACATGTTTCTGGCAGGTTCTGCTTCAGGGGAGCCTGGAGACACTGGGTGTGGGTAGGCCATGTGAACAATGGCCCCTGTGCGGAAGATACCTTTTGAAGTCTACATGGTGTTTGGCACCTTGGCCGTTCCCACCCTGCCAGCCCCCTTGGGAGCGAACAGCCACAGGTGCGAACTGCCATTGATACTGGAGGGGGAGATGGATGGCCACGAGGCATGCCGAAAAGGCCCGGAACACTGCTGAAGGAAGACACGCTTATGTGGATTGCAGGGGTGGGTGTGTGCAAGAGGGGACGATAGGCCACCTGCCTGTACCACCTGTGGAAGAGAAACATACATACTGTATCTAAATGAACCGGATAAGTGTACAAACCTTAGTTGAGAATGCATCCTGTATCCTATGGCATAGTTGCCTTTACAAATGTTACTTCATGGATAAATTAATTTGGGCTTTAAAGTGTAGAAACATTACTAAAGTGAACACCCATGCAATCCATAAAGTTTGGGGCACAGAGAAATATTGTTTTAGTTGTATGTGAAAGACACAAGATGACACTACGATTTCCCCAAAGTGCAAGAGATTTATTGAATTGCCAGACTACATTCATTTGTCAGTGATAGATCAAAGTTACGACAATATAGGAGACAAACAAGAAATGTTAGTGGCCTCAGTGAACAAAATGACATCACACCTAGAGTACACTTACTCGTTAATTGGATTGCGAGGACGAACTGTTGTGCGAAATTCATGCATAAGCACCATCATAATCCTCAACACGAACCTTGTGAGGCAGGCTGCCCTGAAGTCATGCAACTCGGTAATGCATAGCGGCGGTGTGTCTCCTTCCGATATGTAGTCCAAGCATCCAGAGTTTTTCTCGGCAGCAGCAGTTCTCCTCCTCAGTTGGCATGGCCTCGCACTGATTGTAGGTACACCAGGTGGAAACGTCTTCCATGCGACTAGGCTCTGTCGTCCGATGCCCCATCTTTCCCGCATCTTTCTCGATCAACTAATTCCGCCTCAGAATACTCTGGCTCTAACTGGTAGGGCTGAATTGTTGCCATTATACAACAAAATTTAAATCGATAGTAAATCTGTTTGCACGGGGTCTGAGCAACGAAGATAGCTAAACAGAGCAGAAACGAGTCGCAGGCCATACTAAAAAACAGTGAAACTATTGAAAAAGCAACTCTGATGTTGTCTGATGAGAAGCGGTCTGTTTATACTTATTGAGGAAAGAGGCGTCCTGCCATTTCCATGGAGACACACCATTAGCTGATGCACAGAGAACGTTGACAAGAGACGTGCAGCCGCGTTGTGAAATGGGCCGTACACGTCTAGTGATGTCAGCTTCAGGGGCGGGTATGTTGACAATGGTTTAGTAATTAAGAATTCAATTTCACTGAAAGCTGTTTGACTTTCCCGAATAATGTGAAAAATTATGCCCAAAGCGTACCTTGTGAACATAGTGATTGTCTCCATTTGTGGAGCGCTGTTGGCGCGTGGCAAACTTGTAGCGTGACTCTAGAGATCGCCGGCATATATTTCCGTGTGCCCCCAAACCTGTTGGTAAGCGTGCATATATTAGAATCCCTGTCCCTTTTGAAGCCTTGCGCTTCCCAATATGATTGTTGCTGATCGTGACTTACTTGTCGGAATCTTGTGCGCTTGCTGTACGCTTTCCCAGTGTAGCTGCAATCCGGCGACGGCGTTGCCAATGGTAATGAGACGCAGTGGATGCCATTTCCTTCTTTTAACTCGGCATCATCACGTAAAGCGCAATGACGTGTACGGAAGTGTCCGTACGTTGGGAGGTATTGGGTAATGTGCTCACTACTCATTGCGATTAGCACTCTGTGTTGTACATAATGAGGATTCAAGATGTGTGGAAATGAAAAAAAGGTAACCTTGATTACCAAAAATCTGCTTCTAATTATTCAAACCCTGTATCTAGTTAACCGTTATCAATCCGATGCACACATGCACCTTGCCTCATCAGACCCCATGTTTAATTGACTATTATCACTCCGATGCACAAATGTACCTTGATAGCTGTCCTTCCGCTACATCTATACGCCCGCTGTTCAATCAAGTATGTTGCGGAGTGAGCTGTAGTTCAATTGTCTACAAGATACGAGAATGCGTTACCACAAAGTAGCAAGTCAGTCAATCCTTGTTGTGTCATAATCAATAATGCGTATACTATATAGTAATGTCCTGTAAGAACTATTACATGAACAAAGTCGAATTTGCTGACATGTGTATGTCATATCAATTTCATTACTTGCACATCTAGTGGGTCAGTGGTTATTTAATTCATACCATTAATGTGTCCGTGGTATTATTCATGGATCCCTATAATAGTAATGCGTACAGGGAATATATTATTAACGTGTAGGCGAATTAGAAGCAGATTCATATGCGGGCAATGACGCACCCTCACTGTCTTTTACTTGTATAAACATGATGTATAGAAATAAAGCAAAAACCACTGAGGAGAAAAACAGGCTAAATTGTCTCAGTCATTACTGCAATTGCTTAATGAAGGGTACATACAACATGACACATAGATACCATAGCACTGACATTATTGCTATCTGCAAACTGCAGTCCATCAATTCCCGCTCAACAACATGCTTATGATCTTGTATAAGATGCATTCATGAGCAGTTTACTTCCACTGTTTCCATACAATCTATCTTGTAAACTTCATCCTCATCCATCAATTGCTCAGAAATGTTTGCAAATCATGATTAGCTGCCAGTGATTACACTTTTTGATAAAAAAACAATGCAGATTCAATTCTTCATTCAAACCTGCTGGAGCTACAGAGTAAAGTTTGTGAATCCAAAATGCTTCTCGTTGTTCCAGTCGTGTGGTGATACTCATGCCCCGATTCTTGGTGTTGATGACTTCTAGTACTTGAAAACGGATTTGTGATATCTGGTGCTTGTGTGCGTTGAAATGCCTGGCAACTGGTGAAAATCGATTATTGGTTCTTATACTGGATTTATGTTCGTTCCATCGTAATTTGTCATTGCAGCCTGTTTGTCCCATGTATGTCAGTCCACAGGGGTACTTGATGGCATAAATACAATTTTGGGTGTCACAAGTTTTATGGTCTTTCAGTTTTATTTTCTCACCAGTCTTGGAATGTGTAATGATGTTTCCTTTAGTGACGTTGTTGCAGTTATTGCAAGAGAGACAAGGGTACGTTCTTGGGTGCTTGCTTAGTTTCCTATTTGTTGTCAGATTGTGTTTTCACAAGAAGATCCTTAAGATTCTGACTTCTTTTGAAGGCAAAAGTTGGTTGCTTGGTGAACTGGTTTTAGAGTCTTGTGTCACTAGACAGCATTGGCCAATGTTTCAATGGTTTGTATACTGTATTTAGTCATGAATACCAAAGGTGTCCCAGACTCAGTCTCCCTCTCCTTGGGTTTTAACAGGCTGCTCCGCTCTTGCATGCTGACTTAAATCTTGCTGCAGCCAATTCCACATCATGGTAACCTCTGGTTTTGAATTTAAGCATTGCTTCAGATTCAATATCCCAAGTACTAGTCGTGTTGATAATGCTTTTGACCCGTAAGAGTTGACTGTACGGTAAGCTTTTATTTGTTGATGGTGGATGGAAGCTTAATCTGTGCAGGAGACTGTTTCTGTCCGTTGGTTTGTGGTAGATGTTTGTGACAAACTTGGGGGCGTTGGGTGTAATTTGTACATCCAAGAAGTGCATGGATTCCCGATTTCAGAAGTGAATTGTATTCCTGCATCGATGCAGTTTAAATATGACAAAAATGAAGATAAGGTGTCTGTATCATTCAAAATCCTAAAAATGTCATCGATATATCTACCCAATTGCTTAATGTATTAGTGCCATACGGGGTGTTTAGAAATATGGTCTTCCTCAAATTTGAGCATAAAGGCATTGGCATATGCCAGGGCCATTGTTGCCCCCATCGCAGTTCCACTCATTTGCAATTAGAATGCCTTACCATGTTTGAAATAGGAATTTGCTGCAATCATTTGCAGCATCATTATTACAAATTCTGCTGATGCTCCAATGTTTTCTTCTCTCAAAAGTATCCATTCTACTGCCTGACGGCCTAGGTCGTGTGGTATGGACGTGTATAGGCTACACACGTCGATAGTGACTAGGATATCTTGATGTTTGATTAAGATGTGCATCCTGTTCAGAAAATCGGTGATATCTTAAATGTATGTTGGGAATTATTGAATGATTGGTTGCAAGATTTTATCAATGTATGTTCCCAATGGTTGTAATAATCAATTAGTGGCTGCCACAATGGGTCTTCCTGGGGGGGTTATGCAATGTTTTGTGGATCTTTGGTAGTAAGTAAACATGAGGGACCTTCGGATGTTGCGTTGTGAGAAAAGCCCTGGTTTTATTTGAGATCCAATCATTATCTTCGGCCTCCATTAACATAGCGTCAATCTTTTTTTATTGCTTGTGTTTGATCCCCTGGCAGTAGGCGATATGTTCCTGTGTCGCTTAATTGACGTTGGCACTCCAGTTCATAATCAGACGCATTCACTATTATGAGTGTGCCGCCTTTGTCAGACGACCGTATCGTGATCTCACTGTCCTCATATAAGTTTCTGATGAGCGCCATTTCTTTCTTACTCAGATTTCTGTATTTTGGTGCTTGAAATGAAACTTTTTTTCAAGTCATTGAGTATGGCCTTTTGAAACACATCTATGGTACCATGTGGTACTTGGGGGGGGGGGGGGGTTGGGGGGGGGGAGAGGGGTATGCTAGTACTTTTTGGGCGTAATTCAAGGTAGTTGGAGGCTGATGTCATGATCCCTACCCCTGACCCCCACTGGCAAGTCAGCCTGCCAGGTAGGCCAGGTTTCGGTGTTCCGTTATGGCCTTAAAGGCCTTAAAATCTCACCCGAGACTCTCTTGGAGTTGTCCTCGCGCCTTTGGCACCAGGCTCATAATCACTTTGGAGAACACCTTTAGATTGGGACTATTTTACTTGCAACTACTTTCTTGGGGGCTTCAGTCAACATGGAGGCACTCGCATAGCTCAGCTCCCAAGAACTGAGCTATGCGGTATAGTGTTTAGGGTGTGGCTGGCCTGGGACTATTTTACTTGGACTACTTTACCTGAAGACTATTTAAACCACACCCAAACAGCAGAACATGCTTCGCGTTATTCTGCTTTTTGCAGTGTTACGCTCCCTGTGTCCAGTTGGCTCTCCAGTATTCTTTGATGCCAGCTATCCTTGGAACCGCGTGCCTGCAGAGAGCAAAAATAACATTGTTATTGGAATCCTACCTTTGAGTAGCATCTTGTCTTCAGCCCCTGATTCTGCTTAACTGGAGACATTCGATCCAGCGAACTCCATCATCTGGGCACTGCATGCTTCCCGGAACGCAGCAACCTGAAAAAGAGGAGAGAGAAGAACATTAGTGAGCGCATACTCCCATTCCACTTGAACAACGAAAATCCCAAGATTCTTACCGGATCAGTCACCTCTTGTTCAGCATCATACCAGAACATCACTGCAACCGGCAAAGAGCACCGTGGCCTACGAAGGAAGGAGAAAGACACAGGTTAGCATTTACAAGGCAAAACAGCGCTGCGCACAGCGCATTACTTACCGGACAGCATCGCGCCTTTATTTACCGACTCGTGCTCAGCGCCCACCCTCACGAAAAACGCCAAAATCTCTCTGCAAAGAGGAAATAAGACATTAATAACAATAAGAGGAAGGAAGGAAAGAACAGAATACAAAGACTGTAAAGCAGCAAGACCTACCTTTAAGACACTCAAAAGGGCTCGCAACAGTGAAGCAACTTGGTTGCTCACACCCACACGAGACCACGCACCCCTGCCACGAAGAGCAGGACAGAGAGCACACCTTCTAAGGAATTAAGGTGAGGAGAGGGCCAAGGGAAGGTTTTGAATCCAAGGGAGGTGGGAAGACACCCTACCAGAGACAGTTAAGTTGAATCCAGCTCTCCTGTATTTCAGGCTCAACTTCCATCTGAGGCACTACTCGGGGATCGGGGAAAGGGTTCGAGTCGCATATCATCGAACCAGGGCTGAGTGGCGTCCCCGTGGATACCAGGTGAGCGTAACAGTTGAACTGCTTCTTTGTGGCCGACTTGGATTGTTGTACTTAAGCATCCAGGTATACTCCTCGTTGTTATGTTAATCGTATGGATCACGCTTGAATTTAAGTATTTTCCTCGTTTCCAATTCGGTTTTATGTTTCCAGTTTAAGATTGATGTCATCCAACGTTTTCCCAAGCTCTTCCTTGCTGAAGGTCACAGCCAATTCGGCCTGAATCTCTTCTATCTCAGTGTTGATCACAAGTAATTCTTTAGACAATTCCTGTATGGTGAGAAGAATAGGTCCAACGAGCACTTATTCAAAATGTTTTCCCATTTGTTCACAAAATCTTGGTTATCCGTGCAGTGTCGGTCGCAATGGCATTCGTAGGCCACTTGGTATACGTGGTGCGAATCAAGTACTCCACTGTTTATTTTTTTGATCGGATCAGAGGGTTGTAATTTAAGCCCAGGATCTGTAATAAGGTTTAGAATGGCCTCTGCTTCCTCAGATGAAAATCCCAACGTTTCTGCGTGCTTAGTTGTGATGTTAGCAATATCTTCAAACAACATGTTCTGTGCGTGCCTCCACCCCGTTTGTGTAACAAATGGGTAACAATATAGGCCCTCATTAGGACTCCGCCGTAAAACCATGGTGCTATTGGCACAATGGTCGATGCCGGAGTCTGCCATGGCAGAATGGGGAATTACCACCCCATTCCAAGATTGGCGGGGCGGTAATTCCCCATGCCACCATGGCCCTTCCCCATTCCCATTTTTGCCCCATAGGGCATAATGGGAATGGGGAAGGCGGCAAGTACGGTACCGCAAATTGCGGTACTGTACTTACCTCGAGAGTCCCTCTAGACCAGCCGTTAAGGTCGGGTTCCGCAAAGGGACCTCGTAGTAAGGCGGTAAGGGTTTAACGGCGCCGACACCTTTTACGGCGCCGTTAACCCCTTAACGCCTGGGTCCTAATGAGGCCCATAGTCTAGATAATTTAGCTTAAGTAAAATGTGCCTTTCATTTTTAAAACCGATTTTCTCTTTTAACTGCTCTATTGTCCTAAAATCGAACCTCCCTTTTATCTTGCAAATCTCATCCAGGTCTCCAGCTATAGCCACTCTTTCACCTCTATATCGTCCCTGTGATGTGCATCTATTCCCCAGCCCAAAAACCGCATTCCAATTCAGTGTTTTTCACCCATAAAAAAAAAACGTTTTGACATTTAAAACTGCTTCTGTGTAAAAATGCAACTTTTCCACATGTGAATTCGACTGCACTATTTTCAATTTCAACCTGCTTTATGAACTTTATGCCTTTGTGATACCTTAGTTTACAGTTGCAAGTGATCTACATGTTAGGGAGAATTCTCTGTAAAAGCTAATTTCCCAAACCTAGTGAGTCCCCCAGCAGCTTTGCTGGATTTTTGGGGTTTATTTATTTTCTCCTGCTAAGAGTGAGACTCTTTTACTCCCACTCTTAGACATGATTTGATGTGTTCTTTTGTCTTTCCATGTGTTTTATGGGCTGTGGGGTCTTTTACTCCATAGGGTTTCATGTGTTTTTGATGTGGGTTACACAGCACCCTCCGTGCCGTAACCCAGGGGTGTCGTAGCGACCCCCAAACAAAGACTCCATACCCTGGGACTGACTACTGTCTCCCAGGGCATGTAAAGTCACCATTGGCTTTACTAGTCCCAAATTATGAACAGAAACCAGAACAAACCATCATATTGTGGACGTACTGGTCGGGGCAATTCGATTGCCCCGGGGTCTGTTGTTCGAGGGGGCACGTCTCCGTCCCCCCTGATCGAGTTTTGGCTGGTGGCAGTGGATACTACTTTTTATATTCGACCGCGAATATATCTCTATGGGATTTTCCCATTGTTCGAGGCTACCAACTTTAATTATTTAATTCCTATAGCCTCGAACATACCGCCGGTTTATTTATTTAATATTAATTCACCGGTTGGTATTTTTTGCCAGAACTCGATTCTAAAATGGCATTTGTGTTCTCTTCTGTGACTCCAACCCAAGTTGAGCCCTTTGTTCCACTTTTTGGCAGGCTTCTCCACAGAAGCCCTCCAAAGTGGTGCCACTCTGTCTGGGTTAGCAGGATGTGTGGGAGGGGGGGTTTAGGCACCCTGGACTGAGTTGTCTTGGCAACTCAAGTCGCACTCTTGTGTGATTGGCCCAAGTGGTGAGCTGGCCGGCTCACCACTTAGCATGTTTGAGTGACAGCTAGGCTGAGTGAATGGGGGGGTTTCTGCATAAAAGCAGGGCTTTGGGGACTGGAACTTCAGAAGTCGCCACAGGACCTAAGAATCCGAGGAGGGAGAAGCTGAGCCGACCTGCAACGGCGAACACCACCGGTGGAGCCCTCTCTGAACCGTCTCACCACTTTTCCCGACGACAGAGGAGATCTCCAGTCCGGAGAGTCTTCTTCCCTTGACTGGTGGGGATAACCAGTTTAGCCTTCTTTTCGCCTTCCTGGAGCATCTCGTGGCTGCCTTGCCCGTGCCAAGCACCCCGGCAACCGGAATACCACGGTTTACCACTACCGCGAATAGAAGGGTAGTACCTTTTAACCGAAGAACTCCGCGGCTGTCTTCCCTGGCAGTGCAACGACCTTCATCTTTCCTCCACGTCGAGACCTCCTCTTCCTCTGGACGAAACACTGACTTGCACCCGCTGCCAGGAACAACTGCCCCCGCTGGAGCGTCCTTCCCACTTAAGGTACTGTGTCCCGCCTGGCTTCCCTTGCGACAGATCGTTCGGGGTGACAGTAAAGCCTCAACTTTCTAACCTGGGCTGGCCTGGGACAACCTAGCTAACTTTTCCTGACTTTAATTTCATTCTTTGTGTGCAAACTATCTACAAGACTCTTTGGGCATACCCCCACTGTGTGTACCTGGACCCCTTCTGCTTGATCTCTCCAAGAGTGGGCCTTGCAATTGACTTCCTTGCTCTCCAGTAGAACTCTGCCTATCCTGCCTTACTGTGGTTCGTTGAAAAGTATTGAAATGTGTGTGCTTCCATAACCCTGCCTTTTTCCCTCCCTTTTTAATAAGTTATTAGAGTGCCATTTTATGTTAAGCGCTCACCTCTGTCTGAAAATAAGTGATGTTTCTCATTAAGACTTGTCTAATAAGTAATTAGGGTTGTGTATATATATATATATATATATATATAGTGAATGTGTGCTGAATTTACTTACCTCTTTGTGCTAGTGTGATTTACAAGTGTGTCTTTAAATAAATAATTATATACTTTTACACCAAAGCTCTGGTCAGTGTTTGCTTGTGCTACTGTATCTCTGTACCTGTTGTATATACTCTATATACTGCCTAACTCTTCTTGAGGGAACTCTGACTGCTCAGCCACAGCTACCAAGTGAATCAGTGTGGTACAGACTGCTACCAAGTGGGTTTACTGCCAAACACCTGTAGTCTTAAATCTTTTGCAGTGGTCCCTAAGGGAACTGCACAGGTTTCTGCCTAACAATACACTACCTAATACTGTGATAAAACATATGTGTATCCTTATTTAACACACATATAATTAATTATTTGTCAAAATCTGGGTGTCATTTTAGGTCTTTGCAAAGGGTTCTGCCTCTTATTTTGTTAAGGAAGGGAGGATTTTGATTCTGTTTCTTGCCTCTTATCCCGGACTACCTGCTGCTTCTTTCTGTACACTTCGATTATTTGTGGGTTAAGGGAACATTGCAGGGGCAAACCTTAACTTGGGGCCGATCTATCCTAATTTAAAAAGTGCTCCTATTCAATTGTGCTGTGGATATGTTCTTTTAGGAGGTTAACTAAGTGTAGTTCTGTAGTTTTTATTGTAATTATCACCCCATTGGTGTTTGCTGCTCCAATATAAAAATGTGTGTGATTTTTGTGAATTTAAAAATAAATAAATATTGTATTTTCACCAACCGGCCTGGTTCATGGTCCATTATGACCCGGGTATTTGTAAAAGGGGGTGTGAGACGGGTCGGGTATTGTCTCAATTTGAATTCGCAGAAAATAAAGAAAAAGCATTCCTATTGAGCGCCACATCCCAGGCTAAAACCAAGTGTCCCGGTCCTGTGTGTGACGCCCGATTGGAATCCTTAAAAAATGCTAGGCCTTTCGCACATGATTTATTCGATGCTGTGTCCATTCCTGGGAAAACCATTCGAATTGGAAGGTCCATTTGTAGGCGATGCATTTCAAAATAAGCGCCTTAGTCACCGGGCTCATAGCCCTTCGCTTTTGCAGGGTTGTCAGTGCCAGGTCCTGGAATAGTTGGACTTGCAAGCCGTTCGCTGTTCTGTTCACGTGGCCCCTCGCCACTCACAGGATACTCTCTATCTGACTGTAAGGAGGTGAGGGCCACCAGGACGTCCCTGGGCCTTGCTTCCAGTTGATCCCCACTGCCTCTGGCTGCGTGTTCAATAGCAGGCCCCTGAAGCATTGTTAAATCGTGCCCGTCAGCTGCGTGTCTTGGACTGACTCGCTAAGACCCTTCACACGAATATTAGACCGGCGCATTCAGTTCTTCAAATCCTTAGCTGAAGTTCCAGATTGTGGGAGACCCTACCCACATGCTCCAGCAATTCGCTATTCTGCTTCCCTTCCTCTGAAATTTCTGACAATCCCTGTTCTGTAATGTCCGCCCTGACCCCTAAATTCTTCACCTCGCCTTTATCCTCCTTCAGGGAGCTTTTCTGTTCTTCCCTGCAGTGACGCATATTGATCCTGAAAGGTCGTCATTCTCCCCTCCAAGTCTCTAAGGCATTCCTTGAGGTCCAATAATATCAACAAACAAATGAGCAAGGTCAGGTCGATCTCTGCTGAAGAGTAACTTCTGCTACACCCTGAGTGGGTAACCCCTTGTGTGGGTGGTCACAGAATTCTCATGAAACTGTTCTCTTGCACAAAAGGGTTTTATTTTGAAGTGTAGTGGTGTAGTAATACACTGGTATTTTTCAAAAACATAGGACATTCACATTTGAGGACATACAAAGTGTAGTACCTAAGTACGAATGATCAAGTAGTCAATATTTGAGACATCTACTTGTACAGTTTGTTCATTCTCTATAGATTCCTTGGGAAGGAAACTTGGAGAATTCAGTGGAATCATAGAGAGGTAGGGGGCCCATAGAGTGTGGGCACAATCAAGAGTTGAACAACATATAATACATGTCAACAAGACAGTGTTTCTGCCATTTTGCGTGGAGCTAGGTGAGCTCTAATGGTGTAGGCCTTCATCCGGACAGGAATGTCTTTACGAGTGGAGGGTCCTATGTGGTCGAATCTGACGAGCTTAGTGGCTCAGATTAAGAGGTGGAACGATCCACTTCTTTGGGATGCAGTCGTCATCTTTTCAACAGGCGCGGTCACGCCTTTTGCCAGTGCATTCAGCTGCCAAGATCGTTGATGCAGCAGTGTGTCATCTCGGATGTCGAGGATGCATTTCTTGAGGTCCTCCTTTCTGAGGGCCACGGTGGGTCCCTCTTTACCTTGCCCACCACACTTTGCTCTTCTTTGACTGGTCTTTCGTTGTTCCACTGCCCCAACACACGCTCCATTACCCCTCTTGAGGTGCTTGGGAGTTCTTCTGCCAGGCCAGTGTGCTTCTCCCCGAAGGCCCTGTCATCACGCCCACCACCCGTTTCTCCTCCTTTGCTACCCTGTCACTGGGTCCGGTCCAAACCTCTCCTCAATACAGTTCAGGCTGGTCCTTTAAGCTCTCTGGACCCCAACCGCTGCTCTCCTGCGCCTTCCTGGGCTTTAAAGTAGCATCCACACTTCCGGCCTCCTGATCCCTGCACAGGGGAAACCCTCCCCACGGCAAGGGACTCCTGTCCGTAGGGCTCAGCTTCACCAGTCTCCCGGGTCAGAGTTGGGCCTAGGGCCTCCTCCGCAGTCCCCACCACTCAATTCAATGTCCTCTGCTTGCCGGGGGAGGGAGGGGATGGCAGCGTCAGATGTCTTACTGTGGCCGCCTTTGATGGTTGTCCCCTCCCCGCTGAGCCCCTGCTTCCCGCTGTTGTATGGAGGCTGGGCTAACACCCACTGCCCTCCTCTCTCCGGTCCGCTCTGCTCCCTTTTTCCTCACATGAGACCCGATGCTCCTCACTCACCTCCTGAGTCTAAGGTGTGCTGCGCCCGTCCTCCGCTGTATTCCCCGCCTGCTCCAGGGCTGCCTGGGTGTCTTGGTGGGTTCCTTCTCCACTGCTACCCCCCGCAGCGGCCCGCGACCCGGCCTGCCGTTGTGTGACTCTGAGATGGCCCGTGTCTCAGGCGGCCGTGTTAGACTTTGTGGTTGGCCCTTATCACTGCCCTCCTGTACGATCGTCACCTGTGCCCCGCTGGGCCCTTGGTGACACACCCGCCCATGGGGCTCGAATCGCCACCGTCGGGGACCTACTCCACCACACCTCCGGCACCTCACCGGGTCTTCCACGTCCACTTGGGAAGGCACTCCTTTAGTGCCACGGTGCTACAGTACCCGGCCCGCCAACCCTGGTTGGAGTAACACAGCCTGCTTTTTTGGCCCGGTACAGAGCTCAGGACTGCACGTTCTCACTCACCGGCGGCATCTTGTAATCCTCTCCATAAAAGGTAATTTGACATGCGACTGGTGCAGAGGACACAATGTTGATCCTCTTCAGTGTTCCATTCCCATGGTTCGTTCTTTCGTGCTTTCTTTGGCCCACGGGGGTCTTCAAGTGGGTACCATTAAGGGTTACTTGGCGGCGATGTCTATCTTCAAGCGTCCGTCTGAAGAATGTTCTTATTTTAAGAATCCTTTGATTTCCCAATTTTTAAAAGAGCTCACAAATGTGTTCCTGCCATCCCCGTTTCAGGTGCCGGTTTGGGATCTGAATTTGGTCTTGAAATTCGTGATGGGGGGGCTCAGTATGAACCTCTGCACTCTTGTCCTTTTGAGACTGTTGTCTTTCAAGACTGTGTTCTTGGTTGCGGTTACTAACGCTCACAGAGTGAGTGAATTGCAGGCACTTTCATCTACGCCGCCTTTTACTGTGTTCCACAAGGATAGGGTTGTACTAAGAGTACGTCCATCCTTTCTACCTAAGGTAGTATCTGAGTTTAATTTAAGCCAGAAAGTGGTACTTCCTGCTTTCTATCCTCCTGCAGGTAAGGAAGAGGAGCGACTCCATAGGTTGGACCCTAGGAGAGCTTTGAGCTTTTATATTTCTAGGATGTCCAGGGTCAGAGTGGATGATCAACTCTGTGAGTTATGCTGGACATCGATTGGGCCAGGCTGTTACCAAATAGACCTTGTCCAGGTGGATTATCCTCACCATTACTGATTGTTACAGTTTGGCGGGCAAGGACCCTCCTGAAGGGTTGTGCGCTCACTCCACTAGGGGCGTGGCTACTTCCACAGCCCTGCAGTGGGGAGTGCCTATTAGGAATATTTGTGACGCAGCGACATGGGCTTCTATCCACACCTTTGTCAAACATTACTCCCTGGATACACTCCGTGGTCAGGCCTTTGGTAAAGCGGTACTTTATTCTGCCATTTGATTGGGTATTCTAAATTCCTCCCCTTCCTCCATTCTCTGGTACTGCTTTGGGAGTCTGCCAAAGATTTGGAATACTTTGGAGGACACAATCCATTCGAAGAACAAGTTACTTACCAACTGGTAACGTTCTTTCGACTGGATGTTCCTCCAACGAATTACAAATTCATGTCAGTGGGCCTGATTACGACCCTGCCGGTCTAGAAAGAACGATGGTGGTAAAACCGTCACCACCGCTCTTTCCGGACCAGCTGATTAAGAGTGCTGCAGGTGGGAGGTGTCACCCCCGACAGGTCTGACCTGGCGGGTTTACAACCACCTGCCTGCAGGCGGACATGGAAACTCCGGCTCTGTCATAGACGGAACCAGTGTTTCCATTGTCCCCATCCCCATGGAGTCCTATGGGGCTCCATGGGAATGGGGACTTGCACAATTCCGCCTCCGGAATTCCCAGGTCACCGGGGTTGTAATGCCCCGGTGATTCCGGGAATCACGGAGGCGGAATGGTAATATGGGTCTGGCGGTAACCTGCCGTTTTTTCCGGCTCGGTTACGGTTACCGCCAGACTCCCCTGCTCACACCCGGGACACATCTTCCATTGATAACATAAGTCTGCAATAATGAAAACAACTCTGTTAGATGTTGAAGCTGTTGTTGGGTTGTATTTAAAGGCTATGAATCGTATGCGTATACACAACAGTGGTGTTAGCCCATTGTTAACGCTGTTGTTGGTCCCATGACGACAGCCAGAAAACTCCAAAGTGATAGAGCTGCAAGTTGTGTAGTGGAAAATGAATATTTGAACAAAACCGCATTTTCTATTATTTGCGGAATGTATTACTAACATGCTAAGGCTATGTATTCGAATTTCATTCCGAAGTCAAATGTATGCAATTGTGTGACACGTATCCAGCAAGGAGGCAGTAACCCGAGAGCAGTTGGGTTGCAGATTAGTATTATTTTGGGTCACACACTTGATGCATTTTTACATTTACATATGTTTACCAGTGATTGGGATGCTGACTGTGACGTTAGCCTTTTTTTGGGAGTTGTATGATAAAAGTAGAAAGACCTATGCAATAAAATTGTTTGAAGACTTCCTGAACTTAAATTTTTAGACGCTGCTAGATGATGAATGTCACGCCATTTTTCTTGGTACAAGTTTACAGCGTTTTATTCTGCTTGAATTAATAGCATAAACAAAAGCTTTCGCTAATAAAGAAAAATAATCACATTTTAATCTGCTAGTTTCCTCTCGAGTAGTTATGGTTATTTGTCAAGTGAATTAATTGTATTAGCACTTTACTACCACAGTGTGAATCCCAATTTATTTAATTTTCCATTGCTAATTGTGTTGTAGGTTCCAAAACTGGTGGAAGGCCTAATTAGCCACCCGTGCACTCAAGCTGCAGCAGCAAAGGATCATACCGTGGTTTTAACAGAAGATGGACTTGTTTACACATTTGGTATAAATACTTTCCATCAACTGGGTATCATCCCACCAACATCCAACTGCAATGTTCCCAGACAGGTAAACATCTCTCGGCCTTCCCGTTAAATGAAAACAAGTCGTCGTAAACAAGGTAAAACCCAGGTGTGGAAAATGTACTCCTGCCCCAGAGGAGCAATTTGAAGTGCAAAAAGCAGCAGTCACTGTTGGGAGCATTAGCATTTTAGGAGCGAAAATATGGATTGAGTTACCAGCGGGCATTTGTCAAATACAAGATTTGCTATCCTTCAGTAAAAAAAATGAAGACATCATTTTCTGATTCATGATTTCGATACTCTCCATTTCATTTCCTCTAGCAAAGCAGGTTTTGGCATTGATACCCTTGGGTTGCCTGTGCACTATAAATAAAGAAATCAAATCAAGTTGATGAACAGGCCACACAAGAATGACAGGTTTTTGGGAGATTTTTTTGAGATCCCATTTTTAAACTTTTTTTTTTTTAGCAAGGATAATATTGTGCATGTTCTACTCGGAGTGTATTAAAAAGAAATGCACTGCATTGGTAAACAATTTGTACTTTTGATATTCTTTAGGGCTATAACATATAGTTTCAAATTAATAAACCAAAAATAACTAAGTGGTTGACTGCATAGGGCATGGTTATGGGAGTTAGCCACAGTATTATCTCTGGGGGCAATTAAGACCTATTAAATCGGCTGTCTCAGGGATGACCCTCAAGGGTGACCAGTTGAAGAAATTGAAACTGTTAGAATATTCTTGAGAATTCTCCCTAATTTCCCTTACCTTTTGAGACCCCTAGCAACTTTGCTGGATTTCTAGGATTTCAATTTTTACCTGGAAAGAGTGTGAGCCCTTTTTCCCACTCTTTCATGTATTTTGATGTGTGTTTTACCTTTGTGTTCTTTGGATATGGAGTTTTAAAACCACTCCATAGGCATCTTTTGCTGTGTGTGTCACACAGCACCTTCAGTGCCGTGGCACAGGGATGTCTTTCAGACTTCCCAAGGTTTAAATACCTTCTCTGCGACTGACTACCGTCTCCCAGAGCATGTAAACGTTAAATTGACTTTACTAGTCTTTTCCACCTTACAGACCCAGCACACACTATCTTCCTATAGAGTGCTGGAGGGGTTGCCTAGCATCGCCTGAGTCTAAACACTCATGTAACAGTCAAATGTTACCCTTTTCCTCTTGAAATGGCTGGTGGCAGTGGTTTAGAACAAAGTACCATGAGTTTTCCCGACCGTGAACGCCGGTAGCTTAAAATCGGGGCAGCCATGTTTTTCAATATGGCGCCCAAGACCTATCTGTTAAAACAGACTCCGGTCAACTCGCTTAAGGCTCGAGTGGACAAGGCGGGATGGAGGATCACTGAGGCTGAAAATAGGATCCCGGTGAACGAAGATGGCATCACCGCGCTCCAGGACACTGTGGCCTCCCTAATGCGCGACATGAAAGATGTCGAGGCAAAGTGTGACGATCTGGAGTGGCGCTCCCGTAGGAAAAACTTGCGCATCATCGGGGTCCCTGAAAATGCCCTCAAGGGGCGGATGGACGACGCAGTGGAGAAACTCCTCAAGGACCTACTGGACGACCCTGCCCTCTCTCCGTATTTCACGGTCGAGCATACTCATTGGGCCCTGTCTCCGCGCCCCAGTCCCGGCGACATCCCCAGACCCATTATCGCCAAGATTCTCAACTACCGCAACAGAGATCTCATCCTCCGCCTGTCGCGGGAAAAGGGAGACCTGTGATTTGAAGCATATACGGTTAGAATCTTCCCGGACTTCTCGCTGGCGGTGCGGCAGGAAAGGCGTCAGTTCTTAGGTGTCAAAAAGCTGCTTAGGGAGCGCAACGTCCCCTACGCCATCCTGTTCCCAGCACGACTAAAGATTACCCATGATGGTAAGATCCTCTTCTTCACTTTCCCTGACGAAGCAGTGAAGTTCATTGAAATACATATACCTCTTCCCGGTCCGCGAGCCGACCACACGCCATAGACTACACAGCCTACGATGTTATAAAAATGTCCACGGATCCATGACTTTTGATGTGTTGATGGCAACCCCACTGTGTCCACTCAATAACTGCGGCCTCTTGCCATGTGTATGCGGGCCACGGGCTAGCTCCTAAACTGCTTCCTTGCCTTCTCCCTCACTTGGCCCCTGCAGCTATCCCTGTGCCCTGCTCTCTCTTGCAATGTCATCTTGCCAAAGGGTCCTCTCTGGTCTCGGAGGCTGTCTATGATACCTGTTTTACCGCAACAACACACTCGGGACAGCATCTGCTGCCCCACATCAAGCCACAAATGCCGGCCGCGCGGCTCCAGCGCCCCCCGTTGCAGTTGCAATGTTTGCTTTCACTTTTTTTTTGTTCTTTCTATTGACTGGCCCCTGTTGGGCTAGGATGTGGCCCTATCCACGTTGGATCTGTTCCTCTGACCTTTGGTTTCCGGTCGGAGAAGGCCCAAGAGGCTTCGGGTGTGTTTTGGGGTGGGAGATATGCACTGCATGTTGGGGTTGGGCAGTGAGGGTGGGGGGTGGCGTAATTGGGGTTGTGTTAACAGTTAAAAACATGGCTGAGAGACGCATGACTTCAACTCAACACTACTGTGCACACGGCAAGTGCATAAGGAAAAATCCTTACGAATACTACTACTGGGATGTTCCATAATATATTGCTATGGCTCTGAACATTGTTACATGGAATATTCGTGGCCTAAGAAATTTCACTAAGGCCCGAAGGATAACTGCGTATGCCCAGCGACATGGCGCCAAAATCCTCTTTCTCCAAGAAACCCATGCTCTCGGGCGCCTAGCAGCATGTCTCGCCCCCACGTGGGGCAACAACAGATTCTATACGAAGTACTCCACCCAATCCAGGGGGGTCCTTACTCTAATCCATAAGTCAGTCCAGTTTTCCCTGCGCTCCAGCCATATTGACCCTGAGGGTAGATACGTGATCCTCCATTGCTCACTCGCTAATATGGAATGCCTCCTAGTGAACACATATGCCCCGAACTTTGATGCCCCTGAGTTCTTTGATGCCATCACCACCACGCTTCTGAAATATATTGGGATTCCCATCATTTGGTGCGGAGACATGAATTTGATCCTAGACAAAGACCTGGATAGGTCCGGGACGGCCCGCAGAGCCCCATCACACGCTGCCCATAGGTTACATGCCCATATTGACACACTAGATCTCAGAGATGCATGGAGAGCTCTCAACCCACAGGTTAGAGAGTACACTTTTTACTCATCGGTACACGACAGCCTCTCCAGTATCGACCTTTTCCTCATATCGAGCTGCATGATGGGCAGGGTCATAGAGACCAGGATACTACCGCGCACACCATCGGACCATTCACTGGTAACACTCCAGATAACACTGGGACATGACCAGCCCCCCCGCCCCTCTTGGAGCTTTAAGTCGGAGGCCCTGCTAGACATAGTCTTTAAAGCCGATATCTTAGCTGACATCAACACCTTCTTCGAGTGTAACAGGCATGACACCTCTGATGGAGTGCGCTGGGAGGCATTCAAGGTCTTCATCAGAGGGATGTGCATATCTAGAGAGGCTGGGGTCCTCAAGGCCATAAAAAACAGCTTGCAACAGTCAGAAGCGAAATTAAAAGAGCTTGAGAGGGCATATGCCACCTCCCCTTCCCCGACCGCACTGGCACAGATTGGAGCGGAATTAGAAATGTTCGAGTCTCACGCCCTAAAAGAAGTTCGGTACTTCGCCCACCCTGTGGCGGCCAGGAAGTATGGTGAGGAGGATAGTCCGGGTAGGACACTGTCCAGACTGGTCCGAACTTAGGGGGGGCAGGAACCGCATTGATTGCGTCAAGGACACACGAGGCACCATGTGCTGGTCCGACCAGGATATCCTTGGGACATTCACCACATTCTATACGACCCTGTATGGCCCCCAGCAAGAACACAGCCTGCAAGACACTGATTCCCTGTTAGATCAGGTCCCCATGACCCTCCTCTCCCGCGCGACCAGCGACGACCTTGAGGCCCCTATCACCCTCGATGAAATAACCACGGTCATCTCAAACTGCCCTAGGGGCAAAGCGCCAGGCCCGGACGGCCTCACCTCGGAGTTTTATCGGGAGCATGTAGCCATCCTGGCACCCAGACTCCTGGAGGTGTGGAACGAATCCCTGGAGTCAAACATCCTACCCCAATCCATGCATGAGGTGCTTATAACTGTATTACCCAAGCCAGGTAAACCGTTGGACGAATGTGGGTTTTATAGGCCCCTTTCTCTGATCAACACTGACACAAAAATATTTGCCAAGATCATTGCCAATAGGTTTCTCCCCATTATGCCCCGCTTAGTCCACCCCGACCAGAGTGGCTTTGTGCCTGGCAGATCCACCGCCCTTAATATCCGTCGCCTGTTCATTGTTCTGGCTAGAATTCACCCCAACGGGCAGGCCGTGGCGGTCACCCTCGATGCCCAGAAGGCATTTCATATGGTGTCCTGGCAATACATGTGGGCGGTGCTCCACAAAATGGGAATTGGCCCATGCATGAGGTCGTACATCAAACTCCTCTACACAAGCCCCGCAGCCAGAGTCCTGGTCAACTCCAGGGCCTCGGCCCCCCTTTGCTCTCCACAGAGGTACCCGCCAGGGCTGCCCGTTTTCTCTGATACTCTTTGCGCTCGCCATAGAGCCCATGGCTGATCACGACAAACATACGCATAAAGGTATACGTCTCTGTGATACTCCCGAGATCATTTCTCTATATGCCGACGACGTGCTCCTATATATTAGAGACCCGGCTGCCCACCTAGAACCGATATTGAGAGACATAACCAAAATTGGCACTTTCTCGGGCTTCACCATAAATTATTCCAAATCTAAAATCTTCCCGCTAACCCCGTCCACTACACAACCGTCCTGCGAATTCCCCCTCCGATGGTCACCGAGAGGCATCCGGTACCTTGGAGAGCAGGTGTCCCTCACTAAAGTTTCACTGTCGGCTGACAACTACGCGGCTGTGGGGCAGCTTGCTGAGTCTCAAATGTTGAAATGGTGCAGTCTCCCACTCTTTGTCGGGTAGACTATCTCTCAAAATGATTATGGTCCCTAAATTCCTCTAAGTCTTCACAAATGTGCCGATCTGGCCCGGAAAGCGATATTTCAGGAACTTACACGCTACGTGTGCCCAATTTCTCGTAACAGGGGTTTCACCGCCCCCGATTTTGCCAAATATTGGACAGCTGCGCAGGCCCAACACGCCACATACTGGTACACGTTCTCCGACACCCCCCACCTCCGCATGTGAAGCTTGAGAAACTAGCGAGCGAGAGCGTTAACACCCTCTCCCTCATTCTCCATCACACATCACGCCGACGCCCCGGCAGACCCTGTAGCGGCCACTGTCAGGGCCTGGAAATATATCTTGCAGATACAACCTGACCACCACCCGTACTACAAATGGCTGCCCATCTGGCAGTTCCCGGGCCTCAGCCCTACACATGATAAGCTTTTAATGAAACACTGGCATGATCTGGGCTATCGGGCCCTGACCGACTTTTACCCTGATGGGAAGTTTATCACTCCGCAGACGTGGCACCCCGGACACCTAGGTACTGCATTGGAACTGTTACAATACTAAAGGCTGAGGGCGGCGTTCCGCGCCTGGTGGCCCTCATACCCAGATGAGCCCCCAGACTCACCTGAGATCCAGTATATATCCAACTCGGCTGGTGCTAGGGGGATGGTGTCCACGCTGTACAAACTGTTGATGGCCGACCCCACAGACGTGCCAGTCAAGGCGCGAGATACGTGGAGTGAGGAGCTGGGCCTCCCCATCATGGACGCAATGTGGGTGAAAATGTGCACACACACTCAAACCACCTCTCTGAATGCCAGGCATAGGTGCATGCAATACAAGCTCCTCAACAGACTATATTACACACCTCAAAGACTGGACAGGTTTGCACGCACCCAGGCCCACACCTGCCCTAAGTGCGGTTCTCCTGCTTCAGATCATACTCGTATGTTCTGGTCCTGTGACGCGCTGGGCCCATACTGGAAGGCCATAATTGAAGCTCTCTCAAGCATCACAGCGTCCCGTATCCCTGCAGAACCCCTAGCTGTACTGTTTGGCCTGTGGGATAGCCCGGAGTTGAGGAAAATGTCTAGGTTTCTCAATGTTGCCACCATAATAGCCAAAAAAAGCATATTACAATGTTAGAAGCGCCGATTTCCCCCCCCCCTCCTTCGTTTAAGATGTGGATGAGGTCCCTCACCTGGACTCAAACGTGCGAGGAGGACTACATCAATACTCTCCCGCTGGCCTCCCGTCCCAGGAATGTGTGGACTGAATTTTGTACATATTTAAATAACAAAGACGACTTAGAACTATTGTCCTCCCCTCCTCCTGATGATGTAAACTAATCCACTGCTGTGCCGCTTGGATCCGGGCAATGGCCCCACCGGTACCTGCCTAACATTCCCATGTATTGCACTACTATGTATGTATCTGTTACTCTTGCTATGCTGTACAATGTGTTGATTGTCTGGTCTCTCACCATGCCAATAAAGAAAAGTTTAAAAAAAGAAAAACTTAAATTGTTGGCTTGCGTACAATAATTTCAAGATGGAGGGCATCCACCTCCTTCGGGACCTATTACGCACGGGAGATTGGCTAGCGCGCCCATATCTTAAAGATGCGTATCTCACGATTCCGATAGCGACAGCATTTTGGAAGTACCTCCGCTTCCGATGGGAAGGGGAGATATGGCGTTTTACACGCCTACCGTTCGGTCTGGCGTCAGCCCCTTGGGCTTTTCCAAAATTAATGAGACCAGTAGCAGCAGCTATCGGAGAAAGAGGGATTCACATGATCATCTACCTAGACGATATTCTGGTGATGGGAGCCAGCAGGGAAATCCTAGCGAGAGACGTGCAATGGATTTTCAAGCTCATATCCTCCCTAGGATTCTTAGTGAACTTGGAGAAGTCTCAGCTCATACCAGTTCAGAGAGTAGAAATTCTGGGCTTCACCGTAGATTCAGTGAAAGCGATTCTAGAGCTCCCCGTGAGGGCGATAAAGAAGGACCTCAGATCTGTGATAGCGAAAAGAGTTATTTTGCTTCGGAATCTAGCCAGAGTAGTGGGTCTACTAGCAGCCTCCATTCAAGCTATATTTCCAGGGCCATTGCATTACTGAGCGTTACAGAGGCTCAAAGTCAGACATTTGCGCGAAGGTTTAGCTTACCATCACATAGTGAGCTTGGATCACGAAGCCATTACGGAACTTCAGTGGTGGCTAGAGAATATGGAGGCATGGAACGGCCGAGCTATATTCGGAGACGTTCCAGATCTGGTCATAGAATCAGACGCGAGCAGGTCAGGTTGGGGAGCAAGGTGCGATCAGATTCAGACAGGAGGAAAGTGGTCAGATGAGGAATTAAACCTGCACATAAATTGCCTCGAACTTCTAGCAGGCTCCTTCGCAGTCCAGGCGTTTACCAAAGACAAGATAAGATGCTGCGTGTTGCTCAAGATGGACAACATCTCAGCGGTCCGCTACATCAACAAATTAGGAGGGCCAAGGTCCAAGATGTCAGCGGAGCTAGCGAAAGATTTTTGGCACTATTGCCTGCAGAACAAGATTGCAGTCACAGCGGAATATCTCCCCGGGAGTCAGAACAGTATAGCAGACTGGAACTCTTGATATCTTGCAGACTCCAGCTATTGGAGGCTTCATTCTCCGGTATTCAGACACTTGCAAGCGTTATGGGGACCCCTAGACACAGATCTGTTCGCATCCAGACTGAATGCACAGACGCAAAAGTACTACATTTGGAGGATAGATCCGGGGGCAGCGGGTACAGACGCATTTCTACACCCGTGGAACGGAGCAGTCCACTACGTCTTCCCGCCATTCGTGATGATCACGATAGCCCTGGCGAAAGTCCGCCGGGACAAAGCCAAGCTGCTGATGGTGCCGCATTGTTGGAAAGTGCAGCCCTGGTTTCCAATAGCGATGGAACGTTCTTTGGATTTTCCGAAAATAGTTCCGAGTCTGCCAGACCTTCTACTCGTCCCGACCGGTCACGTCCATCCAATGATAGAAGCAGGCACATTGCAGTTGATAGCATGCAGGGTTTCAGGAAAAGATGGCAATTGCCAGGAATTTTTGGAGCTAGCTGCAGATTGCATCCGAGATTCATGGGGGCCTTCCACTATTAGGAGCTATAGCACCTATTGGAACTGTTGGACACTGTGGTGTACAGAACACAGTTTGGATCCTGTTTCAGCTCCTCTAGTGCAAGTCCTCAACTTCCTAGCTTCGAGGTTCCAAGCAGGCAGTGCCTACAGAACGATAGGAGTTTACAGATCAGCAATCTCAGCAGGCCACGATAAAGTGGAAGGGAGTGCGGTCGGAGAACATCCAGCAGTCTTACGGCTCCTCAAAGGGATTAAATTGAGAAGACCGCCGGAGCCTAAGTACCCGGTCCTGTGGGAAGTCAGGGATGTTTTTCATCTGTTCTTGAGGTGGCCTGAGAACGAAGACTTATCCCGATCCCAATTATCAGGGAAATTAGCTATGCTTCTATGCCTAGTGGCGTGCCGGAGAGTGTCAGACGTTAAGGTGCTAGAGTTAGACAGGAAGATTTTTTTTTATCCGGAAGGAGTAGCATTTTCTATCGCCAAGAGAACAAAGACCGATTCTAGAGTGATTTCGTACCCTTATTTTACAGAGGATAAGAAACTGTGCATAGCGCAATGCATTAAAGATTACGAGGCAGCGACAGCGCAGATTAGGCCTCGCGGAGTGACCCAGCTGCTTATAGCATGTAGGAAACCATACCATGCAGTAGCAACAGCGACTATAGCTAGATGGGTAAGAGAGGTGATGCAGTGGAATGGCATAGACTTATCCTTATTTAGCGCGCATTCTGCTAGAGGGGCAATGGCTTCTAGAGCTTTTGCAGCAGGGATGTCACTTCAAGACATTATGAAATCAGCAGATTGGTCCTCTGAGTCGACCTAAGACATTTTATTTCAAACCAGATATACCGAACAGAGTGGTAGCAAGCTTTGAACAAGCAGAATGCGAGCCTCCTGTCTTATCATAGAACAAAGATTGCCCACGCTGATAGCTCAGGAAGTCTTCATTCTATTAAAGACAAGCAGGCAATCATTATATCCCGCCCTGAATGACAAAGAAATTAATCTTGTGATATATTGTATGCCAAGCTTTGTTCATCCCCACCCTCATGGTACCTTTTCTGTTCTTGCAGGAGATGACCAGAAAGCGCGTTGAAAAAAAGGTTGACGAGAGAAAGAAGCTGTCACATGTTGGCCCCGTTGGACCAAAGAATTAGCGCAACAGAGGAGCAGTTAGCAAGTTCTTATGGACTCCAGCGTTTAATGACTGTACACGTGCAGAAATAGAACTCTAATGGCAAAGAAAGAGGAAAGGACATTGGGTTCAGAGTGCTTATACCCCACACTGGGTGCTGATAGGTGGACAGACAGGAGTCAGAACTACTGAAGGCATGAGGATCATGGGAGTCGTGGTTCAGGACACTCTTACGAGATTTTACGATATGTTGAACTTGAACTTACTGTTTACTCTTTTCTTATGTTACACCAGAAAATATTAAAAATTAAGTGTTAAAGTGCTGAGATGGCAGTATTAAAGAAAGAATAAGCATAATGCTTGCCTCCTTGTCTTTTAATAGAATGAAGACTTCCTGAGCTATTGGCGTGGGCAATCTTTATTATAAACATACCTCAATCTATTTCACCCCTGGCTGTCTGTTGGGGACAAGTCCTCACACATAAATTATGGCAGACAAGGAGGGCAGCAGAGATGCTGAAGCAGCAATTTTATTCAGTGAGAGTTTAAATTGCAATTTTAAACCTACAGAAAATGCACAACCACAGCAATCTAAATCAATTCAACAAAAGATGTTTAATCTGGAAAAACTCCATAGAAAAGAGACAAACAAATGGTGGAAGGTGAAATCGCTGCAAAACTATCTGGACAACCAACGGATACCAAGGGGTTTAAGAATTTTCACCATACCAATTTATGAAGATCCAGACCCTGCAATGCTTAATGAATGGGGTGAAGCAACAAATGAGTGTTCCTTTAAAATGCTCACTATACTGCTAAATTACGCCAAGAGCAATAGAGTGAAAGCTCTGAAAGATATTGAGGTATTGGAAAAGGAAGTATTTGAAGGACCTGATTGAGAAACAGCCACGAACATCAAAATACAAATGCACAGAAACCTTAGCAAATACGAGGAGGAAATCCAGGAATGAAAACAATGCAAATTCCTTAGGGATAAAGATTACGCCACCAGGCGCATCTATATGTTCGCAAAGAAATACGAGAGTATTCGCAAAGGCATGCAGATAACGATCGACCCAAAAGTACCAAACAACCTGCACAGTGAGTCAGATACTGATAAAACTGCCAGTACCTCTATAGATACCTCTATCACGAGCAATGATGACAATCCTATTAAATTGAATTTTTTAGAGGAGATGCTTCTCTTGCATCAAGCAGGCAAGGGAATACCGACAAGCAATCAAAATGGAAACAAATCAACCTTAAACCAAATACCAGTAAGAGGAAGACCACAAGGGGACACAGGGGACAAAGGAAAAAAACGTCGGGATCATTCAGCAGGCCATCTAACGTGCTCTGGCAAACACAAGAAGCCGCAATAACTGATAATACTATGCAAGTGGTGAACTTGTCAAGCAGAGTTTTAACACAAGTGGAAAGTGAAGTCTTGGAAAAGGGATTATCCTTCTGCCCAACGACAGACTTTGACTATTCTCAATCGAGCATTGACCTATATTGTTTTATAAGGAAATTGAGACTAGCAAAATGTCATGCCAACAGTGACGATACAGCAAAATCAGCTGTAGCCACAGTCCCATCTGAATTGAGCATACAAGACATACCAGCACTCAATATGCCAGACTCATTGGGCAGAGAAGAACCGATTATGAACTTGGAAAATCACGACGAATGAACACCACCATTACCTGCTGACATCAACACGAACATGGCAGCCAACAGTAATGTATGTAATAAATCTAAGTTCAACCCATCCGACGTTCACAGAGCAACCATAGATCTCTTTGAAGATCTCTTAATAGATGATTTAAAAACTCTTGCATTGAAACCAAAGACCATCAAGTCAAGATCCAACTTAACCAGAGCCCAACAAACAGCGATTGAGAATCTACGGTCTGACAAATCATTAATTTATTTTTATTAATTGTATTTTAATCATTAAGATTTTTACTATCAGAAAAGTAGCTTAGTTTCGTAAAAGGAACAGAAGTTCGAAAATAAAAATTTGAGCAGAGTGCCATCGATCAACGTGTCATTAAAGACATTTGCTCAGTCTCTTAATCTGTTTGTACAGGGAAGGATTTTTGAATGTCTTGTAGGATGTTGTAAGTTGCCAACGTCCAGGTGGTTTTTTCTCCCGTCATCAATCTTGACCAGCAAAGATCTTCATCCTGCAGCGCAAAGTCTGAAAATAGGCGCTTCAGGTAGAGTGATCTTGTCTTTAAGGTAGCAGGGCAAGACAACAGTAAGTGGCGAATAGACTCGACGACTCCAATGGAACCACAAAATCTACAACCGTTTGATGTTGCGAGCCCCCGTATAAAAAGGATTTCATTGGTGGGCAAAAGATTTAGTCAAATTTCTGGCTTTTTTTTATGGTAATAGTTGACGAATGGTTGTATCTCATTCAGTTTTTTAGGGTTCCAAGGCAGATGAGATGCCAGTTTGTTTGCCAGAGCTTTCTCCCCAGTCCTGATCCAGTGGAGCTCTTTGAACTTTTTCAAGACCTTCACTGGATTATTCTGGAGTCTCCTCGTCCAAGGCCACCTCATGGAGAATTTCTTGGTTTCTCTGAGCCCATCTAAGTAGCATCTTGCAGCCAGCGTCTTTGGTTTCTTATGCAATCAAGTTGTAAACGGAAGGTTTTTCCGCAAGCAGACATTTGCAGTAGAGCATCAGAGAGTTACAGCTCACTGAAGCCGACAGTGAAAGTAAGCTAAGTTCCTTTCTAATGCAGGCCATCGAAACACAGTTGGGAAGGCCCAAGATTTTTCTCCAGAAACTTGCCTCCAATGTAAGCCAAAAGGCTGATGGAATGTTTGGCATCGCCTCGGGTCCTTAGGTTAGTGTAGGGACAACCTTCGCTTTATAAAAATTAATCACAGGGATCAAGGAAAAACGGCCAAATTTCCTGTCTATTGCATGCCCTTGTGCCGTCAGTTTTCTTGTTTTGAGCTTCAAGAAGTTCTGCATTCCTGTCTCATTTTTTTGTGTTGTCCAGGATCACCCCCAAGTATTTAAACTCGACCACTTTCTCGATCATTTTCCCTTGTAGGGCTAGGTCTACTTTTTCCTTGGTTTTCCTGCCCTTGGACACAATCATCAGTTTGGTTTTGGCTTCTTTGATCTCTAGGTTGTTTCTTTTCATGTACGCCTGAAGGTTGTTCAGTTGGCGTTGAAGCCCTATCGGCGTGTGGTCGAGAGGTGTCACATCTGCGTACAGGAGTCTGGTTATTTGCGTTTTACCCATTTTAGGAGGGAAACTCGTTAATTGTAAAATCATCCGATAAAGGCGGTAATGTAGTTGTCCTTAATACTGCATATTATCAAATGGAAGCCATGAGACAACTCAAAGACATCGATAGCTATGTCAACCCATACCCACTGTATAAGGCGCAGTATGATGAAAAGTTATCGCTCTGGCATGAAGAAGGCATTATCAATATAAAGGAAAAGCAATATTTGACCAAAGACCATCCCGATCATACATATTATCCCCAGAATCCATAATACCATGTCCAAACCACCCGGACGCCCCATTGTTGCATCTATAGACTCGCTTTTGGAAAACGCCTCTAAATTTGTGGATATGTATCTGTTCCTGTTCGTAGAAACAATCCCATCATATACAAAAGATACTGCAGCCTTTCTTAATCAGATTTCTCACATTCCATGGCATCATTAATTCTTACTAGTGACTCTAGATGTGGTGTCCCTATACACATGTATCAACAAGGAATAACAGCAACAAAAAGATTTGTCAGCTAGATCACTTAGTTACCACAATCATTCACACATGCTTTTGGAAATGTTATCTTTTATCTTAACCCATAACACTTTCATGTTTAATCAGGTTTTCTATAACCAAACCTGTGGAACTGCTATGGGTACAGCTGTAGCTCCCATGTACGCTAACCTGTACATGGGAGATTGGGAGGTGAATCTATTTTGCAGTGAAGACAAAAAAGTGCACACAGATAAGTACATACTGTGGCAAAGGTACATTGATGACCTTTTTATAATATGGAATGGAACTGAATCCGAATGGATGACTTTTTTAAACTTGTTAAATCAAGAGCGAACAAATTTAAAGTTTAATGAACATTATCATAGCTCTGAAGTTGTTTACTTGGACATTAAGATCAAAAGAGTTAATGATGTCACCACTACGGAATTACACAGGAAGAGCACAAGTACCAACGCCGTTTTACATGCAACAAGTGCGCATCCAATCCCACTTAAGAAAAGTATTCCGTATGGTGAGTTCCTGAGAGTCCAGAGAAATTGCAGTGAAAACGATATCTGGTAAGGCAATGCAAAGAAAATAGCGGCAAGGTTCTTAGCGAGGGGCTATCGCAAATGCACTATTAACAAGGCGTATGATCGCAGCTGCAGCAGAACAAGGGAACAAATACTAGCCAAAGCATCAATCTACCATAGAAAGCCAGAAGCTACAGGTGACCCGGTTATTAGATTCATCACCACATACAATTCTGGAGCCAAAGATATCAAGAGAATCCTGGGCAAATACTGGCATTTCCTCAAGAGATGGACATTAGCTAACTGTAACATATAGAAAACCAGCTTCCTTGCAAACTAAACACTCGCCCAGTATGTTCCAGAATGCACAGACTCCTACTACATGTAGCTGGCTCCCTTTTAAAACACCTGGCTTTTTTCCATGTACCAAATGCAAGGCATGTCGCTTTGGACTTAAAACAACAAAATAGTCATCCGAGAACAAACAAATAAGTGACGATAAAGAAAGAAATCAAATGCTTTACACAGTTCGCGATCTATGTGATCACTTTTCAGTGCAATTTACGCTACATTGGAAGTAGGAAACTAGAAGTAAGACTACGTATCCTACAGCATTTGCAGGCAATCAACCGGAAGACTGGGTGGGGGCCCTCATGTACCCTAGGGAGGTAGCCATTTCTGCCAGACTTAGGCTTATTCAGCTAAAAATACTGCACAGGATCTACTACCCAAGGGTGGCGCTATATTGCTGGGGGAAAACAACTGACTCGCACTGTCTACGGTGCAAGAGGGAGGAGGGAACCTTCTTCCACATACTGTGGGACTGCAGCTGCATACAACAGTACTGGCAAAAATGTTGCGATGAACTCTCACGGGTACTGGGGAGAACGATACACAGGGATCCAAAGCTGCTCCTGCTTCGGGTGGAGGAGGAGGGAGAAGCGTCCAAATATGAGAAGTTGTTATTGTCGATGACCTCAGCAGTAATTAAAAGGAACATCGCACAACTGTGGGGCTCAGAAACAACACTGCAGTACGAACAATGAGTGACGGACGTAAACATTTGCATTGCAATGGAACGAAGAGTGTATACAGCCCAGGGTTGTTCGAAAAAAAGCAGACAAAATATGGAATAGATGGGAGGAAGCTCAATCACTGTACCAATCTGTACAATGGACGATGAAACACAGTGTACAAAAAGTAAACCAATTCGGCATATAGCGTGCGATACAGTAGACATTGTAAGCCCCTTTTCTTTTCTTCTTTTTCTTTCTTGTTCTTCTTTCGTTTAACTAAGAACTGTCTAATTCGTCACTTTAGGTTGAATATTAACATGAAGAATGTATGTTTTGCGATGTTAAAATGACAAAAGAATAAAATGTGTTATAAAAAAATAAATAAGGATATGAACTATCCTCTTGCCAAACATTTTGAGGACCGACATCATGGAAATGTCACCTCTTTCAGGTATTTAGTAATTGACACTGTTGATCTACATCCTAGAGAAGGCGATCGACTCAGGAGACTAAGACAACTGGAATCACGCTGCGTTGTGGACTGTGATACTAAATATCCTATGGGCCACAACCGAGACGAAGAACTATACTTCTTTGTGGGAGACTAATCCTGAGTCAACTAGTACTTATTCTACGTTCCAGGAGGGGTCTTTGCTATACCTTGATAGGTTCACCTTTTAAACCTTTCACAACCCTATATCAAAGTGGTAGCATCCTCCCATTGAGATTGTATATCCAGAAGTTGTGGTTTTTTGAGAATGCCTTCTATCCAGCATTCATGTGTATATATTTTTTTTCTTTGTATATGTTGCACTTATGTAGGTTTGAACCTTTTATATTTGTATATTTAGTACTTTTGTATTTTTGTAATCTCATTGGTAAGCTTTTGCACTTTTGTAGTTTGCTTAAATTTATTTTTGTACGTATTGTATTTTAACATCTATTTTTAGAGAGTAGTGGCATCAAGCTTATTTTATCAAGGCGCAATCCAGAGACTAATATAGCACACCAAAATACTGATGTTGATCTGAATTACTAGGCCAGTATACTGGTTTACTAGTTTGCAATATATCACTTTATCTATATAACATAGCACGTTAGTTATCATCCGTGCCATCAGTCTCATTTATATCTTAGATACTATCCTAAAAATGTTACGATATGTAAGCTTTCTAGCTATTACTTAGAAGCACTATGCACTTTCGATTACTATATATGCATTTTAGATGACTGTATATTTTATATAGATAATGCCCCTCCAGGCAAATACCATCAATTATAGTTCTGAGTCAAAAGTTGACACCAGTGCCAGCACACCGAACTTTCAGTCTATATGAATGACATGTATCGCATCTATAGTCAAGATTGGACAAAGTAATTACTCCCGGATTAACATGTTATCTATTGATAAGCAACTGGCACTGCAAGGGTTTACTGCCAGATAGCTTTGAAACATGTGTCTGAAGGATAACTTAAACATAGTTACATCGACTTAAATTTGCGATAGAATACTTATCAGTGATCTTTAGACTCCTCTCCAGTGGCAACTGGCACCCGCAAGGGTTAACTGTAAGCCGGCTGCATTTTTTATAATATAAAAACATTTTTTATCCTGGAGTGTGTGGATTACCAATAGATAATCATTTTCTACTTTCATTTTTTAATGGTAATACATTGCACTTTGCACCTTACGTATTGCACTTTATACATATGAGACAAGGCGAGCTTAGATCCAAATCGGCTATTTTTGCTATTTTGCACATATTTCTACTGATTGACCACATATAGGGCTAGCTTATCCCCTTGACAAAAATTAACATTAGTATTGTATCAATTGTTCGGTTTTCTCTTCTCCTTTTTTCTTACCCTATTCCAGGTTCAAATTTATCATTGTGCCTTGTTGTCTCTGATATGATTGGCCCCCAGTCCTCTTTTTATCGCCTAACCATAAGATCTGTGACATGAGCATTTGTGAGACTGGAGCGTCCTATTTGGCTGAATAATAACGCATTTAATTATTCCAAATGATATTGTAGTTTGTCAGCGGGAATTTGAGGTATTATGTACTAATTAGCCTACGAGCAATCAATATACCATCCTTGTAACCCACTAGGGAGGACTATATCTCATCAGAGATTTACAAGCACATATCCAAGCAATGTACTGTGGCTGATCATTGTTCATTTCTTCTCACTGTTCCCCGCAGTGTCTTACAATTTACAGTCTACTTTATTAGAATGATGTGTTCTTCGAACAGTATTATATACTTTATGTTTGTGCATGTCCAAATTTCAAATCTTAAATTCAAAGTTTGTATCTTAAATTTTAAACCTACAAAATCATGCTATGTTTGAACGTGTGTCTCTAAATTACAAAATGTATGGTGTCAACACATACAATTATATACCCATGCACTACGCTCCAAGATGGCGGTTCTTTTCGGAGGCAATGGCTGACCCTTTTGTTGACTACAGCAAACACCTTCAAAGAAGGACTAAAAGCCTATTCTAGTCCCCTCTTTATTGTGTCAAACCCGACGAAGCCCGATTAGGGTGAAACGCTTGTTTCATGTGTGTATCTTCTGCTTCCCTCATGGTCCATGAATGACTTTTGAATAAAGGACTTTTTACAGTGGAATTTGACGCCTGGGATTTGCCTTCGCCTTTTTTGCTTTTAACATTGCCAGAGTGCCGCTGCGTTCCTTGGACTGCTAGTCAGCCCGTTGTGTTTTTCGATATATATATATATATATATATATATAATATCTCTCTCTAGTTACGGTTAAGTTGCTAAACCCATAGGAACAGCACTTTTTGGGTGGCTTATGACTTTGCTCCCCCTGGACGAATCCTCTCCAAACTTTGCAAAAAAAAGTATCTGAATTTTTTTGCAAAGTTTGTTGAGGTGAGGTTTGGTCAAGGGGAGGCAAAGTTATAAGAGGGGTCCCAAAATTTCTTTTTTTCACATAGACATAATGGGAAAAACTTTGCTCACGCCTACAGCCCAAACCGCTGGACGGATTTTCACCAAATTTGCGGCAGGAATGGCGGCTTGGTCCCGAAAGCGTGCTTTTGTTAATTGGGTGTAAATCCGTCAAGTAGTTTTTTTTTTGTTTTTTTTTAAAAGACCAAAACGTAAGGCAAATAACATAGTGATATCTATGTCCGCTCTGCGGACTCACTTCCCTGTTCGGTCTGCGGACTGGCCTCTGATTGGCCCATAAAATTTGCAGACTTTTGCGTGGTCCGCGGACATCGGGACGCAGCCGCTGATTGGGGGTGAGAAAACATGAAATGCGTCGGTTTCAGCAAAACGCCCGCCATGTTGGATTCGCAGACTTTGTTTAGGTCCACGGGCAGCGCAGCGAAAAGAAAAAAAGCAACATTGCACCTGTCAAACTCAACAAAAAATCTTTGGGGAGGTGGGGGGGATGAGGATCGGATGGAATATGGCCATTAGAAGCCAAAAAACGGGTTGTTAAACCCCCGACAGTCCGCGAACACCCCAGATGTCCTGGGGCAGTCCTGTGGTTTCCGCAGACACTTCAGATGTCCTAGGACATCTGTACCTATTGCTGCAGTTTTTGGATGGCTTATAACTTTAGCGCCACTCAATAAAACTGCATTTAACTGCGAAATTAGAGGGAGGTCTATTATAGACCCAAGCTTCAATGTTTGTGTAAAGACTGACTGACTGGATTTTGTCAAGTTGGGGCTAAGTTATATGACTATTGTATGAACATACATTTTGACACTTTTGAAAAAGTAAAACATGGGCGGAATTTCGAGCAAACTCGTGAGGAGCAAAGACATTAAACCATGGTTTTCCAAATGTGCCCGTGTTTTATTTTTTGGCAAGTGTCATAATGTCGGTACAAAAAATAGTCACATACCTTTTGTTGACAGATGTATAGTATAGCCTGTGGCCGTGGGCAGTAGCCATATTATCTGGGTCATGGCATAAGGTCATGACGCGGACAATCTGGCTACTGGTCATGATCGCGAGGGATGTAAAATGGTGTTAGTGGCCATGTCCACCTGGGACCGGCTTTGTGGTAAAGTTATTCGAAAATAGGATAGGTTTGAAAGGGAAAAAAATGTGCTTGTGGTAATATGGTCATAGGGTTCTGCAGGCTGCCATAGAAAGGGAAGAGGGGCTCTGTACAGAGCCCTGCCTTCTCTTTCCATGGTGGCCATCTTGGAAAAGGATTGTCCTTCCTACAGCGGGATGCCAGAGGCGTCCCGCTGTAGGAAGGAAAATCCTTCCTTCCTACTGTAGGAAGAGAAATCTATTTTTTAGCCTATTTTTTAGCACCCTGGCTTCCCGCTTTGAGAACCAGGGTTGCTAACGGCCTTTATCCCCCATTGCAGGGGCTGCAATGGAAGATAATGGTCTGGAGTCCCCGTTATTTATTTATTTGTGGCACGCTAAAGCCTGCATACATCAGGGCGTACACAGACCCACTTCACTTGGGCCGATAAGTTGGGCTGCCGGGCTGTTATCCCCTGTTGCGGATGAAAAATGGTGTTATGGCCATGTCCACCTGGGACTGGCTATATGGTAAAGTTATTCGAAAGTAGGATAGGTTTGAAAGGGAAAACAATTTGCTTGTGGTAATATGGTCATAAGGTTTTGCAGGCTGCCATAGAAAGGGAAGAGGGGCTCTGTACGGAGCACCGCCTTCTCTTTCCATGGTGGCAATCTTGGAAAAGGATTGTCCTTCCTACAGCTGGACGCCCAAGGCGTCCCACTGTAGGAAGGAAAATCCTTCCTTCCTACAGCAGGATGCTGCATGCATCCTGCTGTAGTTGGACATTTTTTGCACCCCGGGGTTCCCTCTTTTTGCATTTCACTTTGGTATCTTAAGGCTTTGGTACACTCCAAACAGTGGTAAAGAACTGCCACACCCATGATTCTCTCTGGGTGCTAGAGGTAGACCCGTCCTCTACCTCATCTTCTTGGTCCTCTTCATTTTCTTTGGAAGTACTGCGCTTTTTCTGTTGTGTTGGTCCTCCAGCTGGTGGTGGTGGCTCTTGGGGAGGAGGGAGGCCATTAACTGTTGTAATTTTTAAGAGAAATTGCAGTTTTACTAATATTCTTCCAAGTATGTGCTTTGCACTAGATTGTTAATAGCTAATGAGTAAGTATAGGTGTAGGAGCTGTGCAAGGGTACATTTTGAGCTTGAAAGTTCTTAGATCAGTCGAAAAATGCAGTTCTAAACCGTCTTCCAAGCATGGACCTGATTCCGAAGTGCAACGTCTTCGCAGACACGTCATCATGCTGCGTGCGAGCGCAAGGTCATGTGGCACTGTCCGGAAGGTCTGTGATGAGATCAGATGTTTGTGGACGTCGACAGATGCAAAAACAGTGGAGAAAGTTGCAAAAAGTGTATAGAAGAGTTAAAAATGATGCTAGAAGGTGGGAAATAGCAGAGTTTGAAGGTGAAACATTGTAAATTGGACAGAAGTGTTGCTATATTGGAGTAAGTATGATATTAGTAAGTTGTAGGAAAATAGCATGCACTGGTAAAAACCCATGAAATTCAGTGAAAAATCTTTGTTAAAGGGACGTTGTGGTTAAGTTGCACTGATAAAAAACCTATGAAATTCAATGAAAAAATGTTTGTTAAAGGGACGTTATGGTTACTAGTAAAACCGAAAACCCCCAGAAATTTGCCAGTTATGGTAAGCTAAGTAACCATAATTCACGCCACCACCGTGCACTGCCAAGACTAACACCCAGGACATCAAAGATGACATCACAAATGTCATTGATGACCTCACTGATGACATCGCATGTGAAATACATTTTGATGAAAAGTCCCTACAAGGAGTTGTGTTTGTATTGTTGATAACAAGATGTCAGGGTTGATCGGGAGACCTATCAAGAACTACTTGATCTATTAAAGAATGTACTTGTCTAAAATCATTGTATTAGAGTGTTGTTGTCAATACAGAAACCTAATCATATACAAAGATAGGCAATGACTGCAGCATGCACCATAGACGTACACTATTTATAATATTGTAATTTTGGATAGTACAATAATGAATGCTACCTTAATCAGAGTCTTGAGTAATGTTAAACATATAATAACTAGCTAACATTTCAAGACTTACAACACTTGTGCTGGTACAAACAATGCATACAAAGAACCACAATGCATACAAATCAGAGGCACATACAGGCAAACTAAAGTAAGGAAGAAAGAAACCGCATCATCAGAACATGTTAATAACATTAAAGTTTATCTTCATGTATAAAAATGAATTGTGTGTTTGAGGCCTGCTCATTTCCCCATATATGTGCACCATGACCTGATACCAAACCCTAAAGAAAGTACTTAAAGAACATTTGACAAGGTTAACACCTAGATATATAGCACCTTTTTCATTTTAATATTCTGACTGTCAGTGAACAAAACCACCTGGCCTATATATGTCGGTGAACAAAAACAAGTGGCCCAGTGATGTCATCAATGATATTTGTGATGTCATCTTTGATGTCCTGGGTGTTAGTCTTAGCAGTGCACGGTGGTAGCGCGAGTTATGGTTGCTTAGCTTACCATAAACTGGCCAATTTCTGGGGGTTTTCAGTTTTACTTGTAACCATAACGTCCCCTTGACAATGTTTTTTCATTGAATATGAAATGTATATATATATAGCAAAATTTCACGTTGAAAGTTACCAAGAATAATATAAAATGTTATTCACCCCACTCAGCTCTCCACATGTACACAGCACACCATTTCTTACTCGCCAACATCACTTGAAATGCACATGTCTTTTGTTTGAAGTGTAATGGAATTACTTTTCCGCACAGGTTATTGCAAAAAATCTGAAGGGGAGAACTGTGATTGGAATTGCTGCTGGAAGGTTTCATACTGTGCTTTGGACAAAGGAAGCAGTATACACTATGGGACTGAATGGTGGACAGCTAGGTAAGCGGAAGATGTGTTTTTATTTAAAGCGTGCATTCTATATATTTTCCATAATAATATTTATGATACCATTGTGAATTTACCCGGAGAGTATGCTTATGGAAACTGTTCCTTTACCATTCAATTGTATTGATTATTTTGTCTTATTGACAGAAACAGGAATATCGTATTTATTTAACACTAGGCATGCCATTTCGACTTGCAAAGGATCCGATATAGAAGACTGAGGCAGTCCCTGAGCAGCAGCCCTTTATCAGATGGGTGTCTGAATAAGCATAAAAAAGTTGATGTAAATGTTGTTTAGTGAGCAATGAACCAGTGACAGACTCAGAACAGAAATAAGTAGGATAAATAAATCTGGCCCTACAGATAAGCGTCTACCAGACACTCTGCTCCTACAAAATAAGTGAATACTGCCAACAAAATAAAAGAGTACAAATAAAATGCTTCCAACAAAAACATTGAAAACTTACACATAGGAGCCGCTTGCTGCTGCAACTAACACAGATCCACAGACCTGTTTGAGACATTGGTACCAGCAGAGCACTGCCACAGGAAGGTTTAATATTAATTCTGCCTAATCTGAAGAGGAACTTTGAGGTGAAAGTGCACCTTTTTTATTTTTGCACAAATTACTAGGTAATTTGAAGTTTGGATTATGCAAAGATATCTGTTTTAGAGTTAAAATATATTTTGAATGTATTGTGTCCTCCCAGGTTTTCCTCATCTTTGACAATGGTAGTCCAGCTTCAGCTGCTTCGGGAAAAAAAATCAGCAGAGGGCGCTGTGCATCGATTGTATAGAGTCGATGCCCCTTGAAGGCCTCAGTCGAGGATGAGGTAATCGAGGGCATATATAGCACACGCAGTGCCCGTTGGCCTCAGTTCCATCTATCCGCAACAGTGATGGGTTCGAGCGAAATTCGACGCACCTCATCTTATGACGTCTTTGTTACAAACCTCTCGATAATGTCTTCATCACCGACAACTCAGAGATCCGGTTTCAAGAAGTGTTGGGATTGCGGGTCCAAAAGGTCACTCACTGACCTGCACTGTATCTCTTTGTGGTGCCTCGGAGCAGACCACGACACCTCCGACTGTTCGAAATGCCAATCCATGACAGGAAAAGCCTTGAGGGAACGGAAGGAGAAGCTAAAGGTAGGAGAAGACTCTTAAAAAAAATCTCCTACCCGATCCGTAAAACCTTCAACCGACGAGTCGAGAGGGGACTGTCCTTGGAGGAAGAAGGCCAAGCGATCCAGGTGGAGGAGTGGCTCACACCACTCTTCTTCGTCCTCGAAGAAATCGGACAGAAGGCACAATGTAGGATGAAAGGGACAGCTTCTTAGCTTTTGTTAGGGACGTCAAAGAGGCTGTGTGCGAGTCCCTTCAATCAGGATTGGATTCTGCAGATAGCTTCAGCAGATCCATGGCTACCAGCACAGTTATGCACAAATGTTGAGGAAGTCTGATTTTGCACCTGATGTGCAATCTAGACTTCTCGAAATACCTTTTGACAGGTCTCAACTTTTTGGCAACAAGGCTGACGAGAGCCTTAAGAAGTTGCAGCCCTCAAAGGCGGCAGCCAAATCTTTAGGTGCTGCTATTAGGCAAACTCAGATTTTACGTCCTACTGGGCAACATTGGAGGATTGGAGGGGTAGATTTTTTTGCTACTACTCAGTTGGAAGGACGAGAAGAATGGCCAATGAGGCCAGAGAATATTTCCTTGTGGTGGACGAGGTAGAAGTGCAAAGCCAGCTCAAGCAGCAGCCTCCTTACCATCTGCCTCTGCATCAGCTGCTGCAAAACCTCTGAGTTCTTAGTCACAGTTCACCAGTGGTGGGGGGGGGGCAGACTCTCAGCATCTGGAAGAATGGCGAGACATTACTTTGAATGCTTGGGCTCTGGAAACCGTAGCCCACGGTTACTGGAACAGCTCTTTGAAGATTTCCGGATCTTCTCCTTGTGCAGGAAATTTTAACCCTGCTAGGGAAAGGTGCTATAGAACCAGTGCCTGTTGCGGAGAGGAACAATGGTTGGTACTCCCCATGTTTTTTGGTACCCAAGAAGGATGAAGGACTGAGACCCATCTTGGACTTGAGATACTTGAACAAGTTCCTCAGGAGGGACAAGTTCAAGATGGTCACACTTTCTCAGATCATCCAGGCCCTCCAACATCAGGATTGGTTGGTGTCATTGGTCCTTCAGGATGCTTATTTTCATGTGCCAATCCATCTCAAGCATAGAAAATACCTGCAGTTCGCGGTTCTCATTACCAATTTCGAGTTCTGACATTCGGGCTGACATCCGCCCCGAGGGATTTTCAACAAACTGATGGCGGTAATGGCAGCGAGTCTCAGGAGAGGGGGGATTCACGTCTACCCCTACCTGGACGATTAGCTGATCAGGGTGCGTTCTCCGAACAAGTCCTGAATCATCTCATTTTCACTTGCCATTCTCTTCACATACTGGGCTTCTTCCTCAATTACAAGAGGTCCCGTATGACACCTTCCCAAAAGCTCCAGTACATTCGAGCTGTGCTAGATACATCCTCGGGAAAGAGCTCGCCACCCGAGGTGAGGGCTCAAGACACTCTTCAGATCGTGGCTAAATTTCAGAATGCCCACAGTCTACCAGCCTTCGATTTTCTAAGGTTGCTCGGCTTCATGGCATCCTGAATTTTTCTGGTGCCAGAGGCTCGCCTGAAAATGAGATCTCTTTAACGGGCTCTAAGAATGCAATGGTCCCAGTTCTAAGGAAAGATGTCAGGCCGACTTCAGATTTCAGCCAGGGTTTCACAGGATCTTCTGTGGTGGACCTGCGAGGACAATATTCTGAAGGGAGAACCCTTTTGGCAGCCATGGCCGGAGATTACAGTAGTGACGGATGCCTCACTCCCGGGGTGAGGAGCCCATGCCAACGTTCTCAGTCCGCGGTCATTTGTCTCCATCAGAGTCCAAACTACATATCAATCTTTTGGAGCAGAAGGCAATCGGACTAGCGCTGAAGGCCTTTCTGCCCTCTCTACGGGGAAATAATGTCCTGATAATGACATACCTTTATAAACAATTTACAGACGAGAGGGGATATTTAACTGGACCGCTCCAAACAATCCCTCATCACTTAAAGGTTTGGTACATAAAATCTGTTTGGATGGTCCTATGTCTTTTTAGGCTCACCATATAATTGCTGGATAGAGTTTTATAATATAGATCTATCCTCTGGATCTATTTCCGATAAACCACAGACTATTTTCAGCATTTATTCAAAAATATATTTTTTATTTATTATAAAAACACATTTTTCTAAAATAATCATTTTTGCTTACATTGATTGATCAAGCTCAGAATCTGTATTATTAGTTTTTGATCTCCACTACTTATCAATAGTATATAAACCATGTAGTTCTTTTGATTTTTGGAGAGAAACCTTTATAACATAGAAAAAATTATCAGATTCATCAATTGTGTAGGTTTTTTGTTTTTCTACTTAATCATCCTATTCTCTCACACCATTCGTCCCAATATGTTTCATTCCTCAACATTCATTCTTTCAAATTCACTATGCAGGAAATTTTTCAGGGGTATTCAGTTCAGTCACGGTCAATCAACATTTAACATTGCTCTGTTCTTTATCTAGCAGAGCAGTGCTAGTGATGATTCAATTCCTTACTATTTGTGATTTTTTCATCAGTCATGGTGTCACCTGAAAAGGCAAAGCAAAGCCTGGTTTCGTTTTAGCCATGCTTTTTTACAAATTAAGTGTTATTTTTTAATTCTTTTAATCAAACAAGGAGATTCATTCCCTTCATGTCATTAACGGCTTTGTTCTCAGAGTGTTCCATTTCTAACATGACGCCTGCTAATTGTTTGTGATTTGTCCCACTCCATACAGAACTCTAATCATCAGCGCCTTACAAAGGCAACAGATTACTCGACTCTCAAATGGAGCAGTCCGGAGAAAAATGGTCGGCCATATTGGTCATTGTTAATCCTCCTCTCATATTCTTTTTGCGATAGCCACTGTTTGTAGTTTATCCATTGTTTAACAAAAAAATGCTCCCCATCTGTGTAGATGTCACGGAGCATAGATCACTTATTTTCCAGTTGTTAGGATCTCGAGTTTACACTATCTCGGAGCTTATTACCTCAGGAATGTTACACGTTATCTGTTGGTCAGTAAAGCACACAAAATAGTGTTTTTCGAACAATTGGTAACCTTGTCTTTATTCTGCATCAGATTTCTTTTAGTCTTATCACCCAAAGCTCACCTTAGCTATTCTTTAACAACAATCCATTTGTTTTTGCTGATGCTTGGTCTTTTGTGTTTATTTTCTCTATGGCGCTAGTCCAGGCTTGCTACTCATCCACACTAGTACTAGCACTCGATTTCTGTCGGGTAAAAAACAGAAACAAATCCAGTTTTTATTTTTTTTATTTTATTTTTTTACAATTTCGTACTTTATTCCCACCTAGCAACCTTATACGTATTTCTTTATTTAAATTTCACCACGCTTACCTTAATTAATTTTTCACAAATAGCCAAGCGTTTTGGTGCCTCTCTCATTCCTTACATCTCTGTTCTTAGATGATTTCCCAGGCTCACTGTTAGTCCTTGTGCTGTGGATGTAGAGTAATTAAATTAAACACGATCTGCCACTAACTCAAGATGAGCCTCAGTTATCATCTACCCTAATGTGGAACTACTCATGCAACCGTTCGCCTGCTTACCTTAATATCTATACGTGAGGCTTGCACGGCCTCCGACTGCCAGATGATCGTAGCATTGTTACTTATATAACCATTCGGACTGCTTGTTAACGCTGTTTCCCAAGGCTTTGGGATACGTTAGTGTTGCACATCCATAGTGACGTTCTCCTCCCGCTTTTGCAGTGCTTTTCTCTATTGTTTTCCTTGTTTCTTGTTTCTATGGTAACTCGCTAACTGGTAGATTGCATTGTGTTCTGATCACAAGATTCTCCATGCGACCCGCAAGGCTGGCACAAATGCAAGTCTCATATATTAATTTCGATATTGCAGGGTGCACAACTCTGCACATACTTCTCTATTAGCACTGCCCACAACGTTTATTTATCCTTATACATGCTTATTGGATTCATCCGGAGAGGATAACACGGCGGCGGATGCTCTCAGCAGGCAGAGAACATTCTCCCACGAGTGGGATCTAGCTCAGGAAGTCCTTCAAGAGATCTTCTCCGTTTGGGGAACCCCTGAGGTAGATCTGTTTACGACCGAGGTCAACCAGAAGTGTGAAAGATATTGCTCCAGGGAATATCCCCCAAAAGGAGCTATAGGAGAACCATACGTAGTGGACCCGGAGTTTCCACTCCTGTCCACGTTTGCTCCAGTCCCCGTCATTCCTCATGTAATCACGAGGTTGAGAAGGTTCGGGAAATGCATGATCCCAATTGCCCCGGATTGGGCCAGAAGGACTTGGTAGCCGGACCTTCTGGACATGTAGATTCTGTACTCCAATACGCCTTCACAAAGACAGTACCTTCTCTCGTGAGAGGTGGGTCGGGTTCTCCATCCAGAGGTCAAGACTCTCAACCTTCACGCTTGGTTTCTGAAAGGCTGAGATTTAAGGATTGGGACCTCTCGGATGACTTTATGGAGTTTTGCTTTTGGCTAGGAGACCAGCAACAAAGTCTTTATACTGTTGCCATTGGAATACATTCTGCGACTTGTGCAAGGAAAAGTATGTAGATCCTTTTCAATGTAAAACACTGGATGTTTTATCTTTGCCCGTTTTTAAGCTCTCGTCAGAGGAATGTTCCCATTTCAAAATTCCACTGGTGACTCAATTTCTAAAAGGGCTCACGAATGTGTTCCCTCCATCTCCTTTCCAGTTTCCAGTTTGTGACCTTAATCTGGTTTTCAAATTCCTAATGTGTGCACCTTTTTTGAACCTCTGCACACATGTCCTTTAAGGTTATTTACCTTGAAAACCATCCTATTGGTTGCTCAGACATCAGCTCGTAGAGTGAGCGAGTTGCAGGCACTTTCATCCAAGCCACCCTTTATCATCTTCCACAAGGATAGGGTTATTTAAGGGTCAAACCCTCTTTTTTGCCTAAAATCATTTCTGATTTTCATTTAGGTCAGAAAATTGTTTCCCCACCTCATGCTGGTAAGGAGGAGGAAAGACTACATAGGTTAGACCCTTGTAGAGCATTAAGCTTTACATTTCTAGAATGTCGAGGTTACGAATTGATGACGAACTCTTCATTGGATACACAGGACACAAACTGGGTCAGGCTGTTACCAAACAGACCTTCTGTAGATGGATAATTCTAGCAATATGAGAATGTTACAGGCTGGCAGGAAAAGACCCTCCCGAAGGTTTAAGAGCTCACTCCACCAGGGCCATGGCTACATCTACAGCCCTTCAAAGGGGCATACCAATTAGAAACATTTGTGAACCAGCAACGTGGTCTTCCATCCACATGTTCACTAAGCATTATTGCCTGGAGTCTTCCCTTGATCAGGATGGTACTTTTGGCAAAGCAGTCCTTCACTCTGTCCATGAACATTGATGATTTAAAATTCTACTCCCTCCTCCAAACCAAATACTGCTTTGGGAGTCTGTCAAAGATGAGGAATACGTGGGAGGACACAATCCATTCGAAGAACAAGTTACTTAGCCCTAGTAACGTTCTTTCAACTGGATGTTCCTCCCATTTATTCCTCATCACCCTCCCAACCTACCCCTCAGTAGAATTTCCTGTGCTATTACAGCTTCCGTTCAATCAAGACTGAGTACGGTCACTCCCGTGTTTTACGGGTATCTCTGCTACAAGAGGAGGAAACGGAACTGAGGCAAACGGGCACTGCACATGCTATATATGCCCTTGATGACCTCATCCTCGACTGAGGCCTTTCGAGGGACATCGACTCAACGCCAACGACACACAGCGCCCTCTGCCGAAAAAGAAATCTAAAGCAGCTGAAGCTGTACAGCCAGTGTCAAAGATGAGGAATACGTGGGAGGAACATTGTCGAAAGAAAGTTAACAGGCGTAAATAACGTGTTGCTCTCTTATGTCCTGCTCTCCCTCCTTACCAACTGGTTGGAAACACCTGCATCCGCATGCGGGTGGGAAAAAACGGACTCAAAGATAGCTGCCCCTTTAAGAACTTATGAGTGATGGCACTCTATTGCGCACATGCGTCCCTATGTAGTGTAGGAAGCAGTTCTCTGCAGCCAATTCTCATCATGCCTGCGTCCCATGCCTGGGGATTTATCACCCTGTGAGTTCTTGTGTTTTTTGTGATGGAATTCACCTGAGGTCTCTGCAAAGTCCTCTCCTTTCCATTTCACAGCCGGGACCGGTACCTAAGGCGACCAAGGGCTTTGTAAGGACCAGGAAGGAGGCCAATATTGGTAAATGGGACACCAAACTGGCAGGTGAGGTACATGTTTCGGCACCGGCCCTCAATAACCAGGTGAAGACCGCCACGTCAGTTCCTGGGTCTTCATAGGATCGCTTAAGGGGAAACCCCAGGTGTTTTCACCTGTGAGAATCTCTGGGTGGGAAAGTGCTAGCTAGCACCTTCAGGTGGAAAGGGATCTGAAAAGATCCACCAGGTAACAGAAGATTTGTTAACGGCTGACAAAATCACTACAGTACCGGGAAAGAGCTCCTCTGCCTCGGTTAGCAACCAAATGGGCAATATTGGTCTTAAAGAGGCAAGAGCCTCCAGGGTTGAATCTGTACTGACCGACTCCCCTGTATCTGCACTAGTACCCAAATCAGCTACCACAGACACATTTTCTGGTTCTTCAGTACCAAAGAAAAGTGAGAAAGCCTCACAAGAGGCATAAGGAGCATTCTCGGTTGGTACCGAGCTCAGTGCTGACTACTCGGAAGAAGCACTAGAGAAACAAATCTTTGAAGGAGAGATGCCCCAATACAATATCAGTACCGACACAATCTCATTTCGGACTCTTGAGTAATTTGATACTTCAAAGTTTTTTACTGCTCCACCTGAGGAGCTTTTTGGAACTCCAGGAAGGCCCAGGGCACCAGAGAATTTTTCTCAATGTTTTCGTGCCACTGAGAGGATCTTTGAGCCAATTCAAACCACACCACACCACAGCTGGTGTTGACCAAAATACATGTACCGAGACCAGAAGATATCCAAGGGGAACCTTCTGATATGGCTAAAGAAAGTACAGCTACGGTGCTTGAGACCATGCTGTCTGACTCTTTCCTTGAGGTTGTAGCTCAACGTATTAAAGACAAAATGGGGACTGCTGAGGCTCTTGATTAGGTGAGATCCACAGAAACACCAACATTGCCCAGATCAGTTACGGTTGAAGGAGAGGGAAGTGCATCTCCTAACAAGAAGCTGAAAGTGGTGAAAAGACTCAGATTCTAAAGATGAAAATGTGCCTGTTTTGCCTTCAAAGATTTTTCATGACATTGTAGCAAAGGGTATGCAGGCCTTGGAGATTGTACCAAAGCACAAACCTGAGACTGCAGGAGTTTTTGGGAAACTGCCTTCTCAGCAGACAGTCCTTGTTACCTATGAAAGGGTCTGCCATTTAACAAGCATTAAGTCATTGGGGAAAACCCCATTCTGATTCTCGTGTCTAAAGCTCTGGATGCTAAATATAAGATTCCAAAAGAGGAACCATGTTTATTGACGAGTAACTTGCTGGCGCAATCCTTTGTGGTCTCTGCTGCTTTAGGATCAAAGGGTAAAGGACCGGCACCTTCACCTGCTATGAGTTGGACAAAAATGCTAAGGCCTGAGAGGCGCAAGGTAACAAATCATATACTAATTCTTTCTTACAGTTCAGCCAGGTCAATACGGTCACAGTTCTGGCAGGTTTCAATATTTTAAATTCTGAGAACCTGGATTGTTTTCTGGAAAACATCACGCAAGAGGATTGGGTATTGAACATCATTTATCAAGGTTACTCTTTGTCCCTGCCTGCTACACCACCATCTTCTCCGTCAAAGCTCCAACAATCAACTCCGGAGCTTCTCAGAGAGATTCCAAAACTTCCATCTCTGGGGTGTTAACAAATTGGTTCCAGAAAAAGAAATGGGTCGAGGGTTTTACTCCTGCTATGTTATAATTACCTAAAGACAGGTGGAATTCGACATATATTAGATCTTTCAGATCTGAACCAATTTATGTTACTGGAGACTTTTCATATGGCAACAGTACATATTTTTGCTGCACTCCAGCAAAGTGACTGGATGGCATCTCTAGATCTTCACAATGCATATTTTCACATACCCATTTTGAAGGAACACTGTCAATATATGATATGATATGATAGGATAGGTTATTTATAACCTGCTTAATACTGAGAGGTTTCTGAGCGCAGACCCGGGAATCGAACCTGTGTTGCTCCATGTCGTCTTGCGTCCAAGGCAAGCACGTCCCCCTGAGCTTTCCTCCCGAGACAATATCTGAGGTTTACCATCGGGAATGACACTACCAATACCCCAGTCTCCCATTCGGGCTAATTACGGCTCCCAGAGTCTTCCCCAAAGTTCTGGGTTCTGCGGCAGCTTGCCTGCGGTGGAGAAAGATTAATCTCTACCCTTACATTGATGATTGACTGATAAAGGTCCAATCTGAGGAAAAAGTGTTGCAGAATGGGCAGTAGACATGCGACAGACTGTACGATCTGGGTTTCTCGACAAACGTGGACAAATCAAAACAAATCCCGTCTCGATTCAGATTATTGGAGCATTAATGGATACTACTCTAAGAAAAGCCTTTCCCCCTTTGGACAGGGTTTTGGCGATACAACAAATGTGTTTTCATGACACGTCAGACTGTCGGCCTGGTGGTACCAAAGACTTGTAGGTTTGGTGGCATGTTGCATCCATCTAGGCCCCTAAGCAATACTTGATGAGGACTATTCAATGGCACCTAGCCAGCAACTGGAATCAGCTGTTGGATCCTCGGAGCATGTAGATTCCGGTACCATGTCTCATTCAATAATCCCTAATTTGGTGCAACAAATAAATAAATCTGTTGGCTGGGTTTCCTTTTCAACCCCCCACATCAAGTTGTAGTAACACTCACCAAAGTATGGGTGTGGGGGGGTCTTTAGTCAATGCAGGCTAGGAAGAACCACATAGATGTTGCTGAAAGCAAATTTTTATGCTGCAAATTAATTTCTTCCCTCAGTTCAGGGAAAGGTGGTCAAGATGTTTACGGACAATACCACCGCAATGTTTTATGTGAAGAAACAATGAGGGTCTTGCTTCCATCCTTTGTCTGCCAAGACGTTCTTTTTTTTCTCTCCAGATTGGACGTCAGACAAAGGTGGTTTTCCCTCACTCAATACCATACTTTTTCCACGAGAATAGATTTTTTTTATATATAGACGCATTATAATTAACCAATAAATAAAAAAAATGTATTGTCATGGAAAATGTATGGTACTGGGCCTGGGGAAAAAACGTTTTGGCAGACAAATTGAGCAGACCAGACTCTGCTCCACACAAATGGGAACTAAAAGCATCGATCAGTTCTGAGAATGCTCTTCCAGAAGCAGGGTTGTCCGACAGTGGAACTTTTTGCAACCAGTACAATGCCTTATGTCCCCTATTGGCATCAAGGGGGGGGGGACAGAGACGTAATTCTTTGGGAGATGCCCTGCAGGTGGACTAGTTGAACAAAATGCTGTATGATTTTCCTCCACTTCCCCTGATATACAAGACGTTGGTGAGGTTCAAAGTAACTCAGAATTCTACAATGATCCCCGTAGTGGCGTTCCGGCCACATCCGATTTGGTTTGCGGATCTGCTGAATCTAGCACGAACAGCGAGTGTAGATATACTGGTGACGGAAGGTCTTCTTTCACCCATGCCCTCAATTACTGAACTTGAAGGCTTGGTTCCTGAAGAGCTGGCCTTCGGCATTAACACCTATATGAACAGAATCTAAATATTATGACTGCTTCCAGGAAGGCTTCCACAAGGAAGCAATATCTGAGCTAATGGTTTGGTTTTGCCATTGGGCTTTGGATCGAAGTTTAAATTCCTTGAAAGCTTCATTCGACGACGTAATGCCCTTTAGGTCCTTTCTGGTATCAATGGGAGTAAAAGTTGACACTTGAAGGGAACTGGGTGTGGGCAGTTGGTGATGCAGGGATGAAGGGTGGAACTGGCGTGTGGAGGGGCGCTTGCCCGCATTATAGTCCCATCACTCAAAAGTTCTTAAAGGTGTATCTATCTTTTTGAGTCAACTTTTTCAGACCCGCCTGCACAAGCAGGCTTCCCAACCAGTACGAACAAGGACTAAGAGAATCAGAATCCCCATGAAGGTAATATAGACATATTTTACTCGCCTAAAGAAATTCCCGTATTGGGAATGGGATATACAATTTGTTCTTTAAAGTTTGTTTTATTCCCAACTGCAAAAATGTAGGGAGTAAATTATTGAAACTTCAAGTTCATACATGTAGGACTGATAGTGCCTTTACATTTCTTTACATTTGAGTAATATACATTTTGACATGGTAACTTAAGCATGGTACATGCATACAGGACATTCTTCGGAAGGATAGGCTAGGGTTAGTTTGGGAGAACCAGAGCTGGTATGAAAGGTGCTCCTTCCTTGGTTAATGAGTAGATATTAAATCTTGTTTTATGCAGCACAACTTATGGGCTGGACTGTGTGATAAATCTGATGGAGCCAGTGTTGGTGAGTTTTCCTAAAGTCCACTTTGGGGTAGAATTTATAAAACTATCCCAATGGTATATAGATCCCCAACTCCTAGTATCAGTATGTACTACTCATGGAAATTTGGTAGAGTGGAAGAGCAGTCAGGCTTATCATAAGAGGAAGATGTGTGCTGTACACTAGTACACTACAAGTACACTAAACCCAGCTAGTAATGCAATTCAAAGAAACACTTACACATTTCAAAATACTTGGCACATTAAACCAAAACACATAAGATTACTTGTAGATGCTTTTCAAAGGCCACTGCTTAGTTTGCAGTTGCTCGTGGTTACAATTATTACAGCTTTTCATACTAATGACAGCTGTACCATATCATTGGTTATAATGCTCACTCACGCACACACAAAGATATAACATAAGTGTATTTAATTGGCAAAACCACATAAGAATAAGTCTTTGGAAAGAAAACGGCTGTTTAGTCAAACAGTAGTAGAGCTTAAAGTTCTAGTGGCAGTTTTTGTGCAAGTTAACACTTGAAGCCTAATTCGCAACCCTAGCTAAAAGGCAGTTTGGAGAGGGCTCAGTCTTTCAAAGCAGCAGAACAGCAAAAGTTCCTGAGGATACTTTCAGTCTCTAGAAGGATACTGGAAGAATAACTCAACGGTGGAGACCCTGTTAAAGGACTTGCAAAAGGGACACAAGCAGCAGCTCTACGTGCACTCCAACGCTTTGGAGCGACTTCTTGGATAAAGGTAAGTGATACCTTTTCTCCCCACAGTACCTTAGTTTTTTTATTTTTTATATGTTTATTTTAAACCGGTTGCACAAGTGATTACAGTATAGACATACATTAGACACAAAATGACCAATACAGTAGGACTAAATGAGAGTAGTCTGGAAACCCCAGAGTTCACTCCCCCCCCCTCCAAAACCCCCCACGCCCCCACCTCCAGTTCAACTCCCCTCCGGGTTCAGTTGGGCAGGCCCGTCCGTGATTAGGTCAATGCCTGAACGTAGGGCCCATTGGGCTGCTCTGGGTTTTTGGGACATTGCCGGGAAATTCTGATTGTAGTCTAGAAGTGGCACCCAAATGCTCTCAAATTGGTGTAGGTGGCCTGCCTTGGCTGCCGTAACTTTTTCTGCAACCAGAATGTCCCAAAGTTTGATCCTCCAAAGAGTCATAGACTGGCCCTTTGTAGCTTTCCAGGTACAGGCAATTGTAATTTTCCCAGCCAATAGAAGCAGCATAAGGTTAGCTGTTCTCCCTAATCTCGGGTAGGCCGCAGGTGCTCGGGCACCTAGTAGGCTGGTTTCCGGCTCCCTAGGGATCACCACTTGGGTGATAGCTTCTATCACAGAGATGCATTGGGCCCAGAAGGATTGTATGGTGGGGGCATGTCCACCATATATGAAAATATGATCCTGGCTGCCCACATTTGCGCCAACACTGGGGGTCAAAGGACCGATTAAAGCGATGCACACAGGGGTAGTACCATTGCAGAAGTAGTTTGTGGGCACATTCTCGATTGGTAATGCACAAGGAAGAGGAGTGCGTCCTGGACAATGTCTACCCAATGTTGGTCCTCCAGAGGGTTCCATTTGTCTGCCTCCCATTGTGCCTTATTGGGGGGGGGGTCTCATGGTGAGTGTGTCCTCATGCAACAGTTTGTAAAACAAGGAGATAGTCCCCTGCTGCGGCAGGTCCATTAGGATAAGTTCAAGGGGGCCGGGGGCACACATAGCTGCCTGTCGAGTTTGGGGATTGGAGCACCAGTGACAAAGTGGCACATAAGAGAACTTGTCTGTCTCAGTTAGTTGAAAGGCCACTTTGCATTGTTCAAAGGAACAGGGTTGGCCATCTTCCAAGAGTTGTCCCAGGATTTCAAGCCCCTCAGTAGTCCCATTTTTGAAGTTCAGTGGGTGAAAGCCTGGAGAAAAGGCTGGGTTGTGGAAGATCGGGGAGGAGAGAGGCCCAGGCCGCGCGGGATACCCTTCTGTTTTAGCGCCCAGTCCCACGTTTTAAGGGTATGCTTGTTGGAGGCCAGGGTCCCAACCAAGGCCCTCCGCAGCGAAGGCAGGATGTGTGGAAGAAAGCGAAGGAGTGTGAGGTAGGATTGCTCTAGCTCTACCCATTTCGGGCGACTGGAGGTTATGACCCACGCCCGAACACGTGCTTATTGTGACGCTACTTGGTATTTGCGTAGGTCAGGGACCCCCAGGCCTCCCAATCTAGAACTGGCCCTCAGTCTTTTGGGAGATCCTCGCTTTCCTACCTTTCTAAATCAACCAGAGCATTTTCCTCTGCATACATAGGGGGGGGAGCAGTGGAATCTTAGTGGGGTGGGAAGAGCAGGCATAGAGGAATCGTAGGAGGAGATTCATCTTGCAGGCGGTGATCCGCCCAATGAGCGAGATCTCCTGTGAGGTCCTGCATTCAAGATCTTTCTCTAGCTCTTTAAAGAGCGGGGGGAAGTTCACTTTATATACGTCTCTAGGACGGGCAGGGATCCGGACCCCGAGGTAGGGAATAGATTTCTCGCTCCATTGGCTCGGGCATAGGGGTTCTAAGATCGCCCGTTACCCAGGCTCCAGGCCCAGCCCCAAGGCTGTTAATTTCCCAAAGTTGATGGTAAAGCCCGCCACCCGCCCTAATCTGCGGAGCTCTTTAAGGGCTGATGTGAGGGAGGGGCAATGTCTTATAAATAACAGGACATCAGCATAGAGTGCAATCTTGTGCTGGGAGGCACCGATGGGCAGGCCCTTCATGCCTGGGTCCAACGAACCCACTTGGCGAGGGGCTCCATCATTAAGGCAAACAGGAGCGGAGACAAAGGGCATCCCTGTCTGGTTCCACAGGTTAAGGGGATCGGGTCCGATAGATTGTGATTAACCCAGAGGAGCGTTTTAGCGGACAGTTAGTTTGCCAAGACGAGTTTGCGAAGTTTGGGCCAAAACAAAAGAGGACCCAACGCGCCCTACAATTGGCCCGGAGGAAGTTGGAGGCCCAACACACTGAGGAGACGGCACACGTCTGACAAGGTGGATTGGACCTTTTTACAACTCACCCTGGAGACATTTTATTTTCTGCAGCACCAACAAAGGACACGATTCGCCTGGGCAATGTTCTTCGATTCCTGGAGTCCTGTAGTCTGGTGAGGGGACTTGGACGAGATTCACCTGGCGCTCAGCAAAGACGATGCACTATGATTGGGTCGGAGGTCTCCTGGTATTCATGGTCAGCAGCTCTGGAAAGTCACTGGACCTCGGGAGATGTGCTGATTGTAGTTCATCTAAGGACTGGTTGTTCCCACCAGTCAAAGGGATGGAATCGTCCTCTTCGGAGTTCCTCTGTAGCATTTGAAAACTAGGTCAGGACAGCAGTGGTCAAGTCAGTGTTGCAAAGGTTATGCAGGCATCTCTGGTCGTCTTCTTCTTTGATTACTTCATTTTCCAGTGGTCAACTTGCCTTTCACCTCAGGAACCTCCCTTTTATTCAGTTTCAGCACACACTCCTCTATCAACAGTTCACAAGAAGGGGTGGGTGGCTGTCCAATGGGGACAACCAGACCCCCAGTGGGAGCTGGTTCCATTCAGGCACTCGGGCAGACAAGGAGCAGGGGAGGGAAAAACTCCCCCACTTTCTGCCTGCCCAGACGCACTGGGGCCTAGGCAGGGACACGCCAAAGGCAAAACACACACACACACAGACCTCCCCGTCCCAGAATGGTAGAAGAAGGGCTAACCAAGAACAACCATGGTAGAGGGTTGTCTGTGACTAAAAAGTCACAGGAACAGAGATATATCCCTTTGGCACTCTACATAAGGTGATGTGTGCCAATCTCTCAGAATATACAGTTTTAGGAGAGATACAAAGTATCTATCCTTAAGAACAGTAGAACGTAAGGATAAAGTAAGAATCTCAAAGGAGAACCCAAAGGGTTCCTAGCAACACTGTCCATAAGGAGCTGTGTGCTGTAAAAGTAAAATCCAGATGCCTTAAACAAGATATGGAGGAAAGTAGACTCCATAGAAAAACGGAGACACAGAGAACAAAAGATAGAGCCTATAAAAAATGAATGAGTGGAAAAAGCTTCCACTCATTCAGGATTTAAAGAAAAAGGTCCAGAAGTCCAGCAAAAAATGCTGGGGGGACTCACTAGGAGAGGGGATGAAGCATACTGTACTGTACTTTCACAGCGCCTTTGTCGGCATTGGCTTCTCCGCCATCGTTCACTATCCCCCTGCCCTCTTTCCACCCTCGTGTGGGTGGGGGGCACAGGGGACAGTAGTCTCCCGAGGAAGACCTTAAAAGAGGGCAAGCTGCTCCATATTGCCACTCTCAACACTCGCTCTGCTGTCAAACACTCGGCCGACACCTGCAACCTCAAACTCGTGGACCTTGATGTGCTTGCCATCCACAACACATCACAGAGACATGGTTCAAGGATAGCTGTGTCACGAGCTTTGACGCACTCCTCCCTGAAGACGACAAAATCCTCTCGGCGCGGCGGCTTAGGAAAACGGGTGGGGGAGTCGCACTTATCTTCCCGGAATGGATATCTGTGTCTATCCTCACTTCTCGGGCATACTCCTCCTTCGATTGCCTAGTTTGCAGACTCTCACTCTCCCCTAAATCTTCTCTCATTATGGCCACCTTCTATAGGCCACCAGGTCATTCAACTCTCTTCCTCTCAGAATGGGCTGACCTGGCCTCCTCCCTACTTTTCTTCTCCTCTCAACTCCTCCTGATGTGTGACCTGAACATCCATCTGGACTCTCCCGACTCCTCGGTCCTTTCCACAACCTTTGCGACTCTCTCTCCTACCATCTGGCTCCACACACACTGTGGCCCACTCCTTGGATGCTCTCATCTCTACTGACACCCCTCTCTCTATCCCTCTCACTACCTCCTTCTCTTGGACTGGCCACTCTCTTCTCTCAACACACCCGAAGCTCTCCTCTTGCAGCAACACAACCGGCAGAGCCACTTGGCTTCAAAGCCACCAGACCCATGAAAAAAGTGACAGTGGCTGCCATTGCCTCCAGTTATTCTCTTCCACCCATCCCGTCGGCTGACTCCCACCCTCGCTAACCTTAATTTCTCTATCTCCAACACTCTTGACAGTCTTGCCCCTGTCATGAGGGTTCGACTGAAGCCTTCCAAAAAGTGCAACTCTTGGTGTGACTCCGACCTGGCTGTCTTAACCGCAAGCTAGAGCAGCTGAGTGGAAATGGAACGCTTCAGGCGAACCATCTGACAAATTGTCCTGCCACCCCCTTTAAAGGCAATATCGACTTTGCATCCGCTCCAAAAAAAGTCTTTATGGAAGCCTGCATCTCTGCGGCATCAAACAACACGGCTGAACTTTTTAAAGTCAGCAAGGAACTGGCCAAGCCTGCAGCAGCGTCTTCTTCTGTCACGCACACACACACACACACACCTAGGACCTTTGCTCGGCCCTGGCTGCACACTTCACCACAAAAACCCAAGACATGCTTTCCACCCTCTCATCCTCACCACAGCATACACCAACACCGGAGCCTCCCTTACCACCCCCCCTCCATTTACTCTCTTCTCTCTCTCTCTCTCATGTCACACCTGATGAGGTCATCAGACAAGTCCGATCTATGGAGATTTCATCCAAACAGGTTGACCCCTGGCCCTCTAAAACTATTAAAGACAATATTAACTCCCTCTCCCCAGCCTTGCCTAATCTCTGCAATCTCTCCTTTTCCACTGGAGTTTTCACAACTGCCCTTAAGCACTGCCTGGTGCGCCCTCCATTCTGGCAAACTACCACCCTATCTCCATAACTCCTTTCCTGGGCAAACTCCTGGAGAAGTTGGCGATCTCACAGCTGACACTCCACACTGAATCTATTGGTTGCTTCCATGACCATCAGTCTGTTTAGTGCACACCTGTGAAAATCTGCTCTCAAATCTTGACTCCCTCTGTCCTCATTCTCCATGGCCTATCCTCTGCCTTTGACATGGTTAACCACAACATCCTGATTGCACATCTCTGTGACACCCTGCGAATCACAGGTCAGGCTCTGGCGTGGTTAACCTGCTTTCTCTCCGACCGCCCATCGCAGGTGGTACTCTGAGCCTTTCTCTTGACTATTGCTCTCTCAACCTGTGGCGCTTCCCAGGGATCTAACCTATCCCCATGGCTCGTCAACGTCTATATGGCTGCCCTGGCACGTGTGATTGCCACTTTCACCTCTAACTTTCAATGGTACGCGGATGACCCACAACTGTCTTTCAGGCTACCCTCATCCGCCTCCTCGTCGCTCATATCTGACTGTCTGTTATTCATTCATGGTGTGCTGCAAACGACCTCTGCCTCAACGCCGGTAAGACTGAGATCGTTTGCATTGGGACCCCTGCTCCCGCTTTCCCACTTTCACTCTGGCCGGCCTCCCTTGGCCTGCGCCCACACCCACCTGCGAGGCAAGAAACCTTGGGGTCATTTTCGACTCGACTCTCTCCTTCTCTCATATTTTGGACATCTCCAAAAAGTCAAACTATCAGCTACACCTCCTCAGAAGTACTCTACCTTTTCACCCTTTCCCCTATTAGCTCACAGCCTCCAGAGCCCTGGTTCTCTCTAGGCTGGACTATTGCAACAGCCTCTTCCTCATCCTCCCCTCTTCTGCCCTACGTTCTCTGCAACACATCCAGAACAGAACTGCAAGACTTATCCTTGGCCTTAAGCCCAGGGACCGCATCTCTCCAGCTCTGAAATCCCTTCACTGGTTCCCTGTGGCTGCAAATATCAAGTTCAAGACCCTCTGCATTGTTCACAAGGCTTTCTGGGGCCTGGAACCTACCTACCTGCAATGCTGCCTATCTAAATACTGTCCCTCACAAGACCTCTGTTCTTCTACCTCCAACCTTCTGCGAGTGAGCCGGTTCTCCAAGCAGAGATTTGGACGGAGATCCTTATCCTCGGCAGGTGCCTCCCTCTGGAATAGCCTCCCTGCTGCTCTCCATCTTAAGCCTGATCTTCTTAAGTTCTGGTAAATCCTAAAGACTTTCCTCTTCTCTTCCTTCTCTCCCCCTCTACCATGCTAACCTAGTTCTCTGCTCTTCCCCTCTCTCTCATCACCTCCTCTTCCTTAGAGCTTGCTGACTGGCAGCCTGGTGTATCTCAGAGTCTCACAGGTCCCTGGCACCCCCGCCAGTCCTCTTTCGCACTTGCCTCAGGGCCCTACTCCCCATCCACACTCACTGCACTTGATAAATAACCCAAGAGAGTGGACATCTCCCTCCCTGTGACCGTCTGTGTATTTGCACGATGCATACGCACCGTGCCTGAAGTAGTCTGTCTGTTCTCTCTTCACCCCTTAATTGGACTGGTAAGACTGCAGAATTGCCTTCCGGCCTATTTGCTGTTTCTCAAACTGTTTAATGTATTTTACGCATTTATTCTGCCTCGGAATTTCAAGGGCTTTGAGCGACTGTTTTTTTTCCCCCCATGTTCCCATCCTCCTTGAGGGCTTTCAAACACTGCCTGTGTATGGGCGCTTTATAAATGAACAATACCAATAACAGCGATCACTGTTTTCCAGCTGGTAACCTCCTCCCATGTGACCAGGGGAAACGGCCTCTGGTAGTGCGCAGGAGCTTTGGGTGCAAGGATTCTTTGGTCCAGTACAGGTGCAAGCCCTGGCGATGAAGCAATGCAAGAAACACTGATGCAGGCCTTCTCAGGACACTTCACAGGAGGGGGAAGGCGAGAGTACCAGCGTCGGCCTCTGCACATAAACGAACGCAGGCATCCTTCCGGTTACAGGAGCTTCTCTAGGACAGGATCCCTTGATCCTGGGATGCTGAAATTCAGAGGGAATTCGAGTTGTGACACTTGTTGGCGATAACCAAAGTTCTGGGTGTAACCATAGAACGGCGACGGTCCTGACGAGGTAGCTCACCGGGTGGGCCAGGGACACATCCGAAGGCTCAGGACGGCTGGATCCTTGAAGGCGTTGAGACTAGTTGGTTCCACTTGTCCAAGGGCTGAAGCACCGCTCAGGGTCTTCGAAGATCATGTAGTCCAACTGGGCTTCACTGGGCCAGACGCAGGAAGGGATGCCAGGCCTCTTCAGGAGTCTTCTTCAGATCTTCAGTTAACTGTTGTCCCATGAGGGATTCTTTGCAACGCTGATTTGAAAAAATGGCTGCAGGAGTCCTCTTCTGATCCAAAATCCAAGCTAGAGGTAAGGATCTGCACCAATCAAACAGCCAGTAGTTGTCTGATCAGGGACAGCTAATGGGTCCACTCAGGCCACACACCTAGAGTCTCTCGCACCAGGGATGTGGAATAGGAGTAGACCGTCCTATAAAGCCAAACAACAATATGGCAAAAAAACAAGCGAAAATCTCATGTCATGGTCATTTGTGGCCACTCGCCACGTTTAGTAGCCATATTCAGTACACGTGAATGTGCATACTAAAAGGAATGCAAAATTGAGAAAAATGTATATGCTGCCACCAGCTTGTCTTTAGGCACATATTAAATTAACCAGAAATCCCAAGTGTAAAAAGCTAGGGTGATAAAAAAGTATTCCCATTACACTGCATTGTGAGATTTTGTGTGCATTGTTAAAAAGCTACAGAATGCAAAATGGAACAACATAGTTTCTGAATACTGATAGCCTGAAGGACTGATCAGTTTCCCCATAACACATTAACAAAGACAAGAGTTAAGCTGAGGGTTTTGCTTCCCTTCAAAAAGTCAGAACAGGTTCAAAAATAGAGCAACAAGAACAAGGTGGTCCATAGAAACAATGGAGGGGAAGTTGCAAAAAGAGATCTTTCCTAACACCCTTTGAGGGCAGTGTCTCTGCTTCCTGCAGACCATGAACGTTGCTCTATCAGCACTTTGTGATAATGTTGTCAAACGCTACAAAGAGATTTAAAGTGTATGAAGTAAACCTCCTATCCTTTTATATTGAAGTAAATCGAAGAGAGGACGGAACCTGTATGAACTATTGTTAATATAAAGTTAACTCCGGTACATCACAATAGAATGTGTAGCACGTCAACACTTTACTCAAGGTTGATCACATTAAAGTTAAATGTTCTTCAATAGGCCTGTAGAAAGTGTAATTATATATACTAATTTAACAAGTAAAACACATTGGAAGGCTTACCTCAAATTATTAGAAGAGGTTCAACACAATTTCACTCTCCACTCTTCCATTTGCCTCTTCTCTGTATAGTTCCTGCACCTCCCTTCATTTCTCGCAGCTTCCCATCTGTTAACTTTACCTATTTTTAAGTAAATATGGTAGTGGATTTATTCTGATTTTTACGTTTTTTAACCTATATTTTATGGCTATTTTGGGCAAAATAAAGTGTTCTGTTTTTCCATATGTGTGACCCTCTTAAAGAACAATCTCTCTAGAATGTGCAGCTTTCTCTGTTGTGCTCTTTTTCTGCACTCTTGACATCTCTGTTTGAGGTATGGCAACTAAGTATGCACTTATATGATGTTGAATAAGATAAGAATGCCGTTGTTTATTTCCAAGGGTACCTGCTGGATCCCAATGGTGAGAAATGTGTAACCAGTCCTCGCCAGGTGTCTGCTCTTTATCATAAAGACATCAGTCTCTCGCTGGTTGCTGCAAGTGATGGCGCTACAGTCTGCGTCAGTGAAAGAGGAGATCTTTACCTGCTTTCGGATTATCAGTGCAAGAAGCTGGCATCAAAGTATGTTTATTTCAATCTGAATTATTGACTAAGCTAACAATATACATCATTTGTCTTTGGGAGCTGCTGCATCACAGATTAGCAAAATGTAAATGATTTTCGATTGATTGACATGTTCATTGCTCACATGGATCCACATAGCTTTTTGTGGAGTACGCTACAAGTTTGTCAGTAGAATCTATATAACATATGACATTTTGTGTGCTAACTTCTTTGTCTTGATACTATAATGTGGTATACCTTTACTGTTTTTCTACTTTTGTCTTACAGCTGCTGTTTTATCTGTTCAGGTTTGTTGCCCTTTTTTCCACATGGACAGATTCACAAAGTATAACTGTAATATATTCATTATCAATTCCAATTGATAGATTAAGGCACAGATGGCCTCCAACTCTGTTTCATTTGTAAACGTGGCTTAGAGTTGGAACAGCATTCCCTGCCACCTTTCCTTAATCACAGACTTTGCAATTAGGACCAATGATCACTACGTCTATAACTTGCCTATTTGGTAAGCCACATAAAGACGTGGACTGTTCTAGATCAAATGTTAGACGTTATTGTACGTGCACTGGACGGTGGCCCAAGACTATTCATTTTGCACTTCAATCTTCAGGCTACTTAGAACAAATGTTCTAAGCTGAGGTAGAGGGAACTGTGCTTCTGTTTCAGTTCTGTTTTTGTAGATGCACCAAAATTAGTTGGCTCACAAACATGGATAAATTCCTGTTTGGTTCTAAAGGTTCTTCAAAAGTTGCACAATATCTTTCAACGTATTAGAACAGAGTACGCTTTGGACTACACAGATTTTATATGGTTAACCCACATTGGTGCTTAGTACGAATGCCTTTGGGGTGTGGCAGGATCTTACTGGAGTGCAATATAAGGTGGATAATGTCTTCCCAAACCGTTTCTAGTTTAGTGCATTATTAACTGATGGTTGTGGAAAGTCAGAAGAAGGAGTCGGACAAACGGGTAGCATTTCAATTCAAGAATCCTTATTTAACAAAAAGGAAAAGGACCTTTCTCTCCCTACGACTAAAGGGTTTCCCTACTTAACTGAATTTTAACTTGGGTGCTTGTAATCAGGGTGGTTGTCAACTAAAGTGTCCGTCCTCAGTCCAAAGACTATCCTATTCTGACCCTTCCACGAACCAAAGATATTCAATAAACAAAAGGTCACCGGGAGAATTACTCGCTTCTCCTGGTTCAGCGGGTTCAGTCTTTGGGCTATTTTCTAACAATCTTTTGAAATAGCTTCTGATTTAACAAAAGCTGGGACCAGGAAAATGACTCACTTCTCCTGGTTGAATAGTCTTAAAGAGGAGGCGTGGCTAGGGGCCGCTGAAGATGGCCGCCTAAGATAGCCGCTGCAATACCAACGGATAGCGGGCTCCAAATATGTGCAAATTTTGGCCTCATGCCATCTGAAAATGAGCGGGGTGTGAGCGGTTGGTCCTCCGGACCCACGCAGCGATTTCTGCTTGAAAAGGCTGCAGCGGGCCGTGAGACGCCACAGGTGGGCCGGAGCCTACCGGCTGGCAACGTACAAGCAGTGTGCCCCGTGTCTGAGAAAACCCCTTCAGTGCGTAGGGCGTCGGAGCACCCAGCAGCAAAGGACACTGCAGATGGCAAGTGCTGCGCGCGAGCATAGGAGGTGGCAGTGCTTGCCTGCGCAGTCGGTGCAGGGCACCTATAACGAGTGAGCGGCTCTATCCACCAAGACAGTGGAAGTGCCGTGTGGAAAGCACAAAAGCCCCAGAAGCCCATACAATCTATCGTTTATCTGGTTTTGGCAAGACAGTGTGATGGTGGATCTGTAGTGCTGTAGCACTTGCCTAGTCCTGATTGACAGCACATCTGCATTGGCATACTGAGAATTGCTGAATTGTAGAGTTGGACAGAACGCAGCAATCATTGGCAGTCGATCAGCAGTGTGAGCTGCACAGGGGAAATGACACACAGTATTCGGAGCTAGTGCTCAAATACAGGTGCATGAAGGGGCCGTGCAGATGAAGTAAATCTAAAGAGCTGTGTTATACGTGTGTCCTGGTGCCCACAGCAGATTGACTCGGGAACAACAATCACTTTTTATGGAAGGTGTCCGCGCTGGCTACACTCCGATAGCAGATGTAACAACGCAGACAAAATGGGGCACACAGGACCAAACTTTGAGCAACCTTTGGGCTACTCCGGGGCAGACAGCAGCAGTGAAACAATGCACAAGAAAGGTTGCTGAACCAGCAAAGGCGGAAGGAGCGATGGCGAAAAAGTCACCGAGCTAACCTGCAGGGCTTTCCAAGGTGGATCTCATTGACTGCCTTCATAGCCTTAAAACTGAGCTGAAGGAGGAGCTTGTGCTGTCGCTACGGGCAGAGATGAAGACCAGCGCTGAAGGACAAAATAGATTGCTGACCTAGTCCAAGACACAAAACAACTTAACGCACGAGTAAGGGACATCGATACAACATTACAGTCTCTGTAGGAAGATGTCCTCCACCTCCAGGGTGAGCTTGCCGGCACCAAACACATGTTGCTTCTAGTAACACCTATAGAGGACCTTGAAAATTGTGCCGGCAGACCCTCCACATACGAGGTGCACCGGAGGGAGTAGAGGGGTCAGACCTTCACGGATGGGTGCAACAAGTCTTTAAAGCCATAGTCCCGGAACGAATGGCAGAAAATGTTCATTGTCACAGCACATGTTCACAGGTTCACGGGAGGAGAGATGGGTAAGAGCAGGTTTGGGGATCTCAGCTGAACTTAATGCTTCATTTTGTAAGGCAACAACCTTCAAAGTCCTGGCATATAACGTGAAGGGCCTTAACTCATCGCAAAAGTGAGGTAGACTTTCGGGAGCTCTCTCATTTGCAAGTCCATGTAGCGTGCCTGCAAGAAAAGCACTTAGTAGGGAAAGACACACGCAGAGAGTGCACAAAAGATTTCCCACACCAATTCTTTACATGTGCCAGGAACAAGAGCAAGGGGTCTGGCATTTTAGTGAACAAGCGAGTACAATTGCAATTAAGACCAAATCTGACAGGGGAGGGAGGTATCTCTTTGTAAAAGGATGGTTTAATGGAGCGCTTGTCACAATAGCCATAGTCTATGCACCGAACATTGGCCAAAAACAAATTCTGCTGTGCAATGTTAAAGTTGTTAGAGGTAAGAGGAAAGCAGTTGGTTAGAACAATTGGCAGATTGCTGGCCCCCACCAAGACAAGTTCTGTGTGGAGATCCCCCCCCCCCCCCCTGGGCAACCTGTAGAATAAAGATATATCACAAGCCCAGTCCATATATTGTTCACAAGAGACTTTCCAATAGTTCTGCAAGACCAAAGTACCTGGCGTTGTAGCGTTCATCATCAGGGAATCAACGGCCCTTCTTGAGTGTCCTTCCTTTAAGGCAGGAGTCACGGGTCGTCGAACGTCCGACAGAGAACAGGGTGAACTACGGCGTTGAAGTGGCAGCTTCTTTCCTAGCGGTGCTCGTCGACAGAAGTGTAAACGTCCTGCAAGCAAGAGGTGTGCGGGGCACCCCGATGTCGATAGTTCTGGACCGCAAAGAGTTTGAAGAACTGTGGCCCAGCAAGGGCGTCGAGTCGTCAGAGTCTCTGTGATCTTTGGGTGGCGGGAAACCCACCTGCGGATACTCCTCAGCGCGTCGACGGTCTGGCCTTCTCCAGCAGGATAAAGCGGGCGACAATGCGGACGAGGGCGTCCTTGAATCAAGTGTGCTTAGGCAAATGGAGCACGGCGGCTCCGGTCGGCGACGGCGGTCATCGACAGTGGCGGATAACAGTCCGGGCACTTCTCCTTGGGATTCCGCGGCAGTCCCCGTCTCGGGTCAGCAGCCTGTCGAAGGTCTGTCTACCAGGGAGGTTTGGCAAAGATCAGCTGGTGCACGATGGTCCCTCGTAGCTCGGGAAGAGGGTGCCTTACCAGGTCCTCTCTGGGTCAGTCCTTGGAGACACAGCAGCTTTCAGATTGATGAAGGAGAGCAGCAGCAATTCTTCTCTTCCAGCAGGGCTTCAAGGTCAAGCGTCCGTTTCACTCCAGTAACTCTTCGTAGTTTGGACTTCACCTCTGAACACGATTCCTAGCAGTGAGAGGTCCCCAGATATACTGTTGATCTCCCATTCGTTCCGCTGGGTCACACTCGAGCATCCAATCACTACGAAGGGCATTCAGCAGTCGTCAGCCAATCAGGCGCACGGTGCATTCAGGCCATTCTTCTCCATCTAGACACTCATAACACAGTATGTGGATTCGGACAAGTATCGCGTCATTCAACACTACACTCTGCATTCATACCAGTTTCGGGCAGGGCTGTCTCAGTCATTGTGTCAAACACCAGATACCAGACATCCACAACAAGAAGTGCATATTCGTCACACGCTGTATTCACCCAGATCCCACCCACAGGTGCAACCACAACATACGGTCGTTGGGAAGGCTCCAGTCAGTCTGGTCGGCACTTCCTCACACTACCATATATGGAACTTCCACCCAACAGCCAGTCAGGGGGAAGGGACAGAGTCTGGGCTTCCCGGGACTTCGGGAAGATCAAGGTAACAGGTGATGGAAGGCAAGAGGCCACGGAGGCCATCTTGTCCCCATCAGGAATCTACCGATTCCAATGACAGGGCCTGGGCATCCCAAAATGGAGGACGCTCAGGGCACCAGTCATTTCAGCAGAGAGCTGCCACCAGCCAGTACCATGCTCTGTGGGCCACACACGGGTTCCCAAAAACATACACTAGGGGCACAGGGTTGGACCCCCACCCATGGGTGCTATAAGGGTATCCCATGGGTCTGTTCACCAAAACCAAAAGAGAGCTGCACCGCCAGGAGTCCCACATGAACTCCTGCGCGGAAAACACGACAGAACACACAATAAAAAGCAGTAAAGGACAAGGATACGGAGACCCTGTCCCTCCGATGCATTTCCAGCATCAGAGACGATTCAATCACAATGGGCACTATTTTTCATTTTGCTCACACAAGATGTACTCTATGTTGGAATACATCATGGTGGGATTAAGCTATATAAGCAGGGTGTGAGCGATAGAGATGGGCACTATCACATATTCAGACCATGCCCCATTCGTCATCACATAGGACTTACAGCAGAGGGAACACAGATCCTCCTACTGGAAGCGCATCACCTCCCTACTTAACGACCCAGTGTTCCAACAAGAGATTGGTGAAGAAATTGTATGTTTCTCCCAAGAGAATGTCCACGGCGATACCAGAGGAGTCCTGCTGGGAAGCATTCAAGGCCTATATTAGGGGTGTGATAATTTCAAAGGGGGCAGGGCTCCGATGAACACAGGCGCTAGAACTAGGGAACCTGTTAGCGCAGCTAAAATAGTGTTAGGCAGAAACCTGTGCAGTTCCCTTAGGGACCACTGCAAAAGTTTAAGACTACAGGTGTTGGCAGTAAACCCAACTGGTAGCAGTCTGTACCACCCAGATATACCTGGTAGCTGTGGCTGAGCAGTCAGACTTCTCTCAAGAAGAGTTAGGCAGTATATAGAATATACATATTAGGTACAAAAATACAGTAGCACAAGCAAACGCTGACCAGAGCTTGGGTATAATACACACTTGTAAAAATACACTGGCACTAATATGTCAAGCAAGTTCAAACACAGTCACTAGAAATATATACACCTCCCTGATTAATTATTCGCCAAGTCTTAGGAAAAGAACACCACTTATCAATGCAGAGGTGAGCGCTTCACCAAGATGGCACTCCAATAATTATTTAAAAAGGGAGGGAGAAAGCAGAATTAGGAAAGCACACAATACCAACACTTTTAAAAGAACCACAACAAGTCAAAAAAGGCACAGTCTACTGTAGAGAAAGAAAGTTCATAGGCCAGGCCCACTCTTGGAGAGAGCAAGGCGGAATGTGCCCAAGATCACACAGTTGAAGTACACTTTAAAAGTATTTTTGCAGATAGTTCAAAAGGAGTTGGATCAGTTCAGAAAAGTTGGTTAACGGGTCCCAGGTCACCCCCGGATATAGTCAAGGATTTACGGGACACCTTGAACAGTCTGTTGCAAGGGAGACCAGGCGGGGCACAGTACCTGAAATGGTGAGAAAGCTCCAGCGGGGGCAGGTTTTCCTGGCAGCGGGTGCAAGTCAGAGCTTCATCCAGGGGAAGAGAAGGTCTCGACGTGGAGGAAAGCTGGAGGTCGTTGCTCTGCCAGGGAAGAAACCAGCCGCAGAGTTTCTCGGTTAAAAGGTACTACCCTTTTATTCGCAGTAGTGGTGAAGCGTGGCTATCCGGCCGCCAGGGTGCTTGGCACGGGCGATTCGACCACGAGACGATCCAGGAAGGCGAAAAGAGGGCGAACTGGTTAACCCCACCAGTTCAAAGGAAAAAGACTCTGCAGGATGAAGATCTTCTCTGTCGTCGAGAAGTGGTGAGGCGGTTCAGCAGAGCTCCACCGGTGGTGTCGTCGTTGCAGGTCGGCTCAACTTCTCCCACTTCAGATTCTTTAGGTCCTGTGGCGACTTCTCAAGTTCCAGTCCTAGCTGTCACCCAAACATGCTAAGTGGTGATCCGGGCGGCTCACCAATGGGCCAATCACACAAGAGTGCGACTTGAGTTGCCGAGGCAACTCAGTCCAGGGTGCCTATTCCCCCCCCTCCCACACATCCTGTAGACCGAGACAGAGTGGCACCACTTTTGGAGGCTTCTGTGCAGAAGCCCGCCAAAAGTGGAACAAAGGGCTCGACTTGGGTTGGAGTTACAGAGGTGAACACAAACGCCATTTTAAAACCGAGTCCTGGCAAAAAGACCCAGCCGGGGAATAAATATTAAATAAATAACCCGGCAGTATCTTTAACATTGCACCAAAAAAGTGGTGTGTTTAAAATAAACCCTAGAGTGGTTGAAAATTGAATATAAAGATGCCTGCAAAGCACGGACACTGATCATGATCACGCTGCATGGGCGCAGTTGCATGAGAATGTCCGGGGACGTCCGTGACGAGACCGCAGACTTCCGGTATAGAGAAAGCGTGTAAAAAGTTCTTCTACAGCATGGGATCTGGCATGGATTCACATGCTCATGAATATTCCCCGTCGTCAGGCTGGGAATCCTCGGTAAAGAAAAATCAGTATCAGTTTCGTTTCTGATCTGTCTTTCATAGTAGTAACCAATCACTGATCTCTGCGTCATACTGACCACAGCCAATGACTGCCCTCTACCTAAGCCCTGCCTCTGGCAGCCATCTTCAGATTTTTACCGCACGTTCAAGTGTTGGGAGTCCTCGTGCTTAGCTCTCGAGCTTTTACTGCGTGTTTCGCGCTTTTTCAGGTGAATTTTCACATTTTTTCGGTTAATCGAGCCTCAAGCTCCACCGTTTCTACTCCCGTTAACGGCTACCCGTTATGGGATTTTCCTACGCCCCTCAAGGGTGAAGATTTCGTCGAATCAACTTCTTGGAGGATTCCAGAAGATTCGCGGCCTACTTCGAGATGGCCCAGGACGCGAGTTCGTCACCCGGACCCAAGCTGTTTCGCAGCTGCCCTGGATGCGGGCTGCAGAATGTGTTTAAGGAAGACGAACATTCGCGATGCCTCTACTGTCTTCATGGGGACAAGACTCATGTAGAGAAGGACTGCCAGTTCTGCAAGAACTTGTCGGAGCGGACCATGAGGGACCGTCGATCCCGTCTTGCCAGCTGGTTGGAGAAGGGCTCAACGGGTGAGAAGAAGAAGAAAGGGTCCGAGCGGGCTTCTAAGTCCTGTGCGGGCGCCCCGGGGACGGGGGCCCAACACCAGGCCAAGCGCCGCGAGTCCGCTGGCTCCGGGAGCGCTGAAAGGTCGGGCTCTTCGGTCGCCAGGCAGGGCGCACCTTCCCCGGCACCGTCAACCACGAGCCAGCGCTCCGGTTCAGGGAAGAGGAAGTCCGAGACCCCGGGTAAGCTTCGGGAGAAGCCCCGTCCGATCTCGGAAGAGGGGGAGCGAGGCGTCGCCCCTCCCCCGAAGGAGAAGGCCCGGGACGCACCTAAGGTGGTGAAGGCCCCTACCCAGCAGGCAAAGGCCTCTATCGAGGAGATCGGCGACTCTGGCCAAGCCGTCAGAGACCCCGCCAGCGGAGACTGCCTCCGGGACTAGAGTTTCCCTGCCGCCAAGGAGGGAATCCTCTTTTCAGCCCATCGTCATGGCCACCATGATGGAAGAAGCGAGGGGGGGCACGGTAGCCTCCTCGAGCTCGGAGTCAGCCTCGGAGGAGGAACTGACCGAGGCCGTGAGGAACCTCGAAGTCCAATTCGAGAAGGTTCGATCCCGTAAGGAAGATCCTCGTGAGATAACCGAGGAAGACGACGATGGCGAGGAAGAGCAGCCTTCCCTTCCGGCGCAGCCGCACCCTAGGCCTCAGGATGGCTCGGCGGCCATTTTGTCTGCGATCCAGTCCTTATGCTCTGAGGTAAGGATGAGATTCCCACGGCCCAGGCCGGAGGACCCGCAACCTGGCCCGTCGGGAAGTCCTCAGAACAAACGACGGAGGACCCAACCCTCTCCTCCACTCGCCCCCGTAAGGCCTACAGTTCCCTCCTCATCCTCCCACGAGTCGGGAGATGACGGTGCGATGGGCTTGACGACGGGTTCTGAGGGTGACGACGACGGAACGGGTCTCCCGTCGCACGGGCCTCGCCGCCCGACGATATTGGCTCATTCCACGCCATGATCGCCAGGGCGTCCGAATTGTTCCAGCTCTGCCCGGAGGAGCAGAAAAAGGAAGGTTTCCTCTATCAGCGCCGGGAGGCCAAGAGGAAGACTGTCATCGCGGTGCCTCTAATCGATGACATCTGGGAGGAGGGCCTGTCGGTTCTCAAGAACTCCTCCACGGCACCAGCCAAATGGGACCGGTACGAGAAGAAGTACCGAGTCCCCGAAACCGCTCCCCTCTGCCTCAGGGCCCAGCCAACGCCAGGCTCGGTCGTCTCGGCGGCGGCGAAGAAGAAAGCGGCGGGGTCAGGAGCCTCGACGTCGAATTCCCCGCCGGACGGCGAGGGAAAGAAGTTGGACGCCATGGGGCGGCGGGTCATTTCGTCGGCGGCGACGACGATCAAAGCGGCACGCTCCTCGTCTCAGGAGGCCTACAGGGGTCGCAGCAAGCAGGGAGCGCCTCGCCGCCGTCGGCAAGGTGGCCAGGGCGGCAAGGCCACCACCTCCAAAGCAGGACAGAACCGGCCGTGGTCTCGGGCCCCCACCGAAGCACCCCGGTGGCAGGCCGGCTGACGAATTTCGTCGGCGTGTCGAAGTCCATCTCCACTGACTGTTGGGTGCTGGATACCCTGGCAAGAGGACACTCTATCGAATTCCTGAAGAAGTGCCCTCACGTTCCACCTGTGGCCAGGAAGGAAAATCACGTCCCGCAACTGCTGTTGGAAGTACGGGCGATGCTCAGGAAAGGCGCCATCGAGCTTGTCCCGAAGAGGCTCTGGGGTGTACTCAAGGTACTTCCTCGCCAGGAAGAAGACGGGCGGCTGGCGCCCCATCCTGGACCTTTGTCGTTTGAACAAATACATAAGGTCACAAAAGTTCAGGATGGTCACCCTCCAGCACGTACTGGGACAGCTGGAGGAAGGCGACTTTCTATCGTCGTTGGACCTGGAGGATGCATACTTCCACGTTCCCATCCTCAAAAGTCACCGAAAGTTCCTCAGGTTCGTCGTCCAGGGACGCCACTACCAATTCAGAGCACTGCCGTTAGGATTGAAGTCGGCCCCCAGGGTCTTTACCAAGTGCCTAGCAGGGGATTCACGTCTACCCCTACCTGGACGACTGGCTCATCCGCTCAAGGACGAGGGAACTCGCCGTCGAACACACTGCGAGGACCGTCCAGCTACTCACAGACCTGGGATTCGCCATAAATTACCCAAAGTCCCACCTGGTGCCGTCGCAGGTGGCCCTGTTTCTGGGAGCGAAGCTCGATACAGTGAGGCACCTGGCGGCCCCGTCGGAAGAACGGACGAAGACCATTCTAGGCAAAGTGCAGCGCCTGCTAGCCACGGACGTGGCCAGGGTGCGGTCCATCAAGTCCCTCCTGGGGATGATGTCCTCTTGCATCTACCTGGTGCGCCTCTGCAGACTACGGATGCGCCCTCTTCAAGAATTTCTCGACGCCCGTTGGTGCAGGCGACGGGCACCTTCGAAGACAGGGTCCCCCTCAACGAGGTGTTCCGGCAGGCGATTCAGTGGTGGGGCGTTCGAGCGCACCTCACGGCGGGCAAGGACTTTCAGACGCCGGCGTACCAGGAGACGGTGACGACGGATGCCTCCCTGGAAGGTTGGGGCGCCCACACCGGAGATCTCTACGCAAGAGGCCTCTGGCTCCCGGAGGAGAGGCTCCTGCACATCAACGTCCTGGAACTCCGAGCCGTATTCTGGGCTCTCAAATCGTTCCTCCCGTCGCTCAAGGGCAAGGTGGTGCGGATCTTCACGGACAACACCACGACAATGTTTTACATACGGAAGCAGGGAGGCACCAGATCCCCAGTACTATCCAAGGAGCCACAGGATCTGTGGCACTGGGCGGTCGCCCAGGGGATGTTCCTGGTTCCCTTCCACCTGGCAGGAGAAAGAAACACCATCGCCGACTCGCTCAGCAGGGAGCTGCGTGCGTGTCACGAGTGGGAACTGCGCCAGGATCAGGTGGATCAACTCTTCCGACGATGGGGCAAACCCCAAATCGACCTGTTCGCAACAGCGACGAACTCGAAGTGAAAGAGGTTCGCCAGCAGGTTTCCCCAGCCGAGAAGCATGGGCGATGCGTTCTCGTTCCCCTGGGACGGCCTATACCTGTATGCGTTCCCTCCGTTGCCGTTGCTGCTTCGACTCATCAACCAGCTCAAGAGGTCCCGGTGCAGGATGATCCTCTTCGCACTGGCGTGGCCGAGGCAGATCTGGTTCCCGGACCTTCTGGACTTGTCAACGTCCCCTCCCATCAAGCTGTCGGCGGACGCGGACCTTCTCTCCAGAGAAGGAGGCGCCATCTTCCACCACGACCCGGCGTCGCTGAACCTGCAGGCTTGGCTCCTGCAGCACTAGAGTTTGGAGGCTACGATATACCGGCCGATTGCAGAGAGGTTCTTGCAAAGGCCAGGGCGTCCTCGACTCTCAAATGCTACAGTCATAAGTGGAAGAGGTTCTCTATCTGGTGCCGAGCACAGAAGATCAACCCCCTGCGGATTACGGCCCCTCAAGTGCTGCCGTACCTGCTATCGCTGGCAAAGGCTGGGCTAGCCAATGCCTCCATTAAGATTCATCTGGCGGCAATCTCCAGATATACCAGAACCACAGGACGGACGTCCCTGTGGTCCCATCGACTGGTGAAAGAGTTTATGAAAGGACTGTTCCGGTCGTTCCCGCCGGTGAAGGCCCCGGCCCCGGCGTGGGAACTTAACGTGGTGCTGACCAGGCTCATGGGGCCCCCATTCGAGCCGATGCACTCCGCACTGATTAAGTTTGTGTCGTGGAAGACTGCATTCCTGGTGGCCATTACCTCCGCACGACGAGTGGGAGAGATCCAGGCCCTATCCTGCAAAGCACCGTACTTGACTTTCGATGCCTCGAGGGTGGTGCTTAGGACGCACCCCTCCTTTATGCCCAAGGTGCCGTCGGACTTCCATCTTAACGAGCCCCTGGTGTTACCTGTTTTCTTCCCGTCTCCTTCATCGCCGGCCGAGAGGACTTTGCACTCGCTGGATGTGGCTAGAGCGCTGAAGTTCTACGTGGACCGCACAAAGAGTTTCCGGAGGACATCACAGCTGTTCGTGAACTTTGGACCTGTGAATCAAGGGAAGGCTCTCTCGAAGTCTTCTATTTCCAGATGGCTCTCCGGCTGCATCATGCACTGCCACCGGCTAGCTAACTGACCGCTGCCAGGCCGTCCGAGAGCCCATTCAACCAGAGCGATCGCTGCTACTACGGCGTTCTTATCTGGTGTGCCCCTGCTGGACATCTGCAGGGCTGCTACGTGGAGGTCGAGGCACACCTTCACGAGATTCTACTGCGTCGATCGGGATTCCAGGGAGGAGTCCAGGGTCGGCCAAGCAGTGCTGCGCAACCTGTTCGCTTAAGGTGAGCCTGGTGAGGAGGTAAGAGATGTTTAATGTTGAGTTTTTTGTATTGCTTAATGTTGAGCCTTTTGCCACCCCCCGTGGTTGTGCATGTGTGTACTGATATTTATTCTTATATTCATGAGCATGTGAATCCATGCCAGACCCCATGCTGGAGAAGGAACAAGTTACTTACCTGTAACTGTTGTTCTCCAGCATGGGTCTGGCATGGATTCACATGCGAACCCTCCCGCCTACCCCTCTGCGGCTCTTCACTTGGTCATACTGCCACTTCACGTGCTACCAAATCTGAAGATGGCTGCCAGAGGCGGGGCTTAGGTAGAGGGCAGTTATTGGCTGTGGTCAGTATGACGCAGAGATCAGTGATTGGTTACTACTACGAAAGACAGATCAGAAACGAAACTGATGCTGATTTTTCTTTACCGAGGATTCCCAGCCTGACGACGGGGAATATTCATGAGCATGTGAATCCATGCCAGAACCATGCTGGAGAACAACAGTTACAGGTAAGTAACTTGTTCCATAGAAGCACCAAAAACGGTAGAAGGTGGTGTGGAAAGGCACAGTTTGAACTTCAAAGTCTCTATAGTGGGCAAAGATTTGATTTAAATATGTTCAGCACTGACATCGATTGCGGACAAGTTATCACGCTGCACGACCGAGATCACATGACATCTGCGGCCACATCAAGATGTTTGCGAACAGCCACATGACCTATGGCGTAGTGTGTGCATAGTGGGGCGTTCGTACATGGACATTGATCTTCACAAAGAAATAGTTCTGCGAAGTAGGCAGTACATTTGTGAACACCAAAACATCCATGCTGTCATTGGTATGTAACTATGCGGATACAGACATAATTGGAGTCCGCAGACGTCAAAATGGCTTTTTAAAATAAAAACATTTTCACATTTATTGCAACATTATATTTTCTTATTTGCATTAAATATTTACAAAGAAAAACATTTGTGGAACTTGTATATACGGATTATATTTATAATTATTTCAATAAAGGGATGTGGAGAGGTTGTAAGTTTTCATGATTGGGAGGATTGGGGATAGAAATGTCATCAAAACGCTTTTTTTTTTCTAGCGCTTTAATCTAAAGTTATGGCAAGGATTGGGGTAATTGTTCATGAAAAGGGTCACAGGTACATGTGGGGCAGTGTAAATCAATATTACGGATTAAATGATCCTTTACATAATTAGATAGTTAAGTGGGGGCGTGGTTGGCGGCCATGCGTTGAGTTGAATTAGAGAGCTCAAGCATGATCCGAAGAATGTATCCGTAAAGCTGGCAGTCAAACATCGCAGAAGTTGAGGAAAAGTGATGGAAGGGTGCATGAAGAGTTGGAGCCCAGCAGACGTCTTACCCGGAGAAAATGGGACCGGGTAACGACCAGGGCAGCGAGCGAGACGACCACCGGGCAAGCCTGCAAAATGGCAGGTGCAACCTGAGGAACCGACGGCGGAACCCGGCGAGCACATCAAGAGCAGAAGAGGCCCAGGGAAGGCACCGGGCGCGGGGCATACATTGCCAGCGCATGTGAGGAGGGAGAGACCAGAACGAGCCTCCCAGCCAGCGAGGGGACAGCCCAACAACACCCAGAGGCTGCTGAAGAGGACGGTTGCTATGAGGGGCGAGAGGAAAGTAGAAGCACACTGTGCCAGGAGGAAGACACTGTGTGCCTCTGCGGTGGAAACAGGCAGTGAGGAGTGAAGGCGGAGAGACAACGGGAGACGCCTGGATCCTCGGCCAGAGGACTCGCAAATAATCAGGTCAGGAAGCGCAGCCTGGGAGAAGGAGGGTCCGCTGCCCGAGGAGACGGATCCCCTGGAGCGCCCGGGGGAGAGCTGCACCAGGACTAGTGTGCGCTACCCCTGGCCCAACCGGCATGGCCCCAGAAAAGAACTGCCCCTGTGGTGAAGCAACGAAGCAGAGGGCTTGGAGGTATGTCAGACTGCTGAAGGGGCAGGGGGAAACAGGAGTGCGCAGCAGGCGCACATGGAGGCAATTATAAGGCTGTGCATGAGAAGGCGAACGTGCGCCAAATTGTACTGAATACAAGACTGGTCGAACTGTGGTCTGGTCCTCCCACCCATTTGGAGGGACGGGCCGGCAGGAGCAGAGGGATAAGCAGCAGAAACGCTGAGGCGCCGGGGCTTACCTCGCATCACTGGGTACACAGGTAAAGTGCAACTTCTTGAGGGACGACACACAAAAAGGGCCGCAGGCAGTCATTGGACATGTGGGAGGACACAGCCCACTCGACTACAGGTGGCAGGCTGTCATACATATCGAGATCCCCAGAAACTAGATAGAATGACCAGAAAGGTCAGTGGTAACAACGCCAAACACAGTGAGGCCTGGGAGCCTTAAGAGCCACTGCCAGCAGTGATAGCTGCACATTAAGGCAGAGGAAAGGGAACTTGCAGTGGGCCTGCACACCCCTGAGAGTATCCACAAGAAGGAAGCTACGTCAAAGGCAATGGGGCTCCCGATCCGGAACACAAGGCGATGGCGCAGGCGAGGGGTTGAGAACGGCCCTCTCAGGCACATGAAGGGCGCGGGCGTGGACACCCCCTGCAAGCACATTGACATTAGCCGGAAGGGGGCTGCATTGAAACCCACACCTTGGTAAAAGTGATGAAAGGGCTGGATGGAGTCAATGACAGACATACGTGGGAGGCCACAACCCATTAATTAGCCACAAGGCAAAAGCTGCATGGGAGGCCCAGACTCCTAAACGCGGGATCAGCAGAAGGTAGCCACCTGAAGCGGAAGCTGCACAGTCGCACAGCAGACGGCACTGGGCCAGAAATAGCCCACTCGGAAGAGAGTGTACAGCCGAACGAAGAAGGCAGTTAAGAGACATTTAATCCTCCACAAACACCAGAGAAGCTGGGGCCCGACGCTGACGCACAAAGGCCACAAGTGCAAACCTGTTTGAGGTAAAGGGAGTGTTAGGGAGAATTCTCATTTCATGGCTAATTTCCCTTAGCTAGTGAGTCCCTCAGCAGCTTTGCTGGATCTCTGGAGTTATTTCTTTCCACCTGGTAAGAGTGTGAGCTTTTCCCCCACTCTTACCCATGTTTTCCTATGTGTTTTTTTTACCTGTTTCTTATGATTGTGGGCTCTGGAGTACACCACTTCAGTGGCCCCCTTCTTTTGTGTGTTGCACAGCACCTTCAGTGCAGTAACACAGGGATGTCGTTCAGACTTCCCACCGACTCCATTTCTGAGGATGACTTCTGTCCCCCAGAAAAGAGTAAAGTTGCCATTAACTTTTCGCTGTCTTTTGGCGGGCTTCTGCCAAGAAGCCCTCCTCTAGGCGCCTGGGTGTCTAGATGGGCTGAATGTGAGGGAGGGGTGTAGTCACCCTCTGCACGGGGTATCCTAGGAAACCCAAGTCGCACGTTTTCATGATTGGCCTTCAGTGGTTGTCAGGGCTGCACAACCCCCCTGCTGTGGGATGGATAGCCAGGCTGTGTGAATGGGGAATTTTCACATAAAAGGCAGGTCTCTTGGGCTGGAAGTCAGAGAGTCGCCACTGGAACTACAAGGAACCGAAGAGAAGCGGAGACAACGGCTGCTCCAACTACCCCGTCCCCGTGAAGCCCTGCTGCAGTCCTGAGCTATCTACCCTTCAACGAATAAGAGAAGATCCAGTCCGGAGTCCTCTTCCCTTGAGCCTGGTGGGGATAACCAGCTCGTCGTCTTCAGTCAGAGGAGTCCCTTCGTGGTCGAAATCGCTGCACACTGCTGTAGTGGTCCGGATAGCCACCTGAAGAGCCTCTCCTGTTTTTAAGGAGCGCACCTTTTATTCATTGTCGCTGCTGCCGGCCTCAACCCTGTGTGGTGCAGACCCCTCATCGTCCTTCTTCGTGCCGAAGCTCCAGGAATCGTGGGTCTGCAGGAAACTACCAGGAACAACTGCTGTGGCACCAGCTTCATCCGTTGAGAAAGGTACTGTGTCCTGCTGGAGGAATTTGGGTGAATCCCTATTTCTCTTCCGTAAGGCTTGTCCTTACTTTTCCCTCCTTATTATAACTTTTGCTTCCGAACATTGACAATATCAAAGTACTCTTGGCTATGTTGAATCGTGAACTGTCCGACTGTGTGATCCTTGACAACAGGCACCCGGTGTCACTTGACTCTGGCTCTGGCCCTTTGGCTCTTGAATTCCTGTCCGAGTGTTCTCCGATTCTGTCTGCCTAACTAATATATTGCCTATGATTTTTACCCCCAACTCCCTCTCGGTATCTCGGGTGCGAAGTGTGTTTTTGCCCCGGTAGCATTTCTTGCCGCAGATACGCGTTTATTTAGTAGACAGAACTGTCAAAAAGTGATCGCAATCGTATTCGCAGTGACGTGTCTTGTTTCATAACACCGGTCCGTTCAAACACAGGGTACTTACCTTTATTTATACTGTACAAAGTGAATTGGTTGGTTGTAGTGTATTTTACGTGTGGTTTTGAATTTAATAGAAGTGTTGTGTTTATAACAAATGTACTTATATTTTCTTCTACCTGAAACCTTGAGTCAGTGTTTGCTTGATTCACAGAAATTGTGGTCCCTTTGTGTAATCTCTGCTACTGCTCATATACTCTTCAGATAAGCCTGGCTGCTTCACTACTGCTACCACTTTAACATAGTAGTACAGGCTTGTACCAAAGGTAAAACTTGTATTGCCACAAGTGGTCTTCTTAATTGTGTGTAGTGGTCCCTAAGGGCACTGCACAGGATTCTGCCTAACAGGGAGGCACACCATCATGGATTTGTTCGCTCAGAAGAATGGGGAGACGCAGCCTGAAACACCCGAGACCAGCATTGCCGCATCCAATCACACGCAGGGGGAGATCAAACAGGTGGAAGGCAGCATATTGGAAGCCATAGAGGCCCTTAAAACGTTGATAGAAGGCAAGCTGGATGCAGTGATCGTAGATGTGGGGCGCCTCAGGCAAGAAACAAGGAACTTGGTGGATAGTGACAACGGTGGAACAACAGGTGCAGAGTACACTGCGAACGTGGTGACCACCCAATCCCAAATGACAGAGCTACTGGAACGCATTCACACATTGGAACGCAGAGCGGAGGACACAGAGGGGAGAGCTTACCGCAACAATGTGCGCATAGTGGCACTGCCGGAGGGGGAGGAAGGCAGAGACCCCACAGACTATGTAGAAAGCTTGCTGCTCCAAGAAGTGGTGGCAGGGAACCTGTCTCAAGGATTCGCTGTGGAGAGGGCACACAGGACTCGGACCAGGAGACCCTGACCGGGAGCACCCCCAAGGCCAGTAATTGCAAAGATCATGAACTTCAAAGACTGGGATAAGATTTTGACATTCTCAAGGGAGGGTGGGGTGATGACGAGGAATGGCGCAAGGATAACCATTTACCCGGTCTACATGGCGCTGGTGCAAAGGCAACGGGCACAGTTTTGGCTGACCAAGGAACGCCTTTGAGCTGCGGGTATGAGATTCATGTTATACCCTGCCAAACTAAAGGTGCTACCCAATGATAGGTCACACATCTTTGAGACCACAACCGATGCCCAAGAGTGGATGGACCAGCAAGGTATCCCACAACGGAGAGGGGGAAACGAGAGCGGAAAAGACACGCACCTCAGTGAAGCACAGGGGCAGGAGTGGGGGAACAGGACATTTTACGGAGACATGGATCTGCAGTTAGACGAGAGTCTACACAACTTTAGTGCAAGCTGGCGATAGTCGAGAAAAACCCCACAAAGCAATGGAACTTGAGGGCCTGGGGAGTTCCCTGACAAAACATGAAGAAGCTGAATAAACAGATGAGTTTAAGCACAGAGACCTGAACCAGAAGTTAGAAACGCGCAGCCTGCAGTTCCCGAGAGCAGGCCGCCAAGACCCACAGACGGAACCCCGCAGAAACAACAGGACTTATGATGCCAGTTCCAAGGCACCACGCTGCAACGAGTGCAACCACCAAACGGAGGGTAGCACCTGCAAAGTGGCCGTGTCCGAGCAGGGGGAGGGTGGCTGGGCATTTGTTTATAGTTATAGTAGTTGTGTGGTTAGGCTTGTTGGGTGAAGACCCGAGTGGAGGAAGAAGCACTAAGCGACGAGGACACGGCGGAGGCAATAAGGAAGAGTGTTAAGAGCTACGTCCGAACATAGACTTCCAGGGAGACACAACGGGGACGGGTGCCTGCCCAAAACAGGAACAGGTGTAGACCGAAAGAGACCAGAGGGGCCAACACCACCCCTACGAACTGGGAGGAGGCTGGGCGAGCCCGGAGGTACCAAACACCAGACGAACACCAACCTATCGGCCCATGGGAATGAGCGGGCCGCTGGACTCAATATATACATGGGCCGGGAAGCATTGAATGTAGTCACGTGGAAAGTCAGGGGACTAAATGGCTACGTCAGGAGGCTGAGAGTTTATGCTTGGCTGAATAAGACGAAGGCCCACATCGCAATGCTGCAGGAGACACACCTGACAGCCGAAAAACAGATTAAGGTAGCTAAGAAATGGGGAGGCCATTTGTATAGCTCAACCTACTCTAATTACGCCAGGGGAGTGTTGATGTGGATTGCTCCAGGGACCCCGTTGCAGCTCATAAAACAAGAAAGGGATGCGGAAGGCAGAGTGCTGATCTTTTACGGAATGCTGGAGAACCAAGAGGTGTGCCTAGTGAATACATACGCCCCCAACCACGACGCAACAGAGTTTTTCAATACACTCACACCCCGGCTGGCCCATACCGAGAAGCATCGGTCATCTGGCCGGTTGACTTCAACTGTACATTGGACCCTCGACTGGATGGATTGAATACTGAGCACAAGAAGCCAGTGCCACCGGCCAGCGCACTTCGGAAGATACTGGACCAACTCGAGCTGGAAGACATCTGGAGGAAGGTACATGTAGGCACGAGGGGTTACATACATTATTGCGCCCCACATGGTATATTTACACAAATAGACTATATGTTCACAGGCAAAGAGACACTGCAGGGATTCACCGGGGCACACATTCATACACGAACACTATCCAACCATGCCCCGCTAGTTGCGACATGGGCACACACGCATATGGGAGAGCCCCCGTACCCCCATACCCACATTGCGACTGAGAGCAGAGGCATTGACGGACGAGGACTTACGGGAGCATATCCAGGGCACAATAGAGGACTACTTTGACCATAATACGGGAAGTGTGGATAGCGCTGGAACGATCTGGGAAGCCCTCAAGGTGGTGGTTAGGGGTGTGGAGGACTTGGGTGGGTGGGGGGGGGCATTCTGGCCGAACTGGACGGAATAGAAAGGGTGGTTGAACAGGTTGAAGCACGAGCAGGTAAAATGGGGTCGAAGTGGGGGATCGCACCACACTGAGGCTGCAGTGTATAGCACTCTGGGAGAGGCTGGGGAAGCTGGATTATGGGAGGTATATACAGAGGCTACATGCGGAGGGGGGAAAAGCCCAGCAGACTCCTAGCCTGGCTAACTAAACAGGAGGGTAAGCGGAAGGCAATAACTGTGATTAAAGACGAACAAAGGGAGGAGGTCAGGACCCAGGAAGGCATTAACAAGGTCTTCTCGAGATTCTATGAGAAGCTGTACTCAAGAGTCCAGGAGGCTTAGGAGGGAGATATAGCTGATGCTCTGGTGGAGATCAACCTTCCCCTGCTAATATCGGAGCAAACTCAAATGTTAGATGCACCCCTTACAGTGGAGGAACTGTCGGCAGTTATAGCTGACCTCTGGCAAGTCCCCGGGACCGGATGAGTTACCCAGCAAATTTTACATGAAAAATACGGATAGCCTGGCTCTGAAATTGTTGGAAACACTGGAGGAGGCATATGAGAGGGGACGGCTCCCCAAGAGTATGTCGGAATCCATTAAAGTACCCATATTAAAGCCAGGGAAACCGCCCCATGAGTGCAGCTCCTACAGACCAATCTCCCTGATAAACCAAGACTCTAAAATACTGACATCGGCCTTGGCCAACCGACTTGAAAGGGTTATACCCAGGCTGGTACAAACAGATCAAACAGGATCTGTACCGGGGAGGAACACAACGTGGAACCTTCGCAGATACCACCACGTAATAGACATCACGAATCAGAGGGGAGGGGAATGCGTAGTGGCTTCACTGGATGCTATAAAGGCATTTGACTCTGTGAACTGGGACTAGCTCATGGGAGTGCTTGCCCACTTTGGGGATAGGTGAGGGGTTCCTATGTTGGGTCAGGCTCCTATACAAGGATCCAAGGGCTAGGGTGAAGGCGGGTAGGCACATCTCAGAGGAATGGGGCATTGCATGCGGCACGAAGCAGGGATGCGCACTCTCCCCGATGTGATATATACTGGCCTTGGAACCATTTGCGGCTTTCCTCAGGGCCGAGTACAGGGAAACAGGAATAGAGAGAGACTGGGAAATGCACCAAATATCCATTTATGCTGATGACATTCTTCTCTATGTCCAAAACCCATAGACACATATGCCGGACCTGCTTGAAGCCCTGGTGGCATTCAGCAGACTGTCAGGAATCACGGTCAATGAGGGCAAATCCTCACTGTTCCCTCTGGCTGACCTGAGAGTAGCGACGCCAACCCCAGTTACCGGACCTAGGCCTCACGTCGCCACTCGCCTTTAGATATTTGGGAGTGGACATATATCATGACATCAAAGAGACACACAAGGCTAACACTCGGGCGGCCCGAGACACAATGGGGAAGGCCATGCCGTTCTGGAGGACGCTGCCATTGGGGATGATGGGGAGGACGGCCCTGTCGAAAATTACGGTCCTGTCCCGGCTCCTGTATTACTTCACTAACATTCCATTTAACATACCTGGGTCATTCTTTACATTATTACACACCATGGCAAGGGAATTCTTGTAGGGAGGAGGAAGAAATAGGATAGCACTGAGTATGCTACAATGGGACTAAGAGTGGGGGGGCATTAGGCTCTCGGACTTCGAACGATATTACTTGGCAGGTCAACTTCAATTTGTGGTACAGTGGATGGGCGAAGAAACCTCCATAGACTCAATACTTTTCCAGCCGGTGGTGCAGCAATACTATCTGAGGCAACTCCTGTGGATAGGCACCACCTCGGCCAAAACACTCCCCCCAGATGGTCGCGCTGAGCCTGGCCCTATGGAAAAGGGCATGGAAAATCCAAGGGGTGAGCAACCCCTGCTCTAGGCAGATTCCTCTGGCGGGAATAAAGCCGGTCAAGTGGCACAGCGAGTAGAGCGCTCGCTTTGACATCCATGCAGAGCTTGCTAACGCAGGTTCAAATCCCGGCAGGGCCAAACTCAGCCTTTCATCCTTCCGAGGTGGATAAATGAGCACCACACTGTGGGTAATAATAAGCAGCGCTCAGATACCTGAGGGTTCGTAGTGCTATATAAATGCGAAATTATTATTATTATTATTATTATTATTATTATTAATAGTCGATGCCTGCATTGCGAACTTGACAACGTATAGGGGACAGTGGGAAGATAAGGGAGTAGCCCAGATAGGGGACTTGTGGAGAGATGGTCACTGGGTGGACTTTCAAACTCTGGTGGAGAAGCAGGGCATACATAATGGCCAATTCATATTGTACAATAACATGGTCCGAACGATCAGGAAAAGATGGGAGAACTTACCGGAGTCGGATGAAGTAGGAGGGGCCCTGGACGCATGATATAACATCTCGGAGGGGGTGACGCACAGTATCCAGACTTCACGAACAACTGCTGGGCGCCAACAACACAAGAGAACTACAAACACGGGCTAAATGGGAGGAAGAGCTCCAGCAGCCCTTTACGGATGACGAATGGAGATGTGCCCTACGATATGCAAAGAAAGTCTCCAGGAACGCAAGGTTCAGACAGATGCAGCTTTCTCGAATGGATTTTGTCCTCCAACGTATTCCACATCTTTGACATGTAATGTCCACAGCTGTGTACTTTGGAAACTTTTTCGGCAGAGGGCGTTGTGCATCGATGGCGTCGGGTCGATGTCCCTCAAAGGCCTCCGTCGAGGGCGACGTCACCAGACGTTATAAATAGGACACACGCACGTTTTTCCCACAAACGTGTTTGCTTCGGAGACTCAGCGCGCCTCGTGTATTCCTCGTGAATATGTCTTCTTCGACCCCTCCGACTCCGCGGTCTGGCTTTAAGACTTGCCGGGACTGCAAGTCTAAGATGTCGATTACAGACTCGCATCACATTTGTTTGTGGTGCTTGGGCGAGAGTCATGAAACGGACTGTTCCAAATGCCAATCGCTGACTGTTAAGACCTTGCGGGAGCATAAGGGGAGCTATAGGTAGGTAGGGGTTCTAAACCCAGTAAGTCTCGTAAACCTTCTAAGGGGATGTCCGCCGACAATTCGAGGGGGCGACTCTACGTCAGAAGGTAACCCATGGATCTCGGTCCCAGAGTGGTTCCCTCCATTAGTTCTCCTCATCTCGGCATTCCAGGAAGCGCCGTCACCGGTCGCCTTCCCCGTCGTCCTCTGAGGATGGCGCAGCGCGGAAAGTGGCTTGCCCTACGAAGTCCTCGACTCCGGAGGAGTGGGCAGCCTTCAGGGAGCAGATGCTGGCGATTTTCCAATCCCAGGACTCAGTTCCGTCTGTGCCTTTGCAAGAATCTGACAAGGAACGGTCTCGATCCGTGGCTCGTGCGCCTTCGGGCTCAGGGACTTGGCACGATTCTCATTGGGAACCTTCGACGTCCCGTTCGGACAAGATTCATGGTGATCGCCAGAGACGTGCTTCCAGATCTCGGTCCTCGTCCCTGGCGAGACCGCAGAAGTCTGCTAAGGGCTCGAGGTCGGCGTCGACTCAGTCGGTGCCATGTCCATCGGATACGGATGTCGAAGCTTTGCCTTCACACCAGCCGTCTGCGCCGCTGTTGACGCCGAAGCTGTCGCTCTCGGTGCCTTTGGGGCCTTTTGACCAGAATGAGTCGTCCTACAGGAGACTGATGGCTAGGGTCACTGAGTATCTTGGTTGGTCTAGTCCTCCAGAAGCTTTTGTTCAGGATGACTTAATGGCTATTTTGGATCAAGGTCCGTCCTCTGACCCGGTATTACCTTTTCATTTGACCTTGCAGAAAATGGTGGCGGCTGCTTGGCAGACACCGGAATCTCTTCCGGCAGTTAACAAATCGTTAACTAAAAAATACTACCCTTCCACTCACCCCACTCCCAAGAGTTTGGTGGTTCAGGCGGCTACGGCCACCTCGAGGTAGGCGGCGTACCCTACCATCCCTCCTGATAGGGACGACAAATGCATCGACGGTTGGGCACGCAAGGTGTTTTCTGTGGAGAGTATGGGGCTGAAATCAGCCAACTCCACTTGTGCCTTAGCAAGATTTTCACACACTCTGTGGAATTGTTTCTCTAGCGGCTGAGCATATTCCCGAAGGGGATTGATTCCTTGCTCTCGTGCAGGATGGGAAGGAGGCTATGTGTGAATCCCTTCAGTCGGTTTTGGGCACGGCCGAAAGTGTTAGCCGGTCCATGGCTACGAGCACCGTTATATGCAGATTTGAGTGGTTGCGGAAGTCTGGTTTTGCTCCGGATGTGCAAGCCTGTCTTTTGAACATGCCTTTTGATGGTGCGCATTTGTCTGGCAGCAAGGCTGACTAAAGCCTTCAGAGGTTGCAGACCTCAAAAGCTGTGGCAATTTTTAAGCGTAGCTGTGCGTCAACCTCTGCCTTTTCGTCCTAGGGGACGGCAGTGGAGGGGAGGTTCTTTTCGTTACTACTCCTCCTACGGTAGAACGAGAGGAGCCGCCAGTCAAAGGGGTCAGCGTAAAAGTACCTGTGGTGGTTGGGGAAATAGGGGTGCCAAAGCCGCTCAGGCAGCTGCCTCTTTGCCTTCAGGCGCTGCCGCAGCCGCTCCACAGCAAGCATGAGGCCATGTTCCATTGTTCGCCGGTTGGGGGCAGACTGTCTCAGCATCTCGAAGAATGGCGAGATATTACTTTGGATGCGTGGTTTCTAGCTACAATATCCCACAGCTACTGCCTTCCCTTCCTAAAGCGGCCTCACAACAATCCACTGGGGAATCTCTCATTGAAGCTTCCAGATCCGCTCCTTGTACAGGAAATCTTGACCCTGCTGGAGAAAGGCGCTATAGAACTGGTGCCTGTAGCAGAAAGGAATATGGGATGGTATTCCCCATATTTTTTTATTCCAAAGAAAGAAGGGGGATTGAGACCCATCTTGGACTTGCGTTGGTTGAACAAACTTCTCAGGAAAGACAAGTTCAATCTTTCTCAGGTCCTCCAGGCATTAAGGCTTCAGGATTGGTTGGTGTCTCTGGACCTACAGGATGCTTACTTTCATGTGCCGATTCATCCAAAGCACAGAAAGTACCTGAGGTTTGCGGCTGGCGACTCGCACTTTCAGTTTTGGGTCCTGCCATTCGGATTGACCTCCGCCCGAGGGTCTTCACCAAGCTAATGGTGGTGGTGACAGCGTATCTCAGGTGAGGGGGGGGAATTCACGTCTACCCCTACCTGGACGACTGGCTGATCCGTGCGCGTTCTCCCAAGCAAGCGATGGATCATCTCGGTCTCACCTGCCGCTTCCTCCACAAGCTGAGTTTCTCCCTCAATTTCAAGAAGTCGCATCTGACACCTTCCCAACAGCTCCAGTACCTCGGGGCTGTGTTGGACACGTCCTTGGGCAAGTGCATGCCTCCCAAGGTGAGGGCTCATCACATTGTGCAGATGGTGGACAAGTTTCAACATGCCCAGAGTCTCCCGCCTTTCGAATTCTTAAGGTTGCTTGGCCTCATGGCATCCTGCATTTTTCTGGTGCCAGAGGCCAGACTGAGGATGAGATCCCTGCAGTGGGTCCTCAAGATGCGGTGGTCACAATTCTCGGGCAAGATGTCGGATCCCGTTCAGATTCCACTCTCGGTCTCACAGGATCTGCTGTGGTGGGCCAACGAGGGGAACCTGATGAAGGGGGAGCCGTTTTGGCAACCGTGCCCGGAGGTGACTATAGTGATGGACGCTTCCCTCACAGGATGGGGAGCTCATGCCGAAGGTTTGACCGCCAACGGTCATTGGTCTCTGTCGGAGTCCAGCCTCCACATCAACCTGTTGGCGCTGAGGGCCATCAGGCTGGCCCTGAAGGCTTTTCTACCGTCTGTGCGGGGGGAAGTGTGTCCTGATCATGACTGACTATACAGTGGCCCTGCATTACCTCAACAAAAAAGGGAGGGTAGAGACACTCCCGTTGTGTAGAGAGGCGATGCAGCTCTGGTTCTGGGCTATTCAGCAAGGAATATCACTTTTGGCAGTTCATCTGGCCGGAGAGGAGAATGTGGCTGCGGACGCTTTGAGCAGGCAGAGCACAGTCTCACAAGTGGGAGTTGGCTCAGGAAGTCCTTCTGGAGATCTTTGCCCTTTGGGGAACCCCACGAGTGGATCTCTTTGTGACCAGTGCCAACTGGAAGTGCCAGAGATTCTGCTCAAGGGAATATCCTCAGAGAGGAGCCTTAGGAGATGCCTTTGTAGTGGATTGGTCATTCTCACTTCTGTACCAGTTTCCTCTGGTCCCCGTCATTCCTCAAGTGTTCTGGAGGTTGCAGGGGTGGAGGGGGGGTAAGAGGGGGCGAGTTCTCCATCCAGAGGTCAAGACTCTCAACCTTCACGCTTGGTATTTGAAAGGTTGAGGTATAAGGATTGGGACCTCCCGGATGACGTGATGGAGGTGTTGCTTTCGTCCAGGCGGCCCGCAACAGAATCCCTGTACTGTTGCCGTTGGCCTAAGTTTTGCGACTGGTGCAGAAGACAAAATGTTGATCCTTTTCAGTGTTCCATTCCCATGGTTCTGTCTTTCTTGCTTTCCTTGGGTCACAGGGGGCTTCAAGCGGGTACCATTAAAGGTTACCTGGCAGCGCTATCTATCTTCAAATGCTCGTCGGAAGAATGTTCTTATTTTATGATTCCTTTGATTTCCCAATTTCTTAAAGGGCTCACTAATGTGTTCCCGCCGTCCCCGTTCCAGGTGCCAGTTTGGGATCTGAATTTGGTCTTGAAATTCCTGATGGGTGCTCCATTTGAACCTTAGAACTCTTGTCCTTTGCGACTGTTGTCTTTCAAGACGGTGTTCTTGGTTGCGGTTAGATCCGCTCGCAGAGTGAGTGAATTGCAGGCACTTTCATCTAAGCCGCCCTTTACTGTGTTCCACAAGGATAGGGTTGTACTGAGGGTACCTCCTTCCTTTCTATCTAAGGTAGTATCTGACTTTCATTTAAGCCAGAAGGTGGTTCTTCGTCTTTATATCCTCCTCCTCATGCTGGTAAGGAAGAGGAGCGACTCCATAGGTTGGACCCTAGGTGAGCTCTGAGCTTTTATATTTCTAGGATGTCCAAGGTCAGAGTGGACGATTAACTCCTTGTGGGGTATGCTGGACACCGATTGGGCCAGGCTGTTACTAAACAGACCTTGTCCAGGCGGATTATCCTCACCATTATTGAATGTTACCGATTGGTGGGCAAGGACCCTCCTGAAGGGTTGTGGGCTCATTCCACTAGGGGCGTGGCTACTTCCACAGCCCTGCAGCAGGGAGTTCCTCTTAGGAATATTTATGACGCAGCCACATGGCCTTATATCCGCACCTTTGTCAAACATGACTCCCTGGATATGCTCCATGGTCAAGATATGGCCTTTGGTAAGGCGGTTCTTTATTCTGCCTTCTGATTGGGTATTCTAAATTATTTTCCCTCCTCCATTTTCTGGTACTGCTTTGGGAGTCTGTCAAAGATGTGGAATACGTTGGAGGACACAATCCATTTGAAGAACAAGTAACTTACCAACTGGTAACGTTCTTTCGAGTGGATGTTCCTCCAATGTATTCCACATCGCGCGGCGGAGAGTTCTGCATTGACAGGGGTAAGTGATTTTCCTGCCGGACACCACGCAGGGCTATCAGTGAGTCCTCTGTACTGAATCAGTGTGTTCTGATCGCCCCCTTCGATACTTCCGTGTAGGGGATCTGACACAAGAGAACATAACTCGTTCGGCATGCCGGATGCAAACGGTGCCGCCTGAACTTCATATCCAGAGACAACGTGACACGCAGGTAATTTTTTAGATTTTTTAAGCGGTCTCTTGAATTCACTCAAGACACACAATGATATTGGCACAGTGATGGGGATTGGAAACATCACTGAGCCTGAACTCCCCACTTTACAGGTAACACAATCCTCACCAATAGGGGATTTGCACAGGACAGCAAACCTGTCGTCCCCAGCGCGATCCTCAGTCCGCTTAATAGACACGGTTCTGGTCCAGCCTGCGGCGCAAGAGGCGCTGCATTAGTGTCAAGCCACGTCTTTCTAATCTTCATTTTAAACGCACACTGCAGCTGGCACAGGTAAGCCAGTATGATTCAATCATGGCTCGTATACAAATGTGTTTTCCTCCAATGTTGGTCTTTTAGACAAATGTCTGACATGACTCCTCATTTGTAGATTGGACTTCATCAATTGAAACCATGAAGTTTTCCAAGAGGTCACCTGATACTTTATGGGGTGTCCAGCCTTTTTTTATACCGTGCTGAGTCGGTATTCTGACATGGTAAGAAATTCACACATTAATTGGGATCCGAATAATTAGTTATGTTCACCTCCTTACCTATTCATCAATACCAAAGTACTGACACTGCCCTATGTTTTTTTTCTTGTAGGCAGTACACACATAGAACACTCCATCTTGCGAGTTCATCCATCCTGATAAAGGCCAGTTCAAGAAAGGCTTATACTTTAGCCTGCTAGGGCCGAAACACTCCTGTCTAGAGACTCTCAATTCCAATTCTAATGTTCAACATTAACACTGACCACATCTGTAATTTCTCAACATTGTGTTATGCTAATGTATTATATGTTCTGACGCATGTTGTGCTTTGACACAGCAGTAGGTTATGTATTCTTTAGAATGCACTATAACACCCAGCCCACATGAGCTACTAACTGCTATTTCTAAGAGGAAAGAGGCAAAGGGGAAACCCAAGGTCTCCAAGAAGAAGCAAGAGAGCACTCCTGTGCTTCCAACAAGGATATGCCCGAGAGGACTGTCCAAAGTCACACCTGTGACTACTCCACCAGCTGAGGCTGAGTGTGGAACAACCAGGAAAGGTTAAATAGCTGCTGAAGATTCAGAGCTGGAAGAAGACCTTCCCCTGTTGGAGATCTGGATCCTAAAGACCATCCTGAGCTGCAGTCTTTACTGGCAGAAGGTGGCCCCCTGTAGGGCAGACTTCAGCAGAGGTCAAAGAGTGTGTTCCACTCTTCAATGACTTCGCCAACAGGCAGCTTCCCAGCTGGAGGGGCAAGAGCCAGGGAAGCACAGGTTGTACTGGGAAGATGGCCTCTTCTACAGTGAACCAACTGAGTCTATCCCAGGGGACTAAAGAACACTTTTAGTGCCTCTAGAGATCAGACAACAGTTTTACAGTTAGCCCATGAGATTCCATTAGCTGGTCACTTGAGTTTCAAGAAGGCCAAGGAAAGGCTTTCTCTATTTCTACTGGGGTCTGATGTAGATACATTCTGTAGGAGCTGTCGCACTTGTCAGACATCTGACAAGAGTAGAGCCAAGAATGTGGCACCCTTGGTTCCTCTCCCAGTGGTGGGAGTCCCTTTCAAGAGGGTAGGAATAGACATTGTTGGTCCCTCAGACCCTCCAACCTCTTCAGGCAATCGATTTATATTGGTTGTAGTAGACCATGCTACTAAGTATCCTGAAGCCAGACCTATGAGGACTGTTGCAGCTCAGGCTGTTGCTAAGGCCCTACTTGGTATTTCTACCAGGGTAGGTTTTCCTAAGGAAGTCATCTCTGACAGGGGATCAAATGTTCTGTCCCCCTACATGCAGGCCATGTGGAAAAACTGTGGGATGACTTACAAGTTCTCAACTGCCTACCATCCCCAGACGAATGGATTGGTAGAGCGGTTTAATAGAACTATGAAGAGCATGATGGGTGCTTTAGAGGAACCCCTTGGAAGAAAGTGAGACCTTCTACTGCCATGCCTTCTATTTGCTTATAGAGAAGGGGAAGTTGGATTTAGTCCATTTGAGCTTCTCTATGGTCATCCAGTTAGAAGCCCCTTGGCCCTGATTAAGGAGGGGTTGGAGAGTGCGCCTTCCCCCAAGCCAGTGAGAGTCACTGACTGTGTGCTTGGTCTCCGGAGCAGAAGGACACACATGACAGAAGCAGCAGAAAGCATGTCAGGCTATGGTGAAGCATTGGCATGACACAAAGGCCAACATGGTTGAGTTTACTCAAGACCAGCAAGTTTTAGTTATGGTGCCTACACGGCAGAGGGTCTTACAGGACAAATGGATCAGACCTTCAAGGTTGTGGAAAAACTTGGAGAGGTCAATAATTTGGTGGATTTAGGCAATCCTAAAGAGGCTCCTAGAGTCTTTCACACCAACCGTCTAAAAGCCTATGTCTCACGACCAGAACTGGGAGCTTTGCTTCTAGCTTCAGCTCAGGAGGAGGAGGAGGAGAGTGAACCTCTACTTGATGTCCTCCGGGGACAACCTTTAGATGAGAAGATAGCAGGGGTTAATCTCTCTTCTAATCTGACACTGGAACAACAGGAGGAGTGCAAGTTTCCGTTAAATCAGTTTGCCTCCCTGTTTTCACTATCACCAGGCTTCACCCCTTGGGGCCAGCATGATATTCTCACTGGTGACTGTTTACCTGTTAAAAGCAGGGGTTACAGAATGTCAGACCATGTAAGAACCCACATAAAGGAAGAGGTCAACAAGATGCTTGATCCCGGGGTAATAGAGCCCATCTACAAGTCCATGGTCTAGTCAAGTTTTACTAGTGCCAAAGGTAGGATCCAAGGAGTTGAGATTCTGTGTGGACTATAGAGCTCTAAATGCAGTCACCAAGACTGATGCCCATCCTTTACCTAGGACAGATGAGCTGTTGGACAAACTTGGTTCAGCCGGTTTGACCGAACGTCAGGTATTTGCAGATGGCTCTGACAGACCATGCCAAGGTGAAAACTGCATTTTCAATCCCAGCAGGCCTCTACCAGTTTAAGGTAATGCCTTTTGGATTAAAGAATGCACCTGCTACATTCCAAAGTATGGTTAATCAAGTTTTCAATGGGATGGAGGACTTCTGCATGGTATACTTGGATGACATTGCAGTGTTCAGCCCTACTTGGAAAGAACATGTTGACCACTTAGGATATGTTTTGCAGGCTCTTGAGCAGGCCCATCTGTTTTGCAGGCTCTTGAGCAGGCCCATCGGACCATAAAGGCAAGTAAGTGTCAAATTGGTCAGAGCAAAGTTGTCTACCTTGGACATGAGGTAAGAGGAGGTACACGCTGTACAAGCATGGCCCACCCCTACTACTCAAACCCAAGTGAGAGCCTTCCTAGGTCTCACTGGTTATTATAGGAACTTTGTAGAGAACTATGGGTCCATAACTTCTCCCTTAAATGTGGTCTCCTCACACAAATTCCCCAAAAAGGTCAGGTGGAATGAGGAGTGCACTAAGGCAGTTTTGAAGGACTTAAGAAAGCCCGTTGTCAAGCTCCAGTCTTAAGAGCTTCTGACTACAGCAAAACCTTCATTGTGCAAACAGATGCTTCCAATACAGGTATAGGTGCAGTTCTGAGTCAGCTGGATGAGAAAGGTAGGGAACACCCAATCTGCTTCATCAGCAGAAAGCTGAAGGAACCAGAGACAAGGTGGGCAATCATAGAACGTTTTTTTTTTTGTTGCCATTGTGTGGTCTCTAAAGAAGTTTAATCCATCCTTGTATGGCTCTACTTTTGTGATTCAGCCAAACCACCAACCCTTGAGATGGTTAATGCAGATGAAAGGGGAAAATCCTAAATTGTTAAGATGGCCAATCAGCCTACAGGGGTTTGATTATACAATTGAACACAGGTCAGGGTGTAATCACCAAAATGCTGATGGTCTCTCCAGAATGTATGACTGACTGGAGTAAGGAGATTCATCCAGGGGTGGATTAAATCCTCCTGTCCCTTAGTTTGGAGGGGGTGGGGTGGTGGAGGGGGGATGAGTGCTAGGGAGAATTCTCATAAATGTGCCAATTCCCTTCACCTTAGGGATCCCCAGCACAATGCTTTGAGGACTTTATTTTTTACCTGGAGAGAGTGAGTCTTTTTTTCCACACTCTCTCATGTATTTTGATGTGTGTTTTACTCTTGTGTTCTTTGATTATGGAGTTTAAAACAACTCCATAGGCATCATCTTTTCATGCGTCACACAGCACCCTCAGTGCAGTGACACAGGGAAGCCTTTCTCTGAGATAAACTACTGTTTCCCAGAGAATGTGAAGTTAAATTGACTTTACTAGTCTTTTTAAATTCCTAGTATCCCCTATGTCTAGAAATTCATGGAGCAGTCAAATGCTAGCCTTTCCTATCGAAATGGCTGGTGGCAGTGGTTTTACAACGAACTACCATGATTTTTCCCGACCGCGAACACCGGTAGCTAAAAATCACGGGAGTCATGTTTTTTAAGGTGGCGTCTGAGCCCCCTTTGTTTAAACAGGCCCCGGTCTTCTTTTTCCACCATTTCTTTTTAGAAAGGTCCTTCTAGTGTTTGTCTCTGCGTGCCAAACTAGGTTTGGTCCCTTTGTTTCTACGCCTTTGGCGGGCTTCAGGACTGAAGACCGCCTCTTTCGCCCGAGTGTCTGGGGTGGGCAGGAAATGAGGGAGGTGTCCCAAACTCCCTGTGCTTAGTCTCCTAGGGGACCCAAATGCACTCTGGCGTGATTGGCTGGCTGACTGTCCGGCAAGGACAGCCACCCTGCTGGGTGAGTGGCAGCTAGTCTGGAATGAATGGGAGAAAACTGTTTAAAAGGCAAGTCTCTTGGACTGGAAAGCAGAGTCGACCACTGGAAGGAAAGAACCGAAGACGAGCTGGAAGAGAACGGCTGCTGCAACTACTGGATTGTTGGTTTGCCCGGTGGAGCCCTGCTGCAGGTCTGAATCGCCAAGTTCACCTCGACAGAGCAGTCCTTCAAGGACGACTTCTTCCTTTGATTTGGTAGGACCAATCAAATTGTAAGCCACCTGGATACCATTCTTGGATCTGGTTAGGATTAACCAGGGGGAAGTAATCCAGCTGGTGTGCTTGAAAAACAGCAACCGGAATCGAAGATTGCCAATTTGTCAGTTTTGCGACCAGTCTCTGTGCAGTGCAGGAGTCCCCCTACGTCCTCCCTCTTGTCCCCACGACTGAGGCTCAGGAACAGCGAGATCTGCAGGAACTGCCAGGAACAGAAGTCTTCAGCTGCATCTTTTTCTTTAATATAAACTACTGTGACAACCCGAGCGAGAGAACTTGCCTCTCACTGCGAAAGTGCCTACATCTTTGGCAACTTGCAGGCCTAGTCAGCTTGTGACCTGACATATGAACCTTTCTTCCGTGAACTACTTCTGAGAACCGTGGCAAAGACTTTTCCGTTTTAAATACCAGAACCGTTTTTACTTAAACGAGACACTAGTCCATTGACTTTGGCCTACCTATTGCATTGAATCAGCTCCTCTGGTGAACTAAAACTATTTTCACTGTTTTATAGTAACTGTATTATTTGTTTTATTAACTTATGCCTTTTTGCTGCTACTTGCATGCTATTTTGCTCCTACTTCAAGAGAGCTCAACTGCTTAGTAATCAGTACTGTAGTATGATTTTTGTGTGATATTGGTTCCCTCATCTAGTTAATGCTTTATAAATGATTGTGTAATAAATTAATTAGTGTTTTACCAAGAAACCTTGAGTGTAAGTGTCTATCTGAATACTTGTAATTATAGACCTTTGTGTAACACCCTTACAAGCTCACATTCCCTCTTGAGAGAAACCTGGCTGCTCCGCTCGCTACCAAAAACTCTGTAGTACAGACTTATACCAAAGGTTGGTTTTGCTTACCCCTGTAGTCCAAGTTGTGTAGTGGTCCCAGAGGGTACTGCATACAAACTTTGCCTAACAGTAGGCAGAGAGCACACCTGGCGAAAATGAAAGACTTGATGACGATACTGGCGAAACGCCACATAGCAATGGCGTGGAACACAAGCATGGGACCGTCGATGGAGAGGTGGTGGGTGGACCTGCAAAAATGGGTGATTGCTGAAACATCTGTGTGGACAAGGGCGCTGCCTAGGGGCGAAATTGAAGGCATAGCAAAGGTATTAGCACGGAACAGTCTTGTACAGGACCTGTTTGAAAGTGAAGGAGACCGCACTTGCGAACCTAGGGGCTCAGTGGAGGACTGCCCAGGTGATAAAGAATACTTAGCAAACAGGAGAGGGAGCGATCAAGGGGGGGGTGGCCGGGCCGACTGAACCCTGGTGTAACACACAAGAGCAGCGCAAGAACATTACGGGCAGAGGGGAAGAAAACCTCGCCGTCAATCAAACATATGAGAAAAGTTTGCAAACTCCAACTTGAACGTGCCAGTAGAGGAGTGACGTGTGTTGTTGTTTAAAGTTGTTATATGTTATGTTTTGTGTTGAAAATACAAATTAAAAGTTAAACAAAAATAATAATTAGATAGTTAAGCAACTTTATTTTTTTATTCTGACATTTGAGTACTGTGAAGGCATCATGAAGTATGACACAGACAACAGACTTAAAGTTCAAACAAACGCTTTTATTTTGCTTACATATCAGGATGAATGAACGCCTAACTTGCCCTATGCTAAGGTGGAATTTCTCTAATTAAATAAACAAAGGAAAGTCTGAGTCGAAAAGTGCAACTGAAGAATCTGTCTGTGCCCTCACAGTTAATCTGTACAATGTTTAGTGATGTCAGCAACCAAAAGAAACAGTGTCCAACATAAAGTTCTGCGCCTCTTTCGTCTCGCAGCTTCCTTTCAGCTCACTTTTTCAAGTATGAAACCGTTCCAGAAAAAGTCTCAATGTTACCTCTCTTGAGTTCAAGATGATGCAGTTTTAATCAACACTCAGGGTGCCCTTCCCCAAGTTCCAAGTAATATAGTTCCAAACACCAAACACCAAAGGGTCTTGAGACTCCAGTCTCAAGTGAATAAATGTCTGAAATCTCGGTGTTCCCTTCCACAAGACTTACTTTCAACAGCACCCAAGAAATCCTTTCTTTCCTAAGTCTTTGCCACATTTGGTGCCTTCTCTTGCTGCTGGGCTGCCCTCCTTTTACACACCTGCAGCCCCTTGACAGCCTGCAGGTGTGGATGTCTAAGAAGCCCTGTGTGACCACAATCAGCAGGACATGCCTGACCTTTCCAACTCTCAGCAGTTATCTTCCACGTCTATGTACCAAAGTGGTGAAAGAGTGTGGCCTTCATTGTTCTTCGTTGCCTTTTCTTCATCCCAGTACTGTCAAGTGTTAAATGGGGAGAAATGGGGGGGGAACTGGCTTATACAGCCTAGGAAAATGGGAGAAGGGTTGGGTTGGTTACTAATGGGAAAAGGGGATACCATGTCTCACCCGAGGGCACCACACTTCCAGTCCCCAAGGTCCCTCCACCGAGGTGATCCTCTCCAGCGTTTCGACCCCCAGGGTCAAGATCCTAGATCGATGGCCTTTCCCTGGCCACCTGCACAGAGGATCCCAGGGCTCTAGTAGTGAGAATAACCTCAGGTTTTTCACAGTACCCAATTTATTCATTTTGATTTCAACACTGTCCATTTGTCCGTCATTGGTATTTGCAATTGCATCCTCATGATTATTGTCCTGGGTTTTTCCTTGTTGGACTTTGTGGGAATACGATATATGGAAAATATGTCAATTTGCATAATTTCAGTGCATTTTAATGTGTGTTTTTACCATGAATACATTTTTCATCGCTCATGTCATTATTAGGGAAGTACTTCTCCAGCCATTCAAGTGTGCTTGCCATTTCTGTATAAATATATATAACTATTTTTAGTTATGAAAACATTATTAAAAATGTATTTATCCAGCATGGGGTCTGGTATGGATTCACATGCTCATGAATATTCCCCGTCTCTGGGTCATACTGCCCCCATCCAATGACGGTCCTCTCCCTAAGCCCCTCCTCTGGCAGCCATCTTCTGATTTTTATCGCACGCCTCAGTGTTGGGAGTCCTCGAGTTTGCTCTCTGAGCTATTTGTACGTTTTTTTCGTGGTTTTCAACGGAAAAGGGTTCTTTTTTTGTTTCAAAGGAGCCTGTGTGCTCTTTAGATCCGTTGTTGGTAAATGGCAAAGATCGTCAAAGATTCTAGAAGGCCACCTGGCTTACTTCGCGCCCATCGAACATGACGGAGGAGGGAAGGTTCATTTTCAGGCTCTGCACCAAATGTGGGCTACGGAACGGGTTTGTGGAGGAAAAGCACCTGCAATGCCTCGAATGCCTGCACCCGGACCACAAGGAGGTGGAGTGCGAAATTTGCCTTGGGTTCTCCAAGAAGATGACTAGAGACGGGCACAGTAGACTTGCGGCGTGGCTCAATGCCAAGGTCTCTGAAGCGGGCTCCAAGCAGGGTCTTGCCTCACCCAGGACCGGCCAGTCCGAGGGGCGGTCTTCTAAGTCCTTTGAGAACGCCTCATCTTTGGGGGCCCAAGATAAGGCCAAGAACCGCAAGTCTGAGTTCACTGGGTTCGCTGCGTAAGCGGGTCCCAAGGCGGATAGGGCGCGATCAACATCATTGTCCGCCTCCATTGCCAGCCGGCAATCGAGCTCCTCCTCGAAAAGGAAGCGATCTACCTCGGCTAAATTTGTGAGAAAACAGAGAAGCCGCGGACGGAGGAGAAGAGGGCCGAACGGCCCAAGCAGGCTCATACAGCACAGGATAAGACCTAGTCAGTGACGGGGTTGGCGACTGTTACCGCCAAGGCAGCTAAGGGCACTGACCCTGCAAAAGTAGCCCCTCAAGCTTAGACGGTGTCCCTACACCCAAGGCACAACACCGCCGCAGTGACTTTGGCGAAGTCTGCTGGCACGCCAGGAGGGGGGAAACCGGCTCAGGCCCGAGTTCAAGACCCTCAGAGGGTAAAAAAGGGAGGGGCAATGAGACCCTGAGACAGCCCTTCAAGGCCGTGGCTCATCCACGGATGATGAAGACCAGTAGTCCTTGCACACGATCCATGAGGACATTGAAGAGTAGGACGACACTGACAACTGTGCAGCGCCTAGTTTCCCTATTCTGCCTGCTCAGCTGAGGGACATTTCCTTGGATATTCTGTTGCCCCTGCACACCTTGGTGTCAGAAATCCAGATGAGGATGCCTCCGGCTCCGACACCTGGAATACCCCAGGTCCCCGATCAGCCTCCGGCAAAGAAGAGGAAGTGTCATCCGATGTTCTCATTTAAACCTCAGCCACCACGTCAGGTACCTTCTCCCCAAGCAGACCCAGACATGGGTACGGGGAAGGATATGACCACGATGGACGACGACAAGGATATCGTCACAGCGGACGGTGAATCTCCACATTTGGATGCACCGCATAGGGTGTCTCCACTGGATGAGGTGGTATCATTGCACTCCATGATCTCAAGAGCCTCCAAGCTGTTCCAGCTAGTGCCCGAGGAGACCAAGAAGGAGGGCTTCTTGTACCTGAAGCGCAAGGCCAATAGAAAGACGGTCATGACGTTACCCCTTCTGGACGACGTTTGGGAAGAGGGCCTGGCCCTCATGAAAAACCCTTGCACGGCTGTAAAACTGGATAGGCTGGAGAATAAATATCTGGTACCCGACTTTGTTCCCCAAATGCCTGCGGTTGCAGCCATCGCCGGATTCGGTGGTGCCGGAGGCCATGAGGAAACCGTCAGCCAAACCTTCGTAGTCCTCTTCAGTCCCTCCAGACAGCAAGGGGAAGAGGATGGATGCATGGGAAGGAAGGTGATTTACACTGTGGTGTCCACTATCAAGTTATTATAGTAATATATGTAGAATGTTGGTTGTAGAATCACCATGCGGATTACCATGCGTATGGTGATTCTAGAACAGTGTTGCTGAGAGAGTTTGCCGGTAGCGTACGCTGCGGGGCCTCACATCCAATAAACTACATAAAGACATATAACGTCTTACACTGTTTTACTACAAATGGTGACGAGGTGATTGCGGAGCCCCCGGAGCCCACACTGTGTCCAGGATTTTACTGAGGAGCGAACGTCCGACTTCGTGAGTGCTGCATCCCTGCAAACGCATAGCAGGCGAAGGCTCTACCCCTCTTACCCAACGGCATCCAGAGAGAAGTGCCAGGTGAGCTGGGTGTTAGCGGACATTAATTTAACTGGAGATGGAGAAATTCCAGGCATACAGCTAGACGGGAGCCTTCAGCGTCTTTTGAAGCCGCATCGGAACAGTCTTTGGAAACATTAGAGAACAGGACCTCTGAACGTGGCGGTACGTGGCGGCCATTTTTTATGTCCATCGTGGTGGTGTTGTGTTGCTAAGCAACCAAGGCAAGACGTGTACGATTACGCATGTCAATTTCAACGGCAGATATGTCTCGTTTTCCGTTCAAGAGCGCATATTGTAAAGTGACAATTAAAGGACACGTGTACTGGCATCCACACTTGGCTATGTGTGTGCTGCCATATATAAGCACAGAATACATTATTTGAAATGCAAATCAAACTGTGAGCTCTCATGAAACTGAATGCTCCGAGTGCACAATGTAACTAACGCTGGATTTTGGGCATATTGGTTCAAGTGAAAGATAAAGTTGGGTATAACAGAGCCAACCCACAAGGTACATCACAGTAAATTATACCAACCTGCAACCTCGCGGATCAGTAGAGTAGAGGGACATACCCAATATCCTGCACCATGCAGCATGTCACAGCACCAATGCAATTTCTTCCATGCCCTGGAAACCCTACATGTCCTTGGGAGCAATGGTTCGATGGCTTTCAGGTGTATTTGAGGGCAGTTGGTGGAAACAAGTACAATGATGACCTTAAAGAAGCAACACTACTGAACAGCATAGTAGCGGAGGCGTTGAGGATTTTCAGATCTCTTCCTGAATTGGATGATACAGAGGGTGGCTCTGGAGACGATAACCACAAGTTTGAGAGTACTAGCAAAACACTTTGGAAATAAGACTAACATTGTGTTGGAGAGCTATACATTTTTCTCTAGGAAGCAGCTTAAGGGTGAGTCGATTGAAACATATATAGCATCTCTGAGGGGACTTATGGCGACGTGCAGCTTCACTGGAGTGAGTGATGAGTACTTGCGGGATCAGCTTGTGTTGAATGTAGCCAATTCTCGTATTCAACAGAGACTTTGGCAAACAAATAACCCATCTTTTTAGATCAGGCAATTGAAATTGCAAGGAGCATGGAACTTGGCGAGAAGGAGAGATTTGATAAAACCGAAGACAAGGAAGTCAAAATGATCCAAGATAAATCAAAGGAGGAGTTAGTCTCTAGTGGCAATGGTGAGGAAAATGACTGCTACTAACTCAAGAGCCAGTGCCAGGAGTGGTAGAGATACGGGACATATGAACCTATACCAGAACAGTTGTCAAAAGTGTGGCTGGTACAGACACAATGATACCGAAAAAGAGTGTCCTGCAACGGCCGTAGAAGCTACAAGTGTGGTCACTTGGGACATTTTGCTAAGGTATGCAGAAACGTCCGTGGCAGGGTGGCAAGGTTCAGCAAGTACCAGCCCAGCAGAACCTCGAGAGGCAATGTAAAGGCCGTTGAGAAGAGTGAAAGTCATGACAATATGTTAACTGTTGCTCAGAGCAATGCACAAGTACAAATACTCACTGTTTCTTCAACACAACAGGGTAAAGGTCCATGGGTGAACATGGAGATAAATGGCATATCCTTGCCAATTATGGTGGACACCGGATCTCTGTACACCATGATAGATGTAAAAACATTTCTTGAAGTGTTAGCTGGCAAGATACAAGATATACAATGCACGAGGGTGAGAGAAACGGGATATGGGAAGACACCCATAGATATAATTGGATGCATTTGGATAAAATTATGCTTCAAGGACAGAGAAACATACTGCAAACTCTATATAGCAAAGAACGGATCATCCGTAGTAGGTTGGGAGGTACAGGCTGTGTTGAAGGTCGGAATTCATCCTGGAGAAGAAACCCCCATTCTTAGTGTATTTAAAGATAACAGTTATATAAAGGCTACATTGACTAAACAATTTCCAGGAGTATTCAGAGAAGAAATTGGGTTCCTGGAGGGATTTCAACACACAAGAGTTCTTAAGAATGGGGTGGTGCCTATAGCTCACAAGGTTCAGGGAATTCCAATTGGTGCAAACGAGGCATTGAAGAATGAACTGATACGGTTGTGTGAGCAGGACATAATAGAGCCCATTGAGAGCTCAGAGTGGCTCACCCCAATAGTTTTAGTGAAAAAACCTGATGGCTCCTTGAGGATGTGCGTGGACTTGCGAAACCTTAATAAGAATATATGGATAGAGAGGCATCCCCTCCCTAACATCAGTGAATTGTTGACTACGATGAAGCCAGCCAAGTTTTTTAGTACCCTGGACTTCTCTTCAGCTTATCAGATTGCTCTAGAAGAAACATCAAGAAGTCTTACTTCATTTGTCACCCCTTTAGGAGCATTTAGGTTCAAGAAAATGCCCTTCGGCTTGGCTTCCGCGTCTGAGGTATTTCAAAGGCTAATGTCGCATCTGTTTGGAGGGCTGGAGGGAGTACAATGTTTTCAAGATGACATTCTTATATCAGCCAACACAGAGGAGGAGCATGATGCCAAATTGATGGGAGTTTTACAGGTTATTCAGAAAAGTGGCATGACCTTAAAGGTTGAGAAATGTAAGATCAAATGTGACAGGGTATCATACCTTGGTCATTCCATTGATGCCAAGGGGATTAGCCCCAAAGAAGAATTGATAAATACCATTTTGAAAATTACCGAACCTGAAAATAAGGACCAATTGAGAAGCTTTCTAGGGATGACAGAATACTAGTCTAAGTTTGTGGATGGGTATTCTGATGGAATCAAAAACATGAGGAACCTTATGAAAAAGTCAACTAAATTTGTGTGGTCAAAAGAATGCAAGGAAGAATTTAGTCAAATAAAAATTGCCATTAATAAAGCACCAACTCTTGGAATGTTTGATTGCAAAGCTAAAACCATATTTTCAGTAGATGCTAGTAAGGTCGGTTTAGGAGGAGTCTTGTAACAACTACAGGAGAGAGGCAAGGTGACTATTGCCTTTGCATCAAGGGTTTTGAGAGGTGCAGAGTTGAATTACTCCACCATAGAAAGGAAAGCCGTAGGCGTCAAGTGGATCTTGGAACATTTTAGAAATTTGATTTGGGGTTTACCCATTATTCTCAGAACTGACCACAAGCCACTTGTGCATGTTTTACAATCTAAAGCACCTCACTTGATATCACGGAGAATAAGATGTGTCCTAGACATAATGCAGTGTAATGTTCAAGTATGTTTCATGCATGGTGCACAAAACCAAGTAGCTGATTGCTTTTCCAGATTACCGCCCAGTCAGGATATTGTAATAGAATCTGTGGAAGAAGATATCATCGCCGCTGTGAATCCCAGTGTTTGACAAGGAGGAGTGGAAAAATACTGACCCAGAACAGATACAGATCAGGAAGGCTATAGCTAGTGACTGGGTGGGGGTATGAACAAAATATTGCAGATTTTGCTCAGATTAAAGAATAACTGTCAATGGACTCTAATAATATTTACAGGGGGGATGGCATAGTTCCTCCTGTACAGGTGAGGAGTAAACTTCTTGCTTTGGCTCATGAAGGACATCTGGGAAGGAGCTTAACAAAAAGGAGGGTAAGAAGTAGATACTGGTGGCCAAGCATGTGGAGAGAAGCTGAAGACATGGTCAAAAATTGTACAGCATGTGCTATGAGTGATATCTAAGGTGGTAAGGAAAACACCACTGCAGCCTGTGGAGGTTCCTAAAAATGTGTGGTCCAAAGTAGCTATCGATGTCATGGGTCCATATGAAAATCTTGGTTCAGTGAAGGTTTACATCATTGTGTTGATTGATTATACCTCTAAGTGGGTAGAGTGGGGAGTAGCAGAGGGGAGCATAACTACAGAGAAGATTGTGAACTTTTTAATTGATGTTTTCAACAGGGAGGGTGAGCCCAGAGAATTAGTATCTGATAACGGATCACAGTTTACATCATTGGAATTTCAAAATTTCCTGAGGGATAGAACTATTGATCACATAACAACCTCATTATACCATCCCATCGCCAATGGCCTTGTAGAAAGAATGAACAAGTTGGTAAAGAGTGTGATCCAGTTAGCCATTGCAAATTCTCTTCCTTGGAAGGAAACACTTAAAGAAGCTTTATGTGCATATAGGTCAACTCCTCATACCACCACTAATATTAAACCGTTCACCATGATGCAGGGTAAAGTAGCATCGAATCGACTCAGACCCGTCTGGATGTTTATGGTAAAAAATGAGACAAGGGTGGATATGGACTTAATATTGAGAAAATTGAAGGAGAAATAAGAAAAATGCAAAAAATATTATGATCATAAGAATGGAGTGAAGGAAAAGTGTATTAAAGAGAGAGAGTGGGTCTGCATCAAAGAACCAAAAAAAATAGTGAAGGGTGAATCCAGATTTAGGTCGCCACAGAGAGTGAAGAGCAGCCAAGGGAAGTCAGTGATGATGAAGGACGGCAAAATATGGTCGTATGATGATGTTGTTAAAATACAAAATGATTGCCATAGACCGATTACAAGTGTAGATCTCAGTGTGTTGTCATCCAACCAAGGAAACAAGGACATTTCCATGAAACCCAACTCCATAAGGGACAAAGACTATGCAGTACTCTGTGCCAGAAGGAAGGAATCTAACTGTGACTATGATGATTCATGTGAAAACATTCAGGGTGGATTATCTAGGAGAAATCGTAGAATCATTCAGAACTTCAACAATGATTACTTTTACTACTAGTTTTGGCTGCACTATACTGGCCACATATCCTTTGCAATATGTTTATGTGACAGGATGCAAATTATTCATTATGTTCTTTGTTTGGTTTCAGTTTTCTTTAATTTTTTCTGCCATTTTGTTTTTAGTTATGTTGCTGTTTGTTTGTTGCTGTTTATATGTAGAATGTTGGTTGTAGAATCACCATGCGCATTACCATGCGTATGGTGATTCTAGAACAGTGTTGCTGAGAGAGTTTGCCAGTAGCATACGCTCCGGGGGCTCACATCCAATAAACTACATAAAGACATATAACATCTTACACTGTTTTACTACACCTAGCCAGGTACGACAGGGAGCTGTGGTACAAGCTGGGGCCTATTCTGGAGTTCCTCCCCCAACAATAAGAAGATGGAGGCAATCGCTCTCTTCCAGTAAGGGGAGGTAGCGTCTGATCAACCCATCACAGTGGGAAGTCGCTGACATGGGGTTCCGGCAAATGGGGAACAGTGTCTGCCTTCATCACCAAGGCTGGAAGAAGGCCATACATTTCTGCCAGGAGGTCCAAGCGAAGGTGCTGGGCATGCCCTTCGGAGATAACCTATTTGGGAAAGTCGTTGACGAGTCCCTCCAGGCCATCAACGTGGTTACGGAGACGGCCCGTTCTCTGGGCACCCTCCAGCAGCACCGCTCTTCTTTTTGCTCCTCCAGAGGAAAGTCTAGTAGGTCTTCAAAAGTTTTCTCCTCATCGTACCATCAACCTTCCAGATACACAACTCAGGAAGCCTACAGAGGCTGTTCCCAGGCCTACGTTAGCAGAGGACCGCATCGCCGTCGCCCGCAGGGCAGGACGCCAGCGCCAAAGCAAGCCTGAACCGGTCGGGACGTCAGGGCCCCCAATCGTGCAACCTGTGGGAAGCTGGCTGATGAGGTTCATCAGTGAGTGGAAAAAGATCACCAGTAACAGATGGGTGCTGAATGCTCTCGCCCAAGGACAAACTCTGGAGTTTCAACGCAGGTGTCTGTTTACCCGTCAGGAGCAGCACATCCCTCAGCCTCTGGAAGAGCTACGTGCCATGCTGCGAAAAGGGCCGATAGAGCTAGTTTCCCAATGGCTCTGGGGTCTATTGCAGATACTTTGTGGTCGGAAAGAAGACCGGTGTAACGCTTACCTGGAACTCTGCGGATGAGCCTGAACTCCCCGCTGTGTAACCCACACCACTTAACACAAGCGTGTGTGCTGTGACACCCCACAGACTTGAGGAGGAAGGGATGGGGATGTTGGTTGGATAACCTCTCGAGGATGCACAGAGTTGAGATGGGAACAGTTGAGGATGAATGCCTACAAATCAAAACACAGGTGTCCAGTGTGCTCCCTAACCTGTTCCCTCCAGAGTCCCTGATACCCTTTCTCCCAGCAAGGCTGGATGTACCTGTGGTTTTATAAAGGAGGCACCTGGGCGGACCCCGGATGCATCTGTTGCCAGTTACTTCACTGGTGAATGCTTGTCCAGGCGAGATGCGACTTGCCAGATGCTGGTGGTGAGTTTTCCTATCTTATAGTCTCTTATGTGTAGTTCTCTTCCTGACTTTATTGTCTTTTACTTAGTCTCATGTCTGTCTTCATCTTGTCCTTTGCTTTTCCATACAGTGATGTCTTTTCTCAGTGTTCTCTGTTTCGTTTTCTGCTTGCTTTGTCCCCCTTCATTACTTGTCTGACAATGTATCTTTCTTTCATCTACAGGTGCTGCGGTGCGACGGTAGTGGCAACGCGGTGAGGCGGTTGTGATTTCTATGGCATGTGGTTGAGGGAAGTCCCCCCATAGCCACAACAGGTTTCCTAGGTGCTGGAATCAGGTGAGGGCTCTTACTTGCTTGAGCCATATGTGCGGGACTCCCTACTAATGTCTTTTGTGCTTTTCTTCCAGGAGCTGCAGGGCAATAGCACGGGAAATGCAGAGCTTGTGGTAAGCGTTATGCTGTACAAGACAGTAGAAACGCAAAGCAGAGGAGAAAGCCTTGGGTGTGGTTTAAATAGCGGATCCCCTCGCAAGACTAGCACAAGGTTTCTGCTTGGTTTCTGTGGATCTTTCTGTGGTCATCTTGGATGACTGACCAGCTGCAAACAAGGCGGCCATATTGGAAGGGTCTTTAAAGCAATGGGAATAAGCCTCAAGTCAGTGGGTGTATTAAGTGTGGCAGCGCCAGTGATGCATGGGGACAGCCAAGCCTCCCCTTTGTAAAGACTGGAGGGGGGTGTCTGTACTCCTGCTCTCTATACGGCAGAGGAGCGGCACAGAGGACCCCAGCAAAGATTCTCTATTCGCTAGCTATGGTCGAGCAATCAAGGCAGTTAGTTAGAACAATAGGCAGAATACTGGCCCCTACCACTAGACACAGTTCTGTGTGGGGATCCCCCACCTGGGCAACCTGTAAATAAAGAGATAAAGCAAGCCCAGTCCACATATTGTTCAATATATTGTTCAATATGAGTCTTATTTCCTTTTAAATAGTTACACAACCCCAATGTACCTGGAATAGCAAAGTTCGACGTCGGGTCGTCGATGCATCCTTCTTGAGCGGCTCCCTTTAAGGCAGGAGCCATGGATCATCAAGATCCCACATGGAAAAAAGGTGAATGCTGTTGTTGCGGCAGCAGCTTCGGTTCTTGCGGTGCTCATTGACGATCGGTCAAAATCCTCCTGCAAGCTGAGACGTGCAGTGCACCTCGACGAGTGTTCGTTGCTGCAAGGAGTCAATGAAGAAGTTTGGGCCAGCAAGGGCGTTGTCTTCGGGTGGCGGGAAACCCACCACGGGATTCTCCTCGGCAGCCTGGACTTTCTCCGGTAAGACGAAATCGGTCGACGATGAGCAAGGGAGTCCTTGTTTCAATGTTTTAGGCAAAGGAGCACTGCAGCTCTGGTCGGCGACGTCGGTCGTCGACGGTGATGGACTTCAATCTCTGGGCGCTTCTCTTCATGATTCCGCGGCGGACCCCGTCTCTGGTCGGGAACCTTTCGAGGGTCTGACGACCAGGGAGCTTTGGCAAAGATCAGCTGGTGCTGTTACGAACCGTTCTCAACGGTGGTCCTTTCTACGCCGATGGCGCTTCATGCCATCCATTCACACCGTCACCCCCAAGATGGCGTCGCGTAATAGAGTGGACGGTCTAGAACCCATTCCAGCCATTGAGGAAACTCCGCCTTGTGAGTCGATCACGGTACTTAAACCACCGGAATGGAAGACTCAGCGCGTTGCTACTGTTCTTAGTGGTCACGCTCCGTAAGTCTTCGCTTAGGAGAAATACTGGAATTTCACTTCCAAATTGGTTCCAACCTTCCACCTCCTCCCTTTATTGAAACCTGCTTGTCTTTTCATCTTTCCTCTTTCACAGGCTGACTATTATCAAGCGCTGTCACTTCATAACATTCAAAGACTCATTACTGGTGAAGTCGCCTTCTGAACCGCTCACTGCCCGTAGGTTCTCCATTCGATTCATATTTCTTCAATCAAGAAGCCCCGTGCTATACTTACCTTTCTTTACTTTCCCTTCATGTATATTGAATAGGAATCTCCGAACTACATCTCCCATCATTCATTCCGGGAATCACCTTTCACATCCACCTGCATACTCAGACGGGGTAGGTTGAGTCAAAACTCTTACACACTCATACAACCTGTCTTTTCTACATAAAATAGAGCACTGACCTTGTTTTCCTCCTCTTCCAAAGTTCCCGCCGGTTCCAAACCTCTCTACAAACCCTCCTCCGAGAGTCGGCTTAGCAATCGGCGAACTATTGGAGAAACTTCGGAAATAGCTGCACGACTAACATTTCCATCGCGAAGCGGCAGCAGAAGGCTTGAATCCCGATCCACTCAACGCTCTCAAGCGACACAGGGTTTTTTCCCTTCACTAAGGGTTTCCCTGCCACATCCTTCCTTTGCCGAGTTAGAGGCGGAGGGAAGGTGTAACAGGTGAACTCCTGATAGCCTCATCCACTAATTGAAGACCAGGTAGGAAGTTTCCTTTTTGTTGTGTGGTGTTGGAGGGAGACTGGGAGAGTCAAGGTGTTTTCACAGTTTCATCTAACTCTAAATCATAACAGGTGCACGATGGTACCTTGTAGTTCGAGAAGAGGTTTCCTAGCCAGGTCCTCTCTTGGATCAGTTCCTTGAAGGCACAGCAGCTTTCAGATTAGCGAAGGACAGCAGCAGCGGTTCTTCTTCCAGTGGGCTTCAAAGTTAAGCACCAGTTTCAACTTCAGCTTCTGAACGATTTCTAGCAGTGAGAGGCCCACAGATATACTATTGATCTCCCATTCACTCTGCTGGGTCACACTCGGGCAACCAATCATCCAGAAAAGCATGCAGGCAGTCAGGCATCCAATCGGCTCACACTGCATTCAGGCCATTCTTCTCCATCCAGACACTCAACACAGAATATGGATTCAGACAAGCGCTCTGCCATTCAGCACTACACACTGCATTCATACCAGTTTCGGTCAGGGCTGTCTCAGTCATTGTGTCAGACACCAGATACTAGATACCCATAACACGGAATGCGTATTCGTCAGACTCCATTCACCCAGGTCCCACCCCACAGGTGTACCTACAACATAGTCATTGGGAAGGCTCCAGCCGGTCTGGCCTGGACTTCCCCACAGCACCATATGTGGAACTTCCATCCAACAGCCAGTCAGTGGGAAGGGACAGAGTCAGGGCTTCCTGGGACTTCGGGAAAAGTAAGGTAACAGGCGATAGAAACCAAGAGGCCACAGGGGCCATCTTGTTTCCTTTAGGAATCCAATGATTCCAATGACAGGGCCTGGGCATCCCAAAATGAAGGATGCGCAGGGCACCTGTCAATTCAGCATGGAGCTGCCACTAGCCCGTACCCTGCTCTGTGGGCCACACACAGGTACCCAAAAACATACATTAGGAGTACAGGGTCGTACTCCCACCCATGGGTGCCATCAGGGTATCCCAAAGGTCTGTTCATCAAACTAAATGTAGGAAGAGCCGTGCCGCCAGGAGTCCCACATGAACTCCTGCGCGGAAAACAAGACAGAACACATGATAAAAAGCAATAAAGGACGACGATACGGAGGCTCTGTCCCTCCAATGCATTTCCAGCATCACACACTTTCCTTGTGGGTATTGGGGAACTGCCCATGTGTAGCCAGGGAGCAGTATTAGTGCTGTTACCCTCATCTGTGATCATGGGGACTGGGGGCCCATCCTAGACCTATGACGTCTGAACAAATATCTAGAGTCCCAAAAATTAGGAGTAGTCACGTTGCGCAGCCAGCTGGAAAGGGGAGACTTGTTGACGTCGTAGGACGCTTACGTCCACGTCCCTATTCACAAGAATCATCAAATGTTTCTACGATTTATAGTGCAGGGGCAGCACTATCAGTTCAAGGCCCTGCCTTTCGGCTTGATGTCAGCCCCCAGAGTGTTCACGAAATCCCTTGCACCAGTGGCGGCCCATCTATGTCTACAGGGCATACACGTATACCCGTACCTGGACGACTGGCTGATTTGCTCCCGCTCGCGGCAGCTGGCCGACGGACATACGGAGGCAACTGTCTGGCTACTAACTGATCTTGGATTCTCTGTCAACTATCTAAAGTCCTGCTAAGTGCCATCACAGAACGCACTGTTCCTGGGCGCCAGACTCAATACAGTGTCCTACATGGCGTCGCTCTCAGAGTAGAGGATAGCAGCCATTCTAGGGAAGGTGCAAAGGTTGTCGTTGACGAAGGGGCCACGGTGCAGGCCATCAAGTAGTTACTGGGCATGATGTTGTCCTGCATCTACCTCGTCCGACTCTGCAGGTTGCAGATGTTACCCCTTCAAGAATTCCTGGATGCCCGTTCGATACAGGTGTCTGGAAGCTTCATGGACAAGATCTCACACAATGGCGAGTTCCATGGGGCGATAAAATGGTGGAGCGTTCGCTCCAACATTGCCCAAGGCACAGGGTTTCAAAGCCCGCCATACCAGGAGGCGGTCACCATGGACACCTCCCTAGAGGGATGGGGAGCATGCACCGGATGTCTGTACGGCAGAGGCCTGTGACTACCGGACGAGAAGGATCTTGATATCACTATCCTGGAGCTACGGCAGTGTTCTAGGCCCTCAAGTCGTTCCTCCCGTCTGAAAGGCATGGTGGTGAGAATCTTCACAGACACCACCACCACCACCACCACCATGTTTTACATCAGGAAGCAGGGGGGCACTCGATCCCCGGCACTCCAACGAAGCGCAGGATTTGTGGCACTGGGCCATCGGACAGGGGATGTTCCTTGTCCCTCTGCACCTGGCTGGAGTCAAGAACACCATCGCAGACCCACTCAAGAGAGAAGTGCACTCCTGCCACGAGTGGGAGCTTCATCTGGATCAGGTGGACCGCCGTCAAGTGGGGAACATCGATCTGTTTGCAGCGGCGGCAAGCTCCAAGTACCAGAAGTTGGCCAGCAGATTCCACCAACCGAGGAGCCAGGGGACGCATTCTTTTTCCCATGGGAAGAGCTATTTCTGTTACCTCTGTTCCTTCTTCTGCTGCGAGTCATCAACACACTCGGTGTCCACGCAAGATGATACTCGTCGGCCCGCCATGGCAGAGTCAGATTTGGTACCTGGACCTTTTCAGCCTGTCGGTGTCGCCTGAGGTCAAGCTGCAAGTGGTTCTGGATCTTCTCACCAGAGAAGGAGGCGCAATCCTTCATCATGACCTGGGATCGCTGAACCTGAGGGCTTGGCTCCTGCAGCTCTAAAATTTGGATGGTATGCGTTGCCAGCAGACTGCATGGAGGACCTTGCCAAGGCAACGTTGACCTTGACGTCTATGGTCACAAGTGCAAAAGTTTAGCTACATGGTACCGGGCACTAAAGATTACCCCTCTGAGGGTCATGGTCCCACGGATCGTTCCATATTTGCTATATTTGGCCAAGGCAGGACTGGCACACAACTCCAAGGTACATCTTGCAGCTCTCTCCATCTACACAAGGTCACAGGAAGATCTTCACTCTAGTCCCACCGACTAGTCGAGGAGTTTCACAAAGGCCTTTTTACATCTTTCCTGCCGGTGAAGGCTCCTTTCCCAGCGTGGGAACTCAACGTGGTTCTTACGAGGCTAATGGGGGCTCCTCTCAAGTTTCTTTCATGGAAAACGGCTTTTATTGTGACCATCAACTCTGGCAGGAGGGTAGGTGAGATCCAGGCCCTATCCTGCAAGTAACTGTACCAGACATTCCACGATTCGAGGTTGGTGCTGCGTATGCACCTCTCTTACATGCCAAAGGTTCTGTCGGAAAGGACCTTGCACTCGCTGGACGTTGCTTGTGCCTTGAAGTTCTACGTGGCATGCACAAAGGATTTTCAGAAGACGTCACAACTGTTTGTGAACTTTGGTCCTGTGAACCATAGGAAGGCCTTGTCCAAGGCTTCCATTTCAAGGTGGCTCTCCGGCTGCATCACGCACGGTCATCAGTTGGCGAACCGACTGCTGCCCGGCTGTCCGAGAGCCGAGTCCACCAGAGCGATCGATGCAACGACAGCGTTTCCTGTCTAGTGTGCCCCTGCTGGACATCTGCAGGGCTACTACGTGGAGGTCCACGCACACCTTAACGAAGTTCTACTGTGTCAACAGGGATTCCACAGTCGGCCAAGCAGTGCTACACAACCTGTTTGCTTGAGGTGAGCCTGTTCGAGACATAAGAGATAATTGCCACCTCCCGTGGTTGTGTAATGTTGTACTGCTATGTGATTATTTATTCATGAGCCTTTGAATCCATGCCAGACCCCATGCTAGAGAAGGCACAAGTTACTTACCTGTAACTATTGTTCTGATGCTTGTTAATCTGCTTAGAATCACATGCTGTGCATATGGACCGACATCCAGTGGTAACCGCGGAGTATTGCAGCTTGTCTTTCGGGGGACCGAAAGGGGACGTCGGCATAGGCGTGTCTGAAACACTATCCCTATCGTGACATGTGTAGTACCCAAAATCCCTCACACGCCGAGGTCGCTCAGATTGTTTTTTTCCACCCAGATAACTGGTCGTCCTATAGCGGAGCTCTTCATGAGACATTGTTTATCTTACCAAATTGTCGGTTTAATCCCCGTTAAGGCACTTCATCTATCAAGAACATCTTCAACGAAGACTACAGGGGAACCGTCTACGGCTGTGGATTCCGGCACCTAAGATCCGGCGTTCGGACCTCCACGTGGTCGGGCCTTCTGGCCGGCCTACACAGTAGGGAGAGTGGGCTCGGGGTTTGCCATACTGCTATGATGTCTTTCCTCTTTTCCACTTCTTTCCTTTTTGGTCTGGTCACCCTTCCCTTCTGCTATGGAAAGGACTCCATTTAGATTCTGCCCTCTGTGAAGGGTCAGATATCTGTGGAAAGACGAGCACACTTCGTGTACGCTCGTCTTCCCCCTAGAGCACTAAAGCGGTGCTCGGCGTATAAACTCCTAAACCTAATCCCTTAAGGAGCGCCGGTTGAAGCAGTGGGCCGCGTACGGTATGTCACGTGTGGAGCCTCCCTCCCCTGCCGCGACACCAGCCGAGAGTGACGGGGGTACATCGGATGACCAAACGTCCAACGCGGATGTTGTAGACCTTGAGGCGGACGTTTCTAGAGCCGCCACGCCCGTCCCCGACCCTTCCAGGCTCGACTCCGGTCTTGCTACAGGGACCACACCCGGTGACAGGGGCGTACAATCGCACCACACAAAACACACAACCCAAGCGCCCTCCTCGATGGCATCGTCGAAGAAGGCGCAAGCGCCATCGGATCTATCTGATCCGAAGCCTTCCCCCGCATCCGCAGGAGCGCATGACGACTGGGCTTAATAAACATAACAAAGGCGCTACTCCCCAAACTACACACGCCGAAGTTTCTGAACAAGAAACTTCAACGAGTTTCAAGGTTTCCAAGGCCTGTGCAGGCCGAAAACTACGAGTAGGCCTCTAACTAGGCCTCTACCCGGGAAGCCATCATCGGAGGCGTTGTCCCCCGAAGATTCGGTAACTATCAGTAAGAGCATCAACAGGATTGCTACGGCGGTGGGCCTACTACCGGTTTCACCCACAGTTATGGGCCAATCCGCCAAAAGGTTTTCCACAGATTGGAAGACGATCCTGAGGACTCTTACGAAGAGAGCCAGGTACCCCTCTCAAGCACCCTGAGGAGATCCTCTGAACGCCTTAGGGCGGAGGACCGGGTTCCTGCTCAGCTGGGTCCATTTGGGTCATCCAAGTGGACCACGGAGCAATTTGAGGGGGTATATGGATCGGCTGCAGCAGGTTTTCGGGGCTTCTGATCAACCTCCACCGAAAAAAGCTCGGGTAGACCCTAACCCTCATACACAAGTTGCCCAACACCTAGATGTTCAACACTATGTTGATTATTAAGAAGGTGTCCAGAAGGACACGTATAGAGACATCTGTACAGAAGAAGAGGAGACTTCTTTTCTGTACAATTATGGGGAAGATCAAGGTGCAACTGACAACTGGGAGGACACCCAGCAGGACGATCACAATTCTGATATTGTTTGCCTCGACTCTTCCCCCATCCACACTGGTTCGGCAGGCTCCCCCGGTGGATGATCAAATGGCTTTCAACAACACGTTGAAAAAAGCAGCAGAATTCTTTAAAATTGCCACGCTTGAGGCATTGCCTGAACAGGATTTCGCGGAAAACATTATTAATGACAAGCCTACGGCTAGCCAGTCTATCCCTCTCTTGAGCTCTGTAAAGAGACGGCTGGCCCCTTCTTTACTCTCATTCGCTCAGACGAGGGCTGTGAACCCAAGGGTCGAAAAGCTCTTCCGGCCCTCCCACACCGACCCGCTTTACATCAAAGGGTACGCAATACCAGACTCGCTGGTGGTGACCAACACTCGCAAGAGAGCAGGGGTTCCCCTTGCCACGGGAGAGTCGCCCCCGGACAAGGAGTCCAAAAGGTTGTATGCCTTAGGCAAACGGGTCACGTCGGCGGCTGCTTATACCGTCTGGATTGCCAATAACACGACGTTACTGGCAAGCTACATCGACGCCCAATTGAACCTACTCCAGGAAGGCCTCCAGGAGGTTCCGGAACCAACCAGAGCCAAGCTTCTCGCCATTGTCTCGGAGGGTAACCTTGCCAATCAAAATGTTGTAAAGAATACCCTGGAATCCGCAGAGACAGCAGGCAGGTCTCTCGCACAGGGTACTCTCCTAAAGAGACACACGGGCTGTGCACGTCGGGTTTCTGGCCTGAGACCCAGGCATCCATCATCAATAAACCCATAGAAGAGGCCAACCTCTTCGGGAAGGCGGTAGACAATGCGTTGGAGACAGCCAAGAAGGAGCATGAGACTAAGTCACTGCACCAGATTTCCCAAAAACCCTCTTCACAGAGGGGCAGCAATTCTCGGCGGTCCTTTCGAGGACAAGCCCGCGCCGCTCAAAATAATTTCGGCACGGGCAACTTCAACGCAAGTCAACCGGCTGCAAGCCCCACTTACTACCCTCAGAGGGCTCAGAAGCGCGGAAAGAATAGAGGCAGAGGCTCCAATTCCAGAGGTGCGTCAACCTCGGGTCAGAAATGACCACCAAGTTCAGGTCCCCTCCCATGTCTCCGCGATCGGGGCCGATTAACATCTTTCCTCAAGGCATGGGAGGGGATAACTTCAGACCAGTGGGTATTAAAGACGGTCGCCCACGGTTATTGCGTGGAATTCGCCCGACCCCCACAGTTCAGACCGCCGAAACATTGACGCCTTTCACCGGAACATCTGCAGATCCTGGTCCAAGAGGTGGAGGCGCTGCTGGGAAAGGACGCCACAGAAGCCGTCCCGATTCTTCAGGTAAACAAGGGTATTTATTCAATATACTTCCTTGTACCCAAAAAGGATCTCACCATGCGTCCTGTTCTAGACCTGCGCCCAGCGAACAAGTTCATAAAGCCCCAGAAGTTTTGCATGGTAACACTTCAAGAGGTGATCCCATTGCTAAAACAAGGGGACTTCATGACAACATTGGATATGAAAGATGCATACTTTCATATTTCAATGCTACCAGCGCACAGAAAATTCCTAAGGTTCGTGATTCAGGACAAACACTACCAGTTGAAGGTACTCCCCTTCGGCATAGCCTCGGCGCCACGGGTGTTTACCAAGGTCCTGGCAGTGGCAGCAGCACACCTGCGCAGACTTTCAGTTCCAGTTTACCCTTACCTCGACGATTGGCTCATCACGGGGGACTCGTTCGACGTTTGTTTTTCGAACAGCCAAAAGACAGTAGACCTACTGTTCAGCCTGGGATTTTCCATCAACGAAAAGAAATCCAGCTTAGTCCCCAGCCAAGTAAAACAGTTCCTGGGGGCTCTAATTCGCACGGAAGATGGTCTAGTCTTCCCTTCCAGCGAGAGTGTTCAGAACATGCTCTCTCAAGTTCCTTAGTATGTAGCCATTCGGAAGGTGACGGTACGCAAAGCTATGCGTTTGCTAGGGATGATGGCGTCATGCATATACTTGGTCCCCCACGCGCGGCTGCGCATGCGTCCCATGCAGGAGTGGCTCAACAGCCAGTTGTGTCAGGCCAGCGGACAGTGGGAAGATCTGTTAGTTGTCTCGTAAGCCCTCGTTCTCTCTCTGCAGTGGTGGTCGAAGGAGAACCTCTTGAAGGGGAAAACCTTCACCACCCCTGCAGTGGAAGCCACTCTCACGACAGACACATCTCTCACAGGGTGGGGGGCTCACCTGCTTCAACAGACAGCGCACAGAGTGTGGTCCCCTCAGGTAGCGTCCAACCATATAAACCTACTGGAGCTACTAGCAGTGTTCAAAGCATTGAAAGCCTTTCAGGAGCAACTGCAAGGGAAGACAGTGCTAGTCCTAACCGACAGCACAACAGCAATGTATTATCTGAACAAGCAGGGGGGCACTCACTCTCCAGGGCTATCCAAGCTGTCCCAAAACATCTGGATATGGGCTCTCAAACACAAGATGTTCCTGATATCCCAACATGTTCCAGGGGAACTCAATCTTCTGGCAGACATACTCGGCAGAGATTTTCCTCTGCCAGAAGAATACGAATGGCGTCTGCACGAAGACATTGTATCCAACGTCTTTGCAGAATGGGGGTTTCCAGAGATCGACCTGTTCGCTACTCAGGAGAACGCCCAATCCCCAGATTACGCCTCCAGGTACGCCCAGAACCGATCCAAGGGGAACGGTCTCTGGATAACTTGGTCGGGGAAATTTGTTTACGCTCCCCCCCCCCCCCCCCCGACTCCCCTTCTGAACAAGATAGTGCACAAGATGCACCAGGAACCAGTCACCATGATTCTGGTGGCTCCCAGGTGGGCCCGCCAACCCTGGTTCTCCCACCAGTCAAGCTGCCCTGCCCGTACAACATGTTGTCTCAGGACAGGGGGGAGACTCTGCACCCATGCCCACAAACTCTGAACTTAGCAGCCTGGCTCCTGAAGTCATAGAGTTTGGACATCTGCAACTCCCTCAAAGATGCATGGACATACTGAGGGAGGCAAGAAAGCCTAACACACGTTATTGCTATGCCAGCAAATGGAAACGTTTTGTCATTTGGTGCAGTTCCAAAGGCGTCGATCCCACCGATTGTTCGCCTTCACACATTGTATTATATCTAACCCATCTGTTGGACTCTGGGTTAGTCTTCAATTCCTTAAAGGTTCATCTAGCGGCGTTGTCAGCCTACACCACGTCACAGCAGAAGGTGTCGTGGTGGAAAATACCTGTGATTAAAGCCTTTATGGAAGGGGTTAAAAGAATGTATCCCCCCATCACTCACCCAGCCCCTTGGTGGGATCTAAATGTGGTTCTAACTAGGCTCATGGGACCCCCTTTTGAGCCTATGCATTGAGCTAGTCTGAAAGACCTGACTTACAAGACAGCCTTTCTAGTAGCTATCACTTCTATCAGAAGAGTTAGCGAACTACAGGCCCTCTCGGTCTTGGACCCCTTTGTTACAGTCCACAAAGATAAAGTAGTTCTGCGCACGCATCCCAGATTTGCGCCGAAATTTATTTCGAAGTTCCATGTGAACCAGTCAATCGAGCTACCCACGTTCTTCCAGAGACCTACTAACATGACCGAAAGAAGCCTTCACACACTAGATGTGCGCAGGGCAGTCTCTAAATCAGCAATATCAAAGTGGATTGTCAAATGCATCACACTGTTACACTCTTGCAAAGAGAGAACTGCCCTTCAAGCCTAGAGCACATGCTACTCGAGGCACTGGGGCATCCATAGCATTCATTGCAAATGTTCCTCTAGAGTCCATTTGCAAAGCGGCAACCTGGAGTTCTGTACACACCTTTACAAAACACTATTGCCTAGACACTCATTCTAGGTCTGATTCTCAGGTGGGACAAGCAGTACTAAGACATCTTTTTTCTACTGTTCCTTCTCACAACCCACCTCCAACTCCGGGTACTGCTCGCTAGTCTATGCACAGCATGTGATTCTAAGCAGATTAACAAGCATCAGAAGACATGCATTACTTACCGTAAAAGCAATTCTGATGATTGTATCTGCTTAGATTAACATGCCCCCTTCCTGCCTCCCCGCTCAGGGTGGATGGAACATAGACTTCTTACTACTTTCTCTCTTCATGTACTCACTCACTATAGCCTTGGGCTCCCTCATGGCAGAAAAAATACAATCGGAGGGACCTCGGCGCGTGAGGGATTTTGTGTACTACACACGTCACGATAGGGATAGTGTTTCAGACACGCCTATGCCGACGTCCCCTTTCAGTCCCCCGAAAGACAAGATGCAATACTCTGCGGTTACCACTGGATGTCGGACCATATGCACAGCATGTGAATCTAAGCAGATACAATCATCAGAAATGCTTGTACGGTAAGTAATGCATGTCTTCTCCAGCATGGGTCTGGCATGGATTCACATGCAAACCCTCCCTCCTACCCCTGTGCGGCTCTTCTTGGTCATACTGGCCCTTTACATGCTTACCAAATCTGAGGGTGGCTGCCAGAGGAGGGGCATAGGGAGAGGACTGTCATTGGATGGGGGCTGTATGAAGCAGAGGACAGTGATTGGTTTAAAGGAGAAATACAGTTTTTAAGTGAAAGTGAAAGTTTTTTCTTTTGCTGAAGATTACCAGCCTGACAAAGGGGGGCTATTCATGAGCATGGGAATCCATGCCAGACTCATGATGAAGAACAATAGTTACAGGTAATTAACTTGTTCCTTACTTCCTATGGAAAACAATTAGAATAAAAGGGTAGGGAAGTTCCGAGTCTGTTTTCTTGTGCTGTGTTCTTGTGCTTCAGTTAGTAAGAGGTGTTGAAGTGCATTGTTTACATACAGTGTACAGTTATGTTTAGTATTTGGTATAATCCATAATATTGTGTAATTTGTAAAAAAGAAGAAAAAAAATATCTTTCCATTTGGAGACGTACAACTGTGTATAACTGCACATTTGGGTTGTATTAATTGTCATGTTGGTGTATGTATATTGTTTCTGATAAAAGGAAATATTAATATTTTGTTATCCCCTGTGTTTTTGGGTTGGATTCCTGCCACATGCTCCCAGGTACGTCTGCGGACGCTCTATACAGTTTGCCGACTGTGGAACTGCTGCTTAATGGGCAGAATATTTTTTTTATGTGAAGGAGGTTTATAGTTTGGTATAAGTTAAAGAGGAATTATTAATAACGTGAATACAGTGCTGTAATATCACAAAACATAGTGACGTATAACAACCATTGAAATTCAATTACAAAAACGCTGTTAAAGGGACGTTATGGTTACAAGTAAAATCAAACAGCAAGACATTGGCCAGATATTGTAAGCTATGCAACCATAACTCAAACCACCACCATGCACTGCTAAGGTTAACACCCAGGACATCAAAGATGACATCACACATGACATAATTGATGATATCACATATGCCTCCAATTCTACTGGAAAATTTCTACAAAGGATTTTATTTAGAATGTTGCTAGCAACATATGAAGGGTGATTGGGAGATCTCTCATGAACTACTCCATGTATCACAAAATGTACTTGCAGAAAAAAAGTTCTATTAAAGTGTTGTTGTTAATACAACAGTCTACTCATACATACACACAGGCAATGGCTGCCACATGGACCATAAGAGTATTTTTTATCTAGTGATATTGGCCAGTCGAATTATTAATCCAAGCCTATCAAAATCTTGAATAATGTTAAACTTGTAATTAACAGCTAACCATACAAGAATTACTACACACGTGTTAGTGCAAAAAATATATATGGAGAACATCAATGCATATAAATCTGAAGCACGGACAGCAAAACTCTAGTAAGGAGTAAGGAAACACCATGACCAGTAAATGACACAAAGATTAGAGGTAGAAAAATGGTGGCATCTTCAACATTTTATGGGCCTTCCAGTACCCATTTTGAAAACACTCATGTCTTTACACACCAGCCTCAAAGCGGCGGCAAGATTGGACAATGCAGGAAAGCTAACCCCTTTGTTTGACATCTTATGTGGGGTTAGAAAAGGCTGTGTCCTTGCTCCTCTTTTGTTCAATTTGTACGTTTGTAGCCTGGCAACTGAATTAAACAAAGGACACACCGAGAGTGGAGGAGAGGAACATTACTGTCTTGTCCTTATTGTTGGCTTGCACTCCATTAGCTATACAAAATCTTGTTCATGCCTATGTTAACTATATGGACACGAGATTTGGCAATAAACATAAAGAAATCTAATGTGCAAGAAGGCACACAATCTAAAAGTCTACCCCTCACCCCTCATCTTTGCATTAGGGCAAAAACTGGACTGGGTAAAAAAAAATCACGTATTTAGGGGTGACCTTTAACCGGGTAAACTGGTCAACCATATTGCTGAAACTACACAAAAATGTTCATACCTGTGGGGCACTATATAGATTTGGCCAAGAGATGGGCGGTTGAAGTGTTAAACCTACTTCAGATATCTATCGGGCAAAGCCAATAGCAGCATGCATTTATGGTGCAGATGTATGGGGTTTGTTCCCAGTTCAAACAATCCAGGTTAAAGAAAACAATTTATTGGAGAGCATTTTGGGGGCTATTAGGAGCACCTCTACCTACTTGCTGGATCAAGAACTAAACCTGGATTATGTAATAGATTACATATGCCTAAAACCGGTGTTTTCGGTGAGAATATGGGCACAAACCGAGACTCACATAATGCATGACATTTTACAGGAATTGATGACAGCGGACATCTGCAGAGAAATGAACTGGATGAAAGTATTGAGCGATACATTGGATAGCCTTGGTTTGCCAGGTATCTACCCTCTCCCGGGCACACGTTTCTAGAACTGATATTAACCCAATCAGGTAAAATATATTGAGTACTGAAGGGAGCAGCGCACCCTGATCGAAATGAAGAACTGCTCGGTCCCCAACTATTTTGGCTATGGTTGCAACGGGTGTAATGCTGAATATATATATTGGTTCCATCACAAGCGAATATGGAGTGTCTTCGTCATTTGAGTATTGGCTGCCTTTTATCATTAATGGAGGCTCGCAGTAGTACACATTTTGATCAGAAACAGATTATTCGCTGGCCTTGTAACATGATTTTAATTCGTGATATGGTTCATTTTTTGTTTTTATGTCCATGCTTTTATGAATCAAGAAAAAAGGTTCTTAATACCTTTCCTAAAGGTGTTGCATTGCAAGTAGAGTAAAGAGCTGTTACATTGTATATTTTCCTTACTATCTAAAGATGTAGCAGTGGCCGTCAATATGTTCTTAGGAACTTCTTTGTTGCTTCTTGTGGATATTGCTGTAAAATAGAATGTATCTGCAATTAGATATTTATCATAGATTTTTATTGGATTTTTAATGTATTGAATGTGATGTGATTTTTGTAATGCTATATTGTATGTTGTCTTTAATGGAGCAAAGCTTTGAATTAAAGATTCTAACACTAGAGGTCATCATGTAGAAAAAAAGTGTCGGTCTGGGGCCTTCTTGTTGTCCCATGTATGTGCAGCATGAGCTGAGGCCAGACCCTAATGAAACTAGCTTTAGAACAGAGCAGAAGGTTAAGGTCTGTATAAACCACACATTTACAGTATGTGTATCATGTTTTGAATGCAGTATGACCAGATCAAGTACTCTGCTTAAAATTCTCACTGTCACTGAAGAAAAATAACCCGTTTGGATATGTGATGTCATCAATGATGGCATGTGTGATGTCATCTTTGATGTCCTGGGTGTTAGTCTTTGCAGTGCATGGCAGTGGTGCGAGTTATGGTTGCATAGCTTAACATAACTGGTGAATTTCTTGGGTTTTTCTATTTTACTTGTAACCATAACATCCCTTTAAAAAAAAGTTTTTTCACTGAATTTGATATGTACATATATATCACTGAACAAACTTTCTTAAAGGGATGTTATGGTTAAGTTGCACTATTAACCTATAAAATTCACTGAAAAACGTTGTTAAACGGGACGTTATGGTTATGTTGCAGTAATAAAAACCTACGAAATTCAATGAAAAAATATTAAAGGGACGTAATGGTTACAAGTAAAACCGAAAAACCTCAGAAATTCACCAGTTATGGTAAGCTAAGCAACCATGACTCGTGCCACCATGTGCAATGCTAAAATAAACACCCAGGACCTCAAAGATGACCTCCCAAATGTCATTGATGACATCACATATCTGGGCCACTTGTTTTTGTTCACTGACCTATCTAGGCCAGGTGGTTTTGTTCACTGACAGGCGGAATATTAAAATTCAAAAGGTGCTATATATCTAGACATTAACCTTGTCATATGCTCTTAAAGAACTTTCCTTATGGTTTGGTCTCAGCTCATGATGCACATACATGGGGCAATAAGCGGGCCTCAAACACACAATTCATTTGTATACATGAAGATAAACTTTAATGGTATTAACATTTTCTGATAATGCTGTTTATTTCTTCCTTACTTTAGTTTCCCTGTATGTGCCTCTGATTTGTATGCATTGTGGGTCTTCATATGTATTGTTTGTACTAGCACAAGTGTGTAGTAAGTCTCGAATTGTTAGATAGGTATTTTCTTTTTATTTTTTATAAATGTTTATTGGTTGATTCTTACTCATGCACATAAGTCAAAAGAATAGACTAAACATCCATTTACATTATCACATGCCCTAGTGCACTTCCAACCAAAGAGAGGGGTATTCATCACATTAAAATTTCAACTTGAACACAACACAGACGAAGAAGAAAAATGAAGAATTCAAAGAAAATCAATTCAATCCAAAGAAAATTCAATAAGAAATCAGCTGTCAATTGCTGTTCCTTATTTTTACGCAATTTCCTCTTACGATCCATTATCCACTACTTGTCTTAGTCTTAACATCCAATCGCACCAACCATACTTTAGTTCGCTCATTTAGAAAATATTGCTCTCATTAGCTATTCAGCTGTGCTTTATTGCCCATCGAGAGTCTATTAGTACAAACTCTATCAATTTTAGTTCAGCTATGGTGAGACAATGTCTCTCTCCCATCATTATCCAATCCCACCATTCAACCACAGTAAATTTCATTATTTCTGGAGCGCAAGATTTCAATCTTTCCATACGTAATCCAGTCAATACCCTACAAGAGGTGGCCAAATGAAAAATGGTTTCCACCTTCTCCATAGTTCCACAGTATCTGCATTCAGTTTAATTCGGGCTGATCTTCTTTCGAGCTAACAAAACCTCTTTAGTGGCTAGGATATTAATCCGGCATCTAAGCAGAAGGTCCCTATAATGAGCAGATGGAAACTTTGGGAGATATAGGGAGGGGATAATTAAGGCCTCTTCTTTCTCTGGCTATCAGAGAGCTGAGCCTGTCTCACACCTCCTGTTGCATGTTTCAATCCAATCCATTTGTTTGAATTTCTTTTTTACCATCTGCGGGTTAGAGATAAGATCATCAATCTCAAAACCTTTCTCCAACAAGATTGCCTCAATTCTTTCTCTCCAATTTGTTAACCCCAGATTACCTTTGAAATTCTCCAATTTAAAGATATTAAATGGCTCATCTTGTCTCCTAGCTTACATTTTCTATACAGGGTCAGCGACTTCTACAGCACTAGTGACTCCAATGATTGGAGTCGTAGCTCATGTCGGAGTGTGGTCATCCTTGAAGAATTGGGGCGCCTTAACAGCCTTCGCCAAAACAGTCCCTCCAGCATTGACCAAACCTTCCACTGTAGGCTAAGCATAGCATCAGGTCTATATGCCAAGACTGGAGTGAACCTCTGACTATAGAATGTCATAATCAGAGACCAAGAGTACTTACAATATCTCTGCTTTAGTGCCTTACCTTGGTTGGCTAAGTTCATCGTCTTCAACCTCAGGACTTCAAAATGGGCTTTCTCATATGTGTTTTTGTTAATTGTGACCCCCCAAATATAACATGGTATTTCCCAACTCTAACTTCTGCTTCTTTACATACCAATTACAGCCCTTCTTGGGTCTTCTTGCTTCCGCCGCCATAATTAATATCTTGGATTTTTTTACTTTAATTTAATTGCTCTCCAGGAAGGAATTGAATCAATCCATCCATCTCTGCAGGCCAATTGGGGTAAGGTCCAGGAAGACTAGTTTGTCGGCATAGATAATCCACGGGATCTCCATGCTGTTAACTTCGGGGGAAAGGCTCTAATTCCTCCTTGTTAAGCTCCCAACTCAGAGATATACAGACTAAACAGCAAGGGCCCTAAGGTGCACCCCTGCTTTAGTCGGCAAAATGTTACAATTTTCCCCGTCAGGATGCCAGCCTCATTTAGTCACACCCTCCTAGAGGTGCCAGTATAAAGGGTTCTGATGCCTCCAAGAAGTCATCCGGACAACTCAAATCTCTATTTCCTCCAAAACAGTTCTCGGTTGACAGTTGAGGGCCTGCTTCAGGTCCAAAAAGGCCATATAGACACGGGCCTTCGACTCCAGTGCGTTTTGCTTCGAGGCCCAATATGTATATCTTTTGGCATGTCCACACGCCTTTTATAAACCGGTCTGCCTAGGGTCTATTCTTCCTGTTTGACTGGCCCATAATTCAAGGTCCCTTAACAAAATCGTAGCAAAAAGTTTCCCCAGTGAATCAAGAAGGGGGATTGGTCGATAATTCTGGGGATTGCTCTTCTTGTAAACCGGGACTACGATTGCTTCAGGCCACGTCGGGGGCAGGCATTTTGTCCGCAGGATCTGGTTGAATATTAACTTTGCCAAATGCCCCTCCCCATGCCACTGGGTTGTCCTTCAGCATCTTGTTAGAGATGCCATCTGGGCCAGCTGCCCTAGAGGAGCTTAGCCCTCCTATCAAGAGGACAAGATCATCTTTATCAAGCTCAATGTTCCAACAACCTCTTTCTGGGCCTAAATTGGTCTCCCTCAGAGTCTCTGGGCCTCATTACGAGTCCGGCGGTAGCCCTGCCGGTAAAATCACTAGGCTACCGCCGTACTCGAACATTTTTCCGGTGCCTGGCTCCACAGAAACACCTGGGGGTTACGACCCCGGTGTTCCTGGAAGTCAGGCACCGGAAAAGTGTAAATCCCCATTCCGATTGAGTCCCATTTATTTTAAATGTTTTTTATTGCCATTCTAAACAGTAACTCGTAACAGTTTGAGTTGCAGAATATGTTGTACAATATAATATGCAGTTATTGGTTGCTGATAACAGTTAAACATTTAACAACAACAAACATTGACTGTCTTATAGCCGATTGGAGTCAAATCTGTGCATAGGTTCATTGGGGCCAGAATCTGATTTTGCAACTCTCAGCTTGAGAGGGGACCATCTCGGGTCTTTGTTTCAGAAGCTCTCTTTCCTATCTAGTTCTCTTAAGTAGGTTGATTACACACAGCTCAGAGGGGCTTGTCATCTGCTGGAAGGAACATGTCTGATTAGTGCTCCGATTGAGTCCCATAGGACTCAATGGGGAGGAGGGAAGCACTGGCACTGTTAATAACGGTGCTGGTGCTTCCCGTAAAGTCTGCGGGCGGGTGCCGTCCTGCCGGCGGGACGGCAGCCGCCCCCAGACTCAGTGTGCCGGTCCGGTAACAACGTCTTACCGGCACCGTTGTTACCCGACCGGCATGCTCGTAATGAGGCCCTCTGTGTTTGCAAAAAGGGAAGAGTAATGTGATATCCATGTTGCCTCACTCACTTGCCCAAACAGATTACACACTCTAAACTGGTCTCCATTGTTCAGGATGTCCCAGAGGTTGCAGGTGTTATTTCGGCAAAATGCTTCTAGCATCACCTCTGCATCCCTCAGAGCACTTAATGCTCTAGAGGCTATAAGCCAATTTCTGAACTTCTGTTTGCATTGTTTTATCAGATGAAACATATTTGGGTTTAATGAGGATTTAATCTTCTTACATCTGCTCTCAGTTCCTTCCTTTTATTAGCCACCTTGGGTCATAGACGTGTTTAGCACTGATTTCACTTGTTTTTCTTAAATTTGGTGATTACATATTCTTTAAGCATCTATCCATTTTCGTATAGAGACCAGTCATGTCAATTTCTTTCCTACCTACTTTTATTTGATTTTTCGCCATATTGACCTCTACCTGTGCCATACATTTTATTGTATTAGTTGTTTTTAGTTTGATCAACAAACCTTTACAACATATGCAACAATCTTTCTTCATTTTAACATTAAAATGCAATATTCATCATCTTATAAATCATTAAAATACATTACAAACATACATTAAAATATCTATATGTATCACTGACAAAGCATTCATATTACCAACATATGTTCTACCCTGTCATACAAATTTAGTTTTGTTAAAAAACGAGAAAAGAAAGAAAGAGAAAAAGAGATAATTTTCTTTGATGTAAACAGTTGAACTCTGTCCTAAATTTTTGGCATATTTCACCTATACACTTTGTTTCATCCTTTACCGTCCACCCTCAAATTTACCATTCATTGGTCAAATACTCCATCATTTGCCTCAGACAAAATCACACGTTTTTGGAGAGTTCTTCATTAATAATTATCAACAGTTTTGACAGCGCTAAAATAACCTTTACAGTTTTTCCCCACATACATGTGATCCAGTACATTCTCTGGCAGTCTGTTGTGCCTATTTGATCTATTCCAAGAATTTGTATACGCAACTGTTCAAAATGGGGACAAAAAAATCACCAAGTGTTTAGTTGTCTCTTTCTGGTCTTCTATTACAGAATCTACAATTCATCTTGTCATCCAAGTTGGTTTTAGGGTACCATTTCTTGATTCTCTCGTAGGTAGGTGTTTGATTCAACTTAAACCTTAAATAGTTTTCCCGCAATTTGTTGCATGGGAATTGCGCTATGTACAACTGCCGCGGCAAGCGCTTCGTTGTAAATTTTGCAATTTCCCTATAGGATGAGAGTTCAGATATACAATCAATGGTTTTACACCAATCAAATTCAAATGTTCTTTTTTTTTTTACGTAAGTTACCTAAATTTTAGATCTTCCGTTTAAGCTCCATTTCAGTTAGTAAAGCTACCATTCTATCATAGTATTTGCTAAATGAGAGAAGATTTTGCTCTTTATCATTCTTCCCAAGTCTTCATATAAATAGTTTGGGGGAGGGAAGAGCGTTTTGGCCAAGTTAGAATAGGAGCGCCACTGGAATCTTGCCGATAGGGAAGATAAACCTAGCTCATGTCGAATAATTGCATTGGGCAATGATTTGGCCAGTCTGAGCGTTGACTTCCATAATCCACCTTGTATTGAGTCCAGGACTTTATCAATCGGCGTTAGGCAAGTGTCTAAACCATACAAGAGAATTGCCTCTACCGTTACGGTGTAAAACTCAATCACAGGTACTAGGGAGTATTTACGGTATTTGGTATACACAATAAGCATCTGAGTTGCTAAAGATTTCACCTGTTTATTAAATTCATGTCTCCCCATTTTCAGTGAATTTGAATCAACCAATTCAAACCCTAAGTATTTAATCGATACAGCACAGGGTATGGTTATTCCATCGATATTCCACCTCTGCCATGGAATTTATTTATTTTTAATTTTGAAAAATGATAATCCTAGATTTATTAACGTTGAACTGTAAGTTATGCACCTTAGAATATTGGGCAAACAATGCCAACTTTGCTTGCAGCCCAAATGGAGTTCGATCAAAAATCAAGATATCATCTGCGAAGGTAAGCCAGTTCATTTTCAGGTGACCCAACCATGCCGGAAAGTTGAGGTTCTGTGCCCAAATCTCATCAATGTCACAGATGTAGGTTAAACAGGGTTGTTGCGAGGTTCCAACCCTGTTTAACCCCCATCTCCGTAGTTTTTAGTCCCGTGGTAGCTCCTGCATTCACTCTTACCGGGTATGTAGTATTTAGATGTAATTTTGCAATGAGTGAAATTAAGTAAGCAGGAATACCCAATTGGCCCATCTTTTCCCATAACAGCCAAACGCAGCAGTAAGGTCGACTAAGGCCATATATAAAAGGCCCACATTGGTTATTTTTGATTTGGCAAGCAGATGAGCCAATATGGTCGCATTCAATGTGGTGCCCATTTGGGATCGAAAACCAATTTGAAACCGTGAATAAATGTTATTGCGTTTAATGTGTGCTTGAAGTTGAAGTTCTTTCAATTGGATGATTGAAAATACTTGGGCAGCAGCATCCAATAGTGCAATTGGCCGAATGTTATTGGGGTCTGTTAACCACCCTTTTTTATATATCTGCACTACAATTGAATATAACCATGAGGGAGGTTTCAGAGAAGTTAAAACGATATTATCAAATTGCATTTTTAGAATAGACGCCCAAAGCTGGGGGGTGCGCTTCAGCACACAAGGTGGTATTCCATCGGGCAAGCTTCTTTAGAATAATTCAGCGATTTAATTGCTAATTCAACATTCTCTGGTGAGCACATCGGTGTCCCACTAGTCAACACCATTGAATGATATATACTTGACTTAGAGAAGGAGCTCGATAACTTGAATTTTGAGGTGAAAAACTGTATGCATACCTCTGCAGAAATGTGGGTTGTTAGAACATTACACATTTTCTGCACATCAGCCCTGAGCATAGCCCATGTGAATCGCCTATCATTGCGACAAAGGTTGGCAATCATCTTTTGATTATGTATTGTATATGTATCATTTAAAGTTTAAGCATTTGTTACGAAGAGCATTACAAAGAGCTTTCTTTTTCGTAAGAAACTGCCTGCGATAGATCACTAGCTTTTAATTTTCTTACTTCCTGATTTTTTTAGGTGCTTTGCCATTTGTATTTCTCTACTATAATGATGATGATGGGTTTTGTCCATTTTTTTATCCTGCATGTTTGCCACCGTAACCATTGACATATGAATTATCGACATATTTCTTTCAACCCTCGTTTGTAGTGAGTGAAATTGCAGGTGTGAATTATCATCTTTGGTCATATTGTCCCCAATCAAGGTGTTAAGTTTGTCACATAGATGGGTGCTCCAACTAAGTGATGCCCGGGCGATCGCCTTCCAGAAAGAGTTGGCTCCTTTCTCTCATCAATTTCAAGACATTAAGTTGCAGAGACAACCAAATCATGAAGTGATCACTTCCCCCAGGTTCCATTATTCCAACCACGCTGCATTGTCCCAGCAGGTTCAGTGATGCTGCAAAGAAGTCAATACACAAATATTTCAATTCCCCTCCTCCAGGTAAACTGTGGAGTGGAGGGGTCGAGTTTCGCAAATACGATGTCCCAGTTGAAAAAATATTGTGCCCATCGTTGCCCTCTCAAACTAGCCTGAGAGAGGTTATGTGTTTCCAAATCTGTTGGTGAGTTAACATTTGCGCAGCATGCGCTTAAGTCTCCTATAAGTATTTTACAATCCGGATCTTGAGATCAGACCTCTTCCAGGATCTTTGTTATGCCATTAAGCATTGTTTCGAGTTTTAACTGAACCGGGTTATGATATATTGAGATAATTATATTTGTAGTGTGAGAGTCATCACCAAAGGATACTAATATTGCTAGTATAGATGTGGAAAAGAGTACCAACTTTATATTTGTCGCAAGATTCGTATTTACGAATATTGCAAGGCCCCCATAGGGTCTCCCATATTCTTCTCGCATCGCCGCATGGAACACAGAAAAACCCTGGATTTGAAACTTGTGTTTACACAGTCTCCTGACAAAATATAATGTCAAAGGATTTGTAAGGGTTGGTGTTTTTAGCCCATGTGAGAATATTATCAAACGCACATGAGTTCCATGAGGCGATTTGTATAAGAGATTTGCTACTATGTGGGAGCCATCTTCTCAGTTGGATTCAAGGTAATTGCGTCAAGTGCTTAGGAAGTGCACCGGCTGTGATTCCTGTTTCTCGCTGCCTTGCTGCTTTCTTCTTGTCCGTGTTAGGGACCAGCTGTATGCGCAAGAGGAAGCCCTATTCATCGCAGTGCTGCGAAACATTGGACCTTTAACTTTGGGTAATTGTCACTGCCATTGGGGACGCTTGTGTACCTTGGGGACGCTGTGGATACGGTGCAGCTTGGATCTGCACTTATTGAAAAACTTAACATTTGTTTTCTTTTTACTAGGACGTGTTTTCCGTGACGTGCTTTGGCCGCGCCCACTCCTACCCAGAAGCCTCCTTATCAGCCGGCTGTATGAACCTCTTTGAAGTTATTATTCCCTTGTCATTATTATTGAATGAGGGTGTTTAAAACGGTGCTATTACACGTTCTTATTCTGTGGGTTAATCCCAGACAACGACATTCACTTAGACTTAATGCCGGAGTTCACAGGCAAGGAAATTGTTTAAATGTGATGTACTGATAATCGCACACTATCAGAATTGATTTGCATACTCCAATTCGGATAGTGTTGGTTGGTGACCCCTAACGACAAAGCCACGGTAAATTGCACACAAAAAAAGTAAAAACGCTGTTTCCTGTGCTGAGCGTGCGATTGTATAGCCTGTAATGCCATCTAAATTGAGAAGTGGCCGAGTAGTGGAAATTCCTACACAGAACTACTCTGATTCAGTCAACACTGAGACGATCGTTAAAAATGGAATAAAACAAATGAAAAAAATCGTAGGCAATTTGAGTGAAGAGACTATTAACACCGAAGCCCACGTGAATGTAAATTCTGGCAATTTCCCTCCTGCTTCAAATAGTAATATCTGCATGAGGTAGCTTTTGCTTATGGTCAAGCACAAGGTGAGGTACGACCAAAATGGGAACATCGGTGCAAATACCTAATAAATCAGACGGTATAGATTTGCAATATGCTCCTATAAAAGGTTTCTTGAGCATTCGAGATAATGGGTATTCCACCTCTCTGGCTGATAATGGGGAGTAATTGCGGGGGCCTTCCTTTGATACATCAATCTTAGCCCCTGCAGTGATGGCAGGCCTAGAAAAACATGTGAGACTCTCTGTGGGTCCCTCCACGCCTGTCACTGCTCCGGCCGGGAAGATTGCAAATGTAGATGTCCACTATATAGAGGTGGACACTACTGCTGACATGAATCCATTTCCCATCATTCCTCCTTTGGATGAATCATTAACAGTAGGGCCGCCAAGAAGGCAATTCAAATGTGGACAGCATAATGATGAAAACCCAGTCCCTCTACATATTGATCAAAGCTGTGCCATAATTTCATGAAGGCCCTGATCTCCACAGCCCACTAGGGAGATGGACACCAGGTCGTGATCGCTTAAAATTTGTTCATAATCTCAAATCCGGTGACCCAAGTCACCAGCTCCCTCGACATAAAACAATAATCCAAGCAAGATCTATAATCGCCTTGGTCCCATGTACAGGCTCCTGGAATATCACCCGTTGTCTGGCCATTTAGCATTTGTAAACAACAAGCCGCACTATGCTGAACCCAATCCAGGGCTCGACCCTCTAGATCACATTCTTCATTAGGCAGACCACTATCATCTAATAAAGAAACATTAAGGTCCTTACATATGATGATATTCATAGGCTCGTCTGCAAACAGTATCTGGTCAATCGCACTCATTGCCATTTTTACAAAGCTTAATTTTTTGCACATGTTAACCCTCCAATATACCTTCAGCAAGGCAAAGAGATGATTCCTTTTCGCAGTTTCTTGCTGGAGTTTTAGAATTTGTATATATGGGCTAACATTTTCTGTACTCAACACCATAATGCCCCTGTCCACTATGATGAGAGAAATTGGGGAGCTGAATATGGTCTGCCTAGGATACCCTTGCCAGCAGGATTTAAAAAGGGTTCGTAGCCATCGCCGGCTGGTGTCACTCTGAGCCAAGTTTCCTGCAGACACAGGATATCAAACTGGCCCATTTCCTTAAGCTTTTTATTAAACAGGGGTTTAAAACCCTGTGTGTTCCAAAAGCCAATGTGCAGGTCGGCTTTCCCATCACTTGATCTCCCGTTTCAGTGACTGGAACAGGGGATAACGACCCGGCAGCCAAGTTATCGGCCCAAGCAAAGCGAGGGCGAATAATGAGGGCTCCAGATTGATATCCCCCATTCCAACCCATGCAATGGGGGATGAAGGCCATTAGCACCCCGGGAACCCGGGGTGCTAAAAAAAAGGATTTTCCAAAATGGCCACCATGGAAAGGGAAGGTGGGGCTCTGTACAGAGCCCCTCTACCCTTTCCATGGCATCCTGCAGAAGGCAAAGAGAACCCTATGACCATATTACCACAAGCACATTTTTTCCCCTTTCAAACCTATGCCGCTTTCATAAAACTTTACCACATAGCCGGTCCCAGGTGGACATGGCCACTTTAACCCCATTTGTCGTCCCTCGTGGTCATGGCCTGTAGCCAGATTGTCAGGGTCATGACCTTATGCCATGACCGGACAATCTGGCCACTGCCCATGGCCACAGGCTATACCTCAGTCACCAAAGGTATATAACTACTTTTTTGTACCTATTTTATGACACTTGTTAAAAAATAAAACACAGCCATATTTGCAAAACCATGCTTTAAGGTCCTCGCCAATGCTCTTTACCCGAGTTTCCTGGAAATCTGCCCATGTTTTATTTTTTTTAAAGTGTCAAAATGTATGTACATGCAATAGTCATATAACTTAGTCCCCACTTGACAAAATCCATTCAGGATTACACAAACATTCAAGGGGAAGTGAGTCCGCGGACCGAACCCAGATATCACCAACTTCTTTTTACCAAATTTTGGCCAGTTTAAAAAAAAATAAATGACTGGACGGCTTCACACCAAATTCACAAAAGCACGCTTTCGGGACCAAACCGCCGCTCCTTCTGAAAGTTTCGTGAAAATCTGTCCAGTGGTTTGGGCTGTAGACATGAGCAAAACATTTTTTCCATTGCGTCTATGGAAAAAACTGAAATATTGGGACCCACACTGTAACTTTGCCCCCCCTCTTGACAAAACCTCACTAAACTTCACAGAATCAATCTGACAGACCCATATACTTATTTTACAAAGTTTGGTAAGGATTCGTCTTGTGGGGGGTGGGGGGTGGAGGGGGCAAAGTTATAAGCCGCCCAAACAGTGCTCTTCCTATGGGTTGACACTGAACCATAACTACAGGGCCGCTAACACAGGCCCTGTAATAAATATATTTCTGAGGCTTGTGGAATCTGCTTAGATCACATGCTATGCATAGGCTGACATCTCGTGGAAGCTGCAGAGTATTACAGTTGTTGTTTTCGAAACTCAGAAAGGTACGTCGACGGGGCGTGCCAGTAATACTATCCCTAGTGTGACGTCTACTGTACCCATGGTGCTTCACGCGTCGAGGTCCCTCAGTTTGGTTTTATCCGCCATCATTGTCGTATGCTGAAACCGGAGTTCCTTCTGACTATCGCCATTTTGTGAATAATAATTAGAGCTAGTTACTCTTACTGTCCTTTCTTAGCCGTTCCCCTTCAATACCTTCGGCGACAGCTTCAAGGACTACCTTCGTCGACTTCAGAATTCACCTCAACAAACTTTTCCAGATGGCCTCGGAAGGCCGCCTCGGGCCTCATAGCAGGGAGAGTGGGGGGTGGTTGCATTTCTTAGTTCGCTAAGAGAATCCATATTTCCCCTTCTTCCCACTTTATTCGCCAAGCTGCCTTTCCCACACAAAATGGAATAGCCACCATTTAAATGTTGTCCTCCTTACAATGGAAAATTTCCCTGGAAGGACTTGCACCAGGTGTGCAACCTTCTTCTTCCAAGGGACCATAACAAGGGCCACTGCAAATCTTGAAAGCTCTTTAAGCCCAAGACCTTAAAGGACCGAAAAACGAAACGCTGGGCCCACCACGCCATGCAGGCCGAGGCCGCCATGGAAGTTGAGGGTGCCTCCAGTGACATCAGCATCTGTGTCGAACGGGATCCGTTGGATGCCTGCGTGCAAGCTCCCAACCCCATCAGGCAGGCCGGCATCTCTGTTACAGGGACACCCAGCGGAATTGGCACAGACAAACTTCTACAGCATGGGGTCTGGCATGGATTCACATGCTCATGAATATTCCCCGTCGTCAGGCTGGGAATCCTCGGTAAAGAAAAAATCAGTATCGGTTTCGTTTCTGATCTGTCTTTCTTAGTAGTAACCAATCACTGGTCTCTGGGTCATACTGCCCCCAGCCAATGACTGCCCTCTCCCTAAGCCCCGCCCCTGGCAGCCATCCTCAGATTTTTACCGCACATTCAAGTGTTGGGAGACCTTGTGCTATAGCTCTCAAGCTTTTTCTGCGTTTTGCACTTTTTCAAAGAGATTTATCTAATTTTTCGGTTTAATCGAGCCTCAAGCTCCACCGTTTCTATTTCCGATCAACGGGGACCTGTTTCAGATTTATCTACGCCCCTCAAGGGTGAAGTTTTCGTCGAGTTACGCTTCTTGGAGGATTCCAGAAGTTTCTGAGGCCTACCTCGTGGACGAGAAGAACATAGCCCACGAGAAGGGAAGCTCAACTCCCGGCAAACTGTTCAGGATCTGCCCTGGATGCAACCTTCAATATGTGTTCAAGGAGGACAAGCTTTCGAAATGCCTTTACTGCCTCCACGAGGACAAAACGCACGTGGAGAAGGACTGTGCGTTTTGCATGAACATGTCAGATCGGACTATGAGTGATCGCCGGACCCGTCTCTCCAACTGGCTAGAAGGCAAGAGCCCAGCAGGGGAGAAGAAGTCGTCCGAGTGGTCTTCTAAGTCCTGTGAGGACGCCCTGGCGACAGGGGCCCAATAGAAGGGAAAGCACCGCGAGCCTGCGGGCACTGGGAGCGCCGAACGGTCGGGCTCCTCGGCTGCCAGGCAGAGCACACCTTCACCGACGTCATCAACCGCGAGCCAACGCTCTGGCTCGGGGAAGAGAAAATCCGAGAACCCGGCTAAGCTTCTGGAGAGGCCCCTGTCGATCTCGAAGCAACCGGCCGAGCGGGAGCGAGGCGGTGACTCTCCCCCTAAGGGGAAGGCCTCAAGCGCGCCCAAGGTGGTGAAGGCCTTGATTCACCCTGCTAAGGCCTCTATCGAAGGAGTCGCTGCGGCCCTAGCGAAGCCTTTGGAGGCTATCCCAGTGGAGACTACCTTGGGGCCCAGATTTTCCCTCCCTCCGCAGAGGGAATCCTCTTTTAAGCCCATCGAGAAGACCCCTGTGAAGACCCCGGTGGAAAAAGAGGGGGGGTGGACGGTGGCCGTTACGGACACGGACACAACCTCTCAGGAGGAACTGACCGAGAATTTGGAAGAGGCCCAGCCCCACGGGAGGGGGACGACAACGAGGTTCCCGTGGAGGAACAACCGTTGCTCCCGGCACGCCCGTCGCAACCCGAGCTTCAGGACAACTCGGCGGCCATTTTGACGGCAATCGAAGCCTTATGCACAGAGATGAGGACGAGACTGCCCCTAACCCCGATGGACGACCCAGCTGTACCGGGTCCGTCAGGAAGCCCTCCGAACAAGAGGAGAATTCATCCAGTGCCCCTTCAGCCCTCACGGCCTTCTCAACCTTTGTCGCCTTCCCCGATCCCGAGGGACGACACAGGAACAGACACGGCCACGATGGGGACGGATGATGACGACGGTGGTGATGACGGGACTGGCCTCCTGTCTCCGATTCCTCGGACGTCCCCGCCGGACGAGATTGGCTCCTTCCACGCCATGATTGCCAGGGCATCTGAGCTTATTCAGCTCTGCCCTGAGTAGAAGGAAGGCTTCCTCTACCAACGGCGCGAGGCCAAGAGGAAGATGGTCCTCGCGGTGCCGTTGCTGGATGACATCTGGGACGAGGGACTTGCCCTCCTCAAGAACCCATCCACAACACCTGCCAAGAGGGTGTATTGCTCTCCCCCGAAAAGTGCACGTTACAACCATAAATCACCAATGCAATTATAGAGCAAATACTTCAACCCATAAACAGACAGACGCAATAACTCGCAGCCATGCACTCTTGGAAGATAATCAGCTCTTTACGGCTATTTATTCAAAGATTACAAGTACATAGAAATAACTCATAAAATAATAAGGACATAAACCACAGAAGAAGTAAAGAAGTCAAAATGAAATGCATCACCGTGAGCGTAATAGAATTCCTCATCTCGTCCAGAAGCGGCTGGAAGACCCCGGGAACAGCCAGGCCGAGAGTACCACAGCTCACAGGAAGGCCAGACGGAGCGTCCTTCTCTGGCTGAAGTCTCACCTGACCCCCTCTGGGTTTCCGCATATATACACACTCCACAATGGGGAGTTAATTCTCGAACATTCTGGAAATTGCACCTGCGCAGTTGAGGAATAGCCGTCGGTTGCCAGCTGGGTCAATCGAGAGCTCCCCTCAAGGACCGCAGTGCCTCCCTTCTCTAAAAACATGCTCCACAGAGAACAGTAGCAAGCCATAACAACGTTACCTTTCCCAGCAGAAATGGCATTGACCGCATACCAGGTTTGGAAAAGCATGTTTGTCTCAGCAATGTGAATCTAGCACTCGGCAAAATGTGTGCAGCCTTTCACTGCGGTGTGAAGTAAATATCCAACATGGCTCTGAGCGCTACCAGAATGCATTGCGTACCCGCGCCATTTTGAATCGAGCATGAATCAAGCATAACAATTCCACCCTTTGGATATTTATCTTCCGTAGCCAGGTGGCACTGGAACTGGTCTCTGAAACCTACGAAAGATTAAAACTAAATTGGGAACACATTGAAGACAACAACACGCAATTATAATAGACAGTATAATAAAAATGCAAGCAAAAATGTAATGTAGTGTACCCCCAATATCAGGTATCCATGAAAATAACCAATCCCAGTTTCTGTTACGATCTTGAGACACTTGAGAAATGAGATCCCTCAAACCTCGAATATGACTTTCAATAGATTGTGAGTGGTAACTTAAATTGAAATAACACATACCTTCAAAGGCATTACACCCTAAATTATGTTTTAGCAATAGGTAATCAACAGCAGCTCTGTTCTGCAAAGTTGCTTTTCTAATAACTTGACGGTCAAGGAGTAATTCTTCTAAAGCCTGCAAAGTATGATTAAGACTTTTAATTACTAAACACGCTAATTTCATCAAAGATTTGTAACCTCCAGCAGCTAAACCCCAAACACCTACTAATGAAAGGGTTAATGCTAGAATGTCAGCTTTTGATAACAAATTTACATGTGAATCACAGTGAGGAGATAGCCCTACAGATCCGAAAGTTACCTTTTACCTCAAGTTATCGCTGAGTGTAAAGGAAACATCATTAGTCCTAATCGAGTCAAAGCACATGGACCTCCAGAAATGTTAGCTGGAATATAAGTATATGTAATGTTACCAAATGAAAAGAGCCATCCTGTTGGAAGTTTCACATGATTCAAATGACTAGCAGTTATCACTGTATGATTGCAAGACATAGTGTTATTTACACTGGTGCATTTGCGTGACATTCGCGAACATAGTCTCCTCTCGAACATATTGTGATTGTACTGATTGGTCAACTCTATTTGTCGGCATTTGCCAATTTCTTGCGCCTTGCACATCATAATGTAACGCACATCACCTTGGGTTATATTGTACGTAATAACACGTGTCAAATTTCTCCATTTCTTGTCAGTCTCTTGGCAGAACCGACAATATTCATTAACTGAAAAAGATTGTCTAATGTCTGAGTCTTGAACTAAAGAATTGTGGTGTGTGACGCTGAAGATATGCTTTAAAATCGGAACAGGCGTCGGCACCGCTACTAAACACGTAGTCAATAAAGCTTCAGCATTGGGCACATCAGTAAGACAGAAGTGTGATATGTTCAGTACTTGCTGTGCCAGATATATCCACATATTCTCTTCTTGGGTGATCATAGGAGAGTGCTTCCTCCTTCCTACAAGGGTCTCCTGCACGGTTGGCATCAAGGTTGTTTTCACTTGCTCCTGATGTGTTTGTCGCATTTCATGGATCTACGTATTCGGTCTGGCGGGCTTTTCGGCACTGGCATAGGGCTGCTTGGGGACAACATTATTCATCACTATCAGTATCCCCTTGATCACTGGCACAGATGTGACGTTTGTCGCTGGTAACAGAAGATCGCTTGATTCGCCCAAATGGAGTCCATTTAGTGCCACAGTTACACTAACCAAACCCAGGATCTACAAAGCAAACCCAGAAATGAGATATCAGTGTTGCACATCACTCTCTCAGGTAACATTTGTCTGCGGGTACATATTGCCATTTCTTTCTACCAGGCTCCATTACTAAAACCACTTGATATTTGCCTGATGCAATGACATCTGCTGGCACTGGTGGGCCACTTGGCTTTTCCACCCACACCTTTGCATCCGGTACCATACTGTCTGAAGAGCCAAAACCGCGATCCCCACGGGTAGTTAATACTGTAGGAGGCTCCCCTTTCTTAATCATGGACAATTTAATGGGAATGACTATCAATTGGGCCACTCGATCACCCTTGTGGATTGATAACAATTGATTCCCCACTATTCATTAGGATGACTTTAATCTCGCCTTGGTAATCAGCATCAGTTACCCCTCCCAATACTTGAACTCCCTTCAATGCTAGGCTAGATCTAGGGGCAATCCATCCCATATGCTCTGGTGGAATCTGTACTCCAATTCCAGTTTCAATGACAACTATTCCTCTTGGATCTAATCTGATTTCTTCATTGGAATGCAAGTCTACCCCTGCTGACTCTGGAGTTGCTCGATAGGGAGCTAAAGAACCTGGCATAACTTCCCAGTATAACAATGTTTCTCTGACTGAATTGGGTTGAACCTGTAAAGTAGGAGTCATTGATCGCATCAAAGGAGTTTCATGTTCATACACCGGCCTATTGTTTAACACTTGCACTGCATCAAACACACGATCACACCAGCCTGCCAAACTGCCGTCTCCAGATTTGCGCAAGTGTTCTTTCAGTAATCCATTCATTCGTTCAATTAGCCCTGCCGCAGCTGAATGGTAGGGAACGTGGTAGACCCACTCAATGCTCTTTTCCTGACAAAATTCTTGGACTAATTTGTCTTTGAAATGTGACCCATTGTCACTTTGAATCTGCAAAGGCACTCCATAATGTAATATGATCTGATCTAACAACCTGATGGTGTTCAATTGGGTTGCACGTTTGCACAGCAAAACCATCAAATATCCCGAGTATGTATCCACAATAGTGCATGCATACTGACAACCTCTGCTATTTGGCATAGGACCGATATAATCAATCTGCCAAATTTGACCTGGTAATTTTCCTCTTTTCAATGTGCCTCGAACAATCTGAGGTGTAGGTCTATGCAATTGGTGTTGGCACACAGGACATTGCAAAATGATTGTTTTCATGATTTCTAAGGGAAGACTGATGCCTTGAGCTTGTGCCCACCTGAAAGTAGCCTTTTCTCCAAGGTGCCCACTTTTCTGATGGGCCCATTTGGCCAAACCCTCCATCGTCTTCCCGAGCCTCTGCATCCACTGTCGCAATCTTGGTGTGTTCGTCTGCAACAGAATTAAACCAACATTCTAATGAATCTGTGGCACAATGCACGTCCACATGATATACAGTGACTTCACTTTGTAACAACATTTCTGCAATATCTTGCCACAGTTCCTTTCCCCACAACTCTTTTGAATGTATCTTCCATCCATTCTTTTGCCATGTCGGCAACCACACTGACCATCCATTCGCCACTGACCATGAATTTGTGTACACATGACATTGACCTGGGGTCTCTTGTTTCAATGCTTGGTAAACTGCATAAAGTTCTGTGAACTGACTGCTCTTCCCTTTCCCTGTCGTTGTCAACATCTTTTTTGTTTTGGGATTGTACGACACTGCTTTCCAGTACCGCTCAGTTCCCACGTATCGAGCTGAACCATCCGTGAACCAAGCATGCTCTGTTTGCTCCACGGTCAAATCACTGTAAGGGACTCCCCATTTCACGGGAGACTCACGTTTTTCAGGCACCTCCGGTGGTATATAATCTAAGGGCGGTATGTTTGCTACTTGCTCATGTAATTTTGCCACTCCACCCTTTCCTGATTTGGCTCTGTCTTGAATATACCATTTCCACTTAATTATGCTGGCTTCTTGAGCATGTCCTATACGATGAGTTTTAGGAGAGCTCAGTACCCACTGCATGATTGGTATTTCAGGTCGCATAAATACATCATGACCCACCGTCATCTGCTCAGTATCAACAAGAGCCCAATAACATGGCAACAATTGCTTCTCAAACGGAGTATGAGTTACCGGCATCGGGCAACTTACGACTCCAAAACCCTAATGGCACACGTTTCCTGTCTTGTTTCTGCCACACACTCCAGTTAGCATAATTGTCTTGCACAGAAACATTTAATTCCACTTCGCCTTCCTTCAAGGGCCATAAATCAAGCCTGCACCGTGTCTTTCACCATCTCAAAGGCTCTCTGCTGCTCTTCCCCCCCCACTGAAACTCATATTTCTTTCGTGTCACCTTGTAGAGGGGGGGGCCATTATCTGCCCTAAATGTGGAATGTGCTGTCCCCAAAACCCAAACAGTTCTATGAACTGTTGAGCTTGCTTTTTGTTCGTTGGAGTGGTGAATTCAAGTATTTTCTGTCGTGCTTTTGGCACCATTTCTCGATGCCCATGATGCCACTGAATCCCTAGAAATATTACTATTTCAGCTGGACCTTGAATTTTACTCGGATTAATCTCCCACCCTTCCTTTTTCAATCCTTCCATAAGGACATCTAGCTGACTTTGCACGCTGTGCTCATCCTTGCCCTGGATCAAAATATCAATGTAATGAGAGATTTGTATGTCAGCTTTGCACGGTATCTTGTCTAAGTGCTCTGCCACCAGCCGGTGAAAGTCGGTCTGTGCATGTACCCCATGGGTAGTCTCGTGAAAGTGTACTGACGTCCACCCCACGTAAATGCAAACTGTTCTTGACACTCGTCAGCAATTGGCACGGAGAAAAATGCATTAGCTAAATCGATCACTGCATACCAAGTCCCCTCAAACTTTTGGACATTTTCGGTCAATGTAATAGCATCTGGGACTGTGGGCACTAAGGGAGGAGTATGTTTATTCAACTCCCTGTAATCCACAGTCATCCTCCACGACCCATCTCCCTTTTTAATAGGCCGGAGCGGATTGTTCCATGAGGTGGTAATAAGGCGTAATACACCCACCTCCACGTACTTTTTAATCGTGTCTGAGATTTCCTTGTGCCCCCCAGGAATGCGGTATTGTTTCATAGCTACCCGCTTGGTTGCCACTGGCACTTGCACTGGGGGCATCTTCAATTTGCCTACCGTAATGGGGGTACAAATCAATGCACTCACCCCAAACTGGTACGTTTTACCGCCAAGTCCCAAGGTTAGCCCTTCCAAAATGTCAAAGCCAATTATATACTCGGGTATAGGGACAATCAACACTTGGTATTTCTGCCTCTTTAAATTGCCTATTTTCATCTCCACTCGCGTTTGTACTGCGGGGGTCTCCTTTCCCCCTAAATCTGTAATCGTAAACGGTTTGCCTTTAAATCGTGTCGGATTACCATGAATTAAAGAGGCCTCCGCCCCGGTGTCTATCAATGCTCGCACCCCTTGTGTATTTCCTGGCCCCCAAAAAATCTTAACATCAACATGAGACCGCCTATCCACCTTTATGCGGGCAGACGCTGCCGGAGCTTTGCCGAAGCCCTAGTCAAACTTCGAATGAGTGTGACTCAACTCCGCCTCCAACATCGCACTCACCACCTTTCTCAAATCAGCGTATGTCGGCTGGTACGGGGAAGGTGTCCCCATAGACCCTTCGTCTTGTTCTTCCACAGGGGGAGCAGAAGGTGAGGTGTCCCCTTGTGGCGTGGAGACTACTTGCTTCTTAACCTGTTTATAGCACTCTTTTGCTGCAAGTCCTCGTTTTTTGTATAATTCATACATTGCTCTGGTTTCGATGCCATCAATTTCTTCATGTGGCACACCATCTTTTAACAAAGCCAAAAACATGTCTTTTCGGGACACTCGGGAGTCTCTGCTATCTTGCCGCCTGCCTTCAGTTCTCCTCTCACTACGCCCCTCTCTCTCCCATGGCTTGTTATTGCTCTTATCCCACTCTCCCAAATCTGCAAGTTGCCGAATGGCATCTGGTACCTCATCAGTAGCCTTGCCGGTCATGCCTACGAGCAAAGTCATAATGACACTTTTGTATGCGGGTGGCGCATTTCTAATCAGCATGTTTCGAGTTGAAACTGAGAGCGGCACGGCTCCCATGTGATCAGGAGCATCTATGTGAATTGCCTCTTTCATAGCATGCTCTCTGACTTTTTGAATGGCTTCTCTCAACGTATACCACTTTGTTTCTTCACTAGGCCAATCTGTGGTAATAGGGTATTTACGGTTACATGCTTGGGCTATCAGGTGCAACAAAGACACCTGCGTATCTTGACCATTTGCGTCAGGGGGCGGTCCTGCTCTTAAGACCTCCTGTACATTGGTGTCAATTGACAGGGGTAAAAAATGCGGTGAATCCGTAGAATCTACCAACAACCCTGCAGCACCCCCGTCTAGCAATCTCACCATCCATGTCAATAAAGCTTTCCCTGATTTTTGCCTCAAACGGGTAATAATCTCCCCAACCTCCTGTTGCGTGTAATCTTCAAAAGTGCTTAAATCCACCATACCACCACCAGGATTCAGCGGGTGTGGTCCGGCTCACCGCCTTCTAACAGGCTTCGCCGCCACTGTTTTCTGTTTTGCCTCTGGTTTGGGGTCAGACTCTTCTGCAGAACTACTTTCTAGACTAATCGAATCAAAAATTTCACCATCCCATTTGTCCTGATCCCAGTCTACGCCAGCGGTAGCGATTACAGTTGCCACCTTTCTTTTGTTGACCCCTCCCCATGTTTTCCTATACTTATATCGAGCTACTCTGACTGCTGCCGTCTCGGCCACCGCCTGATATGTGTCGGCCTTATCTTTAAACAGTTTCATTTGAATCTGCTGCATTAGCGCAGTCTGCCGTTCTGCAGCTAGCTCTCTCTCTAATCGCAAAACCTCATTTTTCATGTCCACCCTCATCTGATGTATTTTCCTATAAGCATGCAAAAGAACCCAACCTCTCCTGCCTAATGCCGTACATTCTTTACCACGTTCTACTGGAACTTGTTGCAAGCATACAATTACATCAGTCGGATCGGCATCCCCCAATCCCTGATCCCAAGTTTCACTGAAACCGTCACCACATGCCCACGCTTGAGCCAACTTATCATACGGACTCTTAGTCCAACCTGGAATAACAACATCAGAACAGTCACCGCCAGCGGTAACGTTCTTCTTCTTGAACAATCTATTCATTATCGCAAGCAAAGCAAAACCTCGTTGAATCTATATATTTTCTTCTCCACACTGCAATCGCTCCCACAGGCCCTCAAACAGTTACAACAACGAGAAAGGGGGAAAAAAAACTTCACTATTCAAAAACTTCACTTACACGACAGACAACCAAATCCTGACTACGTTTCAACAGATTCTTGGATGCACGGAGCAACTCATCACGTACATCCTGTTCGTGATGCCAAAAATGTACTGCTCTCCCCCGAAAAAAAGTGCACGAAACAACCATAAATCATCAATGCAATTATAGAGCAAATACTTTGAACCATAAACGGCCAGACGCAATAACTCACAGCCACGCACTCTTAGAAGATAATCAGCTCTTTAAGGCTATTTATTCAAAGATTACAAGTACACAGAAATAACTCACAGAAGAAGTAAAGGAGTCAAAAAGAAATACATCACCGTGAGCATAACAGAATTCCTCATCTCGTCCAGAAGCGGCTGGATGACCCCGGGAACAGCCAGGCCGAGAGTACCACAGCTCACAGGAAGGCCAGACGGACCGTCCTTCTCTGGCTGAAGTCTTACCTGACCCCCTCCGGGTATCCGCATATATACACACTCCACAATGGGGAGTTAATTCTCGAACATTCTGGAAATTACACCTGCGCAGTGTAGGAATAGCCGTCGGTTGCCAGCTGGGTCAATCGAGAGCTCCCCTCAAGGAACGCAGTGCCTCCCTTCTCTAAAAACACGCTCCACAGAGAACAGTAGCAAGCTATAACAACGTTAGCTTTCCCAGCAGAAATGGCCTTGATCGCATACCATGTTTGGAAAAGCATGTTTGTCTCAGCACTGTGAATCTAACACTCAGCAAAATGTGTGAAGTAAATATCCAACATGGCTCCGAGCGCTCCCAGAATGCATTGCGTACCCGTGCCATTTTGAATCAAGCATGAATCAAGCATAACAGAGGGACCGGTACGAGAAGAAGTACAGGGTCCCCAACGCCGCCCCGTTGTGCCTTACGTTGCAACCGACCCCGGATTCGGTCGTCTCAGCAGCGGCCAAGATGAAAGCGGGGGGGGGGCATTGACTTCATCCTCAACTTCCCCACCGGACAGCGAGGGAAAGAAGCTGTATGCCGTGAGACGACGAGTCATCTCGCCGGCGGCGACGACGATTAAGGCAGCCAACACCCTAGCGATTGTGGCCCGCTACGACAGGGAATTGTGGTACAAGATCGCCCCCCTGTTGGACTTCCTCCCAGATGACAAGAAGGCAGAGGCCCTGGCGGTCCTACAGGAGGGTGAGGTGGTGTCGGACCACGCCATAACTGTGGCCACGGACATTGCCGACACCGGTTTCCGCCAGTTGGGCAACAGGGTTTGCCCTCGACAGCGGGGGTGGCTCAAGGCGACGGATTTCCGCCAGGACGTGCAAGCCAAGGTTTTGGACATGCCCTTCGACGGGAACAATCTGTTTGGAAAGACTGTGGATAAGTCGCTGCAGGCCATCAAGACCGACATGGAGACGGCTCGGGCCTTGGGAGTTGTGCAGCAACGGCAGCTGCCCTTTCGGAACTCCGGAGGCAAGCAAGGTGCCTCCAAAGGATTCGGCGGCGGCTCCTCGACCTACCGTCAGGCGGCCCGCTCATCGTCACAAGAAGCCTACAGGGGACGAGGCAAGTCAGGTGGAAATCACTGTTGTCGCCCGGGAGGCCAAGGCGGCAAGGCTGCTTCCAAGCAAGACTGAACCGGCCGTTGCATCGGGCCCCCACTGAAGCACCCCGGTGGGAGGCCGGCTGACAAAGTTCGTCAGCGTGTGGGAGTCCATCTCCACCGACCGTTGGGTGCTGGATGCCCTGGCCAACGGGCACACTCTGGAATTTCTAAAGAAGTGCCCCCGAATTCTGCCCGTGGCTAGAAGGAAAACCATGTCCCTCAACTGCTGTCCCTCAACTGCTGTTAGAGGTAAGGGCGATGCTCAAGAAAGGAGCCATCAAGCTCGTCCCAAAGAGGCTCCGGGGCTCCGGAGTATACTCCAGATACTTTCTCGTCAGAAAGAAGACAGGGGGTTGGTGTCCCATCCTGGACTTGCGTCGGCTAAACAACTACATCAAGGGACAGAAGTTCCGGATGGTCACCCTCCAGCACGTGCTGGGCCAGCTGGAGGAAGGCGACTTCCTATCGTCGTTGGATCTGGAGGATGCGTACTTACACATCCCCATCCTAAAAGGACACCGAAAGTTTCTCAGGATCGTAGTCCAAGGGCGGCACTACCAGTACAAGGCCCTCCCATTCAGATTGAAGTCGGCGCCCACGGTATTCACCAAGTGCTTAGCACCAGAGGTGGCGCGGCTGCGCCTGCAGGGGATCCACGTCTACCCCTACCTGGACGACTGGCTCATAAGAGCACGTACAAGGGAACTCACCGTCGAACACACAGCAAAGACCGTCCGGCTGCTCATGGACCTGGGATTCTCCATCAACTTCCCCAAATCCCACCTGGTTCCGTCGCAGGTCGCGTTGTTTCTGGGAGCCAAGCTCGATACAGTAGTGCAGTTGGCCTCGCCGTCGGAGGAAAGAACGCAGGCCATCTTGGGCAAGGTACAGCGTCTGCTGGCCGCGGACATGGCCAGAGTGAGGTCCATCAAGTCCCTTCTCGGGATAATGTCCTCTTGCATCTAACTGGTGAGCCTGTGCAGGCTTCGGATGCGTCCTCTGCAGGAGTTTCTCGACGCCCGTTGGACGCAAGCGACGGGCAGCTTCGAGGACAAGATCTCGCTCAACGAAGTATTCTGCCAAGCAATTCGATGGTGGGGCACCCGCGCGCATATCGCCGCCGGCAAGGACTTTCAGACCCCAGCATACCAGGTGACGGTGACAACGGATGCCTCCCTGGAGGGGTGGGGAGCGCACACTGGATATCTTCACGCGAGAAGCCTGTGGCTCCCGGAGAAGAAGCCGCTCCACATCAACATACTGGAGCTCCGAGCAGTGTTCTGGGTCCTCAAAGCATTCCTCCCGTCCCTCAAGGGCAAGGTGGCGAGGATCTTCACTGACAACACCACCACAATGTTCTACATCCGGAAGCAGGGAGGGACCAGATCCCCAGCCCTGTCCAAGGAAGCCCAGGATCTGTGGCACTGGGCCATTTCCAAGGGGATGTTTCTGGTGCCTTTTCATCTAGCAGGGATAAAAAACACCATCGCTGACTCACTCAGCAGGGAGCTGCGCTCGTGCCATGAGTGGGAACTACGCTAGGATCAAGTGGATCAACTCTTCCGGCGATGGGGCAAGCCCCAAATCGACCTGTTCGCAACGGCGACGAACTCCAAGTGCCAGAGGTTCGCCAGCAGGTTCCCCCAGCCGAGGAGCATGGGCCTGTTCCTGTATGCCTTCCCGCCGTTGCTGCTCAGGCTCATCAACCAACTCAAGAGGTCCCGGTGCAGGATGATCCTCGTCGCACCGAGGTGGCCGAGACAGATATGGTTCCTGGATCTTCTGGACTTGTCAGCGTCCCCACCAGTCAAACTGTCGACGGACGCAGATCTTATCTCCAGAGAAGGAGGCGCCATTCTTCATCACGACCCAGAGTCGCTGAACTTGCAGGCCTGGCTCCTGCAGCATTAGAGTTTGGAGGGTACGATATCCCGGCTGACTGCAGAGAGGTTCTTGCAAAGGCCAGGGCGTCCTCAACTCTCAAGTGCTACGGACACAAGTGTTAGAGGTTCTCTGTCTGGTACCGTGCACAGAAGATTAACCCTCTACGGATTACAGCCCCTCAAGTGTTACCGTACTTACTGTCGCTGGCCAAAGCTGGACTAGCACACGCTTCCATCAAGATACATCTGGCAGCGATTTCCCGATACACCAGAACTGCAGGACGGTTGTCCCTGTGGTCTCATCACCTGGTGAAGGAGTTTATGAAAGGACTGTTTCGATTGTTCCCGCCGGTGAAGGCTCCAGCCCTGGCGTGGGAGCTCAACGTGGTGCTGACCAGGCTCATGGGCCCGCCATTCGAGCCCTTGCATTCGGCTCTGTTGAAGTTCCTGTTGTGGATGACAGCATTCCTTGTGGCCATCACCTCTGCACGACGCGTGGTAGAGATTCAGGCCCTTTCCTGCAAGCCTCCATACTTGACTTTCCACGAGACGAGGGTGGTGCTGAGGACACACCCCTCCTTCATGCCCAAGGTGCCGTCGGACTGCCATCTCAACGAGCCCTTGGTGTTACCAGTCTTTTTCCCGTCGCCTTCGTCGCCGGCCGAGAGGACTTTGCACTTGCTGGATGTAGCTAGAGCGCTGAAGTTCTACGTGGACCGAACGAAGAGTTTTCGGCAGACATCACGGCTGTTTGTGAACTTTGGACCTGTGAACCAAGGGAAGGCTCTCTCGAAGGCTTCCATTTCCAGATGGCTCTCCGGCTGCATCATTCACTGTCATCGGTTGGCAAACCGACCGTTGCCCGGCTGTCCGAGAGCCGATTCGACCAGAGCGATCGCTGCTACCGCAGCATTCTTGTGTGGTGTGACCCTGCTGGACATCTGCAGGGCTGCTACGTGGAGGTCGACGCACACCTTCACAAGATTCTACTGTGTCAACCGGGATTCCAGGGAGGAGTCCAGAGTCGGCCAGGCAGTGCTGCGCAACCTGTTCGCTTAAGGTGAGCCTGGTGAGGAGGTAAGAGATGCTTAATGTTGAGTTTTATGTAATGCTTAATGTTGACCCTTGCCACCTCCGGTGGTTGTGCATGTGTGTACTGCTATGTATTCTTATATTCATGAGCATGTGAATCCATGCCAGACCACATGCTGGAGAAGGAACAAGTTACTTACCTGTAACTGTTGTTCTCCAGCATGGGTATGGGATGGATTCACATGTGAACCCTCCCTCCTTCCCCTCTGTGGCTCTTCACTTGGTCATACTGCCACTTTACGTGCTACCAAATCTGAGGATGGCTGCCAATGGCAGGGCTTAGGGACAGGGCAGTTATTGGCTGGGGGCAGTATGACCCAGAGACCAGTGATTGGTTACTACTAAGAAATACAGATCAGAAACGAAACTGATACTGATTTTTTCTTTAGCGAGGATTCCCAGCCTGACGACTGGGAATATTCATGAGCATGTGAATCAATGCCAGAACCATGCTGGAGAACAACAGTTACAGGTAAGTAACTTGTTCCATACCCACACTAAACACACAACCCACGGCCACAAGTCTACTTCAACATGGACCGGTTGGCCGCACACAGCGTCAAAGGGGAGGGCCAGATCCCTGTCCTCTGGGCACTCGCGTTTACCTCATGACAGGCCACAAAAATCAAATGGAAAGTCTGGCTCTGATGCCATGTCAAACGACCAAATCCACGCACGCCGGCGACCGAACGTCGAAAGACGCGTCGACGGCCGTACGGTTGTTGATAACCGACAGTCAAGACACGTCAAAGGCCCCTACGAAATCCCCTCAGAGTTCAGAAATGTATGAACTCATTAAAAAAACATGACCCGGACCGGTTATTTAAGGGTCGGACTTTGAAACACCACAAGTCCAAAGACCACAAGTGATCGAAGCAAAAGGACTATGACACAGGGGGAGGGAACCATTTCAGGAGCTATGAGGCGCAAGAGACACCCTGGACCTGAGCCAGCTCACACTCCTCCTACTCCAGCTGTTCCACCACCTGCTGTCCCAAGTTCTTCCCAGTGGTCTGCAGAGAAAATAGATGGGGTCATGAGACGCATGTCCTCATTGGCCAACTTCTTCGGCAGCCACCCAGAGGTTTTACAGAATCTCCAAAGCATGCCACCAGCTAGTGGGGCTGCACTTAGCCAACCCCCTGCCAAAAGGCTTGTACGGACACCTTATAAGCAGCCACCCCTCAGCAGGTCCTGGGGCTTTGATTCCACTCAAAGCTTCCAGGACACATAAACGGACACGGAGGACCAAGGGGACGTGGGAGAGGGAGACAAGTTGTATGATGACGACGATGAAGACCTCTACGTCATACAGTCGCTGGATCATACAGACTCGCCAGTGGGAGACGCACTGGTCTGCAACCAAATCCAGTATAATTATATGCTCCTAAAGGCAGCTGAACATTTCCAAATAGAAACACAGGAGATGCAAATGGACAAAGACTGTTGAGAACATCTTGGGAGAAAAGAAATCTGCTACCCAATTTATCCCTATCTTCCAGTCTGTACAGAGGCAAATACAACCCTCTTTGGTAACCCCAAACTTAACCACGGGCCGTAAACCCGCCTATTGAAAAGGTCTTCTGACCAGCTACCTCAGACCCAATTTACATTAGGTGTCAGTTAAAGCAAGACTGATTGGTTGTCACCACCACAAGAAAAAGAGCGGGAACACCTCTGGCCTCGTCAGAGGCTCCCCCCAACAAAGAGTAAAAAGATCTATAGTTTTGCCTGGAAAGTCGCAACCTTGGCAGCCTACCAGGTGAGGTTTGCCAATAATACCACCTTGTTGGCCAGCTACAATTGCCACAAATGGGACGAGGTAGCCTATTTAATGGCTTCAGCCACAGAGCCCCTTAAATCCCAACTCTCTCACTGTGTCAGAAGGGAAAGCTGTTGCTAACTGCATTCTAAAAAATAATCTAGATGCAGCTGATAATGCGGGTAGGATAATTGCTGAAGGCAGGATTTTTAACCGCCACGCATGTCTACGCCAGTCTGACTTTAAACTCGAAACACAGGCTACTTTTCTCAACATGCTGTTAGAACCAAATGTCTTGTTCGGCAAGGCAGTAGAAGATGCCCTCAAAAACGCCAAGGAAGAATATGACACCTTAAAGTCACTGGGCCAGCTTACCAATAAACCATCCGGTCAGAGAGGGGGCTATAATTTTCATCACTTTAGGGGACAACATTCAGAGGGTCTGGGTACAACCAGGGTCGGAGCTCGTCCTGGTGCTCGGGACAGGGCCAGTCCTCATAAGGTTTCCAGAGAGGCCAAAGAAGATCTCACGGCAGTGGCAGATCCTCATCTTCTAGAGGCGGCTCTACACCCCCAAAACAATGACCACCTGCTACAGGTCCCCCCCATGCCACTCCAGTAAGAGGACGCATAACACACTTTAACCACGTATGGGAGGGAATCACCTTAGACAAGTAGGTGCTTTAAACCGTGGCAGGCGGTTATTGTATACAGCTGCTCCAGCGACCCGCCTAGCAGCCCCTGAGATGGAGAATAACCGCAAAGGAAGAACGCATCCTACAGGAAGAGGTGGCAGCGCTGCTATTATAGTTAAAGGGGCCCCTGACGTCTATGGAAACAAGGCAAGTCACCACACACGATAGATAAGCCAGACACGAGGTTGTATTCCCAAAGCTAGGGTTTATTGCAAAGCAAAAGTCTCAGTTGGCCAACTCGGTCTCACGTCCCGCGACGTGTAGCTCTAGACCTCGAGGGACGCAAGAGAATGAATTACGTACATCAGTTACATATATACAAAATGCATATCAAACAATCAGCTATGACATGTTGAACACCCCCCCTTTATTGGTTTCTTTGAACTTGGTGTGATGATGGACATCTCCGACTACTATGACACCTTCAAACATTTATTCTAGTAACAATTTGCAATTTGTGAGTGCGAAGGCATCTTTCAGTTGTTGAATAGAACACAGCGCTTCTGTTCTTGGAAGCGAGCTACATACGGGGGGGAAGAGTTGCATTCCAGACCCTGCTATCTATTAGGTGCTGTTCGTGTCCTGGGAGCCGACACGCTCTAGCGGGCTCAGCAAAGGGCAGGGCCGTAAGAAAAGCATAAGTCAAGCCTTTATCGGTATTATTCTAACGTACTCTACCATATAACGAGACTGGCTGGCAGCTGCAAAATGATTAAATGCCCTGCAGCTCTGCTTCAAGGCTACATTCGGGAGGGAGCCGGGCATTCTTCCTGGCGCTGCCTACGTTTGTGTTTCAACAAACTCTTGTTATCCTCTCGGCCCTGCGGCCTTGTCCTTTTCACATACAGACAACAATGTTTTACAGTCGAGCAGTGTAAGCGGAAAATATACTGCGAAGCAATAGGAACAGAAAGCAATGAGCAATGGTTAGAAAACAAAATGGCCGTTCATTGGCAAACTCGAAAACCTATATTCTGTCATATTGTGCATGAGACGGTTGGCCCACGGCCACCAAAATGCGTTTGCGGTCACAAAGTAGAGGTATCCATTTTTCTAGACTAACAAACCCTCCTTTGGCCGTATGCCAAACGTCTCATCTATTTATTTAAACCTCCTCTAGTGATGATGAGTCTGAAGTACTTATGTCTGAATTTTGCATGCTATCGTAGACATCATCGTCTTCATCAATATCTATTGCCATCAACTCTTTTACTGCTCTCACCTCATTTGGGTCTGGGTCAGTTAGACCATGAGGTTGTTTTTTCTTTGTCATCATATGCATACATCCTTCCGTACATCCCTCAGTTACCTCAGCGCAAACTATGGGTAGACAATGTATACAACAACAGCACGTTCGGAATATTCCAAACACCACTACTAATATTTAGATCAACTTCCATCCCCAAGAACGTAGTATTCCCCAAAACCAAGATCCTATTCCCCAGCTCCCTTCTCCAGTAGGCAGTTCAGAGCTTAGGACGTGCATTTTCTTTATTGCTTCAAAGATCGTGGGGGAATAGTCATCGACATAAACGCAACATGCAAATTCCCCCACGATCAACCAGGATCACATCGAGAGCCATTCTATTTTGCAGCGTCATTAACCTGATTCCTCTTTCTTCCAACGTCATGTTAAATAGTATATCTGTTGTTGTGTTTATTGTATTTTTTAGGATTCCTGACAGTTGCCTTATATTATAGGAGTTCACTATCTGCCCTAAGAATGGAATGAATGATTTTGCTACATCAGTTGCTATTAAAACACCCTCGTCAGTCCTTTTGACTCTAGTTCTGGATAATCTGGCCATGGCTGCTGTTTCTAAGAGGAATACTCCTGGGAACAGTAGCCCTAGGTAACATGTACCTCCCCAGTTTCTGGGCAACCAAGGATATGCTTTCTCTCCACATATAAAATAAACTGGATCATCTACATATACTGGTTCTATTTCCCATTTTAATACCACTGTATTCATGCAACCAGTATATGTTCCGACTGAAAAAGAGCCTTTCTTTTTTAGACAAAAAGGGACAATTCTTGGGCTATAATTCACCGTGTAAGATGGGGGGAATTGCATCTTTGTCTCCTTCTGTTCTTACACGAAACGTCATTACAGATGTTTTTTCTGGTGGGGACAATCTATCTCGTCTATTTTGTTGTGTTATTTTTCGTGTACTTTTCCTTGTGGGCTCTGGGGCTATTACTAGTGCTTTATGGAAAATGGAACAGCCCACAGGCTTCATTATTATCTCCTCAAACTCATTCATGTTGGTTCTGTCTAATTGACCCGTATTACTCTCATTCCATTTCCTATAGAACATTGCACCTAAAGATGCACTACATGCAGAACTTAATGGTAGTGGCTGCACATGCCACCCTATTCCTTTCCCAGCATGCTGTGGTAAATGGGCACATACCCAGCAATTTGTTTTCTTCAGAATTGCATGTGTCATGTTCATGATCAACAGCAAAGTATTATTTCCAAAACCTTCCCTGTGTCTTTCTTCCATTGGGGGCAGGGTATAAGTGATCACCTGAACCAGGCTTTCAGTAGTGGATATATTAATTATTGGTAAAAACATTTCTAATGGGTGTATTGTTTCCACCCACCATAATATTAGGGCTGTCGATATTGGTGCTACCACGCTCATAAAGCACATTATTATTGTCACTACCAGCATACAATTTGTTTTACCTTGCGTTTTTCTTAAGCTTACAGTCTTTATAATTGATTCATTTTCAGCGGTGGTGGTGGCTGGAACCGGTCCCGGCATGTTTCTCGTCGTCCTTCTTTCTTATCACAGTCGTTGTGGATATCTCTCTTCGTCGCGCTTGCTCTGATGTTAATAAGTTCAATGGAATTGTCACAGTTCAGTTCTGCCTGTCCTTTTAGCCTGGATTTGATTATTCGTTTTTAGGCGAGATCACTTGTCCTTTCTTATACTGCTCAGAGGACCTTTGATCAGTTATCTTATCGCCTTAATATCATGTGCGCCCAGCTTGTCCGCTCTGGTTCAGGACACATGTACTTTTTATGATCGCACCGAGGAGCCGCGAGTCTTGAATTGTCCGACTTGCACAATTCTCACGCTTCTCTCCTACACCTCTGGTTCCTTCTCCGTTCATGAGCTGAACCAGAGGTTGACATAAACACCAAAAAGAACTGCGGATCACTTTGTCTTCCGAGGCCGCAAGTTCTATCGCCTGGCTCCTGGTATCGTATGATCCGTGAACAGTGCTGGTGCACTTCCAGATTCAGGCTCAAAGTCAGCCTGTGGCGCTACTGCAGGTGCTGGTGTGCGCCGCGCCAATGTGCAGATCTGTTCTTTGGCGTGCTGGCAAGTGCTGGTGGGCGTCAAAGGGGTACACGATTTGTCTCTGCTGGTATCTGCAAGGCAGATTTCGCGTCGGCCAGCAGTGATGTCGATTCTGCTGGGCAACGTTGGGGCACTCTTTGCCCTTCCCCCTCTTTGGCAATCGTCTCAGGCTTTGTTTCGAGTTTCACTTCTCGTTTTGGCAGATTAGGTGGCTGCTTACTGGCAACAGTGTCTTTCGTTTCTGGGACCGCTGTCTCTTTCCGGTCATCAGTGTCGGGCAAGTCTTTCAGTGCAGTTGGAATCTTCTTGGCATTGGTGGCATGGATCCACGACTTCCTTCCATCCACCCGTATTGCCGTCTGCGTCGCCAAGAGTACTTGATAGGGCCTGCGCCACCTGGGTGCTAATGATAACTTTCTTTCAAAATTCTTTAGCAGCACCCAGTCTCCTGGCTCCAGCGCGTGCCCCGGACTGGTGTATCTCACTGGTAATGCCTCCTGCACCTGCTGATGAATCAAATGCAACTTCTGCATTAAAAGGCCACAATAAGTACTAAGCACAGGATGTTCTATCTCACTAAGTCGTTTTGGCTGAGGTGCGCACCAAACATTCGCCGGCCTCCCCATCACGATCTCGTACGGGGAGAGCCCAGTTTTAGCCTGTACAGACGTACGCATGCATAATAGTGCTATTGGTAATGCATCCACCCAACTCAACTTGCTTCCCGCACAAATCTTGCTAATCTTTGATTTAAGAATCCCGTTGTGCCTCTCCACAAGTCCGGCAGAACTCGGATGCCTTGAACTATGGAATCTCTTATCAATCTGAAGACCAGCACATATCTGTAATACCACTGCACCCACAAAATGTGGTCCATTATCAGACCATAGGACACGGGGCAAACCAAATCTGGAAAAGTACTCCTTCAACATTACTTTTGCCGTGCTCATTGCTGTGCAGTCCTTCAAAGGATATGCCTCCACCCACTTACTGAATGCACAGATCACCACCAAGACTCATTTTAAGTTTTGGCACCTCTCCATTTCTATGAAATCAAAATGAATCACCTCAAATGGCATAGAGGGCGGGCCAAAACTGCCTGTTGGGGTCACTGTTCGCTTCCCTACATTGTGTTGCAAACACGTGATACAGTTCTGCACCAACCTCTCTGCATTCTTTTTTATGTTTGCATTCTGCCAAACTGTAGAAAGGTGCTGTATTATTTTCTTCGCACAGATATGCGTAGGGCTGTGGGCCATTGTGACCATTGCAGTCATGTACGAATTTGGCAACATCCAGTTTCTAGTTCCCTTGTCCACCCAACAACCCTCCAGATCCCTCTGCCCACCCCTGTATTTCATCGGCCGTAGCTTCGGCCTGCATTTCTTTGACAGTGGCAACTCCATCTTCTATCATACAGGGTAATTCCTCTGTCTGAACAATCATCATTTTGTATTCAAATCAGTGGCAGTTTGTTTCGCAATTCTGTCTGCAAACGCGTTTCCCTCTCCTACTTTGCATGTTACTTTTTTATGTGCCTCGCATTTCACTATTGCTAGGCGCTTTGGAAATGTGAGTGCAGACAGCAATCGTACAATCAAAGGGCCATGTTGAATTCTGGCGCCATGTGATGTCAAAAACCCTCTCTCAGCGCAGAGTCGACCAAAATTATGAACCACTCCAAAAACATACTATCAGTATAAATATTCACATTCAAATTTTCAGAAATCTCGCAGGCTCTGGTAAATGCTATTATTTCTGCGGCTTGTGCTGAATTATAGGGAATTCTTTTGCTTTCTACAACGCTCTCTAGGGTAGTGATAGCAGTTGTCGTGCCATCTGGTAATTTAAAACATGAGCCGTCACAAAATAACTCTCCATCTGGCTCTTTCTGTGGGATATCACTTAAATCAACTCTCCCCTTGGTTTCTTCCTCAGTGACCATTAAGCAATCGTGGGGGGGGGTGATTCATTCTTCCCTATTTATTTTATGGTTGGTGGCATTAATTCTGCAGGATTCAAAGTGCTACACCTCATAATTTGGATATGGGGCGCGAACAAGATAATCTCATATCTTGTCAATCTAGCAGAGGTGAGGGGTTGCGTCTGTGTCCTATTTAATAGAACGTCTATGGCATGTGGCACCATCAAAATTAAAGTGTGCCCCAATACCATCCCTTCCGTTTGTTTCACTGACGCAGCAGCCGCCGCGACAGATCGCAAACATCGTGGTAGTGCGCGTGCTACAGGGTCCAGCGCAGAAGAAAAATAGCCCACCTTGTTCCTGTGTCAAAACCGCCAATGCACATCCTTCACTTTCACACACAGATAGTCTAAACATTTTCTCATAATTCGGCTTCCCCAAAACTGGAGCCGAACATAATGCAGTTTTCAATCCATCAAATGCTTTGACATTCTTCATCCCACTGCAAAGGCATAACCGCATCCTTTCTTGTAAATTCACCAACGGCTTCACAATCAACGCAAAATTACCAATCCATTGTCGGCAATATGAAGCCATGCCTATTATGGCTCTGACTCCTTTTTGTGTCTTTGGAATAGGCATACAAGAAATACTTTCTATGCGTTCTGGCGTTAGTCTTCTCCCTCCTTTCGAAGTAGGCAGCCCAAATAGGCCACCTCCTTTCGATTATACTGACATTTCTTCAAACTAGCTTTATAGCCATGTGCCGCTAGGTGTGACAGTAGTAATATAGTGCTTTCTTTACAAATCTCCTCTGTGTCTGCAGCTAGCAATAGATCGTCTATGTATTGCAAGAGTACACAACCCACGGGTAATTCCAGCATGTCTAGCTGCTCTTTTAATGCTCTACTGTAAATACTTGGACTTTCCGTGTAACCTTGCGGAATCCACGTAAATGTAAATGATCGTCCTCCTGCTGTCCTTGTCCACTGGAATACTGAAGAACGCGTTTTTCAAATCTACACTAAAATATTCTGCTAAAACCGGTATCATTGTCAATATTGTAGTGACATCTGGCACTAGAGGAAATTGCGGATCTACTACCTTATTCAATGCGCGCAAATCAATTATGAAACGGTATGGTACCTCATCGCCTCCTTTTTTATAAACCGGAAGAATCGGGCTGTTGCATGTACTCCCTGTAATTTCCTCGATTACCCCTAATTTCACCAAATCTGTAACAATACTCTTCAAACCTTTCTCACCTTCAGCCGAAATTCTGTATTGGGGTATTCGCGGTAGGGAAACACCTTCTTTCAAAATGATCTTTACTGGCTGTATCTTTAAACATCCTACATCATTGTCATGCAATGCCCATATACAGGTTGGTACTTTACTTAGTTCCCCTGGTAACACTTCGGACATGAATTCTGACACAGGGGCATCGTGTGGCCAAATCGTTAGAAACACTCCGTCTGCCGTGCAATGTATAACGGAACCTAGTTTTTTCAACAAGTTTAATCCCAACAAGTTCTCCCCACAATTTTCTGTTAAAAGGAAAGGACAATGTTCAGTGAATGGTCCTATAGTAACTGGGACTGGTTTGGACACTGGGTTTATGACTGGTGTACCTGCGAACCCTACGGAAATATTCTTTTGCCCTGACAGTGGTATATCCGGAACCAAGTGATGGTCTATTGAACACTTCTGTGCTCCTGTATCTACAAGAAAGCGGTGCTCCTCATTCCCGACTCTCATTTCTATGTAGGGTCCTCTCTGATTCACAGGAATAGACACTGGTTCCGACCTCTGTCCTGGGCTGTCCTATTGGGAAAATAACACATCGTCCAATGTGTAATCATTACTATTACTGTAATACGTGTTTGGCTGTGTATCGAAAACGTTCCCACTCTTTCCTCTATTTCCCCCACTCTGGTTTCCATATTGTTGATTTTGCTGTCCCGGACTCTGGTTTGGGGCATTTTGGTTTTGATTACCTCCGTTATTGTGATGCTGCTGCATACTATTCCTATTTGGTCCATTCGCTCCTGGGTGTCCTCTATGCTGTCTCCTCTGACCAGACCCATTTCTATTCTGTAGATGCGGACATTGCGCTCGCCAATGTCCTTCCTCCTTACAATACGCACACTGATTTGGTCCCACTGTTCCCCCATGCATATGTTCGTATTACTTCTTCCTTGTGTGTTCCCTCGTCCTATATTATGTCCTGTTACTTGCTGCAATAGTACCTGTGTTCTTATTAGACATTCTTTCAAGTCTGCCCCCACCTGTTTTAACAACGATAATTCGTTCACCATCTCCTTCTGCCCCGGTGATGGTAACTGCTGTCGTTTATTATGCAACCCCTTTTTCCCCTTCCCAGGTCTCCCGATATCCCTACCCCTGTACCCAGGTGTAGCAAACATTTTGGCATAATCATTATCTAATTCATCTTTAAGTTTAAAAAGTCCATATACATGTTCTCTCACTTCTTAATCCCTCTCCCTACAGCGTGCTAATGCATTCAAATCTAACAATCGCTGCGGTGGTAATTTCCCAATCAACTGTTTCCATTTCTCCACCAAATATTCACCCATGCATTCCAACACTACCTGCGTTTTGTTGCTCATACGGAAGTCATACATCGAAGCCAATGCTGCCGTCCCATCATTCCCGTCTATATACATCTCTGCCTGTTGCTGCAATTCCACATTCCTTTCTTTGCTGATTGCGCTGCGAGTTACCCTCGTGCACCCCTGTTGGTCAGTCCCGCCTCTTGCTCCCGTGGTTTCAACTTCAACCCCGGGAGGAACGGACGGTACCGAGTCTGTGTCTGAGGCGGGAGGTGCGGATGGGACAATGGGAACAGGGAGTGTCTGTTGTGGGCCTGGTTGGCTAATAGGAAGTGTTACGCGCGTGGTCTGTGGCTGTGGGAGGGCTTGAGCTAACGGAGGGGGAGCTTGAGCTACGGGCGGGGTCTGGGCAATAGCTACTGACGTGTCTGGTCTTACTTCTGATCTTCGGCCTTGTTTTGTATTGGTCAATATATTTTCTATCAATTCATCTGCTATGTGTAATTCTCGTGGGTATATCTTTTCTATATTCAACTGGTCACGCCTACCTGCCCTTCTTAGACTCTCAGTCCACTCCTCCTCTTCTTTCTCTTCCGCTACTTCACCTTTCGATTTATGCCTGCGCGCATGCTTTGCTCTGCTTTTAAATCGGAGCATTGCTTCCTTTCTCCAGTCTTCAATAGTCTCAAATGCTGCAAGACGCGCTTTCTTTCTTATCAACACCCTTTCCAGGTTGTCTATCCTCGCTATCTCAAAACTACCATTAATCGGCCACTGATGGTCTTGTTGCTTTCTGGTTTGCCTATGGCAAGTCTCACAGAATATTACCGCACCCACTCCATACTTCACATACATCTCATACGCCGGCATTCCCCCAGGTGGTACAATTTTGCCATCTTCCAAAGATTGTCTGCCACAGCGGAAAAACCACGCTAAGGTGGACAATACCCCAGGCATGGCGATTCTTGTTACATCAAAATGGCCGTTCATTGGCAAACTCGAAATCCTATATTCTGTCATATCGTGCATGAGACGATTGGCCCACGGCCACCAAAATGCGTTTGTGGTCACAAAGTAGAGGTATCCATTTTTCTGGACTGGCAATAGGACGCTGTTGAAATCTTCCCCGCGAACCAGGTAAACAAGGGTATCTATTCAATGTACTTATGCCCAAAAAAGATCTTGCAATGCGGCTTGTATTAGATCTGCGTCCTGCAAACACTTATGTCAAGCCACAAAAATTCTGCATGACAAAACTACAAGAAGTAATCCCACTGCTGAAGCGGGGGGACGAAATGGAAACCTTGGATATGAAAGATGCTTATTTTCATATTTCAATGTTCCCCGAGCACAGAAAATTCTTGCGTTTCAAGATGGCAAACCAGCACTACGAATTCAAGGTGCTACCCTTCGGCATAGCCTCCGCTCCAAGGGTATTCACAAAAGGTACTGGCTGTGGGGGCGGCGCACCTATGCAGAGAATCGATCCCAGTGTACCCTTGCCTTGACAACTGGCTGATCACAGGGGAAACACCCCAAATTTGCAAGCAAAATACCCAAAGAACGATCAACCTTCTCTTCGAATTGGGTTTCTTTATCAACGAGAAGAAGTCAAGCCTTGTACCAAACAAGACCAAACAGTTCTTAGGAGCTGTCATAAAAACAGAGTAAGGGCTAGTCTTTCCATCAAAGGAAAGAGTAAAAAACATACTGCTGCAGGAGAGCCACCCAAGGGCACAGGGATGTGGTAGCTCCTCTGCGTCTGATCCTCTCCACCAAGGCCGAAAAGGGGATTGAGCCCACCCCAGATAGCCTCCAGAGAGCTGCGTCGACCACCCCTCGCTGAGCCTCCATCAGGCGCACCCCAGGAAGCAAAGAATGGGTACTAGAGCCCCCGCAACGACAGAGATATGGCCTTCTGTTGAAGAGGCAGAGCCAGCTGAGATCTGAGCCGCTCATCGGCTCCAAGGCGAAACGTACTTGCCCTGAGGATTCTGGGCCACGCATCCGGTGACGACGCAGAGCAGTCAGCCTTCCCCCACTACAGAGAGCGAGGACTGTGGGGCGGCCTGTCTCCCTCGCAGCTCGGAGTACCTGGGGGGCACAGACCAGCCCCCGCCGTGCAGTAGCGAAACAGAGGTGAGAGGGGAACGCTGCACTCTCTTCCGCTCCGTGCCCATACAGTGTGCCATCCCCCGTGAGGGATAAATCGATCACAGCGGCACCAGCCCCAAGCCCTACATGACCACTTTGGCGAGTGAAGAGGGCTGGAGATCGAGGGTGGCACGGGATGGCCTGTCCCTCTGACTGTTGCCTCTCACCAGGGCCCCCACCCCTAATTCCATATACTCTGGAGCGTGCAGCCTCATCAGAACGCTGCAGAACCCACCAGGTGGCTAACCCATTAATGAGTTGAAGTCCATCCTCCGGTGGGGGACAGGAGGGCCTCCTTGTGCCCTCTGCCCCCTGGAAGATCCAGCTGGGTAGAACAGCCCAGTTGAAGTAGTACATACGGCCCTGAGTACATATTGAGGGCCTGGCTCCACGGTGGGGCGGGACGGGGGTCTCTGGCTCCCTGTCAGAGGAAGTAGTGTGCAGAGTGCTGGTGACAGCAAGTATAGAGGCTTCCCAGCAACCTGGAGGCCTCATGTGCTCCTGACCAGACCCACGGATCAAGTACAGACTACCCAAGCACTGGCCCCCCCTTTCGGCATTATCTGGACTCAGGCTGGAACACGTGGCCTAGGTGGGGTATATACACTACAATGACCTGGGATGCCAGACTTGGTGGACAGTGAAGATCACCCTGATCCTAAATTACCCCAATGCCAAGCAGGAGGAGAGAGGAAGGATCCCAATTGGGCACCCCCCCCTGTACGTCGCGCTCCAGCATCACGGTGGAGCCCCTCCCTTAACCCTGCGAGGACCCTGCAGACAAAATTTGGTCATTGCTACAGCCTTTGGGATTATGACGGGTGGATCCCCCACCTCACGTGGAATCAATCTTTTGGCCTTGTGCTTCTTTAAAGCCGCTGATAACCCTGGTCTGTTGCCTAGTCGCTGTGCAGCCGGGGGTCCCCTCCCTCCACACCTCGGGACAGGTCCTGTTGATGGTCTGGGGGACTCCAGGGTGATTGACTTCCCTGCCGAGACTTGAAACCCCCTACTCGACTGGAACAGACCATAGTGGAATCCGTGGAAAGGACCGCTGCTGCCTGTTGGGCGACTCCCCGCGAAGTGAGGCGATTACACAGGGCTCTCCTGGCCCGCCCTGCAGCCCAGGAGCCCTAGCCTTCTGGAATCATCCATGAGCTGGGCAGCTTCTCTTAAAAAATTCAGGCATGACCAGACTCCTGCCGTATCACTTACAGCCATACCGAACTCAACAGCGACTGACTCAGAAGATTCTCAGTCAGTGAGTAAAGGTATGGCCGCACTCTTGGATGAAAAAGGGGTTTCAGGGCCGATATAGGCAGGAGGCTAGACTGTCTTGATAAAAAAAAAAGTAGAAAGCGTGGACGACCACATACAAGACCTTGAGGCCAGCTGCACCTCTGTGGATCTCATTGAAACTCAAATCGATGTGAGGCTCTTGGAACTGGAGCGGAGAGAGGAAAAGTGTGTCCTAAAGATGGACGATTTTGAAAACCGAGAGCAACGCAATAATCTGAGGTTCTTCGGCTTCCCGGAACGAGAGGAAGAGTCCCAGAGCGACATCGTTAGTGCTATTAATGCAGTGGTCAGGAAACTCTTTAATGGAGAAAACACCAACAAACCAACTATTGACAGGGCTCATGGAGCAGGAGGAAGAGCTAGGGGCCCAGGGCCCATATTGGCACGGTTTCACTACTTCGCTGAGAAGTCCAATATCAGTTTACCAGGATCTCTCAGCATTTACCCTGATAAGACGAAGGCTCTTCCGGCCCCTAACAAAGTGGCTCAATACTAAAGGAGTATGTTACAGATGGGGGGGGGGGGGGGGTTTCCCTTTACCCTCTCTTTTGAGTATGATGGATATAAATGTAACCTTGTAACAGAGGACGATATACAGAGGGTGACAAAGGATTTGCTAGGTGAAGCTGCCCCAGACAATGTCCACAGAGCCTCAAGAGGGAGGACTCAGTGAATCCCAGAAGTCCGAAGGATTAGTGGACAGGCGCTGTGTTCGTGGCCATAGGAAATTTAAGAAACTCAATCCAGCATCCCCGCCGCCCAACGAAGGTCTTAGGCTGAGCAACTCCAGGAGGTGTATTTCGCCACCTCTACACCTAGCAGCGTCCGAGGACGGCTACTTGTTGGGGCACGGTGGGGCTATCCTGTGTGAAACGGTTGGGGGGGGTCTCAGAAGAACTTGCTTTGGTTTTGAATTTGAGAAGTAATGTAGTGGGTCTACTGTCTAGCCGGTGATCAGCCAAGCTCTGTGTCTCCGACTCTATTTCGTATGTCATCAACCAGTGTCCTTGAGATGGGGCACTCGCCCCGAAAGTGGTTTAGCTCTCCTAAGGGGTAGCCCTTTTAATTCACTTGCAAACGGGGAGGGGGGGGAGATGTATATGGTTTTCTTCTCTATTATAGTTGGGCTAATGGGGGGGGGTGCTCAGAGGTGGTGTTTCGCATCAATCAGGCCCAAGGGGGTAGGAGTGGTGGCCTGGCCCAGCGGCTAGTTCAATGTCGCAGGTGCTCCAGGCGCTCGAGGGGGGGTTGCGGAGAGGGTGAGTTGGGGGGTTTATGGTTGCCTAATGTAAGATAAAACTTTTTCAAGCTACCAATGACCTCGGGGGGGGGGGAGGGGATAGCTCAGGAGGCAACGTGCTCGCCTTGGAAGCAAGACAACACGGAGCACCACAGGTTCGATCCCCGGGTCCGCGCTTGGAAACCTCTGGGTATTAAGCGTGTTACAAATAACCAGTCATAATCAACAATCCAGCTCTGGGGGGAAGCTGCATCCTCTTTAAAAGAGGTACGATTCCAAACCCTGGAGGGGAGCGCACATCAGGATTTAAAACCTGAGAGATATGAGAGTTGTGCATCCACCCAATGGATGACACACAGCACACCCTGGCGTTGGAGTTCACTCAACGTAAGAGGTTTGAATTTCCCCCACAAAACGTCACTAGTAGTAAGGGGATTAAACCATTTAAAGTTGCACTTCATGTTCTTACAGTAGACCCATTGGTTGAGGGGTAGGGAACCGATTATGAGAGCCAAGTCGATAAGAGGTGTACCATGCCTCTGGCCCAACAAAAAAAAAAGGTGTTTCCCTCCTAGTATCCAGTAGGCTGCAGTTTACACCATAGGCACATCTCAAAGACCCAGAGGGCCGCTTTGTGTTAGTTAAGGGGGAGATTAAGGGCACAATGATCACGTTGGTCTCCATCTACTGGCCAAATTAAGCCCAAGGCCACTGTTGGGAATCGGTTAGGAATAACATTTTGACCTTTGCCGAGGGTTCCTTGGTTATAGTAGGTGACTTCAATTTGGTCTTCAATCCTGAGAGTGACAGAATGAGGTGAGGTTCCCGCTCCAACACTATGGTGCAACAGCGGATAGCCTCCGCTTCAGTAGGGTGAACACAGAGCTAGGCTTGGTGGACACACATGCGAGGGGTCAGGGTCGAGTAATAATTTGCATATTATTCTAAGGTGCATGATACGTTTTCGAGGATTGACTACGTCTTAGTAGATGTCTCGCTGCAGGAGCGAGTGAGCGAATTTGCGGCTGAGGCAGTTCCATGGTCAGATCATGACTTGGTGATGGTCCAAAAGTGAGGGAAAGGGCTCGCGAAGGGAAGGTCCTTGGGGGGTGGGGTGGAATTGAGGCAATCCAACTGGTGGGGTAAACTGAAGTCCCAAATGTTTCCGGGCAAGTGGGCTGAGCTGCAAGAACATAAAGCTAAACTAAACGCCCTCTTGGTCACCCAAACGGAACGAAAATTAGCTTTTTTGAAAAAAAAATACACAGAGAAGGCGGATAGGATACTGGCATGGAAGTTGAGGGAACTGAGGAAGAGCCGGAGGGGGGACGCAATCTCTTCAACTGAGGGTATTAGGCTACTCGAGGATGCGCAGATAAAGGAATTTTGCAGATTTTACGAGACACTCTACACCTGCGGATATAAAGGAGACTGGTCCGAGGTGGACCGCTTCCTTGGCTCCCTTCCGATTCAACCGCCTCCCTCTGGAAAAAGCAGAACCCCTGGAAGTGCCTGTTACTGCCCAGGAAGTAATAGATACTATTAGTGATATGAAAGGGGGGACCACTGTAGGGGAAAGATGGTTTTACATGGTCCTTCTGTAAGAGATTTCGATCCACTCTGGTGCTGTTCATGGCCAAGTTATTCAACTAGGCCTTGGAGACAGGCAACCTGCCACAGTCCATGCTAGACACCTTAATTGTAGTTATTCCCAGAGAGGGAAAATACCCTACCTGGTGCCAGTCTTATAAACCTATCTCCTTGCTGAATACTGATGTCAAAATACTGACAAAGATTTTGGCCAATAGACTGGGACAGCACATGACCTCTCTGGTTCCTGGGGATCAGGTGGGATTTATTCCGGGAAGACAGGGTGCAGACAACATTAGGAAGACCATAAACCTAGTGCATGAGTCTAGATGAAGGGGTTTGGGGGCACACCTGATGTCCATAGATTTAGAAAATGCCTTCGACCGCGTCGAATGACAGTACATGGGTAAAGTCTTACATAGGCTGGAGCTCGGCGAGAAATTTAGGGGGTGGGTAGTAACGTTATGTAACGGTCCAACGGCAAGAGTGGCTGTTAATGGCAGCGTCTCATCCCCCTTCCTGCTCACTAGAGAGACTGGACAGAATTGTCCCATCTGCCGGTTGTGATTAGACTGAACCAGAGGATTGAATGACTCCAATGCGGGGAACTAGATTATTTGCTGATGACATTCTCTATCTGGTGAACTTATCAAAATCACTGCCGGAACTCCTACACCAAATGCAGTTGTTTGGCACGTTCTCAGGCCAGAAAATAAATCTCTCCAAATCAAGCGTTATGCCTATGGGGAACAACGACCGAGAGACCAGAGGTAGGAAGACAGTAAGTGGTATGAGAGTCGAGAACTCTTCCACACCATACCTGGGGTTTCTCCCCACCAGAAACTTGGAGCAATTAGCTGAGATCAACTACATGCCCATCCTAGAGAAAATAAAACTAGATCTCCTAAAATGGGGGCCGCTTACACTCTTGGTTTGGCCGAATGGTGTCGGTGAAGATGAATATTATCCCTCATCTCCTGTATTTATTTACGGCTCTCCCCCTCTCCATTTCGGAGTCATTCTTTGAGAAACTACAGAGTATGGTGCACCAGTTTATATGGGATGGGAAAAGATCTAGAATTAAGTATGCAACCCCGATTCTTCCTAGAGTTTTGGGGGGTGGGGTTTCGGCCTCCCTGACTTCAAACTGTATTATAAAGCAACACAGTTGTGTGTATTGTGGAACATCTGAGCGATGATATGGGTACTTATTGGACATTTATGGAGGATACATATACACACCCAAAGAAAGTGTGAGACTTCTTATGGACACAAGCTAAGGAGATCCCGTCCCAAGTCAGAACACACCCCACTTTGGCAGTGCTCTGGGGTCTGTGTAAACGTAATAAAGCAAACTCCCAACGCTCTTCCTGCCCTTCACCCCTGAGTTCATTGTGGGGAGCCCCGCTAGTTCTGGGAACCAAGGTCTTCCGTAACATGCAGCAATGGTCCGACATGGGTTTGGAGAGAGCCGCCCAACTGTTAAGGGGGAATAGGTTCCTTGAATACGGGACATTAGCAGAGGCAATGGGTACTGAGCCATTGTCTGTCTTCGAGTATCTTCGCCTGAAGGCCATCATGACGGACCCCAAGTGGCATGCTGCCGTTTCTCAAGCCCTCACCCCCTTTGAAAAAATTGTCTGTGAAGCCACCACAAGAAAAGGGGTGTTGTCAAGAATGTATAGAGTGTTGATTACAGCTGACCTAGAGGCGAGACAGAACTTTATACGATGCTGCGAGGCGAGAGTTGGAACAGACATATCAGATGAAACCTGGGGTAAACTATGTAAAGTGATGCTTGCGGGTTCCCTGTACACATCAGCGATGGAGCATAATTTTGAAATTCTTAAATGTTCGCTGGAGCATCTCCCGTGGAATGTGGTCAGCAAGAAATGTGGTCCCATATGTGATGGGACTGTCCGTCTATGCAAGTTTACTGGGCAGAGGTCCTGGGCTGGATTGAGGACTTGGTTGGAGTTGCCCCTGAATTAGGCCCCTTTTGAGATCTTGTTAGGAGTCCCGTCCCCGGATTCAGAAACACCTATCTTCCTGAAACTAGTGGAAACCCTGCTTCGGGCGGGGAGGGTAGCACTGGGCCAGAATTGGATTAGCAAAGCCGCCCCATCTAGCAAGGAATGGAAAATTAAACTCTGGGAGTTTTACATATGAGAAATTGTCTAATATATATATACAATGAAAAAACTTTGTTAAGGGGACGTTATGGTTACAAGTAAAATTGAAAAACCCCTGAAATTCGCTGGTTATGTTAAGCTAAGCAACCATAACTCGCGCCATCACCGTGCACTGCTAAGACTAACACCCAGGACATCAAAGATGACATCACAAATATCATTGATGAGCACGCTTTCAGGACCAAGCCGCCGCTCCTGCCGCAAATTTGGTGAAAATCCTTCCAGCGGTTTGGGCTGTAGGCGTGAGCAAACTTTTGTCCCATTATGTCTATGGGAAAAAATACATTTTGGGACCCGCCCTTTAACTTTGCCCCGCTGGACCAAATCTCACCAAACTTTGCAAAAAATTCAGAGTGGGCCATATACTTTTTTTTGCAAAGTTTGGTGAGGATTCGTCCAGAGGGAGCAAAGTTATAAGCCACCCAAAAAGTCCTCTTCCTATGGGATTAGCAACTTAACCATAACTACACAGCCACTACCGTGGCTGTGTAATATATATTCAGAAGAAAACGCTGCGGCAGGATCGCATTCCGAAGTCAGAGTTGCCAAACGATTCACAGGATCTGAGAAATAGTTTTTTGGAAATGTATTTTGTTCATAAAAAGGACATCACATGACCGGGTTTCAAGGACAAAAGGTCCAACGTGACTCATTTCGCACTGTAAAGTGCTAGATCACACACTGAGACAGTTGGCTGAAGTGGTGAATGAACAGTGTGGTCCCTCTTCTATTACAATAACCGTTACATGCCAATATGGCATGCAAGCAGACATCTTGGAGTGGTAGGCCTATATGTGAAATGCTAAACTGCTGTTTAATGTCTTTTATGTCAACACATAAACGCTAGGCTTTTATCTAGATCCCACCCTTTCCTTTAAAAAACTAAGCTCCCTGGCCTCTTCTACAGCTTACATGTGCAAACTAATCAGAGCAGCCAAACCCTTCCTCTCCTCCAACAGCTGGAGGACCCTTCCCAGAGCCCTTATCTTATCTAAGTTAGATAACTGTATCGCCCTCTACCTAGGAACCAATGAATACATCACAAACAAGATTCAGATCCTACAAAATAACGCGATCAGAGCAGCATTGAGCTTTCCAAAAAAGAGCATATCTTTATTATTATTATTTTATGTATTGTTTGGCTGTATGAAACAACCTTTCAATAATTACAAAAATGAATAAAAACATATCATAAACATATTACAATTCAATTCATCAGTATATAACACGTTTCAATATTTTACGCCTGGCACCCAATGTATATAAAACCTTAATAACAGCATTTTATTTCTTCTTTTTTTTTTCTTTTTTCTTTCTTTCCTTCCTTTCCATCACCTTCCCCTGATAAAAGCATTCACAATTACTTTGGGTATAATTCATTTAAAAAACCTGTTGTTGCTAATCTAATTGACATTCTCTTTGCCCCAAAAATCAGTAGCCATAATTCTTCCATATCGGTTATCATTTGCGCTTTAAAGCAATGGAAATAGTATTTACGACGTATAGCATATAATGCAGGACAGTAGGCGATGACATGTTTCAACATTTCTGCGGTATCAGGGTCCTTACAAAATCGACAGATGTTCTCACTGGCATCTATTAGTTTTCGCCTAAATAAAATATCCTTTGTATGCCACAAATTTAGACGAAAACGAATATAATCATCTCTAAATTTTGGAGATGGATATTTTAAGATATAAGATTCTGCAACTCTAAATTTTTTGTGGCCAAACTGGGCAATGTTCCAGTCTTTAGAATGGGAACATTTTTCCAAGGTATATATCCAATCTTGCCGATACAGTTTAATTTTAGTTTGCGTTGGATTGTGGATTAAAGTATCTAAAGAGATGTCCGCATCAGAAAGGATATTTATAGCTGTATTTAACCAGCATTTTGGGTATTGATGATCTGAATATAGTAAATATTTACCCAAAATACAGGATATATCTACACATTGTAATGGCAGGATGCATTTTCTCAACAGAGCTATCAATTTCCATGCAATAGTACTGTATAACGATAGCAGCCCTAATTCAAAACGAATCATTGCAATGGGGACACAGGTAGGCAAATTAAGAATTGAGCGCCAGTATTTACCCTCTAATCGATCCCACACTAAACGGGGCAACATCGATACAGCTTCAGAGCCATACGAGATAATGGGTTTTACTTTCATGGAATAGAATGATATTATATGATTGCACGTAAACTTTCCAAATTTATATAAAATAACCCTAGATTGGGAGATTAGGGTTTGCAGTTTCAATTCAAGTTCTTTTTGAAACACTTTATCATTGTTACCCTGGCTGATCATAATACCCAAGTATCTATATATCGAAGTTGAGAATACTTGCTCCTTTTTTATATACCACTTGAATTGAGAGTATTTTGTCATTTTACGATTTTGGCATATCATAATTTGAGTTTTCGTTAAGTTTATAGTCATGGCATTTTCTACAGTATACTCCGATAACCCATTAATCAAACGTTGCAAACCTGCCGGAGTTTTTGACAATAGAACAAGATCGTCTGCATAAAGGATCCATGGTATCTGTTCTTGGTCTAGTTTGGGAGCATCAGAGTTAACATTCTGAAATGTTTCACTCATATCAAGGATAAATAGGTTAAATATAGTAGCTGCCAGGATGCATCCCTGCTTCAGTCCTCGATATGTTGAGATGGGAGGAGTTGGCATCCCATCGCGAGTAAGACGGATATGAACTGATGTATTTTCATGAAAGATAGAAATCAGCTTGACCAGTGAATAAGGGCAGCCCAATAGCAGCAGTTTATGCAGCATTAGATTGCGGTCTATAGAATCGAATGCTTCCTTGAAGTCTACAAAGGCAACGAATAACGGTTGCCTGTGCTGACAGCAGAGAGCCTTGATTGCAGTCAAGGAGACGATATTTATAGCCGTTCCCTTACCAGCCACAAATCCTGTCTGGAACCCATCTCTCATGTTCAATGAGTTGATCCATTGTTGGAGATCTCTTAGAATTAGTGAAGCAAAGATTTTCCCTGGAACATCTAATAAGCCGATTGGCCTATAGTTTGCGGGGTTTTGTCTATCGCCTTTTTTATAAATGGGTACAATCAATGAAGTACACCACGATTTAGGGATCTTTTGGGTAATTACAACTTGAGAGAAGATTTCAAACAGGATGGGAGCCCATAAATCCGGAAATTCTTTTAGCATGGCATTAGAAAGCCCATCAGGGCCTGGAGCACGGGATCTACTAGCTTTGTGGATAAGATAAAGAATATAGTCTATTGTAAAATCTATTGAGAAGGATCCCTCAGGTTTTACAGAAGGTACGCAATTGGTAGAAGGGAGAAGAGCATAAAGACCAGCAAAATGGGAGATCCATATGGAAGAAGCAACATCATTAATCTGCATTTGACATTGAGTGGTGTTATATGTGTCTGTTATTAATGACCAACATCCTGCAGAGTTTTTTGTCAACACTTTAACCAACATTGCCTCACCATCTTTTTGATATAATAGCGAGCGATAAGTTCTTCTCCAATTCTTATGTTTGGTTTTAATTGCTTTAAGAGCAGCCCAGCGCTGATCAACTGGTAGAGATTGGACCGCTTTCTTATTTTTTCGAAATAGAGCTTTTGCTTTCTGCATATCTTGACTATAAGAATGTGCTGCAACTGAAGATCTTGTTATCTTAGTAGAACCGGCAAATTGATACATTAGTTTTGTGTAATCAATATCAGAATTCCAATAATTTAGCAAGGTTTTACATGATATTTGAAGACGATCTGTAAAATGCAATAGTTTGGTATAGCATATCTCCGACTTAAGAAGAGCTCACAACTGGCTTTCGACCAAAGACAAAATTGCTCTAAAAATAGCGTCACTTATACACAAATGCCTTAACAACGCCACTCCACGCTACCTCACCGTCAGATTCATCAGATATTCCTCCAACCGACTCACTAGAACATCCAACTCCAACACCCTCGTAGTGCCTAGATACTAACGCTCTAACACTGGAGGCACCAGCTTTCAAGTACAAGCTGCACAACGCTGGAACTCTCTCCCTTCTTCCTTAAGAGCCACCCAACCCTACCCACACTTCAGGCGCAACTACATCCAGTGGATCAAGGAAAATTGCATCTAAAATTCCAAGCCCACTATGTCTCTCTCCAGTTTACCTCGCGGGACAGTACCTAGCCCCTGATTACACATGACACTCCACCCTGTACATTTGACCTGTACTCGCCGTATATATTATATAATCAACTGTATATATGTCCTTCCTTACATTTATGTATATTCCTCATTGTATATTAAGCCCTCTTTATTATTATTTCTGTATTTTCCTTATTGTACATTAATGTACAGCAATGTAACCAAGCTGAGAATATTCTTTTTGCCTTTCTGCGCCCTGATACCCTCAGGTCTGGTGCGCACTACAAATATTAAAACAAACAAACATTATTATGATAGTGCATGGAACTTTGAAAAGGTAACACACAGTGCAAGTGCATATACAGCAGCAAATGTCTTAAAGTGCATGTGCATTCAGCAGCATTGAGTATTGTAAGCATCCAACATAAATAACACCAAATAAACCATGATTTGTAAATAGTGCAACATAAACCTCAGCAATCGGCATAAAAATGTGGCGTATCATTCTCTATATATCGCCGCTAAAAGACAACAATGTCTGTATTTAGATATCAAAAGAATGTGGCATCTGATCCCATCAAAAGGTGAAAAGGGAAAATGACCTGCAAAGTACGATCAGAGGAACGTAAAGTTATAGCAGCCCTAGTGGATGCAGGATCAGTACTCCAATTGCATACAGCAGAACATGCATGTGCACAGAGAAACATTTCTGAAAGGGAACGTCCAACAGGAATGGCACCAATAAAGATTAATTATATCAAAAGTGAACATAAATGGTGCCTGCATAAGACCCCAGGAGGGGAATATGCATACTGGATACAATCTGTGGAGACCCAACTAATTCCCAATGCATCCTACAGCAATATATAGACACCAATGACACCAGGATATCACTGGAAAATGCTGCCCAATTCCATATAATATGGAAACAGGAAAGTGCAAGTGCATAATTGAAGCATATCCTGTAGTGAAAGGTTCCCAAACCTGGAAGGAAAAACTTCCTGGCTCTCGCTAGGCCATATATCCCAGAAAAGGCGATGTCTGATGTCGAGACAAAACATATTATTGCTCTTGTTGGACAACCAGATGGTGGCATAGAATAATGATAAACTGCTGGTGCAAACATAGACAGTCCGAGATAAATGCTGATCACTCTTGGTGGAGGTTCCTTTGGGATTGGGGAGAGGATATCCACAAGCAAAACATGGTGTCCCTGCTTTTTCCTTACGAAAACCAACCCAACCTCCCCTGCCCTTTATGGGCTATTGTTACACTTCTCCCCACGTGTTCCATCATTCAACCCACTCTGGTACTAGGAAGAGGCAACTAAAAGTAGCGAACACTAGTAAGTCATTTCACCACTCTAGTACTGAGACGAGGACGAGGCCGGCAGAGTATTGTAAAGGTCAGGCATGTCACAACGGCTTTACTAATTGCCACCAGGCAAGTCCAATTTGGGACTCGCAACTGCAACCTGTCAAGTGGTTGCAGGTATATAGGAAGGGAGGAGACCAACAGCAAAGAGACCAGCAGGGAATCCAGAATACGAGGAGGCAGCCGTGGTGGGTCCTGCAGTTAGAGCCAGGACGCCAGCAGATGACCTGAGGGAACTTGAGTCCATGGCCAAGCGGGCCGCAAGACTGACATGGGAGGTTGAGCCTCGATGGTCAGAGTTGCACAGCAGGAGCTGCGAACACAGAAGAGCGAAGAAAAAATACCTGCCAGTGTCCGCAGGGAAACCATCTGAGCTGCCAGTGACCGGAGTTGCACAGCAGGGGTGGCAGAGAGAAGCCAACCGCCTGACCGCGTCCACGGATTGGAAGCGCAGCTGCTGGCGGGATACCGAGAAGGATCAAAGAGCAAGCTGGGCTTGCGGTTGCAGAAAGACATACAGGCAGAGCCAAGTAGCCCATCTGCCCAGAGATGCCAAGGTCCGAGGAGGGAGAATCACTCGAGCCGGGCAAGCTCCTGGGAGCTGTGGGTTAGCCAAAGTGAATGCCAAGTTAACAGAAAAGCATGTGCACGATGAAACCAACCCGAAGCCACGGGTTGGGAGGAAATTAAGGACAATCTAATGTGCAAGCTGTGAAGAAATAGATAACATATATTGAATATCGAGTCAAATGAAAGCTTTTTACAAGAGACATGATCTGATGACAAGAATGTGTGAACTTCAGATATTACCTGTTCTTAAAGCAAAGCAAGAGTCATATGAAATACAGAATCCTGCAAGAATAGAAAATTGTTAAAGAACCTGAAAGCAAAGTGGTGGGGAAACAAAGCCACTGTGAAGTGAAATATATGCATAGGTACAGTGTGGTAACGTCAAAGACTGGTAAAGGAGAAGTGACGCATTGTGCCAAAGCCAAAAGGTGAATAAAGAGCCGCCAAGCGAACAAGTATCTTCACACATGCACAAGATAAGGAAGAACCTGTGTGGGCTGGAAAGTTTAGGGTTCTTGGTTGCGCGACCTGTAGTGGGTGGACCGTGTGGTTTGACAACTGCGCCTAGACCAGGGAACCCTATTTGTGAAAGCTAAAGAAATTGCTGAAGCACAGTAAGAGAAAGTCATTAAGAAACACGAAGGAGGATACATTTGATTTGGAACTGTTGTGAATAAGTATCAGCAGACTGTTTTTGAACTTGGTGAAGGGAACCCTGAGGTTTTGTGGAACTACCCCGAGGTTTTGGGGAACTGTCTTGGATTTGGGGAAGGGAACCCTGAGGTTGTGTGGAACCTTCTTGAAATTTAAGAAGGGGGGCTGAAAAGTAAGCCAGGAGATGGAAGAAGCTCAGAATGTTGTTTTTGAATGCTATTTCTTTTATTACTGACATCCCTACACATAGTTTAGCTTTAGTTGTGATGGCAAGTATAGGTTTTGGACACAGACTTTTAAGTTGAACTTTTGACTCAGACTTTCCTTAGTTTCTTTAGGTAGGGCAATCCCACCTACGTTTAGGGCAAGTTAGGCCTTCCTCCATACTGACATTTAAGTTAAATAAAACACGTTTGTTTGAACTTTGAATCTGTTGTCTGTGTCTTGCTTCATGATGCCTTCACAAGTGGTGTTAGAAGTGGGATGCGGCTCAACCGATACAAGTTGGGGGACCATAACATTTGAAAAGCTAAGTGCCAGAGCATCAGACCCTTCAGTAGCCACAAAGGCAAATTGGGTTTGATATTTGTAGCAGTTGGGATGACACTATTCCTCCAGGTGAAATGAGACTGATACCCACTGATGTAATCCTAATTCCACCCCCTAATACCTATAGCAGATTGGCACCCAAATCAGGGCTGGCATTGAGATTTGGAATTGATGTTTTAGCTGGTGTCCAAGACCCAGACTTCAGAGGAGTCATTAAGGTGTTACAATATCATGGGAAGGACCCATTCCAAATAAATCAGGGAGATATAATTGCTCAAGGGGTACTTGAGAAGGCCATGCTCCCTAGGATTAAGGAAGAATCCGGGGAGGAGAGAACCAATTGAGGAACTCTACGCTTCGGAGAGGCTGATGAAGCATCTGATGGCCCTCGTAACCCTGAACCCAGAAAAGCTAAAGAGGAAGAATCCGAGACACTTCCAGACTTAGCTTTTGCCCAAGGAATGACCCCTTATTAGCTGAGGGGTTTCTGCAAGTCGTACCTGAGCCACAGGGTTGTGAGACAGGGCAACCTTTTTTCTGTTTGAAACATGATCTTCTATATAGAGGAGATACTACTTCAGAAGGCTTGGTAAAAACACAGTTGGTTTTCCCTAAAAGTCATAAGCGGGTGTTCTAGAGGTAGCCCATTCACATCTTTCGGGGGGCCATTTGGGACATTCCAAAACCCAGGCCCAAATAGCAGATACATTTTACTGGGCTGGAATCCATGCTGATGTTAAAGACTAGCATGCATATACCACCACCAGTCCCCTTAATTGAGATTCCATTCTCTCGCATAGGTATGGACATTGTAGGTGCCCTAGAAACTTCCAAACTGGGAAATAATACATTCTAGTCATTGTAGAATATGCTACCCCTCATCCAAAGGCCTTCCGCCTCAGAGCCAACACAACACATCAAAGCCTGAAATACCTGCTCCCTTTCTTTTTCCAAGTAGGGTTTCCGAAGGAAATATTAACTGACCTGGCCTGAACTTTCATGAGAAAGTTGAAGTGTTGCATATCAACACACTACGAACATCAGTGCATCATCCCCAGACAGATGGCCTTGTGGAGAGATTTAATAACTCTAAAAACAATACCTCAAAAGTTGGTGAAGCAGTATGATAGGAATGATGGCATGGGCTTCAGGTGGGATCTAATAATGCCATGTGCTTTGTTTGCAGTTAGGAAGACCCCTCCTGCATCTACAGGATTTGGCCAGTTTGAACTCCTTTACGGACGTGAACCTCTGGATGTCCTGGACATGCTGAGGGAAACTTGGGAAGAAAGGGAAGAAGCCCCAATTCTACTCTCCCAAAATGCTTAGGCTTAAGGAACATATGACGGCTGTTATATCTTTAGTACAGACTCACATGGTGAAATCACAAGAACAACAAAAGGCCCCCTATGAAAAAAAGGTTTCTTTAAGGTAATTCTCCATAGGTCAAAAGGTGCTGATGTTGCCCACTTCTGAAAATAAACATATATCTAAGTGGCATGGACCATATGAGGGTCTGGAAAAAACTGGTCTGTGTAATTATAAGATCTTACAAACAGACCGCCGTCTTAAAATCCAAGTTCACCATATAAACCTGTTAAAGGAATGGTGAGAAAATCCTTTGGAATCCCAGGCTGTGATATTATACTGTCTGTTACCAGAAGATACGGATAACAATGCCTTCATTCCTGGGGATCTCAGAAACAATCAAAAGCAAGGCCTGTATGACCTGCTAAAATAATTCACTGATGTGTTTAGAGAGGCGGCCGGAAGAGTGAACAATATTTATCATGCCTGCACTTCCGTGGACAAAGTGGTCGATTTCAAACCTTACCGATTATCCAAAAAGATACCATCATCCAGGAAGTAAAAAATATGCTTGAGGCTAACATCATCGAACCTTCTAATAGTGTTTGGTCCTCCCCTATCGTGTTGATGGCAAAACCTGATGGATGTTGGAGGTTTTGTATAGACTTTAGAAAGGTAAATGTCATCTCTGCCTTTGACGTTTACCTAATGCCCTGTATCGACTATTTGATTGACCGGCTGGGTAATGCTGTCTACTTTTCAACAATAGATCTAACAAAAGGATATTGGCAAGTCCTGTTGTATGTCCCTGATAAAGAGAAAACTGCCTTTGCTACTCCCATAGGATTGTTTCATTTCAAAGTCCTGCCCTTTGGTCTACATGGTGCTCCCGCCACATTTCAGAGGTTGGCGGATAAAATCTTACAGGCATTCTCCGATTTTTACAGACAACATTGTACTACATAGCAAGACATAGGAAGATCACCTGTACCACCTCTTTGTGGGTAATAGTACTGTCCAACCACAGCAAGAGAAGGTGACATTGGTTTTCGATTTCCCCTACTCCAAAAACCAAGACATATCTGAGGACCTTTTTGGGGCTAATAGGTACTACTGCAGATTTATTCCAAATTTCTCCAGTAAAACAGCAATATTAACTTGCAAATTGAAGAACGCAGAGCATCCAAAGGATCAGATGGGAGGAGGAAGACAATTTGTTATACAACCTTGAAGCGAAGCAAGCCCTATGCTAGAGCCCCATTTTGAAAGTAGCCAAATGTTATTAAGGAGTTCATCCTCCAGACTGACGCTTCCTTAATGGGGCCGTCTTATTGCAAAATCATGACTGGTTGAAGCACCCAATTTTATTTCAGTTGAAAGTTGTTCCCCATTCATTATGCTTCAAGTTTCCGTTCCGTTTGGTAATTTATCACCTACTCGTTGCCTGCTCGGAATGCTCCGGTTGTCGAGTGCCTCTCCCTGACACTCACCGGTCTTTGGATTTTTTCCTCTGAAGTTCCTGCTGCTTCTTTCTTCTTGGTAGGTTGGCGGAGCAGCTTTTGCAAGCCCCCGGTCGCACACGCCTGGTTGTTCCGCTGCCTCGGGATGGACGTGCGCTTTTGCAGTTCCGGCTGCTGATTACTCGCCACAGAGGCTCCCTCTGTGGGCTGCTGCGCAGCTTCCTGGCTCCTCCACAGGTCCCACCATGTCGGCCTCCTGTGAAAATGAGTCTCATGACCCTTGCCACTGGCCCTCACTGGCAAGTCAGCCTTCCAGTTAGCGCCAGGCTCATAACCATCATGAAGACCAACATTAGAATGGGACTATTTACTTGGGACTGTTTAACTTGGGGGGGTTGAGGGGAAGTTCAGCCAACATGGAGGCACACACACAGCTCAGTTACAAGGAACTATGCGGTCTAGGCTTTTGGGTGTGGCAGGCCTGGGACTACTTTAACCGGACTACTTTGGGTGTGGCAGGCTTGGGATTATTTTACCTGGACTACTTTACCTGAGACTATTTAAACCACACCCAAACAGCAGAACATGCTTTGCGTTATTCTGCTGTGGGCAGCGTAACGCTCACCGTGTCCAGTTCTTTGATGCCAGTTTACCTGAACCCAAGGACCTGCAGAGAGAGGGAGAGGGAGAGAGAGAGAGAGAGAGAGAGAGAACACTACAAAACTTACCTGGAATAGTATCCTGTCTTCAATCCATCGCTGACTTCAGTTCCACTCACCTGAAGGTACAAACTCCATCATCCGGCACTGCATGCATCCTAGAATATCTTAACCTGAAAAGAGGAGAAAGAAAGACAGCATTAGTAAGCGTTTACTCGCGTTTCCTCCCGAATGAAGAAAGCCACACAATTCTTACCTGGGTAGTCATCTCCTGGTCAGTATCATTGCTGGACCATTACAGCGCTCGGCGAGGAACATCGCAACCTGCAAGTAGAGAAAAGACACAGGTTAGCAATAAAAAAGGCGAAACAGCGCCGCGCATCGCGCATTACTCACCGGACAGCATCGCGCACACCGCGCTTTCGCCTACCGGCACATGCTCATCTTCAAACTGCATGACAACACCAAAATACCTTTCCATACCTAATAGGAAAGAAGCAAGACATTATTATACGAACTAAGAGGAACATAAGACTGCATATAAAGACTGTAAAGCAGCAAACCTACAGAGTCGCAGCAGGCCTGGATTCCCACAGGGGGGCTTGCACCAGTGAACTAACTTGGTCGCTGTTCGCCCCCCGCATCTACGCGCCCCTGCCATGAGGAGCAGGACGGAGAATCCACCTTTTACAATACTAAGGTAAGGAAAAGGCCCAAGGGGGAGGAAGGAGTTGGGACCAAGGGAGGTGGGAAAACATAAAGACAATCTGGTATTGAATCCAGCTCTCCTATATTGCAAACCCATCTTTAACCAGAGGCCTTACCAAGGGACCGGGAGAGGGTTCGAGAGTGCAAATCATCCAACCAGGGCTGGGTGGCGTCCTCGTGGATAGCAGGTGAGCGTAACACTGGTCTCCTCTCCACAGGGCTCCCTGTTTCTCTCTGCAGTGTTCTCTGCCTCTCTTTATACACCTGCAGCCACTTACCAGTTGGATCTTTAATTAGGTTTGCCTGAGCATAATAAAGGGGACATGCTAGACTTGCACCATATTCTGCAGGCATCTTCTTTGTCTGAGTGGTAAAATGAAGGTGTAGTGTTCATTACTCTGTCTCCTCTTCCTCATCCCATTACTTTCAAAGGTTGAATGTGGAGAATTGAGGGTAGAGGTCTTGCAGAAGCCCATAAAGGTTGGGGGAGGGTTAGGTTGGTCATCAGTGGGGAAAGGGGGATACCTGTCATGACTCTCGCCCAAAACCCCCTCTGGCAAACCCATTGGCCAGGTGGAGTCAGGACTCGGGCCTCTAGAACCTGGCATCCTCTTCAAAAGCCCTCATGGGGCCAGTCCTGGCGCCAGGCTCATACACCATGAAAAACAATGTGCTTGGGAACTACTTTATTGTATTGTCAGCCAACATGGAGGCATCCACATAGCTTGGTTCCTAAGAACCAAGCTATGCGGTCTAGTGTTTTGGGGGTGGCAGCCTAGGGACTACTTTACCTGGACTATTTTGTTGGGGCTATTTAAACCACACCCGAGCAAGACAACACGCTTCGCGTTACTTTGCAGCTTGCAACGTGACGCTCACTGTGTCCAGCTAGTCCCTCGAACCTCAGAGAAGCAGAACCTGCAAGGAGACAAAAGGAACATCTTTAGCAGCAGCATCTTACCTGCAGTCTTCATCTTTAAACACTCGCAGCTACTGAGAACAGCTTCCTCGAATCTGCACGCCTACCGGACAGAACGACCTGAAAGAGGAAGATAGAGGCAACATTAAAGAAAGCTGTAGAGACATTTACAAATTACGAACTGCTCAAAAGGCTTACTTGGCTGGTCGCCTCTCGGCTGGCACCACTCAGGACATTCCACTCGCGCTGAAGAACACCGCGACCTAGGAAAACACAGGTTAGCAAAGGCAAGACTTCTCAGCGCTGCGCATAGCGCTTACCGCATCATAGCGCTTTTAATGCGCCATCATTTACCAGCGGGGCTCAACCAAGCCAGTTTGCCACGCTGAAGCTCCGCATACCTAAGGGAGAAAAAGAGACATTTGAAACAAAGAAAGGCATGCAGGATAGCAACAAAACTAAAGAACAGCAATAAGACCTACCTGAACAATATCAAACGGGCCGGCGTCAGTGAAGTAACTGGACTGCACTCGCCCATGAAAGACAACGCGCCCCTGCAAAGAAGGCAGGATGGAGAGCATGCCTAATTCTACCACAAGGTGAGGAGAGGGCGCCAGAGGGACTAACATCATACGGGGGTGGAGGGAAGATACTTGCCCCAGTCTGTCAGTCTTGAACATAGTCCTCCTGTATTTTCAGGCAGAACCTTCCCCGTGGACCACATCAGGGCAAAGCTGAGAAGCATACCAGCGAGTAACCCGGCTGGGTGGCGTCCCTATGGCTACCAGGTGAGCGTAACAATACCATGTCTTGCCTGTGTGTACCCCACTCCCACTCTGAGGACCCTCCACCCAGGTTATCCTCCCTTGCTTCTCGACTCGCAGGGTCAGTATACAAAAGCGATGGCCTTTGGCCACCTCATAAGAGGATCCAGGAGTTTTAGGAATCAGAGTACCGTCAGGTTTCACACAATAACATAATTTAATGGGTATTGCGACTAATATACTAGCTGATCATGTTAATCTGTATCTTACATCGCCTTTAAACAGCACACCTGAGCAATATTCCACTTTGCCAACCAGATGCAAATTAAACAAAATATTTATTAATTATAGAATTAGCAGCTCCCTATCATGATGCTGATTTAGTCGCACACTGCCTTAGCAGTTTCGAAAGTCCATCATCTCCACCTGTCTCCCAGATAGAGGTAAAGTCTCTCTGAATTACATGCTGCAAAGCTTCAATCTAAAGTCTAAAAAGATTTTCCTTTGTGCTGCAGTAGTCATCTCAAGCCCTGCAACTTAGTGATATCCATTTTTTAACCATCTGAGAACTGTAAGGAACTAATGGTGGCAACAGTAAAGACAGACACAAGTGATAACATTTGAGGGTTGTTTATTGCACTTTATAAGGGTGAGATAGACGCCTAATCGAAATCTGAGATGGGAGCAAGCTACAACCATCAAATAATAAAGCAGTCCAAGTGGCGTCTTGTCAAATAAAAAGGGCCTATACAAAGAAAAACCTTTTGCCAGACCTTACAACTAAATACAAAAGGGTGTGGGATAGGAGTCAAAGGAAAGAAAGAAGTGTTCACAAATAATAAGTCAGGATGCAGTAGGTGCAGTAGATGCAGTAGGCAGGGGTCTCCCTTCCCCATGTTTTGTGCACGGGACAAGGCGGGACTCCGGAGCACAGCACACAATCGAGCCTTCCCAGCACAAGACTGCAGTCGCTAACAGATATCAGGACCGTCGGTGGTTTTTCGACAAAAAGTCTCTTGCCTCCGAGGACCTGATGTGTTCCAAAAATAATTAACAAAAGTTCCTTTCTGCTTGCATGTTGGGTGATGCTTTTCACCCCTCAATCCCCCTCCTGCGGGCTCAGACCCTTCTCGAATGTTAGCCTCCCTCTGTCGGGTTCACTACAGCTTTCCAAATCAATTCCACTTATGGCATTCACAAATCTTAATGTCTTTTTAAACAGTTCACTGTGGACATCCCTCTGCGGGGTTCACCTTTGTCAACACTGTTCATGGGGACTTTTAGGCTTGGCCCCTTTCCATCAGCATTCCTCCGTTGGGTTCACTCTTAACCACTTTACACTTCCTTCTACTTTCTTATGATACAGGATTTATTTCCCTTGGGTTTTCAATGGTTTGTCGATCAGACTTTCGACTGTACGGTGGGATTTTGCTAGACCCCTGTATGACCACTTTGATCTTTTCCTTGCCGCTCTCCTAGGGCATTCTGGTATCAGTAGTTTCAACAAACGCAGGATCAACCAGAGTCTCTTGACTGAGCACCCATGTGGCGGCATACCCATCTGCAGCTGGTTTTCCATTAATATTAACAGTTCTTTGAACTTTTCTTTTCTGCCATTTTGCTACTTTCATTCATCACAGTTCGGTTTTTTATTGGTTCTCCCCTCGACTCCCGGCTGTGATGAACAGTTTGGCTTTTCTTGTCTCTGGAGTCCAGGACGGTACCACGGTAGCAAGCGTATCTCCCTTGCTTGGATATCAGCGGAGGAGGGCTCTATGTACCGCTTTCATCGGCTGCAACACACATTGGCTATTGTTCACGGTCTTATGATTCCTTCCACAGAGGTTTCGCAGACTTGGGTCGGAAAGGGCAAGGTTGCGTCCCTCCTCGGCACCCTTTTGGTTGTTGCCCCCTTTCTTCTCCTCTTGAAGTGCTGTGCTTGGTTAGCTCTCTCGTTGTGTGGTCTGCCTTGCTCATAGTGTGCTCTTGTGCTCCACCTTTTATCCCTGCGAGGAAGGGAAAGGGCCGTCAGGTGTGTGTGATTCTGATCAATTGCACAACTTTGCCTGACCCTTGTGTTCGGACATGTCAGGTAAACGGCTCTAGTGTTTGTTCGTCATCTTTCGTGGTGTGCAACAGTGTTTGTGTCGGAAAAGGGGTGGTCAGAGTGTTTAAGTATCCTATGTGGTAGGATGGGGAAAAGGTGTCACAAAAAGGGGGATATCGCGTCTCACCCGTCAGTGTCCCACTTCCATTCCCTGAGGACTCCTCCCATCTAGGTGATCCTACCTCACTGGCCACCTCGATGACAGATCCCCAGGGAATAGTCAGGGAGACACCTTCAGGTTTCTCACAGAACTGAGCCAGACTCTAGAAAAGGAATCGATGCACTCTTTGTATATCCTACCTTAATCATGGGGTGTACCCAACAGTTTTGTCAGAACAGTGCAGAGATGTGATGCCATGTCATCTTTGCCAGCTGATTCTAGTAGTCCATACTTTCATGTGTTATAACTTCAAATTTGTTTTTCAAGACCCTAATTTCCCTTCTTTGGCTGCAAAATGTCTTATCCAGCTGTTGTTTCCTGGTGTATTATCCTCCACTACTTCTATTCTTGAGTCTATTTTATTTATGCAAAATGCCATCCCTATATGTGGTCCTTCAATGATTTGCGCACTCTGATTTGTATCATTCATTACTGCCCTCATTTCCCTAAACTCAATTCTGAGTTGTCTTTTTCACTCTTTTTTTTCCAAGGTGCTGTTTTGGTTGAGTAGATCCTTTTGCCTACACTCTTGTTGCTGGCCATTTCTCAATTCGGGTTATTATAGCTACTGGACAACACTGTGTCCAAGGGCTGCACTCATTAAAGTATTTTTTTACTTACAAAAATCAAAACACTTCTATATCTTTAGGGCTGGAATTGTAAGTGTTCTTCTCCCAGAATTTTGTGAAGTATTGGCATGACCCCTGTATGTATGGGATTTCTAAAGTGTGAGGGTTGGAATCCATGAAGCTAGGTCAGATAATGTATTGGAAGGAGTTTCTCTCCTTTCTAAGAGTCTCAGGTCAGAAAGCAGACTTTCAGCTAGCAAAAGCCTATCGATCAGTAATTCGCTTCATATTTATGACAAGATATCTTGATTTGCTCAAGCACCCTCCTTATATATGTCGCAATGTCGAGATATTTCTCTTTTGCTCCTTCTGACGGCTCTCACTGTTCGTTCAGTTTTATTTCATCGTATTCCCACCTTAATGTCCCACATTAAAATAGATTATTGCACCTTATTATTTTTGTACATTGAGAAATAAATATTTTAAGATGCCTTTTGCCTTTGAGTTTTACAATGAAATCAATGTTTGTGTTTCTTTTGAGGCAAGATTTCAATGGCTTGCGTTTAATTAAAGTGGGTGAGTGGATATGGGTTGAATCTGTTTAAAATGTACTTTGAAGGGGCTTTATTTTGAAATCCGTGCTGGCAATAAAACATTGTGAAATAGAGCAAGTTTATCCCCTTAAGGTACAGTTACCTCTGGCAGATTGGCCTTCTGTGTAGTATGTAATAATTTTGTATTTTTTTCTTTTGAAAGACAACTGAATTTAAAGAAAGTCCTTGTGTCTGGAGGCGTTCTGGAACATAAATCTGATCCTCAACACCTCAAGGAAAACGGGGGACAGAAAGTGTGCATACTTGCTTTAGATCAAGCTGGGCGAGTAAGTAGCGTTTGATTATTTTGTTTCATTATTTTTACTGAAATATATTGCCTTTTATACAGGCTTCGAATTTGGGGGAAAAGTTAATTTTCAAGTATTGCCAACATGGCCAAAATAAACTAGAAATGTCCTAATTTAAAGTGGCATCATCTATTTCATTGGCAACATACCACCACACCTGAGTTTTAAAGACATTGCTGCTGCATGCACTGTTCTCATCACCAATATCTTATCCACTTCATGTTCTTATAATGTTAAATCCAGTGGTATTAGCAAGTTATCACCAGATGCTATCACCAGCGCTGCTTTTGCATCTTTTGCAGTAGCTGTAATCTAACCACGTACACTATCATCTTTCGAAATAGTTGGGGGATATCATTTTTCATAAAATGTCCTGAATGTATGTGCTAGCACTGCGAGTGTTCAACTAAAGGTACTTCACATTCTGTTACTTTTTTACATACAGCCTTTCAGCTCTGTTTTGTTCAGACAGCCCTGTGCCCAGCCTGGTCTCTCCCCGTGTGTACCGTCTAGCCAGGATATTTCTATGCATACTTTTATCTCCCTCGCCACAGTGGTATCAAAGGCATCTTTCTGCACCCTTATATCTGCTGGTTAGTTACTGCTGGGAACGATTTTCTCTTTTTGCACCTTTCCATCCATTGATTTTAATGAGAGATCCCTTCTTTTTGCTGATTTTGTTTTTTTAACCTGTCCTGACTTTTTGTAGGGACGTAAAGGCTCCAGCTTCACTTCCCTTGCCTTTTGCTCATGGTTATGATGGAACTGACGAGTCCCTAACACTGTAAGTACTGAGAAACCCTGTTTTTTCTTTAGATTGCCTGGGTTTTGTATATTGCACACAGCACCTTGCAGTGCAATGGAGATTCTTTGTATCTCCTTAACTTTTGTTAATGTGTTTTTTTTGGTTACTTTTTTATAACTGACCAAGACAAGCTGGAGGCAGCATTAACATTATTAGTTTTTTTGTATTATTTTACTTGTGCACTTTCGCGTGTACTTCGAATGGCTACTAAAGGTGGCTAGCACCCAGAGATGGCTGTGCCAAAAGGGTTTTTGCTTGTTCTTTTGCCATATTGCAGTTTGGCCTCTCCGGTCAGGAAATACCATATAAGGTTATGCACTTGGGGGCGTGGCCAACTAGCCATGGAGTAGGACGTCTTTCTGGGTAGCTCCTGGTGATCCGTAATTGATCCTTGCAAAAACATGCATAATGCGGCCTGAACACCCTGTCATCAAAGGCGAGAGCGTCGGAAGGTGAACTACAGGGAACCTGAAAACAGCAAGCACGGGATGCCAAGGGATCCGAAGATATTCGTGTCTGGAGGCTGTTGCATAAACAAGAACAAAGGAAACAAAATGGCGGACCCGGACTTCAGAGAGCCCGTCCGCAACATTGTATGAAACGAAAAGCTTTGCCCAAACCAGCTGGGAAGCAACGTGCCCCGGGCACACAAAGGCACAGACATCAAGGTAAATGCTCCGTGCCGGCAGCAGAGGGAGCAAAGTGTGGACTGTAGCAGCGGCGGCCCCGAAGAACAGGGGCCGCGGAGGAGAGCTGCCGCAGGAGCCCGTCACGGACCAAGGGCCCGGCTGAGGAGGGGGCGCGACGTGGAAACCCCTTGCTATGGGCATCGGAGCACACACGCATGAACAGACCCACAAATATATCAAAGAAGATGGAGGAACACTATAGAGAGGGGTGCTCCGAATATATGGGCAGTGTCTACACCCCTGGTGGGACAATGTCGCACAGATGGAGTATTCAAGCCTGTGAAGAACGATCAGGCACTGCGTGAGCCCTAGACAGGGAATGTTTGCTTCAGCTGATGGTGAAACTGACATGGTATTCGGCCGAACGGACCCGACCTATAGGGTTACTCTGCAATAACACGACACCGGGCTGCATTGGAAAAAAGGCACTGAAGCCATTAAGCTGAGCGCCACTGTTGGCATAAATACCATAAATAAGCCGGCGCAGGTGAAGACCGGGGGTCAGGGTCCCCCAACCAGCGAGACAAGGCCAGTAAAGCACACTGCCCGTGGCACCCAGAGCACAGGGGTGCACCAAGGCAGGATCAGAGGCCGCGCACACCCCCACCCCCATAATCCGCATTGAAGAACGAACGGACATCGTGAGCCCATATGAGGAGATAGCGCCGAGGCACACCAACAAGGGCCATACAGACAGCACAAGTGGGATAGGAAGGGGGTTCGATTATGGCCCAGCGAGATTGACATATGCAGTCCTCCATGACAAGCGGACCCAACACCTTGAAAGGGTGGAGGTGAATGAGCGACCGGTTGCAGAGTGGATGAAAAACCGAAGTGGAGAGGGCAAGCAGCAATAGATTGCCAGGAACACCAGAAGTAAAGTATAGTTGTGCCGGAAGCCACAGCGCACACACGGCAAACGCATTTGTACTGGAAATGGTGTGGTCCCGTGTGTTATGAGCAGCACAGTTACGCCTGCGCACGGGATACACGGACCAGCGCGATAGGGCAATAACAAACAAAATAAGAGGAACGAACTACCGTATCCATAGTGGAGATTGGGCACTGAGTGAGCACAGGTGCGCACGGAGTGCGCAGGCATCAAGCTGCAACTAGGGCTGTCTGGCAGGATAACAGCAGTAAATCACAGTACAGTGGGGGCCGGACTGACCACATCACGCGCCCGTGTGCTACCCCATCCAGGGCCTGGACAATAAGTGGACAATGGAGTTGGAGCGGTATGGGGACACTGTGATTACCGAGCAGATTGTGCGCGCCACAGTACACCATACACATCAAAGGCGGCCTATTACCCCCTCGCACATACAGGGACACGTAGCACGGAACGTAAAACCGAAAGGGTCGGTTGTAATGTACGCAACATAACCAAAAGACCACGCTCGGAACTCTTTTTTGCCGTGGTCGTGGTACCAACGATAACTATGTGTGGAAAGTAATACATGGAAGGCTACAATCCATATGAATAATAGCTGCATGTCCTATAGTGAGCGGAAGAAAGAAGATAGAGACCTCGACGACTGAAAGTACTGGAGGAACTTCAACGATAGGAATATGTCGGTGAAAGGACTAAGAGCTAAGACCAAACAACCCACAATGGAGGTCTTCGCGAAAACGCAGAAAACCCCAACATCGGCGCAGAGCACGGACGTGACCCCTGCGGGAGAGGCCCGGAGGGAGATGAGCAGCAAATCCTGGATGCCATAGCAGAGTTCAGTATTAAATGGGGCTCGGCAATGGCGGATCTGCGAACAGCCCTAGAGAATAAGATTGATGTTGTGGGGTTGGAACTTACCTTGTTATGACAGGATGTTAGGTTGCTGGCAGAAAGAACGAGCGGTCTGGAAAGCGCAGTCAAGACTAATACAGATGTCAGCACAAGTAATGCAAAGGAGGTTCATGTCCTGAAACAGCAAGTTGCCAATCTCGAAAACCGGGTGGAAGAAGCGGAAGGAAGGGCGAGAAGAAATAATATACGGGTGGTCGGCCTGCTGGAGGGAGAAGAGGGCCAGGATCCCACAAACTGTGTGGAGAACATGATTCTCCAGGAGATTGGAGCAGACAAGCTTTTGCAAGGGTTTACGGTGGAGCGGGCGCATCGCGTCTTCATGAGGAAACCACGACCTGGGGCTCCACCGAGACCGATCATCGCGAGGATCTTGAACTACAGAGACAGGGAGAAGATCCTGGAATATTTTCGCAAAGGCGGAACGATAGAAAGAGCATCCACCAACATCACGGCATACCCGGATTACATGATGCTGGTGCAGAGGCAGAGATACAGCTACATGGCTATTAAGAGGAGGCTGTGTGCAGCAGGCATCAAGTACATGCTTCTGTACCTGGCAAAGTTGAAGGTATTACACAAGAGCAGAGTGCTCTTTTTCTACACTCCGGAGGATGTAGTGACATGGCTGGACCTACAGGGTTGCCCAGAACAAGAAGCAGATCATGACCGACGGGAGCATGATAACTGAAGATCTTGAGCCATGGACATTGAGGGGGTAAGTGGAAGGGTGATCCGGGTTATCTGGGAGAGTGCAATCGGCTGAACATTGGATAGTATTCGGTGCTGGACAGGGACTGGCATATAGTGGGTAAAATGTAATTGGTAGCTATATGGTATTGGCGTAAGTGCAGTAAATCAGCAATAGGAGCGACAGGATGGAGGCAACCTACCCCGGGAACTAATAGTCAAGCGGCCATTAAGGCGGCTTCACCCTACTGAGCCCTGGGCATAGGGTTGTGCTAGACAGGGCTAGATGTGGGGGTGCCTGAGATCCAGGAATGGAGCTGGGCAACAGTTAGGCAGGGTAGTGTTGGGGCAGGGACGGGTGGGGGGAGGGGAGGATGGTGGGGAGAGGGGAGGGAGGTGGGGAGTTTGGTGTGTATTTAGTTTTGGAGAGTTTTAGTTTATGTATGAGCCTACATGAAAATGTCGAACAAATCAATGGCATCGGGTAACCTCAGACTTGTGACCTGGAATGTGCGGGGCCTTAATAGCTATCTCAAACGTAATAAGGTGATGATGTACCTTATTAAGAGGATGCGGATTGATATAGCTCTGCTACAGGAAACCCATCTCACCAAGGAGAAGTTGGAGGTGGTCAAGAGAAAATGGAGGGGTAATGTCATAGGGGCCACATACTCGGCATATGCAAGAGGGGTGATTACATGGGTGGCACCGCATGTGCCATTTCAACTGCTTAGCTCAACGATAGACCCAGAAGGCAGAATGGTGGTGGCAGGACTTCTGGAGAACAGAGAAGTGAATATTATAAACTTGTATGCCCCTAACCATGACACAACGGCATATATTAGGTCTTTATATAATAAAATCAGCCCCCTGGTGGGTGGCGTGATGGTGTGGGGAGGGGACTTTAATTGCACTCTGAACCCCAGGTTAGATAGGTCAGATGATAAATTAGAAAAGCCGGCGCCAGCAGCTAAAGCACTGAGGACACTGTTGATCGACCTCGGCCTAGAAGATGTGTGGAGAAGACTACTCCCAGGGGTTAGGCAATACTCGCATTATACGGCGCCACATGACCTGCATACAAGGCTGGATTATGTGTTTGCATCTGCCGGGATAGTGGGAGAAATGGTGGGGGCGGAATACAAGGCCCGGGTACTCTCTGATTATTCGCCTTTGGTCATAGAGTGGCGACATCAACCCCTTAGAGCGCGGATCCCGACGTGGAGGCTCAGAACTGAGGATCTACAGGATGCGGGCTTCCGAGACGATTTGAGGGGGGCCATCGAGGAATACTTTGAAATTAACACGGGTAATGTGCGTTCTGTGGGGACAGTTTGGGTGGCATTTAAGGTAGTGGTGCGTGGAGTAGCTATATCCAAATCCAAAGGGCTTCTAGGGGGTGTCGAGCGGGAACTGCAAGAAATGGAAAGAGAGCTAGAGGGCTTGATACAAAATGTGGGGACCACCCGGGCGGACATCGATAAAATAAAAGGCTTACAGCTAGCTTGTAGCAAACTTTGGGACAGACTAGGCAAACTAAACTATAAGAAATATAGTGAGAGGCTGCATGCAGGGGGGATAAGCCGGGGAGGCTATTGGCCTGGTTATACAAGAATGAGACCCCCCGCTCGGTGATGAGAGGGGTCAAGGACGAAGTAGGTCAAATCCATAATACCCAGGAAGGGGTAAATGAGGAGTTCCTCAAGTTTTACAGACGACTATATGAGGACACGGGAGGATATGGGCCAAGAAATTGTGGATACGATAGATGATATAGGGCTGCCCACCTTAGATGATCTAGAACGAGCAGACCTAGATGCCCCCATCACCGAGGACGAACTGGAGGCAGTGATCCAACACCTGCCTACATGTAAAGCGCCTGGGTCGGACGGGTTACTCAGCGAGTTTTATAAAACGTATAAGCAGGAGCTACTCCAGCCGCTGCTGGCCATGTTTAATGAGGCCTATGAACGGGGGGGAACTGCCGGCGTCCCTTCGCGAGGCAGTGATCATCCCGCTCCTAAAACCAGGCAAACCGGAGGCAGAATGCGGATCTTATAGGCCCTTGTCTATGCTCAGTCAGGACAGCAAGATAGTTAGCTGTGCTGGCCAATAGGTTAAAGAGGGTAATTGGTAAATTGATACACCCAGATGAAACGGGTTATATCCCCGGTAGAAATATCACAGATAACCACAGGAGGCTACACCACATCATTGACCAAACTGTGGGAGACTCCGGCGAGCTGGCTATAGTGTCGCTGGACGCGGTCAAAGCTTTTGATTCAGTGCGGTGGCCGTGGTTGAAAGCGACTCTGAAAGGATACGGGATGGGACCAGGATATATTAGATGGGTCCAGATGCTATATAGTACCCCAATGGCGAGAGTTAAAACAGGAACGACAATATCAGATAAATGGCAACTTAGTAGGGGGACCAGACAGGGATGCCCCTGGTCACCCATGTTATACATCTTGGCATTAGAGCCGCTGGCAATATGCCTGCGGCAACAATACGGGGAGGTAGGGATCCGCACAACAGGAGGCACACACCTGATATCATTGTATGCAGATGATGTGCTCCTCTACTTGCGCTACCAGGAGGAGAACCTGCAATATGTACTGGAGGTGATGGATCGTTACGCCACCCTCTCGGGCATATCGGTGAACCCTGGGAAGTCTAGTTTGTTCCCCCTGGGAAGGTACAAGAATATCCCTCTGGAGAGGCTACCCGTCTTGCAGATACCTTGGCAGACCGAGACATTTAGGTATCTGGGAGTGAATGTTTACCACAAAATAGAGACGGAACACAAACATAACACAGAGAAAGCGATGGAGGGAGTTAAGAATAGCATGGTGTTCTGGTCCAGATTACCCCTAGCCATAATGGGGAGAGCAGCTTTGCTCAAAATGGTGGTCCTGCCCAGACTCTTGCACTTTTTTGTTAATGTCCCGTACTTGATCCCTAAATGCTTTTTTGTGAAACTTCATAGCATGTGCAGGGGCTTCATATGGGGCAATTCCAGAAATAGGGTGGCCCTGTGGAAACTACAGAACACATGTGATAAGGGGGGCATAAACCTACCGAATTTCGAGCTGTATTACCTAGCAGGACAGCTGTTGTATGTGTCTTGGTGGTTGTCTGCGGAAGACTCGGCGGAAGCTAGGCTTTTGCAAGGTGAATTGGCTCCTTACTTTTTGAGGGAGACAGTATGGCTGCAGAAAACTAGAATAGCAAGGATGGGGAGATTATTGAGGCTGGGCTCGAAAGTCTGGCGCAGGACATGGAAAACGGTGGGTGACCCAGATCCGCTTTCTCTGCAGGCCCCGCTGGTGGTCCTGTGCGGGGACGACTCTCAATTGTTTGAAGCAATCCGCAGATACTGGGAACCAGTGGGATTGGCCACCCTTGGAGACATATGGCAGGAGGGGGAGGCGCTGGGATTTCAGAGGCTGCAGGAGGAGACAGGGGTGCATAGAGGTCAATTCATTACTTATACTAGGCGCATGAAACGGGTGAGAGAGAGATGGCCTGAAACTGTGCTAGAGGAAGAACCTGATGCCTCCCTAGAAACGATGTATGATGTCTCGGAGGATGGGCACGAAATATCTAGAATATATGAGCTCCTGAAGGCAAAGGAGGGGAAGGAGCTGTTTCATTTGAGGCAAGACTGGGAGGAAGAGGTGGGGGAACCTATGACAGAAGGACAATGGGATAGAGCCCAGAGGTAGATTCAGTTGTATGTCACCCATAGAACTTATCTGACTCCCAGTAGAATAGCTAGGTTTGGAGGCCCGGCTGTACAAAAATGCCCCAGGTGTGGAGAGAAGGAGGCAGGGCTATTACACATGTTCTGGGCTTGCCCTGAGGTGCATAGATTCTGGGAGGAAATAAAGATGAAAATGGCAGGTGGGGGAGTGGCACTGGACATAGGGTCTGCCTGGGCTTGCATGCTTGGGAACTTCCCCAGGCCGCGTCATTCAAAGCATATCAGTAAGATGAAGGACCTGACCTATATTTTGGCCAAATGCAGAATTGCAATGTGTTGGAAAGCGGCCCACAGCCCCAGGGTGGAGATATGGTGGGCGGATCTCTTGAGATGGGCGGAAGCAGAAACCGCGGTATGGTTTGAAGCTGTCACCAAAGGGGGAGAGGAGGAAGTGGGTCCCCTGATAGCCTGGAGGCAGCTCGTGACCTCGATTGCTGACCCCCACTAGGTCAATCATGATATAGAAGACTTAGATGGGGCAACAAGCACTGAGTCTCCCAGAAATGCTCATGTAGATGATGTAGCTGAGATGGCTCGAGTTCGGGGGGAGGGAGGGGGAAGGACGGAGGGCGACACTGTATAATGTGATACTTGGTCATTGATTATGTACGTCCTAAAAGGTTATAATATTTGGTGTTTGTGGTTTAAAAATAAAAATTGCTTTAAAAAAAATAAATGTTATGCACTTGCCTGGGAAGGCTGCTGCTTTCACGTGCTAGTGAGCCTTTGCGTGTGTGTATGAGCCAAAGGGGGCTTGGACTGCCTGGCCACTGATATGAAATCAGTTGTTGTCCCTGATTAGACAACTGCTGGATGTTTGAATGTGGCAGATCCTTTCAAAAGGTGGGCTTGACTTGCTTCCAGCTTCAATTCTGGATAAGAGGAGATCATTCTTCAGATTACGTTGTTTCCAAGATTCCTGCGAAGAAGAGCACCAAGTTGACAACCAGAGGATGACTTCTGCAGTGGACCAGCATCCACCCAGTCATTGGCCCGGTGAAGCGCTGCTCCTCTGCCTGTTCTCCAAAAACCCTAATCGGTGCTCCAGCCCCTTGGACTAGTGGAACCAACTAGTCCAGATGCCTGTTCGAGGTTGCATGCCCTAAAATCCTTTGGAAGTGTCCCTGGAGGCTACCTCGCAGCTGTCGCTGTTCTTTCTTAAGCCCTGGAACGTTGACGGCTAGCTTGTGCCATACGCCACCTTCTCCTGACATTTCAGCATCCTAGCATCAAAGAAGGCTGAGCTTGAGCTGCTTCTGTTACAGCGCCTGGAAGATCGCCTGTCGCTGCCTACAAGTGGTGACAGTTGCTGGAACTCGTCTTCATCCATCCTGTGATGTGTCCTCAAGGGATCTGCACCAGAACAGTCTGCATTCTTCATCATTCTGCTATTGCATCTTGCAGTTGGAGTGGTCCGGAAGTAGCACTCGAACCTGCTACCCTTTGGTACCCTTCACCCGAACAGAGGGCAGAAAATCATGTCCACAGCGATTCCTTGATGATTCACAGGGTGACCTGGGAAAATCAGAGTTGGGGGAATAAGTAAACTTACTGTCTCTGTCCCTGCCCCTCCTCCCCCACGTCCCCATAGGGTAACATTGGGGGCAAAGTCCATTGTCCCCTAAATGCTCTGTGCTTACAGTGACAAATCAAAGATATTTGACCCTTCTCCCCAAGAGGGAGCCACCCCATTTGAGGCTAGGGAGGTGAGCCTGCTCCACAAGACCCTCCCTGGGGGGCGGGGGGGGTACGGGCAAGTGGGACCTCACTGGGAGTGACTCCCCTTAGGGCAGTGGTATTCAAACTTTGGGGAGCGACCCCCCCGCTCCCCCCGGGGTCCGCGGCTGCATCCCTGGGGGGGGGGGGGGGGCCTGAGATCTCAGCATGAAATATTTTTTTTAAAAAAAACATTTTTATTTTTTTAATTTTTTTTAGATTGGAAGAAATGGGCAGGGGTGGCTCACATGGTCAGGCTGAAGCATGAAACTGTCTCAGGCAACAATGAAAAAGTGGCCCGCAGTTGTAAATGGATATTCATTCCTTTAGTCACAGACTGGGCCTCATTACAACTATGGCAGTACGGTAACAAAGGTGCTGGTAAGCTATCGGCACCGTTGCTACCGTACCGCCATAGTAAGAGTTGTGCTCGCGGGTGCCTGACAGCCTGCCAGGTCTGGCCTCGTCGTTATTAACGATGCCGGTGCATCCGAGCTCCTGTCGGGCTCAAATGTGAAAGGGGATCTACCGGTACCGGCACCCGCGAAAGGGCAATTATCAGGTCCGCCTAACTCGGCATGACCGGGTAATTGCCCATTCGCGGGTGCCGGACCCAGATGCAACTCCGGCGACAGCCGTGCCGGTTTTACCGGCACAGCTACCGCCAGGGTTGTAATGAGGCCCACTGTTTCAATAGTACCCAAGGGGGTGTTTTGTGTTAATATGTAAGTAAATTGTGATGTATTCAGCAACAATGGTCAAAATTAATAACTGCATAGTTAAGTAGCTCATCAAACTGGTCCATTTTGACTGGCCCACACTTGCATTTTACTTTTTTGGTACAGGCATTGCCCTATAGGCCAGTCCGGGCCTGGCGGCTCATCCATAATGGCGAGGGGGTGCCCACCCAGTGGCCTCTCACCCATTATGGAGGAGCTAAGGAGCCAGCCCAGTGAAACAGTGAGCACTCCCTCAGCTGTTTTTTCCAGCTGATGGAGTGCTCCTGGGCTGGCTGAACTGTCAAAGGGAAACACTGTTTCCCTTCGAGACTTCAGTTTAGTTCCCCAGCCGCACATGCTCACTGAGCCATGCAAGTGCTGGGGTGATTTGCTTCATTGGAAATGCTGGCCGGGGCATTGCATGTCTGTATGTCCGAGAAGGAGCTCCTGCGCCTCCTCGCACATACGGACAGAGCAGCCTGGAGCAGGGCGTTTCAGCACCCACACGCATGGATGCGTATGGATGCCTGTATGCTTATGTTATGAGTGAGTGTATGGTGATGGATGCTCGTGTGAATGATAGTGATTGCTGTATGAATGTGCAGCTCCTTGCATACACACATAATCATGTTGGTTGTGTTAGGCTCAGTGGGGCCCAGGGGACAGGGATGGTATCTTTTTACTGGACATCTATCATAGATGTCCAGTAAAACATTACATGCCTGCCCCCTCGGTCCCCCAGCACCAATTGCAAAATGTTTGGCTATTTACCAGTTTTTTTGTTAAAAGTATGCTCTACAATGCTCCATTTTAACCCATTATTTTAAAAAAAATCACAGGCGAACCCCCAAGCCTCTCACCCCCCCCCCCTCCGAACCACCCTTTATTGGTTCGGGCTCCCTCACTATGCTCGGTTGCTATGGCATTTTTGGGGGAAATAGTTATGCCCCTCCACTTAAAAAAATCACCAGCCGCCACTGGCCCTCAGACTGTGTTGGGAACGGGATGGGGGGAACCCAGGGACTATGGTGGGAGCACAATGGGCGGGAACCATGGGATAGTGTTGGGAGCAGAGTGGGGAGAGCCCAGGGTGTGTGATGGGGTGGGGAGAGGCCAGGGACTGGGTAGGAGTGGGATGAGGGAGCCCAGCGACTGTGATGGGAGCAGGTGACGGTGTGCAATATATACTGTCCGTTTGGCATTTCTGGGGGGGGGTCCCGACCTGCCCAAATTTTGCTCGGGGGGGCCCCGGCCAAAAAAGTATGAAGACCACTGCCTTAGGGGAACAAGGACTCTCATACCCACAAGGAACTCTCTAGGCCACCCACCGTATCTGCCTATATGGGAATGCCTTCCATAATGAATACCTCTTGAGATCTGTATATAACTGGGATGAGTTGATCACAAGAGGAGAGAGTACAGTGCGCATGGGAAGTTCCTTGACGTAATCTCGCCTTGGAGAGACAGACCAGGAGGAAGCCGGGGAACCCATGACAGTTTGAAAAGCAGAGAACGCCAGCTCAAGATGCCAGAGGCCTGGTGAAGTAGACAATGGGGAAGCGTTGTGAGGACGGGGGCAGAAAACCTGTCCTACGTGGTGTCGTGACCACAACCATCCTGTCGTGTGTCAGGCGCCTGTCTAACAACGCTGAGACCATTGCAGCCGGGAGTGCTTACAGCTCTGACAAACCAGCCTCCCGCAATTGCAGCAACGTTGGAGAAACCCGAGACTGAGAAGTGAGAATGCAAAGCAGATTACCCGAACGAGTGCCGAGCCCAGCGATGTCATCCTGGACAAACAAAGGTACGGGGGTGAACAGGGGAATCGAGAGGCCACCTGAGCAATCTGTCGTAAGAAAAGGAATGCGTGGAGGGCCTGAGAGTGACATTCGAAACGGTAAACTCTAATAAGTCGATATGAGGAACAAATAAAGTGCTTGACAAACGAGGCTGAGTGGGAAACGGAGGAAAGGTCGAAACAAATATCCTGGGGGAAGATACTCCATATACAAGTGTGATAAGAATTGTGATTTGAAACAACCAAGTGAATTAAATAACAAGAGGCTGAAACCAGTATAGAAAACCGAGGAGAGGAGCCATTCCTAACGCAGATAAAACCTTACGAAATGTAAAGGTTGAATTTCAAGGACAGGCGGAACTTGAAAGCAAAGTTAAAATTGTGAGACAGTATCTTCATGAGAATCGTTATAAGCATAACACTAAAGAGAGTGAAGGACGGATGCAGTTGGGCTGACCTACAAGAGCTCATGAAGGAAACGCCAAGAGAGTGCCAGAGAAAATCAGCAACATATTTCTAAAGCAAAGACATTTTGTTTATTGATAATATAAGGAGCCAAGATAAAAGCTGAGCGAAAGCCCCAGCCAAAATGGCAGAAAGGGTAATGACCAGGAGATGAGACATTCTTTTGGCCAACTTTAGTTTGTACTATTGGCAGAGTCAGGTACACTTAGGTTTAGGACTGGGGACATTTACTTTGGACTTCTGGCGACAGACTAACACCTCTAGTTAGTAAGGCAGGGAAACTCTCTAGCAATAGGGAGAATGAGGCCTTTTCTTTATAGTTTCATTAAAAGAAAGTCAACATGTCCAGGGTGTGTCCGACTCCTCTTCCGACACGCCACATTACATTTGGTCGTTGAACGTGGGTCAAGTATCTTACCTCTGGTCTAGTCTTGGTACTGGGATTTCGAGGAGTTTTCAAATGTCTCTGGACAAATACTTATACCTTGAAATAGTATGCAACTGTTTTAAATCACGACACCAGAAGCCCATTGCATCCTTTGTGAGAATACCTTCCCTGGAGAAAACTATATTGGAAATTGTGACTTTTGGGCACTAGGCCCCATACATTTTAGGGCTGGACTTCTTCAGTAAAAGGGAATTGGGATTCTATTGGTTCTATTCGTTTTATCTGCAGCTGATTACTCATCTGGTTAATTATTGATTGATTGTTAGTGAACATACTGTTTTCATTTCTTAGCATGTTCTTAAGGCCTAATGAACAGTTGTTCATTTTTTTTTTTTTTCTTGAAACGTCAGTCTGAAATGTCACAGCGTTATCGCTGTGGCATCAGACTTTTATTACAACATTTGATTACAGTTGATCACAGTGATCCTCCTAAAAAAAAAAGACGACAGAAAAAGAAAAAAAGGAAGGGAAACAGCCAGTGCCAACATTCAATCGCTCATCAGCATCTTAGTTAAAGATGTTGTAGTTAATCATTTGCGTCCACTTCTAATGAGTCCACAAAGTCAACTATCGCACAGCATAATTTTACGGAATTGCCAGCCTTGGCATATGACCACCAGTCTCGAGACTCTGAGCTTGCAGAACTAAAGTTTCCAAGGTGCAGAATTCGTTTTGACGTAAGCTTCTTGCATTTTGTTAAGAGATGTTCTATGGATTCAGTTTCGTTCAGACAAAAGCGACACTTATCATCAGTTACTTTTTTTAGATGACGAAGCCGCAGCGTCGCTCTAGTGTTTATAGCATTTAGGCGGATTCGCAGGAACTGTTCACGGTGATGTCTAGACGGGCAATTTATTAGGTAGCTACATGGAGCACCCAGCTTGTGTTTGCCTATTCCGGAATCTAAAGTTGACGCCATTTTAAGCCGTAGCTCATTATTCTGTATCCAATTCGCAATTTCAAACTTTTTTTTCACTGAAGCAGGTGGAATGGGCGTAGTAATCATCTTCCGGAGTGCCATCAAGGATTTCCACATGACTCCGACATGTAAGGAAATTATGGACAACTCATATCTTAACTGGATCATTGAGATGTAAGTTGGCAGCTTCAAGACACGCCGCCAGAATATGCCTTCCAGTTTCTGCCAAAATGGGGCATCAATGCTCCAACCTGCTTCTGATACGAAAGTGATTGCCGGAACTACTTTTTGAGAGTAGCATGTCAATATCGGGGTTAGAGTAAATTTCCAGTAGGATTTATTTAACAACTGAGCTTGAAAACTGAATTGAATCATACGATTTGTCAAATCAGTTTTCCAATGATGTTCACATAGTGAGTTGTTAAAAGAAATTCCCAAATATCTTATTGAGTCCACTACGTCAAGATGTTTCTTATCAACTTGCCACGTGAAAGAACGTTGTTTTTTGGGGTTTGTTTTGCCAATGATGATAATCTTTGTTTTTTCAATGTTTATTGCCAAGTCGTTATTATTAAGATATTCATGTAGGTTTGCCAATTGCCGTTGTAGGCCTATCTGGCTCTTATCTAAGAGGACCACATCGTCAGCGTAAATGAGGTATCCAATTTCTGTGTTTAAAATTGGTGGAAAGCATCTCACGTTTTTACGGTGCGCTGGAATATCGGCAATAAACAGTTTGAATAACTCGGCGGCTAATGGGCAGCCTTGTTTCACACCCATATTCGTAGATATTTGTTTGGATAAGGTCCCTTGATTGTTTAATCTTATACTAATGACTGTATCTGAGTATAGTGCTCGTATTGGCTCAATCAATTTACTTGGACAGTTCCAGTTTTTTTTGTTTTTGCCATAGTTTTGATCGATTGATACTGTTGAAGGCGCCACGTAGATCGATAAACGCTACATACAGTCGTGTTTTGGCCCTTATACTTTCGAGTTTTAATATGGTCATAAGCAGCAAGTTCACTTCAACCCCAACGCCTTTAGTGAATCCAGTTTGTCGAATGTCGGGAATTTGTTCCACTACTGACCATTGGACTACCCGTTGACGTAGAAAAGACGCAAAGATTTTACCAATGGTGTCCGACAGGGTAATCGGGCGATAGTTGGTTGGATCTGCCCGATTGCCCTTCTTGTAAATGGGAACTATTATTGCTTCGCGCCAAGACGCAGGTATCGTCATTGTTTTTGATAATCTTGAGAATAAAGATTCTATGAATATTGCCCATTCGACTTCGTTGTTTTTCAGCATTATATTCGTTATTAAGTCTGGACCGGCGGCGTTTGAATTCTTCAAAGACCGAATGACCGTTTTTATTTCTTCAGCAGATATTTGCATATCCCATGAAGGAAGGTTTTGTTCAACGCAACCTTCCTCTTCGTATTGTGGGTTGCTGAAAATGTTTGCAAAATGAAGTTCCCATTGCGCTGAATCAATCCCGCTTGTTACGATCGACTGATATTTTGAGTTACCAGTGTTGAGGATTGCCCATATTTCGCGTGTGCTCCTCTGGACTATCTGTTTCATTAGTAACTCTGCCTGGTCTTGTTCTATTATGAATTTCTGAGCTTTTAGCCAATTTCGATACAGTTGGCGACGTTTGTGGATTGCGATTTTAATGGAGTTTGTGTCGTTGGCGATCATATGGCACTTCTTCAGGTTCCTCACATCCCGAAACATCGCTTTTTTGGCTTGCGTCAGTATCATTGATGATAGATGTTTATGACCCATAATAGAGTTTGACGCTCGTACAGTTACAAAATCTGAAAACAAGGGAACGTACTCAACCGACGATTCTTCGTCATTAGTGAAATTCTGATTGATTTTTTGTATTTTTGATCTATCGATCCTAAGACGATTTCCGCCAGCATTCACTAAAACAGGAATGTCGTGGGATCTAGTTTCTGTTGACCATTCCACTGTACAGGTGAGCCGCATAACATTGTGGTCACTATTTGGCATAGGTAGAATTGATAATGACAATTATTTTTCAATTAGATTTTGCGAAACCCAAAAGTAGTCAGTTGTTCATTTATACATTGACTGTCTAAGCTGAATTATTTTGTTATTCTTTGTGAACTCTGTGAGGTCCTAGAACACTCTCTCACTTCAGAGTAAGCCTATATTTTTGAGGCTTGTGGAATCTTAGATCACATGCTATGCATAGGATGAGATCTAGTGGATGCTGCAGAGTATTACAGTTGTTTTCAAAACTCAAAAAGGGAAGTTGACCGGGCGTGCCAGTAATACTATCCCTAGTGTGACATCTACTGTACCCATGGTGCTTCACGCCTCGAGGTCCCTCAGGTTGGTTTTATCCGCCATCATTGTCGGATGCTGAAAGTGGAGTTCCTTCTGGCTATCGGCAATTTATTAATCATAATTAGAGCTTGTTACTCTTTCTGTCATTTCTTAGCCGTTCCCATACAATAACTTTGGCAACGGCTTCCAGGACTACCGTCGTCGACTGCAGAACTCGCCTCGCCAAACTTTTCCTAACGGCCTTGGAAGGTCGCTTCAGGCCTCAGCCCTCACAGTAAGGAGAGTGGGGGATGGTTTACATTTCTTAGTTCCCTAAGAGAATGCATATTTCCCCTTCTTCCCACTTTATTAACCAAGCTGCCTTTTTCCCACAAAATGGAAAATACACCATTTAAATTTTGTCCTACTTATATTGGAAAATTTCCCTGGAAGGACTTGCACCGGGTGTGCAACCTTGGTCTTCCATGTTAGGGAGAATTCCCAAACCTAGTGAGTCCCCCTGCAGCTTTGCTGGATTTTTGGGGTTTATTTTTTTCTCCTAAGTGTGAGACTCTTTTTCTCCCACTCTTAGGCATGATTTAAGAATGTCCTTTGACTATGTAATGTGTTTTATGGGCTATGGGGTCTTTTACTCCATAGGGCTTCATGTGTTTTTGGTATATGCGTTAGAACCCTCAGTGCAGTAACACAGGGGTGTCATAGTGACCCCCAAACATAGACTCCGTACCCTGGGACTGACTACTGTCTCCCAGGGCATGTAAAGTCACCATTGGCTTTACTAGTCTCAAATTGTGAACAGAACCTGTACAAACAATCATATTGTGGAAGTACTGGTAGGGGTAATTCGATTGCCCCTGGGTCTGTTTTCCAAGAGGGCACTGTCCAGTCCCCCCTTGTCGAGTTTTTGGCTGGTGGCAGTGGATACCACGCAAAATATTCCACCGGAATATTTCTTATGGGATTTTCCCATTCATTTTAAACGCACCACCTTTTGGTGCAATGTTAAAGATACCGCTGGGTTATTTATTTAATATGAATTCCCCGGTTGGGTCTTTTTGCCAGGACTCCGTTTTAAAATGGCGTTTGTGTTCGCCTCTGAAACTCTAACCCAAGTCGAGCCCTTTGTTCCACTTTTTGGCGGGCTTCTCCACAGAAGCCCTCCAAATGGTGCCACTCTGTCTGGGGTCAACAGGATCTGTGGGAGGGGGATTAGGCACCCTGGGCTGAGTTGCCTTGGCAACTCAAGTCACACTCTTGTGTGATTGGCCCAGTAGCGAGCCGCCTGGCTCACCACTTAGCATGTTTGAGTGACAGCTAGGCTGATGAATGGGGGTTTTGCTGCAGGGCTTTGGGGACTGGAACTTCAGAAGTCACCACAGGACCTAAAGAATCCGAAGAGGGGAGAAGCTGAGCCATCTACAATGACGACACCACCGGTGGAGCCCTGCTGTATGAAACTCGCCACTTTCCCGACGACAGAGGAGATCTTCTTCCAGGAAAGTCTTCTTCCCCATGAGCTGGTGGGACCAACGAGTTCGCCTTTTTCACCTTCCTGGATCGTCTCGTGGTCGAATCGCCCGTGCCAAGCCGGATAGCCACGCTTCACCACTACCGCGAATGAAAGGGTAGTACCTTTTAACCGGGAAACTCTGCGGCTGGTTTCTTCCCTGGCAGTGCAACGACCTCCAGCTTTCCTCCACGTCGAGATCCTCTCTTCCTCTGGTAGAAGCCCCGACTTGCACCCGCTGCCAGGAACAACTGCCCCCGCTGGAGCTTTCTCACCATTTCAGGTACTGTGTCCCGCCTGGTCTCCCTTGCAACAGACTGTCCAAGGTGTCCCGTAAATCCTTGACTCTCTATCCTGGGGTGACCTCGGACCTGCTAACTTTCTGACTTTATCCAACCTATTTTGACTTTTCTGCAAAGACTTTGAGTGCATTTCCACTGTGTGATCTTGGGCACATTTCGCCTTGCTCTCTCCAAAAGTGGGCCTGGCCTATGAACTTTTTGCTCTACAGTAGACCCTGCCTTTCTTGACTTGCTGTGGTTTCTTAAGTGTTGGTACTGTGTGTTTTTCCTATTCTGCCTTTTCTCTCCCTTTTTAACCAAATGATTGGAGTGCCATCTACGGTTACCTCTGTTTTTCTAAATAAGTGGTGTCTTTTTTTTTAACCAACTTTATTTTCATTTTTAACTTAAGACAATGGTTGAGCTTTCGTCACAACATGTGTTAAGAACATTGTTGTCAACATGAACCTTTTATTCCACACCCTTGAACTTTCTTGTACAGTCTAGTATTGTCTTCATACTTTTCCCCACCCCTCCCCCCTTCCCCCATCAATCAAAACCATGGTTGTAACCAGAACAATTCCAAGAGGCAAGCCCTCGCCATATCTTCTGCTGCCTTTATCTGATATGGATGTTTCTAAGAGCCCGGGGTTTAAAGTATTGATTCTCCCGCTCCCCCACATAGTCCTGAAGTGGGTCCCATATGGCCAAGAATTTCAGATATGACCGTGATTTTGTGGCGCAGATGTTTTCCATTGCCATAAATCCCCACACTTTCACCCACCACCATGGAGTTGTAGGGCCCTCCACTGTCTTCCATCGTTGGGCCACTGTCATCTTTGCTGCAGCCAGAAGGTGGGTTATGAGGGCCGCTCTGTTTCCTGAGGCTGCACAGTTCCCTTCTGCCACTGCCCCCAGCAGAATGACTTTCGGGGACCATCGTAGGTCTGCGCCCGTTATGTCCCTGATCAGGCTCAGTATTTCTTTCCAGTATATTTTTATCCTTGGGCACGACCACCACACATGGAACATGTCTCCTCTTTCTCCACACTGACGCCAGCATTCTGGGGGGTACGTGGGGATCATTCTGTGTATTCTACTTAGGGGTAAATACCAGCGGTAACATAGTTTGTATGCCGATTCTTTAATTGCCGTGGATTTGGATAATTTGTGCGCCCTCCTCCAAATTTGACTCCATTCTTCCTGCATAATCTCCTCTCCTATGTCCCGCTCCCAATCTTTCATGTACTGGATGGAGTCGTCTGTTTGCACCTTATCCAGTAGCTTGTATAGTCTAGTGATCCCTTTTTCATGTGTCCCCTCCCATATTGTTAGTTCTAGGCCTACCGGGGGTCGTAACCCTGCACTTTTTACTTCTGGGTGTGAGATCCAGCGACGCAATTGAATATATTTGAATCTGTGGTTTTCAACGAGGCCAAATCTATGTTTACATCCTTCAAAGGTGAGTGGGGCGTCGTCCTGATACATATCTTGTAGGGACAATGTGTCTGCTTCGTTCCAGTCTTCCCAGAATCTTTTGTGAAGGCCAGGTGAGAAATCTGGATTATGCGTGATAGGGGATAGTGGGCCCAGACCTAGTTTGACCCCCCTGCTACGGATAGCCTTATCCCAGCTGTGTAGGGTTGTTTTAGTGGCTGCTAATAGGATACCTCCCGTATCGCTTGCTTTTGTTTTTAGGAATGGTAGCTTACTCAAAGGGATATCTGTCGCAGTCTGTTCTATTTTCCCCCAACCTGGAAGAGGGTCTTTACCTGCCCATTTCAATGCTGGTGCTAATTGAGCTGCTAAAACGTATCTCCCCATATCCGGGACTCCCAGCCCCCCAAGTAGTGTGGACCGCATCAGGATCCTTTTTTGGATCCTCGGCTTCTTATTTCCCCAGATGAATTTAAACGCCGCCTTTTGGAGTTCTAGGATCTGTTTTGGGGGGATGTCCACTGGGGTTGAGCTTACTACATACAGTACTTTGGGTAGCAAGGTCATCTTTATCGCCTCTATTCTAGCAAACCAGGCCAATTCCTGGGCATCCCATCTCTGCAGGTCTTCCTGCATGCGCTTTCATAGAGGTATAATGTTTGCTTTGAGCAGATTCCTGACGGTTCTAGTGATATGGATTCCTAGGTATTGGTGTCTTAACCTAAACTTGTTGAATAATTAACTAGGGAGGTGTATATACTTAAAGTGACTATGTTTGAACTTGCTTGACATATTAGTGCATATATTTTTACAAGTGTGTTTTTAAATAAATAATTATATACTTTTATACCAAAGCTCTGGTCAGTGTTTCCTTATGCTACTGTATTGTTAGCCCTATTGTGTATACTCTATATACTGCTTAACTCTTCTGGAGAGGGGTCTGACTGCGCAGCCGCAGCTACCAGGTAAATCTGGGTGGTGCAGACTGCTACCAATTGGGTTTACTGCTTAGCCTGTACTCTTAAACTTTTTGCAGTGGTCCCTAAGGGAACTGCACAGGTTTCTGCCTAACACTGGTGTACAGCAGTGGGATTTGTATTGAGTATACATTTTAGTGTGCTTTTTGATACCTTAGTGCAACTAACCACAAAGCTTAGCACTAAAACGTTTATTTTCTAACCTGTCAACTATGGAAAATTATAGTCAAGAGTCCCTTGCTACAAAAACTGCTGATTGTTTAAGAGTTCTCTGTAAGCATAAGAATCTCCTGACTAAAGGCAAGAAAATTGAGCTAATAGAAAGATTGTTAGCAAACCAAAGTCTGGGTGATGGTTCAGAGGAATCCACTCTCCCAGAAAATGTAGATAACCGTGATGACATTGATATTGATCAAAGTATTGATAATCTTGAGGCAGAGTCAGAAGAGGAGGGTGAGGCTGTTGTAATTGTCCCCCCCTGTGCCTCTGTCTGCTCTACCAGCTGTACCTAGTGGACCTTTACCAGGTCCCACACTTAGTCCTCAATGTCTTGAACTAGCGAAAATGAAGCTTGAATTGGAGTTTAAGAGACTTAATGCTCAAGCAGAACAAAGGCACCAAGAACTGAATCAAGTACTAAGGCTCAGAGAAATGGAGCTCAAGCATGAGCTAGAGATGAAGAAATTGTCTGTTGAAAATGCTTCTCTCTCCGGATCCTCTAGGAGTACCAGTCCCAAAAGACCCCGGATGCCTAAAGAGATTGTGGGTATGTATGAGCCTAAGTTGGATGTGTTGGATTGGTTGGCTATGTTTGAGTATAGTCATGGGCTCCAGGACATCTCAGGGAATGAGTTACTTCCCTGGTTGTTCTCTAGGCTCCCCCCTGTTGCATCTGATGTGGTAATGGAATTGGGGGAGGTGGATAAGAAGGATTATGAATGTGTGAAGCTAGCTTTAATAGCTAGATTTGGGAAGACCCCTTCCCAGTACCTTAAGAGGTTTAGGACCCTCAAAAAGCATGATGGTACCCCTTGGGCTACCTGGGTTAGTGAAAGTTTGAAGAACTTGGGTTACAGGGTGAACACTTATGAGGGAATGAAGAATCTTGTGATGTTGGAGTCAATTTATGATACCTGCTCTCCTGAGCTCAGACAGCACTTGCCTGATTCAAAGGAATTAGATTCCAGAAAACTAGCTAAGGCTGCTGACTTGTGGGTTGCCAACAGGGTTACTCACAAAGACTCTGGGGCAACTCAGAAAAAGGATGAGGGGAAACAGCCTAAAAAGGACTCCAAAGAGAATTCTAATAATTCCAATCCTAAAGAGGGCCCAAACAAAACAATAAGGGTAAGCCCCAAGGGAAACCGAATCAGGCTAGTGTACCTTCTGGTGCCAACCCAGAAGGAGGTCAGAACAAGCCACCATTCCAAAAAGCATTTGGTAAATGCTGTTTTGTGGCTCAACTGACCATGTGAAAGGGGATCCCAGATGTAAGGGTAAACCTTCAGGGGTCCACACTGTCCCCTTAGCCTTCGCTCCAGAGGAGGAAGTACAGATGGCCAGTGGAAACTTTCTACTACTGGCTGATGATCCCATTGGAGTCTCAGCCAGTGTTTCTTTAGTGTCTCTGGGGTTGTGGGAACAATAGAATTTAGATGTGTATAATTCTATCCCAGATAATACTAAAGAGTACTATATGGACAGTGTCCAGGTGAAATGGTCAGGAGACTCCTGCCATTAGGGACACTGGGGCCAGCATACCTGTGGTGGATGAATCATTTTTCAAGGCAGAGGATGTTGCTAAGGCACCCACACGCCTCACCAAGTTAGCAGGAGGGCCTGTGCAGATGCTTCCCCAATTACTAGTTCTCATCCAGTGCAATGATATGACTGTGAAGATACCTGTCAGTGTACAATGTGAGGTACCAGGAAGGGTTCTGTTGGGAAATGACCTGAAAACTCTTCGAGTAGTGTCACATACCCCCAGACCTCCCAGTAAAAGGTTACAGGAGCTTACCAGACCTGCAAGAGAGAAAACCATGAGAGATTCTTCTCTGGAGAGGATGAAGAAAGATATCACTCCTTCTCCACTGGAGCAACTTACTGCAGTCTCTAAATCAACAGAAGCAAAGGGGCAACCCAAGACTTCTAAGCAGAAGCCAGCAGCAAGCACTCCAGTGCTTCCAACAAGGACTTCCCCTAGGTTGTCCAAAGTTACACCTGTAACTCCACCTCCAGCTGAGGCTGAGAGGGCGGTTCAACCCTGTGTGGTTGAACTAGACTCTGAAGAAGAGCTAGTAGAAGGCCAAGAACTTATTGGACATCTGGATCCTGTTGACCATCCTGAGCTGCAGTCTTTACTGGCAGAAGGTGGACCCAACAGGGCAGACTTCAGTAAGGGACAAAGAGAATGTCCAACTCTGGAAGGTCTTCGCCATCAGGCAGCTTCTCAGGCTGATGGGCAAGAGCCTGGGAAGTATAGGTTGCACTGGGAAGATGGCCTCTTCTACAGTGAACCGACTGAGTCTGCACCTGGAGACTACAAGCGGCTTGTAGTACCTCAAGAAAACAGACAACAGTTCTTGCAACTAGCCCATGAGATTCCTTTGGCTGGTCACTAGAGTTTCAAGAAGACCAAGGAAAGGCTCTCATTCTACTTTTATTGGCCAAAGATGGGGGCTGAGGTAGATAAGTTTTGCAAGAGCTGCCACACCTGCCAAACTTCTGGTAAGGTGGGTTCCAAGAATGTGGCACCTTTAGTGCCTCTCCCCGTAGTGGGAGTCCCATTTGAGAGGGTAGGGATTGACATTGTTGGTCCCCTTGATCCTCCAACCTCCTCAGGTAACAGGTTTATCCTGGTTGTAGTAGACCATGCTACTAGATACCCTGAGGCAATTCATATGAGGACTGTTATGGCTCAGGCTGTGGCTAAGGCCCTCCTTGGTATTTTTACCAGGGTTGGGTTTCCTAAGGAAGTAATCTCTGACAGGGGTCACATTTTATGTCCCACTACATGAACGCCATGTGGAAAACCTGTGGAGTTACTTACTAGTTCTCAACCGCATACCACCCTCAGACAAATGGATTGGTAGATAGGTTCAACAGAACCATGAAGAGCATGATAGGTGCTTTAGAAGATCCCCTTAAAAGAAAGTGGGACCATTCTCCTGCCATGCCTTCTCTTTGCTTATAGAGAAGTCCCTCAGGAGGGTATACGTTATTCTCCCTTTGAATTTCTTTATAGCCATCCAGTCAGAGGTCCATTGGCTCTGATTAAGGAGGGGTTGGAGAGTGCTCCTTCCCCCAAGCCAGTCAGAGTGACTGACTATGTGATAGGTCTCCGGAGGAGAATGTCACACATGATGGCAGAAGCTAGTGATAACCTGAAAGCTGGACAAGCTTTGGTCAAGCATTGGCCAAGCATTGGCATGATCAAAAAGCTAACACGGTTGAGTTCACTCAAGACCAGCTAGTTCTAGTTATCCCAATAAGGCAGAGGGCCTTGCAAGATAAATGGATGGGACTCTTCAAGGTTGTGGGTAAACTTGGAGAGGTAAACTATCTGGTGGACTTGGGCAATCCCAAGGAGGCTCCCAGAGTCTTCCATACCAACAGACTAAAGGTGTATGTCTCCAGGCCTGAAGTAGGAGCCTTGCTTCTAACTTCAACAGAAGAGGAAGAAGCGAGTGAAGCTCTCCTTGATCTCCTCAGAGGCTTACCCTTGGATGAAAAGATTGAAGGAGTAAATCTCTCTTCAAATCTGACACCTGAGCAACAAGTGGAGTGCAAATCTATGTTAAATCAGTTTGCCTCCCTGTTCTCACTTTCACCAGGCTTGACCCCTTCGGGCCAGCATGATATACTCACTGGTAACTGTCTGCCAGTCAAAAGCAGAGGATACAGAATGTCAGAAAATGTAAGATCCCACATCAAAGGGGAGGTCAGCAAGATGCTTGACCTCGGGGTAATAGAGCCCTCTACTAGTCCATGGTCTAGCCCAGTTGTGTTAGTACCAAAGGCAGGATGCAAAGAATTGAGATTCTGTGTGGATTATTGTTAGGCAGAAACCTGTGCAGTTCCCTCTGGGACCACTGCAAAAGAGTTAAGACTACAGGTGTTTGGCAGTAAACCCACTTGGTAGGAGTCTGTACCACACAGATTCACTTGGTAGCTGTGGCTGAGCAGTCAGACTTCCCTCAAGAAGAGTTAGGCAGTATACAGAGTATTCACAATAGGTCAAAAGAACACAGTAGAACAAGTAAACACTGACTAGAGCTTGGTGTAAAAGAGATATAATTATTTATTTAAAACCACATCTGGTAAAACACACAGGCACTAATGTTAAGCAGTTCAAAAACACGGTCACTAAAAGATCTACACTCCCTTTAACGAATATAGACAATTCTTAAGTAAAGCCCCACTTATTTTCAGACAGCGATGAGCGCTTAACGCAGATGGCACTCTAATAATTTGTTTTTAAAAGGGAGAGAAAAGCAGAGTATAATTTGAAACAGATCCCAACACTTTCACAAGAACACAACAAGAGAGGAAGGCAAAGTAAAACCGTGAAGTTAGAGTTCAGAAGGCCGGATCCACTTTAAGAGGATCAGAACGAAATGTGTCCAAGGTCACACGGTTGAAGTGCACAAAAGTCTTGAAAAGGTTCAGAAAGAAAAGGGACCAGTTAGATGGTCAAGGCGGCCAGCCCAGTCCAGAAGGTTAAGGGATTATTATTACCTTGTAGCAATCTTTAGAAAGGGAGGCCTGGCGGACACAGTACCTTAAAGTGGTGAGAATACTCCAGCGGGGGCAGTTGTTCCTGGCAGCGGATGCAAGTCGGTGCTTCGTCCGGGGGAAGAAAGGATCTCGTCGGGGAGGAAGACAGGAGTCCGTTGCACTGCCAGGGAAGAAACCAGCCGCGGAGTTCTCAGGTAAAAGGAGCGGTTCTTTTATTCGCGGTCCAGTGGTAAGTGACTATCCGGTTGCCGGGGTGCTTGGCACGGGCAATTCGACCACAAGACGTCCTGGGATGCGAGGAAAAGAAGGTAAACTGGTTGTGCCCACCAGTCAGGGGAAGAAGCCTCTCCAGCCGGGAGATCTTCTCTGTCGTCGGGAAGTGGTGAGTCGGTTCCGCAGGGCTCCACCGGTAGTGTCGTTGTGGTAGGTCAGCTCAGCTTCTCCCTCGTCGGATTCTCAGGTCCTGTGGCGTCTTCTGAAGTTCCAGTCCCCAAAGCCCTGCTTTTATGCAGCACACCCCCATTCACTCAGCCTAGCTGTCAATCAAACATGCTAAGTGGTGAGCCGGCCGGCTCACCCCTTGGGCTAATCACACAAGAGTGCGACTTGAGTTACCAAGGTAACTCAGTCCAGGGTGCCTAAACCCCCTCCCACACCCCCTGTGGTACCCAGACAGAGTGGCACCACTTTTGGAGGCTTCTGTGGAGAAGCCCGCCAAAAAGTGGAACAAAGGGCTCGACTTGGGTTGGAGTCACAGAAGAGAACACAAACGCCATTTTGCAACCAAGTTTCGGCAAAAAATACCAACCGATGAATTCATATTAATTTAATAAACCGGCGGTATGGTCGAGGCTATTTTAAAAAAGTGGTAGCCTCGAACAATGGAAAAATCCCATAGGAACTTTTCCTGACTTGATCTCAATCTTTTGTGAACTATTTACAAAGACTCTTTGGGCATAACCCCACTGTGTGATCCTGGACACATTTCGCTTGCTCTCTCTAAGAGGGGACCTGGCATTTGAACTTCCTTGCTCTCCAGTAGACTTTGCCTAACCTGCCTCACTGTGGTTCTTTGAAAAGTATTGAGATGTGTGTACTTTCATAACTCTGCCTTTTTCCCTCCCTTTTTATATAACTTAGAGTGCCATCTTAGGTTAAGCGCTCACCTCTGTCTGAAAATAAGTGGTGTTTCTCACTAAGACTTGTCTAATAAGTAATCAGGGTTGTATATATATAATAGTGACTGTGTGTTGAATTTACTTACCTCTTTTTGTGCTAGTGTAATTTACAAGTGTGTCTTTAAATAAATAATTATATACTTTTACACCAAAGCTCTGGTCAGTGTTACTGTGTCTCTGTACCTATTGTGTATACTCTATATATTGCCTAACTCATCTTGAGAGAAGTCTGACTGCTCAGCCACAGCTACCAGGTAAATCTGGGTGGTACAGACTGCTACCAATTGGGTTTACTGCCAACCACCTGTAGTCCTAAATCTTTTGCAGTGGTCCCTAAGGGAACTGCACAGGTTTCTGCCTAACAAGTGGGAAAACCCAAAACTATTGAGATGGTCAATCTGCCTTCAAGGGTTTGATTACACCATTGAGCACAGGTCAAGGTGTCACCACCAAAATGCTGATGTTCTCTCTAGTATGTATGCCATCGACTAGAGGTATGAGATTCATCCAGGAGTGGATTAAATCCTCCTGTCCCTTAGTCTGGGGGGGGACGAGTGTTAGGGTGAATTCTCTGTTAAGTCTAATTTCCCAAACCTAGTGAGTCCCCCAGCAGCTTTGCTGGATTTTTGGGGTTTGTTTTTTTTCTCCTGCTAAGAGTGAGACTCTTTTACTCCCACTCTTAGGCATGATTTGAGAATGTCCTTTGACTATGTAATGTGTTTTATGGGCTATGGGGTCTTTTACTCCATAGGGCTTCATGTGTTTTGGTATATGTTACACAGCACCCTCAGTGCAGTAACACAGGGGTGTCATAGTGACCCCCAAACATAGACTCCATACCCTGGGACTGTCTACTGTCTCCCAGGGCATGTAAAGTCACAACTGGCTTTACTAGTCTCAAATTGTGAACAGAACCTGTACAAACCATCATATTGTGGAAGTACTGTTAGGGGTAATTCGATTGCCCCTGGGTCTGTTTTCCAAGGGGGCACTGTCCAGTCCCCCCTTGTCGTGTTTCTGGCTGGTGGCAGTGGATACCACGCGAAATATTCCACCGAAATATTTCTTATGGGATTTTCCCATTCATTTTAAACGCACCACCTTTTGGTGCAATGTTAAAGATACCGCCGGGCTATTTATTTATTATTTATTCCCCTGGTTGGGTCTTTTTGCCAGGACTCGGTTTTAAAATGGCGTTTGTGTTTGCCTCTGAAACTCTAACCCAAGTCGAGCCCTTTGTTCCACTTTTTTGGCAGGCTTCTCCACAGAAGCCCTCCAAATGGTGCCACTCTGTCTTGGGTCAACAGGCTGTGTGGGAGAGGGATTAGGCACCCTGGAGTGAGTTGCCTTAGCTACTCAAGTCGCACTCTTGTGTGATTGGCCCAGTGGTCAGCCGCCCGGCTCACCACTTAGCATGTTTGAGTGACAGCTAGGCTGATGAATGGGGGTTTTGCTGCATAAAAGCAGGGCTTTGGGGACTGGAACTTCAGAAGTCGCCACAAGACCTAAAGAATCCGAAGAGGAGAGAAGCTGAGCCATCTACAACGACCCCACCAGTAGAGCCCTGTTGTACGAAGCTCACCACTTTCCCGACGACAGATCTTCTTCCAGGAGAGTCTTCTTCCCTTTGAGCTGGTGGGACCAACCAGTTCGCCTTTTTTGCCTTCCTGGATCGTCTCGTGGTCGTATTGCCCGTGCCAAGCACCCCGGCGGCCGGATAGCCATCCTTCACCACTACCGCGAATGAAAGGGTAGTACCTTTTAACCGGGAAACTCTGCGGCTGGTTTCTTCCCTGGCAGTTCAACGACCTCCAGCTTTCCTCCACGTCGAGATCCTCCCTTTCTCTGGATGAAGCCCCGACTTGCACCCGCTGCGAGGAACAACTGCCCCCGCTGGAGCTTTCTCACCATTTCAGGTACTGTGTCCCGCCTGGTCTCCCTTGCAACAGACTGTCCAAGGTGTCCCGTAAATCCTTGACTCTCTATCCTGGGGTACCTCGGACCTGCTAACATTACCTTTCTGACTTGATCCAACCTCTTTTGACTTTTCTACAAAGACTTTGAGTGCATTTCCACTGTGTGATCTTGGGCACATTCCGCCTTGCTCTCTCCAAGAGTGGGCCTGGCCTATGAACTTTTTGCTCTACAGTAGACCCTGCCTTTCTTGACTTGCTGTGGTTTCTTAAGTGTTGGTACTGTGTGTTTTTCCTATTCTGCCTTTTCTCTCCCTTTTCAACCAAATGATTGGAGTGCCATCTACGGTTACGCGCTCACCTCTATTTTTCTAAATAAGTGGTGTCTTAACCTAGACTTGTTGAATAATTAACTAGGGAGGTGTATGTACTTATAGTGACTATGTTTGAACTTGTTTGACATATTAGTGCCAGTGTATTTTTACAAGTGTGTTTTTAAATAAATAATTATATACTTTTATACCAAAGCTCTGGTCAGTGTTTGCTTGTGCTACTGTATTTCTAGCCCTATTTTGTATACTCTATATACTGCCTAAATCTTCTTGAGAAAGGTCTGACTGCTCAGCCACAGCTACCAGGTAAATCTGGGTGGTGCAGACTGCTACCAATTGGGTTTGCTGCTTACTCCTGTAGTCTTAAACTTTTTGCAGTGGTCCCTAGGGGAACTGCACAGGTTTCTGCCTAACATTCCAAGGGACCATAATGAGGGCAGGACCCAGGGCTTTATGACTCTAGCTTCCAGGACACATACACGGACACTGAGTACCAAGGGGGACATGGGAGATGGTGACCAGTTTTATGACGACGGCGACGAAGAAGTATACGTCATGCAATTGCGGGATCATACAGACCCCCCCCGCTCACCTCATTGGCTGACTCACTGGTCAAACACCAAATCCAGTATGATATGCTCCTAAAGGCAGCTGAACATTTCCAAATAGATGCTATTTTGCTGAAACAAAGTTCATAGTCTATGGCTCCATGAATTTGCACTGGCTTCTCCATTGTTGCAATCCAGGTCAGCCTTGTGATGTATTTGGACCATGTTTGTGCACACAAAGTCTGTACTCGGTCTATTGTCTCTTTGCTGTACTTGATCAGTCCATCTGTTGGGCACGTCACTGTGGTGCCCCGCCATTTGTCGTTGACATAGGAGTAACCGGCCAAGGAAAAAAATGGTACTTGTAGACACTTGCGGTATTGCATATTGCCATCGCATAGCGCTGGGTCTAGATCAATGTTGCTCAACTACACGCTATGTGCCTGGAATGTGTCCTTTATCCTACATAGTGCAAGATGTACCAGGCATTGTGCCTCCGTAATTGGTACTGGATGTGGAACTAAAACCTTAGGAGTCCCTGATGCATGCAGGATAAGTGTACACACGTAACAGCTTTCATTTATCACATTTCTTCTTGCAGTACTCATATCGGCGTACAGCTATTGGAGGATTCTGCGTACTCTGTCAGAAATGGCGTCAAAGCCCAACCCCTTATATAAATCATACGGCATTCGTACTTCCGGTTTTATTCGTCTACGAAAACTTGGAGAGGTGGCCGGCAAAAAGGGGAGACATTGTGCAATTCTTTTTCATAATTTTCATCATAGTCATACCAGTATTATTTTCCAACTGTCCCTCCACCGCCTTTATATGGCAATCCCATACAACAGACATACCTTCATCCACTCCAACAACCACGACCAGTGTCATACAAAACAATATAATAATTAAAAAGCATAATAAATAATTCCTAGAACAAATGTCATTGTTTTTTTTTTTTTACCAACTTTATTTAGGTTTTTAGAGCATCATAAACATATGGGTGTTAATAACCATTTGTTAACAAGCGTACATTATTTTATGCCAGCTCAATTAACACAAACCTGGGATTTCAAATGCAATTCAAATCCATTGCTCATATTTAAACCATACATAGTAATCAGTAACTACCCCCTCCCCCCACACACATCCCAATTTATGGGTGAAAAAGTGTTCTGCTCTTTGTTTTAAATAGCCAGCTGGAGTTAGTAGGACCGCTTTCAGGTTTAATGTTCATATTTGTCAAATAGAGATTGCACGGAGCGCTCTGGGTTTGAAGTACATCTGCTCTCTACCGTCTATAAACTCATGTAGTGGTAGCCAAATGTTCAAATATTTCGAGTATGAGCCAAGGGCCATTGCTGTCACCTTTTCCATAGCCATTACTCCCCACAGTCTTACCCACCACATGGCTACTATTGGTCCATCCTTAGTTTTCCATAATTGTGCAACCGTAATTCTGGCCGCACTCAGCATGTGAGTGATAAGCGTGGCCGTGGGCCCAGAGTTTGCATAACAACCCTCCACCGCCTCTCCCAAGAGCACCGCTAGTGGGTCAAATGGAAGTTGCGCACCAGTTGTTTCTTTAATATGACTTAGGATCTCCTTTCAATATGTTTCGGCTAGTGGGCAGGACCACCACATGTGAATATAGTCCCCTGGGAGGCCACAATTTCTCCAGCAGGTTGAAGGGTATTCTGGGTTGATGGAGTGTATTTGAACGGGCGTGGTATACCAACAGAGGCATAATTTATATGCTGCTTCTTTAATTGAGGTGCATCTAGAACTCTTGGCGGTTCTATGCCAAATGCGGCCCCAGGTGTCCCCCGAGATTGTTCTGCCTAGATCTGTTTCCAACTTTTGCATGTAAGTGAGTTTCTCCTCGGGGTCTGTTCCCCCCCATTAGGCGATATAATCTGGTTATTCCGTTGTCTGGTAGGCCTTCTTGTATTGTTAGCTCCACCCCTGTTGGATTCCTGGTTGCCCCCTCTTTCACCCTTGCATTTGAAACCCAATGCCTGAGCTGGACATAATGAAAACGTTCTCTTTCTGGTATGTTAAACCTGGATTTGTACTCCTCAAATGTGAGAGGAGACCCATCTGTGTAGAGATCCTCCAAAACCATACTATTTTCTCTGCCCCCCCCCACTGTGTCCAGAAGTTGGATGACATTTTTTTTTATCATTATCCCTACATAACAGAGGTTTAAATACGTCGGTCAGGCATCCTTGCTTATTCCTGGAGAGGAGAAAAAAGGAGGGAGGAGAGAAGGAGGTAGGGAGAGAGCAAGAGAAGGAGGGAGGGAGGGAGGGAGACACCGACCGACCAGGTTCTTGAAAAATGTAAAAAAAGATAATAAAAATAAAGAACATTGAAAAAATAAAAACAATGATAAATCAGGCGTGTGCCACTGCATCCACCCCACTCCTCCGGCATGGATCCTTTATTTACTTTTTACTCTGTTGATTGACCTTTGCCTTGTTTCAGGTGCTCTTCGGACATCCGAGAGACGCACCCAATATCTTAATTCCTTTACGGGGATGGTGAGTGGAGTGCCACCTCATAAGGACCTTGAAACCTGGGACTGATCAGCTCCCCAGGTAATAATGGTCAAGTTGTAATATGAGCAATGCTGTGTATGGAACTGTGGTCTTGCTTTCTACAGGGGTGGTCATTATTTCTCCCCCCTTTTACTGCGCACCACTGCCGCCCTTGTGTGCCTCCGTCCCGTCTACTGGACAATTATTGATGACCCATCTACATATAGTATGTCTCCTTCCGTCAATGCATGAGCCGTTCATCAGAGTGGGAAAATAAATAAAACCCATGTGTATAATCCGGAGTTGCTAAAACAGGGGCCGTTTAAATAGTTTCTCTTAAATCCTCAAATTGTCTATTCATTTTGTCAGTCCATTCCAATTTACTTTTAAGTCCTCTGTCGTTCCCTCAGACTTTGCAACAGCAGCCTTGTGTAGACTGCGCAGTCTAGGATCCATGTCCTACAATAATCACATAAGCCCAAAAACTGCTACATTACCTTGACAGTACTGGGCCTATGGGTGGCGTGGACTGCCACCGCCCTAATATTTTTTTGCCTTTTGCAGAAATAAGGTGTCCCAAGTATAGTACCTCCTGTTGGCAGTATTGTAGCTTCTTTTTATCTGCCTTGTCAAATTTGTGAGCCAGCAATTGCAACAATGCAACAGAATTCCTCCTGCACTGTTCATTTTCACTACATACCAGCCGATCATCCACATACTGGATGATTTTGCTAGGCTCCTGACGTCCATGTAATCTGTACTGTGGTCACATCTCTCAGTAACCCAACCTCATGTGGATTAACAGTCCATAATTGTGCTGGCACATATCGCATGTCCTCCCAACAAAAAAAAAAAGATTGGGTCACCACTACCATCAGGGGGCACTGTACCTTCGAATACTGCACCCTATCACCACAGGGGATGCAGATTTTCAAAATGATCTCCCCATTTTGCTCACTGTCCTCAAATAACTCATCAGTCATTTCCTTCAATTGTACTGTTGGGTTTACACATAGTACTGTGCGCCACTCGCACCCATCCTGGTCTGTTCCAATGCAAATCTAATGACAATGTTGTCCCTGTCACCATCTCGGGTGGCACCATGGGTCGGAAAATAAAATGTGTGGGCACTCACCAGCACTTTGTCACAATTTGAGGCACTGCTTTTGCTAGTACCTTGATACCATAGGCAAATATGTCTGGGAACACAGGAACCCCACGGACTACTGACTCCCTTGCCATTGCATTTATTATTACCATTGCTCGAGCTACACACATCCCTGGAGTGGAACTATATTTACTATACTATTTTTAGTTTACTGAGCAGATCCCTACCCAATAGGTTAACAGAGGAACTCTCTGAATATAACAGGGGGCTCGTACTATCTTCCCTCCCACTTTTATATGCAGCGCTTCAGTGTGTGAAACCATAGAAATAGCCCCAGAGAATCCCTGCCTGTCAAGAGTTTTACCTGATAGTGGAAAGTTCCCCTCCATAATGTATGATTTAGTTGCACCTGAATCTACCATAAATATAAATTGCTTGTTTCCTATTCCCGCCTCCACCAAGGGCTCCTCTTCACGGTGTGCGGTTGTCAATAGGATTGGACATGCGAGTGCTCTCTGTGGGCTGTCTTAATCAGAATATGCATTTGTCCTGGGGAATGAAAAAGGGGCTCCCCTGCCATTGTAACTCCTTGGAAGGGGACGCCTGTTCCCCCCTGTCATCCTGTTGAACTGTATTCCCTCACCCTGCTGTGGTTGTTGCCCACGTTGCCCATGCCTGTCAGCCCCATAAGGGAACTGATTTTGACCCCCTCGCCCAAATTGCTGTTGTCCCATTCCTTGAGGCCTTTGGAATCCCTGCCCTGGAGGTGATGGCCCATAATTAAATCACATCCCAGACCTGTTCCTGCATTGCCTTGTGAAATGCCCCCAGCTCTGCAATACCAGCACTGTGATGTTCCAAATCCTCCTCCCTGGGGCCCTATCCCCCCAAAGCCTCCTGCTCTTGCTCCTCGAAATCCTTCTCTTCCCCTTGGTGCTCCTTCATACTACCACTGTTGGTTGGGGGTACTGCCCCCAACCCCATTGTCTCTGTCCTTCACCTCATAGTGGCGCAATTGTGGCATTCACAATTTGTTGTGCGTGTCTTGTCCTTTCCCCCTGAGCCGGTGCCGTCACCGGTGCATGGATGACAACCTTATTTAGTTTCTTTTCCACTAGTTTTGCCTTGTCCGTTTGTCTCTTCTGGGCTGTCTCCCTGTCTCGTTCCTTGATTTTCTTACAATGGTGGACTATTATACTTTGTATGTCTGCCCACCCTTTGGCTTCAACTTCCACAATTGTATCTAGTCCTTCTGAACCTCTTTTAGTAATGCCCTCTTTACGAACTGGGTCCTCATCACCCATTGTGCACTGCATTAAAGAATTTTAGTCAATGGTATCTGGGTACATCCTTCATAGGGCATCCCATACCCTTGCCCATACCTCATTAAAGGCTGCTCCATATTGTTCATTATCTGCAAGACTTATCCCAGGGTACCCAGCTCTTACTCATATGTCCCCTGCATGGTCCCCAACTATGGCGACCAGTAAAGTCTTATGGTCTCCTAGTGCTAAAGGTACTCCTGCTGTTTGTTTTTCAAATTCCTAGATCCATTTACCAGCTCCGGCTATAAGCTGGGGGAGAGCTTTAATCGATTTAATTTTTTTGTCCATTTGAGGCCATGCCACATACTGCGTTATCCCTACTCCTTTATGTATAAGAGGCATCTACAGGTCTATTTTGTCTTCTATCCCTTTGTTAGTATTCTTCTGATCTTGTACTACCACCATTAAATCTGGTCTGTTTCTTGGTCTATCCCTCCTCACTGCCTCTTGTGGCGGGGATGGGTTTCTCGCTGCCGCCTCCTCCTCTCCTTGATCTCTTTCTTGCCCTGCCTTTTCATTATTTCTGTCACCTTGATCTTCCCATTCATGTTCCCTTGCTTGTTCTACTTCTTGTCCCAGGACCATCCATACCCTCTCCCCATCATCTTTTTCAACACAAACATGTCTTATTGCTCCAGGGTTGAATCTAACCAAAACATCTCCTGACTTCCAATCCCCTATTTTCTGCACTGGTAACCTTATTTCTGGTGATACTTCTTCAGGTTCTTGTAACCTGACTAACCTTTCCCGCAACGCCCTTAACTCGTTTTCTATATTTTCTTGTGGACCCTCTGGGTACACTGATGCTACAGGCATGTCAATGATTGTGGACAGGTTATATGGCGGTGGAGGTGCAAAAGCTCTTGATTTCCCCGCCCCCACACCCCCAGTTGCTGATCCTGATACTCCTGTTGTTGATACTCTCTCTACCACAGGAGGCTTATAGACTAGCTTTGTACACCCTACTGCAGGTTTAGGTATTTTACGGGGTATATCCCCTTACATTGGATCTCTTTTTCACCTTCCATATCCTCTAATAATCGCCAGAAATCTAGAATCTCTCTTCTTTTTGGGAATTTTTTCCCTTTATATTTTTCTGCGAAAAAGATGGACATTTTTTCGAGCATGTTTCGTTTATGGGATCCGTGCTCTGGCCAGGAGCAGGACACACCCCCCCACCCCACCCCAAAGCCCCCCTCCTTTGTTTCCACTACCCATTGGGGTAGACAGAACCTTTTTCACCCGAAAAATTCTTCCCTTTTAAATTTAGAGGAGCGCAGGGGCACAGCCCTGGGAACATGCGCTCCACTGACTCCGCCCACCGGCACCACTCTTCAGTCCCCTTTTTCGCGTCGATGGCATCGGGCCAATTTCACCAGCACTCCTGGGTTTGGCTTCGGCCATGTAATACCATGCGCTCTTCCCCGGATACTTTCTTCTGTCTTTTTTCTCTTTCATCATTCAGGTACTCTGTGCTCTGGGCTCCTCCCCGGCGCATGTCGACTTCAGCAGGTGTCCAGCCTGCGAGGGGCTCTTCCCTAAATCAGATCCCAACGCTCTTTGCCTCCGCTGCCTTGGCCTGACCACGGATGGGAGGGTTGCACTGCGTGCAACACACTTTCTTTGCGTGCCTTGAACAGACTAGCTAGACGGGAGGAACCTCTCAGGTTCTCGCACCAGCAGGGGTACCGAGGCTAGTTCAGCTTCCGGCCGCCAGGTCGAGGGGTCCATAGATCCTTCCGGAGACAGTGATGAGGGACCGCAAGGTTCTTTTACCGGGTGTACACCTGAGGTGCTACGCCCTTGTACCAGCAACATGTCTGAGGAGGTGCCTGCATGCAGCACTACCGGCAACTCAGCCGAAGGCAACACGCCTACCAGGCCTCGGCCTGAGGTGCAGGGTTACTTCTCATGCTCCATCGCCAAGAGTCCAGGAGGAGGCTGGGCCCAGTGAGCCAAGCACCACGACTTTGGCACGTGGAATGCAGCTCGACAAGATGGCCGCCACACCAGACAAGGTGGCGCTTGTCCGATACCTCCCTGAGGAACGGAGCAGGTGGGAGAATGAGTTACAAGGTGGGACAGGTGTCAACCAGGTACGTGGCCTACAGCTTATCAATCAGTATCGCAGGGCAGGTTTACCCCGCAACCAGCTAGACAGAGTACGCACCACCCCAGCAGCCGCCTGCTACCCTGTCAATATCACCTACCACCCTACCGGCCTGCGAGGGCAGGTTCTTTGAAAAGTTCCTCACACTCATGAGATCTCCTTAGATGGGGTCCATCCTTAGGGATGTAATCTGGTACATGCTCCCTCAGCCGGCACCTATAGTCATTCCTCCTATAGCTCCAGTGCTGCAGGCCCTGGGGCAGCCCCTGCTGCCCACGCCGGCTCCTTCAATTCCGGCTACCCTGCCTCCCACTGTTCAGGCAGTTCTGTACCAGCCTCCGGTCCTCACACCTCAGCGCCCAGCACCCCTCCACCCGCTCCGGGCCAGCCGGACGCCCTGGTGGACACAGACGAAGAAGACCTTGACACACCACCGTCAGCCAAGGCCTTCCACAAACGACTTCCAGGTCTGGCAGAGTACTTGGGCCTTCCTCAATCCAAAGTCGAACAACCCGGAGGCGGGGGTACTTACAGAGGTCCTCACTCTACGCCCCACAGCTAGAACGGGGATCCCGATGCTGAAGGGCGTTGTCGCCTTGGCCAAAAAGGGGTGGCTCAAGCCCCATTCGGCCCAGCCTGTCAATCGGCGCCTGGATGCCAAGTATAGGCAAATTGAGGGGATCCACTCTTGCTGTCGGCCCATCCTAATGCACACTCTTCCGTCATTGCTACGGCGTCACTATTCAAAGCCGCAGTTGTCCTCGGCCACCTTGTCCTCGGCGCTGCTAGGCAAGGAGGAGATGATCTTGGACGCATAAGGGAAGAAGCTTTATTCCAACGCTTAGCTGCATCTTCGTCAATACAACACGGATGCCATGCTGGCAGCCGTTAACCAGAGGCTTCCTTCCAGAACTTCCGTTGCAGAGCCAGTCACGTTTCAAGGCGGGGACTGGCAGAGTCTAAAATGGTAGCGCAAGACTTCATGGAGTCCTCCGTGGCCCACATTGACACCTCTGGCAGGGGCATATGCATAGCCACGGAAATGAGAAGGACTGCCTGGCTTTGGGCTACTAAGTTTAACCCAGGCGTCCAGGAATGCATATTGGACCTTCCATTCAAGGTGGGAGACTGCTTTCTCTCCACCACCGCTGAGGAGTTAGATAAAAAGAAAAAGTTTGCAAACTGTGAAGTCTTTATTCTTACGAAGGCCACCCCCAAGCCGTACACCCAGTCACATCGACGCTCCGACAAGGGGCAGACATTCGGAGTGTTCTACGGCTTCCAAGAACAGAAGTCCAGACAGCCTGACCGTTCAGAGTTAACACTGGCGCAAATAACAAAAGGGTGGGAGTAAGGGCTTTTTTCAGTCCCCCTCCTCTGCAACAGCCTCAGAGGGAAAAAAGGCATGATGTGTACCTTTTGGATCCACGTGTCTCCAGTGGGGGGCAGACTTGTCCTTCACGCACAGTCTTGGCATCAGAAGTTCAGATCCCTGGATCCTCTGTTCTATACACGGAGTGCCACCTACCCATCCCTTCCTCTCCTTCCTCCTCCCCTCCCCTCCCACAGATTGGGACAGCAACTCTGTTGGCAGAAGTTTGGTCGCTCGTCGAGAGCCAGGCCGTGGAAGAAGTCCGAGCCTCCCAGCAAGGATTGGGCTTCTTTTCCAGGATTTTCACCATACAAAAGAAGAACCAGGCTGGCTTGAGTTGTTTATTATTTTTATATGGCGCACCAAACCCGAGAGTAACTGGGCGCAAGCAGTACAAGGAGACTTTAGGCTTGATGATACATAGTTAGTTATAGAATTACAGACATAGAATTACTGGTCACAGGTTACTGGCAAGCAGTTAAAGATATATACAATGCATTACAATCTATACAGTTGCATTACGGAAAGCAAAAAGAGATAAAGTTTCAGTTGCCAACTTATATGGGGGCAGATACTGGCTTAATCTGTTGTTTGACACTAAATTGTTGGGTGAGTGTCATTGGTTCTAATCCATTTCTGTATGTTTCGTCTGAAACTGGGGTAGGTTTGATCAGCCCGGAGTGAGTAGAGGCGTGAGTTCCATATTTGTGCTGCCATGACTGCGAAGCTTCTGCCGCCAGATTTGGCTAGGTTGAAACGTGGTATACTGAGGTAGCAAGAATTGGAGGATCTAGTCAGGCGATTAGTAGTTTTCTTGGCTATCCGGTCAGAGAGGTACTGTGGTGCGGCATTGTTGAGGCATTTGTGGGTCAGGGAGGTTGTTTTTAGCATAATTCTGTCTTTAATTGACAACCAATGGTTTTGTGTTCTGATCGCAGATATGTCATCTGTTTGGGATATTTAGTGCCGTTTTCAGTGCATTGTTTTGTAGCATTTGGATTTTGTTTAAGATGTATTTGTTAGTCCCCATGTAGAGGGCATTACAATAGTCCAATCTTGAGAGTATAAGGGCATTAGCGAGGGTAATGCAGCTAGTTGGGGGTAGATAAGGTCTGCAGGCCCTGATTAGTTTGCATGTGTATGCTGATGTGGATGCTAGGGAGTTGACTTGTTTGCTCATGGTTAGGGTGGAGTCAAGGTAGAAGCCAAGTGCTTTTACTTCCTTTACAACCTTGATGGTATTGCCATCAATGTTGAAGGAGGAATACTCGTTATTGAGTTTAAGGTTGGCTGTGGTACCTTGTATTAGGAGTTCCATCTTGTCATTCAGGCAGAGGCTGTGCGTGGCCATCCATGCCTGAATGATGAGGTAGATTTTGTTCAGGATATGGGTGTCATCTGCATAGTTGGTGTAGGTGACACTCAGATTGTCCAATTTGTCAAACAGTGGCTTTGTGAAGATATTGTACATGGTGGGTGAGACGCATGATTCTTGTGGAACGCCACACGTTATTGCGATAGGATCTGCTGAGTCTACAGGGGAGAATATTCGCATAGTTCTATTGTTGAGGAATGATTGAACCCATGCTACTGCTGCTTTAGAAAAGCCACTGAGGCAAGGTGTTTGCCAAGGATTTCATGGTCCACCTAGTCAAAGGCAGCTGACAAGTCAAGGAGGAGCAGCATGGCAGTTTTCCCTTTGTCAGTGAGTGCCTCAATTTGTGTTTTTAAATCGATCAATGCAGTTTCAGTGCCATTTTGCGGCCTGAAACCTGATTGGCGGGTGCCGAGGAGATGATTAGTTTCCAGGTATTGTTGTATCTGGATGTACGCTACTCTGTCAAGTATCTTTAAAAGAAAGGAAACCATCGTGATTGGCCTGTAGTTAGTTGGAATGGCTGGATCTAAGGTTTGTTTTTTCAGTAGGGGTAGGAACCAGGATACTTTCAAGTTACTTGGGACAATGTTAGTTGAAAAGGATGCATTGATCGTTTTGGTGATAAATGGTGACGGGTCTCTCGCTGCATCTTTGATTAGTTGTGCTGGGCAGTTGTCGCCCTGGCATCTAGTTGGCTTCAGGGAGGAGATGATTTTCTCTACTTCAAGGATGGAAACTTTGGAGAATTTAAATTGGTCTGGTTTATTGGTTGGTGTGTCGGTGGTTTGGGAATGAGCATCATGTTTGGTGAGGGAGGATTTCTTGTTGGCCATCTTTCCTTTGAGGAGTACAATTTTGTTGGCTAAAGCATTCTGAATGTTGGTCCACCAGGCTTTGTCTTTAGTTGTATTGTCAGCTGGAGGGATCGGTGCCTCCATTTCTCCTAGTATGGTAAAGAGCTCTTTTGTGTTGGAACTGGCTTTGGCAATCCTGTCGTCGTAAGGTCTTTCTTGTTGTTAATTATTTATTTTTTGTAGTGGTCGGCAAATTTAGTCGGGTTCGTTTTATTTTCTGCTGATGGTGTGTGTTGCCATAAGGCTTCCAGTTTTCTTTTTTTTTGCCTAAGCTCTTTTAAATGTGGGGCCAACAATGCGTTTAGGTGTGCTTGTGATTTGCTTTTGCGCAGTTTAAGAGGTGCAATAGAGTCCAATGATGTGGACATTGTTGTGTTGTAAGTGTCGACTAGTATGTTGGGGTCTGTGGATGCAGATAGACGGCCTAATGAAGGCAGGATAAATTGTAAGAGTCCGTTCATTGTGATATCTGTTTTGTTCCTGGTAGGTTGAGGAGGAGCTATAGTCATGTTTGTTTGTGTCTGTTTGTCTATTACCATGGTGAAGGTAATCAGGTGGTGGTCAGTCCACGGCAGTGGAGAGATGGAAGATAGGTTACAATTTAGGTCGGCTACCCAGTCAAGGGTTCTGGCTTTTGAGTGTGTTGGTAAGTTTACTTTTTGGACAAGTCCTTGTTCTGAGAGCATATTAGTGATAGCTATGGCGTCATTGTCTGTTTGGTCATTAAAGTCAAGGTTGAAGTCCCCTAGGATGAGTACCTGAGGTTGTTTTTGTGTTATTGGAGAGGATGCTTGAAATGTCGTCCTCGAAGGATCCAATGGGTCCCGGAGGCCTATACACTAGGTAGATTGTTGGTGTCTTAGAGCTAGATATTGGTATTTCTGCTATAAGCATTTCGCAGGACGTGTTTGGAGGTGATGGTATAAGTCTGATTGCTAGTTGTGTTTTAGGTATGATGGCGATACCTCCTCCTCTAGCGTTAGTTCCATCTGCTCTGAGGATTTGGCAGTTTTCAGGTCTCGCTAAGGCCAGGGCAGGACCTGCTGCGTCATGTAGCCAGGTCTCTGTTACTGCTAGGAGGTCGAGATTATTTAAAGTGATCAGGTCGGCTATTTCTGTAGCGTGTGCTACCAGGGATCTAGCGTTTATTAAGGCTATATTGAGGTTGGCGGACTGGACAATGGTATGAGTTTTAATGGATTTGCGAGGGCTAGTTTTAGGTTTCTGCAAGGTATCTGGGGCTGTTTTATTGAGATAGTGGGGTAGTTTAGAGTTGGAGCGGTTATCATTTGGGTGGTGGTCCCGTTTCGATAGAACATTAGCTCGTGGATCATGGAGGGGGGGTAGCCTAGCTCGAAGTTTGATATTCCTTTCTGACTGGACAGGGTATGGATTTGGTACTGGTCATGGTCGTTGGAGCGTGGCTTACTGTGAGGCAGTTAGTAAAGGTAGTCTGGTGGATAATTATTATAATGGTAACTGTAAAAGAGTTTTGGGCAAGGTGTCTTATATTCATATTTGCAATAAGGTGCAAGCGATTGTGGTCCAATTTGTTTGGCAGTAGTGTGCTGTGCCGGGAGGGGGAGGAGGTGGAATCAATACAGGGTGGGCTAGTCCCGCATAAGGCAGTTCACAGTGGGCAGCTCAGGGCAGGCTTGTCACAATAGGCAAAATAGGCTGGGGGCGTGGCTAACTAGCCATGGAGTAGGACGTGCCTCTGTGTCCAGCTCCTGTTGATCCGGCACTTATCCTTGAAATTACACTTGAAAAATGCTATGCGCGTCCTCTCAATGAAGATATGGACGTCGGAACACATGCTCTGTAAGTATCCTTGAAAGCGAGCACATTGCGACTGAGGATTACGAGATAATGGAACGATGAAGAGGCAGCCGTGGGGACGAACTGCTGCCAAGATGGCGTACAACAAAGGAAGCGGTTCTTGCAACCTCGAGGGGAATCGTAGGCAGCTGAAAGACACGGACCGCGATAGAAGCTAGTTGCTGGATGGAATGCTCCTGAACCTTGCTTTTATGGAAAGCGATATCGTGGCGCTCCCGGACACGAGCGAGCTGAAAGATTTGAAAAATTGCAACTGTATCCGTGTCACGGAGGACGAACGCCGAATGCTTGTGCTGCTTTCAACTGTTGTGTAAAGCAATATTGGGGCAGCTCTCCCGGGCGCGAGCGAACTGTATGCTGGATGCTTGCAACTGTATTCATGTCACGGAGGACAAACGGCCAATGCCTGTGTAAATCCCAGCTGCTACATTAAGCAACACCGTAGTGGAGCCCCCAGACGCCAGCGGACCAAACGAGCGAACCGAACAAGTGCAACTGTGTTGCAAAGAAGACAAGAGCCGGAGGCTCGCACAGTTCCCAGCCCCTCACAACAGAGGCTGTAAATGAGGAACGTTATAAGAAACTACAGGAATAGTGGGCGATCAGGGGAAGACTGTTTGCATAAGTGCAGAGCACACGGAACCGGTGTGCTGTGGTTGAATTCCACTGGACAAGGCTGCCACTTGAGCTGACTGAATATTTCTACGTTTTATTGGAATGCATGATAAGCAAGGAGTGGCAGGCTATTGACTCGGAGCGCTGCTGGGAAGAAGTGCCACATGAGATGCTGGGAAATGAACGGATGAGAAGCACCGGAAAAGCCTGCCCTTTCACAATACAGCCCATGAACTGACCCCTCCCATTGCCTTAGTGCTCAGTAAAATACGGACCGGTAAGCTGTACTGCTGTGACACTGCTGGAAAGGAGCACAACGGGAAGCACAGGGTTTATTAAGCGCATGAAGCGCACTGGAGAGCCTACCCTTCGTGACAGGGGCTCAGGAACTGAGGTAACGCTGTAGGCCTTGTAAGAGTCTAGGGCCTGCAGAGAGAGGAGACCAATTCCATGCAGAAGCGCTGCCAGAGGACATAAACACTTGTGCAGCCTGGCATCCCGGTACCAGGCGCGAAACCACTGTTGTAGGAGAAGTTGAAAGTGTACACTGGCCCCGGAAAGTAAGCTATGGAAACAGGGACAGTGGTGTCCTAAGAAAAGACGTGGGAGCATTGGGCCAAAGCTGTGGATAACAGCCGTGAGTGGTGCTAAGGTGGAGGTGGAGGCTCCCAAGCGTTGCACGTAAGAAACCGGGAGGCTAGGTGACTACGCTAAGGTTGCGTGGTCTCTAGGACGCAGTGGGACGTGTGATACGTGGGAGGACACAGCCCACTCTGAACTTGGAGCGCAGCATACATAGGCGAGCGCCAGGGCTCCTCTAGGACGGCTGCCTATACCCAGAGAGGTGCACTGGTGTCGAGCTTACATAGAACAGCAGGATCGTGCACCTGAGGCCAGTCAACCTCGGGTGCATAACGAAGGCTGCAAGATGTCGGGGCGTGGGACTGTGAGTAAAAGCAAGAATAAGCAATCCACGATGGAAGCATTCGCCAAAACACAACAATCTCCAACGTCCAAAGACCTGGCAGCACCGAGGGAGAGCGCTGCAGCGACTGACAAACATCAGATACCAGCAGCCATAATGGAGCTGCGAGACTCATGGGGGACAGCGATGTCGGACCTGCGTGGTGAAAATCAACACGGACACCAGCACTAGCAACGTAAAGGAGATCCACATACTCAAACAGTTAGCTAATCTGGAGACTCGAGCGGAGGAGGCGGAAGGGAGAGCGAGGAGGAACAACAATCGTGTGGTGGGACTGCCGGAGGGAGAGGAAGGACACGACTCGACAGACTACATTGACAATCTGTTCTTGCAAGAAATAGGGGCTGAAAAACTCTCGCAGGGGTTTGCGGTGGAGCGTGCGCACAGAGCCCTCATGAGGAGGCCACAACCGGGGGCTCCCCCCGGCCCATAATAGCGAAAATATTGAACTACAAGGATCGTGAGAAGATTTTGGAATACTTTCGCAAAGGAGGAACCATTGAGAGGGCGTCGTGCACCGTCACGGCATATCCAGATTACACAATGCTGGTCCAAAGGCAGCGATACAGCTATGTGGCGATCAAAAGAAGGCTACGTGCGGTGGGGATCAAATATATGCTGCTGTATCCCGCGAAACTAAAAGTGATACATAAGAGCAAGATGTTTTTTTTCCACACGCCCGAGGAAGCGACGACCTGGCTAGACCTTCAGGGTTGACCAGAACAGGAGGTGGATCGAGCGCAAGAGTAAGACGATAAGTGGCTGGGACATTACATGTAGCGTGACATGATGTGCAGTGGGTATCCATTAGAACTGTGGGTGATGGCTATGGCTGAGGGGTATCACTGGGTACGGGTGGCACTTGAAGTAGATCCCATGGACTTGGGCGGACACAAGGACTTGAATATAGCAAATTGCATATATATGTGGTACTTGTACAGTTACGTGTGTAGAGTTTATAGCAAACGGGAGCGGCAGGACGTGAGCACCCTATCCCCCATATTAGTCCTAGTAGGCTAGCCAGTAGGGCGGCCTTACCCCGCAGAGCATCGAGTACAGGCGGGTGCCAGAAAAGTGCTAGATGCGGGGAAGCCTGAGATCCAGGGATGGAGCTGGGCAACAGTTGGGGAGGAGGTTGGGGGGGGGGGTTGGGAGGGAGAATGAGGGGTGGGAAGCGTGGGGAGTTGGGTGTGGTTGGGCGGGATAAGGGGAAGGGAGGGGTGTTTGGGGTGTGTGCAGTTGAACTGGGATACGAGCCTAAATAGACGAAAACGGATACGAGTAGTGGATTGCGCGGTCGGGGTGGGGGCGGAAATCATAACAAGCCATGGGGACCTTAAAATAATCACGTGGAATGTTAGGGGTCTAAACAGTTATTTGAAGAGAAATAAGGTCATGCTATACTTGCGAAGACAAAAGATAGACATCGCGCTATTACGAGAGACCCATTTGACAAAAGAGAGACTGGGAATGATTAAGAGGAAATGGAAAGGAGTGGTGGTGGGTTCAACATACTCAGCTTATGCCAGAGGGGTCCTTATCTGGGTGGCCCCGCATGTCCCCTTTCATGTGTTACAGGAAACTGCTGAAGCGGACGGGAGAATGGGCATACTCAGGGGCCTGGCAGAGAACAGAGAGATAAGTATAATTAATACATACGCTCCCAATCATAATACAGCGATGTATTTCAGAACCCTGAGTGCTAACCTTGGTATGTGCATGGGAAGTGCGGTAATCTGGGGTGGGGATTTTAACTGTGTACTAGATCCAAGGGTGGACAGATCAGAAGTTGGAAAAACCTGCCCCTGCCCCGGCAGCACGGGTGTTAGACGCTGCTTCATGATTTTGACCTGACTGATGTATGGAGAATGAAGCACCCCCAAGAAAGACAGTACTCGCACTACTCGGCCCCACAACAGCTGTCCACTAGACTAGACTATGTCTTTGTTACGTCAGGCCTAATAACAGAAATGGTGTGGGTGGAATATAAAGCGAGAGTCCTGTCGGACCACTCGCCATTGATTGTTAGCTGGCAATACTGCCCTCCAAGAGCAAGGATCCCGACGTGAGGGCTCCGAGCGGAAGCACTTAAAGATCCTGGGTTCAAAGAAGAGTTAAGGGAGGAGATCATAAATTACTTTGAGGAGAACACGGGTAGTGTAGATTCGGCGTGTACGTTGTGGGAGGCCTTTAAAGTAGTATTGAGAGGCGTGGCCATAGCAAAGTCCCAAAGCTTGCAAGGCGGTATCCTGGCTGATTTACAAGAGGCTGAGAGGGAGTTGGAAAAAGCACAAAGGGAGGATGGCGATACTGGTTCGAATGCGGAGCGGATACTTCAGCTTCAACAGACGTGTGGAGAGCATTGGGATAGGTTGTGTAAGCTGAATTATAAGAAATACATAGAGAGGCAGCACGCGGGTGGGGACAAGACTGGAAGGCTTCTGGGGTGGATATATAAGAGCGAAACCCCCAGAACCACCATCAGGGCAATAACAAGGGATGACGGCAGCGTAGCGGACACCCAGGAGGGAGTTAATCAGGAATTTGCCACGTATTACAGAGAACTGTTTGGGGACGTTGAGGAGGATAATCAAGAGAGGATAAAAGAAACACTCGAAGATATAGGCCTGCCCAGGATAAGTGCTGAAGAGAGGGAAGAGTTGGATGCACCAATCACGTTAGAGGAGCTAGAAGCGGTGGTGAGACAATTGCCTACTAGTAAAACCCCAGGGGCGGACGGGTTTCCGAGCGAGTTTTATAAAGCATACATGGCAGAGGTGCTCCCTCCGATGCTGAATATGCTAAATGAAGCGTTTGAGACGGGACAGCTGCCAGAGTCGCTAAGGGAAGCAATTATAATTCCGCTCCCTAAACCAAATAAGCCTGGGCACAGCTGTGGCTCCTACAGACCACTATCAATGCTGAATCAAGACAGCAAGATATTAACAGCCGTTTTGGCAAGCAGACTGCGAAGAGTCATAGACAAACTAGACACCCGGATCAGATGGGTTATGTTCCAAACAGGAACATAACTCACAATCACAGGCGACTCCACCGAGTCATTGAATGGGCGGGGGGGAATGAGGGTGATATGGCAGTAGTGTCCTTGGATGCGGTAAAGGCCTTTGATTCTGTCAAATGGCCATGGCTGCTGTCGGCTCTGGCGGAATATGGGATGGGGCCCGGATATGTAAGATGGGCAAAGATGCTATACAGTGCGCCGCTCGCTAGAGTTAAGACGGGAGCTGTTATTTCAGAGAGATGGCGGTTAGGCAGAGGTACCAGGCAGGGATGCCCATGGTCCCCCATGTTATACATATTGGCATTGGAGCCTTTGGCTATATACCTCAGACAGCAGTATGACACCATAGGCATCGAAGTGGGTGGGGAGCGACACTTGATCTCTCTATATGCAGATGACATGTTATTGTATCTGAAGCACCCGGAGGAGAATCTCCAGTATATCTTGGAGGTTGGTTGGCTGTGAATCCTCAGAAGTCTGTGATTTTCCCGTTGGGTAACTATAAGGGACTCCCCGTAGAACAGCTGCCGATATTGAAAGCCCATTGGGCGGTTGATACCTTTCGGTACCTTGGGGTAGATGTGTATCATACGGTTGAACAAGAACATAAGCACAACACGGAGGTAGCCGTGGGGAAAATAGAGAACAGTATGCAATTTTGGGGGAAGCTGCAGCTAGCTATGATGGGGCGTAGTGCAATGCTTAAGATGGTGGTTTTGCCCAGACTCCTGCATTATTTCGGAAAGATTCCACACCTCATACCTGGGAAGTTTTTTGCCAAGCTTAATAGTATATGCAGGGACTTTTTGTGGCAAGGAACTAGGTGCAGGATGGCATTGTGGAAACTGCAAAACTTTTACGAAAAAGGGGGGGATACGGCTCCCCAACTATGAGGCCTACTATATAGCGGGCCAACTGCAGTACGTTGCTAAATGGCTCTCGGATGAAAGTACCCCTGAATCCAGATTGTTTAGTGCAGACTGTGCCCCATTTTACTTAAAGGAAATGATCTGGTTATCTGAAACACAAATGCAGGGGTGCCCCAAAATTATGATGCTTGGGTGGAGGATTTGGCGCCTCGCGTGCAGGATGATGGAAATCCCGGCCCCGTGCTCCCCGCAAATACCGCTGGTGGCACTGGCTAACGGGGATGTGCAACTGCGGAGGATGATTGGAAACCACTGGGAATCAGTGGGGTTGGCAACGGTGGGAGATGTTTGGCGGGAGGGAGCCATCATAAGTTTTGAGGAGTTGGTTGAGGAAACAGGTCTACACGTAGGTCAATATATTATATATCATAGATTGGCGCGGGAACTTAAGAAGACTTGGCCCGAAACTATTCTCGAAGCAGAGCCTGATGTCAGCAGACTTATTGTAGACATTATTTATGACATAGCAGAGGGAGGGCACGAAATTTCAAGATTGTATGACATGCTGATGCTTAGGATTGGTAAAGAACCAACGCAACTTCGATTAGATTGGGAAACTGAGGTGGGAGCCCCGATGGAAGATGGGATGTGGGAACGGGCTTTGTGGTATCATCAGAAGGTGTCGAGAAATGCTAGGTTGAAACGAATACAATTATATATTACACATAGGGCGTACATGACACCCCTGAGGATATCAAGGTTTAAAAATGCAGGCAGATAAGCATGTCCCAAGTGTGATGAAGAACAGGCTGACATGACACACATGTTTTGGTCCTGCCCGGTGGTTGGGCGCTTCTGGAGCGAGATGGCGGCGAAACTGGCGGATAAAGGAGTCACACTGGTTGTAGAGTCAGCCTGGGCCTGCCTATTGGGGGGGTTCCCTAGATCGCAGAAACTGAAGCATGTTAACGAATTGAAGGACTTGGCATATGTGCTGGCTAAGAGGAGGATTGCCATGGGGTGGAAGGCTTGTCATAAACCGCAGGTGGAGATATGGTGGAAGGAATTGCAAAAGTGGGCGGAAGCAGAGACTATGGTATGGCAGGAGTCCAGTATGATGGGAGGGGGAAAAGAGGTGGGAACCCTGTTGGCTTCGAAATCACTGATAGTGGAATTGTTTGGAACAATGCCAGATTTGGCGGATTCCAATGGAGATCGAACCCCACCGCGCGGCGTGAACACAGAGTAAACGGACTTGATGGGCTCGTAGGGGGGGGTGGGTTGGGGGGAGCGGAGATCAAATTGTATAATGTACACATTCGAAACTGTATTGTGGCATCTTGTACTGTATATTTGGTCTGTATTCTTTTGTTGGTTGAAATATAATAAAAAACGTTTAAAAAAAAATAGGCAAAATGGGCTAGTTCACAATAGGCAGCTCAGGGCAGGCAAAATAGGCTAATTCCCAATAGGCTATAGGCAGCTCAGGGCAGGCAAAATAGGCTAGTACACAATAGGCAGCTCAGGGCAGGCAAAATAGGCTAGTTCCCAATAGGCTATAGGCAGCTCAGGGCAGGCAAAATAGGCTAGTTCACAATAGGCTATAGGCAGCTCAGGGCAGGCAAGATGGGCTATACACAATAGGCCGCTCAGGGCAGGGCAAGTGTACTAACCTAATAGGCAGCTCAGGGCAGGCAAAATAGGCTATTAACCAATAGGCAGCTCAGGGCAGGCAAAATAGGCTATTGCACAATAGGCAGCTCAGTACAGGCAAAATAGGCTAGGTCACAATAGGCTATAGGCAGCTCAGGGCAGGCCAGATGGGCTAGTACACAATAGGCAGCTCAGGGCAGGCAAGATGGGCTAGTACACAATAGGCAGCTCAGGGCAGGCAAAATAGGCTAGTACACAATAGGCAGCTCAGAGCAGGCAAAATAGGCTAGTTCACAATAGGCTATAGGCAGCTCAGGGCAGGCAAGATGGGCTATACACAATAGGCAGCTCAGGGCAGGCCCAATAGGCTAGTACACAATAGGCAGCTCAGGGCAGGCAAAATAGGCTAGTACACAGTAGGCAGGTGTGCTAGTCCTGCAAATGGCAGTTCTCAATGGGGAGGATATGTGGCTCATAAAAGGCTAGTTTAGCCTGGCGCGCCATGTAGGTTTTGCAGGCACTGTACAAGAGAATCAGTTTAGGGAGGGGGAGCAGATTATAGCGTGAGAGTGCAGGCAATTAGATTTCTGGTACCTTTGGTAGCCGGTGATAGTGGCACAAGTTAACAAATCTGCATTGCAATGGTGTAGTGCATGGTGTCAGGCAGTGAGTACAGTGTGGGCAAAGCAAAGTAATAAATAATCCATGAGAGTGCTAGTAGGAGCGTTAAGCTATAGCTAAATCAGATGTAGCATCAAAGTCATTTCATGGGACTGTAGTGAGTCTTGAGGGCATCTTACCAGGTTACACTGCAGCACATGTGAGCTGGAGGAGAATGGGCAGGGTTTTTGGCCCTGGCATCTGGACAGGCTCGAGACGGGCAATGATCCTTTTTGTGAAGATCCTTCATGGGAGGGCCGGTGCTCGTCTGCCGGCACGTGATTGGCCCTTAAGAGGGGTGGCTGGCCAATCGGAGCGCATGTGCTCAGGTTTGTGTGCAAGCAAAGTTAGGCAGCTATGGTGAGGAGGCCGGCGGCCATTTTAGACGGGGAACACCTTGTGTGTTCCAATGGAGGTACAGCTAATAAATACAAAACGAATGCTTGCAGTACAGATTTGTGCCTGAAAAGCATTTACTGTTCATCAGGAACCAGAATGGAGAAATATCACTTAATTTCCGCGTGTGTTGGGCGAAAAGGGGGTTCCTCTCAGAAGGGGTGGTAAATCAGGCAGGGGGCCTACCTTACCCTAGGTGGGCTCAGCGTTGGTGTTGGGGCACTGCTCCTGCAGTTAGGAGGACTCCTGCGCCTCCGATGTCGGGCGTGCACTGATCAGCAGGCTCGAGACAGGCAGTGTTGGAGACAGTGTTGGACCTTTCCACCTTCAACCTCTCCCTCCCTCTTCACAAATTCAAGATGGTTATGCCAGCACTGATTGCAGAGACATTGTGCAGTGGAGACTAGATGTGCTCCCTGGATCTTAAGGACGCTTATCTACACATCCCGATTTTGGCAGCTGCATCGCTCCTTCCTACGATTCGGGATCATGGGCTGCTGCTTCCAATGCAAGGTGCTACCCTTCGGCCTCAATTCAGCCCCCAGGGCATTCACCAGGCTCATGAATGTGGTGGCAGCCCTCCTCAGGGTGCAGGGCCACCACGTCTACCCGTACCTGGACGACTGGCTCGTCAGGGTGAGATCTCCGGAGGAGGTGCATCACACTTCCTCTACCCTTATGGTCACACTCCACAAGCTGAGGTTTTCCTCAACCTCTAGAAGTCTCCACTGCAGCCTACGCAGAGCCTAACCTTTCTGGGGTACATATGGGACACAAGCTCCGAGAGTGTTTTCCCCTCGGAGGACAAGGTCACGGCCATCAAGAGGGCCACTACTCACTTCCTCACCCGAGAAGTGACCTTGGCCTGGTGGTACCAACACTTATTGGGCATCATGGCAGCGGTCCTAACGGCGGTACCCTAGATGAGACTCAAGATGAGGAGATTGCAGCTGCACTTTGCAGCCTCATGGAATCAGGAGCTGGGCTCCCAAACAGAGCTGGTCAGCATTTTGCCATATCTACGCCCGGACCTCACAGGGTGGTCCAGGGACTGCAACCTGTGGACGGCAGGCCCTTCTGGCAGCCAGCCCTGCAGGTCACTGTTACTAAGGATTCCCCCCTGGAAGGTCTAACGGCTACTTTGGACAACCACAGTGTCGACGGAGTCTGGACCCTGCAGGAGCAGGAGTCTCATCAACTGGTGGAGCTGAAGGCCATCTGGCTAGCTCTCAAAACTTTCCTTCCGCTCATTGGGGGCAAGGTTGTCCTCATCCAGACGGACAACTCCACCAGCATGTAATATGCCAAAAAGCAGGGTGGCACCAGGTCCCCTACAATGTGCAACCATGTTTTATTTTTTTATTTATATGTATTTCTTGGGTTTAGTAAGTTAAAAAAAAGGAGGGTAAAATAAAAAAAAAATACAAAAAAGGAGGGTTCGGGGGGGGGGGGGAACCCCCCCATTTCGAAAAAAAACATAATAAAAAAGAAATTCGACTTTTTTTTTCAACATTATTTTTTCTATATTTTGACTTTCAACATTATTGCTTTCGATTTAATGACTATAAACCGAGCGCCATGACAGCGTATGCCTTGCCTCTCACATCCCTGATCCACCGGGTGCCCTGCAAGATCAAGGAATCGTGTCACCTGAGCATCATTCTGATAGCTCCATGGTGGCCCGCCAGACTGTGGTTCTCAGAGCTTCGCAATCACTCAGGGACAGGCCTCCAATTCACCTTCTGCCTGGCCCAGCTCATCTCCTGACATAACAGGGGGGCAGGGTCATCACCCCGGCCCACAGAAGTTAGCCCTTTGCAGCATGGTTCCTGAGCAGTTCACGCTGAAACATCTGGGCCTACCACAGGCTAACATAGAAATCATTCAGGGCGCTAGGAACAAGGCTAGGAACAAGGCTACTAGGAGGCAGTACAAGAGTAAATGGTCTTGGTTCTTTCACTGGGCTGACTCTAAGAAGATCGCCCTCCCACCCCCCCTTATGTGCACTTAGATGACATACTCTCCTTCTCTGCACACCTTGCTCACTCAGGCGTGCAGGTGGCTACATGCCGCACCTATCTGGCGGCCATAGGGGCCTACAGAAATTCGGAGGAGGGAGATTTCTCTTCCAACCCGGTGGTCAAGCGACATTTGACGGGTCCCGCCAGGCTCTTCCCTCAGATCAAGAAAACCCACCCTGTGTGGGACCTCAATGTAGTGTTGGACGCCTTGGCGGCGCACAAACCATTGGAGCCAATGGCGTCTGCTGACATCAGGCTGGTCACCATTAAAACAGCTCTGTTGGTGGGTCTCACCTCTGCTCGCAGAGTCAGCGAGATCCAGGTGTTGGTGGCCTCAGAAACCTATACTATTTTTCACAAGGATAAGGTGGTCCTGAGAACACACCCAGCGTTTCTACCCAAGGTAGCCTCTGCTTTCCATCTGACTGAGGAGATAGTCCTACCTATGTTTTTTGCCGACCCTAAGGACGATGCTCAGAGCGTCTTGCACTTTCTGGATGTCTGACGGGCCCTGATATTTTATCTGGACAGGACTAAGGGCTTATGCAAGTCAGACGCTCCGTTTGTCACCTTTGGGGTGTCGAGGCCCGGTTATCAGGCAGCCAAGTCTTCTGTAACAAGGTGGATGGTTTCGGCCATCAAAGAGCCCTATGAGGGGCAGCACAAACCACTTTCAGTTAACATGCACGGCCACGCTGTCAGAGCCAAGGCCACGGCCGTCGCATTTCAGCAGCAGGTCCCGTGGCAGGTCATCAGCAGGGTGGTCACCTGGGCCACCCCTGCAGCTTTCTGTAAGCACTACTGTTTGGACGCCGGCTGTAAATCAGATGTGTATTACGGACAGGCGGTTCTAAGGAACCTATTTGCTTAAGGAGGGTCTCCTCTCCACCCTGGGGCAACTTTCATTTGTAATCGCCCATGCAGTATGGAGGAAAGGGGATGGGACGCAAGAGTAATTAATAGTTACTCACCGTAGTGACCAATTTACTCTTAGTCCATAGACCCTTTTCCTTCATATGTCCCACCATCCTCCCCCCCTAATAATACTGGTGTCTTTAGGCAATGTTAAATATTGTCGACGCGTCGGTGGGGACTGAGGAATGGCGCCGGTGGGTGAAGTCAGGGGAGCACATGCTCCCAGGCCACGCCCGTTTCCGTCTCCCGTCCCTAGCGAGGGACGCCCATGCAGTATGGAAGAAAGGGGACTATGGACTAAGAGTAAGTTAGTCACTACAGTGAGTAACTATGAATATCCTGTCACAATACAGTGGCAGGACCCTATGCATGTGTTTTTTTTGGGAGTTTCTTCCCCCATAATGTTCTGTTCGTCCCTAATGCTTCACTTAGACCTTACTGCTATGCTGCGCATGCTGCTATTTGTTACACGAAAATACAGATCAACCCATGTTTTCCTCCACCCCACTTTGTTCTTCTCCACTTTGTTTTCACACACACTGCGACTCATCCACCTTCCTTTTTTTTTTTACCACAAAAGACAGCAAGAGAAAATATACAAGAATAATTGACTGAAATCCAGGCCCATTCCTTATACCGAGCCACTACTTTTTTCCTTATATCCTTGTTTATACGACCTTCCCAGCTTTTTTAATATGCTGAGGATCCCATTGCTTTTATCGTCATGAAAGAATAATGCGTGGTACTACCTTCTCAACTTGTTATGGCTGAGGATCCCTTACTTCCCAGTCTTTATACGCTGGCACTCCCTTTGCTCTCATTCTTTTATACGTTGAGGCTCCGTTTTATAACATAAAAAGTAGAAAAACAGAAATACGTGACAGTTTCAATACATAACCCACCTCCTATCCAGTCTACTCCTGAACACATCACCTGAAATCCCCGGTGGCACCGACGCGCACACTACCCCTACTTCCATTAAACACACACCAAAGGGCCGAGACTCGACGCGGTCGTCGACTACAAGCCCACACACGACGTCTAGGGTGAGGTCCGCAAGTTCACTGTACTCTGGGCATTCGAGGTCCTGATCGCCACATGATAGGCCGACTGTCGAAAGACAGCACAGATGTCTTGACTAAATCCACACCTGAACGTCGCACGTCGGCTGACGATGTGTCTGGCCACTCCATGGCTGATGTTCGGCATTCTTCGTCGAAGTCGGTGAAAGGCTCAGTGCAATCTGGATTAGCCCACCTGGTAAACCCGTCCAGAAGGGCCTACTGAATAGGAAGGAGTCCAAAAAGCACCCTAAAATACCTCATAAGGATAGATCCCATTCTATATCCAGGGATAGGGGGATACCCATACTCGCAGGGAGAAACATTTTCTTCCTCACAAAGAAGAAACTTTAACAGGCCTTTAACTCCTCATGAAGAGGACTCCTTAGCAAATTAAGTAACTCCTCAGGCTTCCACTCTAGGCCCTATGTCCATTCCGAGCTCAGCCCAATGGACATGCCAAGACATAGACAGGGTTATGAGAAGGATGACCTTTATTGGGAATTCTTTGGAAAAAAACCCTGAAGCTTTCCAAAACACTCCTCCTACTATAGCTGCATCTGGCTCTCAAGCCACTGCAAATTAACCTGCTACTCAGCCCCCCCTCTAAAAGGGCTCGTCCAGATACCCTGGCTATTCCATCCCAGAGGGAACCTCCCGACATTGATTTCTGACACAGACTATGATGATGATGCTGTAGATACCTATACCGCGAGTACATAAACCACTAGCTACCCACCTATCACATACCAAAGGGGCTACTTATCAGAAATGATCCTCAAAGTGGAAGTTTCATGAGATTAGATCTACCACCACAATCAAGGTAATATATATATATTTTTTAAATTTTGTTTTTATTAGGTTTTAACACATAACTATTCTCGCAATGGAAAAGAAACAAAAGAAAAAGTTACATATGGATTCATAGGCGTTAAACAGGTGGAAATAAAATCAGAGTACATTGCACAATTTCGTAACCATGAACCAAACTGAATAACAGTGAAAATGTTCTACTTAGATTTCCCGTTTTCTTCATTCTCTTACACTTTCCCCCCCACCCGCCATGGACTAGGAAGTCATGTTACCAAGGAGTCGTGCTTGTTTGGTCATGTGGTCTTTGTCACAGGTTGAAACTTTTCGTTGTAATGTGTTCAGGGGCTCTCCATAGGGAGGGCTTCTTATCTTAGTTTTGATGTCGTCTGGTCGACAGTATGGGAACAGGATCAAAGCGGAGGGCGGGAAGGGGACAGCATCAGGAAAGGAGGGACCCAGTCGAGCCTCACGGACACTGGACCTTGTCCCCACTAGGGTGGATGTCTGTTTGATGTGTATTTGGATAAAAAGTCGGACCACAGGGTCTCACACTGTGTTGCTCTGCCCTGAAGTGAGGCAGTGATTTTTTCCATGGTGCATATGTTCATTACAATGTTTATCCATTCAGTCTCGGTAGGGGTCATATTTGATTTCCACTTGGTGGCTATTAAGGCTCGAGCTGCAAGCAAGAGATGGGGGGCCAAGCCTTGTACTCTCTTCCACTCATCGTCTATCTTCTCTAGACCGAAAAGGACTAGATGAGGGTCTATCGTCCTCTGAATCCCATCCAGGTGTCTAATCCACCCCAAGACCTCATCCCAATAGATCTTAATCTTAGGACATCCCCACCACATGTGCAACTTGTCCACATTCACACCAACAGAGGGAGGAGGGGATGACTGGTACATTTCGGGTAGTCTATAGGGGTCATACTGCCAGCGATGCAAAAGTTTGATGGAATGGAGCTTGTATTGGCACGATATGGATGTGCGCGTTGCCATGCGGCACATATTATCCCACATGTCATCATCGATTTCTAGCCTCATGTCTTTCTCCCAACGCGTCCTGAGATTAAGTGTGTTCCCTCCACCCGCTTCTACGAGTAATTTATACATGGCGGAAATCAGGCCTTTCCTATCAGTCTTGGGAGTCCAAGAGCTTTTCGAAGGGGGTGAGTTCTCTACTTAGTTTTGCCTTCCATGCCGCCTTCATTAGGACCCCTTTGATCTGTAGGTAATGGAAGGCGGATAGCACGCCTATATTAAGGGCCTCTGTTAGTTCTGGGAGAGTGATGAATTAATCACATCGGAGGAGCTGGCCTACCCTCTCCAGCCCCACCTCTTACCACGCCTGGAATCTTTCAACATTGGGGATGTGGTTATTAATGCCCAGGGTCCACAGGTGACTCAAGGGGGACCGCCACATCGTGATTTCTCTCATCACTGAACTCTCTCTCCATATTTCCCATAAGGTGGCAAAGAGCGGAAGCTCCCTTGTCTTCCTCAAGACTCTTTTTCGTGGGGACCATAGCCACTCCCAGAGTGTCGCTGGGTCTAAATAGTGGTTGTCCATCGCTATCCAATGTGGCTCTTTATGGTGGCGTAAGTGAGGGATGAGCACTCGGAGTTGAGCCGCAACATAGTACTTCTTGAGATCTGGAAGGCCTACCCCTCCTTTGTCTTTTGGCAATGTCAATATGTGTAGGCGATTCTGGCTTTCTTCCCCTGCCACAAAAACTTTAGGGTTGCTTTTCGGACCTCGGCGAAGTATCGTTCCGGAATTTTAATGGGGAGCATCTGAAAGGGATAGAGGAACCTTGGGAGACATGTCATTTTTATAGCATTAAGTCTGCCAAGCCACGAGATGGTTAATTTGTCCCACCTGGCTAGGTCTGCATGGAATCTCGCAAGGCGTTTTGGGAAATTTGCCTCATATAGGGTGTCTATTTGTTTCGTGATTTGAATCCCCAAATATTGCATAGCTTCATGTTCTAACGTCAGTCCAAGGGAGGAATATTTTGTTTCATTTGCCTCTGGTGTGCCCTGGAGGGGGAAAAATATGGATTTAGATCGATTGACCTTAAACACTTATAACTGGCCATATTCTTCAACTCGTGGGATGGACCTAGAGGGATTGACCACATGAAGGAGTATGTCATCCGAATATAATGCCAGTTTGTGTTCAGTGTGACCCATGTGCATCCCTTCTATGCTGGGGTCCGATCGTATTTTATGTGCCAGGGGTTCAAGCGATAGGGCAAACAAGATGGCCGATAGTGGACATCCCCGTCGGGTTCCTCGCTTCAATCGGAACCACCTAGAACATGTCCCATTTACAAATACCGAAGCTGTGGGCCTCGAGTAGACTGCTTGGATTCCTTTCCTAAGTTTAGGGCCCATACCAATCTTGCGAAGGACTCCCATCAGGAAGTCCCAGTCAACCCTATCGAACGCTTTTTCTGCGTCGATGGAAAATAATGAGGGATCAGTATTCAAGTTGTGGGAGGCATGTATCAGGTGCAGGGTCTTGCGCATGGTGTCTGCACCCTGGCGGCCCAATATAAAGCCAACTTGGTCGGGGTGGATGAGGCGGGCATAAATGACTCAATTCTAGCAGCCAGGACCCTTGTGTATATCTTCGCGTCTAGATTGATCAGGGAAATGGGGCGATATGATCCACATTTTTTGGGGTCTCTCCCTTCTTTCGGGATGACAGTTATGAGTGCTTTAACGAATGAGTCTGGAGATTTCCCGGTCGCTAGGATTTCATTAAATCATTTGGCTAGGAAGGGCGTAAGCTGTGTGGCAAATGTGTTGTAAAAACCTGCAGTGTACCCATCCTCGCCCGGGGATTTACCTAGTGTTAATCATTTTATGGCCTCCTGGATCTCCTCCTCAGTTACGGGGGCGTCCAGGGCCTCTGACTCAGTGGATGACAGTTTGGGCATATCGATAGCAGACAAGTAGGAGCTAACACCGGACGAATCCGGTTCCGTCTCTGGGGTGTACAGAGCTTCATAAAAGTCTGCAAAGGCTTCGGGAATGGTGGTACTATTTATTGGTGTGCTGGGGCCTCCAACTATTTCCTGCACTCTGCATTCTGCCTGTTGTGCTCGCAGCCTGGCCGCCAGCAACGCATCCGCCTTGTCTCCTGTCTCATAAAACTTTTGTTTGAGGAAGAGGAGTTTGCGAGTTATTTTATCATGTTACAGGTGACGGAGTTCCTCTCTTTTTGTCCGTGCTTGGCAGGCTTTTTCACGGTTTAGCACATCCCCGTCCCTCGCCTCATTTTCTAGTTGGGTGATTTCCCTGCGGAGTCTGTTTTCGATCAGAGCCCTCTCTCTTTTCTTTTTGGCTCCCTCCCTTATAAGGATTCCCTTCCAGGTCGCCTTGCCCGCATCCCAGACCCCTTGTCTAGAAACCTCCCCAGTATCATTCAATCGAAAGTATTCGGTGATCTCAGTTTCCATTTCCAGTTTAAAGACAGGGTCTTTCCATAGGGTTTCATTGCATCTCAAAATCCCAACTCTAACTGGAAAGGACTCCCATACCATATCAGCAATCAACTTGTCGTGATCAAACCATGTGATTGGTGTGATTTCTGTGTGTGAGGTCGTACCGTATAGGTCCCTTGAGAAATAGAGGTGGTCAATGCAGGTGAGAGTGTTGTGTGTGGCTGAAAAAAAGGTGTAAGCTTTCTCTGTAGGGTGCATTTGTCTCCACACATCAGTCAATCCATAGAGTTCCATCAGTGACCTGAATTGAGCGTGATCTCCCCCAAGTTTTTCGCGTGTTTCTGGATTACCAGGTTTCCAGTCCAGCGTGGGATCTGCCCATGTATTAAAATCTCCCCCAAGGATGACATGGCCTGTTTACTCTAACATAATCTTGGGAATCGTTTTGGAGAGAAATCTAACTTGCCCTACATTGGGGGAGTAAATCGTGGCAATCGTGGTGCACACATTCCCAATGGTCCCCGAAACCAGCAGGGCACGACCCTCAACATCTGACCAGACCTTTGTGATCATGAAGTCCAACCCCTTCCTATCGAGGATTCCCACCCCTCTTCAACGGTCCCGAGCCCCAAAACTCCATCCCCGGAACGCCTCCCCAGGACCACCCTGTCCTCTCCTTTCATATATTTAGTCTCCTGCAATAGAAGGATGTCAATTTTTGATCTGCGAAATTCTCTATAGACAAGTGATCTTTTTGTTGGTGAATTCAGACCTTTGACATTCAGCGTCCCCACCCTTATGGCACCCCCACAATATGATTCAGCGGTCATCATAACAACGGGATCTAGGACCATCCATATTTTCTGACCATTGTAACTCACTTCCTTGGTATCGAAACAACGACATGACCGTTGTACTGCTCATAGCTCTTAAATTTACATTTGATTCAACATACGCCCTAGTCCCCCGACCCCTGCCCCCCCTTCCCTCCCACTACTTGAGTTTGGTGGCGTCCGATCGGGCCGAGTTAACTTCACTCGCCCTTGACCGAACCACCAGTGGAGACCGTTACCTCACAGTCCCCTCGTAGAGTAAACATCAAAATAACTAATGAGCCCCCAAGAACCTCCCCCCCAGAGTGAGCTCAATACTGCAAGATGAGTGGAAGTCTCTATCACATTTCACCCAAAAAAAAGCAACCATGTTGTCCCTATATCAAATGTCAGTTCAGGCAGAGAGTACTATACTTATCGAGGCTTAACTGCCCCCCTCCGGAGAGCCGTTCCCTCTGCGGTATTTCCTCGAACCTTTCACCTTCCTCCTCTTCGGGCCCTGTCTGCCATTCCGACCCATCCCTGGGACGACGGTCACTGGATTCCTCGCAATCCTGCGGGCCTAGTAAGCCAGCGATGCAATCCTTGATCTGCTGTTCGGAGGTCAACCTGATCTTCGTGCCTTCATGTTCGAAGGAGAGAGAAAAGGGATATCCCCACCTGTAGCGCGTGTCCCGAGATTTGAGCCACGTCGTGAGTGGTTTGCACATTTTCCCTAGGGCTGGTGTCGGGGCGGAGAGGTCCTGATATATTGTTATTTGGGCCCCACTTAGGGTAATGGTGCCCCCACTCCTTGCCTTTTCCAGCACTCTCATCCTATCTTGATACCAGTGGAATCTTGCCAGCACCGACCTCGGGCCTCCAGGTGGGCCTCCCGCTCTGTGAATGCGTTCCGTTTTGGGTTCATCAATGTTGTTGTCCGCAACGAGTAGCTTGATTATGTCATGAAGGGTCGTTTTTAGGTCCTCCATCCTCTCCTTCCTTCTCAAGAATCCCAAAAAAGCGTAGATTGTTTTGTCTTTCGCGTTTCTCCAAATCGTCCATCTTAAGTTTAAATTCTTGCTCCCTCTGTTCTAATTCAGTTATTCTGTGGGAGAGCTGCGTTTCTAGGACGTCAATTGAGGCCTGATTGTTCTCAACGCCCTCAACCCTGTCCTCTATGTTGTCAAGGTGCTGTGTGAGTTTATCGATTTTTCTCCTACGTTGGCACCCATATTTCTTATTTCCGCTAGTAAATCCACAATATCTCCTTTTGTCGCGGCGGTTTCTGCGCCAACAATTGATGCGGCCATTCTGGACTCGCCGTCAATTCGGTGTGCTGATCCGTATGCGTATATGGCAAGTTTCTGGCAGGCGTTCATGCGCCTGGTTGCAAATTCAACGTGTCGGAAGTGCAGAAGCTCAAGTACTTGGTACCACAGAGGAGGCACACGCCCCTAGACCAATTTTCCCCTTCTATTATTTTGGTTTCTGGCCGAGACGGACCGTTTTAAGGGGGCCTTACCCTCTGTGGGGGAGATGCATCTGTTGTTACAGTCCGAGCAAGGACCTTATCGTCTTGAGGGAGCGGGGTTGCTCGTAGTCTCAACGTCCCGCGGACACCTCCACGTGGGGGCCCGCGGATCAGACGCAAAGTGCACCCATTGTGTGCCCACTTCTTCGTTATCGCTTAAGACAGAAACCCCAAGGGCACCACGCGTCTGGAAGGTAGCGCGTTGCGTATATTTGGTTTCGCAGGTTTCTTCAGGGCGAGGCCGCAATCAGTTGTGTCGCAGTTTCGAGCAAAAGGCTCTGTGCGCTACCGCCAAGTGATGGAGGGGCCAGTGGGAATCACTTACTTCTCTTGGTTCGCGCCCCTTGCAGAGGGAGGCAAAGTAATCCTTCCGCGGGAGAACGACTCGGCAGAAGAGGGAGCACAGGGCCCGTGCCTCTGTCTTCGCGGGGCGTCTGGCTTTGCACCGTCTAGCTTGTTTCTGACCCTTTCTTCGCTACTGCATCCCATCGACTGTTCCGCGGGGTCCTCGCTTCCAGGAGTGGTGTCGCGTAGGTGCTCAACCTCCGGTGCGCGCTCCTCTTGGTGCCAGCGCAGTAATCTCTCCCGGCAGGCTAGAAGTCCCGGGCTGCTTCAAGGCCGCATTCAGTTTCGTTTTCGCCGCCACGGGTTCTTGGCAATATTTACTGGATGCCTGGGCCGTTTTCACCCAGGATTTCTCCCGTGTATGGTCGATACCTTCATAAACCTCCGTGTCGAGTTTTAACCCCGGGGGGGGGGGTCCAAAAGTGGGGGCTCATTCCACTTTTCGGGACCTCGGGCAGGAGCTCACGCAGGAGAGGAACTCATTGGTGCGCCCCCTGGTGGCCACCTTCCAAGGTAATATTTTTAACATATTTTAATCATGACGCCATTATACTATGTTTATGTATAATTGTAATGTGATCAAGTCACACCATTACTAACATCACGCAAACCAATGAATGCCCATAAACTGTAAACACATTGGTGTAAACAACAGCCATAAATGTAAAGTGGTATTCTCTCTCTCTCTATTGTGGTTTTCGCAAATGACGAACGCTGTAATTGGTATTTTATGCTTTTTTACCGATATGTTTTGAGAAAATAATGATTAAAATATGTTAAAAATATTACCTTGATTATGGTGGTAGATAAAATCTCATGAAACTTCCACTTTGAGGATAATTTCTGATAAGTAGCCCCTTTGGTGTGTGATAGGTGGGTAGCTAGTGGTTTATGTACTCGCTTTTTTGATGTATCCTTCCCCTTTACAAAAAACGGAGGAAATCTTTTGCTCACAACACTTGTTTACCGAAACCTATACAGCTCAAGTGGGCACAGAACAAGACTATGGTGATAATGAAGAACCAGATATGTACAATATAGCCTCTCCCGTCACCCAAGATCCCCAAGCGGCAGATTCACCTATAGACAACCAGCCCCTTCTAAATGACAGGCTTATTAAGGCGGCTGAGCACGTTCAGATAAAGACACAAGAGACTCGGCATGACAAAGACTTTGTTGAGGATTTTCCAGGGGATAAAAAATGAGTTACGCAGTTTATTCCCATCCTGCAATCTGTCTTGAGGAGAATACAGCTCTCTCTGGAAACGCCGAACCAAACGTGCGGTTAACCCACGCATAGAAAAACTCAACCTCTCAGACCCCTCTATATTAGGGGACCGCTTAAACCAGACTCTCATGAAGTGACTACCACAAAGAAGAGAGCAGGGACCCCATTAGCCTCCTCTGAGGCACCACCTGCCAAAGAAAGCAAATGCCTATAGACCATGGGCAGGAAGGTGGCCACTTCCGCTGCCTTTCAAGCGAGAATAGCTAACAATACAACTCATAGCTAGCTATAACTGTCATAAGTGGGACGAGGTGTCTGCCCTACTATCAGCCCCTGAACCACTTAAAACACAATTGCCACCAGTAGCGGCAGAGGGCAGAGCAGTCTCAAGCTGCATTTTAAAGAAAAATTTCGAAGCCACAGACAACGCGGGGAGAGTAATTGCAGAAGGGACTATTATTAAGCGCCATGCTTGGCTCTGCCATTCCGGATTTAAACAGGAGACTCAAGCAACACTGCTCAATATGCCGGTTGAGCCCAACGTCCTCTTTAGGAAAGCAGTCGAGGATGCCCAAAAAACGGCAAAAGAAGACTACGATACTCTGAAGTCCTTGGGACAACTTACAGATAAACCCTCAGGCCAAAGAGGGAATAGTAATTTTCGTCTCTTTAGAGAACGCAATTCCCAGAGGGGTTCAGGGTATGGTCAAAATCAAGGGTCATCCTGGGGTAACCATCGGGGCCAAGCCTCACTGGGTTACCAGAGGGGACAGCACAGATCTCGCGGCCGGGGGAGATCCTCCACTTCTAGAGGTGGAGGAACATCTCTAAAACAGTGACTGCCCGCTTTAGGTGCCCTCCTATGCTTCTCCAGTAGGAGGGCGTATTTCAAAGTTCACCCAAGCATGGGAGGGAATCACCTCAGACAAATGGGTGCTATCCACCGTGGCGCGCGGTTATTGTGTGGAACTAATCCAGCGACCCCGAAACCATACCCCGCGCCAAAAGACACACTTGAAGGAAGAACACATCCTTCTTGAGGAAATCGCAACGCTGCTCCAAAAGGACGACATAGACGTTGTCCCGGCAAATCTGGTGAACAAGGGTATTTTTTCAACCTACTTCCTTGTGCCAAAGAAAGTTCTAATAATGCGCCCAGTATTAGACCTACACCCTGCAAACAAATATGTTAAGCCACAAAAATTCTGCATGACTACACTACAAGAAGTAATCCCTCTGCTAAAGCCGGGGGGACTAGATGGCAACATTGGATATGAAAGATGCTTATTTTCATATTTCAATGTTCCCAGCGCACAGAAGATTCTTGCGATTCAAGATAGCAAACCAGCACTACCAATTCAAAGTGCTACCCTTCGACATAGCATCTGCTCGAAGGGCATTCACAAAGGTGCTGGTGGTGGTGGCAGCGCACCTGTGCAGGGAGTCAATCCCAGTGTACCCTTACCTGGACGACTGGCTGATTACAGCGGGGACCCCCCCAAATTTGAAATTCAAACAACTATAAATCTTCTCTTTCAGTTGGGCTTCTCAATAAATGAGAAAAAATCAAGCCTAGTGCCAAACACAACCAAACAGTTCCTAGTAGCTGTAATAAACAGAAGGGAGGCTTTAGTTTTCCATTCAGAGGAAAGAGTCCAAAATATGTTACTGCAAATACCACATTATCAGGCCGGTCGCCAGATAAGTGTATGAAAAGCTATGTGTTTGCGAGGCATGATGGCATCTTTCATTTACCTGGTACCGCACGCCTGCGCCCCATGCAGAGTGGTTGGTAAAACAGTGGTCTCATGCAAGCGGTTAGTGGGACGATCTAGCGGTCGTTTCGCCAACACTTGTACAAAACCCTTCGCTGGTGGACAAAGGAAAATCTGTTAAGGGGCAAACCCTTCCACGATCCAGAGGTGTAAGCAATAGTTACGATGGACACCTCGCTTGCCGGGTGGGGGGGGGGGCTCATTACCTTCATCACACGGCTCGGGGTCTGTGGACTCTTGCCACGGCGCAGAACCACATCAATCTGCTAGAATTACTGGCAGTATTCAAAGCCCTTTAGGCATTCGAAATACAGCTGACAAATCAGTCGGTACAAGTCCTCACCGACAGCACGACAGCGATGTTTTACATCAACAAACAGTGGGGGACACATTCCCAAAATCTGTCAAAACTAGCACAACAGATTTGGAAATGGGCACTCAAACAGAATGTATTCCTATCCTCAACACATGTTCAAGGTGAACTCAATACACTAGCAGACTCACTAAGCAGAGATCCCCTACCAGAGGAACACGAATGGCAACTTGACACAGGTCGTAGACCATCTCTTCTCTGTGGGGTTACCCCATTCTAGACTTGTTCGCTACAAGTGAAAACAAGCAATGCCCAGACTTTGCGTCCAGGTTCCCACAACCGGGCTCCAGGGGGAACGCCCTTTGGTTGAACTGGTCAGGGAGGTTTGCTTATGCTTTTCCACACACTCCTCTCATGAACAGATTCACAAGGAACAAGTGACGCTCATTCTAGTTGCTCCTATGTGGACAAGGCAACTGTGGTATCCACATCTGCGCAAACTGGCGATGTGTGTTCCCATCAAACTCCCGTGTCTGACCCATTTACTCACTGAACACGGGGGAACAGTAGTGCACCCTCAGCCACAGTCTGTGAACTCGGCAGTGTGGCTCCTGAAGTCATAGAGTTCGGACATCTTAACCTACCACAAAGGTGTATGGATATCCTAAAGGAGGCACGAAAACCTAACACGAGACACTGTTATTTCGACAAGTGGAGATGTTTTGTGATTTGGTGCCGGTCTAAACAAATAAACCCCATAGAATGTACCCCATCTCACATTCTAAATTATATGCTCCACTTGCTAGATTAGGGGTTAGTATTCAACTCTATAAAGGTCCACCTGGCTGCTTTATCAGCTTACACCACCTCCCACAATAAAGTATCATGGTCAAAAGTGCTGGTCATAAAAGCTTTCATGTTGGAGTAAAGAGACTCCATCCTCCCATTTCAAACCCACCGCCAGGATGGGATCTCAATGTAGTGCTCGCTAAGCTCATGGGGGACCCTTTCGAGCCTATGCACAAGTCAAGTCTAAAGCACCTGACTTACAAGATTGCCTTCTTAGTGGCTATTACTTCCATAAGAAGAGTTAGTGAATTACAAGCATTGTCAGTGCAGGATTCTTTCTTTATCATACACAAGGACAAACTGGTTTTACGGACTCACCCTAGGTTCCCACCTAAGTTCATCTCTAAATTTCACGTAAACCAGTCAATTGAGCTACCGGATTTCTTCCAGAACCCCATCGGCTCAGCTGAGGTAAAACTCCACACACTAGATGTAAGGAGGGTGATCCTTTACTATGTAAACAAGACCAGACCGCTAAGGAAAACAGACCATCTGTTTGTCTCCATAGCCCCAGGCAGAGAAGGTGGCCTCATTTCCAAGAATGCCATCTCCAGATGGATAGTCATATGTTTACAGCTGTGCTATTCTTTATCAAACAAAATCTCACGCCAAGAGCTGACTCCACAAGGAGCACAGGAGTCCCTCTGGCTTTCATTGCAAATGTCCCCTTGGATATCCTTTGCAAAGCAGCTACATGGAGCTCAATACACACTTTCACTCAGCACTACTGCATTGACACACATTCCAAAGCAGATCCACAGGTGGGACAAGAAATTCTAAAACATCTGTTTGCTAATGAACATTCTCACAACCCACCACCTTCTCCTAACACTGCTTGCTAATCTATGCACAGCATGTGATATAAGCAGATTCCACAAGCCTCAGAAGGGATACATTACTCACTGTAATTGTATTTCTGATGCTTGTATGAGCTTAGATTCACATGCACCCCCCCTTGCTCCCCTTGGAGAGAAGGTGCATGGATGCTTTACAAGCTTCTCAGATACATATCTGCTTGGATACACCTGTACTCTATACACTTCATGCTACCTCATGTCAGAAACAAAACAATCTGAGGGACCTTGACGCGTGAAGGACCATGGGTACAGTGGACGTCACACTAGGGATAGTATTACTGGCACACCCTGTTGACGTCCCTTTTCGAATTTCAAAAACAACTGTAATACTCTGCAGCTTCCACTAGATGTCGGCCTATGCACAGCATGTGAATCTAAGCAGATACAAGCCTCAGAAATACGATTACCGTGAGTAATGTGTTTTTATATATATATATATTTCTGATGTTTGTTAATCTGCTTAGAATCACATGCTGTGCATAGGTCCGACATCCAGTGGTCACTGCGGAGTATTGCATTTTGTTTTTCGTAGTCGAAAAGGGGACGTCGACAAGGCGTGTCTGTAACACTATCCCTATAGTGACGTGCGTTGTACCCACAATCCCTCACGCGTCGAGGTCCCTCAGATTGTTTTTTTCCGCCCAGCTACTGGTCGCCTTTATGCGGAGCTCCTCGAGAGACATTGCCAAATAGTTTCTTCGACCTTTGGTGGTTTGTTATTAATATCAATAACGTAGATCCCTCCCTCGACGCAGAGCTGCTTCCCTGCCGAGCAAGATCTTTGGCGGAAGGACGAGCGGAGGGGATCCTTCGGCGCTGCCGAACACGTGACCATACACAGTAGGGAGAGTGGGGTTTTGTGGTCTTTCTTTCTCTCTTTAAGAATGCCTTTCTCTTTCCCCTCCCTCTCTTTCGAGGTCGTAGTCGCACTTATTGCCCTCAGCTATGGAGAGGACTCCATTTAGGTTTTGCCGGCTTTGCAAGGGTAAATATACCTGGAAGGATGAGCACAAACGGTGCAACCGTTTCTTACCCCTCGATCACCAGGAGGACGGCTGTGCGGCCTGTAAATTACTAAAGCCCAAAACTCTAAAGGACCGCAGGGTCAAAAGATGGGCGGCCTGTCTAGGCCTGACTCCTTGACCGCTGCCGCCGCCGCCGAGTGTGACGAGGACAGTGACTACACGGCCCCCGTAACGGAGGCTGTAGACCTCTCAAAGGAGCGTTCACGCTCCTCGTCGTCCGTCCCCGGCCCCGACAAGCCCGGCTCACGCCCAGCTTATGGGGATGAACACCCCGGCGACAAGGACGCACACGGAAAAACACCAAAGCACATACCCCCGGCACGCATTCGTCGAAGACGAAGGCAGCCATAGCGCCAACGGGGACGCCAGGCCCACCGGCGTCTTCCGCTGACCGTAATGGGTCATCAGCCCTCCCCGCCACCGCTTCCGCGACAGGCGACTGGGCATTCTAAAAATAAGGGCGCTAACACCAAAACCTCCGGCGACGCGCATCGCAAGAGCGCTTACGTTATGATATGATATGATATGGTATTTGTAACGCGCCTATACACAGGTGTTTCAAGGCGCGACGAGGCAGGGAGGGGAGGAACAAGGGGAGACAGACAACGATCCTACTAGGCCAGGTGTCATTCAGATCGCGCAAGTGCAGGGGTGTGGGAGGGGGAAAAGTGCAAGGGGAAAGGGAGGGGGGGAAGTGCAGTACAAGGTAAGTGGTGTAAAGAAATAAATAAATAGGGCCAGCTGGTGGCAAGTGCAAGATAAGTGCAGAACAAGTGCTGGGGAAGGGGGGGGGCTGTAGGGATACAGAGACAGTCCCGCAGTGCAGAGGGGTTCCAGGGCAACAGTGCAAGTGGAGAGTGGCTGGGCCCAGGACCGAGGCCGTTTAGAGTGGTCCAGTTGCAGGATCAGTGCAGTTTCAGTGAAGAATTCATTAGCTGTTCAGCAGGGGAGAGGGAGAGAGAAAGCAGAAGCAAAGAGGAAGGTTTTGAGGTGCTTCCGGAACCGGAGATGGTTCTCCTCAAGTTTCAGGGAGGCAGGAAGGCTGTTCCAGAGGGAGGCCCCTGCCGCAGAGAGAGATCTACCCCCAGCTCGTTGCTTCGAGAAGCGGCTAACCCTGAGGGAGTTGGAGGCGGATGAGCGAAGGGCTCGGGAAGGAAGATATTTGGGAAGAGAGAGTTGAAGGTATTTAGGACCCAGGCGCCAGAAGGCCTTGTGGACAATGCAGAGGGTTTTGAACTTTATCCTCGCAGCCACTGGGAGCCAGTGTAGAGATTTCAGTCCTGGAGAGATACGGTCCCTGGGCTTGAGGCCAAGGACAAGTCTCGCAGTTCTGTTCTGGATGAGTTGCAGAGGGCGGAGAGTGGAGGCAGGCAGATTAAGATAGAGGCTGTTACAGTAGTCCAGCTTCGAGAGAACCAGGGCTCGGGAGACAGTGAGCTTCTGGGGGAATGAGAGGAAGGGAAGAATACCTCTGAGGAGGTGCAGCTGGTAGTGTGACCTCTTGGCGACGTCAGAAATATGAGGAGAGAAGGAGAGTGTGGAGTCGAAGATGACCCCAAGGTTTTTTGCCTTGCAGGTAGGAGCAGGGAGGGGGCCAAGGGAGGCAGGCCAGAGAGCTGCAGGGAAGGAGGGAGTGGGAGTACCGATGAGTAGAATCTCAGTCTTACTGGCATTAAGGCAGAGGTCATTGGCGGCACATCATTATTGGATAGCAGACAGACAGACAGAGTCAGAGATGAGGGAAGGGGAGGGGGAGGCTGAGGGTAGCCTGAAAATGAGCTGGGTATCGTCCGCATAGCACTGGAAATTAGGGCAGAGAGCGGCGATGCGGTGGGCAAGGAGTGCCAGATACTGGTTGAACAGCCAGGGAGAGAGATTAGATCCCTGGGGGACACCACAGGTGGAGAAAAAGATGTCAGAGAGGAAGGACCCCAGTTGGACCTGGGAGGGTCGATTTGAAAGGAAAGAGGTCAGCCACGCCAGAGCCTGACCAGTGATACCCAGGTTTTCCCGGAGACGGCTGAGCAGGATGGCATGGTTGACAGTGTCAAAGGCAGAGGAGAGATCGAGCAGAATAAGAACACACGGAGTGTTGGAATCGAGGTTCAAGAGCAGGTCTTCACGGATGTTCAGGAGAGCAGTTTCCGTGCTTCTGGCAGCTCTGAAGCCAGATTGATGGTCGTGAAGACTACCAACAGATTCAGCATGGAGGTTAAGCTGGGAGATGGCCAGTTTCTCCAGGAGCTTGCCCAGGAAGGGAGTGATGGAGATAGGGCGATAGTTAGCCGGGCATGAGAGGTCGGAAGAGGGTTTCTTGAGAAGAGGGTGCACAAGGGAGTGCTTGAGGGGGGAAGGGAAGACTCCAGAGGCGAATGAGTGGTTGCAAAAGTCAGCCAGGGCAGGAGCCAGGGAGTCGATGTGGTCCTTGATAGTTTTGGAGGAACAGGGGTGAACCTGTTTAGACGAGACTTTCATTGTTCGGACTTGTCTGGAAACCTCGTCAGCAGAGAAAGGTGGAAAGGCAGAGAAAGAGGGAGGAGGGGTGACCGCAGAAGGGCCAGAGGAAGGGCCGGGTAGGGAGGGAGGGAGGTGAAAGGAGGAGAGCGAGGACAGGATGTCCTGAGTTTTAGAGATGAAGTGAGAGGCCAGTGCAGTGCAGAGGGCCTGGGAGGGGACAGGAGAGGTAGAGACTGCAACAGGGTTGGCCAGCTCCTTGCAGATTTTAAAGAGTTCGGCGGAGTTGTTTGATGCCGCAGAGATGCGGGCTTGGATAAGGGCTCTCTTCTTGGTGAGAACGGAGAGCCGGTACTGCCTTTGGAGCAGGCGGCAGGCCAGTTTGTCAGAGGATGAACATGAAGCATGCCATTTCCTCTCTGCAACCCTGCACTTGCGTTTTAGGGTGACGAGATCCGAGTCATACCAGGAGTTACATTTGGCTTTGGGCTTCAGGCGGATTCTCATGACGGGGGCAAGGATATCAAGAGTAACAGATATAGCAGAGTGGAGCATGGAGAGGGCTGTGTCAGGGTGGGAGTCAGCCGAGGGGGCAGGGGGGGGCGAGAAGGTAGCAGCGAAAGCCTCAACTGACACACGCTTCATGGGTCGGATGACCGAGAAGGTGGGTGGCAGTGAAGAGGGTGGCTTTGCCTGTGGGGTAGGGAGGGTGAGGTGGGAGGATAGGAGAAAGTGATCACTCCAGGAGAGAGGAGTGGAGAGAGGGACGGAGAGGGGAAGGTCGGAAGAGATCAGAGCATCAAGAGTGTGCCCAGCAGAGTGAGTAGGCCCAGATGGGAGAATAGAGAGTGAAAGAGAGTCGCAGAGGTCACGAAAGAGACCAGTGGGGGGACTGGAGGCATCAAGGTGGATGTTAAAGTCGCCAAGAAAGAGGAGTTGAGTGGTTGAGGACAGGAGTGAGGAGGAGAGGTCAGCCCACTCAGAGAGGAAGGAGGAAATTTGACCAGGTGGCCGATAGATAGTAGCCATGGTAAGGGAATGGCTAGGAGAGAGAGAGAGTCTGCAGACAAGACATTCAAAAGAGGAGTAGGTCTGCGTAGGAATGACAGTGGCAGGAATCCACTCAGGGAAGATAAGGGCAACACCACCCCCTGCACGGTTAGGCCTGGGCATGGAGAGGATCTTGTAACCGTCAGGTAGGAGTGTCAAAGCTGGTGGCAGAGCTGGCTGTGAACCATGTCTCAGTGAGACAAAGGACATCGAGGTCCAGTTCCTCAAGAAGGTGACAGATATTGGAGGAGTGCTTGATGGCAGAGCAAGTGTTAAGTGTGGCAATGTGGAGAAGGCTGCCATCCTTGAAGAACTTCCGGGGAGGGGTACAGATCAGAGGTACGCCCTGCGGAGGTATTGAAGAAGGAGGTGAAGAAGGAGCACGAGAGGGGGCAGGGAGGGAGGGTAGAGGCAAGGTAGCCAAGGATAGAGGAGGGGGGACAGCAGGAGAGGAGAGGAAGTTGATGAGGTGTGGGAAGCGTCTATCGAAGAGTTGAAGGTTGGCCTGAGGGCCTTGGACCAAGACGGTCCCATTAGCGTAGACATTAATGATGGCCTTAGAGGAGCGGAAGGGGGCCAAGAGGACATCCCAACGGGTGCCACCATTAATGGGAGAGGAGGAGAAAGGAGAGAGCACAGAGACCATATGAAGGGTCCATAGGTCAGGCGAAGGCACGAAAAAGAGGATGTCAGTGAGAGTTTCCTTAGAGCAGGCATTAGTGTAGGTGTCAGCGATAGGGAGGCCTGGGTTGGAGACCAGGATGTCCTTTTTAAACTTTTTCCTACCAGATTTAGTGAGGAGAGCAGGATAGTCAATGGAGAAATGGAGAAGCAGTTAGAGAAAATAGGCGAGACGGAGAGCACCATGGAGTAGGAGGGAGGGAGGGAGGGGGGGAGACAGACGAAACGAGAGCACGCAGACAGGAAGTGAGCGACAAGCACAAGTTACCACAATTAGAGCAAACAAACAGTAAAGCATTATTAGGTACCGGGCCACCTAAGTTTGAGAATCCTGCGAGGGGAGAAAAAGCACCCTAGTTTACCACAGTTCAGAGCAGACAGTAATGCGTATTAGGTACCGGGCCACCTAAGTTTGAGAATCCTGCGATGGGAGAAAAGCACCCTAGATTACCACAGTTCAGAGCAAACAGTAATGCGTATTAGGTACCGGGCCACCTAAGTTTGAGAATCCTGCGAGGGGGGAAAAGCACCCTAGTTTACCACAACTGTGAATACAGTGAGGCAAGGCCCCATGCGGATGTAACCAGGAGTAGGAGGGGTGGGCCGGGGAACGGAGAACAGGTGGAACAGGCGCCTGGCGTCCCCTGCGGACACCTGCAGACACACAGGGAGTCGCCCTTGGCCTGGGGCCCTTAGCCGCGGGGGCTGCTGGGCAGAGGGCTGCCCAGGAGGGGGGAGGTTATAGGCAGAGGGAGAGGACGGGGGGGTTGGGCGGGCAGGGAGGCGGGGAGGGAGAGGAAGACCAGGAAGTGGGAGGGGGGAGCAGGAGCAGGCCAAACACTGCGCTAGGAGCGCGAAGAACAATTTAACTTCTTTTTCAAAAAACAAGCACTCACGGAGGCCCAGGCAGGGCTTCCCAGGCCTGCTGTTCCCCTCAGGCCACCGGCGACCGCTCTCCACGCTCAGCTGGAAAAAAGAAGCGAGCGGGGGGAACGGCCGCCGAGTAGGCCAGAGGGGAGGCAGGCACACAGCCAATCAGAGGGGGGGGGGGTGGGCGGGCAGGGAGGCGGGGAGGGAGAGGAAGACCAGGAAGTGGGAGGGGGGAGCAGGAGCAGGCCAAACACTGCGCTAGGAGCACGAAGAACAATTTAACTTCTTTTTCAAAAAACAAGCACTCACGGAGGCCCAGGCAGGGCTTCCCAGGCCTGCTGTTCCCCTCAGGCCACCGGCGACCGCTCTCCACGCTCAGCTGGAGAAAAGAAGCGAGCGGGGGGAACGGCCGTCGAGTAGGCCAGAGGGGAGGCAGGCACACAGCCAATCAGAGGGGGGGGGTGGGCGGGCAGGGAGGCGGGGAGGGAGAGGAAGACCAGGAAGTGGGAGGGGGAGCAGGAGCAGGCCAAACACCGCGCTAGGAGCGCGAAGAACAAAATGCCAGCAAGGACTCGACGAGCAAAGGCTCGACGTTACATAGCTCGACGGCGACCGATCCCTCGGAAGAGAGAATGATCGCCGAAAGCCTCATGCGCATAGCATCTAAGGACGGCCAAAGACGTATGGCGAGCGAGACGCCGAAAACCACGCACAAGGCCAAAGATACGCCAAAAGCGCCGGAAAACAGATCAGGCCAGTTCCCGATGCCGAAAGAAGGCCCTAGCCAGCGAGAAGGCTACTCAGAAGGCGAAGGCTCTTTCTTCGACGTTATGGGACAGAACCAGTCAATTACAGGAGGAAGAAACTCCTTTTTCATTCCCAGACCGTCCTGGCCGACCTCAGTGGACCTTTGAAAGGTTCCAGACCTTTATGGATAAACTAGACAGGTTCATGTCCATCCCAGAAGACAGACAACCCAAGAGACCAAGGGAGGCACCCCTGGAGAGTCCAAGGGCTAAATACCAGAAGTTTTATAACCCCATACAGGAGGACCCCATACAGGAGGACATATACTCTCACAATCCCACTGAGGAAGATACCTTCTTCCAGGAGGAAGACGAGTTCACCTATGTTGAAGACCAACAAGGAGAGGAAGGTTTTCACAAGGTTTCACCTATGTGAGGAGGAATTCCAGGAGGACACAGGCGAGGGCGACCCAAATCCCTGGCAGTCGCCGGCTAGGTCGACAGACACAGGCAGTAGCAGTATAGTCATCAGGTCTACTGAAACTACACCAGTCAGGAACCCTTCGCCTGTCAATGATCAACCCACCTTCAATGCACTGCTGAAGAAGGCAGCAGCACATTTCGAAATTGAAATTGGGGAAGTCACCCCAGACACCGATTTTGTGGAGAGGATTATCAAGGAAAACCCCCCCACTAGCCAAATTATACCCATCCTCGTCTCAGTTAAGAGACGTATTACACCTTCTCTTTCCACTCCTGCATTGGTGAGAGGGGTCAATCCGAGGATTGAGAAACTGTTCTCTCCCTCTCAATCAGACCCATTATCAGTCGTGACCAACACCAGGAAACGAGGAATTTTACTGAAGCATCACGTCTGGCTTCGCAATTCCGGATTTAAGGTGGAAACACAAGCATCCCTTATTAATAAACCCATAGAGGAGTCCAACCTCTTTGGGAGAGCAGTGAATGACGCGCTGGAGAACGCGAAGAAAGAATGACACAATAAAGACCTTAGACCAAATTTCAAAACCCCCTAACAGGCGGGGATTTGGTAATAAGCGCTTTTTTCTTGGACAACGCCAGCAACAAAACCAACAACAACAGTATTCTGCCAGCAACTACCAGGGTAATAGCGGCCAGTACAATCAGAGGGGTCAACGCCGTGGCAAAGGAAGAGGCCGGGGTTCCACCCCCAGAGGCTCCCAAGCCACCAACACCACCAAGTGACGTGAAGATTCGCGTCCCCTCCCATGCAACGCCGGTCGGGGGCCGGTTAACATCCTTTCTTCCAGCATGGGAGGGAATAACATCAGACCGCTGGGTACTTTCCACCATAGCCCGCGGCTACTGTATAGAGTTCAACAGTTCCCCAACATACAGACCCCCGAGGGGACGCCGCATGACACCAGAACACCTTGCCATCCTTTTCCAAGAAGTGGACTAACTGCTGGAAAAAGGAGCCATAGAGGTCGTGCCTCTATCTCAGGTAATGGAAGGTATTTATTCAGTGTACTTCCTTGTACCCAAAAAGGATCTAACCATGCGCCCTGTATTAGATCTGCGCCCAGCGAACAAGTTTGTCAAACCCCAAAAGTTTTGTATGGTGACCTACAGGAAGTGATCCCACTGCTATCACGGAGATTACATGACAACACTGGACATGAAAGATGCATACTTTCATATTTTAATGTTGCCAGCGCACAGAAAATACCTCAGGTTCATGATAGAGGGCAAACACTACCAGTTCAGAGTGCTACCCTTCGGCATAGCATCTGCACCAAGGGTTTTCACGAAAGTACTGGCAGTGGCAGCAGCCCACCTGCGCAGGTTTTCCATCCCAGTATACCCTTACCTCGACGACTGGCTCATAACAGGGGATTCTTACGAGACATGCTTCTCAAACACCCAAAAGACTGTAGACCTTTTGTTCCAACTGGGCTTCTCCATCAACGAGAAGAAGTCCAGCTTAGACCCCAGCCAAGTCAAACAATTCCTAGGGGCTCTAATTCGAACAAAGGACGGCCTTGTCTTCCCCTCCAACGAGAGGGTCCAAAACATGCTGTTTCAGATCCCCCAATATGTGGCAGGTCGAGAGGTGACGGTGCGCAAAGCAATGCGCTCGCTAGGAATGATGGCGTCGTGTATTTACTTGGTACCTCACGCGCGCATGCGCCAAATGCAAGAGTGGCTCAACAGCCAGTGGTGTCAGGCCAGCGGACAATGGGACGATCTAGTGGTGGTCTCGCAGGCCTTGGTTCTCTCGCTACGGTGGTGGACAAAGGAAAACCTGATAATAGGAAAACCCCTTGCCACACCCACGGTGGAGGCCACTCTAACCACGGACGCATCCCTCACAGGATGGGGGGCTCACCTATCCCATCAGACTGCTCACGGAGTGTGGACTCCGAGCGTAGCATCCAAGCACATAAACCTACTGGAGCTACTGGCGGTGTTCAAAGCACTAAAAGCCTTCCAGGAACACCTACAAGGGAAGACAGTGATGGTCCTTACAGACAGCACCACAGCCATGTACTACATCAACAAGCAGGGGGGCACCCACTCTCCAGGACTGTCCAAGCTGTCCCAGAATATATGGAAGTGGGCTCTCAGTCACAACATGTTCCTACTGTCACAACACGTACCAGGGGAACTCAATCTGCTAGCAGACGAACTCAGCAGAGACTTCCCCTGCCCAAAGAGTATGAATGGCGATTGCACGAAGACATCATCTTAGACGTCTTCACGCAATGGGGATTCCCGGAAATAGACCTGTTTGCAACTCTGGAGAACTCACAATGCCAAAGTTACGCCTCCAGGTACCCCCAGAACCAGTCCAAGGGGAACGGTCTGTCGATTCAATGGTCAGGGAAATTTGTCTACACCTTTCCCCCAACTCCCCTTCTCAATAAAGTTTTGCACAAGATGCACCAGGAACAAGTTACCATGATACTAGTGGCCCCTATGTGGCCCGGCAGCCATGGTTCGCGCACTTGATGGAGATGTCCCTATCTCCCTCAGTGAAACTTCCCTGCCCGTACAACATGCTGTCACAGGACAAGGGCAGGACACTGCATCCATGCCCTCAGACCATGAATTTAGCAGCCTGGCTCCTGAGATCATAGAATTTGGACATCTACAACTTCCACAGAGATGTATGGACATCCTCAGGGAAGCCAGAAAACCTAATACTCGCCACTGCTATTCTAGCAAGTGGAGAAGATTTGTCATCTGGTGTAGAGGTAAGAGCATCAACCCGGTTGACTGCTCTCCCACACATATTGTTCTGTACTTGACCCATTTACTGGATTCAGGTCTAGTGTTCAATTCCATTAAAGTCCACCTGGCGGCACTTTCTGCATACACCACTTCCCAACTTAAAGTGTTGTGGTGGAAGATACCAGTTATCAAGGCCTCCATGGAGGGGGTAAAGAGAATACACCCTCCGATAGCTAACCCAGCTCCCGGATGGGACTTAAATGTGGTACTTTCCAGACTCATGGGCTCGCCATTTGAACCTATGCACAAGGCAACTCAAGACCTCACTCATAAGACTGCTGTCCTAATAGCTATCACCTCCATTAGGAGAGTAAGTGAACTACAGGCTCTTTCTGTTCTAGACCCCTTCGTAGCAGTTCACAAAGATAAGGTGGTTCTATGCACACACCCAAGGTTTGCACCGAAATTCATCTCGAAATTCCATGTAAACCAGCCAATAGAACTACCAACGTTCTTTCAAAACCCTTCCAACTTGGGAGAAAAAAGTCTGCATACACTGGATGTACGCAGAGCTGTCATCTTCTACATGGAAAGAACCAGGCCACTGAGAAAGACTAATCAGTTCTTTGTCTCGGCGGCAGCAGGAAGAGAAGGAGATGCAGTCTCAAAGTCCACTATATGTAGATGGACTGTTCAATGCATCACTCTCTGTTACACTCTTGCTAAGAGAGAACTACCCTTCAAGCCAAGAGCACATTCTACTCGAGGCACTGGGGCTTCCATAGCTTTCATTGCAAATGTTCCCCTTGAGTCCATCTGCAAAGCGGCTACCTGGAGTTCTGTGCACACCTTTACAAAACACTACTGTCTAGATGCACACTCTAGATCTGACTCCCAGGTGGGACAGGCAGTATGAAGACATCTTTTCTCTACTGTTCCTTCTCATAACCCACCGCCAACTCCGGGTACTGCTCGCTAGTCTATGCACAGCATGTGATTCTAAGCAGATTAACAAACATCAGAAGACCATGCATTACTTACTGTAAAAGCATTTCTGATGGTTGTATCTGCTTAGATTCACATGCGCCCACCCTTCCTCCCCGCTCGGATGGAAGGAACATAGACATCTTTCTACATCTCTCTCTCTTTTCCTGTACTCACTCACGTATAGAAGGCTCCCTCAGGGCAGAAAAAATACAAATAGAGGGACCTCGACGCGTGAGGGATTGTGGGTACAACGCACGTCACTATAGGGATAGTGTTACAGACACGCCTTGTCGACGTCCCCTTTTCGACTACGAAAAACAAAATGCAATACTCCGCAGTGACCACTGGATGTCGGACCTATGCACAGCATGTGAATCTAAGCAGATACAACCATCAGAAATGCTTTTACGGTAAGTAATGCATTGTCATATATATATATATATATATATTTCTGAGGCTTGTGGAATCTGCTTAGATCACATGCTGTGCATAGGCCGACATCTAGTGGAAGCTGCAGAGTATTACAGTTTGTTTTTCGAAACTCGAAAATGGGTGTCGACACAGGGCATGCCAGTAATACTCTCCCTAGTGTGACGTCCACTGTATCCAAGATCCCTCACGCGTCTAGGATCCTCAGATTGTTTTTTTCCGCCATACTGGTCGGAAGCATTTTGCGGAGTCCCCTGGCCTTAGCCATACTTTTGCTAAAAATTTAAAATTATAATCTATTGACATCCTTCCCTACCCCAACGTCGAACTTCGACACTCGACGCCGGCTGGAGAAGAAATCGACCGTCGGCTGCTGCACGACGGATTTGGGCCTCGGAAGGCCTCTGGCCTCGGCCCTGCAAGTAGGGAGAGTGGGGGGTTGTACATACTCTACACTCTTGGTATATAGGTACACCTTATACATTTCCTACACTTAACAGCCCGCTGCCTCAAGGTGCGTATGGAGGGTACCCCTTTTCAATTCTGCCCCAAGTGCAATCGCAAATACCCTTGGGTCGACAGGCACGCCACGTGCAATCTCTGCTTGCCGAGGGACCACCCCGAAGCGAACTGCAGAGCGTGTAGTAGGTTTAAACCTAAGACACTTGAGGACCGTTCGACGAAGCGTTGGGCCCACCACGCCAGGCAGGCGGCCATGGCAGCGCAGGGCGCCTTCAGCGACACCGTACTTTCGGACGGCTAGGGCATTACGGCGTCGAAAGACAGCCGAGCGCAGGTCCCCGACCTCGGAAGGTCGTCCGGCAGGGCGGCTATGGGGAAGACCCCCGGCGACACAAGCGCTTCACACACAAAACACACAAAGTCCAACCGAGACTCGACGACGTCGAGTTCTCGGAAAGAGGCACAAACAGAACGGTCCGATTCGGTGCCAAGATCGCCGCATGACTCCAGGCAATCATCCACTCTTGCCAAGAGTGCCTCGCTCCCTAGGCTAACAGAAGTTCGATCGTCGGGAGACGAAGACGACTTCCACCCCTAGGCCGCGCTCCAGGAGTCGGAGCCCGCAGTCAAAATCAGCGAGGCCCCACGCTCGAAGGACAGGGACCCCACCCCCGATCCTCGACGCCAGGCGTCGAAAACCTCCGGAGCCACTAAAGGACAGGGAAAACATTTTTCCACTCACGGGGAGGGGGGAAAACAGCAGAAGAAGCAGCCTTTGCACTCTTCCACACCTGTGAAACACACCACTCCCCCTAAACAGACAGACAAAACCAGGTCGGCTGATATGTCTAAAACCAGCAAATCTACTCAAGACAAATCCCATAGACTTGCTGAGAGAGTCATTCCCAGTTCCAGAAAATGGTCGAGTGAAGACAGAGATAGGGTCATGTCAAGGATGTCTTCTTTGGCTGATTTTTATGATAAAAATCCAGAACATTTCCTCTCGTATGATCAACAAGGGGCGACACTCTCAGGCTCTAATGATCCTTTCCCCCCAAAGTAAAAAGCCCCGGTTTGAAACACTGATGAGGTCAGACCCCTTCGAGGTACAACCATACTCAAGACCGTACTCACTATATCAAGGAGAGGCTTCCTTTGGTAAGGACCAAGAATTTGGCATGGTAGAAGAGCAAACCGGTACGGGCTACTATGGGGATGATGAGGACCAGGAAGAGGAAGAGGAAGACCCGGAAACATACAGACTAGATTCCCCGGTAGAGAATGAAGCCCCGGTTACCGACTCCCCGGTCGATAACCAACCCCTCCTAAACGAGGTTCTCGCACGCGCAGCAGAACATTTCTATATTGACACCCAAGGTGTCCAGGAGGAGAGGGATTTCGCAGAAGAGTTAGTGGGAGAAAGGATGCCTGTTGCCCAGACCATCCCTATCCTTAAGTCCATTCAGCGAAGAATAGACCCATCCCTGGTGAACCCGAACCTCACCAGAGCAGTCAATCCCAGGGTTGAAAAACTTTTCAGGGCGGCCCAGTCTGACCCTCTCTATATAAGGGGACATCTGAAGCCAGACTCCCTAGTTGTCACCAACACTCGTAAGAGGGCTGGAACACCCTTGTCATCGTCCGAAGCTCCTCCCGACAAGGAGAGCAAACAACTATACGGTTTCGGCAGGAAAGTAGCTTCAACGTCCGCCTATCAAGCAAGGATTGCAAACTCCACCACCCTGTTGGCCAGCTACAACTGCCATCAGTGGGAAGAAGTCGCGGCACTCATAGCCTCTGCTCCTGAACCTTTAAAGGGCCAGTTAGCTCGGATTTCCACAGAGGGTAGAGCCGTGTCTGGTTGCATTTTGAAAGCAACCTTAGACGCTGCGGACAACGCAGGCAGATTGATAGCAGAAGGCACTGTTATCAAAAGACATGCGTGGTTACGGCAGTCTGGTTTTAAGGCAGAAACCCAGGCATCATTGCTGGACAAACCGGTGAAAACCGATCTGTTGTTTGGTAAGGCGGTCGAAGACGCACTGAAAAATGCCAAGGACGAATACGAAACACTCAAGTCCCTTGGCCAGTTAACCAATAAACCCCCTAACCAGAGAGGGAATAGTAATTTTCGTCGCCCACGTGGCCAAAATTCCCAGAGAGGATCAAACTATTCCCAGGGGCAGGGTACACAGTGCAACAACAACCAACAGTCTACCCTGGGTTACGGCAGGGGTAATAGGAGAGGTCGTGGTTAAGGCAGAGGCAGCCCCAGCAAGGGAGGCGGCACGCCTCCACCAAAGCAGTGACGCTCAGTTCAGGGTCCCTTCTCACGCAACCCCAGTAGGGGGACGCATTTCCAACTTCACCCAGGCTTGGGAAGGGATCACATCAGACAGATGGGTGCTGTCAACAGTATCCACAGGATATTGTATAGAGCTACTGCAGCGTCCCCGGAACCATCCTCCACGACAAAGAGTACACTCTTTAGAACATCAGAAGATTCTCCTCGAGGAGATCGCCATTCTGCTAGAAAAGGACGCGATAGAACTTGTCCCGGGACACCAGGTAAACAAGGGTATTTATTCAACTTACTTCCTTGTGCCAAAGAAAGATTTGACAATGCGCCCAGTATTGGACTTACGGCCTGCCAACAAGTATGTCAAGCCCCAAAAGTTTTGTATGACCACGCTACAAGAGGTGTAATCCCCCTCCTTAAAAAGGGGGATTACATGGCAACCTTGGATATGAAAGATGCTTATTTTCATATTTCCATGTTCCCAGCGCACAGAAAGTATTTGCGCTTCAAGGTGGACAGTCGACACTACCAATTCAAGGTACTGCCCTTCGGGATAGCTTTGGCTCCAAGGGTATTCACCAAGGTACTGGTGGTGGCGGCTGCACACCTACGCAGGGAGGCAATCCCAGTGTACCCTTATCTGGACGACTGGCTCATAACGGGGGAAACCCCAGGAATTTGCAGGATAAACATTCAAAGGACTATCGACCTCCTCCACGAGTTAGGCTTCTCAATCAACGAGAAAAAGTCAAGCCTGGTTCCAAGCACCTCCAAACAATTCCTAGGAGCAATCCTAGATACTCAAGAGGAGTTGACCTTTCCTTCAGAAGAAAGAATTCGGAATATACTACTGCAAATTCCGCATTATCAGTCCGGTCAACAAATAACGGTACGCAAAGCAATGCATTTACTGGGCATGATGGCGTTATGTGTTTACCTGGTCCCCCACGCGTGCCTGCGCATGCGTCCCATGCAGGAATGGTTGGCAAAACAGTGGTCTCAGGCAAGTGGTCAGTGGGACGATCTAGTGGTCGTTTCGCCAACACTGGTACAAAGCCTTCACTGGTGGACAAGAGAGAATCTCGCACAGTGGAAACCCTTTTACGATCCCGAAGTACAGGCAGTAGTCACTACAGATGCATGTCTAACGGGGTGGGGAGCTCACCATCTACACCACACAGCTCAGGGTCTCTGGTCTCATTCAGTGGCCAAGAACCACATCAACCTGCTAGAGCTTCTGGCAGTATTCAGAGCGCTTCAGGCGTTCGAGCCCCACCTACTAAACCTGTCAGTGCAAATCCGGACGGACAGCACAACAGCCATGTTCTACCTGAACAAGCAAGGAGGGACTCGCTCGCCAAATCTGTCCAAGCTTGCCCAGAAAATCTGGATATGGGCACTCAGACGGAACATCTTCCTGTCATCACAACATGTTCCAGGGGAGCTCAATTCCCTAGCGGATGCTCTCAGCAGAGACTCCCTCCCAGAGGAACACGAATGGGTTCTACACAGAGAGGTCGTAGAAGATATCTTCTCTCAGTGGGGTTTCCCCACTATAGACTTATTCGCCACAAGCGAAAACGGACAATGCCCAGGATTTGCATCCAGGTTCCCCCAAACAGACTCCCAGGGGAACGCCCTGTGGATGAACTGGTCAGGGATGTTTGCGTACGCTTTTCCACCAACTCCTCTCATCAGGAAAGTGGTGAACAAGATGAACAGAGAGTCGATGACGCTCGTCCTAGTTGCTCCCATGTGGGCAAGACAACCGTGGTTCCCACACCTACGCAGGATGGCAGTGTGCGAGCCCATCAAACTTCCAGCCTGGTACAACCTACTGTCCCAACACCAAGGTCTAACAGTGCACCAGGAACCCAACTCAATGAACCTGGCAGCATGGCTCCTGAGGTCATAGAGTTTAGACATCTCAATTTGCCACAGAGGTGTATGGACATCATAAAGGAATCTAGGAAACCAAACACAAGGCACTGTTACTTTGACAAGTGGAAGAGGTTCGTTATCTGGTGCCAGAGTAGACAAATCAACCCGGTTGATTGCACTCCCTCCACTATTGTTACATACATGCTCCACCTGCTAGATGCAGGATTGGTTTTTAACTCACTGAAAGTACACCTGGCAACCCTGTTGGCTTACACCACTTCCCATAGCAAGGTTTCGTGGTGGAAAGTACCAGTAGTTAAAGCCTTCATGGAAGGAGTAAAGAGACTTCCTCCTCCTATTTCAAACCCACCACCAGGGTGGGACCTTAATGTGGTGCTAGCCAAGCTCATGGGGCCCCCTTTCGAACCCATGCATAAAAGCAGTCTCAAACACCTGACTTATAAAACAGCCTTCTTAGTAGCTATTACTTCTATAAGAAGGGTCAGTGAAATTCAGGCTCTGTCAGTGCAGGATCCCTTCTTTACTGTCCATAAAGACGAACTGGTTTTACGCACACACCCTAGGTTCTCACCTAAATTTATATCAAAATTCCATGTAAAGCAATCCATCGAGCTTCCGGCTTTCTTCCAGGACCCGCAAAGCTCGGCTGAGGTGAAACTACACACCCTAGATGTGCGTAGGGCGGTCCTCTACTATGTAAATAAAACCAGACCGCTAAGAAAGACAGATCAACTGTTTGTCTCCGTAGCTACAGGCAGAGAGGGGGATCACGTCTCTAAAGGTGCCATCTCGAAGTGGATTATTAACTGTATCCAGCTGTGTTACTCACTCTCTGAAAGAACTCTGCCGTTCACGCCAAGAGCCCACTCTACTAGAGGCATTGGGGCCACTCTGGCTTTCATTGCAAATGTACCCCTTGACACCATTTGCAAAGCAGCTACTTGGAGCTCTATTCACACTTTTACTCAGCATTACTGCATTGACACCCATTCCAAGGCAGATACACAAGTGGGACAAGCGGTTCTAAGACACTTATTTGCTCATGACCCTTCTCACATCCCACCTCCTTCTTCAGGTACTGCTCGCTAATCTATGCACAGCATGTGATCTAAGCAGATTCCACAAGCCTCAGAAGGGATACATTACTCACCGTAATCGTAGTTCTGATGCTTGTATCTGCTTAGATTCGCATGCGACCCACCCTTCCTCCCCTCTGAGAGAAGGCGCATGATTGCTTGTAGTCTTACCTTTCTGTCTATCTGCTTGGATTATCTGTACTCACGCTACTCCTCATGCTACCTCATGTCAGAAAAAATACAATCTGAGGATCCTAGACGCGTGAGGGATCTTGGGTACAGTGGATGTCACACTATGGCTAGTATTACTGGCACGCCCTGTGTTGACGCCCATTTTCGAGTTTCGAAAAACAAACTGTAATACTCCGCAGCTTCCACTAGATGTCGGCCTATGCACAGCATATGAATCTAAGCAGATACAAGCATCAGAAATACGATTACGGTGAGTAATGTATCTCATATACATTTTACAGGGGCCTGCAGTAGCGGCCCTGTAGTTATGGTTAAGTTGCTCAACCCATAGGAAGAGCACTTTTTGGGCGGCTTATAACTTTGTCCCCCCTCGACCAATCCTCATGAAACATTGAGTATATGGCCCCATCAGATTGGTCCTGCCACGTTTGGTGAGATTCCGTCAAGGGGGGGCAAAGTTATAGGGGTGGTCCCAAAATGTGTGGGTTTTGCAATAGACTCAATGGAAAAAATATTTTGTCCACGCCAAGAGCCCAAACCACTAGTCGGGTTTTCACCAATTTGGTGTAAATCCATCCAGTAGTTCTTTTTAAAACTACCTCAATGTAGGTAAAGCAAAGTGTGATATCTGGGTTCGATCCGCAGACTCACTTCCCTGTTCGGTCCACGGACGGGCCTCCGATTGGCCCAGGGGCCGACTTGAGGTCCACGGACATCGGGTGACATCAATACAAAACGTGAGGTGCGTCAGATTTTTGGAAATGCCTCCCATATTGGATTGCGGTCCTTCGACGGCGTCTGCGGACATCGCAGTACAAACATATTAAACACAACTTTGCACTTGTCAAACTAATGAAACAATATCTGGGGAGGTGAGGGGTGATGAGGATGGGATGGGATGGGAAATGGCTTTAAAAAAATTAAAAAAGGCATGTTTTTCTCCGTTGCCGCAAATAGCTTGAGGATATCATTTCGATTGCAGGGAGTTGGGGGTGAGTTTCATTAGTTCACTGTGTACGATACGTACTTGCTATGCAGTTAATTGTGTTGTGGTCAGTGGCTAGATTCTTAGCACCTAGAATATGTGCACTGAGCACAATGACTACAGTAGTAGTATGTGTATTGTAATTATAGGTAATGTAGTAGGAGTAATGCCAGAATGATCATCGTAGCAATATGTGTAAAGTAATTGTCCGTAATGTAGTGGGAGTATAAAGTGTTTGTAATATGAGATATTATGAAATCGAGTCATTGGGGGAAACGAAATGTACTGAATTAAAAAAATAAAATACAAATAGTTGCAGGTAAACAGTTGTGAGAAACTTCTGTAAGTGCATTACACGTTCAAACATATAAGCGTATTGTTACATAGTGGTGTGCAATAACACATGCATTGGTCTATGGCAGAGAAAGGTATCTTATGCACTGTGACTATTGTGGAAATGGCCCTGCAGTGCTGGTGTGTGAAGACTCTCCTTTGAAGACATCGTTCTTGCAATAAACATATGTAGGAGTCGATTGAATGTTGTTCCAGGCCTGTTGAGTTTACCCTATAACCTGAGGAGCAGCGATGGCCCCCTGGGCCTCTCGTGTTATTACCCCCTACACCCAACCTTGTTGAGTTGTTTGTCCAACGACACATTTTAGGTAGTGTTGACGATAAAAGGCTGTGGTTTTTACTGCACAATTACACAAATCCTAATGACATTTAATTGCAAAAATTTTGCATTAAAAACACGAAAGTCCTTTTAGGCATGAGGGCAGTGGGTGTTCCCCTGGCAAGTGCCGCTTTATTTTCCCACGACTTTGTGACAACGTTTGTTGTACTATCATTCATTTTTTTGTCAATGTTTTGTTTCATTGTTATTTTTCCAGGTCGGTGGGTTTGGTGGAAAAGTAGAAGTGGTCTGCGGTGGCAGAACGGCTCCTTTGCGCTCCGTTCAGTGTGATGTGCGAATTGGAGACCCTTGCCCTACTCCTTTATTTGGCTTTGAGGCATTAGGCCATTCGTTTGGTTGTGGCCTTGCTGCCCTTGCCATCTGGCTGGTGCCGAAAAATGTGCATCTGCGTATGTTAACCCCATGCCCATCCTCCTATGCCGCACTTGCTTCCCTTCCTTTCTTGTTCTGCAGAGTTACACCTGGACCCTTTAGGCACCTTTTATCCTCTCCCCTGCTGATTCTGCCCTAGTCACCTGGCTACCCTCTTATTTCGGGCCCAGATCCCTGCCCGCCCAGTTGCACACCCGCACTGACTCCCGGCAACCCTTGCACTTGGGTCTGTATCTGTAACCCTACAGTCCCCCTACATGTACTTTTGGGAACCTGTTGTCTGCACTTATTCTTGCACCTGCCACCTGCTGGCCGCACTTCTTGTTATTGTTTTGATCCCATGTACAGCAACGCCCCCTCCCCTTTCCCCTGCCCCCTTCCCTGCACTTGCTTGATCTCAATGTCACTTGGCCTAGTTAGATTGTTGTCTCTGTCCTCCCTCTGTTCCCCCTTCCTTGCCTCGTCGCGTCTTGAAACACCTGTGTATAGGTGCGTTACAAATGCCATATCATATCATGGTGTGAGATCCTAACTTGCCTTTTGGTTCCCCCAGTGGTCCCTTCTTTGTATTGTGGCTAAAGGAAAGGGGAGGGAAAGACAAGAAAACAGAAACTTAGGTGGGAAAAGGCAGGATAACAACCACTGTTGGTGTTCTGTACTTATTGGGCTGTACTAATATTGTACGGCTTCAGCACAGCTCTACTCGCCCTATGGGTCCCCACAGCCCCCGCTTATGTTCCCATGTCTTCTAGCTATATATGGTCCCCTTATTTCCCGGCGCTGGTACTTGTTATAGTCCTCCTCTCACTTTTACCTAGAAGCTGAACGTGTGCTGTGCAGGTGGCCTTGGTGGTTGCTTTAAGGATGAAATTGAAGATCATTGTATTATTAACATGGCTGTGTGGCATGTGTTTCAAGAAAAGGAACTGACTCGGGCACGCTATGAACGGTACATGAAGGGGCCCATTGTTATGTGGCCTTAAACAGTGGACTAAGAATTTGTGAGAGTAAATTTGTCGACAATCCACAAAGAAATAAGATTCAGTGTATTAAAAGGAGACATTGGAAAGTAAAGTTTGTATTTCAGAAAACGGTGTTGTGAAGCGGTTTGTCGTGTACAACATTGGATAAATGGTTCTGCAAAACGCAATGTAAGCAACATTTTACGTGAAAGTTGTTGAAGTGTGGAAAGTGAACTGTCTGCCATATGATGAACTCTGTGACGCATTAATGTTGAATTTGCCGCAAAGAGTACACGTAGTAAATGTTGCGAGAAACTTTAATTGATAGCCAAAATATGAATGCATTTGTATATTGTATTGCAAAGTGGTTACTGAAATAGGTTTTTTTTGTCCTCTGTTTCTCATAGTTATTGTTAGGATATAAACCGCAGACAAGTAGGTAGGTTTATGTCTTCTTTATTTAAGTTAATCAGGAACAGACGTCCAGCACAGCTCTTCCCTCAGCCACTCTCCACTAACTGCTGAGCTTGGAACGCAAAACATATAATACATTCTGAAGATCACATTCTTTATGATGCTTGTTAATCTACTTAGAATCACATGCTGTGCATGTAGTCCGACATCTAGTGGTAATCGCAGAGTATTGCATCTTTCTTTCAAGGATCGAAAAGGGGACGTCGACATGGGCTTGACTGTAACAGTAACAGTATCCCAAACGTGACGTGACGTGTACCGAAAATCCCTCACGCGTCGAGGTCCCTCAGATTGTTTGTCGCCATATGCGGAGCTCGAAAGTGTTATTATTGCAAATATGTTCTTTTTTGTCCCACGACTGGTGGTCATCTAATCTTCGACTTACTTCTTCGACTACTTCGTGGACCTCTACGCAGAAGACATCCACTACTGTTCCGCGACTGGTGCATCGGTCGACGTCTGTCGACCATGTGGCCTTGGCTCTGTGGCCAGGCCTATACAGTAGGGAGACTGGGATACCTGGGTTGATTCTTTCTGAGAATGCATTTACTTTTTCCCTTCTCTTCCCTTTTCTCATCTAGCTGCCCTTTACCTTTACTATGGAGAGGACTCCATTTAAATTTTGTCCGTCGTGCAACAGAAAATATCCTTGGCAAGACACCCATCGCAAATGCAATAGGTGCTTAACTCGTTACCACGACGAGCGTTCATGGAAGTCCTGCAAACTCTTTCGTCCAAAGGTGTTAAAAGATAAAGCGGTGGGCGGCCTATGCAATGCAGACCGAGAGTTGTTCACCCGTTGGCACCGTCGCCTCGGATGACGAGGATTCTAGCAACAGCCATGGCTCCGACCTGGAGGCCATAGACCTTTCAGCTGAACCCACTGGTTGCCAGGTGCCCGTCCCATGCCCCACTAAGCAGGCCACTGGTACTGTGATGGGGAGTTCACACCCTGGCAACATGGGCACACATGTACCACCCAAGGAAAATAGACCACCTCCAAAGCCCCCTCGACGAATATGTTGAGTAAACATCAAACATCAACAGTCCCGCCGAAAACTTTGGCGCCTGCTGACCCTCACGGGCCTGACCCCCTTCTCTGCCGCCGTCTCGGCATGCGACTGGGCATTCCACTAAGGGTGTTTCCACTGAAGAACACAGGAGTACCAATACGCCGGCTAAGAGCGCATCGACTCTTAAGGTTTCTACGGTATCGCCAACTGCGACAGCACCTACAGGCATGTCGAAATCCATTATACAACTGCCGAAATTGCGCTAGTCTTGTTGGTAAATCCCTTGCCCCCCCATTCTGAAGAGCCTTTCCCTCCTCCATACCCCTCTGGTTAATCCTTGTGGACTAGACACAGGTTTGAAAATTACATGGACAAAGTGTCCCAATTCATGGACTTCTCAGAAAGGTACATAATTCCCAGAAGATCTAGGGAGGAAGACTCCTGCCCTATCCTACCTTAAATGCAGAAGCTTCAAGTTCAAACTCATCAGGAAGACATTTTTGAGTATTCTGAGCAAGATGAGACATATGAGGAGCCCTTTAGTCACAAATACACAACCCCTTTGGTCAGGACACAACTGACCAGGACCCAAACTGAGGGACAAGATCAGCCAGAGGATGGGCCTTGGCTCTCACCAACTCCTACCCCAGACCCAGATGTTATTTGCCTGGACCCACCCACCTCGCCTCAACCGAGGCAGCCATCGCCTATTGACCAAATGGCTTTCAATGCCATCCTAAAGAGGGCCGCCAACCACTTCCAAATCATCAGGCAGGAAGCTGTTCAGGACACTGATTTTGACGAGGACAGATTACAGGAAAATCCTCCTACAAGTCAGGCTATTCCCCTGCTAAATTCCATTAAGAGGCCCCTTGCACCTTCCTTACTGTCCCCTTCCCTTACAAGGGCTGTCAACCCTCGGGTTGAAAAGTTGTGTTGCCCCTCCATCTGACCCAGTGTACATTCAGGGACATGCCGCACCAGACTCCCTGGTTGTCCCAACCACCAGGAAGAGGGCTGGGGTGACTGTCTACTGCAGACGCTCCCTCCGACATAGACTGCAATTAACTCTATGGCCTGGGCAAGCGTATCACCATGTCGGCAACATATTCTACCAGAATTGCAAATAATACTACTCTTCTCATGAGTTATAGCGATGTGCAGTGGAACCTGCTTCAAGAAGGCCTCCAAGAGGTCCCTGAACCTGCGCGATCACGCCTACTGGCGGTTGTTTCAGAAGGAAGGCAGGTGACCCACAACATGCTTAAAACATGCTAGACGCTGCAGAGACGGCAGGATGCACTCTGGCGCAATGTACTCTTCTTTAGAGGCACGTCTGGCTAAAGAATTCAGGTTTTAAACCAGAGACTCAGGCCTCCTTGATTAATAAGCCAGTGGAAGACTCTTAACTTGTTTGGTAAGGCTGTGGATGACGCCTTGGAAACAGCTAAGAAGGAGCATGAGACACTAAAGTCCCTCAATCAATCGCAGCCAAGCCCTTTCAACAGTGGGGAGGTGCAAACACTTGCCGTTCCTTTCAGGGGCAGTCCTTCTCCCGATCTCCACACAGGCAGTATGGCGCAGGAAGTTCACCATGGTCCACCAGATAAGGTTCAGCTGGCAACAGCCGATACCAGCAGAGCAGACAGCGCAGGGGCAAGTTAAGAGGCAGAACCTCCATATCAAGAGGCTCTCTAGCCTCCACATCAAAATGACTTGCCAGTCCGTGTCCCCTCTCATGCTTCCCCAGTCTGGGAACAGTTGTCATCGTTCATTCATGCATGGGAGGGGGTCACACCAGAACAGTGGGTGCTCAAGACAGTCACCCACGGTTATTGGATCGAGTTCCACCGGCCACATCAATACCATCCACCAAGGAGCAGACGGCTGTCACCAACACACCTGCAAATCCTGCTGGAAGAGGTTGAGATCCTGCAGGAAAAGGGCGCAATCAAAGTCGTCCCTATTCACCAGGTAAACAAGGGTATTTATTCAGTGCAATTCCTTGTACCCAAAAAGGATCTCGCCATGCACCCTGTATTATACTTGCGCCCAGCAAACAAGTATATCAAACCACAAAAGTTCAGAAGGACAACATTGCAGGAAGTAATCCCACTGCTGGTGCAGGGGGATTACATAGCAACATTGGATATGAAAGATGCATACTTTCATATTTCCATGTTGCCAGCGCACCGAAAGTACCTAAGCTTCATGATAGAGAACACGAACTATCAGTTCAAGGTTCTCCCCTTCAGCATTGCCTCAGTTCCACGGTGTTCACTAATGTGCTGACGGTAGTAGCTGCTCACCTGCGCAGGCAGTTCATCCCAGTCTACCCTTACCTCAACGACTGGCTCATAACAGGGAATTTGTACGGGACATGCCTAACAAATACCCAGAAGACTGTAGATCTCCTCTTCAGTCTAGGGTTCTCGATCAACGAGAAAAAGACCAGCTTAGACCCCAGCCAAGTCAAAAAGTTTCTGGGGGCTCTAATTTGGACCAAAGACGGCCTTGTCTTTCCCTTCAACGAGAGGGTACAAAACATGCTGTTCCAGATCCCTAACTATGTAGCCACTCATGAGGTGACCGTACCCAAAGCCATGCGACTGTTAGGGATGCTGGCCTACTGCATCTACCTAGCTCCACACGCATGTCTGCACATGCGCCCCATGCAAGAGTAGCTATCGAGCCAATGGTGTCAGACCAGCGGACAATGGGACGATCTAGTGGTTGTCTCGGCAGGCCTCGTTCAGTCTCTGCAGTGGTGGTCAAGGGAAAACCTTATGCGAGGGAAAACCTTTACCATCCCTGCAGTAGAGGCCACTCTTACCACAGACGCATCTCTGACTGGTTGGGGGGGGCTCACCTCCTTCATCAGACGGCGCACGGCGTGTGGTCCCCAGCGGTAGCAACCAACCACATAAACCTGTTGGAACTGCTAGCAGTGTTCAAGGCCCTGAAGGCATTCCAAATACACCTTCAGGGGAAGACAGTCCTAGTCCTCACGGACAGTACTATGGCCATGTATTACATGAACAAACAAGGGGGCACTCGCTCTCCAGAGCTATTCAAACTGTCACAGAACATATGGAAATGGGCTCTCAAACACAAGATGTTCCTCCAGTCACAACACGTTCCAGGGGAACTCAGTCCTCTGGCAGACGTACTCCGCAGAGACTTCCCACTACCTGTAGAGCACGAGTACCGATTACACAAGGACATTGTTCTCAACGTCTTCAGACTGGGGCTTCCCAGAGATCGACTTTAGAATATATTTTATCATTCAAGGCAGCTAATTTTTAGACAATTTATAGGAGAAGCAAGTTGTGTTTGTTTGGTTAAAGGCAGCTTTCTGCACTGTTCATACATCAGAAGCTACAACTCCATAGAGTTCTGCAGTGCGGATCACCATTTAGTCCCTGGTCAGACGCGTCTGTGCCGGCGCCAATCTGTGCGAGTATAAACAGCTAGCGTACTTTGCACACTTTAGAAATGCCTTCAGATACATAGTAGCATTTTTACGTTTGTAGCAGGCTCTTCGAGTTCATTGATTAAGATATGTTGGAATTTTATAAATTGAAGAACAATAGTTCATGTTTTAGAGAATATATTTTATCATTTCAGGCAGCTCTTCAGGCAGCTCATTTTTAGACAGTTTATAGGCGAGGCAAGTTGGGTTATGTTTGGTTAAAGGCAACTTTCTGCACTGCTCATACTTCAGGAACTACAACTCCCTAGAGTTTTGTAGTCCGGAGCACCATTTAGTCCCTGGACAGGCACGTCAGGGCGAGTGCGTGCGTTACGCACTGAAGCGGGTTACAGACCCGGTCAACTGGCTGTTCTCTGGGCCGGAATTCCTTTATTGCACAGAGTTGTTAAGCCGCCTGAGCTGTGAGTACTCTTAATGCACTTGGACAGCTTGTTACACTTTTCGAGCTATAAAATGCAGATGCACGCTATCGCCGAGAAATATAATGCTTTTAATGTCCCCTCTTCCCTGCACTCGCGGATACTATGCATAACGCTGCCACACAAGTAATGAAGAATTCTGGTACACCTGATAGAAGTGAACATCGAAATTAGTGAACCAGGCTACTCAGAATTCGCGAAGTATGACTGGTTCACCACTAAATGGTCTTTCAGAAATGTTTACGTGTGGTAACATTTGGACAGAGAGTGTACAAGTTATAGGAGTACAAATATCTGAAACCAGTATAGTCTACGCTTCTCCCTTGGGGACTGCAGTGTTGGATCAAGGAGAGAAATCTGAGGAGCGGATTTTGAAGATCTCCCTGCTTAACACACGTTCTTTAGAGAAATAGGCTGTAGATATACGTGACTACATTATGGACCACCACGTGGATATTATGTGTATCAGCGAGTCCTAGTATTTACCTAGCCACCCCAGACAGCTATGTTTTTTGGACAGAATAGAGAATCTGGTAGGAGCGGAGGAGTGGCAATTATCGCAAAGCAATACTTTTTTTTTCAAACACCCATTATATGTAAGGGTTGCAAAATTATGCTGCTAAAAGCTACATGTACACCCAATAACTGTATGAATATTATTCTGCTGGGTCATCCTTCCCATGAAATTCTGTTCTTTCTGGAAGAGATGTCACTTATTTAGCATCATTGAATAAACCTTATAATTCTACAATCATCTTGGGGGATTTTAATAGGCACAAGCACAATCCACAGGACTCTGATGCATCTGACTTTGAACAACTTCTAGAGATTAAAAACGTTGTTCTCAATAAGGAGCCTACTCACAAACTGGGCAATATATTGTACAGGGTTGCAGTTAGGAACTTACTCCATGTTATACTGGATACCAGACCGTGTGTCTGGTCTGACCATTTATTTTGAACATTCAATCTTCAGCTTTCTATTATATTAATTCAAAGGAAGAATGTCTTTAAGATAGTTACCAGTAGGAATTTAATAACATTAAATTAGGTGAATTGGAATGTTTTAGCAAACTTATGCACTCTACCTTGGATTGGGGGGAGGGGGAACTCCCCTGATCTTTTAGCATTTGAATATGAGAAGTCTTTAACCACATTGTTGGACCATGTGGCGCTCTTGAGGTCTAAATCCATTAGAGAAAGGACTAATGGACAGAAATGGTTTACACCAGCCTTGGCGGTACGTACACAAGAAAAAAAGAGAGCAGAAAGAATTTGGGTCAAAATTCAAGCGCAAGAAAGTAAGGCTAAGTGGAAAACCCTAGAGAAAGTGTATCGGAGTGAGATATTTAGGACAAAACAAGACTATTTGAATACAAAAATAATGAATTCAAAGAATGACTCAAACAAGCTTTTCGAAATTCTTAGGAATTTGGGGAAACCACAAGCTCAAGTCAATAAGCTGGACTGTGGAATGTGAAGCAGTGCATAGGGCTTTTGCTAACCAACTTAAAACGGCACAGGTCAGCATTGCAAACAATCTAGATAACTAAATGCCCACCCCTAGGTCAACAGCTACCAGGGCCCTACCGTGCCTTAACATCCCCCCTTTTTCTTTTAAAGCTATTTCAAGGGACTTCCTGGAGAAAGTCCTTAAGAAAATGCAACCCCCTACTTGTTTTGGGGACGTTATTCCCTCAAATTGTTTTGGAACATGTGGGAATTTTGCCCCTTTTTAGGTTTGTTTCGCTAATGCTACGTTTGCAACCAACCATGTGCCAGATCTTTTAAAAGATGATAGTTATCCCTTTGATAAAAAAAAAACCAGGGCAAGATCATAAAGTGTTGAGCAATTTAAGACCTATAGCAAATGTTCCTTTTTTGCTGAAAATGATTGATAAACTAGCCACCACACAGCTTCAGGAATCTGTGGAATGTAAGAGGATCCTACATTTTAGGCAGTCTGGTTTTATTCCGTCCCATGGTACAGAAAGTGCTCTTATTGAAAACGGGCCGAAATTCTTAGTATCATGGACAAGAGTAAATCGTTGCTGCTGATGTTATTAGATCAATCAGCAGCCTTCGATCTTGTGGATCACGAGAAATTGCTCAGCAGGCTTGTGGACAAAGCAGGGTGTTCTAGTGGAACAATGGACTGGATTAGAGATTAGAACCTTTCTCGGACAGGAAATGGAGAATAGTTTGGGGTAATGCGCTCTCCGAGCCTGAGCTAATTAATTGTGGTCTACCGCAAGGGGCCTGTCTTTCTCCGGCATTATTCAATATATTCTGTCGCCCCTATGTGATCTCTTGGATAATCTAGGTATGTGATTTACGAATTATGCTGACAACACTCAGCTCATCATGGAGCTGAGTGGAGATTATGAGAGACATGGAGAGCATGACAGCAAATGGACGCTGCCTTAATGGGGAAAAAACAGAGTTCCTTATTTTTGGATCCCCACAAGCATGTGCTAAACTAGAGGTGCGGTACGAGGGTTTTACCATAGATGGGCACTATGTTCAGGCAGTGTCTGGTGAAGACACGGAGGGTGATTTTTGAACCATCTCTGGGTGCTGAAGCTCATGTTAATACTGTAATTAACAAATCTTAATATCTTCTGAGACTGCTCAGATTGGTGAAGCCTTATGTCTCCCTGGCTAATTGCACCATGCAAGTTCGAGCTGTTATACTGCCTAGGCTCGACTACTGTAGTACGTTACTGGTTGGAGCGAGCAAAAGCTGTGTCAAAAAGTTGCAGATTCTTCAAAACGATGCTGTGCGGATTGCCAAAGGCGTGGCACGACGGGACCCGATTTCTGTACACAGGAGGAAGCTGCACGCGCTCCCAGTTGAAGCTAGAATATGTTTCAAGATGAGTACAATTGTTAAATGTTTATCTGGACAAGCGCCCGAGTACCTAAAAGAACGCCTGATTATCCAAAAACGTACTAGAGTTACCCGGTCTAGGGACTCATTGTTATTGATCCAGCCTTGAAGTAAACAAGTTAAGGGCAATGGCCGCTAGCTTACAGTATGAGCTGCATTGGTTTGGAACAAGCTTCCCCCAGAGTTTTGTATGGAAGTAAACATGCTCACTTTTAAGAAACGTCTCAAGACATTACTGTTGGTTTATTTGTATGTGTTATATATGTTGCGCCCTGATGTCTGTGGGCTCTGGCGCATAATACATGAATAAATAAAGTATGCTGACGTGCTCTGTGTAGTCAGGGAAGACTTCGATCTTTCTAAGATGGCAAATACTGAATGCTCCATGTACAATTTCACTGAGCATACCATTACAATTGTGGAGCTTTTCTTAATGGCAAAGGCAGCTGCAGCAAGCGCTTGCTCGCATGCAAACTGCCGTTGTATAACTGAATCTAGCGTACAGCTGTAGTAGGCCAATAGTTTGTGGCTCATTGGGCGATTCTGCGTTAGCACGGCGGTCATGAGTGTGCCGTTCGAATGTGAGAATATACAGAATTCTTGTGTGTAATCTGGGGTGGCAAGAACTGGGGCTGTGGATATCACTTCTTTCAAATCGTTAACAATGTTGTACCAGGTCTGTTGTCCATTATAGTTTGTGGTTGCCTTTCTGTGCTTCCTTGAGACCCTGTAGGAGCAGCCTGTGTTTGCTGCATAGTCTAGAATCCATGCCCTGCAGTAGTTAAACAACCCTAGGAATTTCTGCATGTCCTTCACTGTAACAAGTTTGGGCGTGGTGCACACGGATGCTGCTCTGTCTGGTATTATTCTTTTGCCGTTTGCTGATATTAGCTGTCCTACATAGAGCACCTTGAGTTGGCAATATTGGAGTTTGGCCTTGCCAACCTTGTAGGCCTTGCGGGCCAATAGTTGTAGAAGGGTAATGGAATCCTTGGGACAGTTTTTCTAATTGTTACTACAAACCATTATGTTGTCCACGTACCGGATGACTGTGCTGGGTACATGGATGTTTCCTAAGTCTTTGTGTAATTTTCTGTTAACTATACTTGGGCTCTCACATACCCTTGGGACAAACAAGTGTGTCCGTAGCACTTTCCACCATCTGTAAAGGCTGTGAGTCAGGGTGCAAGGGTATCAAAAAGAAAGCATTCTTTAAATCGACCACTGTGAAGTGGGTTGCTTCTTTAAGAAAACTACACAAAATGGAACTGGAGGAAATTCTCTGTACTACGTCATTAAGTGGGCAGAAATTCTAGATCATTCTCCAATTGCCCCCCGGTGCTTTTTTGACAGGATATATGGCAGTATTGCATGGTGAGATAGAGGGCACTATTATCCCTTGGTGAAGTAGGGCCTCCAATGTGTATTACATTCCCTATTCCGCCTCCCTGGATAATGGGTACTGCTTTACTCATGGTAATACTGCTCCAAATTTTAGTGTAATCTGTACAGGGGTCCCCTCCTTTAGTAGCCCTACGTCATGTGGGTTGGTTGTCCACAATTGTGCTGTGACATACTTAAGTCTGCTTGGATTAAAGAATGTGGGGCGACAATGGTCATTAGGGGGTATTGCACTCTTCTGTACTGCACCATTATTTCACAGGGTATGCAAATTGCTAGTATTATCTCCCTGTCATTGTCCTTCTCCAGCATGGGGTCTGGCATGGATTCACATGGTCATGAATATTTCCTCTCGTTGAGCCCGGAATCCTCAGTGAAGAAAAAACTGTTTCACTTTCACTTACAAACTGTATTTCTCCTCTAAATCAATCAATGAACTCTGGGTCATACTGCCCCCAGCCAATGACTGCCCTGCCTAAACCCCTCCTCTGGCAGCCATCATCAGATTTTTACTGCACGTTCAAGTGTTGGGAGTCTTTGTGTTTTGCTCCGTGAGCTATTCTATGTTTTCACGCAGGGATCCGTTTGTCAGGGAATTTCAGCGCCCCTCGGGGGCAAGAATCGTCAAAGTTTCATAGAGTCCAGAAGGCCATCAGGTCTACTCCCCGCTCTATACCATGTCGGAATAGAAGCTCCAGCTGCGGACTGCGGAATGTGTTTGTAGAGGACAGTGCTTCTACTGTCTCCATCCGGATCACCGGGAAGCGGATTGTGAAATCTGCCTCGGATTCTCCAAGCACACCTTGAAGGATCGTCACAGTAGGTTGGCGGCGTGGCTTAGAACCAAGGCCTCTGCCTCGTGCGGCAAGCAGGGGCATGCCTCACCCAGGACTGGCTGGTCTGAGGAGTGGGCTTCTAAGTCCTTTGATGGCACTCCATTTTTTGGGAGCCCAAGACAAGGCCAAGCGCTGCAAGTCCATTCCCTTCGGGGTCACTGTGCTAGTGGGTCCCGCGATGGATAGGGTGCGCTCATCTTCACCATCTGCCTCCATCTCCAGCCATCACTCCAGCTCCTCCTCAAAGAGGAAATCGGCTAACCCAGCAAAGCTGCGGGAAAAGCCAGTGAAGACAAAGGCGTGGGAAAATTTCACCGACATGCTCCAGAAGGCCCAGGCAGGTGAAGTCATCGACGATCGAGTTGGTGGCGCTGCCCTCTCGAAGGCCAAGGGGGCTGACCCTGTCAAGGTAGCTGCGGCAGTGCCCAGAGTATCCCTGTCCCCGAGGCGGGAGGCCTCGGCCAAGCCGATGGAGAGGACACCGAAGAAGACAATGCCATCCCTGAACTCGAACCAGACCCCTCAGGATGCAAAAAAGGGGCGGGGGGGGCCTCAACAGGGTACAGATATTTCTTCCTCGGACGAGGTGTCCATACACACGATCCAGGAGGACGTGGGTGGCGACGACTGATGGTGGAAAAGCCAAGGGGGACGACGATGCTGGCGTCAGAAATGCCGTTGACAGCGGCCCGGAGCCCAGTAGGCCTACCGTCCGACCCCTCTGAGGGATGTATCACTGGACATCCTTTCGACCCTGCACACCCTGGTGTCAGAGATTCAGAAAAGGATGCCGACGACATCACCGGCCCCGGTGACCCCAGACCAGCCACCAGCGAAAAAGAGGAAGCAGCACCCTACGCTGCCGCAGCAACCTCCACATGTGCGCCTCCCCACCCCCAGGGATACTGGGGACAGCCAAGGCGACTGCAGACATGGACGACGACATGGCCACGGCGGACGGTTCGCCGCAGCCAAGGGCTTCTCCCCCCGAATGAGGTGGGTTTGTTCTATGCCATGGTCGCCCGAGCGTCCAAATTCTTCCAAATGATGCCAGAAGAGACCAAGAAGAAAGGCTCCCTATACCAACGGCGGGAGGCCAAGAGAAAACCCATCTTCGTGGTGCCTCTCCTGGATGACGTTTGGGAGGAGGGCCTAGCTTTGAGAAATCTGGCCACGTACGGCCAAGGGGGATAGGCTGGAGAAAAAGTACTCAGTGCAGGAGTCCGCACCCAAGTGCCTACGTACGCAGCCTTCCCCAGACTCTGTGGTTTCGACGGTAGTGAGAAAGTAGTTTAACCCCTTGCCTTCATCCTCCGTCCCTCCGGATAGCGAGGGGAAAAAATTAGATGCCATGGGAGAAAGGTGATCTACTCGACGGCATCAACAGTCAAGGTGGCCAACTCACTTGCAATCCTGGCCAGGTACGACAGGGAGCTGTGGTATAAGATGGCCCCGCTTCTGGAGTTCCTACCCGGTGACAATGAGTCGAGGCACTTTCCATCCCACAGGAGGGGGAGGTGGCATCGGACCATGCCATCACAGTGGTCCTGTATGTCACGGACACAGGGTTGTGGCAGATGGGTAACAGTGTCTGCCTCCGTTGTCGTGGCTGGCTGAAAGCCTCCAACTTACGTCAAGAGGTCCAGACGAGGCTACTGGACATGCCCTTCGACAGGAACAACCTCTTTGGGAAGGCTGTTGACGAGTCATTGCAGGCCATTAAGACTGACAGAGACGGGTTGTGCTCTGGGCACTCTGCAACAACACCGCCCTTCCTTTCGTGCCTCCGGCAGGAAGTCCCAGCAGATCGTTGAAAGGTTTTGGCAGAGGGTCCTCTTCTTAATGTCAACCCTCCCGGTCCACAACCCAGGAGGCCTACAGAGGCTGTTGGAAGGCTTTCGGTGGAGGTGGCCAACGTCAATGTCGCTCCCAAGGTGGCACGAAGCAAGATTGAAGCAGCCAGGACGTTGGGCCCCCACCCATGCACCCAGGTGGGAGGCCAGCTGGCGGGCTTTGTCAGCGAGTGGAAGAAGATCTCTAACGAACAATGGGTGCTGGACACTCTTGCCCACGGACATACTCGTTCCAGTAGAAGTGTCCGCGGATACCTCTGGTGGCCTGGCAGGAGCAGCACATCCCTCAGCTCCTGCAGGAAGTACGGGCCATGATCAGAAAAGGGGCAATAGAGCTGGTCCCAAAGCGTGTCAGGGGTTCCGGAGTCTACTCCAGATTCTTCTTGTTAAAGAAGACTGGGGGCTAGAGGCCCATTCTAGACTTGCGGCGGCTCAACAAATGCCTCAAGACCCAAAAATTCAGGATGGTCACATTGCAGCATGTGCTCGGCCAACTGGAGGAAGGAGACATCTTGACGTCGCTGGATCTGGAGGACACTTACTTCCACGTCCCCATTCACAAGAAGCATCGGAAGTTCCTGTGCTTTGTAATACAGGGAAGGTAATACCAATTCAAGGCCTTCCGCTTCGGACTGAAGTTGGCACCCAGGGTGTTTACGAAGTGCCTGGCACCAGAGGCGGACCATCTGTGTCTACAGGGGGATACACGTGTGTCCGTACCTCGGCAACTGGCTCATCCGAGCCTAGTCAAGTGAAGTAGCCGTCTATCACACAGAGAGGACCATCCGGCTGCTGACGGATCTGGGGGTTTTCCGTCAACTATCCAAAGTCCTTCTTGATTGTTCCTGGGGGCCAGGCTCAAAGTGGTCTCCTGCCTGGAGGCTCCCTTTGTCTCCTGCCTGGAGGCTCCCTCTGAATAGAGAATAGCGGCCCTGCTGCGCAAGGTGCAACGGCTGTTGGCGCTGAAGAGCGCTGCAGTGCGGACCATCAAGTCGCTGCTTGGCATGATGTCATTGTGCATCTCCCTGATCTGGCTTTGCAGGTTGCGGATACGACCCCTTCAGGATATTCTGGACGCTTGCTGGATCCAGGTGTCCGGAAGCTTCGCAGACCAGATTGATCTCGACGAGGAGTTCCGTCGAGCGGTAAGGCGGCGGGGTGTGTGCTCCAACATCGCCAGGGGGCACAGGATTTCAGAGCCCCCCCATACCAGGAGACGCTCACCATGGATGCTTCCCTGGAGGGCTGGGGAGCCCATACCGGACGTCTCCACACCAGAGGTCTATGGCTGCCGGAGGAGAGGGATCTTCACATCAATATCCTAGAGCTGTGGGCAGTGTTCTGGGCCCTGAAGGTGTTCCTTCTGTTCCTTGAGGGCAAAGTGGTGAGAGTGTTCATGGACAACACCACCACAATGTTCTACATCGGAAAGCAAGGAGGCGCCAAATAACCAGTGCTCTGTACAGAGGTGCAGGACTTGGGGCACTGGGCTGTCACCCAAGAGATGTTCCTCATCCACTTTCACCTGGCAGGAGTCAAAAATACCATCAGCGACTCCCTCAGCAGGGAACTGCATGGGAAGGCCTGTTCCTGTACGCGTTCCCTCCGTTGCCGCTCCTGCTGCGAGTCATCAATCAACTGAAACGGTGCCGTTGCAGGGTGATCCTCATTGCCCCAGCGTGGCCGAGGCAGATTTGGTACCCGGACCTTCCCAGCCTGTCTAAGTCAACCCTGGTCAAGCTGCGGGTGGTCGTAGATCTGCTCACCAGAGAAGGAGGTGCAATCCTGCATCGCAACAGTGTCACGGAACCTGAGGCATTGGCTCCTGCAGCCTTAGAGTTCGGAGGGTACGAGTTGCCGGCAGACTGCAGGGGAGGTCCTTGCCAGGGCCAGAGCATAGTCGACTCTAAAGTGCTACGGGCACAAGTGGAAGCGTTTTGCAATGTGGTGCTGGGCACAGAAGATCAATCCTATGAGGGTCACAGCCCCGCAGTTTTTCTGTACTTTATTCTTCTTGGCCAAGGCGGGGCTGGCGCACGCCTCTATTAAGGTAGATCTGGCGGCCATCTCCCGCTACACCAGGTCTCCAGGCCGATCTTCTCTTTAGTCCCACCATCTCTTCAAGGAGTTCCTCAAAGGACTGTTTCGATCGTTACCCTGGGGAAAGTGCCTGCCCCAGCGTGGGAACTCAACGTGGTACTGACAGGGCTCATGGGGGCCCCCTCCTCTCAAGTTCCTCTCATGGAAAACAGCTTTCCTCGTGGCCATCACCTCTGCCAGGAGGGCAGGCCCTGTCCTGCAAACAGCCTGATCTGACTTTAAACGACACAAGGGTGGTGCTACGGATGCACCCCTCCTTCATGCCAAAGGTTCCGTTGGAATTCCACCTCGACTAACCTTTGGTGTTGCCTGTGTTCTTTCTGAATCCTTTGTCGCTGGCTGAAAGGACTTTGCACTCGCTGGATGTGACTTGTGCTCTGAAGTTCTGTGTGGCACGCACAAAGAGTTTCCAGAAGACGTCTCAACTATTCGTGAACTTTGGTCCTGTGAACCATGGGAAGGCCTTGTCCAGGGCTCCGATCTCCAGGTGGCTCTCAGACTGTATCACACAATCATTGGTTAGCAAACCAACTGCTGCCTGGCCGTCCGAGAGCCCATTCGACCAGAGCGATGGCTGCGACAACAGCATTCTGTCTGGTGGGCCTCTGCTGGACATGTGCAGGGCTGTTACGTGGAAGTCCACGCACACTTTCACAGGATTCTACTGCGTCGACAGGGATTCCAGAGAGGAGTTCAAGGTCTGCCAAGCAGTGCTACGCAACTTGTTTGCTTGAAGGTGAGCCTGTTCCAGAAGTAAGAGCTTTTGTTGAGCCTTGCCACCTCCTGTGGTTGCGTAATGTACTGCTATGTATTCTTGATCCATGAGCATGTGAATGCATGCCAGGCCCCATGCTGGAGAAGGAACAAGTTATTTACCTGTAAATATTGTTCTCCAGCATGGATCTGGCATGGATTCACATGCAAACCCTCCTTACTGCCCCTCTGCGGCTCTTCTTGGTCATACTGCCACTGTACGTGCTACCAGAGATGAATGCCAGATGAAGGGCTTAGAGAGATGGCAGTCATTGACAGGGGGCAGTATGACCCAGAGTTCATTGATTGGTTTAGAGGAGAAATACCGTTTGTAAGTGAAAGTGAAACTGTTATTTCTTTTACCGAGGATTCCCAGCCTGACAGAGAATATTCATGAGCATGTGAATCCATGCCAGACTCATGCTGGAGAACAACATTTACAGATAAGTAACTTGTTCTTTGTCCTGAAAGATCTCAAAGTTCTTCACCTGTCTTTTCCTTGAGGGGTACGGTGGTATCGATGCACAATACGGTACGCCACTGGCAACCTACTCTGTTCCGAGGACAACAAATCTTTTTGCAGATACTAACAGTATCCTGCTACCAATTCTGGGTACACCACAGGGCGGAAAATGAAATCAGTTGGCACTTTCCAGCAGGCTTTAGCAACTTGTGGCACTGCTTCTTCAAGCACTGTTATGCTGTATATGAATTTATCTGGGTAGATGGGTACTCCTCGTACTACTACCTGACATGCCATGGCGTGTATTATGACCATCGCTCTCATTGCGCATATCCCTGGCATGGCGCAGACAATGCTCTGATCAGTAAATTAGATTGTCCTGTTCAACTTGCTGAGCAGATCTCTGCCGAGCAAGTTGACACGAGAACTCTCAGAATATAGTAGGGGGCATGTACTACCTTTGCCCCCACTTTAAATCTGAATCTTTAGTGTATGGTACTGTAGAAATAGCCCCAGAGAATCCCTGTGTGTCAGTTTTGCCAGATAATGGAAAGTTTCCTTCACTGATCCATGATTTTTCGGCACCCAAATCAACCATAAAAATGAATTGCTGGTTTCCTATCTCTGCCCCCACCAAGGGTTCCTCTTCTGGGTTGAGGGTCATTGACAGGACTGGACACCCAAGTGCTCTCTGTGGGATGTCCTAGTCAGGGTAGGTATTTGTCCCCGGAAATGTAAAGGGGTTTCCTCCCACCACTGTTGCGTCCTTGGAATGGGGCTACTGTGCCACTAGGCATTCTGTTAAAGGGGTTTATGTTCCCCGTTTGCCTGAAGTTTTTGTGAGGCATGCATTATCTGGTTGTGGTTGTTGCTGCGTGGGAGGGCCTGGTATCTGTGGGGGCAACTGTGTATTTCATAGGGTATGGAGGTCATCCTAGGGATTGGCCCTTGAGAGGGCATACCATAGTTTTGTTGACCATAACTGTACCCCATCCGCTGTCTGCTTATGCACTCTCTTGATAAGTGTCCCCACTTCCCACAATTCCAACATTGCCCCATTCCTCCTCCCCTAGGTCCCATCCCTCCAAACCCCACTCCCCTTGATCCGCGTAACCCACCTCTTCCTCGCTGCTGTTCTCCTTGCCACTGCGGGCCGAGGGTATTGTGTGTTCCTGACCCACTGTCATTGTCCTTCTGACCACACCACAGCTATTCTGGCGTTAGCGAAATTAGGGGTCTACCCTGCCACTTCCAAGACTGACGCCGCCACAGCTACTTTGGCTAATTTGTTTTGCGCCTCTGAGTCGTTTCCCTGTCATGTTCTTTTATTCGTCTACAATGGTGTATTATTATGCTCTGTATTTCAGGCCATCCCTTTGCCTCAACACCCACAATTGTGTCTAGTGCCTACTGCACTTCCTTGGGTAGTCCCTGCTTAATGATAAAATAGAAAAAGGGTACTGATTGGTCCCATGCGTTACCAGTCTCTGCTCTTCACATCTCTTGAACCTTAAGAATAAATTGAGAGGCGTCTTATAGTGCATTGCATGATAGATTGTAAGTCAGGTGTGTCAGGAAATGCTCTCTGCATCGCATCCCATATTTTCGGGTGAATCTTATTAAAGGATGCTCCATCATGTGCATCGTTCCCCAGTGTTACATCTGAGTAACCTGCTTTTACCCACACATCAGTAGCCTGATCGCCAATGGTAGCTACTAATAGGCTTTCGATGTCTCCTACTGCTAGGGGCACTCCCACCGTTTGCTTTTCAAATGCATATAGCCATTTGCCTGTGCCTGCTGCAAGGGCCGGGAGCGCTTTTATTAGATTGTTTTTGTCCATTTGTGCCCATGGCACATAGTGAGGCCTGCCGCTCCCCTTATGTATGAGAGGCATTTGCAATTGTGCTTTGTTCCCTTCGCTCCTTTTCCCATGTCCTCTTTTCCTTGCCACAGCCATCCGGCCAAACCTACTCCTTAACCTCCCATCCAATAAACTTTCCACCCTAGGAGTTTGTTGGGTGCCTGTTCTGCTTCCTCGTCATCCTCGAACTCGTTGAATGTACTCTACCCGTCTGTATTGTCATATCCCAAGCTGTCAGCCCATTCACTTCCTTCTCCCTCCCTTTCCACATGCACATTTTTTTATGGGTGTGTCATCTACCCCGAATAGGAAATCCCCTGCTTTCCATCCATCTGGTGTCTGTTCTTCCCGTCAGTCAGCTTTTACTTCATTTTGCACTGTTCAGTCTATCCAAGTCTGCTCTTGCTGGGGACAATGCCACCTCTAAATCTTTTATTAAAATGGGGGCGCTAGAGAGCCCAGCCAAGATGGCCGCGAGCCTGTGAGCTCCTAAACACTTAGGCATTATATGGTAACTATCCGGTAATTCCCCGACTGGCCCGATTCCCCCGGACAAGGGGTTGTTGTGTAATGCCTGTGCCCACAATCGGGGGAAATCTAGAGCCTGGCAGCCTGGTAGAGCCTGTGCATAGATATGGGCTGCCATGTTTGGGGTCCTTGGGCGCAACGGCCTCGAGGCAACAGAGGGGGAGCCGGCCCGGACATAGAGCACTACCTGCAACCAGCCTTGGACCAAAGAGGATGCCACAGGGGCACGCGGCAAAGCAGCTGCAGCGGCGTATGGACCGTGGGACGGCAGCGCACCTTGCCTTTCTAGGCAGATAATCACAACCCCACCCTCAAGGTTGCGTGGAGGCATTCAAACGTGACAACCGACACAAGGTATCTGGTGGCCTCGTGAGCCTGGCATTAGCTAACACTGGGTGAGCGCGAGGATTACTGGCCCCAACGTGCAGCAGGGAGAAGACTGAGCTCTGGAACGCCTGCGCGGGTGTGGAGTTGAGGCCAGGGTGTGGAGTTGAGGCCTGGGTGCTGCGGGACACCTGACCGCTGGGTTGTGTGGGGGATCGGGGGGAGACATCAACCCCACTGAGGACAGACTGGGAGCAGGCTCATGGGAATGCTGAAATACGCTCGGTAACAGGCGAGGGCAGTGCCCTGGTGAAGACCGTAGCTCTGGGCAGCATCACTGCTGCAACGTGAGTGAGTGGAACGTGGAGCAAGCCGTAACTAAACCGTGTGGACGAGGTGAGGTGTCGTCTCTGCTCACGTACTGGGGTCTTGGATCATAGGGACACAACTTGGAGTAAGAATGGTGAGACCCCGGGAGAGTGACGACCTTGCCAGAGATAAGTGACTGGAGGCGGTGTGCGCTGGGCGAAGCAGGATCATTGTGGTGGTGTGGGGGTACACCGGGCCAGACTGGCCTAATTGCAGAAGGACACTGCGCATAATAAGAGCCTCCAGAGCACCACCACTAGGGAAGGACCTTAAGGGGGGGGGTCGCTATTCTCCCTTGCCCCACCAGATTGAACAGTGGAAGGACAAACAACATAGGAGAGCACTCCGGGGGAGACTAGACAGAGGAGATGGCCGTGGGAGATTAAGGCAACGTGTGGTCCGCAGTAAGAAGCGTCAGGGCAGACCTACCTTGCAGCAACACACACACAGCTCCCCCCAGACCCAGCGTGTGGCAACTGGCGACTATACGAGGGTGGACGGGCCTAGGAATACGAAAGACTGCGCCAGGTACATAAGGACACTGTGGAGGTCCATGGTTGGGGACCCTGAGAACAGATGGGCCTTACGGCAGGCACATACGCCTTTCCCCATAATCAACCGCGGGGCAACCTGCATACCTGGAAGGTCAGGAGGCTCACTAACTTGAAGCACTAATCTGAAAAGCAACTGGCATCTTGGGAGGCTGCTTTGGGAAACTGAAGCTCGCACTGGACTAGGGAGGGAGAACAGCGGTGCACACTAGACGTGGAACGTAGCACCCACATGGACCTAAATTGGGGCAGCATTGAGATGTCAAAATCAGGCAAAGAAGGTAAACCGCAGTCTAAACGGCATTTTGACACCCCATCTCAGGCCAAACACGACAAACCGATGGACGCCTTTCCGGATAAACGGTCCCAACTCTCCCTCCAAGATCCTACCAGGGCATTCCAGGACACTAACGACATTTTCAACCAGTTACACAACTGCATACAGTCCCTGGATGGGAAGATGGACATGCTTACTTGCAAGGATGACCACATGCAGGTCCGCCTCGACAAACCTGGAGAGAGGCTTGATGAAGTGGAGTGACGGGTCTCCACTGTGGATGAATCCGCATCTACGGCCAGGGACATGACGCTAGTAAAGAAGGCCCTGAACAGAGCTGGCTGATAAACAAGAGGATTTAGAGTCCAGATCCTGGAGGAATAACCTGAGAATAGTAGGGGTGCCTGAATCAGTGGAGCAGAGAAACACGGAACCACTTGTAGAGGAGATACTGGTGAGGTATTGGAACCTGAACACTTCTCAGCTGTATTCATATTGGATAGGAGACAGTGTAGAGAATGGGTTCTAGAATATGAACACTCCAGTGCTGAGCTATGTTTTTGATTGTAACATGGGGTAGTATCTTTGCAGGGTACAGGTAAGGAGAGGTAAACCAGATACCTCCAGTGGACAAATTGTGAAAACAGTCCTGGTTACCTTGCAATAAAAGGTTGTTTGAATGACCCTTTAATAAGGTTCTGACGCTTGTTGCTGTGCAGTATATTTTTATTTATAGTGTAGACAATAATGTCTAGAAAAAGTGGTCAACCGACAAGTGTTTCAACCCATACGGGTTCATAATCTGTTGTTCATGTGGACTTTGCTCAACATTGTTCACTTGCCAGAGCGCAGCGATCTTGGAGGAGGGTTGTTGTTTGTATTTGTTGCCCCTCTGCCCCCTCCTCGTGGCTTTCTGCCACCTCTTCCTCTTGTTGAGGCCGCACGTCCTCGTGTTTTTTTGTTGTTGTTTGAGCGGCCATCCTGACATAGCAGCCTTATTTCTTCTAAAAAATTGAGGCGTACTATGGGTTCTTCATCTTCATTTTCTGTGATGTCAGATTCAGAATTAGATGCTGTGGATTCATGATTAGTTTCATTTGTTGATCCTTGTTAGGCAGAAACCTGTGCAGTTCCCTTGGGGAACACTGCAAAAGATTTAAGACTACAGGTAGAGCAGTAAACCCCTTTGGTAGCAGTCTGTACCACCCAGATTTACCTGGTAGCTGTGGCTGAGCAGTCAGACCTCTCTCAAGAAGAGTTAGGCAGTATGTAAAGTATACACAATATGTACCAAAACACAATAGCACAAGCAAACACTGACCAGAGCTTGGTTTCAAAAGTATATAGTTATTTATTTAAAATACACATAAGTTAAAAACACTCTAGCAAAAATATAGTAAAAGCACTTCAACACAGTTATAATGAAAGTAGATTCAATCCTTTCTCCTATCTAGACAACTCTAGGTAAACACCACTTAATTAAAACAGAGGTGAGTGCTTAACGTTAGATGACACTCTAGTAGTTTCCAAGAAAGGGAGAGAAAAAGCAGAAATAGGTTAGACACACCACTCTAAGGTCCAGAACACTTGCAATAGGCTTAAAGAAGAATAAAGTCACAGGTGAGCAAAAGTCACTAGGCAGGGCCCACTCTTAGAGTAGCCGGAGCGAAAATGTGCCCAAGATCACACTGTTAGTTAGAGATTCAAAGTCTTGCAAAGAGTCAAAAAGAGTTTAGAGTGGCTCAGAAAGTTTAGCCAAAGTGTCCCAGGCACTCCCAGGTTCGAAAGCCGGGGACTAAATCTACCCCGTACAGTCGGTAGCAAGGGGAGCCAGGCGGAACACAGTACCTTAAGCGGAAAGGATCCTCCAGCGGGGGCAGTTGTTCCAGGCAGCGACAGCAAGGCTCGACGTCGGTCAGGGGAGAAGAATATCTCGCTGAAGAGCAGAAGAGAAAGGTCGTAGCACTGCCCGGGAAGAAACCAGCCGCGGAGTCCTCCGGTTAAAGGGTTGGTACCGACTTTCGCGGTATGGGGGTAAAGTGTGGTATTCCGGATGCCGGGGTGCTTGGCACAGGCAAGGCGGCCACCAGATACCTCAAAAGGACGGAAAGAAGGCGAAAACTGGTTGTCCCCACCAGTCAAGGGAAGGAGCCACTCCGTTAAGAGTTCTCCTCGGTCGTCGGGAAAAAGTGGTGAGACGGTTCAGCAGGGCTCCACCGGGTGGTGTCGTCGAAGCAGGTCGGCTCAGCTCTTCCCTCGTCGGATTCTTGGTCCTGTGGCGACTTCTGAAGTCCCAGTCCCCAAAGCCCTGCTTTTATGCAGCAAACCCCCATTCACCCAGCCTAGCTGTCACTCAAACATGCTAAGTGGTGAGCCGGGCGGCTCACCACTTGGGCCAATCAGGACGGAGTGCGACTTGAGTTACCAAGGTAACTCAGTCCAGGGTGCCTAAATCCCCCTCCACCCCTCCTAAGTACCCCAGACAGAGTGGCACCACTTTGGAGGGCTTCTGTGGAGAAGCCCGCCAAAAGTGGAACAAAGGGCTCCACTTTGGGTCAGAGTTACAGAGGCGAACACCAACGCCATTTTAGAATCAAGTTTTGGCAAAAAGTCCCAACCGGAGTTATAAAAATAAATATATAAACCGGCGGTATGTTTAAGGCTACCGTAAATAAATAATTAAATGTGTTAGCCTAAAACAATGGGAAATCCCATAGGGAAATATTCGCGGTCGAATATAAAAAGTAGTTTCCACTGCCACCAGCCAAAACTCGATCAGGGGGGACGGAGACGTGCCCCCTCGACTAACAGACCCTGGGGCAATCGAATTGCCCCAGCCAGTACGTCCACAATATGATGGTTTGTACTAGTTCTGTTCAGGATTCAAGACTAGCAAAGTCTTTGGTGACTTTACATGCCCTGGGAGACAGTAGTCAGTCCCAGGGTATGGAGTCTATGTTGGGGAGTCCCTAGGACACCCCTGGGTCACGGCACAGAGGGTGCTGTGTGACCCACATCACAAAAATACATGAGGCCCTATGGAGTAAAAGACCCCATAGCCCATTCAACACAAGGTTTAACCAAGAAAACACACTTCAACATGTCCAAGAGTGAGGGTAAAAGAGTCTCACTCTTGGCAGGAGAAAAAATTAAACCCCAGAAATCCAGCAAAGCTGCTGGGGGACTCACTAGGTAGGGAAATTCAGCCTAACCAGAGAATTCTCCCTAACACTCGCCCCCCCCAGACTAAGGGACAGGAGGATTTAATCCACTCCTGGATGAACCTCATACCTCTAGTCGATGATATACATCCTAGAGAGTCCATCAGCATTTTGATGGTGACACCTTGACCTATGCTTAAGGGAGAACTCAAAGGTTTTCTTTTGCAAGCTAAAGGACCTACAAACCCTTTGAGGAACATCAGTCTTTTTGTTATAGGGGATCTGGTTGACCAGTCCCTCAGAAGTTGGGACAACTTCTGAACCTATGTTAGGCTTTTTGAAGGGGTCCTTATAAAGGATTCCCTTAGATCTAGAGGGGCCTCCAAGGTTCCTCACCACCTCTCTTGTGGGAGCAGGTTGGGTCTTAGGCCTCTTGGTTGGAGGGGTTGGGGTTAGGCAATGTACCTGCTTCCCCTTCCTCTTAGATCTACCCTTACCTATTTTAGGAGTTTCCCCCCTAATATTAGGATTTGAGTTGGGGTCTTCAGTAGAAGGTCCAACAGTCTGAAGGTTTTTGGCCTTAGACTTTTCTTTTCTGGTTTTCCACCAGCACTGAGAATTACCAGTTCTCTCAGGTCCAGATAGGGGCCTAGTTGGTCTATCCACCTCTTCCTCAGAAGCAGGGGGAGTCAGAGACTCTGAGACTAGGGGAACAATGATGGAGCTTGGTTGGGGCGCCCATGTTCCTAGCATACTATCCTGAAATGTGCCTGGGTTAGAGGTCAACTTACTAACACCAGGGCTTGTAGTGGGGTTCTCAGTAGAGGGTCCCACAGGCTTAGAAGGGTCCTTCAAGGTAGCCTGTCTAGCCAATTTGGTTAAGTTCTGCTTCTCCATACTGGGAGGCCTGGGGGTATGTGACACTACTCCTAGAGTTCTTAGGTCATTCCCTAACAGGACCTTCCCAGGTACCTCAGTCTGAACACTGACAGGGATCCTTACTGTCATGTTGTTACATTGAATGAGGGCTGGTAGAATAGGAACCATTTGGACAGGGCCTCCAGACATCTTAGTGGGACCTTTGGGTGCTTTGGCCACATCCTCAGGTTGAAAGAAGCTTTCATCCACTACTGTTCTGCTGGCCCCAGTGTCTCTCCTGGCAGGAGTATCCTGGCCATTGACAAGAACACTGTCCACATAATACACCTTAGAGTTAACAGGTAGGGAGTTATACACAACCCTATTCTGGGGACTAACCAGACCCATAGGCTCTAAGTTTACAGTTGCTTGAAGACCCAAGGGTTCTTCAGCAAAGAGTTCAAAGTGGGCACTAGCCATCTGTACTTCATCCTCAGGAGTGAAGGCTAAGGAGACTGTGCTGATCCCTGCAGGTTTACCCTTGCACTTGGGATCTCCTTTGATATGGTCAGTACCCTGACAGACATAGCATTGTCCAAATGCTCTCTGGAAGGGTGGCTTGTTCTGACCTCCTTCTGGCTTGTGGCCAGAAGGTACAGTAGCCTGACTAGGTTTCCCATGGGGCTTACCCTGGTTATTTTGTGGTTTGGGGCCCTCTTTGGGATAGGAATTATTAGAATTCTCTTTGGAGTCTTTTTTAGGCTGTTTCTCCCCATCCTTCTTCTGAGTTACCCCAGAATCCTTGTGAGTGGCCCTGTTGGCAACCCACAAGTCAGCAGCCTTAGCTAGTTTCCGGGAATCTAATTCCCTGGAATCAGCCAAGTGTTGTCTGAGCTCAGGAGAGCAGGCATCATAAATAGTCTCCAACATAAACAAATTCTTCATACCTTCATAAGTGTTCACCTTGTAACCCTTAATCCATCCCTCTAAGTTTTTCAAACATTCACTCACCCAGGTAGCCCAAGGGGTACCATCATGCTTTTTGAGGCTCCTAAACCTCTTAAGATACTGGGAAGGGGTCTTCCCAAACCTAGCTATCAAAGCTAGTTTCACACATTCATAGTCCTTCCTATCCTCCTCCCCCATCTCCATTACCACATCAGTTGCAACAGGGGGAAGCCTAGAGAACAACCAGGTGAGTAAGTCATTTCCTGTGATGTTCTGGAGCCCATGATTATATTCAAACAGAGACAACCAATCCAACACATCCAACTTAGGCTCATACATACCAACCAATTCTTTAGGCATCCGGGGTCTTTTAGGACTGGAACTTCTAGAGGAGCCAGAGAGAGAAACATTCTCAACAGCTAATTTCTTCATTTCTAAGTCATACTTGAGCTCCATTTCCCTTAGCCTTAGTTCTTTGTCAGTTTGAGCATTAAGTTTCTTATACTCCAATTCTAGCTTCATTTTCTCCAGTTCAAAGTACTGAGGACTAAATGTGGGACCTGGTAAAGGTCCAGTAGGCACAGCAGGTAGAGCAGGCAGAGGCCTAGGGGGGACAGTTACAACAGCCTCACCCTCCTCTTCTGACTCTTCCTCAGAAACATCAACATTTTGCTCCATGTTAACTTCAATACTGTCATCTACAGTTGCTGGAGTGGTAGGCTCCTCTGAACCATCACCCAGACTTTGGTTAGCTAACAATCTTTCAATCAGCTCCATTTTCTTGCCCTTAGTCAGGAGATCCTTATGTTTACAGAGCACTCTTAAACAATCAGCAGTTTTGGCTGCAAGGGACTCTTGACTATAGCTTTCTATAACTGACATGTTAGAGGTTTTACTTTTTCAGTGCTAAGCTTTGTGGTTAGTTGCACTAAGGTATCTAAAGCACAATAAAATGTATACTCAATACAAATCCCACCGCTGTACACCAGTGTTAGGCAGAAACCTGTGCAGTTCCCTTGGGGAACACTGCAAAAGATTTAAGACTACAGGTAGAGCAGTAAACCCCTTTGGTAGCAGTCTGTACCACCCAGATTTACCTGGTAGCTGTGGCTGAGCAGTCAGACCTCTCTCAAGAAGAGTTAGGCAGTATGTAAAGTATACACAATATGTACCAAAACACAATAGCACAAGCAAACACTGACCAGAGCTTGGTTTCAAAAGTATATAGTTATTTATTTAAAATACACATAAGTTAAAAACACTCTAGCAAAAATATAGTAAAAGCACTTCAACACAGTTATAATGAAAGTAGATTCAATCCTTTCTCCTATCTAGACAACTCTAGGTAAACACCACTTAATTAAAACAGAGGTGAGTGCTTAACGTTAGATGACACTCTAGTAGTTTCCAAGAAAGGGAGAGAAAAAGCAGAAATAGGTTAGACACACCACTCTAAGGTCCAGAACACTTGCAATAGGCTTAAAGAAGAATAAAGTCACAGGTGAGCAAAAGTCACTAGGCAGGGCCCACTCTTAGAGTAGCCGGAGCGAAAATGTGCCCAAGATCACACTGTTAGTTAGAGATTCAAAGTCTTGCAAAGAGTCAAAAAGAGTTTAGAGTGGCTCAGAAAGTTTAGCCAAAGTGTCCCAGGCACTCCCAGGTTCGAAAGCCGGGGACTAAATCTACCCCGTACAGTCGGTAGCAAGGGGAGCCAGGCGGAACACAGTACCTTAAGCGGAAAGGATCCTCCAGCGGGGGCAGTTGTTCCAGGCAGCGACAGCAAGGCTCGACGTCGGTCAGGGGAGAAGAATATCTCGCTGAAGAGCAGAAGAGAAAGGTCGTAGCACTGCCCGGGAAGAAACCAGCCGCGGAGTCCTCCGGTTAAAGGGTTGGTACCGACTTTCGCGGTATGGGGGTAAAGTGTGGTATTCCGGATGCCGGGGTGCTTGGCACAGGCAAGGCGGCCACGAGATACCTCAAAAGGACGGAAAGAAGGCGAAAACTGGTTGTCCCCACCAGTCAAGGGAAGGAGCCACTCCGTTAAGAGTTCTCCTCGGTCGTCGGGAAAAAGTGGTGAGACGGTTCAGCAGGGCTCCACCGGGTGGTGTCGTCGAAGCAGGTCGGCTCAGCTCTTCCCTCGTCGGATTCTTGGTCCTGTGGCGACTTCTGAAGTCCCAGTCCCCAAAGCCCTGCTTTTATGCAGCAAACCCCCATTCACCCAGCCTAGCTGTCACTCAAACATGCTAAGTGGTGAGCCGGGCGGCTCACCACTTGGGCCAATCAGGACGGAGTGCGACTTGAGTTACCAAGGTAACTCAGTCCAGGGTGCCTAAATCCCCCTCCACCCCTCCTAAGTACCCCAGACAGAGTGGCACCACTTTGGAGGGCTTCTGTGGAGAAGCCCGCCAAAAGTGGAACAAAGGGCTCCACTTTGGGTCAGAGTTACAGAGGCGAACACCAACGCCATTTTAGAATCAAGTTTTGGCAAAAAGTCCCAACCGGAGTTATAAAAATAAATATATAAACCGGCGGTATGTTTAAGGCTACCGTAAATAAATAATTAAATGTGTTAGCCTAAAACAATGGGAAATCCCATAGGGAAATATTCGCGGTCGAATATAAAAAGTAGTTTCCACTGCCACCAGCCAAAACTCGATCAGGGGGGACGGAGACGTGCCCCCTCGACTAACAGACCCTGGGGCAATCGAATTGCCCCAGCCAGTACGTCCACAATATGATGGTTTGTACTAGTTCTGTTCAGGATTCAAGACTAGCAAAGTCTTTGGTGACTTTACATGCCCTGGGAGACAGTAGTCAGTCCCAGGGTATGGAGTCTATGTTGGGGAGTCCCTAGGACACCCCTGGGTCACGGCACAGAGGGTGCTGTGTGACCCACATCACAAAAATACATGAGGCCCTATGGAGTAAAAGACCCCATAGCCCATTCAACACAAGGTTTAACCAAGAAAACACACTTCAACATGTCCAAGAGTGAGGGTAAAAGAGTCTCACTCTTGGCAGGAGAAAAAATTAAACCCCAGAAATCCAGCAAAGCTGCTGGGGGACTCACTAGGTAGGGAAATTCAGCCTAACCAGAGAATTCTCCCTAACAATCCTAAAGGAACCGCCGTCTCCTTTACCTTTTTGCCTCATTTGGTCAAAGCGATGTGCAAAGGTATATACTCTGCCCTGTTCATAGTCGCCTTTATCACGTAGAAACCTTTGCTGTTTCCTCAATTTCATCTCCTCTTCTTATGTTTTTAGACCATTTTCTATGTTGGTTTTGAGTTTCTTCCCTTCTTCACTTTCTTTTATGCCCTTAAGTTTTTCTTCAAGCCCATTTATTTGTGCAAGAATTTTAGTCCGATCACTCCCAGCATATTTGACTAGGATGCACAGAAAAGTCTTTGAACGCTGATCAGAGGCATCGCCCCATTCTCTGAGCATGATTGGGTCCTGTTCTTCAAAGGATGGTATTGTCAGGATTCTCAATCCACAGGGAATTCGACCCACATCCAGCTAATTCTGTAAGGAATATTCTTCCCAACATTTGCTTGTTTCTCTTTTCTTAAGCTTCTCTGATTCTTTCAAAAGTGAGATTTCAGTATTGTCCTTTGCTTTCTCTGTTCTTGCCATGTCCTTCTCCTTGGCTGTGGGTAGGGTTTCATTGAACAGGCTGGCTGCCTGCTCTTTTCTTATAACCTCTATGCTGGCCTGGGAAGCCATAGATATTTTATAAAAAATAAAGGCACCCCAGAGAGCGTGGGAACAACGGGTGAAGCTGCAGCCAGAGTATCATATCCTTATCTACTGAGCAACATGCAAGACAATGTGGGCAATTAGATCTGGGGGCCCCAAACGTTAAGGTAGCTGAGGTCTGGTAGATGGCTGGGCACCAAGCCACCCCCCATGCGGAAGCTCAAGTTTGATGCAAGGGACGGGGGAGGGACGATGCTGATAAGTTGGGAAGATCAGTGAAGGGGGGAGGAGACTCGTAATACTGATGAATTGTGTGAAGAGGAAGGGGTAGTTACGAACTCTAAAGTATGGCTGATTCAGGGGGCAATAGGTCATGGTAAACACATGGATGACATGAGAATAGACCACTTGAGATTTAAGAAATCCGGTAGGTATCTGCTCTGCACAGAACACAATGTCAGTGACGCTTAATTCCATCACCTAGAACGTAAGGGGGTTCAACTGCCCATCTAAGTGCCCTAAGGTCCTGTTATACATGCACCGTCATCAGGTGGGAATCGGGTTCCTGCAAGAGACTCATCTGACACTGGAGGTAGAATCCAAATTTGGGAAAAGCTGGGGTGTCATAGATTCTTCTCTTCCTACTCCTCGTATGCAAGAGGGGTTCGTATTCTTGTCCATGGCTCTGTAGGTTTTACCAGACTAAAGTGGTTAAAGATGGGGAGGGGAAGGGTCTGGTGGTGCAGGGAACAATACAAGGCAAGTTATACACCCTGGTCAACTATTATGGCCCGAACCAGGATAAAGTGGACACACTGGATTGCATTGAACTACAGCTGGGGAAATTCCCGCTTGGGGAGATCATTTGGGCCGGTGACTTCAACGCGGTCATGGACCCGGTCTGGGACTGCACGGGGAGCAGTCAACGCCCGGTACCCAAAGGGACAGGCAAAATACAGGGCATGTGCCGAACATGGGACATTGGGGATGTGTGGAGGATTAGGAACAGAGGTACACAATAAACACACCACTCCTCAGTCCATGACTCTGTATCACGGTTAGATTTCTTCCTGGTTTCTCCTGGTTTCACACGCACTGATGGAGAGGGACACAGGGACAACAATCCTCGCCCGCACGTTGTCGGACCATGCTCCAGTGCTGATGACGGCTGAATGATCCGGTCGAGAGAGGGGAAGGCCCCCTGTATATTTAAGAGTGACGGCCTTACTGATGCACTGTTCCGAGACAGTCTGACCGAGGCAATAGACATGTTTTTTAAAAAATAATGTTGGATAGGTTCGTTAGGCTGGGACCTTTATGGGAGAGTTTCAAGTGCGTAATAAGAGGGAAGTGTATATCAAGGGAATCCGGAGTGTTAGGTTGTTAAGGATTTCAATCAAGCACACACCCAGGTCTCGCCTAGCATGTAGTGCGCAATGAAACCCTTATTTTATTTGTGTCTCTAAGTTCAGTATTCTGAATGATATACCACTCATATCATACCCGTCTCAAAATACCCCCCAGGTCACACTGAACAAGGATTCAGGCTAGCTTGTAAAGGTAAAGATTTATTTATTTAATATTGAAATCACATATATATATATATATATATATAACAGCAATCGCCTAACAGTGACAATACAATTCAGAAAATAAGCAAAGCAATTGAATTAACTTGTACTGATGCAGAATAGAACACAGGAAAAAGAACAGTTTTGGTTTGTGAACAGATAGCGTTTAGGTTAATATTCCCCATGCAAAGTTTTTTAAAATACAAATGAGCAATCCTACACAGATTTAAGTAATCAGCAGGTATTCAGGAATGAAAGAAAAGGTCTAGAGTTTAAATGCAATCTTCCTTCCCTCCCCCAAACAAGAGAGAAAACCGTTTTTGGAAAATTACACTTTTAAACTGACAGGTGAAAATTGCTTTATAAAATAATGCAAAAGGGTGCAAAATTGCTTAAATGGATAGAATTTCTGGGGAAAGCAACACTAAACCGTTCCTAACACACATGAGCTATAATATAAACAACAGTACACACTTTAGATCAGGATAGGAAAAGACATGTGGGAAACATTTGAAAACTGCAAATTCGCGGCAAACTTTTACTATGCGATATTTGAGAAAAATGGGACAAATACACTGTTAGATGTGGCTGTAGCCAAGGGTCTTGGGTATCAGTGGAAGTTGAAATTTCTTTTCTATCTATACAATTGAAGAAGTTATAGAGGTTTTAGCAAGAGGCGTTTTTACAAAATAGGCGCGAAAATGAAGCAGAATTTCGCTTTTGAAAGTGGCAGATAGGTTTTATTACACTATATTAATGACTATGAAAAAGAGGAGGCCACACATGAATCTTCACAGTAACGTGGCCAGCACAACCATTCACGTGGTGGATACTCCATTTCTTTCTGGGATTTACTTTAGTTACTCAAAACACTAAGGAGTTACGGTTTTGTAACACCGATGAGAAAAACCAGCGCAGGAAGGATTCTAACAATACTAGGGTTCTGAATTTAAAGATGGGATGGGTTGAGATTGGGATGATACAATGCAGATATACTATGGGTCACTGTTCTTCCTATTAATACTTACAGTCCCTTGTAATTAAATTGGACCGTCACGGTTCTGGTCATTGGGTTGGGTCAGGTCTACCGGCAGCAGGGCACCTCTGGAGGGATTGGATAAGCGGCGCGGTTCTGTCAATTGGGACTGCACCTCAGACTGGATTTTGGATGGGTCCTTCTGGTCACTGGACATGGCAGATTACAGGATGCAAGTTTCAGCGGGCAAGCCTTAATGGTAGCAAGCCAAGCTGAATCAGAATTATTCTTTTAAGTTTTGGATGTTTGAAATTGGGTCTAGCTAGCAAGAGTTCAGCAATGCTAAAGTCTGGATTCTGCAAAAGAATCTGGATCTTCAGAGAAGTCTGGAGTTGGCTACAAGATGAAGAGTTCTGGAACAAGGTGCTGCGTGGATTTCTGGAGGGGTTCTGGAAGCAGTCTCTATGTGGAATGAAGTTCCTATATTTATACTATCAAATGTCATCACCAAGTTTTTTGGTGTTGGCAGAATTTCAAAACACACCACCACGGCTGTGAGTGGCTGCAGGCACGTGCTTTGTTTTGGTTGGCAGTCAGAACAGTGCTGTCATCTTTACGATGGGATTTAGGAACTCCCACATTGATTTTTACCAAAACATAACTTTTGCACAAATGTATGTTTCTTAAATTATGTACCCTAAGAAAATCGGACACATACATTTCATATTTGATTGTTTATATTCTCCAGCATGGGGTCTGGCATAGATTCACATGCTCATGAATATTCCCCGTCGTCAGGCTGGGAATCCTCGGTAAAGAAAAAATCAGTATCAGTTTTGTTTCTGATCTGTCTTTCGTAGTAGTAACCAATCACTGATCTCTGCGTCATACTGACCACAGCCAATGACTGCCCTCTCCCTAAGCCCCGCCTCTGGCAGCCATCTTCAGATTTTTACCGCACGTTCAAGTGTTGGGAGTCCTCGTGCTTAGCTCTCAAGCTTTTGCTGCGTTCTCGCGCTTTTTCAGGTGAATTTTCAAATTTTTCGGTTAATCGAGCCTCAAGCTTCACCGTTTCTACTCCCGTTAACGGGTACCCGTTGCAGGATTTTCCTACGCCCCTCAAGGGTGAAGATTTCGTCGAATCAACCTTTTGGAGGATTCCAGAAGATTTGCGGCCTACTTCGAGATGGCCCAGGACGCGAGTTCGTCACCCGGACCCAAGCTATTTCGCAGCTTCCCTGGATGCGGGCTGCAGAATGTGTTTAAGGAGGACAAACATTTGCGATGCCTCTACTGTCTTCATGGGGACAAGACTCATGTAGAGAAGGACTGCCAGTTCTGCAAGAACTTGTCGGAGCGGACCATGAAGGACCGTCGATCCCGTCTCGCCAGCTGGTTGGAGAAGGGCTCAACGGGTGAGAAGAAGAAGAAAGGGTCCGAGCGGGCTTCTAAGTCCTGTGCGGGCGCCCCGGCGACGGGGGCCCAACACCAGGCCAAGCGCCGTGAGTCCGCTGGCTCCGGGAGCGCCGAAAGTTCGGGCTCTTCGGTCGCCAGGCAGGGCGCGCCTTCCCCGGCACGTCAACCACGAGCCAGCGCTCCGGTTCGGGGAAGAGGAAGTCCGAGACCCCGGGTAAGCTTCGAGAGAAGCCCCGTCCGATCTCGGGAGAGGGGGAGCGAGGCGTCGCCCCTCCCCCTAAGGAGAAGGCCCGGGACGCACCTAAGGTGGTGAAGGCCCCTACCCAGCAGGCAAAGGCCTCTATCGAGGCGATCACGGCGACTCTGGCCAAGCCGGCAGAGACCCCGCCAGCGGAGACTGCCTCCGGGACTAGAGTTTCCCTGCCGCCAAGGAGGGAATCCTCTTTTCAGCCCATCGTCATGGCCACCATGATGGAAGAAGCGAGGGGGGGCACGGTAGCCTCCTCGAGCTCGGAGTCAGCCTCGGAGGAGGAACTGACCGAGGCCGTGAGGAACCTCGAAGTCCAATTCGAGAAGGTTCGATCCCGTCAGGAAGATCCTCGGGAGATAACCGAGGAAGACGACAATGGCGAGGAAGAGTAGCCTTCCCTTCGGCGCAGCCGGAACCTAGGCCTCAGAATAGCTCGGCGGCCATTTTGTCTGCGATCCAGTCCTTATGCTCTGAGATAAGGACGAGATTACCACGGCCCAGGCCGGAGGACCCGCAACCTGGCCCGTCGGGAAGTCCTCAGAACAAACAACGGAGGACCCAACCCTCTCCTCCACTTGCCCCCGTAAGGCCTACAGTTCCCGCCTCATCCTCCCACGAGTCAGGAGATGACGGTGCGGTGGGCTCGACGACGGGTTCTGAGGGCGACGACGACGGAACGGGTCTCCCGTCGCACGGGCCTCTCCGCTCGACGAGATTGGCTCATTCCACGCCATGATCGCCAGGGCGTCCGAATTGTTCCAGCTCTGCCCAGAGGAGCAGAAAAAGGAAGGTTTCCTCTATCAGCGCCAGGAGGCCAAGAGGAAGACTGTCATCGCGGTGCCTCTAATCGATGACATCTGGGAGGAGGGCCTGTCGGTTCTCAAGAACTCCTCCACGGCACCAGCCAAACGGGACCGGTACGAGAAGAAGTACCTGGTCCCCGAGACCGCTCCCCTGTGCCTCAGGGCCCAGCCAACGCCAGACTTGGTCATCTCGGCGGCAGCGAAGAAGAAGGCGGCGGGGTCAGGAGCCTCAACGTCGAATTCCCCTCCGGACGGCGAGGGAAAGAAGTTGGACGCCATGGGGCGACGGGTCATTTTGTCGGCGGCGTCGAAGATCAAAGCGGCCAACGCCCTGGCGATCGTGGGCTGTTACGACAGGGAGCTCTGGTTTAAGCTGGCCCCCATATTGGACTTCCTACCGGACGACAAGAGGTCCGAGGCCCTGGAAATACTTCAAGAAGGCGAGGTGGCGTCGGACCACGCCATAACGGTGGCAACCGATATTGCCGATACTGGGTTCCGCCAGCTGGGCAACGGAGTTTGCCTACGACGACGGGGTTGGCTCCGGGCGACCGACTTCCGTCAGGACGTCCAGACCAGGCTGTTGGACATGCCGTTCGACGGCAGCAACTTGTTCGGGAAGGCGGTGGACGAATCCCTCCAAGCCATAAAGACGGACACGGAGACGGCCCGCGCCCTAGGAGCCCTTCAGCAACGACGGCCCTTTCGGAGCTCCGGAGGCAGACCGGGGGCCTCCAAGGGATCCAGCGGTGGCTCGTCGTCCTACCGCCAGGCGGCACGCTCCTCGTCTCAGGAGGCCTACAGGGGTCGCGGCAAGCAGGGAGCGCCTCGCCGCCGTCGGCAAGGTGGCCAGGGCGGCAAGGCCACCACCTCCAAGCAGGACTGAACCGGCCGTGGCCTCAGGCCCCCACCGAAGCACCCCGGTGGGAGGCCGGCTGACGAAGTTCGTCGGCGTGTGGAAGTCCATCTCCACCGATCGTTGGGTGCTGGATACCCTGGCAAGAGGACACTATCGAATTCCTGAAGAAGTGCCCTCACATTCCACCTGTGGCCAGGAAGGAAAATCACATCCCGCAACTGCTGTTGGAAGTACGGGCGATGCTCAGGAAAGGCGCCATCGAGCCCGTCCCGAAGAGGCTCCGGGGTGTACTCAAGGTACTTCCTCGTCAGGAAGAAGACGGGCGGCTGGCGCCCCATCCTGGACCTTTGTCGTTTGAACAAATACGTCAGGTCACAAAAGTTCAGGATGGTCACCCTCCAGCACGTGCTGGGACAGCTGGAGGAAGGCGACTTCCTATCGTCGCTGGACCTGGAGTATGCATACTTCCACGTTCCCATCCTCAGAAGTCACCGAAAGTTCCTCAGGTTCGTCGTCCAGGGACGCCACTACCAATTCAGAGCACTGCCGTTCGGATTGAAGTCGGCTCCCAGGGTCTTTACCAAGTGCCTAGCACCTGTGGCGGCGCGGCTGCGCCTGCAGGGGATTCACGTCTACCCCTACCTGGACGACTGGCTCATCCGCTCAAGGACGAGGGAACTTGCCGTCGAACACACTGCGAGGACCGTCCAGCTACTCATAGACCTGGGATTCGCCATAAATTACCCAAAGTCCCGCCTGGTGCCGTCGCAGGTGGCCCTGTTTCTGGGAGCGAAGCTCGATACAGTGAGGTGCCTGGCGGCACCGTCGGAAGAACGGACGAAGACCATTCTGGGCAAAGTGCAGCGCCTGCTAGCCACAGACGTGGCCAGGGTGAGGTCAATCAAGTCCCTCCTGGGGATGATGTCCTCTTGCATCTACCTGGTGCGCCTATGCAGACTACGGATGCGCCCTCTTCAAGAATTTCTCGACGCCCGTTGGATGCAGGCGACGGGCACCTTCGAAGACAGGGTCCCCCTCAACGAGGTGTTCCGGCGGGCGATTCAGTGGTGGGGCGTTCGAGCGCACCTCACGGTGGGCAAGGACTTTCAGACGCCGGCGTACCAGGAGACGGTGACGACGGACGCTTCCCTGGAAGGTTGGGGCGCCCACACCGGAGATCTCCACCCAAGAGGCCTCTGGCTCCCGGAGGAGAAGCTCCTGCACATCAACATCCTGGAACTCCGAGCCGATTGAGATTCTGGGCTCTCAAATCGTTCCTCCCGTCGCTCAAGGGCAAGGTGGTGCGGATCTTCACGGACAACACCACGACAATGTTTTACATACCGAAGCAGGGAGGTACCAGATCCCCAGCCCTATCCAAGGATGCACAGGATCTGTGGCACTGGGCGGTCGCCCAGGGGATGTTCCTGGTTCCCTTCCACCTGGCAGGAGAAAGAAACACCATCGCCGACTCGCTCAGCAGGGAGCTGCGCGCGTGTCACGAATGGGAGCTGTGCCAGGATCAGGTGGATCAACTCTTCCGACGATGGGGCAAACCCCAAATCGACCTGTTCGCAACAGCGACGAACTCGAAGTGCCAGAGGTTCGCCAGCAGGTTTCCCCAGCCGAGAAGCATGGGCGATGCGTTCTCGTTCCCCTGGGACGGCCTATACCTGTATGCGTTCCCTCCGTTGCCGTTGCTGCTTCGACTCATCAACCAGCTCAAGAGGTCCCGGTGCAGGATGATCCTCGTCGCACCGGCGTGGCCGAGGCAGATCTGGTTCCCGGACCTTCTGGACTTGTCAACGTCCCTATCCATCAAGCTGTCGGCGGATGCGGATCTCCTCTCCAGAGAAGGAGGCGCCATCTTCCACCACGACCCGGCGTCATTGAACCTGCAGGCTTGGCTCCTGTAGCGCTAGAGTTTGGAGGGTACGATATACCGGCCGACTGCAGAGAGGTTCTTGCAAAGGCCAGGGCGTCCTCGACTCTCAAATGCTACGGTCACAAGTGGAAGATGTTCTCTATCTGGTGCCGAGCACAGAAGATCAACCCCCTACGGATCACGGCCCCACAGGTGCTGCCGTACCTGCTATCGCTGGCAAAGGCTGGGCTAGCCCATGCCTCCATTAAGATTCATCTAGCGGTGATCTCCAGATATACCAGAACCACAGGACGGACGTCCCTGTGGTCCCATCGACTGGTGAAAGTTTATGAAAGGACTGTTCCGGTCGTTCCCGCCGGTGAAGGCCCCGGCCCCGGCGTGGGAACTTAACGTGGTGCTGACCTGGCTCATGGGGCCCCCATTCGAGCCGATGCACTCCGCACCGATTAAGTTTTTGTCGTGGAAGACTGCATTCCTGGTGGCCATTACCTCCGCACGACGAGTTGGAGAGATCCAGGCCCTATCCTGCAAAGCACCGTACTTGACTTTCCATGCCTCTAGGGTGGTGCTTAGGACGCACCCCTCCTTTATGCCCAAGGTGCCGTCGGACTTCCATCTTAACGAGCCCCTGGTGTTACCCGTTTTCTTCCCGTCTCCTTCGTCGCCGGCCGAGAGGACTTTGGACTCGCTGGATGTGGCTAGAGCACTGAAGTTCTACGTGGACGGCACGAAGAGTTTTCAGAGGACATCGCAGCTGTTTGTGAACTTTGGACCTGTGAATCAAGGGAAGGCTCTCTCGAAGTCTTCTATTTCCAGATGGCTCTCTAGCTGCATCATGCACTGCCACCGGTTGGCTAACCGACCGCTGCCAGGCCGTCCGAGAGCCCATTCGACCAGAGCGATCGCTGCTACTACGGCGTTCCTATCTGGTGTGCCCCTGCTGGACATTTGCAGGGCTGCTACCTGGAGGTCGACGCACACCTTCACGAGATTCTACTGTGTCCATCGGGATTCCAGGGAGGAGTCCAGGGTCGGCCAAGCAGTGCTGCGCAACCTGTTCGCTTAAGGTGAACCTGGTGAGGAGGTAAGAGATGCTTAATGTTGAGTTGTTGTATTGCTTAATGTTGAGCCTGTTGCCACCTCCCGTGGTTGTGCATGTGTGTACTGCTATGTATTCTTATATTCATGAGCATGTGAATCCATGCCAGACACCATGCTGGAGAAGGAACAAGTTACTTACCTGTAACTGTTGTTCTCCAGCATGGGTCTGGCATGGATTCACATGCGAACCCTCCTGCCTACCCCTCTGCGGCTCTTCACTTGGTCATACTGCCACTTCACGTACTACCAAATCTGAAGATGGCTGCCAGAGGCGGGGCTTAGGGAGAGGTCAGTCATTGGCTGTGGTCAGTATGACGCAGAGATCAGTGATTGGTTACTACTACGAAAGACAGATCAGAAACAAAACTGATACTGATTTTTTCTTTACCGAGAATTCCCAGCCTGACGACCGGGAATATTCATGAGCATGTGAATCCATGCCAGACCCATGCTGGAGAACAACAGTTACAGGTTAGTAACTTGTTCCTTAACATTCAATCCCCATCTTTGTGAGAGCTGTCTTTGTCTTTTTACAGATTTTTATACATTCTAACCATAACAGTTTTGAAAAATCATTTCTAATTCGGTACATCTCTGGGTGCTTATCAGTGGATCATGTACATACAATCTTAGGTTTGCAACATGAATCGTTCTCCTACAAAGAGAATTTTTTCATAACTTTGGTACCTTAAATCGTGCAGGTTTCATCAATGTCTTCAAATCAAAAGCCTGAAATTAGGTTCATTCTACCAATTTTCAGATTTATCCCTCTTTAGGTTGCTCATTTAGAGTTTCAACTTTAATCACAAATAAGGATTTAAAATGTCCCAGCAGTTTTTTTTTTCTTTGCACCTCCCCTTCAAGGCAACAGCTGTCTAGTCCTTTGATCAGGGAGGTGTGTCCCCTTCCTCGAGAGGGAAGCATCCTGCCCCTTCTAGCAGAGGTCAATGCTCAGCCTGTCCTTTGTCCTTGGCTCACCCAGAGACGAATGTCTGATGCTCTCTTTGTTGTCAATATGTGGGGACCATTAGGCTTCCTTTTTTCAAGGGAGTGTCAAGCTGAGATGTCAACTTTCCCAGGCCAGGTACTGCCCAATCAGAATTAAACAGTTACTTCCACTGGGTTACTGTAAGATTCACAATAAAGCCTTTTCTTTAACGCACATAAAAATAAGCATGGTTTATAAGGGATTTGGACATTTAAAAGAATTGAGACCTTAACACACACGCTTTAAATAGGCACATTTTGCAATTTCTTTCAGAAAAAGAAACCCCTTTAAACTGGGGTTGACAGCTAATTTCCTTAAGCAACTGTCAGGCACTGAGGCCTGGATTCCTCTCTGACTGACTGGAGAATCTATGATTTCAGCACACTTTTCCTTCCAATGATTCACTGGGAAAATGACTGAATTTAGCGCCAAAACAGCACTTTGGAGGTTATGATAAATGGCATTTATAACGTGCCTATACACAAGTGTTTCAAGGTGCGAAGAGGCAGGGGAGGGGGAACAAGGGAGGACAAACAATGATCCTACTGCGCCAGGTGTCATTGAGATCGCGCAAGTGCACGGGAAGGAAAAGGAGGGGAAGTGCGAGGGAGAAGGGGTGAGGACAGTGCATACATGGGATAAGAACCAAACAAAATAAATAAATAAAGATAAATAGTAAGTAAAAGTACAGCCCACAGGTGGCAAGTGCAAGGATAAGTGCAGCCATCAGGTGTCAAGTGCTGGTGGTGGGACTGTAGGGGTACAGAACCAGTCCCTAAGTGCGAGGGAAGCCATTGCAGGAGTGCGACTGGCAGGGGAAGGGACCTGGGCTCGAGATCAGAGGTAACAAGTGCAACTTCAGTGTCAGCCAGGAAGTCAGCAAGGGAGAGGAGAAAAAGCAGAAGCAAAAAGAAAGGTTTAGAGGTGCTTCCAGAATCAAAGACGATTCTCCTCAAATTTCAGGGACGCTGTTCGAGAGGGAGGCACCAGCCGAAGAAAGAGATCTACCACCAACTCGTTGCTTGGAGAAGCGACTGACTCTGAGGGAGTTTGAGGTAGATGAGCGAAGAGCTTGAGAGGGAAGGTGTTTAGGGAGAGAGAGTTGAAGGTATTGAGGCCCCAGAAGGCCTTATGGACGATGCAGTGGGTTTTGAACGTAATCCTCGCAGCCACTGGGAGCCAGTGCAGAGATTTCAGTCCTGGAGAGATGCGATCCCTGGGCTTCAGGCCAAGGAAAAGTCTTGCGGTCCTGTTCTGGATAAGTTGCAGAGGGCGGAGAGTAGAAGCAGGCAGATTTAGAAAGAGGCTGTTGCAATAGTCCAGCTTAGAGCAAATCAGAGCTCTGGAGACAGTGAGCTTCTGGGGGAAGGAGAGGAAAGTAAGTATACCTCTGAGGAGGTGCAGCTGGTAGTGTGACTTCTTAGAGACGTCAGAGATGTGAGGAGAGTGTAGTTGAAGATGACCCCAAGGTTTTTATCCTTGCAGGTGGGAGCAGGAAGAGGGCCAAGGGAGGCCAGCCAGAGAGCTGAAGGGAAGGAGGGAATGGGTGTGCCGATGAGGAGAATCTCAGTCTTACTGGCATTAAAGCAGAGGTCCTTGGCAGCACAACACTCCTGCATAGCAGACAGTCAGAGTTGCCATTTCTTAGAAAGTTGTATTTAAGGGCATTTTCGGATTTTAGCCCCTCTGTGGCCTTGCTTCAGGTGACAGGTGACATTCAGTGATTCCTGTTTTTCCACCAACTTTGCCTGTGTCTGGCAGGGTGTGCAGCTCTTTTGTGGTTTATGAACCATGCGCAGTTTTGAAGATTTGGCGTGCACAGGGGTTATCGCCTCCATTTTTGGCAGTTTTCTTTCCCCATTGGAAAAGGGGTATAGTGGGGTGCATTGGCATGGGTAAAAATATTCCACAACGTCAAATCAGAAGGCAACTGGCTCTCAAAGAATATTGCATACAGGCACTACAATCTGCAACACCCACACCGTCCCCTTCCCAACAAGCAGAGATTTTGGAGCACCTACGGGAGTTTAATGAGTTAGCACAGAGGGAGGCCAAATTCATATGGGGGAGGGCAGTAATGCAGCAATACGGGGACGGGCAGAAACCAGGTAGGACATTGGCGAGAGCAGCCAAACTGGATAACCTTAAAGGTCGAGTTTTGGCAATAGCGGATGAACATGGGGTGGATAAATTTGCTGATAAGAAAATAGTTCAAGAGCTTTACCGATTCTACAGCCGGTTATACTCATCCCAGACCTGAACCTCCCAACAAGAGTTAGTCACTTGGATCGGGTGGCCTTACACTGTTGTACGGACGAGGAGAGAGTGGCTGGGTCGTCAGTTGACGCTGGAGGAGGTATTAAACACTATTAAGTCCCTCCCGTCAGGGAAGTCCCCGGGACCAGACGGGTTCACAGCAGAGTTTTATAAACACTATGCTGCCAAACTCAGCCCCCACCTATTAGATGTACCAACAGAGCTTAAGGGACGGTCAATTACCCGAGTCCATGAGAGAGGCGGTGGTGGTGGTACTACTTAAGTCAGACAAGCCCCAAAACGATTGCTCCTCCTATCGCCCAATCTCACTCATCAACCTAGACAACAAAATCTTGGACAACATACTGGCCTCCTGGCTAGCACCCTTAATGTAAACAATGGTGAGAGCGGATCAGTCAGGCTATATACCAAGGCGCTCCACCTCCGATGGGATAATGAGAATGTTCGGGTTGATCTCGGTGGTGCAACAGGAGGACCCAATAGTAGCTGCCCTGCTGGACGCCACCAAGGTGTTCGACTCTGTAAAGTGGCCATTTCTATTCAATAGATCACTCCGGATGGGGCTTGGGTAACAATTTATAGCCATTGTGTCGCTACTGTACACGCAGCCTGTCACTAGGGTAAGGGTGAATGGCCAGCTCACACCAGACATATCGTTGGAGTGGGGCATCTAGCAAGGGTGCCCTGTCACCTCTGCTGGTCGCCTTGGCGATAGAACCACTGGCGGAGAAAATAAGGGAAACTAACTTAGATTGTGGGGTTCAATTTTACAACCACAGGGTGGTGATCTCTTTATATGCAGACGACATGGTGCTATTTGTCAGCGACCCTAGAAACAACCTTGACCCGATCAATCTGACACGGTACAGACCTGTTCTCTTGGGATAAGCATAGCGAGGGACAGGGATGTTGTATGTAAATATAAATATCGGAGAACGTTGGAGCAAGCCAGGTCAGTTGTGGATAGATGGATGAACCTGCTCTAAATCTTTATGGCAGAATCTCACTAGTTAAAATGACTACTTCCCAGGTTTCTATACGTTTTCCTCAACGCTCCAATAGCGATACCCAGCGAATATTTTTGAGAACTGAAAACGGTGTTACTGCAGTTTATATGGGTGGGTAAACAAGCTAGTCTCCTGGGATAAGCTGGTGGCACCCATATATGTGGGCGGTGGGGGGGTCTTGAAACATATTACGATGTGGCACAAGCATGGTTTCTACTCTACTGGTTTAGGGAGCAAGGGGATAGAAGGCACGTAGCAGTGGAAAGAGCAATTGCGGCACATTCACTCTTGCGATCTATCATCCTCGCAGCACCCAGCAGACCACCTCAGGCACACAACATGGTAGAAGTGACATGCAGGGCATGGACCCGTATAGAACATAAGTCCAAAGGGGATGTTTTATATTCCCCTAAACTGCCGTTCATACATACACCCGGGATTCCCAATACCAAAGAGCCAAGCTTTGTCGCTTTGATTAAGCGACTCGGGGTGACTTGTTATGGTAACCTTTTCCCAAACGGGTCATTTGTAACACTGGAGGAATTGAAACATAAAAGGGAACTCACAGCATTGGAAGTATTCAAATATTAGACTGAGGGTGGCCATGCAGCAACTGTTGCCGACATTCCTCAAGCAACACAGGCTGCACCAATACTAGACAAAATACTCTGGTGTCACCATGACAACATAGTGAACTCAACGATGTATGCCATGAGCCTTACTTTAAAGGAGGAGACGAAAGCCTCCTACCAAAGGAAATGGGAGCTGTTCTTGGGACAGATGATCTCCGAGAAGGTATGGAGGTATTGTTGTGAAGGGACAAGGAAAGGGGCCATTAGTGCGAGACTTAAACTGATTCATTTCAAATACCTGCATCAGTTCTATTACACACCGGCCCAGCTCAAAGGGTTCTTCCCAGGCTCTTCAGGCAGATGCGTGAAATGTGATGCCGCCTAAGCTGACTTTTTACACGTGGCATGGGAATGCCCTTCCACGCGGACGATCTGGGGACAAGTATTTGAGACAATAAGCAACATAGTGGGAGGACACATAGAACCAAACCCACTGATAGCGTTGATATGGTATACCAGATTGATTCCAAAAGGCACAAGGAAACTGATAGGACTGATCCTTGCCAAATGGCGGGTAGCAATGATGTGGGGAGGGAAGCAGAGTCTCAAGGTGGAGCAATGGATAGCTGACCTCTTATATTGTAATGACATGGAAACTCGATACGGCTCCCTAACCCGCACCCGACCCGGCAGTAGACATGTGGTGCCCCTATATACAATACCTGATCGGACGCACCCAAGACTCTGGTGAGGATGAGACGCAACCCCTGGAAGATTGAAGGGACAAAAACGTAATACGACGTAAAGCTGCTTACAGTAAGAGGGGGATGAACCTGAAGCAGAACAGACACTGAGGAAGAGGAGACTAAAACTGCGCAGTGAATATGCATATGATACTCAAGATCCGAGATCAGGAATGTACTTCCTCCGAATGAGATGTAATGTACCTGGGGCTGGGAGTTGTGGGTTATGGTTGTTATTGGCACCCTGATGCTGGTTGTATTGAAAAAATGCCAATAAAAAGAAATAAAAATAAAAATCTCTTATTAATATCGGCATGTCCTGGGGCGTCCGGAGGGGATACACATCACATGGGAGCGGTGGAGCTTTCGCTGCTATGGACACTTAGGTCGGGTTGTTATATCCTACTGGCGGGCTAGATGCCAGTGGGTATAGCCATGTGTGTTCTGTCACTGCTCCACCCTCTCTTCCTGGGCAATCGCCATATCTACCGTCATGCCTGTCTTCTCCCTTACACTCTTCAGTCTCATCAAACATCTTCCAGAGATCTAATATCTCCTTCTGTCTTTGTAATTTTTTTCCCTTATATTTGGCTTTAAGAAAAATGGACATATGTTCTAGCATACCCTTCTTGTGGGAGCCCTGCTCTGGCCACAAGCTGGGAATCCCTTCTCCTCTTGTCTCTGTCACCCACTGCTTATGGTACTTCTCAATGTTGTCTTGATATAGCGGTAGGGCCTTACCATTATACTCTTATCAATGTTTCTCCTCCCATGTTGTGGGTGGTTGCGCCTCCACTGCCCTTACCTTGGTACTAACACGCTGTTCAGCGTTACAGGGTTATCAAAAAACACAGCCAATTTACACCCCGTCCCTTTTGTCAAAAATGTCTAAAAATATTATTTTCTTTCCCTCCCCCCTTCCTTCTCTTGCTCACACACTACACACACTCAAATATACCACAAAGTATACAATTCCCCTCCTGGGCCACCACCCTACACAATAGAAACACCAATAAAACAAGCTAAAATAAAAAACTAAAATAACTACCATTCCTGAGCCCTATAATTATGCGGTGCTTATATAGATTTACGTTTTTCTTTGTTATACAGTATGAGTGGCACCACCTTCTCCCCTCACTCGAGGAGGCTCCCTACCATTCCATTTTCCTTTCCTTAATATTCTCCTCAAAAAATTCATAATGTCAAAAAACAAAATAATCCACATACATGCCACACCTACAATTTCAATATCCACGTGTTCACACTGTTCACACTCTCTAATACATCTATCCCCTACTTGTTATCCCTTGCAAGGTTATACTCATGTGCACGTTTTTCCCCCAAACTCCTCTGTCGCAGCATTCCAACAACACCGGCCAGCACATCTCTGAAGAGCAGACCGGATTCTGCAAAGACGGCTCCTGTATGCGTTTTTGGGACTGGTCGCTGTAGATGGGTGCGGCCCCTTCGGAGAGGCTGCCTGGACACCTCTGCAGGTACGGTGGCACTGGGATCACGTTGGGGTCACCAAATGAAGGCACGCTCACAAACGCTATGCCAGAAAAAATACAACACACTAGGGAAAAAGGCCAAAAGATTCTTGCAAGGATAAAGTTTTAATCACACAAAAAATAGGTATGCCAGCAAAGAACTCTGCTGCTCAAGAATGTTCAGACAGAATCCTCTGCAGTTCCCTTGGGGACCACTGCAAGAAGATTAAGACTACAGGAGTAAGCAGTAAACCCAATTGGTAGCAGTCTGTACCACCCAGATTTACCTGGTAGCTGTGGCTGAGCAGTCAGACTTCTCTTTTCTGGTTTTCCACCAGCACTGAGAATTACCAGTTCTCTTAGGCCTAGAGAGGAGTCCAGTTGGTCTATCTACCTCTTCCTCAGAAGCAGGGGGAATCCGAGACTCTAAAACTGGGGGAACAATGATGGAGCTTGGTTCGGGATCCCATTTCCCTAACATATTAGCCTGAAATTTGCCTGGGTTAGAAGTCAACTTACTAACACCAGGGCTTGGGGTTCTCAGTAGAGGTTCCCACAGGCTTAGAGGGGTCCCTTAAGGTGGCCTCTCTAGCTAATTTGGTTAGGTCCTGCTTCTCCATACTGGGAGGCCTGGGGGTACTGGATACTACTCCTAGAGTTTTTAGATCATTCCCCAACAGGACTCTCCCAGGCACCTCAGTCTGAACACTGACAGGAATCCTCACTCTCATGTTATTACACTGAATTAGGGCTGGTAGAATAGGAACCATCTGGACAGGGACTCCAGAATTTCTAGTGGGACCTTTGGGTGCCTTAGCAACATCCTCAGGTTTGAAAAAGCTTTCATCCACTACTGTTCTGCTGGCCCCAGTGTCTCTCCTGGCAGGAGTATCCTAGCCATTGACAAGAACACTGTCCATGTATTATACTTTAGAGTTTTCTGGTAGTGAGTCATACACACCCATATTCTGTTTGCTAACCAGACCCATGGACTCTAAGGCTACTGTTGCTTGAAGACTCAAGGGTTCTTCAGCAAAGACTTCAAAGTGAGCACTAGTCACTTGTACTTCCTCCTCAGGGGTGAAGGCCAAGGAGACTGTGCTGATCCCTGCAGGTTTACCCTTACATCTGGGATCTCCTTTGATATGGTCAGTTGCCCCACAGAGATGGCCTGTTCCAAATGCTCTCTGGAAGGGGGGCTTCTGCTGACCTCTTTCTGGTTGAACAACAGAGCACTCACTAGCCCTATTTGGTTTCCCTTGGGGCTTACCCTGGTTATTTTGTGGTTTGTGGCCCTCTTTGGGTTGGGAGGTATTAGAAGTGTCTTGGTTCCCTTTTGGTGGCTACTTTCCTTCATCCTTTTTCTGAGTGACCCCTGAATCCTTGTGAGTAGCCCTGTTGGCAACCCACAAGTCAGCAGCCTTAGCTAGCTTCTTGGGATATATTTCCTTTGAATCGGCCAAGTGCTGTCTGAGCTCAGGAGAACAGGCATCATAAATAGTCTCCAACATAACAAGTTTTCTCATTCCCTCATAAGTGTTCACTCTGTAACCCTTAATCCATCCCTCTAAGTTCTTCAAACTTTCACTCACCCAGGTAGCCCAAGGGGTACCATCTTGCTTTTTGAGGGTCCTAAACCTCTTAAGGTACTGGGAAGGGGTCTTCCCAAATCTAGCTATTAAAGCTAGCTTCACACATTCATAGTCCATCCTATCCACCTCCCCAACTCCATTACCACATCAGATGCAACAGGGGGGAGCCTAGAGAACAACCAAGGAAGCAACTGATTCCCTGTGATGTCCTGGAGCCCATGATTATACTCAAACATAGCCAACCAATCCAACACATCCAACTTAGGTTCATACATACCCACAATCTCTTTAGGCATCCGGGGTCTTTTGGGACTGGAACTCCTAGAGGATCCAGGGAGAGAAGCATTTTCCACAGACAATTATTTCATCTCTAGCTCATGTTTGAGCTCCATTTCTCTGAGCCTTAGTTCTTGGTGCTTTTGTTCAGATTGGGCACTAATTCTTTTGAACTCTAATTCAAGCCTCATTTTTTCTAGTTCAATGAATGCAGGACTTAATGTGGGACCTGTCAAAAGTCCAGTAGACACAGCTTGAGGTGGCAGAGCAGCAGAGGGCCAGTGAGGGCAGTTACATTGGCCTCACTGTCCTCATCTGACTCTACAACAATACTGTCAATACTTTGATTCATATTAACCTCCTTACTGTTGGTTACATTTGCTGGGGAGATAGGCTCATCTGAACCACTACCCAGACTTTGGTTTTCTAACAATCTTTCAATCAATTCTATTTTCTTGCCTTTTACAGGGAGATTCAACAATCAGCTGTATTTGCAGTAAGAGACTCCTGGCTGTAACTTTCCATAGTTGACTTGTTAGAAAATAAACTTTTCTAGTGCTAAGCTTTGTGGTTAGTTGCACCAAAGTATTAGAAGCACTCTATAATGTATACTCAATACAAATCCCACCGCTGTACACCCGTGTTAGGCAGAATCCTGTGCAGTTCCCTTGGGGACCACTGCAAGAAGATTAAGACTACAGGAGTAAGCAGTAAACCCAATTGGTAGCAGTCTGTACCCCCCAGATTTACCTGGTAGCTGTGGCTGAGCAGCCAGACTTCTCTCAAGAAGAGTAGGGCAGTATACAGAGGATACACAATAGGGCTAAAAACACAGTAGAGCAAGCAAACACTGACCAGAGCTTGGTATCAAAAGTATATAATTATTTATTTAACACACACTTAAGGAAATACACTAGCACTATAAATCAAAGCAAGTTCAAACACAATCAGAAAAGTATACACACCTCCCTTACGAATTATTAGACTAGTCTAAGTCAAAACACCACTATTTGTAAAAACAGATGCAAGCGCGTAACTTAGATGGCACTCCAATAATTAAGTTAAAGGGAGAGAAAAAGGCAGGTCATGAAAATACAACAGTTCCCAACACTTTTCTAAGACCAAACCAAGTTAGTGAAGGCAGAGTCTACTGTAGAGCCAAAGTTCATAGGCCAGGCCCACTTTAAATGGAACAAGGTGAAATGTGCCCAAGATCACAGTTTAGAAATGCATTCAAGTCTTTGTAAAAATGTTCAAAAGAGGTTGGGTTGATTCAGAAGGTAAAGTTAGAAGGTCTGGGGGCCAACCCAGTTTGAAAGCCAAGGATTTAAGGGTCACCTTTAGCAAACCATAGAAAGGGAGTCCAGGTGGAACACAGTACCTTTAAAGTTGAGGAAGCTCCAGGAATGGCAGTTGTTCCTGGCAGTGGGTGCAGTTCATGGTTTCGACCAGGGGAAGAGAAGATCTTGTCGAGGAGGAAACTTGGAGTCGTTGCAGTGCCCAGGGAAGAGACCAGCCGCGGAGTTCGCTCGGTGCGTTCCTTTTATTCGCGGTCACAGTGGTGAAGCTTGGCTATCCGCCCGCTGGGGTGCTTGGCACTGGCGTTTCGACCAAGAGACTTCCTGGAAGGAGAATGGCAAACTGGTTGATCCCACCAGCTCAGAGGAAGAAGCCTCTTTCAGCAGAAGATCTTCTCTTGTCGTCGGGAAAGTGGTGAGGTCGCTGCAGCAGGGATCCACCGGTGGTGTCGTCGTTGCAGATGGCTCAGGTTCTCCCCTCTTCGGATTTCTTAGGTCCTGTGGCGACTTCTGAAGTTCCAGTCCCAAAAGCCCTGCTTTTATGCAGAGAAACCCCCATTCGACAGCCTAGCTGTCACTCATAAATGCTAAGTGGTGAGCCGGGCGGCTCACCACTGGGCCAATCAGAACAGAGTGCGAATTGGGCTGCTAAGGCAACGCAGTCTAGGGTGACAATTCCCCCACCCACACATCCTGTGTAACCCAGACAGAGTGGCACCAGTTGGAGGGCTTCTGTGGAGAAGCCCGCCAAAAAGTGGAACAAAGGGCCCGACCTTGGTTGGAGTTACAGAGATGGACACAAACGACATTTTGGAAAAGAGTTCTGGCGAAAAGACCCAACCAGTGATTTTATATTAAATAAATAAACCGGCAGTATCTTTAACATTGCACCAAAAAGTGGTGCGTTTAAAATCAATGGGAAAATCCCATAGGAAATATTCTGGTGGAATATTTTGCGTGGTAACCACTGCCACCAGCCAGAAACTCGACAAGGGCGGGACTGGACAGTGCCCCCTTGGAAAAAGACCCAGGGGCAATCTAATTAACCCCTTCCAGTACTTCCACAATATGATGGTTTGTACTGGTTCTGTTCACAATTCTGGACTAGTAAAGCCAATGGTGACTTTACATGCCCTGGGAGACAGTAGTCAGTCCCAGGGTATGGAGTCTATGTTTGGGGGTCACTATGACACCCCTGTGTTACTGCACTGAGGGTGCTGTGTAACACATACACTAAAACAGATGATACCCTATGGAGTAAAAAGACCCCATAGCCCATAAGCACACAATAAGTCAAAGACATACCTCAAATCATGCCTAAGAGTGGGAGGAAAAGAGTCTCTCTTAGCAGGAGAAAAAAAACAAATCCCAAAAATCCAGCAAAGCTGCTGGGGGACTCACTAGGTTTGGGAAATTAGCCTTATAGGAGAATTCCCCCTAACGCGTTCAGCCGAAAAATAGTACAGGTAGGCTATAAAGAAACACATAATCGCTAATGACGTCACATATACAGCAAAAACCTGCGTGGCTGGTTGGTGAGTGTTGGATAAGAATTGGTGCAGTCACCCTGTGTGAGACTACACAAAACGTATCTGCTTGGTATTAGGTAACGCACCCTTTGGTATAGGTCTGTACTACACAAGTTGGCAGTGTGACTGAGCATCTCAAGAGAGGTAAATGTGAGCTGTAGAGCTGTACAGATGAAATCCGTCAATACAAGTAACCAAGTAATACACTCATGTTTTCAGTTATAAATATATATTTATTTACATCAAGTTTTGTTAAGCATTCTTTAAAAAGGCAATTGTTTGTAAGAGTCAAGCAAACCTTGGAATAACTTTTCAACAGTCCCTAAAGTTGGTGAATACTCTTTGGATATGCTGATACATTTCTGCTGCAGCCTGAAGTGACTTCAATAACAAGGATAGTATTTCATTTATATATAAAACCAATATACTTTTTAGACTGAGTTTCAGGAAGGAAGAGTTAAAGGAAAAATAGAATGGTTGGAACATACTTTCTTATAAAGAGTAAGACAGTTGAAGTCCTCCATTGAAAACTAGGTAAGCCTTTCCCAGCAGTACAAGTGTTCAACAAATTACAACCTATGAGGGACAAGCAATGCCAAAGTCAATGGATTGTGATAGATGCCTTTAGGGAACCAGGACAGCCAAAGTCAATTGGACAAAGTCTATAGTTCTCATGCACTTCTTGGATAAAAAGTCTTTCACAAAGTTAGTTCAAATAGAATCACTGAAGCTGTTAACAATCTGTGAACACTTAATAAGCTGTTCAGCCTGTGCAAGGGCAGTTGAGATAAACTCAGAAAGTTAAGCAAGTGCAAATCTCAAGTGAGAAAGCACGACTTAAGGCGAGAAGGTAAGTACCCCAAGCCCAAAAAGTACCTCTGGTTTGAAGAAAAATGGTCCAGCTGGATGTCGTCTTGCTACAGCCAAGCAGACCCTGGTTCCTGAGCTTCAGTCATGGGGACAAGAGGGAGGACGTCTTTTTGGCTTCTGTGGCAGTACTCTGGAAGGACTTCGACAGCTATGGGCTCTCTTCGATTCAGGGGCACTTTGCGGTTTCAGCGCCTCGCAAACAGCACTGATGCAGATCGAATATATCCGGTTGGACTTTCCTTGCTCCCACAGTCCTGGACTCCAGAGAGCGGACTCTGGTGAGGGATTTCCTGCTTCTGGAGTGTCCTTAGGAGGCTCCTGGGGCTTTTGGCTGGATTCATTCCGCGACAGACGTTGCACTCGGTTATGGGCACTCGACCACTGGCATTGGGCTTCTGCAGCAACGGAGAGGCACAGCAAGTTGGTGATTGTGCCAAAGTGGAGTTTGTCTCAGGGTTAGTTGGTCCCACTAACCCAAGGAAAGAATTCATCCTGTCCGGAGCTTCTCAGTCGATACGAAAAAGGTCAGCACAGTAGCAGGGCGTCACTGATACTTCGAGGTCCAGGAGGTTGCAGCGGGCTTCTCTTCACGACTTGTACTTCGGATTTTTCTTCCAGTGGTCGACTCTGCCTCTAGTCCCAAAACCCTCGCCTTTTAAGAAAGTTTCCCATTCCTTCACAGCCTAGGCTGTCAATCACACAGCAGGGTGGCTGTCCTTTTAGGACAGCCAGCCGGCCAATCGGGACTGGTTTTGTTCAGGCACTCCTAGAGACAAAGGACAGGGGAGTTTCGGGACCCTCCCTCGCATCCTGTACTTCCAGACACACTGAAGCCCGCCAAAGGCGAAACGACAAAGGGCTCAAATCTGTCAACGCACAAAGTAAAAGCCAAGAAAGACATCACAAACAGAAAATGCAGAAAAAAGAAGACTGGGCTCATTTTGACAAAATGGACACCCGTGGGTGCTGTACTGCAGCTGAGGGTTAGCCTGCGGTAAAAAAGCACACTGGTAGTAAAAATTAAACCATTGCCACCAGCCATTTAAAGTAGTGAGGGTAACCAAAAATGTTACATGAGAAAATAGGATAAGGGGCTACTAAGTAACCCCCAGCACTCCACATAAGATGGTGTATGCTGGACCTACAAAAGGAAAAAGGTAGTAAGATCAATTTCACCTTGCTATTCTTGGGAACAGTAGTTCACCCAAGAAAAGGTTTTTAAACCTTAAGTGAAATGCAAAGGATTTCAGTGACACACTGCACTGAAGGTGCTGTCTCACCATACAAAAAGCAGATGCCTATTGAGTTTGTCAGACTCCAAAAACAGCGAAAACAGAAAATCCAAATCCGGGAAAAATGCATGAGTGAGTGAGAAAAAGGTCCCTCTCACTCAAAAGTTAAAATTTGCTTGTCCAGCAAAAGATCTGGTGGTCTCTAAGGTGAGACCCTATACATGGGTGGCCTGCTCCATAGGGAATACCAGACTGCTATTGGTCCCAGCCCTGTCTGTTCGTCTCCCATCACGTGGAGTCAGCTGGGCTCATCTCCAGGGAACCAAGGTTGAGTTTGCAATGAGTAATTATGTAAAACAAAACTACTCTATTGATATGGCGTGCACCTGGGAAACTCAGGGAGTGGCACATGGGAAGGCTTAAGATCATGCTGACCCACACATTCTTCACTCGGTCCATATCGCACTCTCTGCACCCAAGGTTTCCATCCTCGCTTCGGACTAAAATGTATTCCACCCTGTACCTCGTAGTGCAAAGTGTCGTTATGAAATAAGGTGGAATGGCTGTCTTCTTTTAGATCTTTTATGACCACTGGGTTTATGATTGGTGGTCTGGGGTCACCTGCTATCACAGAATGTATGGGTCTTGGACTGGGGGCAGTTGTGGGTGTCAGAACTCCTGGTGGGGGTTAGAGGTCTTCTTTTGGCCTGGCTGTGATAAACGTTAATTATGAGGCACCTGGTACTGTCTCGCAGCCTTGCAGGCGCATTCCATCTTGGGATAACACATAGTCGCAACAGTTACAGAACAAAGGAACGTTTCTATGGGAGCTAGCAACGTGTCTCATCAATGCTTGGGCCTGTTCGGATTTCTTCGTTGGGTCTGTGTTTACCGCGAAGCCATGCAGGGCCGAAGGTTTCTACCATAACTACAAAAATGGCACTTCCTTATATGTGCGCACTAAGTCTACACATGTGTATTTAATATTGTTTGTGCAGGGTTTTTCAGCACGCGCCCCTCCCCTTGGTACATCGCAAGTGTAGTTCTGGGATTCTCCTTACTCTAAAGTGCCTAGGGGTGTCAGAGAGGTTTGTGTCCTTCCCAAACCTAGACAGAGCAATTGACATCTTGCCATATCACAAGAGGCACCCGCTACTGAGGCCCTGATGGTCCCTAAAGTAGAAATCTGGAAACTATGGAAGTCTGCCAGTAGTCCACTTTGGAGATGTGGCCGAAGGCAATGCACCTGCAGGTAAAATTTGAGAAAGTCCCATTTCAAAGGAGCAATGATTTACCTGGGTACAAAGACATTTGGGATGCTTTCAGTGAACTTCTTTTGCTTTCCTTCCCCTTGTGCTTCCCTTGTGTGTATGTGTGGGGTTATGTGGAAAGAGACTGTGACTTGATGTATACCTTCCTAAGTAGTTTTCTACAATGTACTTGGCAAATATTCTTTAAGGTAGGTTTATCTTTCTTTTGTTAATAATATTTTGCAATATACATCTTGTCCAAAAAGAAAGTTTACAAAACAAACATTAATCCAAGTAGCAGCGATGAACCCTGTGTCGTGGTGAAATGAAAGACTGTACAGACAAGGGACAGTGCATACATTACAAACACCGTACTGACAAATCTGGGAATACAAGTTCATGGAGCAAACTCAGAAAAGTCACGCTGACTAAGAACCCTGCCCTGCATTTTGGGAAAGCGAGCTTCGATGTCTCAATCATCTGAGAGTGAGGCAGTCATTGCATAATGGATAGGGGAATTGGGACTCCTAAAATGTTTGAGAAAGAAACACTTGAGATGTTGATTGAATGGAGGTACAGAGATATTGATTGAATGGAGGTACAGAAGTCCAAACCTCTCAGCCACCATAGAACGAGACATTTGAATGCCTTCATTGCTTGCTGGTTACACGCGTTGAAACTCCTCGGGCATCCAGGAAGATGATCTGGTTATAGACCAGCAATAACCCAACCTCCGACTGAAGGGTTGACAGTATTTTACCATAGTAATAACCAAGTATTATTCTGTTCAACCTCATTTTCAGAGTCCAGTTGTTTTTTATGTATATTTTTCAATTGTTATATTGATTTTTATTGAATGTATCACAAATGCTAAGCTGAATGAATGTGAAATGAGAGAACTGTAACTGTGTATAGTTAAACATTTATATGGATTATTTAATATTTCCTTAATTCAATTTTGTATGTAGTGGTTATGTCCTCTCACACACGTGGCTGCCACTTTTTTGTACTTTATTTTGCACAACTATATAAAATAATTTTAAAAAGAAACACTATTGTGTACCTACAATAATTTTATGTCTTTTTTTTGGGCAGGTTTTTTGTTGGAAGTCACTCAGTAGCTCCATGAAGCAGTGCCGCTGGGTCTATGGACGCCAAGTTTTCATGTCTGATATTGCTTTAAATCGGAATGGGTTCATGTTTGTCACACATGATGGTGAAGGATTCATGGGCAAGTGGTCAGGGGACTCCAAACAAATTACAGAAAAGAAAGGTAATGTGAAATTTTGAAGCTCTCACATGCTTCTTTTGAAAGATGTATCGTGGTAAGAACTTCAATATTCTTTAAATATGTACATTTCACATTAGCATCGCTATACATGAAATCAATAGTAACAGAGTGAAGTAAGAAAAACCAAAATAAACAGGGTTGAAAATTACAAGAGTGAACATGGAGTGGAATTTAATTGCTTTTTTTCGAGTTACTTCGCTTGTTTGTTTTGTTTGTTTGTTTGTTTATTTGTTAATGCGCGCCAAACCCATGGGTAGCCGGGCGCAACAGTTTACATGAATACCTAAGCTTGTTACAATGTTTGGCATTAGTATATACAACACAGTGGCAAAAGAGAACACATATATGTGAGACTATATACAATCATAAGCATATAAAACACAACTACAAAGAGCAGATATATACACATGTACCCAGAGGCGGGGCATGTCTTGGGGTGTCCAGGCAATGGGTAGGATGGCTTGGTAGGAGGCTAGGTGAAAGTTTGTGTCATTGGCACGCAGCCAGTTGATTATCTTGTGCCTGAATTTCAGGTACGGTTGTTCCGTTCTGAGTTCAAGTGGTAGTTTGTTCCAGCAGTGAGCAGCTTTGACAGGAAAGCTGGATCCTCCCGCGGTGGAGCGTTTAAACCTTGGAATCTCAAGTTCAGAGGTGTTAGCAGATCTCGTGGGTCGCGTGGAAATTTTCCTGTTGATTTTTTCCATAAGATAGGGGGGGGCTAGGTTGTTTAGACATTTAGATGTGAGGGATGCTGTTTTAAGTAGGATTCTGTCTGTTATTTTTAACCAGTTAGCCTCTTTCCTGGAATTAGTGATGTGCTCTCTGTAGGGGATATTTAGTGCTGCTCTTAAGGCATTGTTCTGTAGTCTTTGGAGTTTATCAGTGAGATGTTTGTTGGTTACAGAATACAGGGCATTACAGTAGTCTAACCTAGACATGATAAGGGCTTTATCTAAGGTAATGCAGCTGGCGTTAGAGAGGTATGGTCTAGCTGCACGGATGAGTTTGCAGGTGTAGGTAGTGGAGGAGGCGAGGGAGTTGACCTGCTTCTTGAGAGTAAGGGAGGAGTCCAGATAGAATCCAAGGGTTTTAACCACAGACATCACCTTGATAGGGCTATTATCAATGCTGAAGGATGTGTAGTTTGGGCATAGTTTTTGGATGTTGACTTCAGAGCCTAGGATTAGTAGTTCTGTTTTATCGTCATTCAGGCAGAGGCCGTGTGCGGCCATCCATGCCTGAATGATAGTGTATATCTTGTTCACCAAGACTGAGTCTGTCTGCTCTTAACGTCCGTCTGTGGGACGACTTTGTATAGCTGAACCACACAACGGGAACCGTCCGACTCAACCTCACCCACTTGGAAGCACACGGACGCACAACAGACATGCAAAGAGACATCTAGAGCATATGCTGGGCTCTCGCAGGACAGTGAATTACCACTAACATATACGAAGTGCTCCAGATAGGTGGCATGCAACTAGGCACTGTCAAAACCGAACACTCAAGAACAAATAAGCCTGATAAGAGCCACCAGACAACCATAGGAAGCCCCAAACAGCAACTTAAACCCAAATTGCACAAACAGCAAGAGTGCAAAGCGAACTACGGCATATCGCAGACCCACAAAGTCCACACTCAACAGACCTCCAAGAGCAGTACGGGGAGGGAGGAGGGAGGAGGAGATACCACCTGGATTGCCAGATCCTCACAATCAGCCCACAAGAGCGTGAGGAAGAGGTGGGGGGAGGGGAAAGGGGAAAAAAAACTGGAATAACAGCCAGACAGGGTACCTACAGAAGAGCGACCAGAACAGACGCGCATAACACCCAAGGAACCAGACATCCCCTATAGCACCCAGGAAACAGGAACCCCCCGAAACAGATTACAGGATACCCTGGGGGGAGTAAAGCCTGACTTCTCACCCCCCCCACCCCCCCCGCCTCCTCTTTCTTGTTAGGAATACAACCTGCAGGAATAAAATAGTAACTGCCCGCCCACGATAACAAGGGAAGATCCCAGCTCTGGAACACGCTCAACGACCAAATGCCGGAGGGGAGGAGAAAATGACAACACAACTGAAACAAGCAACAACAACGGCACAACCTAAGCAAGCAACAATGGATAGCTATGCAAAGAAAAATTAAACCAGAACTGAATGTGCTCCCCAAGAAGGACGATCTAGGACCGCTGACCCAGACGCTAGTTGAAGCGTAGACGAGAATAAGATCCTGGAAGCAATTGCAGCCATGCGCACCTCAATGGAAACCCATATAGGAGAAATAAAATTCGATGCAAGTCTACTGCCCAAGACATATGCAATCTTGCCACCAGCGTAGGTGAAACAGAAAAAAAACTCAGAGACTACATCCACAACCAAGGAACTAAAACAAACGGTCCAAAAACTGACGTTCCAACTTAATATGTTACAAAAATGAGCAGAAGATGCAGAAGGAAGGGCGCGCAGAAGTAACAGTAGGATACTAGGCTTGCTGGAAGGAATGGAGGGAAGAGACCCAACAGAATTAGTCGAGAATCTACTTCTCCAAGAAATCGGAGCAGGAACCCTGTCGCAAGGGTTTGCCATCGAAAGAGCCCATCGTGCCCTCATTAAGGAACCTCCCCTAGGAGCTGCGAGACCGATAATCACGAAAATTCATAACTTTCGTGCTAAAGAGAAGATTCTGGCCTTCTCCAGATCGGTTGGAGTGATCCAAAGAGGCTCTGCAACCCTAGCCCTATATCCAGACTATACAATACAGGTCCAAAGACGGCAAGCGCAATTTGTACCTCCTAAAGACAGACTCTGACGCCAGGAAATCAAATACATGCTCCTTTATCCGGCAAAACTGAAGATACTCTACAAAGGAAAGTCGCTGTTTTTTGAGACCCCAGAAGCGGTAAATGCCTGGATGGACGAACAGAACCTGGGGCAGCTATCAGAGAAACAAGTAGATAGAAACAACAGAGGTAAATGAGTCGGCCAATAGAAATATCCTGGGGCTTAAGTACTGCTAGCAGACTGAAAAACAGACATTGTAAGCAGGGCCTTCACGTCTAAAATACCAAACTTTGACTAAGAGACCTACCTATGCCCATAGCATCGAACAACGACCACACCTGCCCATCTCCCTGACCAGCCTGGCCACGAACCACATCAGACTGGAAATAGAGAGTATCTTCGGATACTCAGCCACTGACTCCCTGAGATCTGACGGGAAGATGGTGGAGGCACCTCTACGGAACCATGCTGATGGGCACAAAGTTAAGTTATGTTACAGTGCAACAGTTAATGTCACAAGCGCTGACTGCCACCAGACAAGGCAGCCATACCAATGATAAATTGCAGCTAGCCCAAAGGTCACAGACACGGAGGAAGCCCATATGCGGAACTAAGACAAGCTGGAACATCCAACAGGTAAAAGAAAAAGAATGCAATACCGCAACAAGGAATAGGTGTGCAAAAGAACAGATGTGCGGAAGTAACCGAACGTGCCCTGAAACGGCACTGCCCTACAAAGAACAGATCAGGATACCCAACGATGAAGGTATACCGAAATCAAAACACACCAGATGGCGGACAACTTGAATTCTTACGTGGAATGTACGTGGCCTCAATAGCTATGTCAAGAGGGAGAGAATAATGACCTACTTGCGCAGGGAAGCCATCCGAATCGCACTACTACATGAGACCCATCTGACACCTGACAAACAAACACACATACTCAATAAATGGAAGGGAAAGAGGTATGGCTCGGCATACTCTAATTATGCAAGAGGGGTACTTATATGGATTGCCCCAGGAGTGCCACACCAAATACTACAGTCACTCAGACTCGGAAGGAAGGACTATACTACTACATGGATACATAGACAGAAAAGAGTTTTGCATAATGAACACATATTCACCAAACGAGAATGCAGCAAAATGTCATCGCTCACTGTACTCAATCCTGTCACCGTATAGAGGAGCCCTCTGGATTTGGGGAGGAGACTTTAATTGCGTGCTGAACCCTGCCCTAGACCGATCAGACGGTTCACAAACCCCCTCGCCCCCCTGTCCCATTCACCACACCCTCATCCACCCCACCCTCAATCAAAGCTCTACAAATGCTTACACGCGACCTGGAGCTCCAAGAGACGTGGAGATGGCTGAATGGAAACTAGCAGGAATTTTCATAAGACTCAAGTGTACACAAGACCTATACGAGAATAGACTACATATTTACGGTACAATTTAGGAAGCATAGAGAATACACGCACTGTGTGGGAAGCTTACAAGGTAAGTTATACAAGGAGCAGCGATAGCCACTGCGGGAGGAGTTCGAAAAGACCTAGAGAATCAAAATCAAGAGTAGAAGCCGAAATCACTGGAACTGGAGAGGTCGGATACACTGGGGGAGAACAAGGAACGCATCCTCATAACATTGCAACAAAAATGCATAGAACACTGGGAAAGACTGGGCGATTTTAGTTTAGCAAAATACACAGAAAAAAAAACATGGCCAAGGCGACAAACCTGGCAGAGCCTGCAATCATTAACACAAAGCTGGACTACTGTAATAGCCTTTTGATGGTTACTTCTAAGGCCAACATAAAAAGTCTCCAAATGGTTCAAAATGGAGCCATCCGATCAGTCTATGGACTGGGCCAGCGCTCCAAGATCTCAAGTTCTAGGAGGAAGTTGCATTGGCTTCCAGTCGAGCAACAAATAAAATGTAAGGGTGCTGTTATGTTACACGAGTGCTTTTCTGGCAATGCACCTCCTTATCTTTCCTCCAGGATAAAGAGAGCTCCTGTAAGGAGGACTCTCCGCTCAAATGGTAATTTGACGTTGCCCAAGCCACGCGTGGTCCTCAAGAAAACGGGTGGTGCCAGTTTTAATGCCTGGGCACCAGCTACCAGGAACTCTCTCCCTCTTGATCTCAGGAGCTGTGGCTCTATTGCTCTTTTCAAAAAACAGTTGAAAACAATGTTTTGACGGAGGGACATACTAGGTAACACATCGTCTCTTCCTGCTATTTAGACACTGTCTGAATGCTTGAGACTTTTATGGTTTTTGTTTTTCTGTCTCTGTGTGCACCCTGAGGCCTGCGAGCAAGTGGCGCGATATACAAATTAAATAGATGGCACTACGCAAGACTTCAGATAGTTCTATCTCGGAATGCACTGTTCCTGGGCGCCCGAATCAACAGTCTTGTGTCTGGCGTCTCACTCGGAAGAGAGGGTGAAGGCAATCCTGGGGAAGGTCCAATGACTGTCATCCGCGTCCGTGGCAACAGTCCCTGCTGGGGATGATGTCTTCCTGCATTCATCAGGTCCCCTTTTGCAGGCTTCAAGTGAGACCCCTTCAAGAATTTCTGTATGCCAGGTGGCAGCAGGTCCCTGGCACATGGACAGCCAAGATCGCCTTCAATCAGGCATTCCGTCACCACCTGCAATGGTGGTCATTTCGTCCACACCTCTCTCATGGAGCTCCTTTTTCGGATGCCTCTGTACCAGGCTACATTCACAACCGACACCTCACTGTAAGGTTGGGGAGCCCACACAGGACATTCTTATGCCAGAGGCCTTTGGCTCCCAGAGGAAAAGGATTTGCACATAAACATCCAGGGACTGCAGGCAGTCTTCTGGGCCCTCAAGCCTTCCAGCTTCAGCTCCAGGGAAAGGTGGTGCAGATCTTCAGACAACACCACCACCATGTTTTACATCAAGAAACAGGCCGGGACGCGCTCCTCCACTCTCTCCCTGGAAGCCCAGTCTTTATGGCACTGGGACATTCTTCAGTGCATGTTTCTCGTCCCTTTCCACCTGGCATGCATTAAGAACACCATTGCTGACTCTCTTAGCAGGGAGCTGCGGTCCTACCACAAATTGGAGTTTCAGCAAGCGCAAGTGTTGCACCACTTTAGCGAGAGCAAGTGGGTTCTCCCTCAGATCACCCTCTTTGCAACGGCTGCCAACTCCAGTGTCAGAAGTTTGCCATCAGATATCTTAAGCCCAATGGCCTGGGGGATGCCTTCTTGTTCCCCTGGGTGGGGTCTCTTCCTGTACACCTTCCCTTTAATTCTGCTTTTGCTACGTGAGATCAATACACTCAGACTTTGCCACTGCAAAATGATTCTCATTGCACCGACATGGCCAAGGCAGATCAGGTACTCTGCACCAGATGGGAGTAGTCTCGGATCATCAAACGATAAACATAGCAGGGATATCCCCCAAACATAGCGGGGAGATCCACCATTGGCCGCCCCCCACCACTTGTGGCCACAGTATGTCATAATTCTTTTTTTTTTGGGATTTGTTTGACATTTTTCGAAACACAAAGGTAAGCAGACCATAGTGTACAGTACCTCAGGCCGATAATTCTAAACAGTGTAAAGAGGTGAAAGAAAAACAAACCAAAAACCAACCAAGTAAGTTTGTTGGTTTATTTATATGGCACTCCTCACCAGAGGGTATCTGGGCGCGACAAGGGTATGCAGTTTTTAAATACAATACAAGGTTATTAAAGAATCTTTTTTGCAGTACATGAAAATTACAAGTAAGGCACAATACAATGTAGTACATGATGAAGTTGCAGAACAACGTGGTTACATTCAGATATCATTTGAGACAAGGCAAGATTTCGTATTCTTCCTGAAACTTGGGAAGGTCTGGTCTGTTCGGAGGTGCAGCGGGAGTGCGTTCCAATGTTGGGCAGCTTTGACTGGGAAGCTATTCCCACCTGCTCTTTTCAGGTTAAATCTGGGAACTATAATGCAACAAGATTGGGCAGCCCTCGTAGGACGGGATGAAGATTTTCTGAGGATTGTTTTCTCGTAGATGCTGTGGGGCGGCATTGTTTAGGCATTTATGGGTGATAGAAACTAGTTTGAATTGAAGCCTGTCCTTGATAGTTAGCCAGTTGGTTTCTCTTCTGGCCGCAGATGTTTGCTCTTTTTGGAATGCTTAATGCGGTCCTCAACGCATTATTTCGTAATATTTGTAGTTTATTGGTAATCTGCTGCCTCCCACATCGAGCGCGTTGCAGTAGTGCAACTCTTGCTAGATGTGTAGGGTTTACATGCATGAATCAGCTTGCATGTGTACGCTGTAGCGGACGACGTGACATTGACTTGTTTACACATGCTCAGGGTAGAGTCTAAGTAGAAGCCTAGCGTTTTGGTCTCTTTAGCCACTTTGATAGTGATACCATCAATGATAAATGCTGAGTATTGCGCACCAAGTTTATTAAGATTGCCTGGGGCAGCAAGGATAACATTTGTTTTGTCGTCGTTCAGGCATAATCTATGGTCCGCCATCCATGCCTGATTGACTTGGTATATTTTGTTCAGGAATGCTAGATCTACGTCAGTCACCAGAGAGGGGTAGGAGTATTTGGGTATCCTCTGCATTAGTTCATTAGTATGGTGCATGATTTCAGTCCCCTGTTCATACTGCCTCACATTACAGGTGAGGGTGTAACCATTAAAATCCCAGCCGGTATGGAGAGAAAAAAGAAAAAAAAGGGGGTATCCAATATACTGTACAGATAACTGATTACATAATCTTGTTCAACACAAGACTCATTCTCCTCTGTGGAAGTTCACGGTGGTTTATCATCCGAAGGGTAGAGAGCAGGGTTAACCAGTGCCTTCCATGCCTCGAAACAGTATGTCATAATTACATCACGCAATAACCACAGACAACTTTAAGTCTTTAGAAAACAAGATCACAGTTTTATTTTGGAGCAACATAAAAATGGGACGGTCCTAGCCACATACTAGAGAAATACATACATAGGGTGACCCATGTCATCTTTGTTTGCCAGAGGCATAAGCGGACATGGGCTTCTCATTGTACTGCCAGTCAGTAAACATTTTTCGGAAAGACTGAGAAGAGATGCTGTTAGCCTAATGCCCAGGAAGGGGAGTCAGTGCCTGTCGCTTGGATTTGGCTCAAGCTCGGCCATTCCTGAACCACTCATAGCTGAAGCTGCAGCATCAAAAACCCTTGCTGGCTAGGACTGCCCGACACTCCGCCACACTTTGGGGGTGGCTTTCTACTGCCCACAATGCCCCCACCCAACTAGGACATACTCACCAACATTCCTATCTGCAACCATCCCTCCTTAATGCCACTTAGATTGCCGTCAATTCCCGTGTCAGTCAGGTGAATACTGTTTGCAGCAAAATGCGAAGGTAGAGAATTTAAACAACAAAGTCCGACAAAGCCCAGGCCTTCAGCTTTTGCGAATTTCTCAACGCTCCTATTAAGATGCCTCCTGGACTTCTCCATCCCTTCCTGGGAAATGGCACCCCTCCAGAGCTGCCTTGGTGTAACCTCAGACCAAAAAATGGCTGTGCCAGGTAGCTCCTGGGCTGCTATGCGCAGGGCCACGTGCACCTTGGCCAACAAGCACCCCTAACCATTACTGCCCAAATGTATCCCCATCATCCTTGGTGCCAGCCTCCACTGTATTTGCCAATGTACGACGGACAGCAAGGAGTGCTATCTCATGCCTGGGGTACCAAGCCACACCACATTTGTCCCCCTAAATCCTAGGTTGGGGCCAACCGTCCATTGCAGAGCCTTCTTCTCTGCCTGTGTAATAAATAAATGACCGATCACCCATACTAAATCATCTGTTGGAATAAATCTGAGTGTCATAAAAAAACACCTTCTTCACTCCTTCCTTCCCCCCTACCTTTCTCATGCTTGACACCCCAGAACCCAGCAGGGTGGGGGGGGCCCTGTCAGTTTACCCCGGGCGTGGAGCCCGTCTAAGGGCATAAAATAAGCCTGTAGCGGCCAGATTTCCATCTGCACACCTTCATTATAGCCCGTGGTGACATGCCCTGTTGAAATGCTGTGGTAGCCCCCCCCCATTTTCCTGAAACGGTGGGTGGACCAGCCCTCGCCATGGATGCCCAGTACCCCCAAGGCCATTGACAAGACTTTCCTGAATCAGAACACTGAGAGGGGGGCAGCGTCAGCATGCACGAAAATGGGGCTGCATTCCTGGGTCCTGTTTGCTAGAAAGAGCTTGATGAGATGTACTGGGCAGCTGTCCTTAATCGGGGACCCATGCATCTATACTTGAGCCCTTACCCATCTGGTCTGTTTTGCATTTCCTCAGCCTAATCCGGACCGCCTCACACATACCCTGTTGAACAAGAAAACATCACCTATGGCAATGGCTCTACCCGATGTGTCCTTCTTAGAGGCCGAGACCAACTCACTAAGACTAAATGCCCCAAAAAAGCTCATGCAAATGCAAGCCTAAATAGGAACAATTCATAAGCATCAAAACACACTCCAAACAAGGCCGGCAGCAACCTCACCATGCGCCCATCTTTTTTGGTAAGCTCTGTTTGGGCCCAGCCCTTTAAAGCGCTGCGCACCAGGAATCCTTTGGTTGGATCTGCCTTGCCTCCCAATTTGAAATAGAAAGCCACCGCTGCCAGATGAGCTGCTGCCCAGCTTTTAGATTTCCCTTCCATGTGCGCCCATGCCACAAATGCACATACCTGTTCCTCAGTACATTGTAATGGCACAGTTACACTCATGAATTTACGGTAGCTTTGCTGGTATCTAAACCTGATGCCTGGTGTGAGCGATCGCTCACCTAAATCAGAGCGCTCGGTCCACGCTACCATCTGCCACCACTCCTTTTGGAACTGCGCTCCCTCCATCCTGGCCGCCGGATGGGCCCTACCAAACCTGGGCCACTGAAATGGAGAGAGGGCGTTGGCAGCAACATTTACAGTGCCGGGCCCTAAACTCATTATTACTGTAGAAGCATACCTCCACCAATTTCCTCAGCAGGCTAAGTACTGCCGGGCATGATGCAGAATGGAGATTAATGGCTTGCACAACAGCCTTGTTGTCAGACCAGCAACGTACCCTCTTGTTACCTAATTCCTTGGGCCACAACCCGAGTGCCACCACAATGGGAAACATTTCCAAACCCATGATGTTTCTTCTCCTACCCTTCTTGTGCCGTTGCTGTGGCCAGCGCTGGGAACACCACTCCGACCCCAGGATCACTCCAAATCCCTTGCTCCCTCCAGCGTCAGAATACAACTGTGGCTCCACACTAGTTTCCCAGGGCGTCCTCCAAATCTGCACCCCATTGATACTGAGCCACATCCTTAAGTCCTCTTTTAGGGCTGCACCGAGTCGGATTTGGTGGTGTTTTTATGAAACTTCTGCAGTTGCCCTGGCTAGCCTGCATGCAAAGACCCTGCCCGCTGGGATCAACTTGGCTGCCATATTAAGGGCACAATCCTCCGGCCCATCCCTGCCAGAAAACAGTATTCTAAGTAGTGGACAATGGCCCCCCTTCGCTCCTCCCTACGGGCTGCCCATTCCTAAAAGGTGCTGAATGCCTCAAACAATGCGCATGATACCGAGCAACCGATGGGCATACATTTGTCAACATAAAAACTACCCTCCCAGTGGAATCCCAGAAGATGAAAACTGTCTGGGTGCACTGGCAATAAGTGGAACACAAATTCGATGTCCACCTTGGCCAGCAGCCACCCCTGCCCATGCCGGCTACTACCACCGTGGCCTGATCAAAAGGGGCAATGTGCACAGTACAGTGCTCCTGGTTGAGCCAGTCGTTCACGGATTCCCCCTTGGAGTATGATAAATGATGTATTAGCCTGAATGTACCCAGGTCTTTTTTTAGCAGTATGCCAAGGGGTGATAAAATGAAGTGTTTAAGGGGGGGGTGTGTTGGGGCAAGGGAACGGAAATTCTTCCCAACTTCAGTTCCTTACCTATATTTTTTCTTAACTCCAAGGGCTGATCATCTGCAGAGGGTAGGTTTTTGGCTAACCGGACGCTCAGGGGGCCTTCGTAAGGAATGTGGAATCCCTCCATAAAACCCCCAAAAAGCAAATCCCGCTCGTAGTGCTTGGGCTAATAGTTTAAATATTCCATCAAAACATCTAAAATGACAGGGGAGGGATCTTTGACCTGCAAACACTTTTACTGTCCCTCTTTGTGCTGGCTCCTTCCCCTGCTGCCCACTTCTCCCTTGATGCATTTTGCCACCGGATGGCTCCCTCCACATTTTGCGCATTCATGGAGGTGCCTACACTTGGGGCCCAAAGTGCAGTTGCCTTTGTTGTAGCCTCTCCTCTACCTGTTATAACGGCTGGTTCCCTGGTCGTGCCCCGCCCCCCGTCTTGGGGGCCGACCATTCTCCTTCTGGTCCTTCTTCCCATACCAAGACCTTCGACAGTAAAGGAACTGCCGCCTTGGCTAAGTGTGGCAACTGTGGTGCCAACTGTAGAAGCGGATGACATCTCTATATCTAAGCATGGTGGTTGTTCAATTGGACCCTCCCAAACATTCCTTGCCACCTGGGAAGTGGCCATTGCGGCGGGCATGCATCCTCTGCCCCAGATCATCCTGCGCATTTCTTCCAAAGCCAAACTAAATCTCACTGTTGCCAGCACATTGCCAGCCGGGAGCCCCGGGGCTTCGCACCCTGGTGCCCCTTGAGCCTGTGGGGTTGCCGATGCCATAGCCAGCACCCCTGTTACATGCAGCACGCCAGCCTCAGCGGCATGCTGTACTGCACTTTGTACCACCTACGGTTGTAAGTGCTCACCCCCACCAGCGGTCACCCCAGCTCTTGGGCACTTTCCTGTGGTTTCTTACCCTTAGGTTGGTGCTTCCATTTGGCGGGTAATGGCTTTGGGGGCACCTCTCTTGGGAGTTGTGCATCAACCAAAGGGGGCAGACAAATATGGGCCTGGACAACCAAGGGCTGGGTCGGCGGGACCTGCTCAGCCTGTAATAACTTCTTCACCCAGCCCTTTTCCTCACTGCACATTTTGTCTTGAAACGGGGCCCAAAGTGCTCCTTCGTCCTCCTTGCTTGCACTGGGGCTGTTGGGGACCTCCTCAATACTGTGAAACATGTCCTGCGTATGTGCTGGAACTGAGCAAAACTCGTGGTCGCCCTGGAGTGAAAAAAAACCCTTGTTTAACATCCATTCCCATTTGCTGCCACGTGCCCTTGAACAACAATTGCATTAATAATGTGATATGCCTGATAACCCACGGTGCCAGGAAAACGAAAAACTAGGGGCCTTCACAACATGCAGGATGCTGCGCGGGGGCCCTGCTAACCCGGCGTAATCTTGTGGGGAATGCAAAATTTAATCATGCCGCCAGCGTGGTCATGAATCATCGGGTGTGTAATCCATAGTAAATAAACCCGTTCTGGGGATAATCGCCTCATAATATGCAGCGAAATGTGTGGTGCTGAGGCCATGAAAAAACGTCCTTCTAATACACAGTACATACATAGATTGAAGCATGCTGTGCAGGTTCCTGAATTATCGGGTGTACAGTTCTCAATAAACCTCCTGCTCTTGGAAACAATCGCTTCAAAGTATGACCAGAAACATGTGGCACCTAGGCCAAGCACAAGCATCCTTGTAATTCAGATTGCCCATATGAATATAAAAATACTAGCTTCAAGCAATTCAAAGAAACATGCTGCGCCGAGCACATGGATAAACCAACATATACTTCATAATGTACACATGTTTTGAACTACTCGCAGGAAACTTCTACCATAAAAAGAAACATGCGTCACCAATACCATGGATAAACATATTTGTATATTCTCGTCTCAGACATTCCAATTTAAAGTCTGGCGCCAAGACAGGTCCTTCAGAAAAACAAACATGTTTGAAATATTGGAGGCCCAAAACCGTACTAATTGTTCCGAAAATAAATTAATCGGAAACGTTGCGTCTTTCGCAACTTCGAAAGCTGTTAAGGATTTCAATCTGGCGACACACACCTTGGTCTCAGCCTAGTATGTAGCGCACGACTGAGATGTCTTTCTCCTTATTTTATGCAGATTCAATTTGAGATGGTACACAACTCATATCACACCCCATTTTTAAAATACCCCGGGTCATAATGGACCATGAACCAGGCTGGTTGGTGAAAATACAATATTTATTTATTTTTTAAAATTCAAAGGAAATCACACAATTTTTTATTTGAGGCAGCAGTCACCAATGGGGTGATAATCAAAATGAAAATTGAATCAAGACACTTGGTTATCCTTCTCCTAGAACATATATACAGAACAATTGAATAGGAGCACTTTTTGATTTTAGGAAAGATAGCACCCAAGTTAAGGTTTCCTCCTGCAATATCCTCTCAACCCACAAATAAGAGAGTGGGATAAGGAGAAAGGCAAGGCAAGACAAGATAGGCTATGTATTTCTAAGGGGTAGGGAATCATACTCACAGTCCACTTTCTAGGTTTGGGATTTTTGGACAGTCAACAGGGTCGGGTCACCACACGGCTGGTGAGCCTGACAAAAGACAGCTGGGCAAGGTCTGGTCACCGGGTAGCGAACCAGCTGGGCAATTCGGGTCACTGAATGGTAATTCTCCTGGCAAAGGACAGCTGAATGGCAGGATTGCAGTGGGCATGCAGGTAGTGGGCAGCAAGCCAGCCTGATTTCAGGATGCAAAAGGTACCAGAGCTTTCCCCTTTTTAATGGGAGATTAGTGGGTTGATTCTGGATCAATGGCCATGCTGGGAATAGGATCAACAATGCTTAGGCCTTGTAGTTGGAATCCGCAAGATGGCTGGAGCAGATCAGGAACGCAGCGCAGGAACTTCAGGAAGAGGGCCGGTCTAGAGTCTCGTCAGGGAAATCAAAGTATATGGCTGGGCAGGCTTAACTAAGCACAGCTCTAACCGACTGGATTGGTCAGTGGTGCTTATCCCCGCCTCGCTCTCAACTAGTCGGATTTCAAGGCAGAATGTCAGATTTATGATGTGAGTTTTACAAAGTTCAAAAACCTCCCACAGTTACTTTGGCTAAAATCCGGTTTTGCCACAAATTGTACATTTATACAGTTGAAGTCCCTTAGCAACTTACATAAACAGGTCACATATTTTATGCAGACCTTTCCACTCCAACTCTGAACTCTGTGAGAATTGTTTTTGCCCTTTTGATACTTTTTGGTAATTTTGAGTATGAAAGATTCAGCCTAAAATGTTCTAACTTTATACACGTGTGTGGGTTATCATAAGGGAGGTAAGTATTAAAATTCACAATGGCATCATGGATACTTTCCTTTATAATCCCCAATTCTTTGCCATTTTTGTCCCCAAGGTGTCAGTGACTTCTACAATGTCTCAAATTATAAACCACAGAATCACATTTAAACTGCAAAATGTTCGCATTTTTACCAAGTTCTGCTGCAGGGATAAGTCTTTACATTTTTATTAATAGTCTTTGGAAGCAAATGGCAGTCCTTTGTCATTCACTGGACCATTTTCTTTTTTCTTCAGCTGCAACCAACTGTCATTTCCTCCAGAGTAAGGTGAGGGGGTTTCCCAGCTTGATTGAAGGTTTATTGCCCCTTCCCTACTTCATACTTCCTTGTCCTGGGAGTTCCATTTTCAGAGGGTTCAGCCCAGACCAGATTCTGTCCAACCCTAGTAATTATCACAGAGGTGTTAGCATCTACTGAGAGTTTATGATGGTTCCCTTTCTTGGGCGAAGCCTTAGCTCTGCCAATTGGAAAAACCTGTTTTTGAAAGCTTGCACAATCTAGCCAAGGCAAGTTTAAAATCTTTATTTTCTTTTATTTGGTCCTGAATCAAGAAGCAAGCCTGTTGAATAGACAGCCCATATGTGTTTCCCAGCAGCCAACCCCTTCTCATTGCTCACAGACAAGCTTTCATTCAACATTTTACTTTTCTTTAAAACAGGCATTTTTTTCCTTTAGTTTGCAAAGCCCATTTTACACAGTTGCTAGCACTTTGCTTTTTAATTTCGGTTTTTGACTTTCCCTCTAGATTCCCACACTGTTTTGCAACCATAGTTATATTCTTGTGGGCAGTAGTTTATTTGAAGTACAGATGCACTGAAATTGGCATAGCCCAGAAAGCTGGAGTTTCTTTGAATTACTGATCCTTGATACTTAGTAAAATAATTCACACGCTTCCCGTGCAGGCAAATGTGTTCTTTGTTGTTTCTTCTCAGATTTGGTTTGACAGAGCCTGTTATTCAGGGGTCATGCTTGGTTTTGCTGAAGCACAATGGGGATATGAATGGGCATGGCACGGCCTTATTAATAACAGTAGTTTGAGGAAGAACAGAGGAAAATAACATCAGAGCAGCATCATTTTTAAAAGTGAAATGCTTCCTTTTTCAATGGGGACTTTGGGCTTTCAGCAAAGCATTGCTGCTTTTTCACTCTATTTCTTTTGTATATGTAATATTACATTGGCAAGCGTCCTCAGTGCGCCCCCTTGTTCCATCCTGCCCAATATGTGCTTGGCAAGATGGTGCAGCCATCTTTTTGTTGCTGCAAAATGCAGTTTTTAGGCCATTGTGCTCACTGGAATCGGCGCAACCATTTTGCTGTTTCTGCTGAAGCGCAGCTTGGTTTTGGAGAAATTCTGTTAAGTGGGTCAATGTAGCCCACAAAGCAAGACTAAACATTTGAGTTCCATCAAATTATATACTCCATACCTTCAACCCCTTAAAGTAACTTGCCACATGCTTTAGCGACGGATTAACAGAAATCCATTCCTTTTTCACAGCATAGCGTGTACACACAGCGAACAAATGTATCGGGATCAAGTTACATAAGACATCTACATTTAGCCCTCTAATTGCGCATCTCGCCGCTGCTGCATACATTGATACATTTCGAGGCTCGCCAGCCTCTGTAAGGAAAACACAGCCCTAGACGTTGTCTGCATCGCAGGGCAATCTGCCGCCGTGCAACAACACAACAATACGGCAAAGCCTCAAAAAAGCACATTGAAAGATTTACTGCCAAGGCAGCAGGGCCCAAGGCCGGACAGTAAAAGCGTTGCGTGACATGGAGACCGCATGGCACGACATAAACACAGTAAAACCCCGTATTACACATTGCGTACGCGTCAGTACATTCATTAAAAAACGCGGCTCGCGGTCAACTCTACCGCAACCATCCTGCTCAGGGACATGTTTTGCACCATAATATTGCAAAGATACATCAGAACATAAACAAAAAAATTAAAAACATAAATTGACAGAGCCCCTATTCCGGGTGAACAAACCCAACTGCGGCAATCAGGCCACCGGCCGCCCAATCCTGCCTCCATACTTACCGAGATCAATCTTGGTGGATCCCAACAGGTGGACGACTGGGAACGCTGCAAGATCAAAAGGCGGCGGGACTGCTGGAAAGGAAACTGAATCGCAGCAGCCCCCGCCTTATAAGCGTCCCCCAAAGGCCTGCCACTGGAAACCAGGCCTTGGGGGCTGCCTCTTCTGTCTCACGGGTCACCGGTCAGCCTCTAAACAGTCATAGTGGAGTCTGTCAATTCAAAATGGCCTATGCTTGCAAAAACCTAATGCCTGCCCTATATCTTGTGTAAAAAGGAGAAAATGTTTGCAAAAGGAAAAGTCAATGTTCAAATGATAATGTGGCTGAACCAGCTCTCCTGCCCACGTTAGGCCTCAGGGAAAGGTGAACCTTGTAGGCAGGATGACATACTCTGGCTCGGCTTCCAACACAGTACACAGTTCAAAACTGTAAACGTGGAAGGCCAGGCGGGCCTCGATCCAAAGTTCCTTTCTCTGACTTTCAAAATAATGTTTCAGCCAAAATGTTCACAAAGGCCCCCCTGTGCCGGGCCAGACCTTTCACCACACAGTTCTCGTAGGTTCCCCTCTGCCGGACTCTGACCTCTCACGATACAGTTCATACAAAGTTGCAAGGGGGCTCCCTTCCCGAAGCTTAATATGCATCGGGTCTGCCTCAATCAGGCTCTGACCACTTTCGGATGTTGAAGTCTTTGGAATTTGCGTGGCTTTCGTTACAGACCACCGCAGGACCACTTCGACTCGTTGTTCAGTATTTACTTTCACTATTGCTGTTTGTTCGCCCTTTTGCTTCAAACAGTGCACCTTTCACTGGGACTTTCGAATTGGCTACTTCCTTTCACTGGACCCCTCCGTTACTTAGTATCCCTGATCTTGCAGCTGTATTTTACTTTAAGCAAAACAAAGGGGGTTCTGGGAGTCTCTCTACCAGCATGAACACGGCCCAATGAACTGTTCGTGTGTGGATGGCCCCTGGGAGAGTCTCAACCAAGTCTTTAGCTCACTGTCCCTTTCACAGAGAAGAAATATCCCTGCATATCAGTCTTTGTCCTGCCCAGGGGCAGTCCAGCACTGAAATGCTGGGCAAGTCTTCTCTGAGCAAGAGTACCAACAGCAACCCCATACACGTGTTTCAGCCTTGTTGGGCATCATCAGTGAGGTGGAGCTGTGTCTCTCTGAGAACAGTGAGCAAGGGGTCCATGTCTGGATTCCCCTGGTACCAGACGTGGACCCCTTGCTCACTTTGCAATCTTCACTTGTCGGATCAGGCCTTCTCCACGTGTCTTTCACGGTCTGTCGGAGGCAACAACCTCCAGTAGAGAAGGAAAGCCTTTGGGTTTTCGGCCCGCTGCTCTCGTCCCTTGGTTTGTTGCTCTGCTCCAGTAGGTGTCTTCTTCCCAGAAGTTCTGCTCGTTCCCGTGTTCCGCCTTGCACAGAGTCTGTCTTTAGGTGTTGCCTTTTATTTGTGTGAGGAGAGCTAATTGGTATCAGGTGCATGCACTTAGGGTAAAATGCCTGACTTGCCTGACCCTATTAATTGGACATGTCCAGTATGTTATGAGAGAGGTAGTTTGGTTACTCTGTCACCCTCTTCCTCGGCCCAGTGTTTGTGTAAAAAGGGGGGGTTGGGACTTTGGATGGGGTAGATGAACAAAAAAGATGGGAATACCATGTCTCACCATCCGCTATCTCAACCCAACTCCCTGAAGACCCCTCACCCAGGTGATCCTCCCTCACTGGTCTACCCCCAGGGTCTGGATCCAAAGGCGATGGCCGTGCCCTGGCCACCTGAGAGAGATCCCCGGGGACTAGCGGGTGAGACACCCTCTGTTTCTCACAGTTCGCACAGCCTTGTGTGAAGGAGTTCCTCAAGGGTCTCTTCAGGACAGTGCCACCAGTGAAAGCTCCTATCTCGGCATGGGAACTGAACGTAGTACTGTTTAAACTGATGGGGGCCCGGTTTGAAAACTAGAACGTTTTGGCGGTACAAGCTCTGACTTTGTTGCTCCAAGGCTGTGGAATGCTATTCCTAGTCAACTTTTGAAATTGGCCAGACCTCACCCATTTTAAGAAATCACTGAAGACTTTTTTTGTTTAATTCCAATGATTAGCCTGCCCCTCCTTGGTACTAATCTTGCATTGGGACCTCTATTTGTCTCGCCTCTTGATTATCTATGTCTTGTCAGTGTTACCCCTTGCTTAAATTGTTTGTTTGCTTCTCCCTTCCCACCCTGCACACTGAGGTCCACGGGCATGGCCCCTTGGAAGTTTCTGTCATGGAAGACCGCCTTCCTACAGGCCCTCGCCTAGAAGCCTCCGTATTTGTCCTTCCATGCCACTAAAGTGGTTCTGCAAAGTCATCCCTCCTTCATGCCGAAAGTTCAGTCAGACTTTCTTCTCAACGAGCCTTTGGTTCTACCAGTTTTCCTTGCAAGCCCTTCTTCGCCTACTGAAAGGGCGTAACATTCGCTGGACGTTGCGCATGCCCTGAAGTTCTATGTGGCATGCACAAAAGACTTTAAGAAGTCTCAGGTTTTTGTCAGTTTTGGCCCTGCGGGACATGTTAAGGCCCTGTCTAAGGCTTTGATCTCCAGGTGGCTCTCCTGTTGTATCATGCATTGCCATCGTCTGGCCAACAGACTGCTCTCAGGCTGGCCGAGAACCCACTCCACCCCAGCCCTCGCAGCAATGACAGCGTTTCTCTCTGGTGTTCCCCTGCTGGACATCTGTGTGGGCTGCTACATGTAGGTCTACCTACACCTTCACAAGCTTCTACTGTGTCGACAGGGATTCCAGCGAAGAGTTCCGGGTCAGCCAAGCGGTGCTACACAAACTGTTTTAAAGCAAGTCTGTTCCAGGGCTAAGTGTATTGCTTCTGTGAGCCTTGCCACTGCCCGTGGTTGTATATATGTATTACTGTATAATCTTATTCAGGAGCATGTGAATCCATGCAAGACCCTGTGCTGGAAAAGGAACAAGTTGTAACTCTTTTTCTCCAGCATGAGTCTTTCATGGATTCACATGCAAACCCTCACTCCTTCCGCTCTCTAGCTCTTATTGGTTCATACTGCCACTCTACATGCGTTACCAAATCTAAAGATGGCCACCAGGGGTGGAATTTAGGAGGACAAGTGCCATTGGCTGGGTGCAGTATTGCCCAAATGACACTGATAGGCTATAGAGGAGACGGGCAGTTTTAGCTTAAAGCTAAATGGCTTTCTTTTTTACTGAGAATTCCCAGCCTGATGACTGGGACTATTCATGAGTATGTGAATCCATGCAAGACCCATGATGGAGAACAAGAGTTATAGGTAAGTAACTTTTTCCCTATCAAATATGGAATATATATGTATTGTCACAGATGCCCTAAAGAACACTTCCAACTAAAGAGTTTTTATTAAATATTTAGGCACGGCTCTAGAGCGGCTCCTTGTGCTAGACAAAGCATTTTCATCCGTAGCCCTAGCGTTCTTATTCTCCAGGTTAGTATCTAGAGCTTATTTACCACTGTCTATTTTCTAACTGACTGCCAAGGCAGTCCTCAATCTCTATCTAAGCTCCCTCCAGGACTTTGTAACCTGGGCCTACACTATCAATGTTTTTAAGAAATTGTAGGAGTGTGCTTTATAGACAGTCCAGCCTCACCTTTGGGTCTGGAGGATAGCTCGGGGGCAGCGCGTGTGCCTTGGAAACAAGGCCGCTCTGAACAGCACTCCTTGATGTTACTTTTCCTGTCTCTTACTAATAATCCTTTTCCTCCTGCTATTCTCTTCTCTCTCCTCCAGCATCAGAGTCCCTTTTGAGCTCTCCTTCTACCACCACACTCCGATGTTACTCCCACCTACTTTCATTTAACTCTCCTTTCTGCATCACCACTACCACACTCCCCTCTCCACCACTACTGCTCTCCCCTCTCCTCACCTCTACTACTCTCCCCTGTACAATATTATTACTTCACCACAACTTCTACTCAGTCAGCTTCCCCCTTTCACACACACAATCACTTTTTCTTCTCTCTCCTGTACTTGCGATAGTACATCTGAGAGCAATGGAAGAAGCATTGGTCTGCAAGATGTAACGCTTTGCTGAAATCAAGCATCACTAGTACAAGGTCCAGCTTTTTTGAAAACTTTGATATTAACCTTCTGTAGTAGCATACAAGGCAAAGAAAGGCATGGACATCGCTTTTAGTTTTCCGTCTCTTTGCTATTTGAACTACCTCCAACTTAACCTCTTGGGTCCATACATGACCATTCCCAACCAGAAATTCTAGGTATTAGATAAAAGACTGACTAGGTGGCACTTGGCTGGTTTGGTGGTGAGATGGGCTTTCCACAATTGATCACACATCGCCGTAAAATGCTTGATATGTTCTTCCCATGTTGAGCTGTTTATGAAGAGGTCATCCAGGTATGCCCTGACAAGTGTTTGACATGGTGCATGGACTCTGTCCATTAGTCTCTTAGTGTCCGGGGCCCTATGAAGACCATATAGTTAGGAAAATTGGAAGAGGCCTTCCGGAAATGAAAAATCAGTCTTCGGCCTAGCTTCTTCCAGGAGCACCTGCCAGTGGCTCTCCGCCAAGTCTTGGTAGGAGCCAAATCGGGCCTTTCCCAATGCCTCCACTAATTCATACATCCAGGGCATTGTCTAAAATCAATACAAAATCTCCAGGTAATTTCTGGCTTGGGGCTCTGGCCTAACCCTTCATTTCCGGTCAGTGCCAGCCCACAGAACGGGCAACCACAAGCCCCCCTGGCTGCCCACTGTGAGGGGTCAGTAATATGAGACTCAATACTGTATTGAGTTTTCACAGGATTTACCATGTTATTAAACACCCAATAATAACAGAAATCCTAAATAAACCTACTCTACCAGGGGATTCCCTGCCGATTCTAAGATCTATGGGAAAACCTCCTACCATTTACATAACTAACCCTCACCCTAAACAATATAAACATTCAAACAACATAAATGCAACAAAATAAAAAGTTTACCAAACATGCAGTGCCTTCGATGACTTCCCGTGGTCCTGGGCGTATCTTGCTCCCCCAAGAATGTCCCATAGTCAGTTTTCTCCAAATAAAAAGTCTTAACCAAAGTCTTGAAAAGTTCCAAAGAAACAAAGTTCACACAAATAAAATCCACTGGCCAAAGTCTCTTCTTTGTTTGGTGAAAGACTTCCTTCTTCACAGTTCCACAAAGAATTAACAGCACCAGTGAAGTTTCTTGGATGACTTCCTTCCAAGAAAGAATGGATGATGTTTACAAAATTATCTTCTCCCACTTGGATAACCACTTCCCTCTCAGATTCTGCAGTGTTTTATGTACAATTTTGTCAGGATGTTCTTGCTTGAGATTTACTCTCCTCTCAACGACTCCCTTCTGCAATGTAACTGTGAGAACAAGGTCTTTTGCCCCACAGTTAGCTTCAATCAGTTTTGACACATACTGACAACCACAGTCTTGCTACTGCGAATACAACTTCTACTGCTTTGTAATGTGCCGATTCAACAGCAACTTCAATGATGGGCAAAGCTACAGGACATCTACCTCAACAGATTGGCATGGTACTCTTCTTTCTGTAGCCTAAGAAAGTGCAGCTAACATAGAATCTGCTTTGGGCTTCTAGACTGCTACTTTTTCTTCCAAACGTCTATGCCACGCAGATATGAGAACAGCTTTGATGAACAAGTACCCAGCTCCCTTCCCCAGCTTTATATGCACCTTGCCTTCAATGGTTACCCCAAAGCGGTTGTGCGACTCTCCCAGCTTTGGATGAAGACTCTTGGGTAACAATACATTCACCAAGATCTGAGCACAGGTGTACAGTCCTTATGAGTGGTATTTCCCTTTCATAGCGATACCTCTATGGACTTGGGTAATGATTGTTCTGACTTAGACTTCTACAATCTCCTGCTTCAGCCTTTGATGTGTTGCAAGATGCGTTTCTTCAATTGAAACCAAAATTAGGCACACACGATTGCGTTTTAGTATTGAACTGCCACTTCAAAGAGACGTGTTCCCACCTTTTGGTCAGCCTCCAAGGTATCTGGCAACATTGTCTCATGCGCGCGCTCCCTTCAAAAGACATTTCAACCTTTCAGGAAAGTCATTTTAGATTTTTTTTGGTTTTACTGTATTCTTACTTTAGTCAATGGTGATATGTCAAGCATCGTTATTATAAACATACAATGTACAACGTTACCATAGGTGATCAACATCTGTAATAACTTCAATTGGTATCGGCTTTAGTTCAGCTACTTTCTATGTCAGAATTTGTCTCGCAAAGGTACTTTCTGAATGGGGCCCAAATATCCTTAGGGCAGCATGTCGGGGGTATCGACAGAACAAATTTCTCTTCACGTTCATTAACATAGGTTAATTCGTATAACCAGTCGTCAAAGCTGGGTGCATTCTTAGACTTCCAACATTTTAATATGCATTTTTTTTTTCGCCACCACACATGCAACATTAAACAACCTTCTTGTGGTCTCGGAGGTCTTGCCAATAGCCCCAAACAGGTACTTGAGTGATGAAGTGAGGATGGAATGTCTACTTGATCTTCTATAGCCTCCGAGACCCTACCCCAGAATGTCACGATCAGAGGGTCCGACCAGTACATATGGAATGCGTCTGCTGCGGTCTCCCACATTTCAGGCATTCGCCCGTGGAATACGGCGTGAACTTCGCCATTCTGACCTAGGTGTAGTGCAATTGGTTCAGTACCTTTTAAATCGAATCAGTCGCAGCCCTGCATTCAGAGATACCGACTTAGTTAACTGGCAGTATTTGCTCCATTTATCATCTCCAATTGTGGTTCCCATCTGCCTCTCCCATACTTCTTTAATGGAATTGTGATGGGGGGGGGATATGAGATTGTATTAACCTATATAATCTGGACACTCCACATTGCATACCGTCATTTAATACAATGGCGCTTATACATTCATGTGACTCTGGTTCCGTCGGGAATGATGGCCATCGCTTGCGGAATGTGGCACGCATTCGGTAGTATTGCAATCGTTTCAACTGACCTCCTCCCAGGGTATCAACAAAGTCATTTTGAGTGACAAATCTCCCCTCTGGGTACATGTCACCTATCTTGAATTGCCCTAAGGGATCCCAAGATTTTTGTACATCTTATCGAACGTGGAGGAAACGCCCGGAAAAGCACCACAGTGGAATCTTGCGATTATAGGGCAACTCTACCCCAATCATCCTAGAGATTTTCATCCATGCATTGACGGTTATGCTTAAAGGGCAAAGGTGCAGGGGTCTCTGTCTTTCCCTAAATCTAACTGAAGGAAGATTCGTGGAGGATGCCCCATATTCCTCCAGGGGTATATGTATAGCTGTGTCGTCTGTGTTATACTAGTATCTCGCAAACTGAGCCTGTGATGCGCGATAGTAAATCGGGTGCCGCAAGACCACCACATGCACAAGGTTCAGATGGCTTTTGCCAATTTATTCTTGCCACCCCGGAAACCCCAGACAAACGCGGAGGCTAATGATTTAAGCTTAGTGAAAAATGTTCGTCCCGGTCACAGGGGGATATTACCAAAGAAATACAATCATTTCGGGATAACCACCATTTTCAGTAGTGCCACCTGTAAATGGGTTTCATAGTTGTCTGTGTATGATTGTCGGTCGCCCAACACCATAATGCCCAAGTACCTAAAATGTGTTTGTGACTATTTAAAGCCTCCTATGTTAACTCGTGAGTGGTAATAGGTGTAATGGGGAATATTTCCGACTTAGAATCGTTTATTATATATACAGAATAGCGAGAACATTTATGAATGTCGTTCATTATAGGGGCGAGATTGTGTTCAGGGTCCCACACATATAGGAGAGTATCGTCGGCATATAACAAAATAATCTGGGCAGGTCCATTTATTCTTATCCCTCTGTGTCCATGTACCTTTCTAATCAATGCAGCCATGATCCATCTGAGCCCGGGGCCTTCCCAGACGTCAACAACCGAATGGCGTTCACAATCTCGTCTTGTGTTCCAGGGTGTTCAGGGTGAGCCTAGTTTCATTTGAAAGTGTGGTAAAACCCACAGCCTTCAAATATCGGGCGAGTTCCTCCTCTGTAACCGCATCCTGATTCGAGTGGAATAGAATTGTCTGAATGTGTCATTAATGTCTTTTTCACTGGTCTTAACCGTGCCATTTGAGCACTGAATCCCAACGATAGTTACAGTGACTTTGTCAGTCTTGCCAGCGATCTACCGCCCTTATCTCCTTCACCGTATCTTCGAGCCATGGTGGGAGTAGCAATGTATAGAACCTCCCTATCCGCGTTGTGTAATTCACCCAATAACTCCTATATCCGTACAAGGGTCTCCTCATTGTGTGCTTTACTATATTTGTTTTCCTGTTCCCTAAGTCGGCTTTCAACTTGTCCCAATTCCTGTCTAATACTTTTGAGTGACCCGGAGCTTTTGGCCATTTTGATGCCCCTTGTTCACACTTTAGGAGAAATTCAGAGTGCTGTATGGGTACTAACCTATCCAACATTTATGGCAAAAAATTCGGCAATTTCAACGTGTAGGGCTTCGGTTACATAGGGGTCCATTAAGAGAGCGGAAGGCATTCTCCTTCGCGGGGCATGTGCTGGAGAGACAGAAATTTCAAGGGTCCTGGAGACTGGCGAATGGTCGGACAATGTGCGTGGGAGGATAACATAGTTCTGAACATTATTGGCAATCTGGGAATTTAAAAGCCAAAGATCTATAGGGGACTCAGTCATGGACAGAGGACTAATACGTGAACTATTTTTGTGGGTGAAGTGTCCGCCAGATATCCGTGAGGGGAGAGTTGCAGCAAGATCTGATGTAGTGTGTGTGCCGCTCTAGTGAGCACCTGTGGAGCATCTGAGGACCTGTCAGTTTCGTATCCAAGATGGTATTAAAATCTCCACCCCTTATCACCCAGGTTTCATCTAGTGGAATCTTCATTTTGGCAAATGTATGGTAGACCTGCGGGTCATCTAAATTGGGTCCGTAGGTATTGACCAGTATGATCGGATGGCCCGTTGACTCCCCCCACACCAGCACATACCGACCCAATGCGTTCATACTGTTCCTAGTGAACTGGAAACCTAACAAGGGGTGGACAAAGTGAGGACGCCACAGGCCTGTGTGGAATATTCCGTATAATATCTCAGTGGGCCCCAGTAATGTGCAAAGTAGGTATTCACTTTCTTCAGAGCATGAGTCTCCTGCAGCATCAGTATCTGAGGCCCTAGCCTTAACTGGATTATGAAGGCCACGGACATTCCGGTCAAGAGGTATGTATGTATGGATGTATGTATGTATGTATGTATGTATGTATGTATGTATTTATTTATTTTTACTGTGCATGGTTTTATTAAACTTTTACAAAAAAAAGTAAAGAACAGTAATAGGAATTTACAATACATAGAAGTAATTCATATACAATAAATGTATTGCCAGGCAATGTAAACATTAAAATCACAGCCACATAACAGTCGTCATATGAAGTTGGAATAATAGCAGTTATTGGCTAGAGAGGCCTATATATTTATACACAGCTTCAAGCACTTTATCACATATGGTCCAAATGGAGGTTACGAATTAGAGCCAGACAATGCCAGACCCTCGCACGTAGTTTGAATGCACAGGCAGCGTTGCCATACCAAGTCAGTTGGCAAACCCGAATATAGAAGCTTTAGTGCACTCAAACAAGAGTCTCTGAGGGCGCTAAGTTGCGTACAGAACAGGATGAGATGTTTAGCCGTTTCAGGGACTGAATGGCAGAATCTACAAAGGATGTCTTCCACCGTAATTTGTTTCCACCTCAGTTTAGTGTCCGGTTTTGGAAGAATATTCCAGCGCAATCTAAGTAAGACATGTCGATGGTTTCGATTAGGGAAAATCGTGAGGACTGGAGAGGGGATACCTCTTTTCTTATGTTCATGTGCAAAATTAAACATAGATCTATGAGTGGAAAGAGTCAGTGGTGAGGCACCAATCATAGTCCCATAGTTACTTTTTGGTTTTTGCAGAGTTAGTTGTTAGCTGTTCTAGATCCGAGTCAATATTACAAAGAATAATTTCACACAGATTGCAAAATTTGGATAAGAAACCAGATCGATTAATATTGCTTCCAGCAAGTTCGTATAAAGTGTTGGGTATGGGTACCTTAAGTTTAGCGTAAAGCATAAGCATCCTCCAATAGACTCGACATTTTAAAGAAGTATAACCTAACTCATATCGAATCACAGCCAAAGGGACAGCGTTAGGTAGAAGTAAAACACGTCTCCAGATGTCCCCTTCAATCGCATAGAGTTTAGAAATAGTTAGCCCCGTACATAGCTCCAAACCATATGTCAATTTCGGAGCTATTTTGCCTTCGAAGAAGAGAAGAGCTGGTCTGATAGAAAATTGACCATATTTGCGATCATCGATTTTAAGGATCTGCTTACCAAGTACCTTAGCTTTGTTCAGAAGCACGTTTATCTGCCCTTTCGAACCCCTACTAGCCCTAACATAATAGCCAAGGTAGGTAAGGCAGATGGAGGTAGTTACCCTTACTCCCCCCAGGTTCCAGGAGTTGGTTTTCTTCCTGCAAGGAACTTTCGATAAGGCGAGGATTTTAGTTTTAGCTGGGTTGATGTTCAAACCATTTAGCTTAGCTTAATTGGAAAAAACATCTAGAAGGCGCTGGAGCCCCACCTTTGTTAGGTCAAATAATAAAAAATCGTCCGCGTAGGCCAGCCATATAATCTTCACAGAGCCAAGTCTTGGTGCTAAGAGACCCTCCTTAAGTAGATGTTCTGCTGTGTCAGAGACATACTGATTAAACATCCATGGGGCTAGGACGGACCCATGTCTGACCCCACGAAATGTGCGGACAGCAGCTGAAATGTCCCCCTTTTTGGTTTAGTCGTATTCTTACACCCGAGTTATTATAGACTCCCTCCAGAAGGCTCAGTAGTCCCCTCGGTAGGCCCTAGGATGCTAGTTTACGCCAGAACCTATCTCGGTCAAAGCAGTCAAAGGCTGCCGAGAGATCCACAGAGGCCATAAAAGTAGGGCCCCTAACAGAAGTCCAGGCAGCCTCCTGAATGCACTTAACCACAATTGCATTGATATTTGTGGAATGGAATTTACAAAAGCCAGTTTGGAAAGGACTCAAAGGGTGGCTGGTTTTTTCCCAATCCTTTAGATGCTAAAGAAGTAAGGCAGAGAAGATTTTGCAATCTGTGTATCAGCGCAATAGGTCGATAGTATTTTGGGTCAGACCTGCTGCCACTTTTGAAAAGGAATGACATTTGCCAAGGACCATGAGTTTGGACAAACCCCAGATTGAAGTATGTCTCAAAACTCGAGGCACAAGAGATTGGCCCAAAGATTAGGGTCAGCTTTGAAGGTGTTATTAGTTAACCCATTCGGGCCAGGAGTTCTTGATCTTTTACACTTTAGAATTAGGTCTAACACCGTATCGATCTCAATGGGGGGGGGGTTCCCATTTAAGTAAAGGGCCTAAATTTACAAAATGCACAAAAATATTGTCTCCCTGCAGTGAGTTAGGAGCGAATCTATTGGCATAGAAATCCAGCCAGCCTTGTTCCGCAATTGGGTTTAATAAGGCAATAGCTGGATTAATGTCTTGTCCATTAACAATTGACCAGAAAGCGCCCACATTCGCCTTCATGATGACCTGAAGCATTAATTCAGAATCCTGTTGCAATATCTGATATTTAATTGTTTTGCAGAAATTTTTATACCCTTGTTTGATCTTTCTAATGAGGCCTAGACAGATGGTTGTATCGAGATTTGTCTAAATCTCCTAAGGGTTTTATTCTTAATGGATTTTGCCAATGCCAAGTCAGAATTATAGCAGTGGGTGTGCCTACTAGTTGGAGTTGAGCATGCGGAACGTTTCCCCAAGTCATCTACTGCTGCTCTTACAAGGGACGTAACAGTTGCAGTGTAAAAAGTTGCCATTTTCCAGTCATATGTAGTCTGGTTAAGCCTAGCCCTCAGATTAATATCCATAGTGTCAATGTTGAGTTGACCACCGAACCGCATAACCAGATGAATTAGGTGTAACCAGAAGTTGGGACTGCTAAGTCCCCTGGAGATGGCTTATTTTAAAGATTGCCGTTAAGATGCCATGATCACTCCAGCTATTCATATGAATTTCGAACAGCGAACATCTTTTACATAAGTAATCATCCACAAAGATGTAGTCTAGCATAGAGGAAAAGTGACCACGCCACCAGGTATGCCAAGTGGGGTTATCAAGTAAAGATTGTGAATGGCCTACCAGAGTTTGTAGGCCTATATTACCTATCCCAGAATACCAAATATAACCAGCATGTTTCTTCCTCGAGTGACATAAGTTTTACATATTCATCTCACAAATTTCCCATGGTGAGTACTCAAATACGCAATCACAATTTAAATCTCCTGCTAGTAAGACATGCCCTGAATCATTAGCACACACCCAATCAAGCATAGTCTGAGTAACAATGGACACAAACGATTCAATTGCTCCCAAACCACTGTGCCAGTAAATATTAATAATTAATAGTTTCAATTGTCCACTGCTAGATGTAAGATCAACACCCAATGCCCCATATGGCAGGCCCAAAAGAGCGATGCAGTGTAAACCAAAGCATTTATCAACCGCGACAGTTAGTCCACCTGATGGTCTACCTGCCAAGTTTTGTTGGGCGTGCTGGTCAAAAATTTGATAGCCATCTAAGAATGGAGTCGAGGTCATCCAAGTCTCCTGGATGCAGATATTAGCATCTCTCAGCAGCTGTAAGCATTCCAGATTTGTAAATAGATGCAAATTGCCTCTTGAGTTCCAGGATTTAAGGCATAGGTCCAAGGTGCAACTTGAGTGCCGGTATTTCTGAACAGATAGTCAATACATTACATCTGTTCAAACAGATTGGGACTTCCAGCTCCAGCAAGCTCTATATTTTGACCAGATGCAACGGTTTCGATTTGGGGGCATTATTGCCTTCTGGTCTCCGTAGAGAGTCCAAAGGTAGGCTTTGGAGACCTTTTGGATTAGTACCTTGCATTTTAACAGAGTCTAGTTGCTGTGGCCTAGCAGTTGGTTTATGCAGACGTGCCACCAAATCTCGTATACCTGCCGAGATTGATGGATGTGTAGATGCTGCAGGAATATTATCCCCCTGGAGCTTCCCCCACTCCATTCCCAAATCTAACGGAAGTACAGGAATCAAGGACTGATTAGGAAATGTATTCGTGGGGGGGCAGAAGTTGGGGAGGCCCCCAGATGGAAGAAAGTTGATCAACGATTATCGTTGGACCTTTATCAGATTTGTATCCTGTGCCACAGTAGATGGAACTGGGGCCTCTTCAAAGGTCCTAAATTTGCCAGTACCTCATCCCTGGTGTAAGACAGATGGGGAACACAAAACCACACTTTGGGGGGGGGGGGGTAATAGAGTATCTGGGGCAACCTTTTTTAAGGATTCCAAGGGTTTCTGTAATAGGCTTCTTTCCAGCATGCCAGGTACATGTGTGTTAAATGTATTACAGCTGTCAGTTTGAACAATAGAGTCAACCTCAACCAGTTTGACTTTGGTTAGACTAGCAACGGAAGACCTCTGCCCTTCGAGAGTAGGCCCTAAATTTGATTTGGGTAAAGTGAGTGCGGGAGTTTTGGCAAATAATAGGTTAGATTGTTTTGTAACCATTTTCCGCTTAATTGAGCACGATTTATGTGGGGCTAAGGTTTTTTTTAGAAACGGTGTGCTTAAGAGTCCTTTCCTGTATAACCGGGGTCTCAATAGGTGGTAACTGGCTGGGATTAAAGTGAAGATTGGGAATATTCTGAATAGGGTTACTTGTGCAGGATGGGGAGACAGCACTAATGCATGGCCCATCAAGCGATACAAGCTTAGGTTGTTCTTGTGGTAGGGCATTATTAGGAACTTCCAGTATAGACGCATTGTCTGAAATTTCTATTATTTGCGATGTTACTAAGGGTACTTGCGTAATTACTGGGGAAATTGCTTCACCCTCTTGTTGGATGAGTCAAACGGATCAGTTCATCCAGATCTTTCAAAGTGTGATGTAATCTTGGAGAATTTGCATGGCTCTGATTTGCATCCCATGAGCTTGCTTCCCCGGCAGGGTCTACATTATTTGGGTCAATACCTTCAATAATATTTGTTAAGGTAGTTGGAGTATTCTGGGACAATCCCTCTTGAGGCGTTAAGATCGAGTTTACAGGAATTTCATCAGCAGAGGGCAGGTCCATTGATTTGTATGCGCATTCAATGATACTAATATCAGTAATATTATTATTGCCGCCAAAAAAAGCCCGAGTAGTCATAGCTGAGTGGTCCAGCATGGCATTGCCTCTAAAGGCTTTAGGTAATTTAATTTCAGTGCTGGTAGAGGTTGCTTTCAGAATATATTTGTCCATAAATGTTTGGCCTGATGCAGGCTTAGTTAGTTTTGATTGTCTGGGAGTTTTATGATGCAATTTCCCATTAGGAGTAGGCGGGATAACAAAAGCCCCTGCAGTCTCAGGGTTGTGAATCAGTGGTTTGTGAGTAGGTGCAGACTTGTAAGGACAAGTCTCCTTGTAATTTGGAATTGTGTGCTTTGCTGTAGAAAAGCTAGATGACAGTTCCTCTTTTAAATTTGAGGTAATTTGCACAGGCAAAGGTGCAGCACAAAGTGAAGTTGAGGAAGTTAATTGTCCACTGGTCGGTAGCTAGCACTTGATTAATGTGGGAAGTGGTTGGCTGCTACCCACTGGGTCCGCCAAAATAGCATCTGGGAGGATAGAAGAACCTTTTTGACTGCGTAAGCCAGACGTCATAGTTGTAAAAAGTATTAAGAAAGCCTTAAGGCAGGTGAGGTAGATAAGCTTCTAAAATAGATTAAAATATAAATATGTGCAGGTCCAGGGTTATTACGCTCGGTGCAGGGCACCTTAAACTGAAGATGCTTGTTACCAGATCAAAGTTTGTAGTTATGGTTCTAAATCCGCAAACCCTGCAGTCTCTGGTAGGGTATAGTGTGGAAGAGCAAAATTGCTTCTCAGTATCCGAGACACACAACGTGTGTAGAAGCAAAGTCAGTAGCTTGAAGGATATTCAGACCAGATATGATTACCAGATAATAGAACAATGATGTCCAGAAATCTCAAAAGATTAAATGCTTACTATACTGCAGCATCCAGCAGCCATCCACGCTTAACAACCAAACAGCACCAGCCCTTCTGCCACCAGGGCTTACGCCGCAAGGGTGGATTCGCGGCAGATTTGAAGGTCCTCACGTAGTCACCTGACCGTGTCATGTGTTCCTCAGCGGCTCCGCCTCCCGAAATAGAGCAAGAGCCCAGTGCTCGCAGTGCTGTGTGGAGGGGGAGCTGGCTGGGATAAAATTCAGTTTTTGGCAATCGGAGACAGTCCGGCAGCTCCGTAGCACTAAGAGACCAGTGCTTTCACTCAAGAGTTTTATTTGCAACCCCCTGTCTTTAGACCTTATAGCCGCCTTATGTGATGAGCTCTACCAACACGTATGATGTTTGTACACCTATTGATCATACATATGCTTTCAACATGACCATTTGTTTCCCAACTTTTAAATCCTCCAGTCCACTCCTTCTCTAACACCATGCCCCAACCCAACATTTCCACAACTTTCCTTGGAAGTCTATTTTCGCAAAAACCACCTCTCATCCCGCCAGACATATAGACTTCCGACTAGGGCTCAAACTTGGTCCCCTCTTACCACCCACACCATCTGCCCAACTAGATGATGTACCCCATGTTACTCTTTGAACTTTTCTGAGGCATGTTAGGTGCAGCAAACCCATGGCGGCCGCCAGCTACACACCACCGCCCGGGCTGCTCTAAAACTATGTCAGCGCCAACTGATTACTCAACAGTATTATGCAGATCATAAAAGGATATCATAGGTCCCATAACTCAGTCTGCAGGATCTCTTCCTTCATTTTCGGGTCTCTGGTTCCTGTTCAGGTCTGCATCCCGGAACTGAGGTGGGACCGGAATGAAGGACTCTACATAGTTCATAGCTTCAGTAGGGTTCTCAAAAAAGTGTACCCTGCCTCCATGTTGAATCCCCAATTTCGCCGGGAATATCGGCACATACGGAATCCGGCGTAGTCTGAGTTGTCTCTTCACCAGGTCATATGTCCTCCTCTGGGCCTGCACACACACTGCAAAATCTGGATAGATATGAATATTGCTTTCCTCATGTCTCAGCATCTCCAGTTCTCTCGACAGTCTAAGAATTAAGTCTCTTTAATTTTCCCAGACAAGGCAGGTATAATTTGTAGTAGTTCAGCAAGGTTCCCCACACCACTGGTCCAATGACGGGCTGTCACCCTAGCCAATCGCGGTGTCCAATATGCCCAGGCCTCTGTGCGTATGTTTCCCCTTCAACAGGTTTGGAATCCAGAAGCTTGACAAGGGTCAGGTTGTCCCCCCTTCTGTGTAAGGAGATAATTTGCCCAGTGTAGGGCAGTATAGCAGAGCGGGGAGGTACTCCCTATATAGTCGTAGTTTGTCCACAAGTATAAATATGCGCCTTTGCTGTGTCCCGAGGGCTCTAGTTGTTTCACGTCTCTGTAGGGGTACACCCCATATCAGGGTCCTCGGGGGCAATGTTCAGCACACAGCTATAGCAATTAAACTCCCCTATCGGGCCCCTGCATCTGAGCTTCTGTGTTGGTGTCTCATATAGGTCGTTGTCATGCACCTTAAATGAGCATTTTGGCTTCTATGTATAATTAGCCCATGTGTGAGCCCAGCTTTGCTTCCACTTACTTGTAACCTTTTAGAGCATATGTAGAGAAATTGCAGTATGGGTCGTGCTCTCCCACATATTGGACAGGTATGCCATATAACGGGGGCGTCACGCAGAACCTCCCGCCATGCACAGACCCAGTGGATTTGGCTACGGTCACAGTGTAGCTCAAGGGTGCCAGCAGTATTTGATTCATAGCAGCAGGTCAAATGCACAGGATTTGTCGTGCTCCAACGGGCCGTGGCGCTGTCGCTCACTTGCACACAGAGAAGTGGACATGCAGGCAAATGGATGATTAGAAGTTAGGGCTGGGCCTCCTGCACCCACGCGAGCATGGTGTGGCTGCTCCCCTGCCACCTCGCTCAGCATATACAGATCTGTTCCCTTATATGGTGCTCAGCAGTACCTGTGTCGGTGCTGCAGAAAGCTGGGCCTCCGGCCCTGTGGACCACTCAAAAAGACAATGATGGAACAGCCCTGGTCTGCACGGGGAGGGATGGCACAGCGCCGCCAAAATGTACCGCTGCAATTCAGAGTCCTCGTAGGTTCAGCTCTGCCTCCGCACTACCAGCGCACACCGGCGTGTCCCACTTGAAGTCACAACGGGCATTTCTTTTGAGCCGCGCCTCATGTGGGTCGTATGCACCGCGCAGGCCGTGCCATACTTGCTGCACACAAGGGGCTCCCTTGCCCGCGTATTGTCCACCAATAGCCGCACCAGGTGGGAAGGCTTTCCCGGCACCCTTAGTGGGTGACTTGTCTTCGTCCTCGACTTGACCTGTGAGCAGCGATCACAGGCAGCAGTCGCTGGTGTTGTCCGGGAGAGCAGGATCTCTGTCTCACCTGGGGATGTGCAGTTGGTGGCTCCGCCCACGTGCAGGCTACCGACGCCACACATTTTCCTCAGGCAGGAGGTCCTACGCCACAGAAGTTAGACGCGGGTTACAGCTGCACCACCGTTCGAGTAGTTTGCAACAAGGATTCCCACAGCGTTGCGGTACCCCATGAGTTCCAGGTTAGACAGTCGACGCACAGTCTCCCTCTTCGTCACCTTCAAATGCATGTGCAAAAAGAAAGCATCAACCAGGCTTTTTAATTATGAAGGATCTAGCCAGCGACGGAGCTCAGCAGCTAGGCAGCAATCTCTAGTGCTGCTCAACAGCACCCCTGTCATTTTAGCTTTAATTAGGCTACCAGCAGCGTTTTCCGTGTTAACCGGAGCGACGCGACTGCTCTGCAACAAAGTATTTCCGATGTTATGGAAAGAATGGCTTTCAATTACACGCGAGTGTTTCAGTTAAGCGCATGTTACTTCCCCAGCATCCTGACTTTGTTTCTTCTCCTGCTACTACTGCGAGCACTCTTGGGTTCCACACCCCTCTGCTTCACGGGTGTCTCCAATCCAGCCTCATTAAGGGAGGGCCTCCCACTCTCCAGATCCTCGGCTTGACTCTGCACACAATCCTTAATAATTACTGCAACTTCAGCTCTGCATTCACAGCAATGAGGCGCACCTGCTGCTTTCTTTTCTCTCCATTGCTGCCACAGCTATTCATTGTTTCTGAGCACAGGACCAACTCAAAGTTTGCAATTGAAAGTTGCCTCTCTACTCCGGCGTCTCTGTTGTGGTCACACTTCCTTGTGATCTGCTGGCTAAGTGCTCTGCTTCTTCTGCTTCCGTGACTTCCGACCTTCTAGCTCCTGCCCCAGCTTCTTTTTACTGCTTCTTTCTCAGGCAACCTTTTATGCCCCTCAGGTGGGCCGATTAGGTTCAGGTGCAGGCCTTTATGATTACTCCTACCTGCCTATTTAGCCCTCTTCTTCAGTCCTTGAGGGATTCTGGGACTTGTAGTTTGTTTTTAAAAAATTCAGTTCTACTTCTCTAGAACTGCAAAAGGCCATACAAACGCAGGGTTACAGGGAAAATTAAAAAGGGGTTCCTCCCAGTCATCCTGATCTGATTCCCCTCCCAGGTGATTCTGCTGCAGTACACCACCCCCAGGGTCGGATCAGAGAGCGCCTGCCTTCCCCAGGCCACATGAGAAGAGTCCCAGACCAGGTTCCTTGGGGGAATGCCATTGGATTCTCCATACCACTACTAGAGTAAAATATTTATTGAAAAAGAAACCACGCTCCTGTCCTATCCCAGCCAATCAGAGTGGCTGGGGCAGGACAGGAAATCGTGTGGCCGGGACAAGAAGTCAGGCAGCCACTTACAGGAGTGCAGCCTGCTGTGCAAGTGTGCAATGGCTGGCGTAGCGACAACTTTGAAGGTAAGTGAAGGGAGTACAAAGAGGTGGTAGGCAGTGCTCTCTACTCTTATAAACCCTCAACACTGTTGGGGCCCTTTGTTGCCCCAACTTGTTTATGCCCCTTTTTCCCCTTTGCTCCAAGCACCTTTATCCCCTGTTCTTGCCCACTTTATCCTCTGTTCTTGCCTGTTTTGTAGCCCCATGCCCTTTAGCCAATTGTGTTGCCCCCAGTACTGTCTGCCTCTTTTCTAGCCCCATTTCTCACCCCAGCACCTGACATAGGTCCCTCCCCCACAGCCATTTCCTGGGCTCAGCTCGTGTTGGGTACTAAGAGCCAGACCAGACCCCCAGACTCGGTCCTGGCACGGCCTTGACCATTAATTCCCTGCCTGTCCCAGGTCTACTCTTGATCACAACAGGGGGAATTTGTTTCCTTGCTTCCGGAAGCTGCTGGAGTTTGACATATGACCTACTCTGGAGGCATCTGGATCTTGTGGGTGACTCCTTTCAGTCTTCCAGGATTTGTGGAGAATACATCCAGATATCTCCTGATCAATTCTTCCAGTTCTTGATGACCAGTCATGGAGAGACCAACTGGCACCTTTACCCAATGAACCTCGATTGGTAGCGTTACCTTTCAGGTGTTGTTGACCTACAAAAGCAGGAGTTGGGGATTACTATTTTCCTTCCATGCTTTTGGTTTGTTTATGATCTAATTGGGATGGCTTGGGCCAGTCTGCTAGTTGTAGTTTGTAGGTGAGAGGTAATACAACTTCCATGACAACATATGGTCTGTGCCATCTAGCCAACAATTTGTTTTGTGTAGTTGGTCGTAATACCTTCACCTTATCATCCACTTGGAAGGTATGTGTGTTTGTTTATTTGGTATAGCGCTGCCAAACCCAAACGTAGCTGGGCACGAACATTACACGTATACTTATAGCTTAGTTACAAATAAATAGCAAAAACAAGTCAGTAGTACAATTTTGCGGATAGTGGTCACATAAATGCATAGCGATAATGAGACGAGCAACAGGAGGTAACAAGTACTGTGCAGACAAAGTATTCATTGATAAGCAGGTAGTAGAGGTATGGGTGGGAGGAGGCAGGTGGTTAAGGAGTGGTAGTGGAGTCATTGGTCTGGATCCATGTTAGTTTTTCGCCTGAAACTGGAGTAAGGTTGATCAGATCTCAGATCAAGTGGGAGTGTGTTGCAGGTTTGTGCAGCTACGACTGGGAAGCTGGCGCCGCCAGCTGTAGCCCGTTTGAATCTGGGCACTTCGAGAGTGTTAATGTTAGCCGATCTTGTGGGACGGGCAGAGATTCTTCTGGTGATTCTTTCAGTCAGATAGAGTGGAGCTATGTTATTAAGGCATTTGGACATGAGGGAGAGTGTTTTCAGGAGAATCCTGTCGCTAATCTTAAGCCAGCGGACGTCTCTTCTGAAACTGGAAATGTGCATTCTGTTAGGGATATTTAGAGCTGCTCTAAGAGCATTATTTTGGAGCTTTTGTAGTTTGACAGTGATATATTTATTGGAGCCTGCATAGAGGGCATTGCAATAATCCAATTTGGATAATATAAGTGCATTGGCTAGGGTGATGCAGCTTGTTTCGGAGAGAAACGGTATGCATGCTCGGATCAGTTTACAAGTGTAAGCTGTGGAGGATGCTAAGGAGTTAACTTGCTTTTTGAGGGAGAGTGACGCGTCAAGGTAGAAACCTAGTGTTTTGACTACGGGCATCACTTTGATGATATTGTTGTCAATAATGAAGGAAGCATAGTTGGGGTCGAGTTTTTTTGTAGCTGTGTCTGAACCTAGGATCAGGAGCTCCGTTTTGTCGTCATTCAGGCAGAGGCCATGGGAGGCCATCCATGCCTGAATGAGGAGGTATATCTTATTTACCAAGGCCGTGTCTTCAAGGAAGTTGCCCGAGAGGGGAATGAGGATCTGGGTGTCGTCTGCATAGTTAGTGTAGGTGACACCCAGTCTGTCCAACTTGTCTAATAATGGCTTGGTAAAAATGTTATACAGGGAGGGAGACACGCATGATCCTGTGGTACCCCACAGGAAACTTGTATGGGATCAGCAGCAGCAGAAGGGGAGAAGACTCTCATTGTGTCCGGTTGGCTAGGAAGGACTGGATCCAGGTAATGGCATCTCTTGAGAAATGTGCGGCCGAACCAAGCAACCAAGCTTCCTTGTTGTATGGTTTTTCTTGTTAGGTGAGGGCTTCTTTCTTATGGGTTCTCACCATATTCTGCACCTTCTCTGTATGTTCTCGATTATCTTGTATTATTGGAAGGTCACTGGGCACTCTAGGTTAAAGTCTTGCACAATGTTTTAGAAATCTTTGTAGAAAAGAAGAAATCGAAGCAGGGCCACAAGCTGATTATCAGTTGTGGGGACAAGAGGGAGGACGTCTGGAGGACTCTTTAACTGCAACGGGACGGTCGGCGACAGAAAAGGACAAACTTCTATTCAGTGGCACTTTGCGGTTTCAGCTGCTTGCGTCAAAGCAAATGGCAACACTTTGGACTCTTGGCTGTTGAGATGGGCTTTCCTTGCATTCTGTTGAGGTGGCTCAGGCTCGGTCAGTCCTGCTCCCTGGGAGTCCGGAGGATCATCCTGGAGCTCTTGGCCAACTTGAAAGCAACACACACAAGCTGGTGTTGCTCTCCCTGGCTATTCGGTTCCAGCAGCAACTGCAGTGGAATTTCAACCAGTACACAGAGGATGTCCAAGTGCTTTACTTTGTAGTTGATTGGTACCACTTAAAGGGAGAAGTCGTCCTTGCAGGGTTTCTCTAGTCGAGGCGAATTCAGAGCTTCAGCACAGCAGCAGGGCTTCACCGGGCAAACAAGCGGTCCAGCAGTTGCAGCAGGCGTCTCTTCCAAGTTGTTCTACGGATTCCTTTGTCCATTGGTCGACTCTGCGTTCCATGCCAAAAAGCCTCGCCTTTTATGCAGGTTTATCCAATTCATTCCAGCCCAGCTGTCAGTCACCTGCAGGGTGGCTGTCCTTGCCGGACAGCCAGCTGGTAAATCACCTAGGAGTGCATTCCTGTCTCATAGGAGACTAAGCACAGGGAGTTTCGGTCACCTCCCTCGCTTCCTGCCCCCGCCTGACACCCTGCAGCCAGAGACGGGCTTTACTCGTGAATCCCGCCAAAGGCAAAATGAACAAAGGGACCAAACCTGGTTTGGCGTGCAGAGTAAATCTCAAGAAGGACTTTTCCACAAAGAAATGGCGAAAAAAGAAGACCAGGGCCATTTTGACAGAAGTGACACGATTGGGTGCTTTACTTCAGCTGTGAACGCAGCCCGCGGTGAAAGCACACCACGATAGTTAAAAGTAAACCACTGCCACCAGCCATTCATTGAGGAAAGGGTAACATAAAATTGTTACATGAGAAGCTAGACAAAGGGGATACTAAGTAACCCCTCCAGCACCCTATTGTAAGATGTTGTGTGCTGGGTCTAGAAAGTAAAAGTGGAAGTAAAGTCAATTTCACTTCACTGCTCTTGGAAACAGTAGTTTGTCCAAGAGAAGGTATTTAAACCTTGGGGAAAGACTTCCCTGTGCCACTGCACTGAAGGTGCTGTGTGACACAATGTAAAAGATGATGCCTAGGGAGTTTGTCAGATTCCACAACCAAAAGAAACCGTGTTCAAATCACATTAAAAAAAAACATGTGAGATTGGGGAAAAAGGTTCTCACTCTCTCCAGGTTAAAAATGAAAGTCCTCAAAATACAGCAAAGTTGCTGGGGGTCTCTAAGGTAGAGAATAATTAGCAATTTCTGAGTATTCTCCCTAACACTGACTATGTACATTCTGATTTTGAAGAATGGCGCTTCCATGATTGGTAAGGGTTCCAAGGGTTCATGAGGAACATCTTTTGCCAGATTAGAGAACTGGTACAGTATTGCTTGATCTCTGTGTGTACTGTAAGGAAGGCATGGTATCAACAGTAAGACACACAAGTGACCACAGTTCAAGTGTGTTTATGAACTTCAGCAAGGGGATGATAAACGCCTATCTAATCCTAAATCTACAGATGGGAGCATTCTACGTCCATCAATAAGAACGCAGTCCTAGTGGTGTCTTGTCAAAATAAAAGGGTCTAGGCTAAAAAAAAGCCTATTGCCAATCCTTACCTCTAAATACAAATCGTGTTGGGGTAGTGTTTATGAAAAAAAAAAAGTGTTCACAAAAATGATCGGTAAGGATGTTCAGCCAGTTGGCCTCCCTTCCCCACGTTTTCAGCACGGGACAAGGCGGTTCACTCGAGTGTAGCACAATCTCTGGCTTCTTTATCATGAGGATACAGTTCGATCATTAGCATCAGGGCCTTCTGTGCCCAAGTCTCTTTGCTCGTCAGTCTCTTCATGCAGAGGGCCTGATACGACAAAACAAACAATGTTATTTTTCTCTTACAAGTACTCAATTCAGGTGATTCACTATTCAACCCGGATCCCCCTCTGCCGGGCTCAGATCCCTTTAATACAATGATCATCACTTTGGATCCCCCTGTTCTGGGCTCAGATCCTCTTTCAAATGTTCATAGGATATTCTTTCTCAGGAGACTCTTGCTACCCAGTCGCAGAGCCGAAAAGTCACAGCCACCAACAGCCTCAGCTGGCTTAACGGCCGTCCACCACTCCTTCTGCCCAAAATGTCGATATAAAGCCTCCAACAGCCACAGCAGGCTTAAAGTTCTTCGAGCACCCCTCCTCCCCCTCCTCCAGCGACCCACAGCAGGCTCCACATGCCGGGCCCAAGCAGGACCCCCTCAGCCACCCAGATATTCAACCACAGTCTTGACGGCCAGCTACCTTGGGTAGCCTTATGGCACCAGCACCTGTAGCGTGGGACACAACGCCGTATGAGCGCTGCTGCCTCATCTCTGCTGTGTCTTCCTGGGACAGCAAGTGCCGATTTCCTTCAGGGTGATGCGAGCCGGCAGCTCCACTATGCCTCACTGCTCCAGCCCCTACCCACATTTTGTGGCGATTCGACCACGATTGACCCTCAGCCTAAGACTCTCCTCACGGCTCTCCGATACACTGGCACTGCCGTCGGGCCTGCCATAAGGGCTGTGCTGGAATTCAGACAGGTGACGGGCATCTGAGGCCCTGTGTACACAATCGGCATGGGTCCTGAATCTTCAGCGATGCATGCTCCCAAGTATCACGGAAGGCAAGTATTTAGCAGGGTCTCGAGGTTCGGCTCCAACAGTATAGAGGAGCACAGAGAGATGCAGCCATATTGGTAGGCCTCTCTAGCACCCCCCTGCAGCACTTTCTAAGCTGGGCTTACAATATCAATGTTGTTAGTTCTTAAGGGATTGTAGGCATGAGCCTTAAGGACGCCCCAAAACCCCACTTTGTCGTCTTACTCTCACTCTTCAGTGTTCCTTTCTCTGTCTTTTACTGATCTTTTCCTTTGCTCCTGGTACTTTCTTCTCTCAAAGTCCACCCATTCTCTCTTCTCTCTCCTCCTGCGTAGTCCTCTGTCCCTTCGATCTCGATCCTTCCCTTTCAGCCTCCATCCTCCGATGTTACTACACCTTGCATTCTATTGTATCACTCTCCCCATCACTGCTACCTTTGCCTGTCCACCCCACTGCTACTTGTTAGGAAAGATTTCTCTTTAGGCAATTTTCTCTCCATATTGTATGGACCCTCAAACCTTTTTGCTTTTATTTTTGAAACTCTTCTGACTTTTTACAAGTAAGTGAAGCCTTTAGCTTCACTTCCCTGTCCTTTTGGTAATTTTGCAATGGGAAAACGAATTAGTCCTACAGACATTCAGTACTAGGAAACAGTTTGCCTTTTATCCTTTTGTATATTTTCCCTTTTTGGTTACTTTTTAACATTGCACACAGCATTTTACAATGCATTGCAGTGGGGATACTTTTGCACTTGGGATTTTTGGTTACTTTTATATGTGCCTAAAGACAAGCTGATGGCAGCGGACACATTTTTACAATGTTTGCATTATTTTTAGCGTGCACCTTTGCCTTTACTGTGTATGGCTACTAAACGTGGCTAGTGTCCTAAAACGGCCGTGCTACGAAATGTTTCACTTTTTATTGTTGTTTGGCCTTCTACCTGCCTTCTCAGGTCAAGAAATCCCATATACGGTTATGCACTTGCCCTGGAAAACTGTCTGGTTCCGCCCCACATCTGTTGTGCCAGAGAGTCTGGGTGTGTGGCATGAGTGAAACCCACTGTAGTCCCTGATTGGACAAGTGCTGGCTGTTTGAATGGTGCAGATCCTTGCCATTGGTGGGCCTGATCTTGCTTCCAGCCAGAAATTGGGATAAGAAGATGACTCCTGCAGCCATTTCTTCAGATTAGCATTGGAACCATGTATCGTATGTAGAAGGGCAGCCTACTGAAGATCTGTGGACTCCCGAAGAGGCCTGGTATCCCTTCCTCTGTTTGGCCTGGTGAAGCCCTACTGGACTCCCTGATCTGAGAAGACCCTGAGTGGTACTTCAACCCTTGGACTGCTGGGACTAACCATTCTCAACGCATTCTTGGGAATCCTAGTGTCCTGAGCCTTCGAAAGTGTCCCTGGACCACCCAGTGGACTGACCAGCTCTCCAGTGGGCTACCTCAGTGGAATCATCACTATTCTGCATTTGTTGCCGGAACTTCGGTGGTCGCTGGCACAAGTAGCCTTCCTGCCAAGTGTCTGCTTCCCAGCATCAAGGGATCCTGCTCTGGAAGGTCTTCAACCGTGGCTGTAAAGATGCCTGCTGTCGCCCGTGGGCGATAGCCGTTGCTAGAACTCGCCTTCCCTTACCTGGTGAAGTGTTCTGTAGAGGTTTGCATCAGTGCCTTCTGCATTTCTTCTTCGCAAAAAGGGTTGCACTCTGCTCCTGGAACCGACCGGAAGAATCCTTGCACCCGCAGGAATCTTCTACTGGATCCCATGGCGGGAAAACCTACCTCTAGCAAACCCCCCACTCCAGTCGACCTGCCTAGGTCAGTGGGGTAAGTAATTGCAATGCATTCACCTCCCCCTGTAGTTCTTAGAATAAACCTAAGACTAAACTTTGGTTATTTAATTCCATCGCTTTTTGGTCATCGGATTTAAAAGCTTGCATCTAAAAGATAGGAATTATATTTTACATACCCCTAACATGTTGAATGTCACTGGAACTTTTTCACCAATGCAAGAACTCTTCCTCTATCTGTCCCCTCTCCTAAGAAGCAGCTTTGGGACTTTTGGGCACAAGACCCCGTACATCATAGGGATTGGACTTATAAAGTTAGGGTATAATTATTGGACGCTGGTTTCATTCTACTGCATCACTACCTTCTTTTAGTTGTCCTGTTGTCCAAGTTATTGTATGCATTTCTGAAAACCTTAAGGTGACTGTATATATGTTTGATCATTGAGTATCGTATGATATTACTATCTGCTTAATTCATTTTCCTAGTGTATTTCTGGGACTAAAATAGAGTATTTTTGTACTTGCCTGTTTAAATTGAATTATTGTGTGCTTCATTGCGTGGACTCATTGTGGACCCCTGACCCCACTCAATTTCTCCTGAGACTAAGCCTTTACCACCTACCACGCTTACCTTGATTGGGTTTGGCTAACCTCCGAGTTCCCCTGTTCACTATAACTGAGGTGGCCTCATAAAATCTGTACATCAGGCTAGATTGTAGAAATCCATTTTAACAAATCCATTTTAACACTACTCTTCCATCTCTCCCCACTACTGATATTACTATAATCCCTCTCCACACTACTACTACTACTCCATCCCACCTTCTACTCAGTTACCCTCATTTCACTCTCACAATCACTTTCCACTCACTCCTCCACCTTGAACCCACACTTGCAAACACAGTACAACTTGCTCCCACCAGCCAATACTTCCTTTTCTCTAAATCACCTCCACACTCAAGTCTAGTCACCTTTCTCCTGCTGGCCTCTTGGTCTGCCACCTTCTCCTCCTCTGACCTCAGCCGAACAACACAGAATTTCCTATTGCCCCCTTTTTTCCCTGCTTCCTTCTCCCATTGGACGTCTGTCCCTAACCAATCTGGTCCTGTCTCTTTCCACCTCCCTGGGGGCTATTGGGGCCAGGGGGTTTACAACAATTATTGTGTACAAATAGGAGCTGACCCTGGCTCCCTTTATCCGTTTTGGGTCGCCGTACTGCAGCAATGGCTTCCACATTGCATAGTGTCCTAGTTTGTGTTAGGAGGCTGTGTTACGATTAAATCAAAAGTAATTAAGTAATAGTTTTGTGCAAGCCGCTCTGACAAATCTGTGTTAGTATTTGTATTGAGTGCTTTTGCCAAAGTGCTTTACAATCATAACAAAAAATATAATATAAAAACTAAACGGGTAAGTGAAAAGTAAACAGTTACCCACAGGAGAATAACAGGTAATGAGCCTTAAGGTGGGAGCAGAAGATGTGAAGAGCGGGTGAGGCATAAATGTCAGGGGGAAGACATTTCCAAAATGTAGAAGCTAAGGTATTAAACGAACTAAGACACTATGGAAACACAAGGGGGTTTAGGAGAAGAAGGTGGAGATGTAGGGAACAAAGAGAATGTGTTGTATTGTCGGGGTTAGGTCTGCTGCGGATAGTGCAATGCATGTGTTAGTGCTGGGGACCAGTATGCCCCAGCCTTGGTAGCTGGGCTTGCTCTCTGTCCCTTCATTCGCTTGTTCTCTCTCTCCATGCTGGTCCCAGCAAATAGATGACTGGAGGCGTCTAACATGAGGTGCTGGTGGGTTGCTGTCTTGTGGTGGTCTGTCCAGACTTTGGCTGCCTTGTTAATTGATCTATGAGAAAAGAAAGTACGTTGCCGGCATGACTCCCAAGAGGTATCAGGTGGTCTGGGGTAGCACTGCTAAGAAGCATACAGGCACTTGGGGATGGGAAAGGAATTGGTTCCCTTCCAACTGCCATCTTCCCCCTCTAGGGTAGGAATGACCATGGCGTGACTCCTGGTAGGCCTCCCACACCAGGCTGAGAGGGTTCCATATCCCCTCTTGAAAAGGTCAGATTATTGACCATGTCACAGTACCTTCACTTAAGAGCTTTATAATGTTATACATTTGATGCCATTTTATATGCACTACGGGCAAAATGTATGGGAAAAGTAAATCTGCCTGCTACGATGAGGTGGGGACCCCGTTGCTTTTCTCAACTCACCAATCAAGAAAGAATGGATCTTCTGTAAATTGTGAGAAACTGGGTAGTCGAGTAATCCCCTCAAAATTTGTGACTGAACCATTCCCCACAGAAACAGTTGCAAAATGGCGCTCTTGCAGCCACATTGGATGACCTATAAAACAAGATGAAAATGACACTAACTAGCAACATATTATTTTCCCAATCATTTGAGATAATACCAAGATCTGACAAATACAAAATATTCAGAAACTGCCAAATGTTCTAAATCTGGCCTTTAAAATCCTGCCAGACCTGGTGTTTGAGTAACATCGTTTACCTACTCGACGCACGACAAATGAACTTGCCAAATTAACTTGATTACATCATATTTCTTGTATTGAAAAAACTAGGTGACGCATGAAGAAACATTACGAAGCAATGTCAATATGCTTAAACCGCAGTTGGCTATTTTTTTGATGAATCGAGAAGTCCAGACATGAATGATTGTGTAGCATGTCTCCAATTAGCCTGTTATGCATTGTGTGGGAGAGTCTTGGGCTCCACTCTAGAATGAGCAGTATCTGTTGGTAAGGAATTAATTTTTCTCATTTATAGGAGGGTATAAAAGCAGTGTAGCAGATTTTTTGGGGGTGTACTAGAAGATTAACAAATGGTTTTCAGATAAACCAGATCCAGAAATAATTTCTGCTATTTATGTGCCAGTGTTTTGGTGTAAACTCATTGGCCCTCGTTACGAGTTTGCCGGTAAAATCACAAAATTACCGGCATGCCGTAGGCACCGATACCATCATGCACCGAGTGCGGATACAACTGCTGATTCCGAGCATGCAATGGCGTACTAATTGGCATGCCGGTAACAGTAGCACTGGCATACCGGTAATGCTGCCTGAAACCCACTTAATGGCACCATCAATGCCGTTAACAACAACCACGGCACCAACAATCTGTAAACAACGGTACCGTCAATACCGGAACCGGAAGTAACGTCATTGCGTCGGAACGGGAAATTCACCGGTGGCCATCTTGAAAAACACAATCCATTGAAATCCTCCAAACACAGGAGTTGGCCAGTGAAGGAGCATCACGGAACATGTCTGCAGCACATGGAAACATCCGACAGCGCAAACCAAGGTTCAGTGAACCAGAACTAAACATGCTTGCCGACACCCTTGTGGAAAATGGGGATGAAGTCTTAGCAGGGGACCTGCGCAGGCCTGCACAGCTGCTAATGAAAGAAATATGGACTGAAGTGGCCAACAAAGTCTCAGCAGTGTCCACGACACTGAGGACTGTAAGGGACTGTCGGAAACGATGGGATGATATGCGCCTCAGAGTCCGCAACCTATTATCAGCTGAGTGCAGCTCGGCGCAGGCCACTGGAGGCGGACAATGTTCACCACTGAAACTGCACACATGGGAGGAAAAATGTGCCTCCATCATGAACATGGAAAGCATAGAGGGTGTTGGAGATGCAGAGCATGGTGCAACAACCTCTGGAGAAGCAGGTGAGTGACCATGACTAACATCCCATGTACTTCATTTGTCCCCTCATGACCAGTAGTGCTTTGTGCATGACTGTCACCAGACACCTGCCGCCCTGCAAGACATCAACCAGACCCTTCAACAGAAACCAATTCCTACCATGAAGAATGCCAACAAGCACCAAAGGCACACACCACATGTCCCATGCAATGCTGACAGACACACAGTCAGCGGGCGTTAATGCACATCACTGAGTCCTACATGACCCCTGTGCATGGCACAATCAACCCCAGTCCAAGATGCATGCACCATTGCCACCATTCACAAAGGCCCCCCCTTACCCCTGCCCACTGACAACACACCAATGACTCCACCTACACAAGCATATCACTTCCCCCTCACAGGCAGCCCACACACGTCCACAATCCAGGGCAGCATATACATGAGATTCGTCGCAGAAACCAACAGCAACCCAACCGACATGCACATCCCAAACCGTGCACGCACATCAGGATGTACCAACTCGCCTCCCCCACACGCATGTGTGCCACAGGATAGGGGCCCCACCATGAGCATGAAGAGGTACATGACAGCAAATTGTACAAAGTGTCATGGCTGTCAAATGGATGATGACACAACAATAATGGACCCTTGCATTGTCACCCATAGGCACCACATCAGACAGTGAGGGCGAGCTTGCCACTACACCAACCACCACTGCACGTCGCCACACTCAGAAGAAGACACCCAGCATCCAGGAAACTGAATGCATCGACAGCAGACATGGGTCCACGGCCTCCACTTCACATCCCCCAAGCCACCCCTGCACATCTGCCAGCCTCAAGAAGAAGGCAACAACGCCTGCAGGCAGGTGCCAGCAGCAGCAGCACGGCCAAACATCAGTGGCAGACCTGCTATGCCGGCCCAGTACACCATGCATGAGGCAAGCGCCACAAGAAGCTGAAGCAGCATCACCGCAAATGGACATTGCGGATCAGCCACAATCACCATCACTAAGCATGCCTCCCGATCCCCTTTCGCCAATACGTAGCATGCCCGAGCTGGAGGAATCTGGAACACCCACACATACTCCAGTCGTGCGGAGTACAGAGCATGCAACAGCTGCACGCAGCACCTCGGAGGCCACTGCTTCCGCAGATGATGCAAATGACCACCAGGAACCAGACCCTGTGTTCAGCCCACCTGGCCCCGAGAGCCCACCACCCATGCCCCTTGCCGGAATACGCCACATCCGCGACATTGAGGCCCGCCTCACCTGCACCGAGCAGCGCCAGGAGGCAACACATGCCCTACTAAGCCGATACATCACCGTGGCAGAACTAACGAGGCAGACCATGCAGGACAGCACCAAGAACACATCACGGATGCTAGGCCGGGCAACTGAGGCGGTCTATCAACTAGCCAGAAGGGTGCGTGAGGGCAACAAGGTCATGTCCTCCATGGCCGAATCAATAAACCTCCTTGTGACTGCCATCGCAGAAAAAAGGCACATCATCATGCCTCCGGTAGATTCTGGCAGTGCCACACCTAGCCCATCCACACATTGGAGCCCTGTGCGGCGCTCAGTGAGGTTAACACGTCAGATGGGGGCTCATCCACCTGCACAAAAGAGGGGGCGGAAGTAGGCCTTGCTCTACAGTGCAGGGTGGGGGGAATCTGTTGGGGAAGGGATTTTGGGGCATTGTTTGTTTTTGAGTTGGACTTTGGGCTATTGTCTGTGGGGTGGGTGGGTGCAAATGTGTGTCACAGGGAAAGGGTGTGTTTGGGCATTGTTTGAGGACCTTTTGGTGTTGGTAGTTCAACTGATTACGATAGGGCAGATGTGCATATTCAACCTGTCTTATATTGTACATAGTTCACTTTACAATAAAAACTGTTGTCTGGCTATTCTTTTCAGGAGTGTTTAAGTATTCAATGTTACACAGTGCACATCACCCAATGTGATCACATCCATTCCCATGTGTGATGAAATCATCAGAAATAATTTGCAACCAATGCTTGTCGTGTAGCCTGTCTATCATGGCCATGGTGATGGAGAGGGATCCCAGCATCCTCATCGTCGTCATCATCCTGTGGCATCCTGTCCATGTCCATGTCCAGGGGCAGGGGTACATTGCGACAGATGCACATGTTGTGCAACATTGCACAGACCATCACAATACGCCCCGCCCTCTCGGGACCATAGATGAATGCACTCCCAGACCCTCTCAAGCAGCAAAAACGACTCTTCAGTAGTCCAAATGTCTGTTCAATAGTCACGCGAGTCCTTGAATTGGTTCGATTGTACGCCTCTTTGTCGGTTTCGTGAGTGCCTGATTGGGGTCAGCAGCCAGCCCATCAGTGGATACCCAGCATCACCTGCATGTTGGCATGAGAAAGGGTAGCTGTGATGTTTTTCATCTTTTGACCAACATGGTTGTGACTATTGTGTTTTGCCAGGATTCGCAGGGATTCCATTTGTGCAGTGTGCACCCGTACCCTAGGATGGTGCAATGGTGCGATATGTAGACATACCCAACATGGCCAACCCAGTAGGCAGGTTCCCAGCACTGGCAACAACCCCCCGCCCCCGATCAATACCCCACATGGCCCACCCAGCAGGCAGGTTCCCAGCACTGGCAACAACCCCACCCCCAATCATTACCCCACATGGCCCACCCAGTAGGCAGGTACCCAGCACTGGCAACATACCCCCCCCTCGTCAATGCGTGTGGCACTACCGTCAGACTCACCCAACAGCCAGTTATGGGGTCCGGCATGTCGATCCATGTATCAGGGCAGCGTCGAGTTCCACAGGACCATTGCATCATGTCTGGAGCCTGGGTACTTGGCACAGCAGTATTTGGCTGGCATCACACACCATTTGGACGTTTAGCGAATGGTACTGCTTCCTATTGTGGTATACCACCTCAACGGCATGCCGCACCACCAGTTCAACATGTGTGCAGTCTATCACACCAATTACGTTTGGCATGCCTGCTATCGCATGGAATGCGACTTTGGTAACGTTTACCTCTGCTGCAGTTCATGGCATGCTGATGTGGTCACGTACATGTTTGAGGAGTGCCTGAAGTACCTGCATCAGCACACGGGAGAAGCAGGGTTGTGATATCCCGTGCAGTTTGGCCACTGTATGCTGATAGGTGCCTGTCGCCAAAAAGTGGAGCACACACACTACCTTCAGCAGGGGGGGGGGTGGCTGTACGTATGTTGACACTCACAAGGTCGTTGTGTATGAGGTCCACTATTGCCGTGATGCTGTCCCTGTCCAGCCGGTAGAGGGTGTGGATTTGTGCTGGGCTTAGGGTAAATGGGCTCACACGTTGCCGGGGTATTGTTGGGTGCCTGCAGGGCACAATGGCCTGCACATTGGACATGTGCTGTGTCCCTCTCTCTCCATCCTTCTCCTGCGCATTTGTTGCATGGCCTACCTCCTCATAGAGTAGCTGTTCCTGCATGTACTCCTGCTCCAGCAGTGCTAGTGGTAGCATTTTTCCTTTGGGAGAGGTGTGGTGTGTGGGTGGGCTGCCTTTATGCTGTGCCTGGGTTTCAATGGTGTCCACCTGTACTGATTTTGTACTCCTGTGGCAGGTTTCTGCTCACCTGATCCCTGTTAACGCCTGTCCCGCGATGCTGGTATTTAAGGCATCATTAATGGCCTTATTACCGGTATGTTCATGACGGTATTTGCATGTCCGTCCACCTCGGAATGTGCACTGGTCTGCGGCATGCCAATGTCGAGGGCACGGCAGGCGTCTGTCAGGGCTACTACCGGCATCAGGGATGCCGCTCACGAAAGGGCCGGTGCCGGTGACACAGCCCTCAAGGGTTGTAATGATCCGGTCTGGGAAACAATGCCGGTATTCCCGTACTGGCATCAATTTTAGAGCACCGGTAGGCTTGTAATGAGGCCCATTGGGCCCCATTACAAATCTGGCGGTAGCCGTGCCGTTAAAAACGGCACGGCTGCTGCCGAAGTTGCATTTTTTCCGGCACCCGCGAATGGGCAAGAACCGGGTCATGCTGAGCTTGGCAGACCCGGTAATTGCCCATTTGCGGTTGCCGGAATCAAGGGCCTCCCGATCCCCATTCTGTCCCATAGGGCTGAATGGGGATGGGGATGTCTGATGCACCAGCACATTCAGAGCTGTGCTGGTGCATCCGACGTGCTCTGCTCGCTGGTGCCGTTACACCCGCCAGGAAAAACCTGGCGGGTGAGATGGCACCCGCGAGCAGAGATGATAGTATGGCAGTCCGGGAACTACGGTACCGGCATGCTTACCGATACCGTAGTTCCCGTACCGCCATGCTCGTAATGAGGCCCATTGTGTTTTAGTTTCTCTTTTTAACATCAGTCTTCTTTTTTTGTCTAGATGTTATACCAACCCTTCAAAATTCAATATGTGATTCATTTGGAAACTGTGATGTAAACCGTGCATATGAAAGAATCCGACTTGAGAAGTTGCCCTACATTCACAGAGCTGTTAGCATAACCACAGATCCTAATGGATTCAACTTTGCTGTTTTACAATCCGATCCTAAAACAAAGTAAGTGAAATTAGCTTTTTCTGAACATTTTCATGCATGCCTATTGGTGCTTCCTATATTTATTGGCTACTCAGGCAGTAGTGATGAAATTAGAAGGGATTTCAGGTAATTGAATGGCCAGGTTAATTGGCCGCAAATCACTGTCAATTGTAATAACAGTAAATGTCTTACTTTTAACCTGTTGTAGAGGTCATAAAGGCTGACTGCAATGACTGCAAGGGGTTTGTATTCCCTCCTGTTATGCACTTTCCACCCTTGCACGCTAGTGTACTGATTGATAAAGGGGGCGTGCCTGCAAGGGTAAGACTGGCTGATGATACAAGAGACCCTCAACCAGCACCTTCCAGTATATCGAGTGTTGACTATGTGCACATTCTCAGCTATGCACTGGCCACTAGCCCCCTGTTCAGGGTGTACATACGCATTAGGGGGGACCCGTCATTGCAAATACATTTTAAAAATGTTCATCACTGTTGCAGGGATTGAAATGTTAAACAAATAATGCATATACTCCTGCCAGGCATGAGAGGGTCTTGAACTATTTCCAGGGGACTCTGCAGGCCCTGTCTAGAGTGCATGTTTGCCTGTGCCTGGCTGTCAACATTGGAGTCTGAAAACAAATCTGGATCTTGTAATTGGATTTGTAACAGTCGAAACTTGGCACAGGATGTTGGAGGAGGGATTTGAAAAGAAGTTAATATAAAATAAAAATAGCATCTGCATGTTTAAGAATACTTCCGAGGTTCCACGTCCTCTTATAAACCCAGTGCAATCTGTCAAAGTCTTTGATTCTCCAGCATGGGGTCTTGCATGGATTTACTTGCTCATGAATTGTCCCCATCGTCAGGCTGGGAATCCTCAGTAAAAAGAAGCATTTTCGTTTTCAACTGAAAACTGCTAGTCTCCTCTATATCCAATCATTGTTCTTTGGGTCATGCCAATGACACTCCCCAGCCAATGACACTCTTCCCCCTAAACTCCACCTGTGGGGGCCATCTTAAGATTTCTACTGCACATTTCTAGTGTTGGAAGTCCTTGTGCTAAACTCTTTGAGTTTTGTAGATTTTATTGCTGTTTTTTGGATATTTCGTTAGTTTTTTCTTCCATCTCTTCTTTGTCTATGGTCACGGGATGACTGCCGGCAGCGGGGACCTTTTGTCGACAAAGATTGTCTTTTCATCGTTGGATCTTCTCTCTGTGACTTGGACTGGCCCAAGCTTGGGCCAACATCTCACCTCGACCATGTCCGATGTGGCGAACAGAGTCTCATCAGGGCCTGCGAATCCTGTGGCCTAAAGAACATTTTTGTAAAAGGATCGGCACCTCAAGTGCTGTTATTGTCTTCACCCAGATCACAACACAGACAGATGAGAGGTATGCTGCAGCTTCTCGTCAAAGACCAGGAAGGATTTCCACCAAAGGCTAGTGGCTTGGATCGATCAGGAGGAAGGCCTCTGATGCTGCCTCCAGGCGCAGTCTTGCCTCATCCAGGACTGGCAGGGTCCCATGAGCGTGTTTGAGGTCCCCTGAGGATGCTCCTCCTGGGGAGATCCAAAAGAAAGCAAAACACCACGTTCCATCTGCTCCCCAGAAGGTCGCTGCAGCTGCGTGATGAAGTTGGGAAGGGGTTGGTCTTTGTCGCCTGCTCCGTCGACGGTTTGCCTACTGGCTGGTGCGATCCCTCAGTCTGGAAAAAGTCTGTAACCCCTTCTATGCACAAGACTTTGAAGGACAAGTCCTTGATGGACAGACCTGCTGAAGGCCCGTCAGCGGCTCCGCTGTCTTCGGGTCCGTCTACTAAGACCACTACCTCGTCAACGACACTGCGTTGTCTATGATTGCTTCATCAGCAAGCTGTTCATTGACTACCTCATCGATGATCCCATCCACAACATCAGCTCTTCCTTTGTCGACGAAAAGTACAGCAACAACCATTGTTTAAATGTTCACAACGACAACTACTCCACGGGTCGCTTTACCCCTGAGCCCTCCGTCAACAGTACCTACCATGACCTCGTCGGCACCCATTCTACCGATCCTCATCTTTGTCTCATTCCCAAAGGACTCTGTTAGAGTGAGGGAATTGCTGCCACCGCTGGACCTCTTACAGAGATCAACAGGGTGTCTCCTACAGCTCCTGTGGGATTGCCGAGAAAATCTCCTCGTATCTATACCAGTTCTGAGGATGACCTGCCTGAGGATTTATACTCGGAGCATGAAGGACCATAAAGGGGTCAGGGGCCCATGTCCCAGGAGGGGATCTCCAGATCATGAGCCATACCAACAGTTTGCTCCTCTGAGGGGTTGGAGCCCGTTTACACCCACACTGGCACCAAGGAATATGCCACTGGACACCCTGACCACCATGCACACTATGGTGGCAGAAATTCAGCAATGGCTACCTACTTGCCCAGTGCCTGGTCTGGCCCGAATTCCACGCAGTCCATCAGTCAGGAGTCCTCCCAGGCCACCTAGGCGTCGGCCGATCCCACCTCGTTTGGTGCTTACAGCATCTGGATCTAGACTTGGGGCCTTGACCCCAGTGGAAGAGGAACCTGTGCGCACAGACACTGGCACTGATAGAGATACCATGAGTATGAGGATGATGTCCCCGCTGACAAAGAACCTCCAGATGTTGACAAACCTGCCAGAGCTTCACCAGACAAGATTTGCTCTTTCAACGCCATCATCTCAAAGGCGCCAAAACTTGTCTGCCTGGTGCGGGACGAGAAGAAGAAAGGTTTCCTTTTTCAACAAAGTGAGTCTTCAATGAAGACTGTTGTCTGTTCCATTGCTGGATGGTGTTTGGGAGGACGGATTGTCCCTTATGAAAACTCCAAGTACCACACCATCGAAGCAGGACAGGTTGGAGAAGAAGTTCTGGGTCCTGGACTTGGCTTCCAGGTGTCTCAAGTCGCAACCTTCTCCGGACCCGGTGGTGTCTGCCGCCGCCAGGAAACAATCGTCCAACCTCTCATCTTCTTTCATGATGTCTCTGGACCAGGAGGGAAAGAAACTACATCACCTACACTGCAGCCTCTACCATCCATTCTGCAAGCGCCTTTGCCATCCTGTCTTGTTACGACAGGGAGCTTTGGTACAGGCTCGGGCCTATCCTGGATTTCCTTCTGGATGACAAGAAGGACGAAGCCCTGGCCCTATTCCAGGATGGTGAGGTGGCTTCGGATCACACCATACAGTGGCGCTGGGCATGGCAGACTTAGGCTTCTGCCAGAATGGGGAATTGTGTGGCCATTCGACGCCAGGGGTGGCTGAGGGCCACAAACGTATGTACGAGATGCAATCCAGGGTTGTGGGCATGCCTTTCGATGGAGATAACCTGTATGGGAAAGCAGTGATTGAGACTCTTTAGGCTATCAAGACCGACACATAGACAGCTCGCTCTGTGGGGACCCTGCCGCAAAGGAGGTCGTCCTTTCGTTCCCAGAGGGGGAGAATTTCGAGGTCTTCCAAGGGGTACTCCACCCCCTCCCATCAGCCCTCCTGCTCCTCCACCCAGGAAGCCTACAGTGGCCGCTGCCAGGCCTACATCAGTGGAGTCCTTCGTTGTAGTCTGCAGGCCAGGAAGCAGATGCCAAAGCAGGCCTGCACCGACTGTGGATCCGTGCCCCCACTTCCGCACCCCAGTGGGAGGGCTGGATGTTGAACTTTGTGACAAATGGGTGCTGGACGTTCTTCAGCAAGGGCACGCTTTGGAATTTCAAACAGTTGCCCTTGCATGTCTCCTGTCGCGCGTAAAGGACTTCACAAGGCCCAACTGCTACAAGAGGTTCAGGCCATGTTGGGGAAAGAGGCAATAGAGCTAGTCCCTCAGCGCCTACGGGGCTCAGAAGTGTACTCCACATATGATATATTTTATTTATAGCTTGCCCATCCACAAGTGTTTCAAAGTGCAGAGTTACATACTTTCTGGTAATGAAGACGCCAGGAGGGTTGCGACTGATCCTAGATTTGATACCTAAACAAGTACTGGAGTCCTGAAAGTTCAGGATGGTCATGTTGCAGCACATGCTCAACCAGCTGCAGGAGTGGAATTTTCTGGCAGCTCTGGACTTGAAGGACGCATACTCCCACGTCTGATGTTTGCGATGAATGGGGAAGTTCCTGTCCTCCCCTGTCAGATCCTTGCCCAGTCTTGCGCGGAGGCAGCACAAACTCCTGCCTCCCCTTTGGGCTTTCACACCTGAATGAGTGTATACCAAAAGCCATCGCATTCCGCCGGGGAAAGAGGGTTAGGGTCTGGAGGATTGGATAGGTAGGGGAGGTTTAGGACAACCAGTAAGAGGCTTAGGTAGAGGTTATGGATGGGTAAAGAGATTTAGGGTAAACCATGCTCTTCTGCTCCGGTGTCCCCTCCTGGGGTTGGTGATCTCCACCCATTCGTACCACTCACACTCAGAGTTCATCTTGTCTTCCAATTGTGTTGCCTTATCAACAGCTTTTGTAATTCCACCCTGTTTACTACAAACCTAGTAGTATGCACTCTTTGACATTTATCTGGGTAAACATTCCCTTGGAATCCTAGCAAAGTGTTTGTACACATAACGCTTTAGCTTTAGTAACGCATAATTTCAGAGACACATTGCCTTCATAACACAAATACTGTAAGCACCACTTAGCTGTGGTGGGTCAGTTTCCAGCGTAAGAGGCTCCGCTATAAAGTAAGACAGAAAATGGTGAGAATGTGCAGCGGAAGCTGTCTGTACATATCACAGGCGGCGGAGCTGCTTATCACTGTAACTGTTCAAGCAATGCGGTCTCTAGCCACGCTATGACCATATGGGTTCCCCGACACATGCGGCTAATAAAGTTTGCAGCCCTTCTCAAGCGGCTGTTGTTTTTTCCTTGGTTCCCAACAATGCGTGCAATGAGCTTCCCAGTCTAGGAAAGTTACATGCCCCGGTTCATAATGCTGAAGTCATGCTTTCCCCAAGCGCTGTTGATGATGCACGCGTGTCTGGCGTTAAGTAACTAATTTAGCACTGGAGCGTGTAATCAGGGGTACACTTCACTTATCTGAAGTATGGAGTGCGGCCTGCAGCTCGTACAGGCGGGGTGACGGCCCCACATTGAGTAGCCTGCAGGAACTCCTCCGGGACACATCTGTTCAGCTTGAAAGGCTGTAGCGTGAGCGAAAGCTTGTGGGCATGGCGCATGCATGCCCGTGCTCCTGGGTGTGGTTCCGGCTGTGTTGAAAGGATCGTGCTCACGTAGGCCTTTTGGGAACTGCAGTCAAGAAGCATTTCTCTTGCTCCCCGGCTCTTTCCTGCAAAATAAACAAACAAGTGTCCCTTTCTTGTTGAAAGCACTTGCCACAGATCTCCCTTTGCTCATGCTTCCTGCCACATGTTTTATCCTGACAGTTCTCCCCCTCCCACCAGCAGGCCCAGGTTTAGCAGGGTGATTGTGACGAAAGACCCAGAGTCGTCGAGGGGCATTTTTGTGCTGGTTCCGAAGAGTGGTCTTCTGCCCATATCCTACCCAGTCGATAAAGTACCACAGTTTCCCCTTTTGCAATCGTGAATATAGGATAGCCCTGACCTCAAACTCTGGGACCCTGTTTACTAAGAGTGGTGGAGGCTTCTTTTCGCAACTTGAAGTTGGGGCGTGTTTTAATAAGTGTTAAGCGTACTGCCACTGGATTGACCACTGCTTCAACAGGGAAGGGTCTGTCATGGTCATGAACTCAGGGGCACAGGCATGCAGGGGTCGCATGCACAGGAGACCTGGGTGGACACTGTCCTGGTGCCTTTGGCGCAAGGCTCATGAACAAAAGTAAACAAGAACATCCATTTAACACCAAAAAGCTTTTATTATAGACCTAGCACTTCAGATGCATTAACTTTGAACATTCCATCTGTTAAGCAGGATGCATTAACCTTGAACATTCCATCCATTAAGTAGCCCCAAGTGTATTCTTGGGTGTGGCTGCTAATGGATTGCCTTCGCACGTGCTCACTCTCTAGGAGTGGCAGGGTGTGGCTGGAAAACCGGCCCTCATGGGCATGCCCACGATCTCAGCTATATAGGCTGTCCCAATCCTCAAGACAGACACTTTGCATTATTCTGCACTTGCAAGCAGCGTAACGCTCACCGTCGCCTGAGGTCCGACTTACCTTTGAAGATCCTGCTTCCTGCCAGCATACTTACCAACTGGGGGAAACTGTTCTTACCTGTACATCTCTTCGGCAAACCAATTATTTATCTTTACACTTTGCAGAACGCCGAAATCTTCATCTTGGCACCGCAGAACGACATGCTCCGTCGTAGAAGCGCCTGCAAGGAAAAACAGAAGACAAGGTTAGACATCGAAAAAACAGTCGGTTTAAGGTTGTGCTTCGCCATACTTCGCGCTGTTCCTTAAACCATCACTTACCTGCTGTCGAACATTGCGGTAGCATCCATCTTCCATCCGGCCGCGTCTCGAAGCTGCATTGAGGCCGCATTTCCATCTAAGGGAAGAAAACAGAAGAGACATTATTGCGGCCATAAATAGGAGCAACATATAAAGACATTAAACAGAACAAACAGCATCACAAGAGCTGAAGAAAGACTTACCAATCATAAGGAGAAGCATAGTCGCAGCTGGACTGGACTAATCCTTATCAGGGATCAGTGAAGGAACTAGATCCCATTTGACGCGCCCCTGCCAGAAGTAGCAGGACGGAGAGCTTATCTTCCATAATTCACAGGTGAGCTTTATGGGCCGGCGTATGCTCACAGAAACCATACTTTGGGGTGAAGGGTTCGAGAGGTACAAAAATCACAGATTGGCACACTCACACACTGTTCTCTCCACGCAGGAGCAGTATCACCGCTCTCAGTACCACTGCTCTCAGCTTTTCTACCGAGGGAGAGGCCTGAAGGGGGTGATTCAAGTTCAGGGAGGGCTGCGACCGTGCCCCAACGCCTCCACAGAGACCAGGTGAGCGTAACAGGGTCCTCTGAAGTGGGGTTGTAATTTCCGTGGCCCTGACATATGGAGGTTGTATGTTGCTAGCCATACTTATCTCCAACCTTGTATCTGGGACTCGGTCTTCTCTTCTTGTCGGCATATTGTTTGTATTTGCGCTTCGCCTCCTCTAAATTGGTGCGGATGCTTCACCATAACTCCTCAAATTGCTCCTTGCGTGCTAACGCCGCTGTAACCCTGGCTATCTCTGGGTGAGGAACTGGTTGAATATGTGGGTGGTAGCCATACGTACTGAGAAAGGGAGTCCGTTTTGTGGAAGAATGTACTGCGTTATTGTTGGTCAGTTCGGCCAGCCAAATAGTATCTGCCTAAGAGGACTCGTTATCATTTGTCATACAGCGTAGATACTGTTCTAGAATTTGGTTCACTCGTTTGGTTTGCCCATCAGTTTCTGGGTGGTAGCTAGTGGACAATCGCATGTTCATCCCCACTGTTTTACAAAAGGCTTGCCAGAATCGCAATGTGAATTGTGATCCCCTGTCTGACATGTGTTGGGGTATTCCATGGAGCGTACCACATTTTGTAAGAACAAATCCACTAAAGTGTTTGCCGTTGGGGCTCCTTTACAAGGAATAGTGTGCCAGCTTGGTCAAAGAATCGACTACCACTAGAATAGTGGTAAAACCGTGGTGTTCTGGAGGTTCAACTATCCGTCCAACGATATAGTGTGCCAGGGCATGGGTGGTGTAGGCAGTGGTTGCAACTTTCCTGCTGGCTTCTGGTGATCGGATTTCGTAAACAATTTTCACATGTGGATACATATCGTTGAATATCCTGTTTCATGTGGGGCCACCAGAAGGGACAGCTCACTATTTCTTGGGTCTTGGTTACCCCGTGGAGCCCTACAAAGGGTGAGTCGTGGCACCATTTAATGGCTTGTTGTTCAATAGCCTTGGTGGGAAGGAAGAAAGCTGAACCGTAGAAGGGTAATCCATCTTTCATGGTTTGTAGTTTACTCAGGTCGTTCCATTGGGCAAGCTCTTGACCGGTCATGGACTTTCAGATGTTCTCAAACATATCATCCACGACAACGCTGCCGATGATGCGCGTGGGAGTTACTATGGGTTTGGGTTCCTCTAAGTCCATAGGTGATTTTGCTTGGGGTTCTGGATAGCGAGACAAGGTGTCTGCTTTCTTGTTCTCTGCTCCTGGTCGAAAAGTTACTACAAAGTAAAAATCTGCAAAATAAATCGCCCAACGTCGCTGTCTAGGGCTCAGTGCTTTGACTGACTTTAAAAACTGTAAATTCTGGTGGTCAGTTAATATGGTGATCGTGTGTTGGGCTCCCATTAGGTAATGGCGCCATTCTCCAAATGCAGCCTTGATTGCCAATAGTTCTTGGTCTGCTATTAAATAACTTTGCTGAGCAGGTAAGAGTTCGGGAGTAATATGCCACTGGATGCAACTGTCCTGAATCATCCTGTTGCAACAAGATGGCTCCAATGGCATAGCTTGAAGCATGATATGATATATTTTATTTGTATCACGCTCGTACACAAGTGTTTCAGAGCGCAACAAGGCAAGGGAGGGGAACAGGGGAGAACACAACAAAGATATTACTAGGCCCAGTGACATTGAGAACGCGCAAGTGCATGGGAAAGGGGAAAAGTGCAAGGAAGGGGGAGAGTGGAAAGTGCAGAGCAGAGGAGAACAGATAAATAATAATAAATAAAAATAAATAGGGGCAATAAACTGTGGTAGTGCAGCCAGCAAGTGACAAGTGCTGTGTTTACGGCAGCAGTCTGGGTAAGTCTAAGTGTAGAAAAGGAAGAAAATGTCGGATTTGGGGGACTGTATGGGTACAGATATAGTCCACAGTGCAAGGGGTGGCCAGGAAGCACTGCAGGAGGGTGGCAGGGTGAGCAGGTACCTGGGCCCAGGGGACAGAGGGTGGCCAGGTGCACAAGAGAGCAGATCAGCAGGGGAGAGGGGGAGCGAAGGCAGAAGCAAAGAGGAAGGTCTTGAGGTGCTTCCGGAACCGGTCATGGTTCTCCTCAAGTTTTAGAGTGGCTGGGAGGCTATTCCAGGTGGAGGCCCAGCTGAAGACTGAGATCTACCCCCAGCTCGTTTCTTTGAAAAATGACTGACTCTGAGGGAGTTGGAGGTAGAGGAGCGAAGAGCTCGAGAGGGGAGGTATTTGTGGAGGGATAGTTGAAGGTTCTTTGGACCCAGGCCCCAGAAAGCCTTGTGGACAATGCAGAGGGTTTTTGAATTTAATCCTTGTAGCCACTGGGAGCCAATGGAGAGATTTCAGAGCTGGAGAGATACGATCCCAGGGCTTGAGGCCAAGGACAAGTCTCGCAGTCCTGTTCTGGATTAGTTGCAGGGGGCGGAGAGTGGACGCAGGTAGATTTAGAAAAAAGGCTGTTACAATAGTCCAACCTAGAGAGAACGAGAGCCTGGGAGACGGTAAGCTTTTGGGGGAAGGCGAGGAAAGGCAGAGTACCTCTGAGGAGGTACAGTTGGAAGTTTGACTTTTTAGAGACATCAGAGATGTGGGCAGAGAAGGAAAGTGTGGAGTCTAAGATGACCCTGAGGTTCTTAGCCTCTCAGGTGGGGGAGGGGGGTAGGAGGAGGGCCAAGGGAGGCTGGCCGGAGAGTGAGGGGAAAGGACGGTGAAGGTGTGCCGATGAGAAGGATTTCCATCTTGCTGGCATTCAGACAAAGATCATTGGAGGCACACCAATCTTGAATGGCAGTTAGGCAATCAGAGATGAGAGAGGGAGAGGAGGTGGCCGAGGGCAGCCTGAAAATGAGTTGCATCAGCGTAGCACTGGCACTTTGAGCAGAAAATGGCAATGCAGTGGGCAAGAGTTGCCAGGTATTGGTTGAAAAGCCAGGGCGAGAGGTTAGACCCCTGGGGAACACCACAGGTAGAGAGGAAGATAGATTATGGGAAGGATCCAAGCATCAGTCTCCACTACATAGGGTTGTGTAGGTTGTGGATGGAGCAGTACAGGAGCTGTAGTGAAGGCTTTCATTAGAGCTTTGAAACCTGCTTCTGCATCCAATTGGAAAGCCACACCTTTTCTTAACAACCCGGTAATTGGTTGAAGCTTCTTGGCAAAGCCATCTATGAATAGCTGATAAAAATTTGCAAAGCCCACCACAGTCTGCACATCTTTCACCGAGGTGGGTGACGGGCAATCCACAATGGCTTATAACTTTTTTTTTTAATCCATGGTCACACCTTTGGGAGATGGGATGAATCCCAAAAATTCTACAGTCATCTAATGAAACTCAAATTTTTCAAGCTTAGCGTACAGATGGTGTTCCCGTAAATGCTGGAGAACCGCTTGTACGTATTCTCAATGCTCCTCCATATTCTGAGAGTAGATGAGTATATCTTTGATATAGACTACTGCAAAGACGTCCAAATACCCTTGCAGGACTTAATCCAAAAAAATGCTGGAAGGCGGCGGGTGTGTTGCAGAGGCCGAACGGCATGACCTGATATTCGTACAGTCCAAATTTGATCCTGAAGGCGGTCTTCTACTTGTCCCGCACCAGATGGTATGCACCTCGTAAGTAGAGTTTGGTGTAGACTGTCGAATCCTGTACCTGATCTACTAAGACGGGAATCAATGGTAAAGGATAACAGTTCTTAAATGTGATGCGATTAACCGCTCTGTACTCTATACATGTCCTCAGGTTCCCTGTCTTCTTTGGGACGAAGAATTGGGGCGCTGACACCGGTGAGGTAGAATGTCGTATGAACCCATTTGCTAAATTGGTTTCAATGTACTCTTTTAGATGCTCGTTCTCAGCCTCCGTTAAGGCATAGATTCGACTACAGAGTAGGGTAGCTCCAGACTCCGGGTCAATTCTGCATTCAAAGGTCCGATGTGGCGGTAAGGTCTTGGCAGCCGTCTTTCTGAAGACATCCCTGAACTGCTGATATTCCAAGGGCAAGGTGCTATAAATGTTTCCAACTATGTGTACACCCCGCCTTGATTCATCCGATGGGTTTGCAGGGTTGCCTGTCACCTGGTTACAATGTGTTATGCTATGTTTTGACAAACTGTATGGAACCCTGAGTCCAGATCACTGTTTGGTTATGAAGTTCTAGCCATGGCAAACCCAAGATTAACCCAAAATTTTAGCCCCTCCTGTTGCTGCTGGTCGCACTCCAAACGCAGCGTCTCGATTGTCTTCATAATGGGGCCCGACACCAACTGTGAACCATCTGCCGACTTGACCTCCTTCTCCTCTTTATCCACGAGCGGAAGACCCAACTAGAAAGCCATTGTTTCATCATCGAAATTCCCCGTGGCCCATGAGTCAACCATCAGTGATACCAGGACTCGCTTACCCTGCCAGCCTAAATGGCCGTAGATGGTTACATGAGCGACCTGTGTCTGTTGGGTATTTGCTAAGAGTTTCGGGGTGTCTTTAGATTGACTCGCCCAGGCCACCCTTTTTACTGGCGAGTGCTGGTGTTTCCCAACTGCTCCCCTTTGGGTTTCTTGGGGCAGACCTGAACGAAATGGTCTGCTTTCCCACAGTAGAGGCACAACTTATCCCACCGTCTCTTCTCCTTTTCTTCCTTTGGCAACGGCCCTTGCACTGACCCAATTTGCATCGGCTCTTCCTGACTCCTGTTTGTTCCCTTGTAGGGTTTCTATTGATCCAAATGAACCATGGGCTTAGACTCCCACTTCCTCCGATCTTGTTTTCATTAATTTTGTCTTTGGTCTAGGCGCAAGGCCAGGTCTATCATAGAAGAACAACTGTCGAGCTGTGGGTCCACCTGCGTATTAAACTCCTCGTTCAGCACTTGATAAAACAAGGCCATTCTCTTCCCTTGGGGCCAATGTTATTTCCACATCTGCCCAAACTGGCGATGTGCGGCCCAATCCAGCTCCCGTGCCCATACATGTTGACACAACACAAAGGGGCATCCCTCCACCCACGCCCACAATCAATGAACTTTGCAGATTGGCTCCTGAAGTCATAGAGTTTGGCCACTTAAATCTTCCACAGAGGTGCATGGATATCCTTAAAGGCGCGAAAACCCAACACCAGGCATTGCTATTTTAATAAGTGAATGAGATTTGTGCTATGGTGCACATCACAATCACTAAACCCAATAGAATGTTCTCCAGCTAGCATTCTACACCACATACTTTACCTACTAGATTCCGGCCTAGTATTTAATTCCATAAAGGTGCATCTGGCGGCCCTGTCTGCTTGCACCACCTCACAAATGAAAGTGTCCTGATGTAAAGTTCCTGTCGTTAAGGCATTCATGGAAGGGGTAAAAAGGCTATACCCCCCCAATTTCCAACCCTCCTCCGGGTTGGGATCTCAATATTGTGCTCTCCAAGCTCATGGGTCCACCCTTTCAGCCTATGCACAAGGCCAGCCTAAAATGTCTTACTTACAAGACTGCATTCCTAGTAGCTATCGCCTCCATAAAACGAGATAGTGAGCTACAGGCTTTATCCATACACGACCCCTTTTTCATTATACACAAGGACAAGTTTGTCCTCCAAACACATCCTAGATTCTCACCTAAATTCATTTCTAAGTTCCATGTAAACCAAACCATATGACTTCCTACCTTCTTTCAAATCCATCAAACTCGGCAGAAAGAAGCCTCTATACACTTGATGTATGGAGGGCGGTCTTGTACTATGTGAACAAAACGAAACCGCCTAAGGAAAACAGACCAACTCTCTCCATAGCGCCTGGTAGAGAGGACTATTACATATCAAAAAGCCATCTCCAGATGGATACTCCAGTGCATACAGCTCTGCTATTCCGTATCTAAGAAAGTCTTACCTTTCACCCCAAGGGCACACTCTACCTGAGAAAATGAAGATGCGCCAGTCACGAGGAACCAATATATAAACAATATTTTATTCACACTTGAGTGGTGTCTGGTTTTGCAATGCATGTATATAGAAAAAGTGAGTTAAGACATGTGGGAGTGGATGTGTTTTATACACATTTGGAATACCATGATGAATTTGGACTAGCTCATCACGTGACGATGGCTCGTGACCTATAGACCTACAGACTTGGGCATTTTACCATGGCAACATGTGCTAGAGCACTCAACGTCACCTTGCAGACAATTTACTGTCTGGGAAGCGGAAAGGGGTGTAGGAGTATATTGTGTTCCAAACACAAGGTAACATTCCTATCGATACTTTATTTATATTATTGCTAGACTAAAAGGTCAGTCTGTATTTCTACTCAGTAGCTCGATCCTTCAGAACAACATATGCTGTGAATTGTGCTTCACTTTAATTGTCTGGATGCACATTCACAATTAGCTGCAGAAAAGCAGAAAGTATCTAGGAAGGCAGGATGGCACCTAATTTACAGATTAGCTATGTCTGTGCCAGTACTTCAAGGCTCTAAATTAAAAGACAAAGCTTCCAAAGAAGTGATTTTGTGAGTTCTCACCGCGTTCAGAATGAAAACTCAGAAATGAGAGCAAAGCAGCCAATATGGTGTTTTCGGAAACCACAATGTCGTGGTTCAATGTGTACATGCTTAGGCCAACATTATAACACAAAATACATATGCTTTTACAAACCGTCCTTTTGGCTTAAGCCAACAAATAGCTGGAATTATGTGACCATGTATCATTGTCATCATCAGAACAACCAGAGTCATCACTGTCATCTATATTGATAGACATAAACTGTTTGATAGTGGCTTCTTGCGTTATCAAAGCATTAGTTACATTTACAGGAAGATGAGGACCAGGTCTTAGTTTCATTAGGGATCTAAAACAATCACCTAGTGCAGAACCTAGAATGGGCAGACATTGTATGCAGCAGCAGAAACATGATATTACCCCAATGATAACAGCAAGTGCTGAGAAGATTTTCCAACCCCAGATTCTGATCAAATTCCAGGCCCATGTTTCTATGTCCCAATCCCCTTCAGGAACGTGAACTTCAGTACTAAGTATGTGTAATCGTTTAATCGCTTGGAACACCGTGGGGGAGGATTCAGGTACGTACACACAACACGCAGACCTGACCATTTTGCATACACCACCACGTTCAGCAAACATGACATGTAAAACCATTCTATCTGAAGAGCAACTAATCTACTTGCTCTTTGTTCCAATGTCATGTTTATCAATATGTCAGTAGTTTTGTTGATGGTGTTCTCTAACACTCTAGCCAATCTCCTAATATCCTGTGAATTAATGATTAGTCCCCAAAAAGGAACCATGGCTTTTGCTACATCACCCAATACCTGGAGGTGGGTATCATCGTCCATTCCCCTCCTAGGGCGATGTTTCAGTATGTCTGCAGTGGATGTGACATAAACTCCTGGTAGCAATATCCCCAGATAACAAGTCCCCTTCCAATCTTCAGGTAACCATGGATAGGCTTCCTTTCCACAAACAAAGTAAATAGGTCCCCCAATGTAGAAGGGTCTATTTTCGTTCACCAGAAAAGCAGTGTTTACATATTTATCATACGTGCCCATATACCGGCAACCTTCTTTTCTCAAACAAAATGGTACTATATCCAGATCATCATTAATGGTGAAAGATGGAGGAATTGCTTCCCTGTTTCCTACTGATGCCATTCTAAATGAGATCATGGATTGGTAGGGTCTAGCATGTTTATCAGTATTTCTAGTGGAGGCAATATTTGTCGTACTCTTATTCGCAAAGACAGAACATCCTAGTGGTAGCAAAACTAGTCGATCAAATTCATTGATGTTTGTCCCATCGAAGTTACCAGTGGCACTATCGTTCCATTTCCCAAAGAATAGGGCTCTAAAGGATGCATAGCAAGAAGTCGATAGTGGAAGTGGATAGATATACCATCGCAAACCTTTCTCACCATGTTGTGGTAGGTGAGAACATACCCAGCAGTTGCTTTTGTTCAGGATCACATGCGTTGCATTCATTATCTGTATGAGCATATTATTATGATAACCTTCTCAGTGTTTCAGATCAAGTGGAGTGAGAGTGTACATGGAGAGGAGACAAAGTGGTGCTGGCAGTAGGCAGTAGTATACTAAGCGGATGTGAACTCTCCAAGTACCATAATACAGGTATTAATATGATCACAACACAAGCTGTAAATGTAATTATTACAAACTTCTCTCTTGTGGACCACAGCCCTCTAGATTTGGGCTTTCTAGTGGCAATGCTTTCCATGTCTTCGTTTCTACGTGCCCCAAAGATAGGCATAGTTTTCACTGTCCGTTAAGGAGCCTCACTGAAACAGGCTTTCTAAGTTCATCCATAGGTGACACTTGAACATGTGGCCGATCTTGCTTGTAGTCTTCTTATTGCCCTGCCCTCCTCTGGAACTCCTCGAACCGTCTTTAGGGGGATTGGAAGGAAAGCCGTTGGTTTCTTGTGGGTGCTGTATACAAACTACACTTTCCTAATATAGCAAAATGTCATTCCCTAACTATTTCCGTGGTCGAAGGTTGTACCTTGTGACTCCAGGTACAGTGTGGTCGGTGAACAATGGAACAAGGTCTGAAGAAAGTGAAGAATTCTCGAGGAGTTTGGGCCCAAAATTCTGCCCTGAATCAGAATGAGTGGTGCCCTCATTCAAAGGCACATCTTTGCAATCAGGATCATCAACCCCCTCCTTAACCCATTTGTCGCAGGGTAAAAGCAAGGGCACTTGTTTCAAGTGCGCTTCATGAATCCAGTGGCGTTTTCCTTCAACTCGAACAACCGCCTAAGTATCCTGTAGCACCTAAAATGGTTCGTTCCAACGAGCTGCAAGGCAGGACGTCCTCTCGAAGTATTTCACCAAGACGAAGTCCCCAGGTCGAATGCGATGACTAGGTTCTTCGTATTTTTCAGGCAAAACAGCTTGAACTTGTTGGTGAATCAAACACAGGTTTTGAGTCAATTGGTCACAGTAATCAGTTAATAGAGGGTACTCTATCTCACATAATTTCTTGGGTCTGGGTGCATTCCATATATTAGCAGGTCTCCCCATGACGATCTCGTATGGAGAAAGTCCTGTTCTAGACTGAGCCGCTGTCTTCATCGACAGTAAGACTAATGGTAAGACGTCAGGCCATTTCAGTTTTCTATATGTACACACCTTTGCTAGTTTATTCTTAAGGATACCGTTATGACGTTCTACTAAACCGGCACTCTGTGGATGCCTCGCTGAATGAAATCTCTTATCTATTTGTAGCCCCTCGCATACCTGTAGTATGATAGCCGCTATAAAATGTGGTCCATTGTCGGACCAAATTACTCTGGGTAATCCAAATATAGGGAAATACTCTTTTAGCATTACTTTTGCAGTTGACATGGCGGTGTTATCCTTCAGAGGTAAAGCTTCAACCCATTTGCTAAAGGCACATATCACTACTACCACATACTTGTAGTTTTGGCATTGCTCCATCTCGATGAAGTCAGTGTATCACTTCAAATGGCATAGCAGTAGGCCCAAAACTACCTTTGGGTGCTGGTGTACCCTTACCAATGTTATGTTGTAGGCAAATCATACAGTTCTGAACTAATCGTTCTGTAGCTTTGGGAATGTCATTGTTGTACCAAACTGTGTCTAAGTGTTTACAAATGCTTTTTGCACTAATGTGTGCTGGCCCATGTGCCATAGTAACTATCTGTTACATATGCGTTGGGCAGCATCCATCTCTGTTCTTCCCGATCAACGCAACATCCCTCCTTATCCAATACTGCAGGTCTTTAAGCCCAAGATTCAATCTCTTCCTTTGTGGCCTCAGCCTGAATCTCTTTCACACTACTAACACCCTCCTCCATCATCCCTGTTTCAGCAACCCATTTAGCAGAATGTAACACATACATTCGTGAGTGTGGGTCAGTGGCAGTTTGTTTAGCTATTTTGTCTGCAAATGCGTTTCCTTTTCCAATATCGTCAGTCACCCTCTGGTGTGCTGCGCATTTCATTATAGCTAGTTGTTTGGGAAGGGCTAGTGCAGATAACAGTTGCGCTATCAAGGGACCATGCTGGATCTTTGTACCATGAGATGTTAAAAATCCCTGTTCAGCCCACAATCTTCCAAAGTTGTGAGCGACTCCAAAGGCGTACAGACTATCAGTATAAATGTTAACACTAAGCCCTTGGAATATCTCACAAGCTCTAGACAAGGCAACTAGCTCCGCAGCGTGGGTGGAATTGTGTGCAATTCTTTTGCTTTCGATAATGTTGTCTAAAGTGATGATTGCTTAGGCAGCAGTGGAAGTACCATCGGGTAGTTTAAAACAAGAGCCATCACAGAACAGCTCTCCATCTGGCGATGTCAATGGTGTATCGCCTAAATCAATTCTGCCTTTTGTATCCTGCTCAGTAACGTACAGGCAGTCATGGGATGCAATATTAGTTTAATCCTCATTCAAAGGAGGCAATAGTTCAGCCGGATTCAAAGAACAGCATCTCTTAATTTTGATGTGAGGTGGAAATAGAATCAATTCATAACTCGTGAGTCTAGCAGATGTGAGATGCTAAGTCTGCATTCTATTTAACAGAACATCCACTGAGTGAGGTACCATTACAGTTAAGGAGTGACCCAGAACCATACCCTCACTTTGTTTTACTGAGGCAGCAGCAGCAGCTGCCGCCCTGAGACATTTTGGCAGGGCACATGCAACGGGGTCTAACCTGGAGGAAAAATAACCGCACGGTCTGCTTCTTCCCCCATGTTCCTGTGTCAAAACTGCCAAGGGACATCCATCCTGCTCATGCACAAATAAAATGAACTCCTTTCTGTAATCTGGGGTGCCTAGAACCGGCACCGAACATAACACGGTTTTGAACAGATCAAAAGGTTCTTGACAATCCGTATCCCAAGGTAATGGTAAAGCTACATCCTTCCTAGTTAATGCCAACATTGGCTTGATCAAAAGTGAAAAATTCGGAATCCACTGTCTACAACATGAGGCCATGCCGATAAGGGCCCTAACTTCCTTCTGCCGATTTGGAACAGTCATGCCAGAGATGCTTTGTATACGTTCAGGTGCAAGCCGTCTACCCTCCTTTGACAGGAGAAGGCCTAAATAGGTGACCTCATGTTGACAATATTGGAACTTTTTCAGAGATGCTTTATGGCCATGCTCAACTAGATGCTTCAATAATAAAACAGTGCCATTCTTGCAAGCGTTCTCGGAATCTGCAGCTGTAAGTAGGTCATCAATGTACTGTATCAATGTTCAAGTCAAGTGGAAGGCAATTCAAGCCTATCGCATTGTTCTTTAAGTGCTCTGCTGTAAATACTAGGGCTTTCAGTGTACCCTTGCAGTATGCGTGTGAAAGTGAAAGAACATCTTCCCAGAGTAAATGCAAACAAGTATCTACTGTCCGGATGTATAGGTATGCTAAAGAATGTGTTTTTCAAATCGATTACTGAAAAATGTGTAGCCATAGCAGGAATCATATTCAGAATAGTAGTAATGTCGAGGACAATGGGAAACTGTGGTGCAACTACCTTGTTTATTGCGCGGAGATCAATAACAAAACAGAAGGGGAAAGCATTATCACCTTTCTTATAAAATGGCAAAACTGGACTATTGCATTTAGTATCAGAAATCTCTTCAATAACACCTTGATGCATTAAATTAGAAAAAATACTTTTAAGTGCTTGTTCACTTTCAACAGCTACTTTATACTGTGGAATACGTGGCAATTTAATACCAGATTTTAATACTATGCGTACAGGTTCAACATTCAGTATCCCTACATAGTTGTCGTTTACTGGCCATAAATGCGTAGGCACTTGAATTCACTCGTTAAAGGCAAAGTCATAAATTGTGAAGTGCAATTCAGCTGGGGCGAAATGATCAAATACACTCCATCTGGCGAGCAGCAAATCACAATTTAATCCCAGTAGATTCTCACCACAATTCATAGTCAATAAAAATGGAAATGAGTAAGTGAATGATCCCAAAGCTATTGGCACCGGTCGAAAAACCGGACTCACTACTGTAGTACAAGAGAACCCTATGGAAACATTATTTTTCCCGGACATTGGGATATCTGGAACCCGCAGATGGTCAATGGAGCACTTCTGTGTTCCGGTATCATCTAGAAAAACATGCGCTCTATTCCCAACTTTCATTTCTACGTAGGGTCCTTTCTGAATTACGGCAATAGGAATAGGTTCCAGATTCTGCTTCAGGCTGTCCTAACGGAACAAACCATCATTGGATGTGAAATCTTCAGTGAACTAGAAGTGCAAGTTTGTGTCAAAAGTATTAGTATTACCAGCATTCTGTTGCTGACCTCCCTGATTGCCTGCATTATTATCCTGTGGCTGGTTCTGTTGATTCTGGGCAAACTGATTCCTATTTATACCGGACATGCCATTGCATGCTCTCAATATTCTACTGATCGTTCCATTCGTCGCTCTCTGCTGGAGGGTCGAACACTGTGCCCTCCAGTGACCCTCTTGTCTACAATAGGCACATTGATTCATATGAACGGGCCACGTTTGCGGTATGAACTGGCTTTTTGGTTGTGTATTCCTACTGCGTGCTCCTCTGGCGACCTGTTGCAGAAGTACCCTAGTCTTCAAATCTCCTTTCTTCTTCTTCTGTATTTTCTCTTCTCATTATTTACTCTATTTTTGTAATATTGAGCCATATATAAAACTTCTGATTGCGATTTCGCCTGCCATACACTTTCAGAAGCAGTGATCTGCGACTGAATATCTGGCAATAATCCTCGCACAAAATTTGTCAACTAATAATCTCTTCCCAGGCTCCGTACTTACGTCTTGGCCACTAAAATCTGAAAACACTTGTTCAAACCTATTAAAAAATGTGGTTGCTCCCTCTGTCTTTCCTTGCATACATGCAGTTAATTTATCCCAAATAATTCTCTTTTCAGGCACTAAAGTTTTAAATTTAGTTACTATGTGATTCTGTAACATTAATATGCTCAGCTGTGGTTTTTCTCCAGCATTCCTAGATCTTTCAGCCAATTCCAGTGCAACCCAAGTATTGCCCATTGCAGCTTGATAGTCCATGGTCCTAATTTGCTTCCATAAATCTGTGGGCAAAATTACAGGGAATAATAAGTTGATGTCACCTAGAGTGAAAACCGATGAATTCAGAACTGATTCTATTTCTTTGTAGAATCCTGTAGGATTCTTTCTTATATCTGGAATCGATTGCTTAAGGGTGTTAACCGGTCTTGCTTTCTTTTGCAACAATACAGTTTCCAAATGCCCTATTCCCGCTATCTCAAAACCCCCCAATTTCGGCCACTGGAGTTCTGGTTCATATTTGGTTTGACAATGCCAAATACTATTAAATACTATAGCTCCTATACCTTAATTTATGAACATATCATATGCCGGCGACCCTGTGGGTTGTGCCGGTTGACTATGTTCCAAATAATTCAGTTGTCTTCCCTTAAAACAAAATGTTGCCCAACAGGATGACAACTTGCTAAAACCTGGCATGTCTAATTCGAGGGGATTGGGTCCTCCGACATATTCCATATCTATGACGGGAATCACCACAGCTGTGCTGCTTCGGAAAATCTTTCGGTGTCTGCATCAATGACATTGATACGCTGTCCTCGAGGGTCTCCGTCGAGCCGACGTCACCGGATGTTATAAGTAGGATGCACGACGCCCGTAGCCTCAGTTCCGTTTTTTCCGCGAACGTGTTCGCTTCAGAGATCTCAGCGCACCTTGTCAATTCTACTGAATCCTGTTCTTTCGAACCTGTTTCCTTCCTCGATATTGGATGATGTCTTCAGCTTCTTCCACCCCGCGGTCCGAAGAAGTGTCGGGTGTGCGGGTCCAAGATGTCGCTGACTGACACGCACAACGCTTGCCTCTGGTGCCTCAGGGAGGACCACGATACGGATGACTGTGTCGACTGCCAATCGCTCACATCGAAGGTCTTGCCGTAGCGTAAGAAGAAGCTTTCGGTCGGTAAGGTGGCCAAGCCCCGGAAGTCGCGTTCCACTGGTCTTTCGACAGAGGATTCGAGGGGTGACTGCATCGTCGTCGTCGTGAGTCCGGGGGTTCTCGGTCTGGGAGTCGGTCCCACCATTCCTCTGCCTCATCGAGGCACTCCAGGAAGCGCCGTCACAGGTCGCCTTCCCCGTCCTCGTCCGAGGACTCCACCCGTCGGCGGGTTGCTTGTCCCAACAAGCATTCCACTCCTGAGGAATGGGATTCCTTCCGAAAGGAGATGTTGGCGATTTTCCAATTGCAGGGCTCTGGTCCATCTGCACTGTCGAAAGACGCTGGCCGTGACCGTTCTAGAGACGCTGCTCGTACGCCTTCAGGCTCGAGCGGTTGTCGCGACCACCGAGCGCCTTTGAGGTCCTGGTCGGACAAGGATGGTCGCTCTAGACATGCCCGTTCAAGGTCCCGGTCCTCGACGCCCTCAAGACTGCGAGAATCTGTGAAGTCTTCGAAGGTCGTCGACTGACTCTCTCGATGGCTCTGCCTCCGAGGAAGTCGTTGACGCCATTGGTGCCTATGCTGTCGAGAGACACGCTCAAGGCTCCGCCATCGAGGCCTGTGTCGATGCCGTCGATGCTGTCGGCACCGCGCTCGACATCGATGCGGATTCCGTCAACGCCTTTCGAGGCAGCATTGTCGGGGTTACCATGTGGCACGGTGGAACCCCCCAGAAAGGCTCTACCCAAGGCTAAACATGTCTTTGTTCATTTTTTCTGTACCCTCCTTCCAGCCTCTGGATTATATTTCTGAGGTGGATGAGGGGGTCTGAGGAAGGTGAGGGACCTGCAGAGGTTCCTGATGACCTCCTTTCTGATCATAGCCAACTTGAGGACCTGCGTCGTTGCACAACGCCAGTGGTCTAGACACCTCTCCGGAGGTGGAGTTTGGTAGGCCTGAGCCTGGCACGCATGCCGCGTCTTCGTACCGGCGCCTGATGTAGAGAGTCACTGACTACCTGGGGTGGTCTGCCCCCCCAACCCCCCGCGTGGGGATTTTCAGCAGGATGACCTGACGGATATCCTCGACCAAGGTCCACCAACTGACCCGGTGCTGCCATTCCATATGGCCTTGCAGAGAAGGGTGGCTGCAGCTTGGACTTCCCCGGAGAGTCTCCCGGCAGTGAGCAAGTCCTTGCGGAAGAAATATTACCCAGCCAGTGGCGACCCCTGCTACTTGACCACGCACCCCACTCCGGAGAGTTTGGTGGTGCAGATGGCTACGACCCCCGCAAAGCAGGCGTCGTACCCTTCCATCCCTCCCGATAGGGACGACAAACGTTTTGACGGCTGGGCGAAGGTGTTTTCTTCTGCGGGTATGGCACTTCAGGCTGCCAACTGCGTTTGTGCCTTGTCTCGTTTAACTCACACTCTGTGGAACTGTATTTCCTTAGCGGCTGATCATATTCCCGAAGGGGAGGAACAGGATGGTTTTCTTGCTATTGTGCAGGATGGCAAGGATGCCATGTGTGAATCCGTTCAGTCTGGTCTGGACATGGTTGATTGCGTCAGCCGGTCCATGGCGGTGAGCACCGTTATCGTTGATTGCGTGGTTGAGGAAGTCGGGGTTTGGTCCTGATGTGCAAGCCCGGCTCCTCAACATGCCCTTTGATGGTGAACATCTTTTTGGCAGCAAGGCTGACGAGAGCCTCGAGAGGGTGCAGACCTCCAAAGCTGCAGCAAAGTCATTGGGCGCTGCAGTTCGCCAACCTCTGCCTTTTCGTCCTAGGGGACAGCAATGGAGGGGAGGTTCCTTTTCGGTATTACTCATCCTTTTAGTGAATCGAGAGGAGCTGCAAGTCAAAGGGGCCACCGTAGGAGTGCCAGAGGTGGAAAACAAGTTACTCGAGGTGCCAAGGCTGCTCGAGCAGTTGCCTCTTTGCCCTCAGGCACTGCTGCAGCCGCTTCAGCTCAGTCATGAGGCCCATGCTTCACCGGTTGGGGGAAGGTTAGCGCAGCATCTTGTAGAATGGCGTACCATTACTTCAGATGTGTGGGTTCTGGAGATTACAGCCCACGGCTACTGTCTTCCTTTCCGGCAGAGGCCTCACGACAATCCACCAGGGAATCTCTCTTTGAAGAGTCCGGATCCGCTCCTTGCGCAGGAAATTCAATCCCTGCTGGAGAAAGGCGCCATAGAACTGGTGCCTGTGGCGGAGAGGAACAAGGGATGGTATTCCCCTTATTTTTTGATTTCGAAGAAAGAAGAGGGATTGAGACCCATCATGGACTTGCGCGGTTTGAACAAGCTCCTCAGGAAGGACAAGTTCAAGATGGTTATACTCCCTCAAGTCCTCTAGGCCCTTCAACTTCTGGACTGGTTGGTGTCTCTCGACCTCAAGGACTCTTACTTTCATGTGCCGATCCATCCCAAGCACAAGAAGTACCTGAGGTTCGCAGTTGGCGACTCGCAATTTCAGTTTCGGGTCCTGCCGTTCGGATTGACCTCCGCCCCAAGGGTTTTCACCAAGCTCATGGTGGTGGTGGCAGCGTATCTCAGGAAAGGGGGGATTCACGTCTACCCCTACCTGGACGATTGGTTGATCAGGGCGCACTCTCCCGAGCAAGTCCTGGATCATCTGTCCGTCACCTGCCACTCCCTTCACAAGCTGGGCTTCTCCCTCAACTTAAAGAAGTCCCACTTGACGCCAACTCAGCGGCTCCAGTACATCGGAGCAGTGCTCGACACTTCCTTGGGGCAGTGTTTTCCTCCCCAGGTGAGGGCCTTTCACATTCAGCAGATGGTACACAAGTTTCGACATGCCCAGAGTCTCCCGGCGGTGGAGTTCTTGAGGTTGCTCGGCCTCATGGCATCCTGCATTCTTCTGGTGCCAGAGGCTCGACTGCAGATGAGATCTTTGCAGTGGGCTCTCAAGATGCATTGGTCGCAGTCCTCTGGCAGGATGTCGGACCCCGTTCAGGTGCCACTCTTGGTCGCCCAGGACCTTCTATGGTGGGCCGTCGAAGGCAATCTGATGAGGGGGGGCTCCATTTTGGCTACCCTTGCCGGAGGTGACGATCGTGGCGGACCCATCCCTCACGGGATGGGGAGCTCATACCAACAAGTTGACAGTCAGCGGTCGTTGGTCTCCGTCGGAGTCCAGACTCCATATCAATCTGTTGGAGCTGAGGGCAGTCAGGCTTGCCCTGAAGGCTTTTCTACCGACTGCGAGGAAAGAATGTCCTGATTCTGACGGACAACATGGTGGCCATGCACTACCACAACAAAAAGGTGGGGCAGGGTCACTTCCTCTGTGCAGGGAGGCGATGCAGCTCTGGTTCTGGGCCATCCAGCAGGAAATTTCGATCTCAGCTGTTCATCTGGCCGGAGACAAAAATGAGAAGTCGGACGATCTGCGCAGGCAGAGCGCGATCTCTCACGAGTGGGAGTTGGCTCAGGAGATTCTCATGGAGATCTTCGCCCTTTGGGGGACCCCTCAAGTGGATCTCTTCGCCTCCAATGTCAACCGGAAGTGCGACAGGTTCTGCTCGTGGGAATTTCCTCCAAAAGGAGCCTTAGGAGACGTGTTCGTGGTGGAGTGGTCCTTCCCATTGCTGTACGCGTTTCCTCCAGTCCCCGTCATCCCGCAAGTGCTGCAGAGGTTACAGAGGTTCGGTTCCCAGATGAGCCTCATTGCTCGGGCATGGGCCCGGAGGACGTGGTACCCGGACCTTCTCGACTTGTCCATCTGCCCTCCATGTCGTCTTCCCTACCGACACGATCTGCTCTCACGGGAGGGGGGTCAGGTTCTCCATCCAGAGGTCAGATCCCTCAACCTTCAGGCTTGACTTCTGAAAGGTTGAGGTATAAGGATTGGGACCTCCCTGAAGACGTGATGGAGGTGTTGCTTTCGGCCAGACGGCTGGCAAAAAAAGTCCCTGTACCGTTGCCATTGGAGAAAGTTCTGAGACTGGTGCAGGGTTAAGAATGTGGATCCTTTTTCTTGCGACATTACTGTAGTTCTCTTTTTTTGCTTTCTTTGGCCCACAGGGGCCTGCAAGTGGGTACCATTAAAGGTTACCTGGCGGTTGCTATCTATATTTAAGTGCTTGTCTGAGGAGTGTTCTTATTTGAAAATCCCTTTAATTTCTCAGTTTCTGAAAGGGCTCACTAATGTGTTCCCTTGGTTGGGATCTGAACCTTGTTCTCAAGTTTCTAATGGGTGCTCCATTTGAGCCTTTGCATTCTTGTCCTTTGAGACTGTTGACCCTTAAAACTGTATTTTTAGTTGCGGTCACTTCCGCTCGCAGAGTGAGTGAGTTGCATGCACTTTCAGTTAAGCCACCCTTCACTGTCTTTCATAAGGACAGGGTTGTCATTAGAGTTCATCCTTCTTTTCTTCCGAAAGTGCCGTCGGAATTTCATTTAATCCAGAAGGTTATTCTTCTGGCGTTTTATCCTCCTCTGCATCCTGGTAAGGACGAGGAGAGGCTCCATAAGTAGGATCCTAGGAGAGCTTTAAGTTTCTATATTTCACGCATGTCCCGGGTCAGAGTGGACAATCGGCTCTTTATAGGTTACGCTGGAAGGCGTTTGGGACAAGCTGTTACTAAGCAGCCTTTGTCTAGATGGATTATCTTAGCAATTTCTGAATGTTACCACTTGGCAGGTAAGGACCCTCTGGTAGGCTCACGGGCCCATTTTACTAGGGGTATGGCTGCCTCTACTGCCCTGCAGAGGGGTGTTCCTATTCGTAACATCTGTAAAGCAGCCACTTGGGCTCCGGTCCATACTTTTGTACGTCACTACTCCCTAGATTCCATCCATGGGCAGGATCTGGCCTTTGGCAAGGCGGTCCTTTACTCTGCAATTTGATTGGGCATTCTAAATTTCTATATTCTAAATTCTTTTTTCACCTCCTTACGTTGGTCCTGCTTTGGGAGTCTATCATAGATCTGGAATACGTCGGAGGACCCAAAATCCCTCAAAGAACAAGTTACTCTCTTACTTGGTAACGTTCTTTCGATGGGATGGTCCGACGACGTATTCCATATCACTCCCTCCCTGCCTACCCCACTACAGAATTGCTTATGCGATTGCAGCTTACGTTTCCGCAAGGCTTTCTGTGGTCATACTGGCAGAAGATTTGTGCCACACGTTCTGGGAAAAAACTAAAACTGAGGCTACGGGCGTCGTGCGTCCTACTTATAACATCCGGTCACGTCGGCTCGACGGAGGCCCTCGAGGATAACGTATTGACGTCATCGACAAAGGACACAGACGCTGAAAGATTTTCCGAAGCAGCACAGCTTTGGTGATTACTGTCATAGATATGGAATACGTCGTCGGACCATCCCATTGAAAGAATATTACCAGGTAAGAGAATAACTTGTTCACTAGCATTTCTACTAGGCCAATATTTCTATGCGTATAAATATTTTACAATCAAAACATCATCAGGCAGCACTGTCGGTTTGAAACAGAGTCATCAAAGAGGGATCCCCCATCAACGTATCCTAATAGTTGTGGTTGGCCGTTTTACCCAAAAGCCTCTAGTCCGGGTATCTTACCGTCATGACCTCTGGGCAAAGCGTGGCATCCGGAGATCGTAAGCAGCAGTCTGCTGAGGAATTGCGTGCCAAGGTGCAGGGGCCCCCGATACTCCGATCTCAGTCTGTCCACTCCGTCCTCGCAAAGCGATGGGTCCTGATCGGAAGAGCCCCACGTTGAGCGCCATTCTGTTAGTCCAAATATATGAGGCTACTGCAAAGAAATGAAGACACACTAGTCACGAGGAACCAATATATAAACAAGTTTATTCACACACTCGGGTATTGCAATGCATGTATACAGCCATAGAAAAAGTGAGCTAAAACATGGGGGAGTGGATGTATTTTATACACATTTGGAATAACATGATGAATTTGGGCTAGCTCATCACGTGACAATGGCTCGTGACCTATAGACCTACATATGTGGGCATTTTACCATGACAACATGTGCTAGAGCACTCAGCGTCACCTTGCAGACAATTTACTGTCTGGGAAGCGGAGAGGGGTATAGGAGTATATTGTGTTCTCCAGCATGGGGTCTGGCATGGATTCACATGCTCAAGAATATTCCCCGTCGTCAGGCTGGGAATCCTCGGTAAAGAAAATAATCAGTTTCGTTTCTGGTCTGTCTTTCTTAGTAGTAACCAATCACTGATCTCTGGGTCATACTGCCCCCAGCCAATGACTGCCCTCTCCCTAAGCCCCGCCTCTGGCAGCCATCCTCAGATTTTTACCGCACGCTCAAGTGTTGGGAGTCCTCGTGTTTAGCTCTCGAGTTTTTTATTTTTTATTTTTTTTTATTTTTTTACTGCTTTTTCGCGTTTTTCAGGAGATTTTCTCATTTTTTCGGTTTAATCGAGCCTCAAGCTCCACCGTTACTACTTCCAATAACGAGGACCCGTTTCGGAATTCTTCTACGCCCCTCAAGGGTGAAGTTTTCATCGAGTTTATACTTCTTGGAGGATTCCGGAAGATCTGGGGCCTACCTCAACGGACATGGCCCAGGACAAGGGAAGCTCGACGCCCGGATCCAAGCTGTTCAGGTGCTGCCCTGGATGCGGATTACAGAACGTTTTTAAGGAGGACGAGCATTCTCAATGTCTCTACTGCCTTCATGAGGACAAGACGCGCGTGGAGAAAGACTGTGCGTTCTGCAAGAACCTTTCGGAACGGACCAAACAGGATCATCGTTCCCGCCTCGCCGCCTGGCTGGAGAAGGGCACAGTAGGTGAGAAGGAGAAGAAAAAGTCTGAGCGGGCTTCTAAGTCCTGTGAGGGCGCCCCGGCGATGGGGGCCCAACAGAAGGCCAAGCACCGCAAGTCCGCGGGCACCTTGAGCTCCAAAAGGTCAGGCTCTTCGGTTGCCAAGCAGGGCGCTACTTCCCCGGCACGTTCGACCATGAGCCAGCGCTCTGGTCCGGGGAAGAGGAAGTTCGAAAACCCAGGTAGGCTGCTGGAGCGGACCCGGTCGATCTCGAAGGGGGAGCGAGGCGGTGACCCTCCCCCCAAGACGAAGGCCCAGGACGCACCTAAGGTGGTGAGGGCTTTGATCCACCCGGCAAAGGCCTCTACCGAAGGGGTCGCTGCGACCCTGGCGAAGCCGGCCGAGACTACGCCTGTGGAAATGCCCTCCGGGCCCAGAGTATCCCTGCCACCGCGTAGGGATTCCTCTTTCCAGCCCATCGCTAAGACCCCCGTGAAACCCCCGGCTGAAAAAGAGGGGCGGGGCGGTGGCCATTACAGACTCGGAATCAGCCTCTGAGCAGGGACTGGTGGAAACCGAGAAGGGCCTCAACGAGAGGTCCATAGGCCTCAACGAGAGGTCCTTAGGCCTCATCGAGAGGTTTATAGGCCTCAATGAGAGGTTCAAAAAGGTTCAATCCCAGGGGGTGGTCCCTGCTGACGTGATCGAAGTTAGCAACGACGACGACAAACAGGGCCCAGTGGAGTGGCCATCCCGTTCGTCGCAGCCATTGCCCGAGCCCCAGGATAGCTCGGCGGCCATTTTGTTGGCAATCCAATCCTTATGCACCGAGATAAGGACGAGATTACCACGCACCCCGATGGAGGATCCAGAACCAGGCCCGTCGGGAAGCCCTCCGAACAAGCAGAGGAGGGTCCACCCCATTCCGGCCTTCGTGCCTGCGAGACCGTTGGACCCCTCGTCCCCCTCGCCGGACCCTAGAGAGGATACGGCGACGGATACAGCGACAGGGATGGACGATGACGGCAGCGATGACACAGCGGACATCCCGTCGTCACCCTCGCCCCCCAGGGGAGTCTCCAGCCGACAAAATTGGCTCTTTCCACGCCATGATAACCAGGGCATCAGAGCTCTTACAGCTCTGCCCTGAAGAACAGAAAAAGGAGGGGTTTCTGTACCAACGACGAGAGGCCAAGAGGAAGGCAGTCCTCGCGGTGCCTTTACTCGACGACATCTGGGACGAGGGGCTTGCTGTCCTCAAGAACCCTTCCACAACACCAGCCAGGAGGGACAGGTACGAGAAGTACCGAGTTCCCGATGCCGCCCCCTTGTGCCTCAGGGCCCAGCCCACGCCGGACTCTGTCGTCTCGGCAGCAGCTAAGAAGAAGGCAGCGGGTGCGGCGGCTTCAACTTCCACTTCCCCACCGGACAGCGAGGGCAAGAAGTTGGACTCTATGGGACGACGAGTCATCTCTTCGGCGGCGACGACGATTAAGGCGGCCAATGCCTTAGCGATCGTGGCCCGCCACAACAGGGAGCTCTGGTTAAAGATAGCTCCCCTGCTAGACTTCCTGCCTGATAACAAAAGGGCGGGGGCCCTAGAAATTCTGCAGGAAGGTGGGGCGGCGTCGGATCACGCCATAACGGTGGCAACGGACATTGCCGATACCGGATTTCGCCAACTGGGCAACAGAGTTTGCCTCCGACGACGAGGATGGCTCAAGGCGACAGACTTTCGCCAGGACATCCAGACCAGGGTGTTGGACATGCCGTTCGACGGCAACAACCTTTTTGGTAAGGCGGTGGATGAGTCCCTACAGGCCATAAAAGCTGACTCTTTGAGACGGCCCGGGCCCTGGGGGTGCTTCAACAGCGACGGCCCTTTCGGAGTTCCGGAGGCAGACAGGGTGCCTCCAAAGGATCCAGCAGTGGCTCCTCCACTTACCGCCAGGCGGCCTGCTCCTCTTCCCAGGAGGCCTACAGAGGTCGCGGCAAGCAAGGGGGTTGCCGTCGCCAAGGCGGCAAGGCCGCCTCCAAGCAAGACTGACCCGGTCGGGTTGTCGGGCCCCCACCGAAGCACCCCGGTGGGAGGCCGGCTGACGAAGTTAGTCAGCGTGTGGGAGTCCATCTCCACCGACCGTTGGGTGTTGGACACCCTGGCCAATGGGCACTCGCTGGAATTCCAAAAGAAGTGCCCTCGCATTCCTCCCGTGGCCAGGAAGGAGAATCACGTCCCTCAACTACTGTTGGAGGTAAAGGCGATGCTCAAGAAAGGTGCCATCGAGCTCGTCCCCAGAGGGCTCCGGGGCTCCGGTGTGTACTCAAGGTACTTCCTCGTCAAGAAGAAGACAGGCGGTTGGCGCCCCAACCTGGACCTGCGTCGCTTAAACAAGTACATCAAGGCGCAGAAATTCAGGATGGTCACCCTCCAGCACGTGCTGCAACAGCTAGAGGAAGGCGACTTCCTATTGTCTTTGGACCTGGAGGATGCTTACTTCCACATCCCTATTCTAAAAAGGCACAGGAAGTTCCTCAGGTTCGTGGTTCAGGGACGCCACTACCAATTCAGGGCCCTACTGTTCGGATTAAAGTCGGCACCCAGGGTTTTCACCAAGTGCCTGGCACCAGTGGCGGCGCGGCTGCGTCTGCAGGGGATCCACATTTACCCCTACTTGGACGACTGGCTAATAATGGCAAGGACAAGGGAACTCGCCGTCGAACACACGGCGAGGACCACCCGTTTGCTCACGGAGCTGGGGTTCGCCATCAACTACCCCAAATCCCACCTGGTTCCATCGCAGATAGCACTGTTTCTGGGAGCGAAGCTCGATACAGTGGGGCAATTGGCCTCCCCTTCAGAGGAGAGGACCAAGACCATCCTGGGCAAGGTGCGGCGCCTGCTAGCCACGGACGTGGCCAGGGTGAGGTCCATCAAGGCCCTCCTCGGGATGATGTCCTCATGCATCTATCTTCTACCCCTTTGCAGACTTCGGATGCGTCCGCTACAGGAGTCCTCGACGCCCGCTGGCTTCAGGCGAGGGGCTGTTTCGAGGACAGGATCCCTCTCGACGAGGAGTTCCGTCGGGCGATCTTATGGTGGGGCATCTGTGCTCACCTCACGACAGGCATGGAATTTCAAGTCCCGGCGTTTCAGGAGACGGTGACGACAGATGCCTCTCTGGAGGGCTGGGGGGCCCACACCAGAGACCTCCACGCAAGAGGCCTTTGGCTCCCAGAGGAGAGGTCTCTCCACATAAACAATCTGGAGCTCCGAGCAGTGTCTCTCAAGTCGTTCCTTCCGTCCCTCAAGGGCAAAGTGGTGAGGATCTTCACCGACACCACCACCACGATGTTCTATATACGGAAGCAAGGAGGCACCAGATCGCCAGCCCTATCCAAGGAGGCCCAGGATCTGTGGCACTGGGCCGTCACCCAGGGGATGTTTCTGGTTCCCTTCCACCTGGCAGGAATAAAAAACAGCATCGCGGACTCAGTCAGCAGGGAGCTGTGCTCGTGCCCCGAGTGGGAACTGCGCCAGGACCAAGTGGATCGACTCTTCCAACGATGGGGCAAACCCTAGATCGACCTGTTCGCGACGGCGACAAACTCCAAGTGCCAGAGGTTCTCCAGCAGGTTCCCACAGCCGAGGAGCATGGGCGATGCTTTCTCGTTCCCTTGGGACGGCCGGTTTCTATATGCGTTCCCTCCGTTGCCATTGCTGCTCTGCCTCATCAACCAGCTCAAGAAGTCCAGGTGCAGGATGATCCTCGTCGCACCGGCGTGGTCGAGGCAGATCTGGTTCCCGGACCTTCTGGACTTGTCAATGTCCCCACCAGTCAAGCTGCCGGCGGATGCGGATCTTCTCTCCAGAGAAGGAGGCGCCATTCTCCATCACGACCCACAGTCGCTGAACTTGCAGGCCTGGCTCCTGCAGCACTAGAGTTTGGAGGGTACGATATCTTGGCTGATTGCAGAGAGGTTCTTGCAAAGGCCAGGGCGTCGTCGACTCTCAAGTGTTACGGTCATAAGTGGAAGAGGTTCTCTGTCTGGTGCCGTGCACAGAAGATTAACCCTCTGCGGATTACGGCCCCTCAAGTGCTGCTGTACCTACTGTCGCTGGCCAAAGCTGGACTGGCTCACGCCTCCATAAAAATACATCTGGCTGCCATCTCCAGATATACCAGGACTATAGGACGGGCGTCCTTGTGGTCTCATCGCCTGGTGAAGGAATTTATGAAGGGACTATTCCGATCATTCCCGCCGGTGAAGGCCCCCGCCCCGGCGTGGGAGCTTAATGTGGTGCTGACCAGGCTCATGGGAGCCCCATTCGAGCCTATGCATTTGGCGCCATTGAAGTTCCTGTCATGGAAGACGGCGTTCCTCGTGGCCATCACCTCTGCACGACGAGTGGGAGAGATTCAGGCCCTATCTTGCAAGCCTCCATACTTGACTTTTCATGACACGAGGGTAGTGCTGGGGACGCACCCCTCCTTCATGCCCAAGGTGCCGTCGGACTTCCACCTCAACGAGCCCTTGGTGTTACCAGTTTTCTTTCCGTCGCCTTCGACGCTGGCCGAGAGGACTTTGCACTTGCTGGATGTAGCTAGAGCGCTGAAGTTCTACGTGGACCGCACAAAGAGTTTTCGGAACACGTCACAACTGTTTGTGAACTTTGGTTCTGTGAATCAAGGGAAGGCTCTCTCGAAGACTTCCATTTCCAGATGGCTCTCCGGCTGCATCATGCATTGTCACCGGTTGGCAAACCGACCGCTGCCCGGCTGTCCGAGAGCCCATTCAACCAGAGCGATCGCTGCTAGCACGGCGTTCCTGTCTGGTATGCCCCTGCTGGACATCTGCAGGGCTGCTACGTGGAGGTGGACACACACCTTCACAAGGTTCTACTGCGTCGATCGGGACTCCAGGGAGGAGTCCAGGGTCGGCCAAGCAGTGCTGTGCAACCCCTTCGCTTAAGGTGAGCCTGGTGAGGAGGTAAGAGATGCTTAATGTTGAGCCTGTTGCCACCTCCCATGGTTGTGCATGTGTATACTGCTATGTATTCTTTTATTCATGAGCATGTGAATCCATGCCAGACCCCATGCTGGAGAAGAAACAAGTTACTTAACTGTAACTGTTGTTCTCCAGCATGGGTCTGGCATGGATTCACATGCGAACCCTCCCACCTACCCCTCTGCGGCTCTTCACTTGGTCATACTGCCACTTGGCGTGCTACCAAATCTGAGGATGGCTGCCAGAGGCGGGGCTTAGGGAGAGGGCAGTCATTGGCTGGGGGCAGTATGACCCAGAGATCAGTGATTTTTTTTTACTACTAAGAAAGACAGATCAGAAACAAAACTGATACTGATTTTTTCTTTACCGAGGATTCCCAGCCTGACGACGGGGAATATTCATGAGCATGTGAATCCATGCTAGGCCCATGCTGGAGAACAACAGTTACAGGTAAGTAACTTGTTCCTTCCGAACACAAGGTAACATTCCTTGCGCTACTTTATCTATATTATTGCTAGACTAAAAGGTCAGTCTGTATTTCTACTCAGTAACTCGATCCTTCAGAACAACATATGCTGTGAATTGTGCTTCACTTTAATTGTCTGGATGCATATTCACAATTAACAGCGGAAAGGCCGAAAGTATCGATGAAGACAGGATGGCACCTAATTTACAGATTAGCTAGGTCTGTGCCAGTACTTCAAGGCACGAAGTTAAAAGACAAACAAACAATATGCTCAGCAGTTTTAACATTCCTGTGCAGAGGCATGTTTTAGCGAAGCATCCGAAGCAGTGATTTTGCGAGTTCTCACCGCATTCAGAATGAAAACTCTGAAATGAGAGCAAAGCAGCCAAGATGGGGTTTTCGGAAACCACAATGTCGTGGTTCAATATGTATGTGCTTAGGCCAACATTATAACGCAAAATACATACGCTTTTACACATGGAGTTCCATCCATACGTTCAAACAATATTATTGCATGGACACACACACACACAATAAAGCAGATTCACAGGTGGGACAATCTGTCCTAAAACGTCTTTGCCTCTGCACCTTCTAACGTCCCACCTCCTTCTCCGGATACTGCTTTCTAATCTATGCAGAGGATGTGATGTGATGTGATCTAAGCAGATGCACTTGCTCCAGAAGTGATACATTACTCACCGTAATCATTTTTCTGCTGCTTGTATTTGCTTAGACTGCTGTCCAGTCACTTGGTCGACAGACAAATGGTCGAATTTTTTTATTTTATATATATATATATATTTTTCAGGTTTTCGTTTAGGAAAAAAAGGGTTTTTTAGCAAAAAAAGGGGCTTGGGGGGGACCCCCCCAAAAAAAAAATATGAAAATACAAAAAAAAAATCTACCATTTGTCTTTCGACCAAATTGCGTCGACCATTTGTCCTGTCGACCATTTATTTTCGACCAAATGACCTGTAACCGCTTAGACTCGCATACACCCACCCTTTCTCCCCTACTGAAATAGAAGGCGCATAGATGTTTTTCTGGTTTATCGCTGTTTCTGCTTTATCACATCTGTACTAACGCTACACTTAATGCAACCTCATGTCAGAAATAATCTGAGGGACCTCGACGTGTGAAGGACCATGGCTACAGTACATGTCACATTATGGATAGTATTACTAAGCACGCCCTGTCGACGTCCAATTTCAAGTTTCGAAAACTTGTAATACTCTGCGACTCCCACTAGATGTCGGACTATGCAGAGCATGTAAATCTATATATAATATGTAAAGATATTTTCTGGCTTGGGGGTGACGCGCTCAGCTAAAGGTACATTATAGGCATGGATTAGTCTGACACAGGTGCCTGCCTTGCTTCGCGGCTGGCCCGCATTTGAATATGAAAACAAAAAAATCAGGCAGGAGAGAGCCTCTTCTGCCTGCAAGCGGCGGCACTCACTCCAATGAATTCAATAATGTACTGCAACTTCCACAGGCTTTAGTTTATTCCTTTTTAAAAATGTTTTATTTGTACCTGTGGTTCTACAACCTTTTATTAAGTAGGTGTGGACATCACAGACTGCAAACAACGCCTTTCACCCTTGCGGGCTTCGTCAGATTGTACAAACAAGTTTTGCAAAGACCTGTTTCCATCTATTGCAGTGTCCCTCTTTAGTGTTAATGACCTCGTTCAGCCCCATAGATGTTTGACATGGGAGCTCAAATCGACAACGCTACAACCGCCTTGACGATCAAGGACTATGGCCTACACAGGCCTCACCGGGCCTCGGCCATTACAGTAGGGAGAGTGGGGGGAGGTTCTTGCACATCTTGGCTGTTAGAGAATGCCTCTTCTGACCCCTTATCTTCCCGATGCACTGCCTTTTTTCCCGATGCACTGCCTGTTTTCTATTGCTAACGAACACACCATTTAAGTTCTGCCCTTCCTGCAACTGGAAATACCCCTGGAAAGACACGCACAAAGTGTGCAATCACTGTCTGCCAAGGGATCACCTTGAAAAGACTTGCAAGTCCTGCAAACTTTTCCACCCGAAAACCTTGAAGGACCATCGGACCAAAAGCTGGGCCACGCACGCCATGCAGACCGAGGTCTCCATACACGTGGCGGGGGAATCCAGTGAAGGCAGCATCGACGTCCTAAGTGACACCGAGGGCGATCTGGTTCAGAAGGAATCCTATGTCTGAACCCCCTACTCCAGCAAGCATGCCAGAGGTCCTGATGCAGAGAAATCACCCGGCGGCAAAGGCACTCACCCCTCGGGCCACACTAAACACACAACCCAAGGCCAAACAACAACGTTGTTGACAGCTCTTAACCACGCAGTGACTAAGGAGAGGTCCTCCAAGTCACCCCTGTCCTCTGGGCCATCGTGTTCGCCGCACGACAGATCTCTGAAACAGACACTGACTAGGCCCGTTTCAGACATTGTGCCTAAATAGGCGGTCATTTCTCATGCCGAAGGGCATGTGTCGAAAGGAGTTTCAATGCCCCCTTCTAACATGTCCAAAATGTGGGAACTCATTAAAAAGCATGTCCCAGTCACACTTCTACTGGCCAAGGTGTCAAACGCCCAAACCTTCTCAGCCGTCTACCTCCCAAGATAAGCGGCTAGTTTCCATCCAAAAATATCCTTTCAGGGTCCCTACGTCACAAGGAACCTACACACTTTCAGGACACTCCTACCCACCTCAGTCTTTCCCAAGTCAACTGAGTGGACCCTTGAAAGCCTTGATGGGGTCATAAGGAGGATTTCCTGATTGGTGCACTTCATGGACCGCCACCCTGAAGAATTTAGAAACCCTCTGGCCTTGTTACAGAAAGGGGGGCAGCTAGGGATGAACCACCTGCTAAGGTGCCTCATTTAGACACCTCTCAGCCCAACACCTCCAGCCAAACCTGTGCCACTCCACAACCCCATGCGCCCTCTCAGGATATCTACATTGTAGACGCCTCAGGTTCTCAAGATCCTAGTTCCCAGGGAGACCACTATGGTCAGGACCAATTTTACAATGATGATGAAGACCTCTACGTCATTCAGTCCTCAAATAATCAAAATCAGCTTGTGGCTGACTCACCAATTAATTGACAATCAGCTACAGTATAATGAGCTGCTCCTTGGGGCCACCCAGCATTTTAAAATTGACACCCAGAAGCACAACTCGACAAGGATTTTGTAGAGGATATTCAGAGAGGCAAGAAATCCACCACACAGTTTATCCCCCTCCTGCAATCAGCCCAAAGGCGCTTCCAGCCTTCCCTCCTTACACCAAATCTTAACAGAACGGTCAACCCCCACATCGAGAAGGAGTTCAGGCCGGCCCCTACCGGCCCGCTGTACATCAGGGGTCAACGCAAGCCTGATCCCTTGGTGGTCACCACAACAAGGAAAAGAGCAGGCACGCCTCTGGCCTCCGCTAAGGCCCTGCCAGATAAAGGAAGCAGGAAAATCTAAACCTTTGGCAGAGAGGTGGCATCCTCAGCTGCCTACCAGACTAGAATACCCAACGATACCACCCTTCTGGCTAGCTATGGTTGCCACAAGTGGGTCGAGCTGGAACAACAACTTGAAGCTATTCCAGAGCCTGTAAAGTCACAACTCCTAAAGACGGTATCAGAGGGCAAGCAAGTGGCCAACTGCATCCTAAAAAACTACTTGGATGCAGCCAACAATGAAGGCTGCATCATAGCTGAAGGAAAGTTAGTTAAATGCCATGCCTGGCTAAGGCAGTCTGATTTTAAGTTGGAAATGCGGGCCACGCTAGTGAACATGCCCATCGAGCCAAATGTCCCCTTCGGTAAAGCAGTTGAGGGTACTCTTAAGAGTGCCAAAGAAGAATATGACACCCTCAAATCTCTGACATCTTTCCAACAAACCTTTTGTCCATGGGGGTGCCTTTAATACAAGGAAATTCTTCAGTGGGCAAGGCCCACAGCGTACCTCCAATTACGGTCTGGGTAGCCAGTCACCATCATGGGGCACCTCTCGGGGACAGTCCTCCTTCAATTTTCAAAGAGACTACAAAAGGTCCAGAAGCAGAGGTAGAGCTGCCCCCTCAGCCCCACCCGAGCAATGACTCCCCACTGCAGGTCCCCTCCCATGCTACTCTCCAGTAGAAGGTTGCATCTCACAATTCACCCACACATGGCAGGGGATCACTTCGCACAAGTGGGTGTTATCCAACGCGGTGGGCAGATATTGTATAGAGCTTCTTCAGAAACCATCCAACCACCCGCCAAGACACAGAGAAATTACACCAGAGAAGAGGTGCATATTACTGGAAGAGGTCAAAACCCTGCTGGAAAAGGATGCCATAGAGCTTGTCTCGGCAAACCAGGTAACCCAGGGTATTTATTAAATGTACTTCCTTGTTCCAAAGAAAGACAAACAATGCGCCCCCGAACTAGATCTGCACCCAGCGAAAACATGTCAAGCCACAGAAATTCAGCATGACAACGCTACAGGAGGTAATTCCTCTCTTAAAACAGGGATTACATGGCAACATTGGATATGAAAGATACATACTTTCATATTTCAACGTTGCCAGCACACAGAAAATATCTGCACTTCCAAATAGTGCGAGAGCACTACCAGTTGAAAGTGCTCCCCTTGAGCATAGCCTCAACTCCAAGGGTATTCACCAAGGTACTAGTGGTGGTAGCGGCGCACCTACGCAGAGAATCCATCCTAGTGTACCCTTGCATGGACGACTGGCTAATAGCAGGGGAGTTTCCTCAAATTTCCAAATACAACACCGAAAGAACAATCAACCTTCTGTATCAATTGGGATTCTCTAGCAACAAGATCAAATCGAGCATCATACCCAGTCAAATAAAAAAGTTCCTGGGAGAAATCATAAAAACAAAAAAGGAGCTAGTTTTTCCTTCAGAGTAGAGCATACAAAACATGCTGTTACATGTACCTCACTATCTAGTCGGTTGCCAGATAACCGTACGCAAGGCAATGTGCCTGCTTGGGATGATGGCCTCATGAATTTACCTATTTCCATACCCACAGCTGTGCATCCGCCCAGTGCAGGAGTGGTTAGCAAAACAATGGTCTCATCAAGCGGTCAGTGGGACTATCTAGTGGTTGTTTCGCTAACCCTTGTACAGGCTCTTTGCTGGTGGTCCAAAGACCATTTGCTAAAAGGAAAACCCTTTCACAATCCACCAGTTCAAGCGATACTAACTACAGACGCCTCCCTCTCTGGATGGGGGGAGCCCATTACCTTCACCACACAGTTTACGGCCAGTGGAAACACATCACAGCCCAGAACCACGTAGAACCTCTAGCGGATCTTGAGGCTCTGCAGGCTTTTCAGCAGCATCTAGTAGGTAAAACAGTGTAAGTCCTCACAGACAGCACCACTGCCATGTTTTACCTAAACAAGCAGGGAGGCACACTCTCCAAGTCTGTTCAGGCTATCCCAAGAAATCTGGAAGTGGGCACTTAAGCGGACCATGTTCCTAGTCTCTCAACACGTTACAGGGGAACTCAATTCTCTAGCAGACACTCTGAGCAGAAATCCTCTACCCAATAGAGCACGAGTGGCAAATCAAGAGATATTCTTGAAGAAATCTCCCTGTGGGGTTCTTTAGACTTGCTCGCCAAAATGCACAGTGCCCAGACTTCTCATCCAGGTTTCCCCAACCAAAAGCCAAGGGGGAACTCCCTGTGAATGAGCTGGCCAGGGAAATTTGCTTACACTTTTCCACCAATGCCACTCCTGAGCAGAATAGTGCACAAGATGCAACAGGAACAAGCCACTCTGATCCTGATCACTCCAATGTGGGAAAGACAACCATGGTTTCCACACATGCTCAAACTGGCGATGTGCAAACCAATCAAACTTCTGTGCCCCTCCAACATGCTGTCCCAACACGAGGGGACAACACTGCATCCACATCCTCAGTCTATGACCTAGGCAGCCTGGCTCCTGAAGTCAGAGTTTGGGCACTTAAAACTTCCCCTGGGAGGCACAGAAGCCCTCAAAGAGGCATGGACACCCAACACCAGACACTGTTACGTCAACAACTGGAAAAGATTTGTGGTATGGTGCAGATCACAATCTTAAATCCAATTGAATGTTCACCATCCAATATTCTACACTACATGCATTATCTACTAGACTCGGGCCTATTTAACTCCATCAAGGTACACCTAGCTGCGCTGTCTGCGTACATCACTTCACAAAACACGGTGTCTTGGTGGAAAGTTCCTGTTATCAAAGATTTCATGGGGAGAGTAAAGAGACTATACCCTCCCATTTCCAACCCTCCACTAGGTTGGGATGTTAATTTTGTATCCTCGAAGGCCATGGGTCTGCCCTTGGAGCCTATGCACAAGGCCAGCCTAAAACACGTAAGCTACAAAACTGCATTCCTTGTAGCCATCACCTCGATAGAATGAGTCAGTGAGCTACAGGCATTATCTGTACAAGACCCTTTCATTGTAATCCACAAAGACAAGATGGTCCTTAGAACACATCCTAGGTTGTCACCAAAATTAATATCCAAGTTGCATATCAACCAGTTCATTGAGCTACCTACTTTTTTCCAAACTCCATCTAACTCGGCTGAGAGAAGCCTCCATACCTTAGATGTAAGGAGGGTGTTCCTGTACTATATAAACAAAACCTCTAAGGAAAACAGACTAGCCCTTTGTTTCCATAGCACCTGGTAGGGAAGGTGATCACGTTTCAAAATACACCACATCCTGATGGATAGTCAAATGCATACAGTTGTGCTATTCACTATCAAAGAAGGCCCTACATTTCACACCAAGGGCTCACTCTACCATACACGCTACTATAGCATTTATTGCAAATGTCCCCCTAGACACCATTAGCAAGGCAGTTACTTGGAGTCCCCTTCATACCTTTACTCAGCATTACTGCATTGATGCACATTCTAAAGCAGATTCACAGTTGGGACAACTGGTATTAAAACATCTATTTGCCGCTGCATCTTCTCACAAACCATCTCCTTCTCCAGGTACTGCTTGCTAATCTATGCACAGCATGTGATTTAAGCAGATCCACAAGCCTCAGAAGGCATACATTACTCACCGTAATCGTATTTCTGATACCTGTATCTGCTTAGATTCACATGCACCCACACTTCCTCCCCTACTGGAGTCGAAGGTGCAAAGCTGTTTCTTGCTCTGTCTATTTTCTGCTTTATCACATCTGTACTCATGCTGCACTTCATACATCTCATGTCAGAAACAAAATAATCGAAGGGACCTCGACGCGTTAAAGACCACGGGTACAGTAGACGTCACACTAGTATTACGAACACGTCCAGTCGACGTCCTTTTTAGAGTTTCGAAAACAAATCATGTAATCCTCTGCGACTACCACTAGATGTCCGCAAATGCATAGCATGTAAATTTAAGCAGATACAAGCATCAGAAATACGATTACTGTGAATATATAAATATAAACAGACTTGATTGACCTAAAGATCCAGATCGATGATCTCAAAGATAAAGGAAGATCAGCCCTCCTGCTCCTGCTGAACCTGTAGGCTGCCTTTGATCTGGTCGATCGCAAGGTTCTGTGCACACACCTCTCCACAGCATCTCACTTCTCTTTTCCACATCGGCTGCAACTGGCCCGACCCCTATATCTTGTGGAGTCCCACAGGGATTGTGCGTATTACCTACCATGTATAATGCGTTCACCAAACCACTGTTTGATGATCTGGACCACCTGGTTGCCACCTACACGAATTACGCAGATGACACCCAGATCCTTATACCACTGACAGGTGACTATGCTGAAGACCTAGCCCTCATAAACACAATCTAGCTCATCATTCAGGCTTGGATGGCAACACACGGTCTATGCCTGATTGAAGAGAAAACTGAGTTGCTCCTCCTAGCCACTTCTACCAATATTATCAAATTGAGAGATCAATACCGCTCCTTTAACATCGATGGAAATAATATCAAGGTCGTCAATGAGGTAAAAATGCTAGGCTTCTACCTAGACTCCTCTTTGAATATGCGCAAACAGGCTAGTGCTACAGCTTCGGCAACAGCATATACCTGTAAGCTCATCCGCGCCTGCAAAGCCTTCCTCTCCACAAAAAGTTGTATTACTTTGGCTAGAGCCTTAGTAATATCCAACATTGACTATTGTAATACATTATACTTGGTTGCAAATAAACGGATCCTACGGAATAATGCACTTGGAACAGCCTTGAGTATTCTGTGTAGTCAACACATCTCTTCAACCAGACAAGATAACTGGCTCTCTGTCAAGGAAAGAATTCAACTTAAAACAGCTTCCTTAACTCATAAATGTCTCAATCACTCAGCCCCTCAGTACCTTATAGACAAATTCTCCAAAACCCATTGTGCCCGACTCACCAGATCCTCCAACACCAGTTGTTTACATATTCCTAGATACAAACTGAAAAAAGCAGGCGGCAGTAGCTTCCCAGTCTTGGCAGCCCAACTCTGGAACTCACTCCCCACGACACTCATATCTGACCAGTCCTTCCATAAATTTAGGAAAGACATGAAAAATTGGCTCATCACTAATGATGCTCCCTACTAGTCCCATCCGCTTCACCTACATAGGCTGTATATACCGAGTTCACTACACCGGCCTCACTTGTACATATCCTTTATTGTAAATAATATTAATGTCTCCTATTTGTCTTCCTGTATTGACTATTGTGTATTTCCTGTGTGTAACCATGATACTGCATATCCTTGTAGATACCTCAGGGTGAGACGTGCACTCTAAATAATAAACAAATATATTTATGGAGCTTGTGGATTTGCTTAGATCACATGCTCTGCATAGTCCGACATCTAGTGGATTTGTTTTCGAAACTCAAACGGACGTCGACTGGGCTTGATTAGTAATACTATCCCTAGTGTGACATGTACTGTACCCATGGTCCTTGACGCGTCTAGGTCCCTCAGATTCTTTTTTTCGGCCATCGAAGTCCGTCGCAAATGCAGAGTTCTCTTCCAGGCTTATGCCTTTGATTTAATACAGTTTAATTGTAGACTCTCATACTTTCCTTTGTTGTTCGATGCGCCGCACGACTCCCCAACCACTCGACGGCTCCTGACGAACACTCATCCTGTCGACGACAGAGCGATCAACGACCATAAGTGGCCTTCCAGGCCTCTTCGCGCTTCGGCCCATTACAGTAGGGAGAGGGGAGGAGGTTCTTTATACTGACTCCTTTTAGCAAATGTTTATCCCATCATCCCCTTTCTACTATTTTCACCCAGCTGCCCTTTTAAGACATAATGGACAAAACCCCATTTAACTTGTGTTCCTCCTGCCGCCGTAAATTCCTGTGGAAGGACACGCACCAAGTGTGCAATCATTATCTCCTGAGGGATCGCGCCGTAAAGCACTGTAAATCCTGTCTGCTTTTTTGGCCGAAAACCCTAAAGGAGTTTTAGTGGTGAAGTGAGGTGCCAGTGCCATACAGAGGACATGGGAGGGAACAGGAGAGGTGGAGACTGCAGAAGGATTGGCCAACTCCTTGCAGATTTTAAAGAGTTTGGCCGTGTTAGAGGCCACAGAGACGCGGGCCTGGGTGTGGACTCTCTTCTTGGACAGGACAGAGTCTTTATTGCCTTTGGAGCAGGCGGCAGGCCAGTTTGTCAGAGGATGTGCCTGATGTTCTCCACTTCCTCTCAGCCACCTTCCACTTAGGTTTCAGGGCAGCGAAGTCAGAGTCATACCAAGAGTTGAACTTGTAGGTAGACTTCAGACGGATTCTCATGACAGGGGAAAGGACGTCCAGTGTGTTGGAGATATAAAGATGCAGGTTAGAGAGAGCTGTATTGGAGTTTAAGTCAGCCGCAAGCATAGGAGGAGCAGAGAAAGTAGTGGCAAAGGCATCCACTGACTGGTGCTTCATGGGCTGAATGACCAAGAAGGTAGGTGACAGTGCTGGGGTGGGCTTCGCCTGGGGATTATAGTTTCAGGTATGACGAGAGCAGAAGGTGGTCAGTCCAGTAGAGAGGATTGGTGAGAGGATTTGAGAGGGGGATGTCTGAGTAGATGAGAACATCCAAGGTGTGTCTGTCAGAGTGTCGGACCAGCGGTTAGAATGGAAAGAAAGTGTGTTGCAGAGGTTGCGTAACAGAACAAAGGAGGGATTAGAAGCATCCAGGTGGATGTTAAGGTCTCTGAGGAGAAGAAGTAGAGGTGTAGAGGCAAGGAGAGAAGAGGAGAGGTCAGCCCAATCTGAAAGGAAGAGGACGACCTGGCCAAGTGGCTTGTAGATGGTGGCCACAGTCAGAGTGTCAGGATTGGCCTAAGGGTAAGGGTGTGCTCACTAAGCCAAAGGGAGAAGGACACACAAGAAGCAGAACTATAAGGAGTCCTGTAGACAATAAAGGATAGGCAACAGAAGCTGTGAACAAAAAAGGGCAGGGAATACAAAGATACAAACAAGCTGGGTTCCCTCTTGGGGTGTACGCATTAATGGGAAAGAGTGTTCCACGGACCTCTGGAAACTCCAGCCTTCTGCACAGATTGCTATAACAGGGGCCCACTCTGAATGCTCATGGCTGGGAACAGCAGCAGTGTGTGTCTGTACCTGAACCCTAAGGCATGAACAAGGTAACAGTACTCACAAGACTGAAGCCTGTACGGGTCCAGCAGGAACCAAACAATGACACGAAGTACAACACTGAAACGCGACAAGGGAAGGGGCAGAGGTTGCCTGCCGGAATCCAACAGACAAGCTCTGTACAAAGGATTTACATAAGGCACAAGTGAAGACCAGAACAGAAATATCCAGGAAAACGAAGTTTAAGAGAACAAGGTTCAGAACAGAATCCGGAAGAAAGGAAGGGCAGAAACCTAGTATCTGAATGTAGGGAATGGCGACCGGAAACTGTACACGGAATAGTAGAACAGTAACTCGGGGCTGGAAAGACAAGAGAAAGCTAGCAGAAGAAAATGAAGGAAACAGTATAACTGAAATGGTTAATCTAAGGGGAGGACTGAAGACTCAAGGAAGAGAAGGACACGGATCAAAAACAGAGGGCTGCAGACAAGGAAGAGAGCAAGGGAAGCAGTAGCCAGGAAACCAAGGGCTTAATAAAGAAAGGGAGCAAGGGGGCTGTAGCCAGGGAACAGGGGTTTGCAAACAATGAAGAGAGCAAGGGAGCAGTAGCCAACAGTGGGCTGCAAACAAGGAAGCAGGGCTGCAGTATGGAAGGCACAAAGGAGCAGGCAAAAGGCACGGGAGAGATGGCGCAGGGCAGAAAGGCAAGAAGCACAGGGCTCTGGAACAAGAGCAGGAACTGGAAGGCACAGGACACAGCAACTATCCAAGGAACAGGCCAACAAAAAGGGCTGGTAGAAGGCTCAATGGAAGAGGCCTGTGCTCTTCCAGGCAGCTGCTTAAATACTGAGCTGCCCTGTGCTGAAGTAGGCTAATTAGCAGCACCTGGAGCAGCACAGCTGAATGTAATTGGCCTCCGCCCTCTCTAGTCCTGGAAAAGCGAAAGCTGCACTGTTCTCTAAGGCTTCTGGGGATTGTAGTGCCAGAACTGCTGTATAGGGATAGCCAGGAAATGGGAACTGCCACAGGGTGCATTATGGGACATGTAGTTTGTAAAAGTAAATAAGGAAGTTCCAAAGCCTTGTGAATTAAAAGTAAAGACAATAATATGAATAGATGTTGTCCTGGGAGTATTACGGAAGCAATTGAGTCCCAAATAGTCCACGATGGGTGCCAGTTGGTGCGCCAGTGGCATGATCGTGACACAGAGAGAGGCCAGTAGAGATAGAGAGCCTGCAGACCAGGCATTCAAAGGAGAAGTAGGCCTGGATAGGAATGACAGAAGCAGGGACTCCACCTCCGGGACAGTTGATTCTGGTTTGGAAAGGATCTTGTAGCCATCAGGGAGGAGTGTGTCGAAACTTGTGACGGAGCTGGCCATTAACCATGTCTCGGTGAGAGCGAGGACATCCAGGTCACGTTCTTCGAGGAGGTGGCAGATGTCAGAGGCGTTTTTGACAGCAAAGCGAGAGTTGTGACGTGGAGCAGGTTTCCACATTTGAAAGACTTCCTTGGTGGGGGTACAGGCATGAAGAACGCCAAGTGGAAGTGGTAGAGGGGCCAGAGAGTGGGCAGAGGTGGTAGGAGGTAGCATAGTACCAGAGGAGGAGGAGGAGGAGGAGGGGGGTGCCAGAGAGTTGGTGGAAAAAGGAGGTGGCAGAGGAGCCAGAGAAGTGCTAGTAGGAGTAGCAGGAGAAGGAAGTTGATCAGATGCGGCAGCGACACCTATCGAAAAGGAGGATATTGGGCTGAGGGCCCTGGACCAAGACAGTGCCATTCAGATAGGCGTTAATGATTGTTTTGGAGGAGTGGAAGGAGGCCAAGAGGGCTCCTCTCCACCCCCCCGAGTGCCACCAATAATGGGAGAGGAGGAGAAATGAGAGCGAACAGAGACCATATGAGGGGTCCATAGGTCAGGAGAGGGAACGTCAAAGAGGATGTTGGTGAGAGTTTGTCTGGAGGAAGCACTGATGTAGGTATCAGCAATGCGGAGGCCTGGGTTGGAGGCCAGGATATCCCTCTTGAACTGCTGCTTTCCAGACTTAGTGAGAGGGATAGGATATAGAGAGCAGTCCAAGAAGATGGGAGAGATTGAGAGCACCAGAGAGAGTGCAAGAGGAGGGAGGGCAGAGTGAGGGCCAGAGGAAGCACAGCCAACAGTTGAGCACCACAGGAAGCACCAGAGGGTTGGGGGGTTTGCACAGAATGAGGAACACAGGGCAGTAAGGTAACGCACTACAGGGGCATCCAGGTACAGTGGAGGAGGAGGACAGGGGCAACACACTGCAAGTCCCTGATTCGACTTTCCTAAAAAGGGCCTAGTTTCAACACAGATGCAATACAATTCGACTGTACTAGAGAGATGTGAGTGATGGCCTAGCAAGACGCGTCACTGATGCTTACGAGTGGTGCGATGAGATCAATATAGTAATTAGAGGGGTGGGTCAGTTTAGTGGCGTGGGGTGGAGTGATTGCTGCCCCCCTGACCGCACCTACCTTGTCGGTCGAAGTAGGTTGACGGGTGCTAGCTTCCTGCTTCCCCAGCTGACGCCATCTGGAGCTGCTTCCACTGGAGCTGTCCTTAGCCTCGGGGTCCTTCCTGATGGGCTGTCTAGGGTGGCAGACTGTAAGGTCCAGATGGCCAATGGGAGCGGGGTTGGCGGGAGGAGGGGGAAGTAGAGAACAAGGAAGCATGGACAAGGGGAGGGGGGAGTGGGAACACACTAGGTGTCACCATGTCGTAAATGTTTCCTTTATGGCCAAGCGCTCCTTTAAAAAAAAATGCTATTGTTTTGCCAATGTCAATGTTATGGAATGGTAGGCAACCGGATGAGTGCGTTTAGTAGATGGATTGACTGGGGGAAGGAGGGCTTCTAGGCCATAATTGGAAGCATCAGCTGCCACATTGAACAGTATACTGGGATCAGGGAGGCGAAGGATGGGTGCAGTGGTAAGCTTGAGCTGAAAGGTTTGGAAGGCATCTTGGGCTTGGTCTTTCCAAACAATAGGGTATGTTCTTCTTGAGACGCCTTGTTAAGGGTATCAATAGTTTAGAGTAATCGGGAATAAACCTTCTATAAAAGTTGTTAGCGAACCCAAGGACTCGCTGGAGTTCCTTCATGCTGATGGGCTGGGGCCATTGGAGAATGGTATCAATTTTGGGAGGGTACATTTCTACCCCTTGGGGTGACAGAATATGACCGAAATAGGTGATCCTAGTCTGGTGGAAAAGACATTTTGAGAGTTTGGTGTAGAGTTGGTTCTTCTGTAGTCTACTGAGTACTTCCTTCACATGCCGGACATGTTCTTGCAAGTCATGTGAGGAAATCTGAATGTCATCTAGGCAGATGACAACATAGTTATCCAAAATATATTGGAATACTTAATTCAAGAAGTGCTGGAAGGAGGCTGGGGCATTGCACAGGCCGAATGGCATAACTAGGTATTCATAATACCTGAAATGGTGTTTTCCACTCATTCCCTGGATAGATCCCAACAAGGTTGTATGCTCCTTTCAGATACATTTTCGTATAAGTGTTACTATCCCTGGCTTGACCGAGGAGAACATGAATTGGGGGTAGAGGGTAGTGTTTTTTTTTTTCCTCATAACATTTTATTGGGTTTTACAGATAAGCACATCATCAACAACAATACAGTAATCGATATTCGCATCAGCGTGATACTGCCATTCGAGCTGTCTGGCAGGGGGAGGTAGATCTTGGTGGTCTGATCGCTGTTGTCCGTGACCCTATCTATTCGCGGTCTTCGAGTGGGTATCCGCGCTCTGGGTCGATCTGATTTGAGTCTACAGTTTTTAATAAAGCTGGCTGCCTTGGAGCCATCTGGTTAGTGGAGGCCTTCTGGTGAGAGCTGGGAACTTGGCTGCGTAGTCCATAAATGGGTCCCAGATGTTCAGGGCTCTATTCGGGGATCCTGAACGGATTGCAGTGACTTTTTCGGCCACTGCTATGTCCCAACATTTGGACCACCATAGTGCTACTGAAGGTCCGTCTTTGTTTTTCCACAACCGGGCCATTGCGATTTTCGCTGCTAGGAGTAGGTGCGTGCATAGACGGGAGATGTGCCCTGAGATTGGGAATGCGCATCCTCCAGTTTCACCCAGAAGGATAACCCCCGGGTCCCTGGTGATGGAGAGACCGGTGATTTCCTTGATGTGTTTTATTATCTCTCTCCAGTATGTCTCTGCCTTCGGGCAGTTCCAGACCATGTGAAATAGTGAGCCGGGGGCGGGGGAACAGCCGCGCCAGCAGGTTCACGGAATGGTTGGGTTGGCCTTGTTGAGTTGAGCTGGGGTGCCATAGTACCTGTGGCAGAGTTTGTAGCCGCCTTCTCTATTTGTGATGCACTGAGAACTTTTATGCGGTCTGGACCATATTTTCTCCCATTCCTCGACCTCGATTTCTCGTCCCAAATCCTTCTCCTATTCCAGCATGTACCTTTCTTTTTTGGAGGGATCTGCTCTGTCTAGGAGACGATAGAGGGCAGAGGTTCTACCTCTTTTAGTTGGGGTTGTTAGTGAGAGTTCCAGCACTGTTAACTCTCTGGAGCATTTTTCCCGGACCACCCTGTGGGACAGCCAATGCCGGATTTGGGCATAGTGGAATCTTTCCCGCTCGTCCACCCCGAATTTTGACTTGCATCTCTCGAATGAAATGGGCATTCCCTCTACTAGAAAATTGCCAGTTTTCAGTAATGCGCCCTCCCTCCAGGACTGGAAGCTAAGCGGGGGCATGCATGGTGAGAAATCATGATTGTTCCAAATGGGGGTTAAGGGACCCAGAGCTCCTCGGATGCCCCATTTCCGGGCTGCTGCTTTCCAGCAGCGGAGTATTGTGGCCGTTGCAGAAAGGGGGCCGCTCTTTGCTTGTGGTGTTATGTTTGGTAAATGTGGGAGTTCTGAGGGTGTGACCGGGCACCAGGCCGGCTGTCCATTTCGGGGTGTCTACCTCTTGTGCCTAGGAAAATGCGTGCGACAGCCCCAAGTCGGGTACTCCCAGTCCGCCTTGCGCTTCACCCCGCATCATTATCCGTTTACCGATTCGGCTCCCCCCCCCGCCCCCCCGACAAATTCCTGAATTTTCTTTTGCAGAACTGTCAGGGCAGGACCCAGGATATGGATCGGCAATGCTGTACAGTGGTACAGCCATCTGGGGATTAGGTTCATTTTTATGGCCGTAATCCGCCCGAACCGGTAGATTTCGTGGGACATCCACCTCTTTAGGTCATTTTGGAGTTCTTTAATTGCGGGAAGTTGCTTGAGTACAAGCGTGATGGGTCATTGGTGATATTTACCCCGAGGTATTCGATTGATCCTTTCGCCAATGGGATCGGCATTAGGGGACTGAGGGTGGCTCTTTCCTGATTAGAGAGAATGATTGCTAGGGCTGAGGATTTGTCCAGGTTTACTCTGAACCCAGACAGAACCCCAAACTCTTTGATCTCTTCCCATAGGGCCCCCAGGTACGATGCTAGGTTGGATGCTGTTATTAACACATCGTCCGCATATAGCGCAATTTTGTATTCACAGCCTCCCACGGATATCCCTCTTATCCTAGTGTTTTGTCTAATTCTCGCTGCAAAAGGCTCCATGGATAGGGCGAAAATCAAGGGTGAGAGTGGGCATACCTGCCTAGTGCCTCTGGGTATATGTATTGCTCCAGACCTGGTGCTGTTTACCCACAGTTGTGTGGTGGGAGTTTGATAGTTGGCCATTACCCATGTTATGAAACTTGGGCCGAAGCCAAAATGCTTGAGGACAGCCCGAATGTACCCCCAATCCACCAAATCGAAGGCTTTATGGGCGTCTAAGGATATGACCACCATTCTCACCTCCAGTTTGTGGGCGCTTTCAATGAGATTTATCGTCCTCCTGATGTTATCATGGGGCCCTCTCCCCGGAATGAATCCCGTTTGATCGCGGTCAATCGAGTTTGGCAGAATCGCTCCCAGCCTGCCGGACAGAACCTTGGCAAAAATCTAATCGTTATTTAGGAGTGTAATGGGGCGGTAGGAGGTGGCCAATTCGGGGTCTTTCCCGGGTTTATGTAACAGGACTGTAAGCGACTCTGCCATTGAGCCAGTGACTGATCTTGAGGACAGCAAGGAGTTGAATAGGGCCGCCATCTGGGCTGCTAAAGTTCTGGCATACTTTTTATAGAAGTTAGCAGATAGGCCATCTGGGCCTGGGGCGGTGTATTTGAGAGATTTAATGGCTTCAGTGATTTCTTCGGTAATGATGGGTGCTTCTAGGGACTCTAGCTGGGGTGGACTTTGGGCGGGTATAGTTCGCAAATATTCTGTCAGGTTGTCTAATAGTGTGGGTTTCCCCAACATTATGGCTTCGTGGTGCCTCACCAGTTCGTTAATTTTATCCATTTCGGAGTAACATGTTTTCCCGTCTTCTACCACTAGTTTGAGGATATTGTTTCGGCTGTGGGTCTTTTTCAACTTTTGCGCTAGCATTTTGTTTGCCTTATTCCCTTTGCTATAGTAGAACTGTCTTGTGAAGGCTAAAGATTTGGCAGTTCGGTCGGCGCAGTGCATTTCTAGCGCTATTTTGGCCTTCCTCAGAGCTCTCTCTGTTTTCCTGGAGCTGTGTGACTTCAGCTCAGCCTCTAGTTGGTTTACCTTATTCTCCAGTTTGGCTGCGCGATGTTCGAGATTATTCTCTGTTCCGCTCCGGCGCTAATTAGGGACCCTGTGACGACTGCTTTCATCGCGTCCCAAATGATGTTGATGGGGGAGTGCTCCCTTGTGTTCTCAAAGTAGTTGGATATCGTTTCCTCCACTTCCGTTCTGATAAATTCATCTAATAGTAAGGAGTCCTTCAGTTTCCAGTGTCTCTGAACAGGGTGCTTTTGGCCCGATATTACTAGGTTTGCGGACACTGGGGCGTGATCAGATATCATGCATGTGTGAATTTCTGCCTTGTTTAAGCATGGGAACAGCACCCCGGAGATTAGTATGAGGTCTATTCTTGAGAATCCTTTATGTACACAGGAGTAATGGGTATAGTCTCTCGAGGTTCCATTGAATAGCCTCCAGGTGTCGACGGATTCGGTTTCCCTGAGTAGCTTAGCTAGGGATAGTGCTTGCACGAAGTCTGCATTTGTGGGGGGCAGAGTTTTGTTCATTTGGGTGTTTGGCATGGAGTTGAAATCCCCGCCCATGAACAGGTGCCCTTCTCGGAAGGCCAAGATTGTCGGGATTAAGTCTGAAATAAAGTTGGCTTGGGACGTGTTGGGGCCATAGATTGTGACGATAGTGATGAGGAGCTCCTCGAATATGCCCTTTAGGAGGAAGCAACCTTCTGGGTCTCTTCTTATTATGATTTTAGATAGCAGGACCTTATCGCTTAGTAGTATTGCCACCACTCTTTTTTTCTTTCCAGTTGTGGCGAAATAAGCTCTTTTGTACCTGTTGAGTCTCACTCGGCGTTCGTCTTCTTGCAGCAAGTGAGTTTCTTAGAGGAGAACAATGTCTCCGGATAATTGCCCCAGTCTATGTTCAACTGATCTGCGTTTCCTTGGCGAGTTCAGGCCTTGGATGTTCCATGAGAGAACTATTACCTCGCTTGTGTCAGCCATCACCTCTCACTTCTGTGTTGGCTGTGTTTCGCCCTGTGTCCCCCACTGAGAGCTGTGCTATTGAGAGCGTAGCAAGGTCGCTGTGCTGGCATAGTTTAGGAATTGTTTATTGTTGTGATGTTGATCGGGAGGCCGGATCTTGGGGGTTCCAGCGCTCCGAGCTTTGGAATAGTCCTTCCTTAACCCATTCCCCCTCCTTTCCCCGATTTGAACTCGTAGGAGAAACGTCATCCTACTGCCCTGGGAAAACTGGTGGCACCAATGCGCTAGAAGTTGGCCAACTGGGCCGCCAAACTAAGATAAGTTGGAGCTCGAACGTTGCTCCCGCACTGTTAGAGTAGTCATAGGCATCTTTCGTTAAGGAACCTCCATGCTGGGAGGATCTTGATTCATTGCAAACTGGTGGATTCCCTCCGCCTTTGGTTCATTGATTCGGGGAGAATAATTGTCTTGTCCTAGAGATGCATGTTTCTCTGGTGAAGTTAATGATTGGTCATCCCGGGTTGGAGTCCTTCTTGGGGCGGCGGGGGGGCAATAGAGTCTGCGCCTTCTTCCGGCTTTCGACCAGGTTCCCTCCCTGGACTTTCTGGGAGGTGCATGGTTTGCTTCTTCGGATTCTGATTCACCCACTGTTCTCCTAACACCCATGAGTTTGTCCGCCTCCTTCAGTGAGTGGATTTGTTTTTGGGCCCCCTCCCATGTGAATCTGACTGAGGTCGGGAATCCCCAGTGGTATGGGATCTTCCTTTCGCGCAGCCACTCTGTGAATGAGCGCATAGATTTTTGTTTTTGAAGAGTGGAGTTTGCTAGGTCTTGGTAGAGTGAGATTGTGGGTCCCTGGAAGGTGATTTGGCGCATTTGCCTCACCTCGCGCATGATTTCCTCCTTGATTTCGAAAAAGTGAATTCTCACCAGGACGTCTGAGGGGAGCGTAGATGCCTGCCTAGGGATTGCTCTGTGCACCCGGTCCAATTCCAGGGATGACTCATCCAGTAGGGCGATTATGAACCAAAGCAGATCCGAGACGTAACTTTTGAGGTCTGCATCTGGGATGGAGGACGGAATCTCTCGTAGGCGGATATTGTTCCTTCGGGACAGATTCTCTGCGTCGTCCTGCTTTGTTTCCAGGAGTTCGCATCTTGCCTCTAGGGCAGCAATTCTGTCCCTGTCCTGCTCCTCTTCAAATCTTTGGTCGCAGACCTCGGATTCGAGTTCGGCGGTTCGGCATTCTACCTCCACCACTCTTTTATCCAGAGAGTTGATTTTTTTCGTGACCTCTTCCGTGCTTTTCTGGATTTCTTTGGTTAGTGCTGATGGTAGATCTTGGAGGTCGGCCTTTGTGACCATTTGTGATGGGCTGTGAGCTGTTGCGGCTGTGGTGGACGTGGTGATGTTGGTGGAGTTCTCTGACGGGTCCCCCTTTTTGGATTTTTCGATGGATGAGCTGAACATTAGGACAGCGATGTCCGTTTGCTTGGATGTCTTCCCGCTTTTTGACATTTTACCTCTGTTAGGTGTTCACAGCCGCGCTTTCTGCGGAGTGTTCTTGGCTCCCCTTCGCTGGTGAGGGATTTGTGAGTCAGCACTTGTTTCCCACCCTCCCGGGCTCCAGATTATGCCTCGGGTTTTCAGATGGGGAGGTGGGGTTGAGAGTGCGCTGACCACTTAGCGGGCCGTTTGCTGGCTGAAATGGGATTCGGTGGGCACTTTGATGGGTGCGGATTGGAAGTGAAAAGGCCGCTTGCAGGAGGGTGAGGGTCGAGGACAGCGATGGGCCTAGGTGAGTGTCCTAATTGGTGCCCCTTGAGGATGGAACCGGGGCAAAATTTGGCAGGTGGACCGGGAGCCGGGCAGGACTCGGATGGGCCCCCCCCTCACCCCCCCGCAACTCCAACTCCTCACCTGCTTCAATTCGTGGCGTTGTCTGTTAGGCCTGGACTTTTGGTCTGCCCTAGGGGGATCCACTCGTGCAGGCCGGTAGGTCTGGAGTTGCTGTAGAGGCCCGGGTCATAGATGGCCAGCTGGCAAGGGCTCACTCTGCTGGCTTGATGTGCGGCTGGAGGCTGTCGGAGGCGGGCTGGGTCGACTGGCCGCTGTGCCTGTTTGGCGGGTCTCCGCCCCTGGGTTTGTCTTCTGGATCCCCCGCTGATAATAAGGCCGGGCCTTGTGGGTGGAACGCAGGGCGCCGCTTCAGTGCAGCGTCGACCCTCCGGGGCGTTGGGTGGGCTGCCGCGGCTGGCGGTGCGGCCGTGGGAAGATTCGGGCGGCCACCCACGAATCGCCTCCGCCCCCGCTTCGGGTTCCACGCGGAAGCCAGGCGCAGACCCCTGGCTGACAGAGCTGTGTGGCGCTGCGGGTGATCACGCCCAGATCAGCGCCGTTGGAGGAGTAATATACAGGTACCAGGTGGATGGAAGGGAGTAGGAGGCTCCGGGGCAGTGGATCTTCAGCAGTGGTGTGGTGCTGTGTGCTGGGACACCGCCTCCTTCATCCACTGGGCTCACCCGGGAGGGATATCGATGCAGGGCGTTGTGGTCCCGGTTGCAGGCTCACTTGTCGGGGGGGGCTGAATAGCCTGCGGCAGTGCGGGCGAGCGGGCTGGAGTCATTTGGCGGCTTTGGCTGCGTTAGCTTGCCTGCTCCTCCCCCTCATGGTTGTTCTTCATGCCTTGGGGTCGCGTCCGCCATCTTGTCGCCGAGTGGGTCCCGTTTGAGAAAACAGTCCGAATCATATCGAATCAGCATCGGAGCGGGGACCCACTCGAGCGGTCGCTGTAGCAGGATTTCTCCAACAGTATGCTTCGATTATGGGTCTTAACGGGGTCTGGAAACGGCACTATTGTTTTGCGGTGCATTGGGCCAGGCAGGAGCTTCTAGGAAGTCATGCTGATCGCGGCAGCTCTGAGCCACGCTCCCCAGGGTAGTGGTTTTTAATAGTAATTATATTTAATTGCTTGTAATCCATACAAGGTCTCAGCTCAGCTGCCCCTTTTTTAGTTATAAAGAAAATAGGAGCACCTACCGGGGAGGAGTGTCGTATAAATCCTTTCTTAAGGTTGTCTTCAATATGTTCCTTTAGGATGGCATGCTCCTTCTCTGAGATGGCATATGTTCTCTTGTATGGAATACTGGCCCCCGGCACTTGTTCTATCTGACAATCATAAGGTCATTGTGGAGGCAGATTGCTGGCTTCAACCGGATCGAAAAGGGATTTATATTCAAGCTATTCTGAAGGGATGTTAATAGTCCACTTCCCGTCCAAGTTTTGACTTGCATGAACCAAGGGAACTGAGTACTTAATTATTGTATCCGGTTCTATGTTTGCAGTATTCCTGACACAGGAGGTATCAGAACTCTAGGGTTCTTTTCTCCCATTCTATCAAGGGGTTATGGTGCATTAACCATGGGATTCCCAGAATGAATTGATAGTTGAGAGCAGCAATAGCATCAAAACATATGTTCTCATAATGGTATTGACCACAAATCATGGTATACTCTCTCTGCTGAATGATAGGACTTGATGTACGATGACATTCATCCACAGAAATAATGGTTTCAGCAACTTCTTCGATAACCATTTCTATACCTGAACATCAAGCACATTCCATATCTACAAAGTTACCAGGGGGCGTGGCTAACCAGCCATGGACTAGGACGTGTCTGCGAGAGCTGCTCCGAAGATCTGACTCTGATCCTTATGAACACGCATTGAAAACTATCAAACTGCTCTAAAATGGAAACACGTGTGTGGGACTACATGCCCTACCATGACTACAGAAACTAAAGCCCTTTGTGCAAGCAATTGAAGGGTAATTGACTTTGAAGCGCCCGGCTGCCCTGATACAATGTGCCCAAGATGGCGGTGAACAAAGGAGAAACGGCCGTGGCAGTGGGAGCGGCCATACGGACTTGAGCGTGACTCAAACAAGGAGACTTTGCACCTGGGAAGGCGTGCTGATTCCTGCCCCCTAAACGGTGAGCGGCAAATGCAAGGAAGACTTGAGTGTATGAGGGGCACGGAGCGAGCAGACCCAGAGGGTGTGGACAACAGCCGCATCTAAGGCTCGGGGGAAATGGAGCCTGGAGTCAGGGCAGCCCCCCCAGCTACACCAGACGATCGAGCGTGCGGCTCCCGCTGCCTGTGGAGAAAATACAGCCGCAGCGCGGGGCTGCATACAAGAAGTGCCACACCAGACGATTGAGTGTGTGGCTTCCGCTGCCAGCGGGAGAAAATAGTCGCAGCGCAGGGCTGCACACAAGAAGCGAAGGTGCAGCGGAGGACCCGCTTGCAGGACAGTCGCCGGGCACAGGGCCGGAACGGAGGTCCCGTGTGTGCGCGCGTCAGGCGCCTTAACACATAGGCTGGCCCCCGGGCGGGGAGAAATGTTGTCGGCAGGCTCACAGCCCTGCAGTAAACATCGGGAAGCTGATCGAATATGGCGGTGGATCAGCGCGGCCAGCCGAGCATTTTACCCGTACTGTGGGCGGAGCACGCGACATTTTATTGCTACGAAGCGCCATCATAACGCCAGCGAATACATAAAGCATGGGCATTCCCACGGGGTGCCCCCAGCCATACAAGTCTGATATTAGTGTGAATCGGCTGGGGCTAATGAGCTCTTGAGCCGAGCACTAGTTAAGTGCGAGAGCGGATAGGAGGCGGTGCAGCCTTGAATTAACACTGTGAATTCACCGAGCACACGGCTGCAGCTGCCTGAGGAACACTGTTATGCAGACCACTGTCCTAGTGCAAAATCAACGCCTGGCAAGCTGCGCTAGGAGCTGAATATACGAGACTGGCACAGCGCAGTTTCAAAATAAACAAGACTCAGGAACACTGTTAAACAGTCCACGGTCCTGGAGAATAATTAATGACTGGCGAGCTGTGCTATGGGAAGAATGGGTGAGACTGGCACAGAGCAATTTAAAGTAATCAACAAAAACGTATGGAACTCTGTTAAACGGATCAGTGCCTGGCAAGCTGTGCTGTGATAGGCATAAAGGAGACTGGCATAGCGCAACTTCAGAATAGACAATAAAGTCAACTCGACACGTGAGAGGATATAACCCACTTAAAGACAAAGCACATCGCATATGTTCCATACGGGTACTCCAAAGGTACCAAGCTGAGCTTAGGGGGACTCACTGGAGAAAAGGAGGGACAAAGGAGGGACATAGAGTCAGTACTGCCACACCAACAACAAAGCTATCTTGGACATTAGACTAAGATTGCAGGTACTGAGGGAGCATGATGTGGTGCGCTGCTTAGTGTAGAACGAAGCTGTGAATCTGTGCCGCTCAGAACAAATTTAATAACGGGGACTGCGGACAGGGGCCCCAGAAACACACTACTAAAAACATTGCTTGTGGAAGGACACGGCCCACTCTTAAAATTGACATTGTGCGCTGCCTTGCAGTCGGCTCACTGGGGTTACCCGAAAACTGATTGGAATTGGTGAAGCCACAGCGACACAGGGAAGCTAATATAAGACATAGCGAGATTGCAGGATGTCGGTGAAAGGACTGAAGTCCAGGAGTAAGCAACCCACTATGACCGCCTTTGTAAAAGCGCAGCGGACCCCTTCATCCCCAGTACAAAAGGCAGGGGAGGCATCGGAAGATGACCCCCCCTGGAGGAGTAAACCAACAAGTCCTAGCGGCCATAACGGACTTGAGTGCTAAGTGGGGCACGATGATGGCGGAACTGCGGACAGCCCTAGAAAATAAAATAGATGCCGTGGGAATTGACGTTACCTTGCTGCGGCAGGACGTTGGAGCGCTAACAGAAAGAACTAGCGGCTTGGAAAGCGCAGTAAAGACCAACACTGATGTAAGCACGAACAATGCGGAGGAGGTCCATGTGCTTAAATAGCAGGTTGCCAACCTTGAAAACAGGGTGGAGGAAGTAGAAGGACGGGCGAGACGGAACAACATCCGAGTGGTCGGCCTGCCAGAAGGAGAAGAAGGCCAGGACCCCACAGATTACGTGGAGAACATGATCCTGCAAGAAGTGGGAGCGGACAAACTCTCGCAGGGGTTCACGGTAGAGCAGGCACACTGAGCCCTTATGAGAAAACCACGGCCTGGAGCTCCACCGCGGCCGATAATAGCGAAAATCCTGAATTACAAAGACGGGGAAAAGATTCTGGAGTATTTTCGTAAGGGCGGAACGATAGAAAAAGCCTCCTCCAGGGTTACGGCATACCCCGACTATACTTTGTTGGTGCAAATGCAGCAATATAGTTATGTTGCGGTTAAGAGAAGACTGCGTGCGGCGGACATCAGGTACATGTTGTTGTACCCAGCAAAGTTGAAAGTTCTGCACAAGGGCAGAGCGCTGGTCTTTGACACCCCAGAGGATGCAGCGTTGTGGTTGGATCTACAGGGCTGCCCGGCGCAGAACGAGGAGCAAGATTCCCAGGAGCATGATAAGTGAAGACACTATGTCATGTACCCTGCGAGAGTGGGAGAGTGGGGAATCCGGGTATAGTGCCTTGAATTACTTGATAGACACGGCATAGCCCTTGAACTTTATGACTCTATGGGACTGGAATATAGTGTGTTAAAACGCTAATGAGAATGGAAGTATTGGCCGTAGCAACTCTAAGCAAATAGGAGCGGCAGGACCGCGCTTGCCTACCCCCGAGATCTAGTAGAAAGGCGGCCAATAGGGCGGCCTCATCCTGCTGAGCCGCGAGTACGGGTTTTACCAGAAAGGGCTAGATGCAGGGGTGCCTGAGATCCAGGGATGGAGCTGGGCAACAGTTGGGGAGGGTGAAGTTGGGGAAGGGAAGGGAGGAGGGTGGGAGGGGGTCGAGGGTGTTTGGGGTGTTTGTAGTTAAGGGGAGTTTGAATTGGGAAACAAGCCTTCATAGATTAAGATGGAAGTGGGATCTGGACTGCACCGGTGTGAGGGGGAAGGGGATTCTAATGGGTCATGGGGGACCTTTAAAATAATTACGTGGAATGTCAGGCGTCTTAATAGTTATTTAAAAAGGAAAAAGGTCATGTTGTACTTGCGCAGACAAAAGATAGATATTGCACTGTTGCAGGAGACGCACTTGACACAGGAAAAGATGGAGACGGTGGTGAAGAAATGGAAAGGGGTTGTGGTGGGCTCGACATACTCTGCCTATGCTAGAGGAGTACTCATCTGGGTGGCGCCGCATGTCCCGTTTCAACAGTTGCAGGAAGTGGCAGAAAAGGATGGGAGGATGGTCATATTGAGGGGATTAGTGGAGAATAAGGAGATGAGCATTGTGAATACATACGCCCCCAACCAAAATACGGCAGCATATTTCAGAACACTGTGCCATAAGCTCAGCATATGCATGGGTAGGGCGGTGATCTGGGGGGGGGGGATTTTAACTGTGTATTAGACCCCAAGGTAGACAGATCGGATGGGAAGATTAATCGACCTGCCCCAGCGGCTAAAGCGATGCAGACTCTACTGGACGACTTTGGTCTAGCAGGTGTGTGGACAACAAGACACCCCCAAGATAGGCAATACTCGCACTACTCTGCCCCGCAGCAATAGCATACAAGGCTGGACTATGTCTTTGCTACGTCGGGTGTGGTGATGGAGTGTACCAAGCAGAATATAAAGCAAGGGTCCTTTAGGACCACTCACCCCTGGCTATTGGGTGGCAATATCGCCCCCCGAGGGCAAGGATACCGACATGGTGCCTTCGGGCAGAGGCACTTAAGGATCCCGTCTTCAGGGAAGATATAAGGGAGGAGATTATAAACTACTTTGAGACAAATAAGGGTAGTGTTGACTCGACTGGCACATTATGGGAAGCCTTCAAGGTGGTGATGAGAGGGGTAGCCATAGCAAAATCGAAAGGCCTACAAGGTGGGATTTTGGCTGATATACACAAAACAGAAAGGGAACTGGAAAAGGCATTGAAGGAGGGAGATGCAGACATGGAACTGATACTGAAACTGCAGCAGAAATGTGCGGAGCAATGGGAAAGATTATGTAACCTCAACTATAGAAAATACATAGAGAGACAGCATGTGGGAGGGGATAAAACAGGAAGGCTTCTGGCGTGGCTATATAAGGGCGAAACTCCCAGACCTACGATTAGAACGATTGCGAGAGAAGATGGTAGTGTAGCTGACACCCAGGAAGGAGTTAATCAGTTGTTTGCAGAATATTATAAGTTACTATATGGGGATGAGGGGGATAGTAGTCTTGGGGAGATCGCTGAAACACTGGAGGACATGGGACTGCCCAGGGTAAGTGTGGAGGAAAAAGAGGAGCTGGATGCACCGATTACCTTGGAGGTGTTGGAGGAAGTGGTGAGGCAGCTGCCTACCAGTAAGACCTCAGGGTCAGACGGGTTCCTGAGTGAATTTTATAAAGTATATAAGGAGGACGTGCTCCCCCAATGCTAGAAATGTTAAATGAAGCGTTTTGAGGTGGGATGGCTGCCGGAGTCACTCAGAGAGGCGATCATAATACCGCTTCCCAAACCCAACAAGCCTGGGCATAGTTGTGGCTCCTATAGACCTTTGTCAATGTTGAACCAGGACAGCAAGATATTGACGGCTGTCCTGGCGAACAGACTGCGCAGAGTTATTGGCAAACTAATACACCCTGACCAGACGGGCTATGTCCCGAAAAGAAATATAACTCATAATCATAGACGACTCCATCGGGTGGCTGAGTGGGGGAGCATGAACGAGGGCGAAATGGCAATTGTGTCCTTAGACACGGTTAAGGCCTTTGATTCAGTCAAGTGGCCATGGCTGCTTGCCGCCTTAGCGAGTTATGGAATGGGGCCTGGACACATAAGGTGGGCAAAGATGCTATATAGTGAACCGTTAGCTAGGGTCAGAACAGGATCAGTGATATCTGAAAGATGGCAACTAAGTAGAGGCACCAGACAAGGGTGCCCATGGTCCCCAATGCTCTATATTCTAGCCTTGGAGCCCTTAGCGATATACCTTGGGCAACAATATGACACTATAGGTATCGAGGTGGGGGGAGAACGTCACCTGATTTCCTTGTATGCCGATGACTTGCTGCTGTACCTGAGGTATCCGGAGGAAAATCTCCAGTACATACTAGAAGTGATGTATAAATACGCGGGGCTGTTTGGCATAGTGGTGAATCCCCAAAAATCTAGTATCTTCCCGCTGGGTAGTTATAAGGGAATCCCCATGGGGAGGTTACCGGTGCTACAAACACCATAGGCGGTTAGCACATTTAGGTATCTTGGGATAGATGTGTACCACACGGTGGAAGAGGAGCACACACAATACCGAAAGAGCCATTGAGAGAATTGAGAAGTGCATGAAATTCTGGGAGAAGTTGCCCCTAGCAATGATGGGACGAGGAGCGATGCTTAAAATGATGGTCCTGCCCAGGCTCCTGCACTATTTCGGAAATATTCCATATCTGATGCCCAAGGAATTGTTCACCAAATTGAATAGCATGTGTAGGGATTTCCTTTGGCATGGTACCCAGAACAGAGTGGCATTATGGAAGCTGCAGAACTTTTACGAAACAGGGGGAATAAAACTGCCCAATTATGAGGTCTATTATGTAGCGAGCCAATTGCAATATATAGCTAAATGGCTCTCAGATGAAATGACCCCCGAATCCAGGTTGTTTGGATACGATTGTGCCCCATTTTATCTGAAAGAATTGATCTGGCAAAAATGGAAGGGCACCCCAAGATGATGAAGCTCGGGTGGGAGATGTGGCGCTGAGCGTGCCAGATGGAAAACCCATTCCCATGCTCCCCACAGGTACCACTAGTTGCACTGGCAGGGGGAGATGAGCAGCTGAGGATGATACTTAGGAACCACTGGGAGGCGGTTGGGATGGTGACAACGGGGGATATCTGGCGAGAGGGGACCATCATAGAGTTCGAAGTGTTGGGGGAAAAGATGGGGTTACACACGGGCCAGTATATTACATATCACAGGATGGTCCAGAGAATCAGAAGAACATGGCCTGAAACGGTACTGGAGGGAGAAACAGATGCTACTGTAGACATGATATATGATATGACAGGGGGGGGCATGAGATCTCCAGACTGTATGAGATGATGTCCAAGGTCTGGAAGGAGTTAACACAATTGAGACTAGACTGGGAAGCGGAAGTGGGCGCCCGCTAGAGGACGGGATGTGGGAACGTGCTTTGGGATACCACAAGAAGGTGTCAAGGAATGCGAGACTGAAACAGATACAGCTATATATTACGTATAGAGCATACATGACACCAGAAAGGATATCAAAGTTCAAGGATGCTGGGAGACAAGCATGTCCCAAATGCGATGAAGAAAAGGCTGGCATGGTGCACATGTTATGGGCATGCCCAGTAATTGAGCGCTTCTGGGGTGAAGTAGCACAAAAACTAGAGGAAAAGGGGGTCACGATGGTTGTAAATACAGCTTGGGCTTGCTTGGTGGGGAGGTTCCCCAGATCGCAGAAACTTAAGCATGTTAGTAAATTGAAAGATTTAGCATATGTGCTCGCAAAAAGGATTGCCATGGGATGAAAGACATGTCATAAACCACGGGTGGAGGTGTGGTGGAAGGATTTGCAGAAGTGGGCGGAGGCAGAAACCATGGTATGGCAAGAGGCAAGCAATGTAGGGGGAGAGGAGGAGGCGGGAAGCTTGGCATGCAGATCATTAATAGCGGAGTTGTTTGGAACGGTACAAGACCTGACAGGATCCACAGAGTGTGAGACCCCTCCACGCGAGGCAGATACAGAGTGCGTGGAACAAATAGGCTCGTAAAGGGGGAGGGATGAGGGTAGCAGTGACCAGAATAACTCGATGAACATTTGTATTGTTGATGCATACACTTCGTGTGTGGTTTGTATTGTTTTTGTTTGAATAAATCAATAAAAATGTTTTTTAAAAAATATACAAAGTTACCAGTAGCCCCACTGTCTAAAAGATCTGAGACTTTGGACCAATTGGTATTCCTGATGCCTAATGCCACCTCAATGTAGAAATGAGGAGCTTGATAGCGCACCGTAACACATGATTGTTGGGAATAAGGTACTTGAAGGTTCGCCAATGGCTTCCCAGCAATTAACAAACCAAGTTGTTTCCCTGTTTCCCTGGTGCTTTGTGTTAACATTGATAGACAGTGTTACCTGGGTCTCTGCTGTAAAACCTCAAATTCAGACATTGTCTATGACTTCTCTCCTCAGGGGAAATTGGTCCATGGACACTTACTAATTGCACAGGTTCTCAGTTTCCTGCCAGGGAAAGGGGATGTGTCTAGTTCCATCTTGGGCCAAGGATACCTCTGAATATCCATAGATCTTTTTTCCCCTTTCCTGTCTCCTATCCTCTGGTCTATTATTACTACCAAAGAGATGAATTCAGAAAGTTGGTCAGGTGGGACAACCACTTGACTAAGGGCATCTTAGAGTTCTTCTTTGAGACCCCTCTGAAGATGTTTAATTGGACCTCTTTAGACCACATTTTTTGGGCAGCTAGATTGCGGAACTTAGCTATATACGACAACAGGTCTTTGTTACCATGCTGGATTTCAATGAAATCATTCCGTAAGGTCTGCTTGGCATATGTCTGTCAAACAGATCTTGAAAAGCCGCTAGGAGCCCCCAATAGTTTTGAATAATGGGAGAGTTGGCATCTATAAATGGAGTAGCCTAAGCAAGAGCTGTTTGCCCAGATCGAGCAATATAAATGCTACTCTTGCTGAATCTGTGGTGCAGAGGGCAGGGCGATTGAGAAAATGAATGCGGCATTGGGTTAGAAAAGCTCAGAATTCTCTGGGATCCCACCATCATTTAGCGTGGGTGAAGAGGAAATGTTAGGATCCAAGGACAGAGCCTACAGACTAGCAGGGTTTAACAGAGGACTGGTATTGGTGCGTGTGTGAGGGAGTAGGAAGGGAAGGACCTGCCATAGCGCCCCAAGGTTCAACCACCCTGGGCATCTTGGAGGTCCATGATTCCACCTTGGCCTGTAACGCGGTCAGCATTGCGTTCTCTTGTCTAGAAGCGGTTACCTCGGTCTGTAGTTTCTGTGGGGTATAAGCTAGGTCCCTGACGAGATCCTTCATGGCTCAAAGGAGGAAATGGGTCCTGCAAACTGTTGTGTACCTGATTTACTTGATGGGATCAGGATCTGAAGCTGGAGACCTGGTGGGAGCCATGGAATACTTGGCCCGGACCGACCACTGTATTTGGGTGAGCCTGCAGGGATAAAAATAACACTATCAGGACTTCACCCAAACGGGTGGAGGCGGCAGATTTCATACGCCTTGCTTGATAACTGGAGTCAGGAGCTTAAATAAGGGTGACCCTAGCCTGAACCATAAATCATCAGATAAAGGAATTACATGAAGAACTGTGAATCGTAACTTCCCAATAGTAGTTCAATCCTGAACAAAGTATGTATGAACAAAAGCTAATTACCTTGAAAGGATTAGCAGTCGTCAGTGTTGCAGGTTTGCAAGACGCTGCTCGCTTGTAAACTGTGTTTAAATTGGATTGCCTTAGTCACATGATACATCACATGGACGGGAATTGTGAAGGAAGTGGCCATCTTGGTGTGGGTTTAGAATCCTTACGGGAGCGCCATCTCGGCAGGGGGCACAGGCGATCCATGACCACATCAGCTGTAATGACGGCTGCATGCAACAGTCGACATTCTGGCGGAACAAGGTAGGATCCCCCCCCCCCCCATTCTTAGGAAACCCTGGTGGACTCTTGCTATAGCTGCTAAATAGCGGCAAATCTATCGGGGTTGCCACAATCTTCCCGGGAGGAGTAGCGCGAACTGCCAAGTCTGTCAATGGAGTCTAACACTATGGATAACTGCCTGGAACTCTGAAAAGTGTCAGTAACCTTTACTTGCCAGTAATGTACCATTGCCCTTTTTTGCCTTCGGGTCCTGGAAGTTTTAGGACAATACACATTGTATTTTTAGAACATTTCTTTCATTTTCTATACATTTTAGTGATAATTCACTGCGGTTGACATCCATTAATCCTTCCAAAGTAGATAGAACTGTAGATTAATCCTTCCAAAGTAGATAGAACAGGTTGTGGCATCTAGGGGCTACAAGCTTGTACCCTAAGGGAACAGCTAGAAATGAACACATAGGAACCAGGGTATTAAGTGTTTTTGTTAAGTGAGTAGTGTTAACTTTATTTGTGTGGACGGTGTATGTGTTTGTGTTGGTTCAAACCATCCAGTGCACCATGGGGCTGGATGGAATGTTTAAAGAAGAAAAAAAGAGAAGAACAAGGAGAAAAAAGATGTTGGTGAGGATTTAGAAAAATGGATGACAGTTAAGAGTGACATTTGAAGGCAGATGGCGAAAGAGAGAGAGAGAGAGAATGGGAAAGGGGAGAGACTTGCCTCAAGTGGCACCACAGGGCCTAAATCCTCAAAGGTGCTGGGCGGCACATGGGGAAACTGTGAGTTAATTAAGGGGGGGGCTGGCTCTGATGCCAGGGGCAGCGCTATCCAGTGAAAATGTTGCCAGGAAAATGTAGTCCGTGAAAGTCGTGGTGAAAATACTTCTTAAGTAAAAAAGTTGTCAATCAAAAAATGCACCTAAAATGTAGCCTAATACGTAGTGCTGCTAAGGTAATTGTTACGGTTAGGAATGTTTTTGTTGGCTTGTGGTTGCCTAGTTTTTGGTTGGAAAAGGGGTTAGGGTAAGAATAGGGGTTAAGGTTAGAGTAAAGATTTAGGTTAGAATTAGGGTAAGAGTTTGGGTCAGGGTGAGAATGCTGCAAGGCCTGTGATGTTGGGGTTTGGTTAGTTGTTAGGGTACATTAAAGGTTAGGGTAGGGGAAATGGCACAGCTAGGGCTAATAATATAATGGTTTGGGTAAGTGTAAAAGGGATAGGGAAGTTGGGGAGGGCTGGTGATGGTGGCATAGGATAGGGGTTAGGAAACCTATTAGTTGGAGCAAAGTAAGCATTAGGGTAAGTATTAGGGTAAGTGTTGGAGTTGCATTAAGTGTAAGGCTAAGGTTGGGATTGGAGCAAGGGTTTGGCTATACTCTTTGTGGCAAGTTGGTGATGAGATTGGAATTACATGCACATAAAATGCTTTAGCATGCTGAAGGGTTAGTTTTCTGTAAGAGTGCAGGGTAGAAGGTTTAGGAACAGAGTTAAGGTGAATGTGGAGGTTTTATTAAAAGTTTGGGTCATGGTTAGGGTTACACCCTTGTGCTTTTGTATAATTAAAAAGTTTTTTTGGCAACCTTATTATTGGCAACGTTTTCACACTTGGCATTAATTGTATTGAATGACTACATTTTTTTAAATTACATTTTTAAAACTACTTTTTTCTGGCTACATTTTCACATGACTGCCTTTTGCTTGGGAAACCGTAGCGGGTGCCGGCCAGGCCGGGGTAGAGTTCGGACAGGCCCAGCATTGTCAAGGGCCCGGGCAGCATGTAAGGTTCTGCTCAGGCTGAAAAGAACGGCACGAGCCACGTGTGGGGATCGGACAGACCAGGCTGCCCGGACGTGCCCCCTGATGGCCTGCCTCCTAAAAGTCTGCCCTGCATGGGAGGTGAAGAGCGCTGAAGTCCGCTCCTCCCAAGGGGATGGAGTGGTGAATGCAAGTTGAGGCCAGCCTGGGTGAAGCAGAGGAAGGCGGAAGTCCTGGGCTGCTCCTTTGGGCAGCTCGGCTGAAGGAAAGGCCCAGGTGAATATTTTGAGGCTCTCCATTAATCGCAAGACTCATTGCAGTATGGGCAGGCCGAGAACAGGCCACAGTGGTGAACATGGCAGCGTTCCCTCTTGCCAATGGCTGAGGGTGCACCTGAATTAAAGATGGCGGAGCCAGGCCGCGTCCGTGACATGGGGCAGCCCCACGCTATCAGGGTCGCTCTGAATTGTCTCAAAATGCTACAGGTGTGGCGGTTAGTGCAGATGGGCTCCCCAGCCAACAGGGCCAACTCTGAATACTGCAAAAGGTTGCAGGGCTGCAGTGTTGACCGTCAGAACCTGATAGCACAAGGGGCCACCCAGAAGCGAAGAAGATTGGGGGAGCGTCGCAATGTGCTGGAGTGGCCCAATGTGATGAATGGGGCCACTCAGTGGGGCCAGGCTCCAGGCACATCAGGAGACTGGCCCCTAGCCATCGCTGCCACCAAGCACTAGCAATAAGCTAGCACCAGCCAGCCTGCACTGAGCAATACAACAGCCAGCTTTTTCATCAGCTTCAGACAGCCGTAAGCGTGCCAACACCACCAAGGAAAGACCCATGGAAGGTACTGTGACGGGGGGTGATTGACTGCAGTAGTCACCCTATTGTGAGAGTGATTTATGTAGTATATTTGTTGTATGTTAATGTATACATCTATGTGTTAAATTTATATATGCAATTACTGTTCAGTAGTCTGTTAAGTGGGGGGGAGAGTATAGACTTTGGGCTAAGTGTTAGGACGAATGTTAAGTAGGGTTAAAAGTTAAGTAGGGGTAGGATATTACATATATTTATGATTGTTAAGTAGTGAAAGAGGGTAGAGGGAGTTACCCTGGTGTGAGGTAGCGGGGTAGTGTGGCGTCCTACTTGAGGCTGCCTACCGAGATGGGACCACAGATGGAGACCATCCTCTGGGCTCACACTCCATGTGGGTGGGGCCTGAGTTTAGGTAAGGGGTCTGCTGCGCCAGACTCAACCTAAGGGTCCCAGACACCCCTCCTAGGAAGGGTGAGCTGATGTAACAGGTCCCCATTTAATTGAAGCTCACGCCAGGGGAATCCTAGGAATAAGTAAAGGGAAGAGTATTAAAGGTTAAGTGGTTGGTTTTATAAATAAAGAGTTGTCCCCGTTGGGATCCCTAAATAATTCACTATGGTGTCTGTGTCGATTAGTGATATAAGAATTTAAGGTGTGTATCCCATCTACTGTTATCAGCAATTTTATTTTGAGGTGCAGAGCTCCTCCCTACCGGCTGGCCTGGGGGGTGGGCGTGGTGGTTAACAAGGGACGACTGTCTATGGTACGGGGTGAGGGACGTAGACACCTTTGCTTGGACTAGGGCTGGAAAACGGGGGCTTCGGTTGAATGTGTCTGTTTTTATTGGTGAAAGGGGACTTTTCTAGATTTACTGTGTGCTGAAGCACTACCATTCACTCCTAGTGAGCCTTACAGAGTTAATAGTGTTGTACTTAATTTCCTTCTCTTTCATCCGTTTTAGGAGTGAGTTGGGTCTAGTTAGACCTTTACATTTTTTTTTTTTACATATTGTGGCATACTGTAGGAAGGAGATGGACAAAGAGCTGGCATAGTATGAACACTACTTTATTAAAAAATAAGAAAGGAAGGCCTATTGTAAAGGGTATTCCCCACTTAACTAAGGAAAAAACAGGTACTTGTTGTCAGGGTTGTTGTCCAAATGAGAGTCCTGCCCACTGTTCAAAACTCCCAACTCTAGCCCTACCACTATGTACACAAACAACATAAAGAGCACCAGGAGAATGGTTCCATGTGTTAATATCCCTGCAAAAATATTGCGATACAAAATTATCGCCATATTTTTGCGGCGATATTGACCCATGGACCCTGCGGGGGACACCCCTGCAACCCCTGCATTATTTTAAAATGTGCGGGGTATGCCGCCGCAAACCCCGCTCCCACAAAATATCCTACCCAAAAATATTGCCTATGGCGAGACAAACGGCCATATGTATGGTGATATTTTTGGTGGGGATATTTTGTAGGGATACCAGGAGAATGAACCCCTTCTCCTGGTTCACTGGTATCCACCTTAGTGATTGTGTTGAATAAATCTTACCAAAGAGTTTGTGTTCCACAAAGATGTCGAATACCAGGAGGATGACTCCCTCCTCATAGTCCAATGGTTAAGTGTCTTGACACTATCTTTGGCAACCGTTTCCCTAATGTCTGAGTCAACAAAACTGTACTGCGAGGCCAGAAGGACTCCCCCCCCCCCCCCACCCCCCCCCTTCCTCCATCTCCTGGTCCACTTGACGTTTGATGACAATATTTCTTAGCAGTTCTTATTAAGCTTTGTACTTTCTACAGAGTTTATTTGAGTGTTCTTGCTTCACTTGGCTTACTGTTACAATAAGTATTGTGGTAAGTATTGTGGTGAGGGAGATTACTCCTGAGTCTTTGATTATCTTTGCCAGAGTTACTGAGACGAGGGAGATCATTCTGAGGCTTTGGTAGACTTTGCAACACTTACTGAGATGAGGGAGATCACTCCCAGGGCTTTGAGCTTTACAAGAATGAATGAGACGAGGGAGATCCCTACTGATGCATTTGTTCTCCCCCCCAAGTCCCTACCTGGTCAACTGTGGTTTCCGTTACCTCGTTCTTCTTGGGACCACATCGCCGGCTCTTTCTGGGACAGTGGGGTTGCTCTTTTATGTTCGTCACCACTCTTTCTTCACTTCTCTCTACCCTGCTTCGGTTCGGCAGGGCCTCTGGTTCACTGGATTCGGTGTTGAAAAGGGACCTACCGGTCAACCTCGCTGAGTTCACGCCACTTTTAACCACAATATCACTTATGCCTTGGTCGGGACTCCTTCTGGCTCTCATGGCTTCCTCAGACCTTCCAGCCACGTCCTCTCGACCGAGGACTTGCTCCCCCATCAGGAAACCTGATTGCTGGGTTTGAACTTTCCAGGCAGGTGCATCTTCATGCTGGTTTCTCTCTTTTTCCCTTCAGGCAGTCCCTTGTCTGTTTTTATGATTGGTAGCTGGGTTTTCCCCAGCGCAATGTTACAGTCCCTTGTTTATATTGATGCACTCCTATTCCAGGTACTTTGGTCATCACATGAAAGAGTAGTTTGTATAACTCCCGCAATCATCTTCACAGTATTTCAATAAGACAATTAATTAGGTTTTATAGGAAGAAAGGGAGGAGTGTCACAATGACATACAGAGGTACTGCCAGAGGCTTTTCTTACAGATTTTAGGGATTTCGGGGACTCAAAGGTAAGAGGATTAGGGAGCTCCACCATGGAACAGGAGTCACGATTCCCATGAGGAAAGTTCCTCCCTGTGAGTTCCTCCCGCATTTTACCACCCTTCAGGGGAATATCTGTTAGTGGCCTCATCTCCCTCCCTACCTCCCTAGCCTCACAGGGAAGGGCTTGTGACGTGATCCTACAATTTGTCACAATATACTGTTTATTTCTGTTTGAACTGTAGTTACTTAATGTAATATTCATGTTAAAGTGTGTGTCTATATAATATATTCAGTGAATGTTGTGCTTTGTATTGTGTGCTGTTTTTTGACTTATTGTACCTTTTATACCAGTTCTCTCCCTTTGAAATGTGAAGCTAGACTGATCTGATACATTTCCATTGAGAGAGTGTTGGACTAACCTGCTGGGCAACCTGTGCACACACTACTGGATTGGTCTCCAGAAGCCCCAACCATAGGGTTTCTGAAAAAGCGCTAAAACGACTATTAGATATAGATGTCTCTTAAGGGCCTTTTGGGGAGTTTGTGTGCGTTTCTGAGGTGCTTTCATTTTCTTTCAGTGTTAAATATATTCAATTTCTAAATGTCTTAGTTATATGGTACCTGTTTAATGACATGTTCGTGTATGTTCATCGGAGATTTCCTTTACTAATGCGTTTTAAATAACATCTGTGTCTTTTTTTACTTCTCCATTAGCCTTTATGAAATCCCAACTGTCTCACCATCAACATTTTCTGAAGACTTTGCTACTTTTTTCAAAGAAATGGATGAGCGGGACAGCATTCACGATGTTACATTTCAGCTTGATACAAGGATGTTTCCAGTTCACAAATACATCTTGGCCATGCGTTCTGACTTTTTCAGAAAGCTCTTCCTTTCCAATGAAAGCAGTGAGCAACACTCGCTTGATATTTATCTGAAGTCTGAAGATACTGTTGGATGTGACCTATTTGTGATGGAAAAGGTTAATCCTGAGGTGTTCACGTACCTTTTACAGTTTATCTATACAGACAACTGTGACCTCCTGACCTCTGGTTACAAACCTAAAATTATGTACAAGGATAAAACATCTGATCATCAAGATAGCCTTATCTCAGACCTGCAGAAAGTAAGTTTTCTTGATGATATCCAAGGAAAATCTGCATATGAAGTTTACAGAAGTAACCAAATACAGGCTGATAATGAAAGACAGAGGGGCAAGCTCAAGTCTACCAAAAAGGGAAAAGGAATTGTGGAAGAAGCTAATCCGGTGAAAATGCTGCAGGGGGTTGCAAAGAAATTTGGTATCAGTAGTTTAAATAGCCGGTAAGTCCAATATAATCGTATTTGCCATTTAGGATTTAGTTTTCGCCTTAATAGGCATTTTGCCTGCTGTTTTTAACTTGGTTTATCAGAAAGCGTTCATAAAGGATCACATTACTCTTGACATTACAGTTTGTAAATCATGTACATCAGGGGATTTGACATTTGTCATTTGAGTGGTCTTAGTTTGCAAATTCTCTATAAATATCCACATTTTCCTACAGCCAAATAATCCCTTTGATTTCATATGTACAGTTCAATAGCGTCTATTATAACTCAAATCCAAATTCTTTATATCTTCAGAAAACAATGTATTAAATTTAAATACACATGCCATTTAATTCCTCCACAGGATCCTTGATGTCCTTAGGTTATCAAACTTCTCCATCTCTGCTCCTTAGGTTTGTTAAATAACATGTCTCTGAATAGTTCAAACATGTATTTATTGTTTGCTTGTTAGGTGCTTGTACAATAAGAAAATGCTGTTTCACAGCACCCCCAGGGCAGAGAGGGAGCAAGGGTGGGAAATACATAAAAATACAATATTTAAGAGCAGTGGGGGAAAGGGGGACTTACTATGCCTTGTGAGTATTCAGAATGTGCAAGTGCAGCAAGGAAGAGGGGAGAAGGGGGTAAGTTCTGGGGAGAGGGGCGGTAAGTGCTGGTGAGTCCGAGCTCATAGGTGAGCCACAGATGAAATTCTAGGAATGTTGAGTGCTATATGGACTGGGGCTGAGGGAGGTGTACGTGCGAACCTCCAGAGCAGAGGGTGTGCAGGTGCAAGTGCTGTGGATAGACAGGAGCTGGGCAGAATTGATGTGGGAGGTCAGGGCCGCGAGGATGCTTAAGGGCCTAGGACACTGATTCAGCAACTGTGGGATTAGCAGAGGAGAGGAGAGGAGAGGAGAGGAGGGAAGGAGGAAGAAAAGAGGAAAGTCTTAAGGAGCTTCCGGAATTTGAGAAGATCCTGCTCAAGGTGCAGGGTGAGGGGGAGGCTATTCCATAGGAGGGAGCCCGCTAAAGGAAAGTGAACGACCCCCTGCCCTCTGTTTAGCAAAACGCTTTACACACAAAGAGTTGGTGCCAGAGGAATGTAGTGGTCTAGAGGGAGAGTATTTAGTGGGATAAGGTTGAAGCTAGTGTGGTCCCTATGCCCCGACAGCCTTATGGATGATGCAGAGGTATTTGAATTTAATCCGAGCAGCAACCGGGAGCCAGTGAAGACTTTTTAGTGCAGGAGAGATGCAGTCCCTGGGTTTAAGGACAAGGATTAGTTTTTCTGCCCTATTCTGGATTAGCTGGAGGGGTCGCAGAGTGGAAGATGGTAGATTCAGGAGGCGGCTGTTGCAGTAGTTACGCCTAGAGAGAACCAGGGCTTGGGTCACATTGAGCTTTTGAGAGAAAGTGAGAAAAGGTAAAATTCCTTTCAGAAGGAAGAGCTGAAAGTGGGACTTCTTGGCAATGTCCTGAGTGTGAGGGAGGAAGGAGAGAGAGGAATCGTAGATGACTCCAAGGTTTCTGTATTCAGTTGAAGGCGCAGGGGGAGAGCCCAAGGAGGAAGGTCGGAGTGAGGGGAAGGAGGGAGCAGGGGTCCCGATGGGAAGGATCTCAGTTTTACAGGTGTTGAGGCAGAGATCTTTGGAGGCGCACCAGGACTAATGGCAGATAGGGATGATGGAGGGTGCAAGTGGGTCAGTAGGGAGTTTGAAAAAGAGCTGTGTGTCGTCTGCGTAACACTAGAAGTTGGAGGAGAAAGAGGAAATGAGGCATGCAAGAAGAGCAATGTTAGATGTTAAAGAGCCAGGGGGAGAGTATAGAGTCCTGTGGGACACCACAGGTGGAGAGGGAAGTAGGAGAAGAGAAGGGGCCCAGGATGACTTGGGAAGAGCGACTAGTGAGGAAAGAGGTCAGCCAGTCCAGTGCCCGTTCTGAGATACCAAATGTATCGTGGAGCCTTTGTATGAGGATGGAATGGTTGACTGTGTTGAAGGCAGAGGAGAGATCGAGAAGGATAAGGAAAGCTGGGGAGTTGGAGTCCAGAGATGCGCACAGTTCATCACGGGTGTTCAGAAGAGCAGTTTCCGTGCCCTGGATGTTCGGAATCCAGATTGATGGTCGTGGAGACCACCAACAAGATCAGTGTTTGAGTTGGGGCAAGGCCAGCTTCACGAGCAATTTCCCCAGGAAAGGGGTGATGGAAATAGGGTGGTAGCTGGCAGGGCAAATAGGTTCAGAGGATGTTTTTTTCAGGAGTGGATGCACAAGGGCGTGCTTAAGGGGGCGAGGGAAACGATCCAGTGACAAAATGGTGATTGCAGAAATCAGCGAGAGCAGGGGCAAGAGAGCCAATGTTATCCTTGATGGTCCTGGATGAGCAAGGGGGAGACCTGTTTAGAAGAGACCTTCATGGAGCGGACAACTCTGGTAACTTCAGGTGTGACAGGGGAGAAGGAGGCGGAAGGGGGGGTGTGGGATGGGTTTTGAGGGAGTTTAGAAAGGGTGGTCAGGATGGCCTGAGCTTTGGTGGCAAAGTGTGACGCCAGTGTATCGCAGAGGGCCTGGGAAAGAGAAGAGGAGGAGACGGCTGCGGAAGGGTTGGCTAGTTCCCGGCAGATCATGAAAAGTTCAGCCGTGTTATTGGATGCACCGGAGACCCGTGCCTGTATGTGGGCTCTTTTCTTTGCACAGATGACGAGTCTGTATTGCCTTTGGAGCAGGCGGCAGGGCAGTTTGTCGGAGGATGAGCATGAGGTTAGCCACTTCTGTTGTGCTGCCCTGCACTTTCGTTTCAGGGCTGCAAGTTTGGTGTCGTACCAAGTGTTACGCTTAGAGGCAGGTTTCAGACGGATCCTCATGACTGGGACAAGAATGTCAAGAGTATTGGTGATGGAAAGATGGAGGTTGCTGAGGGCAAAGTCGGAGGCAGTCAGAGGTGGAGGTTGAGGAGGGGTAGAGGCGAAGGCAGTTGCAGTCACTCGTTTCATCGGGCGGATGTTGGTGAATGAGGTTGGTAGAACATTTGGGTGGGCGGTCATGGGGGCAAAGGGCTCAGGTGGGCAGAGAGGAGAGAGAGGAGTTACTAGTGGGGCAGGAGAGTGTATGAGGGCATCCACAGTGTGTCCAGCTGAGCGGGTTGGCCTGGAAGGGAGAATGGAGAGGGAAAGCAAGGTCAATATTATTGACTCTTATCAAGCCGATTGAACAATTTCCAAAATATAATTCCATTAAGTCTGTTTTGATTCAACAAATAACTCAACCTATCTTAGTCTACACATGTTTCACTCATTAGATGATAATATTTAATTGCCATCTTATTTGAGCTTCTTTAGGGCTATTTGAAAATTATTACAATAACCAATTATGGTAAACCAATTTCCAACCTTTTTGAAGATCATGGTTATTGGAAAGTATACAATTATAGCGATTTATATCCTGGATTCTCTTGAGATTATTTTAGAAAAAAAACAAATATTCATGGTTTAATTACTTACTTTCTCAATTCTTGATAGATGTTAATGTTAAAGGACATTTGTACCGCGCACTATCACCACCGGAGTGGTCCCCTGGCCCTCTGGCAGCTCTGAAGGAGGGAGGGAAGGTGGGTTAGTGGGTGGAGGTTGGAAAAGTGCAAGAGTGCAGTGATGTGGGTCGTCTGCTGGGCCTGGGTTTTATGCGGCCGGTAGTCGTTGTGTACTGATGTGCGAGTCTGTGTTTTTGTTTTGTTGTTGCAGTGTAGTGACGTTTGTGCGGTTTGTTGTGCTGGAGGTTTGTGGTTGTGTTTGGTTTGGAGTTTGAGAGGTGTATGCAGAGGAGGAAATTGTTAGTGGTATTGGTTAGTTGGCATCTCTATCCTGAATTGACCAGTTGGGCTCGCGTAATTTCACCTGATGGGGTGCTTGGGCACCCTGTACCTCTGACGGTCCCTGCCCGTTTTGCATTTGAGGCCCCTTGAACATCTCGCTGCCTTCTCTGCCTGCTCCGTCAACAACCTTGCATTTCCTCATCCCCACCAACATGGCTAGTGCACCTGCCAGTGTCCATACCTGAGTGTGGTGATTGGTGGTATCTCACCAGTTCCACAACCCAGTGGTACCTAGTTGTAGCTAAACGGGCGGTTGGGGATGGTAAGGATTGGCTGGGGTTGTTGCCTCCGTCTCCATGTGTCTCGCATGTGAACCACTTTGTCTGGCGTCATCCCCCCCGGTGCTCTGAGTGCTTCTCAGTCGTTTCTGGGAACTTGTCAATGTCCTTTCCTGTTTAGTCATTTTGTCCTACTGTTTCGGTTTTAGTTTCTGGTATTGAAGAGCCAGGTTTTTAGTAATTTTCTGAATTTAAGGTGATCTTTGGTGTTCCTTATTTCTTTTGGGATGATGTTCCAGGTTTTTGTGGCTAAGTGGTAGACGGCGGGTCCGCCAAGTTTTTTCTTGATGTAAGGTTTTAGTTCCAGGCAGATTTTGTTGGTTTACCTGAGGCGTCTCGTTGGCTTGTAGATTATTTTCTTTTGTAGGAATTCTGCTCCTTGTCCGCAGATTGCCCTGTGCGTTATGCACATTGTTCTGTAGGTGATGCAGTGTTTTACTGGGAGCCAGTGTAGTGTTTTTAGGGCAGTGGTGATGTGTTTTTATAGTCGATTTTTGACATGATGAGGGCAACGATAGTGAGTGTTTTGTGTGTGAAGGAGAGGAAAGGTGGTATTTTTCTTGCCGTGTGGAGCAGGAAGAAGCATTTCTTGACTGTTGCTTTTATTTCTGGTTCTAAGGTTAGGGTGTTGTCCATCAGGACTCCCAGATATTTACTACCTTAGATGGTGATGGTGCGGTTCCCATTTCCATTGGCCACGGGATAGCGGTTTCCTTCTCTTGGTCTTTGGATATGATCATGATTTCTGTTTTACCTGGGTTGATTTTCAGGTTGTTGGCATTCATCCACTTGAACACTTCTTTTAGACAGTCGGTTAGGTTTGAATGATCGGCTTGGGTATCTTTGATTTTGTCGATGATTTGAGTATCGTCTGCGTAGTTGTAGCATGTGATGTTGTGTTTCTTGAAGATTCTGATAACTGGGGTTTGGTAGATGTTGAAGTACAGTGGTGATGGTGAGGATTTGAAGGGTTTAATCCAACTGGTTTCTGATCTGTCTGCTAGGAATGACTTAGTCCAGCGTAGCGCTGTCTGTTATGCCTATGTCTTCTAGTCTTTTGGTTAGGGTGTCATGGCTAACTGTGTCGAAGGCTGCGGAGAGGTTGAGCAGAATAAGGGCTGATGTTGTGTTGGAGTCTGCGTTCGTTTTTAGGTCGTCCCAGATGGATGGTAGTACTGTTTCTGTACCTCTTGTGGGTCTGAAGCCAACTTGAGCTTGGTCTAGCAGGTGGTGATTTTCGACGTATTCTTGGGTTAGTTTGTATACGTAGGTTTTGAGGAGTTTTGCCGGGTAGGGGATGTTAGAAATTGGTCTGTAGTTGGAGAGGTCATCTACGTCACCGCTTGTTTTTTTCAGAAGTGGTTTGATGTAAGCTGATTTGAAGATCCTTGGTACGGTTCCTGTTGCTAGTGATAGATTTAGAAGGTTTCTGTAGTATTCCACTGGCGTTCCCTGTGCAAGGATTGATTTGTAGGTGTCCAGGCTACAGGGATCCATCGGTGAACCCGCTTTCTTGCTGTGTTTTACCAGCATTGCGAATGCCTCTGCTGATATTTCAGGAAAGTTATTGAGTTTGTGCTGCGGTTCTGAGATAGGTTTGTTTGGTTATATGTTGCTGTTGGTTGGCCTCTGTTGGTTGGTTTGTCGGATGTCATTGATTTTTTTGTTGTTGAAGTGGTCTGCAAGGTCATTGCCGAGTTTCTCAGAGGGGTTTGGGGGTGTCGTCACAGCCTGGTGGGTTTCTCATTTCTTTAATGATGTGAAACATTTCTTTTTGTGTGTTGGTGGCCTTTGTGATTCTGTCATCATAGTGCCTTCTCTTTGCCTTTACAATTTCCTTCTTGTATGCACAGATTTGCTTCCGGAACAGTGTTTTTTTGTCTTGGTTGTAATCTTTTTTCCATTCAAGTTCCATCTTTTTGTTTTTCTTTTTCATGGTGCTTAATAGTGGGATAAACCATTTAGCCATTGCTCTCTTTTTTTGATGGTGTAAATAGTTTTTCCGGGGCTATCTTGCCAATTGTATCTGCGATCCATTTGTGTAATATCTGCTTTCCTGTCTAGATCAGCTAGCTCTAGTTCTGTTGTTGAGGGTTTGGTTAACTCCAGTTGTTCGATTAGGTTGCTTTCTTTGACATCTTTCCAGTTTCTTTTTGTGGTGGTTGAGAGTTTAGAGTTTGGATGTAACTTGCGTAGGCAGAGTGATTACGAGTGGGATGATGAGATGGTCGCTCCACAGTATTTGTATTGGTGGTGCCGTGGTGATGAGTTTTTCCTCGGTGAAAATTGCATCCAGAGTGTGTCCTGGCAAGCGTGTTGCCCCTTTTACTAGTTGTCATAGTTTCATGGTGGTGAGTTGTTCAGTCAGTGAGTTTTTGGGAGTTGGCGTGATTGTCTTCGAGCTAGATGTTGAAGTCCGCCAGGATAATTAGGTGTTCGTGGTTGATGGCTATGTTGGTGATGGCTTCTATGAAGTTGTCAACGAAGGATGCATCATAAGTTGGAGGTCTGTACACCAGGATGAATGTGATGTTGGTTTTTGGGCTCACTGTTAGATGTATGACCAGTTGAGGATGTGGAGTGGTTCGTCTGTTCTTATTTTTAGGTGTTCTTTGAATGCTATTGTGATGCCTCCTGTTCTTTTGTTTTTCCTGTTTATTTGAAGGCATTTGAAGTTTGCTGGAAGGCAGCTTTGGAGTGTGATTTTGTAGTTGTCGTCCAGCCAAGTTTCTGTGATGAATAGGATATCAATACCATTGTCATAGAGTAGGTCGAAGATCTCTGTAGAGTGTTTTGACATGGATCTTGCGTTTATTAGATTGCAGTGGACTTTGGAGGTGTAGTTTAGTTTGGCTTTTCTTTTGTTAGGGTTGTCTTCCGATCTTGAGGTGTAGGCTTTGGGTTATCGGCGTCCTCAAATAGTTCTTCTAGGTTTTGTCTTGGGTTTTTGTTTTCATCAGGTTCGTCTCCCTGGGGTTGCGGTTGTCGATTGGAGGTTCTTCTAGCTTTGGTGATGTAAGGTGTTATCGCTTCGGTCGTATGCTGCTTGTTTCTGGTGGTGTTCATCCTTCTTCTTCGTGATTTAGTTAGGTTGTTGAATGTTGCTGCTTCTGACGTTGTGTTGGTACGGTCTGGTGAGCTATTCTCAGCGAGGTATGGAATTAGGTAGAGGGATTTGTCTCTTCTCTGAAGGTTGGTTCGATTTTTGATCCCGTCTGTGGGGGTGTGTTCTGTTGTTGCGGTTCTTAGTTGCAGTTCCGGGATGTGTGTTCTTTCTTCTCTTCTTTCCCTCGGGGTGGGTCGTTTGCGTGGCATTCTACGATTCTGAGTTGTTTAGTCTTTAAAGAGAGTTGATTAAAAAGTCCAGTTGGTTATGTTTTGGCCTGGTTGTCTTGTCGTGTAGTACTTGGTGTGGATGCTGTCCTCTACTGGTTTTAGTCTTTGTCTGTAGTTGGTATTTCCAGCTGTTGTTGCCTATTTGTTCAGTCGCTGTCTTGGTGGGGGTAAGGGAGGTGGTTAAGGGTTGTATAGTTGGGTGTTAACGGTGGCTCTCTTTAGTCTGTGTCTCCGTGAACGTGGTTCACTGTGGTGAGTTAGCCATGCGTGTTTAGGAGGGACATGCACTGGCTGTGGAGTGACTTTGAGGGGCGCAGCTAGTATTTCCTCCCTTGATGTAGTCTGGGCATCGAAGCCTTGTTAGATTCTGAGTATCATACAGTGCAATTTGGAGACAGAACCCTACTAGACTTTAAAGACCTGTATAGTGGGAGAGAGGCCTATCAATGCAATCGGAGTGTCATACAGTGCAATTTGGGGACAGAGCCCCAGCTAAACTTGATGTATAATAAAGATTTTCCATAATAATTTACTAGAAAGTCTTAATTTTATTAAAGACAGAGGCGAGCATTATGCTTCTCTTTCTTTTATTAAAACAAGTAAAGAAAGCTCAGCAGCAAGATATTTTGTGCACCTGAGTACAATAGATAATATGCATAAAGAAAGGTGCACCAAATATAACAAAATATATAACAATTTAGTAACGCATCATAATAAGCCCATGTGAGGAAAAGAAAGCTCCATTTCCCAGAAGGCTCCCTAAAGTTAATCTAGAGGCCACCAACATGTGACCTTAGTCCTCCAATAGGTATCCGGATGCCTTCATATACAGTCCTGAACATGAAGTAACTTCCTCTTTCGAGGCTGCGAACTTGGCTGTCCATAGTAGAATAGTAACTGTAGCCATCTTGTAGAAGAAAACGGGGTTGCGCTGCCGATCAGACGGACTTGTCTGCAGGCGCTGTCAATAGAGGGATACAGAGTAGAATAACTTCCTGTATATTACAACCCTAGTTCCCTTAGCAGGGTGGGAGAGAAAGTTAATTTCACAGTTATTCTAACAAAACATATATAAAATTCCAAATTGTCAATGATTCATAGAGATGCATTTAATTATCAGGCGTGATATGCGCTGCTATTTTCTCATCAGGTGGGATAATGCTTGCCGTGTCTTTAATAGAATTAAGACTTTCTACTCAGTTATTATTGAAAATCTTTATTCTATTTCAATACCGGAGGCTCACATTATGCTTGTTTAAAGCTTACATACCACTATAGATGCCGGCTGATCCACCGGTTTCAGGTAGAATTGCTTATATATTGATTGCTTGCCCTGTCTGCCATCCTCATGATGTCCTCTAGGCGAACTCCGGCCTCAAAGGCTTGGGAGGCCATAGCTCCTCTAACGGAGTGGACTCCGAAGTGCTGGTATCTATCCCTGCTTGAGTCAGAGTCCAGCGCACCCAGCGTGCTAAAGTCGGAGCGGAAACTGCTTTGTGTGGTTTACGCAGAGCTATCAATAGCTGCCCGTTAGGGGAGGTCCTGAGCGGGGTTGTCTTTTCTTCGTAAACCTTCAAGCATTTAACCAAGCAAAGCTTGGGCTGGTCTCTAAACACTGGGTAAGAAATCACCCTGGAGTTCCATTTCGTCCTCCTGTGTATATGAAATACAATGCCATCGGGACAAAAGGTCCTGCTCGTTAGATCGAGAGCTCTGACGTCAGAGACTCTCCTGCAAGAGACCAGGCAAAGAAGGGTAGGAAGTTTGCCGGATAGGGCCTTATGGGATAGGTCATCGTTATGTGGCCATGCTTCAATACTTTATTAACGTCCCAAAGCTTGTCATAGCGGGACGGAGATGGGACAGTAAGCCTGATACCCCTGAGTAATCTGCAGACAAGGTGGTGTTCTCCTGCTGGGACCCCCTGTACGAGATCATCTCCAGCAGAGATGGCTGAATGATAGGCGTTCACTGTTCTGTAGGCGAGATCTCTTTCAACTAAGGAAGCTAGGAATGGATCTCCTCTACAGATGCTGAAACTGGATGTAGCCCTTTCCTTTTGCACCAGGTGCTCCAAGAGTTGGAATACCTCTTAAGGGTAGAAGAGCCCAGCTTTCCTCGATGAGACTGACCGCCATTCGTGACATACCGGGGACTCTCCACCTTGACCTGAAATCCTCCAGGCCGCTAGGATCAGTGACCCGCTTAGAAGAAGGGGGTGACGCTGTCCTGATGGATCTAGTAGGAGATACGGAAACTGGGGTAGTAGGATCGGAGAAGCCGAGGAAAGTTCCAGAAGAACTGGATACTAGGTCTGAGGGGTCCAGACCGGCGCTATGAAGACTAGATCCAAATGCTCCCGACAGACCTTCGCCAGGGTCCTCGCTATCATGGTGAACGGAGGAAAGGCATAATGGAGTCCTTGTGTCCATTGTTGTAGAAATGTGTCCGTGGCGGCTGCTGCCGGATCCGGCCTCCAGCTGTAAAACACTGGTAGTTTGATGTTGAGTCTTGATTCAAAGAGGTCTGTGGACATGGGACCCATGACTCTTTGGAGGCGAAGAAAGACTTCTCTGTTGAGCCTCCAGTCGCAGTAATCTGTGTTATGTCGGGAATACCATCTGCTACCACGTTTGTAAGACCAGGGAGATACTCTGCTGTAACTGAAATTCGATGCTCCAGACAGAAATGCCAAAAATCCTTGCCCAATTCGGCTAGAGGCCACGATTTGGTGCCACCAAGATGATTGATGTACCTTACTGCTGAAATGTTGTCCATTTTCAACAAGATACAACAACTCGCTCTGCCTCTGGCAAAAGAGCGCACCACGAAGGAGCCTGCGACGAGCTCCAGGCAGTTGATATGTAGATCCAACTCCTGAGGAGACTAAGTTCCTCCCGTTGCGACGGAACCGCATCTCGCTCCCCAACCGGAGCGACTGGCATCTGATTCAATGATGATATCTGGGGTGAATCCGAAGATCGCTCTGCCGTTCCAGGCATCCATGTGGATGAGCCACCAGTTGAGCTCCGTTCTCGCTTGAGGTAACAGTGTCAGGCATTGAGAGTAAGAAAGATTGTGTTTTAAGTGTTGACCTTTCAATCTTTGTAATTCCCTGTAGTGAAGGGGGCCGGGAAATATTGCCTGTATGGAGGAGGATAGCAAGCCTATTACTCTTGCTAGCTCCCAAAGCGAGAAAAGACTCCTCTGTAGAAGTCTGCGTATCTCCCGTTTGGTGGAGTGAATCTTGGCTGGTGGAAGGCGATGTTGAGAATTGAGTATCCACCACGAACCCCAGAAATTCCAGGCTTCTGGATGGATGAAGAATTGACTTTTCCCAGTTTATGAGAAAGCCGAGGCTGTGTAATAACTCTATGGCTAGTCTGGTATGCCTCTGAACCAGCTCTTGTGAATGAGCCATAAAGATGTCGTCGTCCAAATAAATTACAAGTCGGACACCTTGTTCTCTTAGATGAGCCACTACTGGCCGTTTGGTAAATGCCCAAGGTGCTGACGAGAGCCCGAAAGGTAGACTCGTGAACTCCCAGTCTCGATTTCTCCAGGAGCATCTTAGATAACCTATGTGTGCCTGGTGAATGGGCACTGCGAGGTAAGCATCCTTCAGGTCTAGGCGCATGAGCCAATCGTTCGGTCTCAGGAGGTCCCTGAGCAGAAGCCTCCTTGATTTGAGCAGGGGCGAATCGCTTGTTTCTGATGCAGGCTGCTTTTTTTCGCTGTCTAACGCTATTTGCTCTGTTTGGGACATTACTATAGGGGTAGGGCGACAGACTTGAATGGGCTGGGCGAAAAACTCTAGGCGCAGACCGCGAGCTGTGTCCCTGACCCAAGCATCTCCCGATAAGGTATCCCAAGCTCTTGCAAACATAGCTAGACTCCCTCCTATAGGCGTCTGTGTCACAGGCGCTGTTATAAGTGCACTGACCTGAGGATTGTTGTTGGGCTGGATGTCTAGCCGCTCATCTCCAGGCACACCCTCTTCCACGTCCTCTTGAGGGGAAGAATGTGTTGGTGCACTCTTGCCAGGTGTTATGCTGGTCCCTGGAGTGCTGAGGTCTTTTATCGAAGAAATAACGGCCAGAGGAGCATCCTCTACCTTGTCCGGCCCTGGAGAAAACCTTGGAAGCAAAAACTCTTTTATTGAGGTCTGGGCTTTGTCCAATGCGGTGAAGGTACTGACGAATTTAGACATTTCCTTCATGAAAGGATCCCCAAAAAGCAGGCCTTGAGCTGTAGCACCAGACTCCGCTAATTCACTCAGCTTGGCATCGATCTTAAATAGAATGCGTTTGCGACATTCGGTTGATATGGCACAACTAGCATTTCCTACTAGACAAATGGCCCACTGAACCCATCCTTAGAGAATAACCGGCTAGTGGACCCGTACCGTCGAGGACTTTGTCCTGATGGGGCTTCCAGGCACGGTCTATGCTTTTCCTAGGGTCCTTCACATTTTTGCCCAAAAAAGTAATCATTTTAGAGTCTAGCTCAGGTGTTAGAGCTACTTTGTCTGCAATGTCTCGGCAGGGGCATTCAGCCCGCAATCTGGCTCTGACCTCCTTATCAAGGGGTTTGCACAGTTTGGAATAAATGTAATTAGCTGTTCTGGAAGATGGTTCCCAGTCAGTGCAACTGGGATGTATTGGGTCCTCCGGCGTGAACATCCCCTTTGAAGTAGATTTATTCTCGGTTGTCTTCCTGGGGATGGGGACTGCCGCAATCCCCGAGCTTGAGGGCTTCGAACCCTCAATTTGAAAGTCCTCCTCAGAGGAGGTGTGGGACTAATCGGCGTTGTACACGCCTCTGCTTTGATCATCTTCCGTGCCCTGTCTATCTCCCTCTGGGCTTGAGGGTCTATTACCACTGTTATCCTCCTCAGGGTTAAAGGGTCCATCGTGGGAAGGGGTTACCTTCCTATTCATAAAGGCTTTCTTTAGCCTGGAGAAGGTGTCAGATACGGCAGCGGTGGCAGGTTCTGGCTGGCTGGGGGGGGGGTCTGAGAGCTTCTGCTCTTGCGAGCCGGAATACATCCCCCTTCATTAAGGTGCTTCCTCTTTTGGGTCTTTTTCCTCCCTGGTTGAGAGGTTTCTCATAGGTGCTCCTCCATAGTATCTAAGCGGTGTTGAATAGGTAGGCGCCTGTCAGTTACTGCCTTTTTAATGCTGGTCTCAACCGAAGATCCCAGCACTTTTTGCAGGCTGTTTGCGCTTGCCACCTCATCAATGTAGCGGGTATCTTCCTCACACTCAGACCAAGCCTGATCTGATTAAGGGGAGTACTGCGCTGCTATGGTTAACCAAAGGCACCTTTACACACTTTTTTTATTTTTTCTCTCTGGGCTTCTTGAACGCCTTCTCTCTAGCCCAGTAATGATAGTTCAGCTCTTAAAATTATGCTTCTTATCCCTGAAGAATAGCTGAAACAAGAGATTTCTTCTCCTTTTTATTTTAAAAAAATGTTTTTATGCTAATTCGTTAATTTGAGTAATAATGAGCACTACCGTGAGGATTTCCGGCACTCGCGTTCGCAAAAGATTGTTATAACACTAACGGACATGCGCACTGGAGCGCTGGAATCCTGAGGAAAGGACCGCAGGGAGCAGGATCTCCCCTGGCGGTCTGCGGCGGCACTGCAGGCTTCCGGATGGCCGAGAAGAACGCCGAACGGCCGGGGAAGCGAGCGTGAGCCTACGGAGGGGCCTGCTGCAGCAGACTTAAAGAGGAAGTTACATCATATTCAGGACTGTTTATGAAGGGATCCGGATACCTATTGATGACTAAGGTCACATGTAGATGGCCACTAGAAGAACTTTAGGGAGCCTTCTGGGAAATTGAGTTTTCTTTTCCTCAGAGACTCATGGACTTATTATGATGTGTTACTAAATTGTTATATATTTTGTTATATTTGGTGCACCTTTTTTATGCATATTATCTATTGCACTCAGGTGCACAAAATATCTTTCTGCTGATCTTTCTTTACTTGTTTTAATAAAAGAAGGAGAAGCATAATGTGAGCCTCCGGTCTTGACATAGAATTGGAATCTCTTAAATACCATTTGTGTATTCTCAGTCCATTTTGCTGTAAAATGGGATTAATAAAAAATCTTAATTCCCTTTCAAACCCTTTTGGGTTTAATATATTTTTTAAATTATATATAACCCAAATAATAGGTCTTCACTAACCTTTTTTTGCAGGTTTCAGAGTCTAATCATCACATTTCACTTCTTACAAATATCTTACAATGTATTGTACTAAGGCAGAAAGAAAAGGGGAGAAAAACAAAGAAAATAGAAATCTTAATTTAATATAATTAGTTTTCTCCTATTTTGAAAGTGTAATTTTCCAGCTGTTGCTAGTACTTGCATATTTGATATGCACTTTGATCTATAACCAGAACATGTTTGGTTATTTTACATCTAGATAGTATATGCAGCAGTTTGACGAGATTTTTCCAAAAATGAGGTGTACAGTATCCCCAGTTATATAAGGACCTGTGATCTCGTATTCCTAATGCCCACCCCTCCCCCCTGACGACATGCACTCAAAAGGCTCATTCTACATCTTATTTATCATTCGTTTTTTACTGTGTTTATATTTCCTTTTTGGGCATTTCTCTTTGTGTTCTCTCATGTCCTCAGCACCCTTTATTTCATATGCATGTGAGTTCTCTTTCGTTGTATACATTGGAGCATATCTCATAGCAGCTGTTGAGAAGCTTTTCTTACCCAACGACACCATACTCCTACGTGTTCCCTTTCCTCCATACTGTATGGGAATCCCCCGCTAGGGACGGGAACAGAAACTTTTTCAGCAGAAGAAATTGTCTTCCCCTTGAAATTTAGATGCTCGCGGCCCTGGGAAAATGCGCTCCCCTGACTCTGCCCACCGTCGCCACTCCCCAGTCCTCTTTTCTGTATCGATGGGAACAGACCGCTTCACCAGAACTCCTGGGTTAGGCCCCCGGCCTTGTAATTCCACATGCTCTTTCCCTGAAAAGGCTTTGTTTTCTCTCCTCGCAATTGTTAGAGAAGACTCTGTCCTCTGGTGCCACGCTCCTCCCCTGCGCATGTCGACAATGGCGGGTTTCAGCAGGTGTCCGGCCTGCGAGGGGTCCTTCCCCACGTCGGATCCCCATGCGCACAGCCTCCGCTGCCTTGGCCCCGAAAACGGCTGGGACGACTGTTCACGTGCAACGCGTTGACCCCGCGCGCTCTCAAGAATCGTTTGGCCAGGTGGTGGTAGCTGTTTGAGAGATCACCTCCAGAGTACATCAAGAATTAATCCTACGTCCCGTCCCCTTTCCTCCATACTGTATGGGCGTCCCTCGCTAGGGACGGGAGACGGAACCTTTTTCACCAGAAAAATCAACTTCCCCTTTAAATTTAGATGCGCGCGGGGGCACACCCCTGGGAGCATGCGCTCCACTGACTCCACCCACTGAAACCACTCCCCAGTCCACTTTTCTGCATCGACTGGAACAAACCACTTTCACCAGTGCTCCTGGTTTAGGCCCCAGACCTAGTAATTCCACGCGCTATTCCCAGGAAAAGTACTTAAGTCTTCTTTTTTCTGGTCTTTATTCAGATACCTCTGTCCTCTGGCGCCATGTTCCTCCCCGGTGCATGTCAAGGACAGCGGGCTTTAGCAGGTGTACAGCCTGTGAAGGGCTCTTCCCTACGTCCGACCCCCACACTTTTTTCCTCCGCTGCCTCAGCCCCGACCACGCCTGGGAGGGTTGTACCGTGTGTGATGCGCTCACACCACCCGCTCTGAAGAACAGGCTAGGTCGTGGAGGGAGCTCCTCGGAAGGTCGCCTCCAGAGGACTTGAAGGAATTCGTCAGACACAAATCCAGACCCAAGGTAGGGGCACTGTTTTCATCTGCACCCCCGAGTGCGACTCTTTCCCTAGGAAGTGCCCGAGCGGGAGGGACCCATCAGGTTCTAACACCAGCACAAGTACAGAGGCTGCTTCACCTACGGACCTCCATGCAGAGGGGTCGTGAGATCCTAACAGTGACGTCGCTGAGGGACTGCAATGTTATATTACCGGGTTTCCGTCCGAGGGGCTACGCCTGAGTACCGGGCAAAAATCTGAGGGGCCACCTGTACGCAGCACTACCGGCGACACATCCGAGGGAACTCCGCCTACCAGGCCCCATTCTGAGGTGCAGGGTTGGCCTCTACCTCCACTGCCAAGAGTCCAGGAAGAGGCCGGGCCCAGCGTGTCAAGCACCACGACGCAGGCACGTTGCATGCTGCCAGACACAATGGCGGCTCTCCCGACACCATCCCCCTTCTGGGAGCAGATAGGGGAACGATTTTCCAGGTGGGGACTGGTCTTCCCCGGGCACTTTGCCTACCGCATACCCTTCAGCGTTGCAGGGCAGATACACCCTGCATACAACAAGACAGAGTGTGCCCAGGTCTCAGCACCCTCAGGGCTCTCCCACCACACCCGTACCACCAAGCACTCCACTGGCCTGTGAGGACAGGTTTTTAGAAAACTTACTGACGCTTGAGGTCTCCACACATGGGCGTCATCCTCAAGGATGTGATCAGGGATATGCTCCCTCTGGTTTTGCTGCTAGCACCCACGGCCACTCCGACCGTGGTTCCAGCACTTCCGGCTCCGATGCAGCCCAAGCTGGCCATGCCAGTTCCCACTATGCCTGCCTCCATTCCTCCAGTAGTTCAGGCAGATCTCTGTCAGCCGCCGTAGCAGCCCCAGCTCCTGTCAGTAGACCACAGCCCCCGGCTCCCAGCACTCCTCCAGCTGCACCTGACCAACAGTACACATTGATAGATATGGCATTTATAACGCACTTATACTTAAGTGTTTCAAGGCGTGACGAGGCAAGGGAGGGCGAACAAAGGGAAGACGGACAACGATTTTACTAGGCCCGGTGACATTGAGATCATGCAAGTGCAGGGGAGGGGGAGGGGGAGGGGAAAAGTGAGAATGGAAATAGGAGGGTGCAGTGCAGTACATGGTATCACACAGTAGAAAAAATAAAATAAATAAATACAAATAAATAAAAAGGGAGGCCAGCTGGGTGGCAAGTGCAAGGGTAAGTGCAGACATCAAGTGTCAAGTGCTGTTAGGGGTCTGTAGGGATACAAAACAGACCCTGAGTGCAAGGGTTGCCAGGGGGGCAACCAGTGCAGGAGTGCAACTGGCAGGGAGGGAACCTGTGCCCGAGATCAGAGGGTACCCAGGTGACCAGTGCAGTTTCAATTTCAACCAGGAGTTCAGCAGGGGAGAGGAAAAGAGAAAGCGAGAAAGCAGAAGCAAAGAGGAAGGTGTTGAGGTGCTTCCGGAGATGGTTCTCCTGAAGCTTCAGAGAGGCAAGGAGGCTGTTCCAGAGGGAAGTCCCAGCCGAGGAAAGAGATCTACCACCAACTAATTGCTTGGAGAAGCGACTGACCCTGAGGGAGTTGGAGGCGGAGGACCGAAGGGCTCGAGAAGGAAGATATTTACAAAGAGGAAGTTGAAGGTATTGAGGCACCAGCCTCCAGAAGGCCTTGTGGACAATGCAGAGGGTTTTGAACTATATATTCGCAGCCACTGGGAGCCAGTGCAGAGATTTCAGTCCTGTAGAGATACAATCCCTGGGCTTGACGCCAAGGACATGTCTTGCAGTCCTGTTTTGGATATGTTGCAGAAGGCGGAGAGTAGAAGCAGGCAGATTTAGAAAGAGGTTGTTGCAGTAGTCCTGCCTAGAGCGAACCAGAACTCTGGAGACAGTGAGCATCTGGTGGAAGGAGAGGAAAGGAAGAATACCTCTGAGGAGGTGCAGTTGGTAGTGTTACTTCTTAGAGACGTAGGAGATGTGAGGAGAGGAAGAGTGTGTGGAGTCGAAGATGACCCTGAGGTTTTTAGCCTCACAGGTGGGAGCATGAAGAGGGTCAAGAGAAGCTGGCCAGAGAGTGACAGGAAAGGAGGGAGCATTGGTGGACGCTGATGAGGAGGACGACCCTGCACACCATCGTTGGCCAAGGCATTTCATGAGGGGGTGGCGGGCCTAGCCGAATACTTTGGGCTTCCGCAGCCTAAGGTTGAACAACCGGAGGCTGGGGTCTTGGCAGAGGTCCTCACTCTATGCCCCACGGCTAGAACAGGGATTCCAATACAAAAGGATGTGGTGGCACTTGCAAAAAAGGATGGCTTAAACCTCATTCGGCACAGCCTACCAACAGGCGCCTTGATGCCAAGTACAGGAAGATGGAAGGGGATCCACTCTTGCTGTCGGCACATCCTCAGGCTCACTCCTCTGTGATTGCTTCAGCCTCAATCTACTCCAAGCCACAATCGCCCTTTGCTACATCAGCCTCTGCACTCCTGGTTAAGGCGGAGAGGATACTGGGAGCATATGGAAAGAAAATCTATTCCAGCGCTTCACTTCATCTTCGTCTGTCCAATGTGGATGCTATGCTTGCTGCTGTCAACCAAAGACTCTGGCGGGAAATAGCAGACTTCCTTCCAGATCTTCCAGTACAGAGCCAGGCGCGCTTCAAGGCGGGGCTGGCGGAAGCCAAGATTGTAGCACAGGACATAATGGAGTCCACGGTGGCGCACATTGACACCTCAGGTTGTGCCATCTGCATTGCTACAGACATGAGGAGAACGGCCTGGCTACGGGCAACCAAAGTCAACCCAAAAGTCCAGGAGCGTATTCTGGACCTGCCATTCTAGAGTGGCAATCTGTTCACTCCACTACGGACGAGGAACTTGATAAGAACAACAGTTACCAGACTGCCAAATCCTTATCCATCCTCATGAAGTCCATGCCTAACGCTTACAGCCAGACGCACCAGCGTTCCGACAAGGGTCGGTCCTTTGGAGGGTTCTGTGGCTTCCAGGAAAGACAGTCCAATCTCTGAGCCAGCATTGCTGCAAACACAAGGTGGCGCATAAGGACTTTTTCCAGTCCCCCTCCTCAGCCCCAGCTTAAAACGGAAAAAAGGCACGACACGCTCATCTGGATCCACAAGTCTCCAGTGGGGGGCAGACTTGCCCTTCTCTCAACGCTGGCGTGCAAGGTTCATGGACCCTGTTGGGGAGAATTCTCTGTATAGGCTAATTTCCCAAACCTAGTGAGCCCCCAGCAGCTTTGCTGGATTTTTGGGGTTTAATTTTTTCTCCTGCTAAGAATGAGACTTTTTCTCCCACTCTAAGGCATGATTTGAGAATGTCCTTTGACTATGTAATGTGTTTTATGGGCTATAGGGTCTTTTACTCCATAGGGCTTCATGTGTTTTTGGTAAGTGTGTTACACAGCACCCTCAGTGCAGTAACACAGGAGTGTCATAGTGGCCCCCAAACATAGACTCCATACCCTGGGACTGACTACTGTCTCCCAGGGCATGTAAAGTCACCATTGACTTTACTAGTACCAAATTGTGAACAGAACCAGTACAAACCATCATATTGTGGAAGTACTGGTAGGGGTAATTCGATTGCCCCTGGGTCTGTTTTCCAAGGGGGCACTGTCCAGTCCCCCCCCTTGTCAAGTTTCTGGCTGGTGGCAGTGGTTACCACGCGAAATATTCCACTGGAATATTTCCTATGGGATTTTCCCATTCATTTTAAACGCACCACTTTTTTGGTGCAATGTTAAAGATACCGCCGGGTTATTTATTTAATATTTATTCCCCGGTTGGGTCTTTTTGCCAGGACTCGGTTTTTAAATGGCGTTTGTGTTTGCCTCTGTAACTCCAACCCAAGTTGAGCCCTTTGTTCCACTTTTGGCGGGCTTCTGCACAGAAGCCTCCAAAAGTGGTGCCACTCTGTCTCGGTCTACAGGATGTGTGGGAGGGGGGGGAATAGTGTGATTGGCCCAGTGGGGAGCCGCCCAGCTCACCACTTAGCATGTTTGAGTGACAGCTAGGACTGATAAATGGGGGTTTTCTGCATAAAAACAAGGCTTTGGGGACTGGAACTTCAGAAGTCGCCATAGGACCTAAAGAATCCGAAGAGGGAGAAGCTGAGGCGACCTGCAACGACAACAACACCGGTGGAGCCCTGCTGAACCGAACTCACCACTTTCCAACGACGGAGAAGATCTTCTTCCAGGAGAGTCTTCTTCCTTTGAGCTGGTGGGGTTAACCAGTTCGCCTTTTTTCGCCTTCCTGGATCGTCTCGTGGTCGAATCGCCCGTGCCAAGCACCCCGGTGGCCGGATAGCCACGCTTCACCACTACTGCGAATAAAAGGGTAGTACCTTTTAACCGGGAAACTCTGCTGCTGGTTTCTTCCCTGGCAGTGCAACGACCTCCAGCTTTCCTCCACGTCGGGATATTCTCTTCCCCTGGACGAAGCACCGACTTGCACCCGCTGCCAGGAACAACTGCCCCCGCTGGCGCTTTCTCGCCATTTCAGGTATTGTCCCGCCTGGTCTCCCTTGCAACAGACTGTTCATTATATCCTTGACTCTCTATCCTGGGGTGACCTCGGACCTGTTAACTAACTTTTCTGAACTGGTCCAACTCCTTTTTGAACTATCTGCAAAGACTTTTAAAGTGTACTTTAACTGTGTGATCTTGGGCACATTCCGCCTTGCTCTCTCCAAGAGTGGGCCTGGCCTATGAACTTTTTGCTCTACAGTAGACCCTGCCTTTCTTGACTTGCTGTGGTTCTTTACAAGTGTTGGTATTGTGTGTTTTCCTATTTCTGCCTTTTCTCTCCCTTTTTAAACTGAATTATTGGAGTGGCATCTAAGGTTACGCGCTCACCTCTGTTTTGCAAATAAGTGGTGTCTTAACTTAGACTTGTCGAATAATTTAATCAGCGAGGTGTATAGATTTCTAGTGACTGTGTTTGAACTTGCTTGATATATTAGTGCCAGTGTATTTTTACAAGTGTGTTTTTAAATAAATAATGATATACTTTTATACCAAAGCTGTGGTCAGTGTTTGCTTGTGCTACTGTCATTTTGTACCTAATGTGTATACTCTACATACTGCCTAACTCTTCTTGAGAGAAGTCTGACTGCTCAGCCACAGCTACCAGGTAAATCTGGGTGGTGCAGACTGCTACCAATTGGATTTACTGCTAACACCTGTAGTCTTAAACTTTTTGCAGTGGTCCCTAAGGGAACAAGAGTGCGACTTGAGTTGCCAAGGCAACTCAGTCCAGGGTGCCTAAACCCCCTCCCAAACCCCCTGTGGTACCCAGAGTGGCACCACTTTTGGAGGTTTCTGTGGAGAAGGCAGCCAAAAAGTGGAACAAAGGGCTCGACTTGAGTTGGAGTCACAGAAGAGAACACAAACGCCATTTTAGAATGGAGTTCTGGCAAAAAATACCAACCGGTGAATTAATATTAAATAAATAACCCGGCGGTATGTTCGAGGCTATAGGAATTAAATAATTAAAGTTGGTAGCCTCGAACAATGGGAAAATCCCATAGAGATATATTCGCGGTCAAATATAAAAAGTAGTATCCACTGCCACCAGCCAAAACTCGATCAGGGGGGACGGAGACGTGCCCCCTCGAACAACAGACCCCGGGGCAATCGAATTGCCCCGACCAGTACGTCCACAATATGATGGTTTGTACTGGTTTCTGTTCATAATTTGGGACTAGTAAAGCCAATGGTGACTTTACATGCCCTGGGAGACAGTAGTCAGTCCCAGGGTATGGAGTCTATGTTTGGGGGTCGCTATGACACCCCTGGGTTACGGCACGGAGGGTGCTGTGTAACCCACATCAAAAACACATGAGACCCTATGGAGTAAAAGACCCCATAGCCCATAAAACACATGGAAAGACAAAGGAACACCTCAAATCATGTTTAAGAGTGGGAGCAAAAGAGTCTCACTCTTAGCAGGAGAAAAAAATAAACCCCAAAAATCCAGCAAAGCTGCTGGGGGACTCACTAGGTTTGGGAAATTAGCCTTTACAGAGAATTCTCCCTAACACTGGCTTGCTCTCATAGCCTTCCCTCCGATGATAAGTGGCAAGACGATCCTCATTGAAAAGGACAGCTCTACCAGCATGTATTATATCAACAAGCAGGGTGGCACCAGGTCCCCTCCCCTCTGCACTTTAGCAATCAGCATTTGGGAGTGGGGTCTGGTGAACAACATGCACCTGACGGTGATTCATCTCCCGGGGGAGTCCAACCTGGAGGCGGACAGGCTCAGCAGGCTTGGTGCGAACAACTACGTATTGCAGTTGAACAAACGGATCCTTCAGGGGATATTGGATGGATGGGGTAATCCTCGGGTGGATCTCTTTGCCACCTAGTGCAACAGGAGGTGCCCCCAGTTTGCATCCTGGCAGGAACAGTGCTGGGCGATGAGATGCAGATCTAGTGGAACAACACAAACGCCCCCCAGAAATTAGTCCTTGCAGCATGGTTCCTGAACAGGTCACACTAAGACATCTGCATCTGTCACAGGCTAACCTAGACATTATACATGGCGCTAGTAGCAAGGCTACCAGGAGCTAGTACAAATGCAAGTGGACTAGGTTTTGCCACTGGGCTGAATCTAAGGAGGTCAATCCATTGACCTGCACGTTGAACGACGTCCTATCCTTCTCTGCACACCTTGCACACTCGGGGGTCCAGGTGGCCACATGTCGCACCTATCTAGTGGCAATCGGAGCCTACCGCAACTCGGAGAAGGAGGTATTTTTCTCCTCTAATCTGGTGGTTAAGACACCTGGCGGGCCTCACCAGACTCTACCCGCCTATCAAGAAGCCACATCCGATGTGGGACCTCAATGTGGTCTTGGGTGCCCTGACTCATAAACCATTGGAACCTATGCCGTCCGTGGACATCAGGCTAGTGAAGTCACTATTAAGACAGTCGTCCTGGTGGGCCTTACATCTGCACGCAGGGTCAGTGAAATCCAGGCACTGGTGGCGTCGGAGCCTTGTACTACTTTTCATAAGGACAAGGTGGTGCTTGGAACTCGCCCCGCATTCTTACCTAAAGTGGTCTCCTCTTTCCACCTGAATGACGAGATAGTGTTAACTACGTTCTTCGCGGACACCAAGGACGATGCACAGTGGGTTCTGCACTGTTTAGACGTCATGCATGCTCTAAAATTCTACCTTGACAGAACCAAGAGCTTCCGCAAATCAGATGCTCTCTTTGTCGCATTCGGTGGGTCAAAGCCCAGCTATCATGCTTCCAAGGGCTCCATAGCAAGGTGGATGGTTACGGCAATCAAGGAGGCCTACGAGGGGCAACACAAGTCTCTCCCAGCAAATATACATGCTCACCCGAACAGAGCTAAAGCCACAGCGATTGCTTCCCAGAAGCACGTCCCCTGGCAGGTTATCAGCAAGGCGGCTACATGGGCTACGCCCTCTGCCTTCTGAAAGTACTACTGCTTGGATGCCAGCTACAGGTCGTATGCAGCATTTGGTCAGGCAGTGTTAAGGAACTTGTTTTCCTAGGAAGGGCAGCTCTCCACACTGCTTAGTTGTAATCGCCCATACAGTATGGCGGAAAGGGGACGGTACGTAGGAGTAATTATAAGTTACTCACCGTAGTGACTAACGTACTTTTAGTCCATTGTCCCCTTTCCTCCATGTGTCCCACCACCCCCACCAATAAGACTAGTGTCATTAGGCAATGGTAATATTGTCGACACGTCAAAGAGGAGTGGCGCCGGTGGGCAGCGACAGGGGAGCGCATACTTCCAGGGCTGCGCCCCTGCGCACATTTAAATTTAAAGGGGAAGTTGAATTTTCTGGTGAAAACGTTGGTCTCCTGTCCCTAGCGAGGGACACCCATACAGTATGGAGGAAAGAGGACTATGGACTAGGAGTACATTAGTCACTACGATGAGTAATTCATAATATCATGAGGATGAAGACCAGGCCAAAGGTATGTGCCTTGTTCTCCTACACACCCTGCAAATGTGGCTCCTTCCCAGGGAAGCGCCCAAGTGGGAGGGACCTCCCAGGTCCTAAGACCAGCAAAGAGACCGAGGCTTTCAGAGCTACCGGCCAACAGGCCGAGGGGTCGCAAGATGCTCCCTGTTCTACCGCTGAGGGGCCACAAGACTCTGCTACCGGGGACATCTCAGAGGGGCTCTTCGGTGCCTATACGTAGCACTACCGACATCATGGCCGAGGGGACTCTGCCTCCCAGGTCTCTATCTGAGGTGCAGGGAAGGTCAGAGCCTTCGCTTTTAAGCGTGCAGGTGAATACTGGGCCCGGCTCTTAAGACACCACACAGCATGTACGTGTACCAATGGCCGCCAGGCCTTCAGTTGAGCAGGCATGGGAACGCACGTCTAGGTGGAACTGGACCACTGCAGTCACCTGGTCCCCGTCATACCCGACCACACCTTCACAGGAGCGGTACGCAGCTCGGAGTGCGGTGCAGAAAGCACAACCAAGATCTCACCAACTACAGGGCCTGGCTCCTACGCCCCCCAGAACCTTCCCCTGCATGCAAGGATAGGTTGTTCGAAAAGTTCCTTACCCTCATGAAATCCCCACTGATGGACACCGTCCTCCAGGTGCATCATCAAAGACATGCTCCCTCCGGCACCACCTCAGGCTCTGCCTAAGGTCCAGACCCAGGCCCCAGTTCAGCCCTTTGTACCCGTGCTCACACCTGTCACGGTGGCCCCGCCTCCGGCGCAGCATCCATAGCAGCCCATGACACTGCCAGTCAGCACTCCACAGCTGCCCGCACCTATCAACCCTCTGACCGCTCCCGACCTGTAGGACGCAGAGGGGACGACGAGGACCAGGATACTCCCTTGTCCGCTGAGAATACCTTGGTATTCCGCAGCCACAAGTTGAGCAACCTAAGCGGGGGTTCTGGCCAAGGTGCTGACCTTTCATCCTGCCACAAGAACTGGCATCCCTCTGCAAAAGGATGTAGAAGCCCTGGCCAAGAAGGGTTTGGTGACGCCGCACTGACCACAGCCTCCCAACAAACGCCTCGATGCCAAGTATAGGCAGGCAGAGGGGGACTCCCTCATTCTGGCGTTGCACCCCCAACCGCATTCATCGGTTAAAGCTACGGCGTCGCTTTACTCCAAGCCACAGTCTTCATCATCTGGACCCACCTCAGCGCTCCTAGGGAAGGAGGAAAAGCTGTTGGAATCCTACAGCAAAAATATTTACTCTAATGCCACTCTCCAGCTGCGCCAGGCACGCTTCAGGGCCGGATTGGCAGATGCCTAAATCGAAGCCCAAGACATCATGGAATCCACAGTTGCTCACCTCGACACCGCAGGTAGAGCGATTTGTATCGCCACAGATATGAGGACAGCTTGGCTCAAGGCGACAAGTTTAACGGCGATGTGCAGGAGCGCATTCGAGACCTGCTGTTTGAAAGGGGGGGGGGCTTGTTCCACTCGACCCCAGATGAGGCACTTGACAAAAAGAAAAATAGCTCTGACAGCCAAGTCCTGGTCAATCCTTACAAAGTCGGCACCCAAGGCCTATAGCCAGAGTCGCCAATGCTCAGACAGAGCCTGTACCTTCGGTGGCTTCAGGGGTTTCCAGGAGCGGCGCGCTAGACAGCCTGACCAGTCTCCTAGCCAGGACAGGCGCAAGCAGCACAAATCCTCCCACAATGGGTTTTCCAGTCCCCCTCTCAGGCACCAGCCTCTGAGGGTAAGAAGTTGTGACAATGTCATCCAGATCCACAAGTCTCCGGTGCGGGGCAGGCTTGCCCTTCACTTCTATTCCTGGTGTTCTCTATCAACGCAAGAAGTCGCAGTTGCTCTTCATGCAGTCCTTAACATTCCTTGGGCTAATTTGGGATACAGGGGTGGCAAGGATCTTCCCCTCGGCAGACAAGATCACAGCAATCAGGAATGCCACCAGTCATTTTCTCAGCATACCAGTGACCTCAGCATGGTGGTACCAGCACTTGCTTGGCATAATGGCGGCTTGCCTCCTGGCTGTGCCGCACACAAGACTCAAAATAAGGAGGCTGCAGCTGCATTTCTCAGCCTCTTGGAATCAGGAGATGGGCTCCCATTCAGCTCTAGTCTGCATACCACAGCACCTGCACCCGGACTTGAAGTGGTGGAGTGCAGAGACCAAGCTGTTAGTGGGCAGACCTTTCAGACAGCCCCTTCTGTAGATCACTATTACCACAGACTCGTCCCTAGACGGATGGGGGGGGCCTACCATGCACAACCACAGTGTCCATGGAGTATGGTCACGACAGGAACAGCTGTAACGCATCAACTGGCTCGAGATGATGGCCATCTGACTTGCCTTCAAGGCATTCCTCCCCATTGTCAGCAGCAGGATGGTCTGCATCCAGACAGCTCCACTTGCATGTATTACATCAACAAGCAGGGAGGTACCAGGTTCCCTCCGTTCAGCCGGCTGTCCATCGACATTTGGTAGTGGGCACTGTCCAACAGAATTTTCTTATCAGCAGTCCACCTGCCGGGGGAATCCAACTTGGAGGCAGACAGGCTCATCAGGCTGGGGATCGGCAAATACGAATGGCAGTTGATTGAAGTGGTCCCGAGGGGGATTTTCGATAGGTGGGGCCACCCTCAGGTAGACCTATTCGCCACCATGGACAGGAGGTGCCCCCAGTTCGCATCCTGGCAGGGGCAAGGCAAGGGATCGTTGCGGGGGGGGGGGGGGGATGTGTTGCAGTTCACGGGGGAACAGCATGAAGGCATACGCGTTTCCCCCCCACCCTGCTGATTCAGCCACCTGCAAGGCCAGGGAGTCGCATAGCCTTCGATGCATCTTGATAGCGCCATGGCCGCCGGCAAGACCTTGTTTGTCGGAGATCGACTGTCGGACCAACCTCCAGTGCACCTCCCGCTGTGTCCAGCCCACTTATTTTCACAGCAGGGGGGCACAGTGCTTCACCTCACTCTGCAGAAGTTAGCCCTGGCAGCATGGTTCCTGAACAGGTCACCCTGAAGCATCTAAACATATCACAGGACAACCTGGCCATCATACAAGGGGCAATAAGCAACTCCACCAGGAGTCAGAACAGGAGCAATTGGACCAGGTTCTGCCACTGGGCCAAGACGAACAAGGTGGATCCACTTACATGCTCACTCACAGATGTGTTCTCCTTCTCGCCACATCTGGCCCACTCAGGTGTGCAGGTAGACACCTGCCGTATGTATCTGTCGGCCATAGGGGCCTACAAGAATTCCAGCGATGACCTCTTCTCTTCCACTCCAGTGGGAAAAGGCACTTGGCAGGGCTCCTCCGGTCGGGCATCCACATTCAGTCTGGGACCTTAACGTGGCATTTGGCACCCTTGCCCACAAAAACCCATGGCATCGGCAAACATCAGGCTGGTGAATATTAAGACGGCTCTGCTGGTTGGCCTTGCCTCAGCATGCCTGATCAGCGAAATTCAGGCTCTGGTGGCTTCAGAGCCTTATACAACGTTTCACCGGGACAAGGTGGTGCTCAGGACGCATCCTGCCTTTCTCCCTAAGGTTGTTTCTTCCTTTCACATTAACGAGGAGATAGTTCTCCCAACGTTCTTTGCAGATGATCCAAAGAACGAAGTTCAGAAGGTTTTGCACAGTCTGGATGTTAAGCGTGCGCTAAGATTTTATCTGGACAGGACAAAGAGCTTCCGTAAATCGGATGCCTTGTTCATCACTTCTGGTGGATCAAAACCAGGCTGACAAGCCTCCAAGGCTTCCATAGCATGGTGGATGGTTATGGCCATCAAGGAGGCATATGAGGGGCAGCACAGGCCTTTGCCAGCAAACATGCATGCCCACGCCATCAGAGCCAAGGGCCACGGCTGTGGCTTTCCAAAGACTCGTCCCGTGGCAGATGATCAGCAAAGCGGCTACTTGTGCTTCTACATTGTCCTTTTGCAAACACTACTGCTTGGATGCCAGCACCTCATCAGACTCAGCATTTGGCAAGGCAGTTTTGAAGTACTTGTTTTCTTAAAAGGGGCAACTCTCCTCCTGAGGGCTGCATTCAGTTGTAATTGCCCATACAGTATGGAGGAAAGGGGATGGGACGTAGGAGTAATTAGAAGTTACTCACTGTAGTGACTAAAGTACTCCTAGTCCATAGTCCCCTTTCCTCCATACGTCCCTCCATCCTCCCCCATAACATCTCGGTGTCATTAGGCAATCATAATATTGTCGACGTGTGGAAGGGGACTGAGGATTAGCGCCAGTGGGCGGATTCAGGGGTGCACATGCTCCCAGGGCCTCATCCCACGCGCATCTGCATTTAAAGGTGAAGACAATTTATTCTGGTGAACAAGGTTCCGTTCCCCACTCTAGCAAGGGATGCCCCTACATCATGGAGGAAAGGGGACTATGGACCAGGAGTACGTTAGTCACTACGGTGAGTAACTTATGTCTCCCCCATGCCTGGTCCTTCCTTGAAGGGATCGATCGTGCTCCAAGGTTGGGCTTGGTATCATTTTCATATTGCTTCTGGATTCTCTTTATGCCTTAGTCCTGCATACTATTGTCACAGGTAATGCCATCGGAAGGTGGCACAGAGCGTTTCTGTACATTCTTGTAGCAATTGATCTGTACTTTAGAGTGAGCAAGGGATTTTTTACACTTTTGAAGTGCACTTATGAGTAGGAAACCTAAGTATCAGTTATGCTGTTGGCCAGACACTTTTGTTAATTGATGGCTCACTGTCTGACAGTAAGTTGCTCCAGCAAACGACTCTAGTGGAAGAAACACCAGAGTGCTGGTATTGCTTAAATCTGGATGTTCTCACCCTGTGACCTTGGGACAATATCACAGAGCAGAATACATGGGTGTGGATAGGCACGGATGGATTCCTTTAGTGGTGGTGTACCATGACGCCTTCAATGTGCTCTTTGAACACAATTTGCATGTGATTAACAGACCTGGTACTTCCTGATGTTAAGGATCCCCATATCCATTTACATAATTCAGAAGAGAAAATGATGTTATTCATGATCATGACCTGCACCATCACATGCCCGGAGTGTTGTCCAGAACAGAAATACAGGTCCAGTGAAGAGTAGTTGTGCAGCAGCTTGACAGTAAATGGCTGAGAGAGCAGAGTATAACGGACATGTGGGAAGAGAAGCAGGCCAGTGTTGGGCTGTTGGAAAGGGTACTACCAAGACTCCCTGACTCATGGTACAGTTCAATGAGGGTCAGAGTGATGAAGTCGAATTTGAGTTATCCTGCAACATGTAACATACATTCTCCAGCATGGGGTCTGGCATGGATTCACATGCTCATGAATATTCCCAGTTGTCAGGCTGGGAATCCTCAGTAAAGAAAAAATCAGTTTGTTTCATTTCTGAACTGTCTTTCTCCTAACAACCAATCACTGAGCTCTGGGTCATACTGCCCCCAGCCAATGACTGCCCTCTCCCTAAGCCCCTCCTCTGGCAGCCATCTTCAGATTTTTGCTGCACCTTCAATTGTTGGGAGTCCTCGTGTTTAGCTCTCAAGCTTTTACTGCGTTTTCTTGCTTTTTGGAAGAGTGTTACTCTATTTTCCAGTCAGTCGAGCCTTGTGCTCCATTGATCAACCTTCCGATTAACAGGGAAGCGTTTTTCGGATTCTTCAGCGCCCCTCAAGGGTGAATTTCGTCAAGTTTCTTCGTGGAAACTTCCAGAAGATTCTTCAGGCCTATGCCGCGTGGACCATGTCGGAGGAGAAGGAGGATTCAGCACCCCTGTTCAAGATTTGCTCCAGCTGCGGCTTGTGCAATCTCTTTTCGGATGACAAGCATTGCAAGTGTCTTTACCCAACACACAAGGAGGAAGATTGTGCGTTTTGCCAGGAGATGGTCCCTCGCACAATGAAGGATCGGCACAGGCGGATGAGAGTGTGGCTACAGGCCAAGGCCCCTGCTCTGGGTGGGTCCCAGCAGCATGCCTCCCCCAGTTCCAAGAAAGCTGAGTGGGCTTCTAAGACCTTTGAGGGGGGCCCTTCCCATAGGAGTCTAACAAAAGGCCAAGCACCGTAAGTCCACTGCCACCGGAAGCGCTGTTGCGATGGGCTCCTGGGCGGCCAGGGCGCGTTCAGTGTCTCCAGCTTCAGTCACCAGTCAACGCTCAGGATCTTCGGCCAAGAGGAAGTCAGACCATCTGGGCAAACTTAAGGAGAAGCCCAAGATAGACCTGCCGGAGAAGGCCAAGGGGGATCAGGGTGCAGACTCTCCCCCTAAGGAGAAGGCCAGGCAGGACAAGGCAGCTGGGATGCCCAAGGCCATACAGACTGTGAAGGCCCAGGTTCACCCGGCAAAGGCCCAGCCTTTCATCGAGGGGGTGGTGGCGTCTCTTGCGAAGGCCGCCGAGACGGCTCTGCAGGGTGCAACCCCGAAGGTGACTATATCCCTTCCTCCCAGGATGGAGGCTGTGTTCTGGCCATAGCAAATACCCCGGAGAAGAAGATGCCTGTCATCTCCCCGAGACCACCTCCTCTGGAGGCGAAGAAGGGGGTGGGGGGAGGCGTGGTGGCTGTTAGGGAGAATTATCATTTAATGGCTAATTTCCCTTACCTATAAAGTCCCCCAGCAGCTTTGCTGGATTTGAAGGGTTTGTTTCTTTTTCCTGCTAAGAGTGAGACTCTTTTTCCCACACTTAGGCATTTTTGCTATGTAGTTCTAGGCTATTTTTTGTGTTTAATGTCTATGGGATTTTTTTCTCAACCCCATAGGAACCATCTTTATTCACATGTGTTACACAGCACCCTCAGTGGAGTGACATAGGGGTGTCGTAGCAATACCCAACCATAGACTCCATACCCTGGGACCGGCTACTGTCTCCCAGGGCATGTAAAGTCCCAATTGAGTTTACTAGTCAAATCCTATGAACTAAACCAGTACAGCCCATTTTATGGAGGTACTGGAAAGGGTTAATAATTTTTCCCTTATGTTCATTATCGAGAGGGAACCGTACAGTCCCTCTCAAAGTTTCTGGCTGGTGGCAGTGGTTACTACCGTAAATATTCAACTGCATATATTTCCCTATGGGATTTTCCCATTGTTCGAGGCTACCACTTTTTCTGACAGCCTCTAACATACCTCCGGTGCATTTTAATATTAACTTGACTCTGGTAGGTTTTATTTGCCAGAACTTTCATATAACTTCTTTCTCGTGTCTTTCTCTAAACTCCTAACCCAGGTCGGGGATCCTTTGTTTGTCCTTTTGGCGGGCTTCTACCAAGAATCCCTCCTTTCGGCGCCACTGAGTCTGGGGTGGGTTCATTGTGTGGGAGGGGGAGTAGGACCCCTGGACAGGGTTGCCTCAGCAACACATGTCGCACTCTATCCTGATAGGCTGGAGGGTCTCCCGCCAAGATGACCACTCCACTGTGTGAGTGACAGCTAGGCTGTATGAATGGGGATCTTTTTGCATAAAAGCAGGGTCCTAAGGACTGGAAGAGCAAGACGTCGCCACTGGAACTAAGAAGCCAAAGAGGAGAGAAGCCAAAGACACCTGCAAGGGTTGAACCACCGTTGAAGCCCTGCTGCAGCGTCTCACCACTTTTCTCCACATGACGAGAGAAGATCTTCATCTGAAAGAGCCTTCTTCCCTTGAGCTGGTGGGGCCAACCAGTTTGCCAATCGCCTTCCTGGACTTGCCTTGGTCGAATCTCCCGTACCCTGTACTCAGAAGCCGGATAGCAAGGCACCAGTCCACCCGGACTGCGATTTAAAGGAGCGTACCTTTTATTCGTCGGGCAGCACCGCGGCTGGTTTCATCCCTGGGTAGTGCAGTAACTTGAACCTTTCTCCACGACGAGAACCTCTCTTCCTTTGCTGGATCACCCGAACTGCAGGAAATACCAGGAACAACCGCCACCGCAAGAACCACTTCTTCATTTTGAAGGTACATTTTTTCCGCCAGGCCGCCCTTTATTCGTGGTAGCACTAAATTTGTTTTAAATCCTTTACCTACCTGTTGGGTCGGCCGCCCCTCTCTCTTAACATTGTCTTTCGCTCTCTGCATCCACCTTTTCAAAATCGTTAACCAAAGACTTGACTGCAGCTACAAGAACATTTTGCTCCTGGGCCCTTGCCCTGTACCACTGACTCTGGCAAAGGCCTACTTACTCTGGCTACATTTGTTAGATCTGCCTTCTTTAGATTGATTCTCAACTAGAACTGTGTTGGTGCACCTACTTCTTATAACTACCCTTGCCTTCCCCTTTCTAAACCTTGTGAAATGCCACTTTGCGCAGTTTTCATTTAAGTATTTTCTATACTGATGCACGGTCTTGCTTAAACTGGTTCACAAACTTATGGGAAGTGTTTCTAGGGTGTGTAAGAAGGTATTTCTGAATAACTTGTGTTTTCCCTCCCTTGTGAGAAATTGCTAGAGAATCCCTTGTGTGTGGTTTTCACTGTGCCGTTTTGCTCAGTTTTCACTCTGGTTCACTTGGTCTACAATTTAACTTGGGAGTGTGTATTTTTCGTTTGACTTAATTTAACTTGCTTGATGACTGTGGTACATGTGTTTTATAAGAAGTGTATAAAATAAAAATATAACTACTTTTTAATTCAAAGCTTTGGTCAGTGTTTCCTTGTGCCATAGTACTATAGGACTATTGTGTAAACCCTGAATACTGCTCATCTCCCTCTTGAGATAGGTCTGACTGCTCAGCCACAGCTACCAACTAAATCTTTGTGGTACGGACTGATACCAAAGGGGATTTATTGCTCTCACCTGTAGTCTTAATCTTCTGTAGTGCTCCCTAAGGGAACTGCACAGGATTCTGCCAAACAGTGGCCCTCCAGGGTACGGATATCTCCTCTGAGGAGGAGCTTGTCTGCCTGCTAACCATTCAGGAGGAGGAAAACTTAGGGAACAGGCCCTACGAAGAGCGCACCGACGGCGAGGAAACCGCCGAGGAAGAGCAGCAAGGCGACGAGGGCCTGGGCTACCGGCCGGCGCCCCAGCAGCCTACTCCGCCTCAAACCCCAGCTGCCACCCCTGCCTCAACTACCTCCTAGATACCTCTTGGTGGACATTCTTTCTGCACTGCATACTCTGGTCTCTGAGATACAGACAGGGATGACTATTTTGCCAGCGGCCCCACCCGCGGCACCAGCGACGGCCGTCCCACTAGCAATGGGGGAGCCTCCGGCCAAGAAGAGGAGTGTACACCCGCCACCACCTTGCCACCCTTTGCCCCCTTTTCTCCCCTCGAGAGATGAGACGACACCGACACGACGACGGCGGGCACGGACGACGCCAGTGGGATGGGGGACCTCCCGTCGCCTCCGCCCAGATCCTCTCCGCCGGCCGAAATTGGCTCATTTCACTCGATTGATCTCCAGAGCTTCGGAACTCTTCCAGCTCGCTACAGAGGAGTAGGGATTCTAGAACCGGCACCACGAGGCGAAGAGAAAGACCATCCTATCGGTCCCTCTCCTGGATGACATTTGGGACAAAGGTTTGTCTCTCATGAAGAACGCTTCTACGGCCCTGGCGAAGAGGGATCGCCTTGATAATAAGTACAGGGTGCCAGACTCTGTGCCCAAGTGCTTGCGGGCCCGGCCATCTCCGGACTCTGTGGTGTCAGCGGTGGCCAAGAATTCCTCAGCATCCACTCTTCCAGACAGCGAGGGCAAGAAGTTAGATGCCATGGGACAACGGGTCATCTATTCTGTGGCGACGACCATCAAGGCCACAACGCCCTCGCCATCGTGGCATGCTACGACCGGGAGCTGTGGTTCAAGAACGCTCCCATCCTGGACTTCCTCCCCGACGACAAGAGGTCAGAAGTGCTGGGAATTCGGCAGGAAGGCGAAGTAGCGTTGGATCTCACCATCACGGTGGCCACAGACATTGCCGACGTGGGGTTCCGCCGAATGGGCAACATCGTTTGTCATCGTGGCTGGCTCAAGGCCACCAACTTTTGTCAGGACGCTCAGTTGAAGGTGTTGGACATGCCCTTCAATGGGGACAATTTGTTCGGGAAGGCTATGGATGAGTCTCTACATGCCATAAAAACGGACAGGGCGCGTGCCTTGGGCACTCTTCAACAACGAAGGCCGTCCTTTCGGCCCTCAGGCAGCAAGTCCCAAGAGTTTCGGCGGGAGTTCCTCTTCTTACTGCCAACCCTCCCGTTAAGGAAAGGCGCGATAGAGCTCGTCCCAAAGAGGCTCTGGGGCTCAGAGTTCTCGAGGTACTTCCTCGTGAAAAGTATGACCGGAGGGTGGAGGTCCATCCTCGACCTAGGTTGACTAAACAAATACATAAAGTCCCAAAAGTTCTGGATGGTCACTCTTCAGCACGTGCTGGGGCAGCTCGAAGAGGGAGACTTTCTGTTGTCGCTGGACTTGGAGGAAGCGTACTTCCACATCCCCGTTCACAAGGGACACTGCAAGTTTCTGCGCTTCGTGGTTCAAGGGAAGCACTACCAATTCAAGGCCCTTTCCTTTGGATTGAAGTCGGCGCCAAGGGTTTTCACCAAGTGCCTGGCGCCAGTGGTGGCGCAGCTGCGACTGCGGGGGATCCACGTCTACCCTTACTTGGACGACTGGCTCATCCGGGCCAAATCAAAGGACATCGCCGTCAATCACACGGCGAGGACCGTTCGCCTACTGACGGAGCTGGGCTTCTCGGTGAACCATGCAAAGGCCTGCTTGACTCCATCGCAGGACGTGCTGTTTCTGGGATCCCGACTCAACACAGTGTCGTGCCTGGCGTCTCTGTCGGAGGAAAGGATAGTGGCCATCTTGGGCAAGGTGCAATGGCACTGAAGGTCACCACAATGAGGACCATCAAGTCTCTGCTCGGCATCATGCATCTACCTATTCCGACTCTGCAGGCTACGGATGCGCCCACTACAGGAGTTCCTCGACGACCGTTGGATACAAGTGTCGGGAAGCTTCCAGGACAAGATCACGCTTGACGTGAAAGGGGCAAAAGAGCTTGTTACAAAAATGTTGATGAGGGGAGCTAAAGAGCTTGTTCCCCAATGGCTCCGGAGTCCATTTCAGATCATTTCTGGTCAGAAAGAAGACGGGGGAAGGGGGGCAAGGGGGGATTGGAGACCCATCCTGGACCTATGCCGTCCGAACAAGTTCTTGATGTCCCAAACATTCAGGATGGTCACATTGTAACATGTGCTCAGCCCACTGGAGGTAGGGGAACTTCTTGATGTCATTGGACCTAGAGAATGTGTACTTCCATGTCCCCATCCACAGGAAACATCGGAAGTTCCTACGGTTCGTGTTACAAGGCCAACACTACCAGTTCAAGGCCCTACCATTCGGCTTAAAGTCGGCCCCAAGAGTGTTCACAAAATGCCTGGCACCAGTGGGGGCCCATGTATAGCTGTTGACATGGATTTCTAAACTCTGACCTGGTGGGCAGATGTTTTAGGAGGCCACCCTCTGTTTAGTGAAACAGGGGAACCTTCTGGACAAGCCAGACCAATCTAGGTAGCTTGGCAGGCGGTCACTACTAAGTCTCAGGAGGGGTGAGAGTGATCGGACGCCCACAATGAGCACCCACAGAAACACACCACAAATTACTCTTAGACAAGTGTATATGGAAAAAGATCTATACATTTATTGTCAGCCGGACCAAATGGACATAAGTAACTTTAGCAATGAGAAAAACAATGATCACACAAATCCTTAATCTATACAGTATATATATATCACATTTCCTAATGCAGTTCAGTTGAAATATAACCACAACTTGGGAAGAGAGGTTTAAGTTATCATACGAATGGCATTAGGTAATTCTTCAGAGTTCATTTCCTAACTTTCGAGTCCAACCAAAAGATGGGAGCCTTGTGCTCAACAGTACAGTTGTGCGTAAAAACGCACGATCGCGCAGATGAACAAAAACCAGGTCTTCTTTGCAGGGTTCTAGCAAGTCAGGAAGGGGCTTGAAGCAATGAAGGATAAGTTCCCACCATTCGGGTAGACCCTGCCCTTGAAGGCAAAGCAGTATTCAAGTGGTGAGAATAGCTAGGTAAGGCAGGATAACCCAGCCAAGTTCGAATACCTTTAAGGGATACTTGTGTGTAAAAACACTTGGCTGTGCCAGGGGGCCACCAGTAAGTTATGCAAGTACTCACCGACCCTCGGACAGTCCGGACCAAACTTTGCCAGTTCAGTCGAGGTCGATAGTAGGTTCGAGTCCTGCAGTTTCGCAGTGGTCCAGCTCTCAGCGGCAGAGGATTGTCAGTGACGGAACAGTTGCCTTTTCTCAGCTTCCGAAGGAGCTATGAAGAAAAGTCCAGTGCAGCTGGCTTCAGGGCACAGGCGAGCAGAACAGCAGTGGAATTATAGCGACCGTCCTCACCAGGCAGTGATGTGGGAATCGTGGATGCGGGCAGCGTTATGAACTCTCCTTACTCAGGACCCAGAGGAGCTAGGCCTGCAAAATTTGGCGGGAGAATGCACGGGACCACAAGCAAGCAATGTTCCATGTCTCTGGTTTGCACTCGAGGCAGCGGTGGTGCTGCAGGTTACCCTGAGGTAGAGCTGAACAGTTCGCTGGATGGCCCAGGAACACTTCCAAAGGGGCTCGTTCGGTGGGTAAGCAGGGGACGCCCGAGAGTAGTTGTTCCCACTATTCCAAAGGGGCAAAGCGCCTTGATCGAAGAAGAAAGCAGCGGTCCAACGGAACAGCAGAGGGCAAAGGGTGCCAAAACCTTCCAAAGCATATCCAGTGCTTTCACAAGTGTGTTTCTTTTTGTAGGAGACTTGGCTCCTTCTGTAGTTCGGTGAGAACACAGGTGATCGACCTGGTATGGCTGCAGAGCCCGTTCTCTTATCCAAGATTAGCTTTGCGTCAAAATCGAGGACTTCCAAGATCCGCTCTCTTGCAGGCATCCCAGACGTGGACCAATCACGGCCCACGGTGGTCTCAGTCCTTCAGGCACTCCAGACATCCTGGCACCAGTAGTGTGGATTGGAACTAGACCGTCCCAGCCCTCTTCCTGGGCACACATACGTGACAGACAGAAGCCTGCTTAAGAGATTGGTTTTCGCAGGAGGTTGCATGCCCAAATGAGGAAAACCCAGGTTACTCAACCTGGATGAAGGCAAGGGACAAAATGGCCATGGGACCGAACAAAAGACTTTGTGGCTCTGCCATTTTTGAACCTGGCCATAGTCTTGAGCCAAACGTGGTAAACACAGTTTAACTCCGTAAAAAAAATGAAAACTAACTGCTGCCACCCGCACGTCCCAGGCACGCTCGTACAATCCCCAGAAAATCATTTAAGGGTGTCTAGGGCCATAAAACAAAAAAGGACCCAGCGCACGGTACTGGAAGGTACATTGTGCACTGTTAAAAAGTTACCAAGAAATGCCAACATAGTCAAAGACTAAGGGAAACTATGTTTCCGAGTACCCCATAACAAGCGAGCAAAAGCCCAGGGGAGTTCAGCTGAAGGCTGGGCTTCACTGAAATAGTCAGGTTACGATAGCCACACAAAAGCAAAATGTTTGGGGGGGTGTCAATAAATGGAGGTAAAATTGCACATAAATGAAATCTTTCGATTGGCTGATGCGCGCCCGCTCCTGGGAACTAGCCGACGAGCACACGAAGAAGACCGCCTGGCTACTGACGGAACTGGGGTTCTCCGTAAACTATCTGAAATCCTGCTTAACGCCATCGCGGAACGCACTGTTCCTCAGTGCCAGACTCAGCACAGTGGCTTGCCTAGCATCCCCCTCGGAGGAGAGGCTAGCAACCATTCAGGGGAAAGTGCAGCAACTGTCGTCAGTGAAGACGGTCACGGTTTGGGCCATCAAGTCGTTGCTGGACATGATGTCGTCCTGCATTTACCTTGTCCGTCTGCAGGTTGCAGATGTGACCCCTACAGTAATTTTTTGATGCACGTTGGGTACAAGATCTCCCTCAACAAGGAGTTCCGGTGGGCGATAGAGTGGTGGGGGTGTTACGCTCCCACATCACCCAAAGGATGGGATTTCAAACCCTGCCATACCAGGAGACGGTCACCACAAATGCCCCTCTGGAATGTTGGGGAGCTCACACCAGACATCTACACGAAGAGGCTTACAGAGGAGAAGGATCTGCACATCAGCATCTTGGAGCTAAGGGCTGTGTTCTGGGCCCTCCAGTCTTTCCTACTGTCTGAGAGGCAAGGTGGTGAGGATCTTCACAGACAACACCACCACCATGTTATACATCCGGAAGCAAGGGGGCACGCGATCCCCAGTGCTCTCCAATGAAGCTCAGGACTTGTGGCAATGGGCCATTGGACAGGGGATTTTCCCTGACCCGTTACACCTAGCAGGTGTCAAGAACACCATTGTCGAATCCCTCATCGGGGAACTCCTGTCACGAGTGGGAACTTCGTCAGGATCAGGTGGACCGTCTGTTCGTCAAATGGGGCAGACCTCCGATCAATCTGTTAGCCATGGCAGCAACCTCAAAGTGCCAGAAGTTTGCCAGCAGATTCCTCCAACCGAGGACCATGGGGGATGTGTTCTCCTTTCTCCTTCCCGTGGGAAGGTCTGTTTCTGTGCGCTTTTCCTCTGCTTTTTCTCCTGCTACGTGTGATCAACCCACTCAGACAGTGTTGGTGCAAGATGATACTCATCGCTCTGGCGTGGCCGAGGCAGATTTAGTATCCGGACCTACTCAGCCTGTCGGTGCCGGGTCCAGTCAAGTTGCCGGTACTGCGGGATCTGCTCCACAGAGAGAGAGGTGCAATCATTCATCACGACCCAGGATCTCTGAACCTGAAGGCATGGCTCCTGCAGCCTTAGAGTTTGGAGGTTGAGCTGCCAGTGGACTGCAGGGAGGTCCTCGCCAAAGCCATGGCGTCGTCGAAACTTAAGTGCTACGGCCATAAGTGGAAGCATTTCTCTACTTGGTGCCAGTCGCAGAAGATTACCCCTCTGAGAGTCACAGCCCCACAGATTCTGCTATACTTGATTTCTTTGGCAAAAGCTGGTCTGGCTCACGCATCCATCAAGGTACACCTGGCCGCCATCTCGCGCTACACCAGATGCCCTGGAAGATCCTCCTTGAGATCCCACAGACTCCTCAAGGAGTTTCTCAATGGGATTTTTCGATCTTTCCCGCCGGTGGAGGGGCCTGCCGTGGCATGGGAACTCAACGTAGTCCTGACAAGACTCATGGGGGTCCCCTTCGAACCCATGCATCAGGCCCTACTCAAGTTTCTCTCGTGGAAGTCTGTGTTTCATGTGGCTATCGCCTCAGCCAGACAAGTGGGTGAGATAGAGGCCCTGACTTGCAAGCAGCCGTATCTGACTGTCCTCGAATCGAGGGTGGTGCTACGTACGCACTCCTCTTCCATGCCGAAGATCCGGTTGTGCTTCCACCTCAACGAGCCTTTGGTTTTGACTATTTTCTTCCTGAAACCTTCATCGCCGGCAGAGAGGACGTTGCATTCGCTGGATATTGCTTGTGCCTTGAAGTTCTACGTGGCAGGCACAATGCGTTTTCGGGAAGACTTCTCAATTGTTTGTGGACTTTGGACCCGTCAATCATGGGAAGGCCGTGTCCAAGGCTTCCATCTCAGGAGGGCTCTCTGGCTGCATCATGCACTGTCTTCGGCTGGCTAGCCGACCTCTGCTGGGCCATCTGAGAGCCCACTCCACCAGAGCGATTGTTGCAACGACTGCGTTCCTTTTGGGTGTGCCCCTGCTAGACATCTGCAGGGCTGTGACATGGTGGTCCACGCATACCTTCACAAAGTTCTACTTCTTCGACTGGTGTTAGGCAGAATGATCTGCAGTACCCTTTGGGAACACTACACACAATTAAGACTACAAGTGACAGTACAATTTCACCTTTGTTACAAGCCTGTACTACACAGTTATAGTGGTAGCAGTAGCGGAGCAGCCAGACTTATCTCAAGAGTAAGTGAGCAGTACAAGATAGTTACACAAAGGACAGCAATTACTATGATTCAGGAAAACACTGACTGAAGGTTTATAAGTAAAAGAATATATATTTATTTACTTATCGGTTATATAAGAGTTCACCTTTCTAAGCAAGTTAAGAAATCACAATCATAAATACACCACACCACTTCCCTTAAATTCCAGACAAGTTGAACTCGCAAAATGAAGTGGGAGCAAAATGGCACTCCAGCAATTTAAAAGGGAGGGAAAGACAAAGTTAGCAGTAATTAGGTCAAACCAACAGGTAAGTAATCAGGGCAATTGAACGAGAGAGACTACAAGGTTAAAATCAGATAGAAAAGGCTTATGGCCAAAGTCAATGGTTCAAAAGTCTTTTGCTCAAGATGATAGTTTCATGTAGTTTGCGGTAAAGTTCGTGGCACAGATTCCAGACGAGGTTGGTTGGTAAAAAAAGATGGTTCAAAGAGAAGGACAAGCCAAGATTTCAAAAACTTTCACCGCGGCTGAGCGAAACGCACAACCTGATTTGCACAGTACCTTAAAACAGAGAGGGGGCTGTAGCTGAGGCAGACGTTCCTGGTAGGTCATGCAGGCTCACGGTTCCTGAAGCGACTGTCGTACTGATCAGAAGTAGGAAGACTGGAGGGTCCTGCACTACCCAGGCAAGAAACCAGCAGCAGCGCCAAACGACGAATAAAAGGTGTGCTCCTTAAAACCCAAGCAGGGTCCGACCTTCCTGGCTATCCGGCCCACTGTAGCTCTGTACAGCGAATTCGACCAGAGGAGGGGTCCTGGCTTGTAGTTTGAGCAAACTGGTTGGTCCCACCAGCTCAAGGGAAGAAGTTTCCTGGAGGATCTTCTCTGTCGGATTTCTAGATTCGGACCTGCAGCAGAGCTTCACCGGGCGGTTCAGTTGTGGTAGGGGTCCTCTTCTTCCAGTTCCTCATTGGTTCTTTCGTTCCAGTGGCGACTCTGCTCTTCCAGTCCCAGAGACCTGCTTTTTATGCAGTTTTCCCCCATTCATACAGCCTGCCTGTCAATCACAGAGCAGGGTGGCTGGCCTGGCAAGGCCAGTCCCCTTGGCCAATCAGACAAGAGTGCGACTTGGGTTACTACGGCAACCCATGGCAGGGGTCCGAAGATCCTTCCCTCACATCCTGCCCTCTAGACTATCAGGCGCCTTAAGGAGGGCTTCTGTGCAGAAGCCCGCAAAAAGACAGCGAACAAAGGAGTCATCCCCAGTTTGGCACGCAGAGAAAGACACGAGAAAGACTTTAACAAAAAGAAATGGCTAATAAACCCAGCCGGATCCAAAATAAAATGGATTTGGTCAAGCGGTTTCATATTCAAGGCTAATATGATAGCCTAAAACATTACCACCTTTATATAAGATAATCGCGGTAGAAAAATTAGGGTAGATACCACTGTCACCAGCCAAGTCTTAATGTTAAGGGAGCGAAACAAGGCTCCAAGAGGCACAGACAAAAGGGGATAAGAGTTAACCCTTTCCAATACTCAATGTAAGATGGGGTTTACTGGGTCTGTGGTTTAAAGTGACTATATAAAGTTAATGGCAACTTTACCTGTTTCTGGGGGACAGTAGTCAGCCCCAGAAAAATTGAGTCGGGGGGAAGTCTCAAAGACAACCCTGTGTCACTGCACTGAAGGTGCTGTGTAACACACACAAAAAGTGGTACACATGGAGTAGTTTAGGCTCCAGTGCTCAAGATCACACAAACAGTAGAAATACACATAGCAAAACACATGCAAGGGTGGCTCACACTCTTACCAGGTGAGAAAAATAAATCCTAGAAATCCAGCAAAGCTGCTGGGGGATTCTTTAGGTAAGGGAAATCAATCATTTATGAGAATGCTCCCTAACAACGGGCATTCCAGGGAGGATTCCAGAGTCGGCCAGGCAGTGCTGCGCAACCTGTTTTCTTGAGGTGAGTTTGTTCCAGGGGTAAGTGTTAATTGCTTCTTTTGAGCCTTGCCACCTCCCGTGATTGTGTAATGTGCAATGCTGCGTATTCGTTATTCGTGAGCATGTGAATCCATCCCAGACCCCATGCTGAAGAAGGTTAAGTTACTTAACTGTAACTATATTTTAAAAAAATGTTTTGATTGGTTTATACAAACCTTTAAAACAGCAGTAACAAAGAAAGAAAACAAAAGAACACTCTTCTCTCTCGTCAGGTTCCAAGTATTTCATCATAAAGAATAATAGTGTTGTCAAATCGGCACTAGACACTAGTTGCGTCATATGTTCCCTAACCTCATGGTCCGAAGGGTCATGCCTTACTAGGTGATTTTTTAGTTCTTTCTGGAAGGTTACAATGCCAAACATGAGTTTCCGATCGGACCCCTCAAACATGAGTTTCCACCAATCGTCAGCACAATATGTTTGGCGCTCACAAATGATAGGTCCAAGTAGCCGAGTTCGTAGGCTCCATAACTTTGGACAAAATAGAGTCAGATGTTTAAGGGACTCTACACATTGGTCACAAAGACAACTACTGTTCTCCAGCATGGGTCGGGCATGGATTCACATGCAAACCCTTCCTCCTGCCCCTCTGCGGCTCTTCTTGGTCATACTGCCACTTTACGTGCTTATCAAATCTGAAGATGGCTGCCAGAGGTGGGGCTTAGGGAGAGGACTGTCATTGGATGAGGGAAGTACGACTCAGAGGACAGTGCAGTGATTGGTTTAGAGGAGAAATACAGTTTTAAAGTGAAAGTGAAACTGTTTTTTGTTTTACCGAGGATTCCCAGCCTGACGACTGGGAATACATATGAGCATATTAATCCATGCCAGACCCATGCGGGGAACAATAGTTTCAGGTAAGCAACTTAACCTAGTCTTGCCTCTATGAAATGTCCTCCTCATCCCTGGGTGAGTTCCAGGTTCTGTCCAAGCCTCCTTAATGTTGACTAGAGCTTGCAGTCTGTCCACTTCCAGCGTTGATGCTGCTCACTTCTCCTCCGGGAACCCGTTTAAGTAAAGGACTGGGTCATACGTGGCAGCAACTTGTATGTGACCTTACGTTAGTGGTCCACCATCTTTAGAGGGAGTCAGCCATGGCGTAAAACTGCATATGTGCTTTAATGCCGCTTTTACCTCGTGTCACAGGTATGGATGTGGGTGCCTGGCTCCAACCGAAACTATTACATTGCAGCAAATGCTGTTCATAATCCTCTTCCCTGTCATAGTATTGGACCTTCTCTATTTTCCGAATAGTTCTATCTGCTACTGTATGGTGAGGCTCAGACTTACCGTAGGGCTGGTAAGGGACAGGCATACATGCGAAAGTTGGGCCAGTTTGGTGAGTTGCTGAACTGTTCAGCTGGACGTTTTGACCAATGTTACTGATCGACTATACTTTAAAATGCTCTGTTTACAACAGACTTTACCAAAGCTACTCCTTTCAGTGGTACTGAGTTTGTCATGAAAAGTAAAACATTGCCATTTTAGCAACGCGGACCACTTTTTATTGGTACCCTGGCCTTATTTTATGTCGCAGACCGACCCAACTTGTGGGGCACAGCTTTCTAATGTTTACTAACAAGAATGTATTTTCCATTTGTTTCGTTTTTTCGTCAACGGTTATGAAATGTTTCTTGTTAAGGTTTGTCATGAATCCCATTGTTTTATATTTTGCAGACTCGATGGAGTAAGATATGAAAATGGAAAAATAAAAGTGGTCAACAAGAAAAGTGGAAACAAGCCGAAGCTTTACCAGAATAAATGGTATCTGTTTTATGATTGTATCAAAACTGTACAGACAATAATTGTTTAGCTTTTTCTAATGATAATGACGGTTTATTGGAAATTGAACACCCAATGTATGTCGATGACATGTTCGGCTATATTCTTTAAATGCTTTGTGGACAAGTAACTTATTATTCAGTCCAATAGTAGAGTATCTGCTCAGCGACCCTCCCCTAAACCCCCCAGAATGTATAACGGCTTTCTGTTACCTCCCCCGACCCTCCTATGGGAATGCCGCAGCTGGCGTTTTTTCCAACGATATAAAAAACGGCAGAACTACGCAGAACCGGAGTAAGATTTACTGCTATGTCAACACACCAATTAATCATAGTGCAGTATTCTTGGTGCTGGCATATGTTATGGCGATTAATTATAAGAAACTATTTCCTTTACCTTTGTTGTGTATAGATCCTTTTTTCTTTGCTTGTGCATCACATGCGATAGCTAATTCTAAGGACTGGAAGCTGGCCTCAAAGAATAAAATACGACCACTTACGAAGAGAAATTAGATTCAGATGCTTGTCACTAGAAATTACAATGTGCTGAAACATTTGTGAAGCGTGGCCGTCTTTATTTTTAGATATGCCTGCAATTCTCACATTGTAATAGTTTGTGTTTTTGTTTTGTGTAGCTCATTTCTATGCGATGTCACGCTCCAGTCACAAGATGGAAAGGAGTTCCAGTGTCACAAGTGTGTTCTCTGTGCAAGACTTGGTATGTATTTATAGATTAGGTTTCATGCGAACGTTATTCTTTTGTCACTTTAATTAAAATGTATTTTTTTTCTACCATTTCAGAGTATTTTCACAGCATGCTGGGCAGCACATGGATTGAGGTAACTAGGATGCTTGCAGAAATGTATGGCTGCCATAGCATGCTTTTGTACTTGCATTAGATTGTGGTACTGTGAAGCAATTCAGGGTTTGTGTCATGTCATGTCTTTGCATATTCATGCCCGATGTTTGCCTTAATTGATTATTGAAAAATATATTCTTGTTTTTGTAAATTAAATTTGTATTGATTTCAAGGAAACATAGAAAGGTACAAGCTAACTGGAGGGTGCTAGCCCTCTGCAAAAGCATCAAACCCTGGAACCTTCTTTTGTTCTTATCCCCCCTCCATCCCACACCTACCCGCCAATCCTCCTTCAAACACTTGCCCTTATGTGTGGAGTTTCGGGCCTAAAACAAACAACTCAAACATAGTTTTCATGTAATTCAACTAGAACCTAGTCTGTCCTGTGGTTGCTCCTGCCGGGGCCGAGCCGAACCATTCTGGTTACACACATAACCCAATGTCTCTACCCAAAACTGTTAAAGAAATGCAGCCATTCCCCCTCTGCGCTTCCTCCATGGATCGCTGCAGTGATCTTTACCATGAGGTATATGTCCCTTGCTGTATTCCTTTAAGGTTTGGAGACCCCTTCTCTTCCAATGTCTTGCAAGACACGCTCTTGTCGCCAGTAGCAGAAAGTGAACGATGGAGGGCAGGGTGTGCCATTGTTCCCCTTGCTTATCCAAACCAAAAAGTTACAACATTGGGTCCATCACCCATTCCCTCCCTGCCACGTCTTTGATCCAAGCCAAGTCCTTCGCCCAATACAACTGGACCTTCGGGCATCCCCACCACATGTGCCAGTAATCGGCTCTGTCCCCACAACCGTGCCAACACTGAGGATTCACTGTAGGGAACATCTTAGGCAGCCGCACCGGGCTGTATTGCCACCGATGCTGTAGTTTCAAACCATGGAGTTTGTACTGACAGGATATTGAGGTTTTAAAGGCCCTTCTACACATAAGTTGCCAGAGGTGGTCATTCAGGTCCAGACCCAAGTCCCTTTCCAGCCTCTGCAGGAGTCCCTCCACTGCTCTGCCCGACATCTCCAGCAAGGCCCTCTAGAGTAGCAAGACCCTTCATGTCCGTATGTCCATCGAGGACCTTCTTGAGACAGGTAAGGTCCCTCTGAATCCGTTCCCTCCATTTCTCTGCAGAGAAAATACTTTTCCACCAGAGATGGAGAAGCACAGCTAACCTACCAATGCCTAACTGGCTTCCAGTTCCTGCATCCCTATGAACCTCCCGTGTTCCTAGAGTTGACCCATTGTAGCCAGTCCTGCCTCAAACAATTCCTGGTACCTCTCTGCAGAGGCGTTGCTAGGGGGGGGTTAGGGGACTATAGCCCGTGGTCTTTTGGTGGTAGCCCCGGATAGAGTCTCAGGAGCTACAGCCAAACGGCTAGCTAGCCCCCCGTCCTGACAGTCCCGACATTAGCATAGCCCCGGGTCTTTTCCAGACCTAGCAACACCCCTGCCTCTCTGGTTCAGGTATCTCGTCCCGCACAGGAGGGGCCCAGATATGACTCATCGGGGAGGGCCACGTGATGACTTCTCGCATCTTCGCTCCTTTACTCAACACCTCCCAGTAGCCCCCCAGAAACGAGTGCTCCCAAATTCTCCCCGGGAGCTGCCCCCCTTGGGTCCCTGAGCCATTCCTCCACCGTTGCCGGGTGCATATGGTGGGTTTCCAAGTAAACCCACTGTCTCCCGCAGGTGTTTTACCATTGCTCTGAGCTGTGCAGCTGTGTAATATAGCATCCGGTCTGGGAGCCCCACTCCACCTCTGTCTTTTGGCAATATCAACGTGTCCTATCCCAGCCTGGGTTTCTGGTTCTGGCATAAGAACTGCAGCATCCGGGCCTTGGCCTCCTCAGGAGGGCTTCTGGGGCTCTGAAGGGCAACATGTGAAACAAATACAGAACCCGCGGGAGAATGTTCATTTTTAGGGTGTAAAGCCGGCCCATCCACAAGATTTGCCCTTTACCCCAGCTCGTCATTCTACTGAATAATTTATTGAAGAGAGGAGGATAGTTGGTCTAACAAAGCTGACTCCCAGGTATCAAATACTCTCCAGGTGGATTTCTAGACCAAGGGGTCAGAGCACCTGAACATCCCTCTGGTCATCTCCTGAGAAGGGAAAGATGACTGACTTTTCTCTATTCACCTTGAAGCCCGAAAAAAGCCCATATTCCTCAATTATTGCTAGGGCTGCCGGGGTTGAACTCACTGGGTTCACTAGGTGCAGCAGGACGTCGTCTGTGTAAAGCCCGATTTTGAAGTCCCTCTCCCCAACTCTAATCCCCACCACCTGAGGGGCCCTCATGAGCCGCTCTGGGAGCACCTCCATCGTGAGCGCTAACAGGAGTGGTGAGAGGGGGCGGCCCTGCCTTGTGCCCCTCATCAGGTTAAAAGGCTTTGACAGCCTTTCATTAACTGTCACTCGGGCTCCCAGGGATGCATACAATGCAAGTATTACCTTCAGGATCTGATCCTCAAACCTGTAGAGGAAACCCCAGTCCATGCGATCAAATGCTTTCTCAGCATCCAAGGCAACCAATACTGTTTCCTTCCTTCCCTGCAGACTCCATCAAAAGCAGCGGTTTACGCAGTGTATCAGCTCCCTGCCGCCGTGAATAAACCACACCTGGCCGGAGTGGACCAGTTTTGGCATGAACCCCTCCATTCTCGTGGCCAGTACCTTGGTAAAGATCTTGGTGTTGAAGTTTAAAATAGAGATGGGGCGGTACGACTTACAACTCTTGGGGACCCTCACTGCCTTGTGTATTAGTTATAACGCCCTACCAAATGAAGGAGGTGCCGTCCCCGAAGCCAGGATGTTATTGAACAGTTTCGCCATGTGCTGAGACAGGGAGTCTGAGAATGCCTTGTAAAACCCTGCCGTGTACCTGTGGTTCCTGGGGACCTTTCCCATCTTTAGTCGGCTAATAGCACTCGGTACTTCCTCCTGTGTGATTGGTCTTTCTAATTCTGTAACCTTACTCTCGTGGAGAATTGGCAGGGGCACACAATTCAGGTATCTATCAAACTCCCCCTCCTTGACCACCCTTTCTTCTCATTGTTCGTAGAACTTGGCAAATTTCTGCACAACTTCCCCTGTCGTGGAATGTAGCCGCCCCCCAGGAGTCCTTGACTACCGATACCCACCTATCAGCCCTCTGCCCCCGGAGCCTTGACGCAAGCAAGGCGTATGCCTTGTCCCCCTTCTCATAATACCCAAATTCCAATTCCTTCGACTCCTGGAATTTTCCCCTTGCCATTCAAAAATTATCCTCCTCCCTCTCTCGCTTATCCGGTTCAACCGCCTCCAACCTGCGGATCTCACTCCTCAGCTTCTCTATCCGGTGGGTCCTAACCCTCTTCTTGGCTGCGCCCTCTCTTATCAGAAGGTCTCTCCATTTCGTTGAAGCGAAAGTAGTCATTTATCGCCTCCCTCGCTTCCTTAGTGAAGGCAACATCCTTCAGTAAGATATCATTACATTGCCATAGGGATTCTTTAGGTCTCAGTACTGTGCCCATGTCAACCATGTCTTGGTCAAACCAGCTAATGGGAATGAGATCACTGGTGGAAACCCTTTGAACATGCTGCTGATGCACGAACCAGTAATCTGTCCTCGTTCTGTACCCGTGGACTGGGGGGGGGAGGGGTAAAATCCTGATCAGTCATACAACCAATGCGGCTCCCTTCTGTTTGTGTTTCCCCATATCCAACTTGGCCCTGGCCACCACTGTGGTCCATGGATCGGTCTGGCCACATGTTAAAATCCCCCCATCCCCCATGCCTGCCGCAGCAAAAGTAATCCCACTGTTCGGGTGAGTATTTCCCCCATGACTTCTTGTAAGAGCTGGCACTGTCCCGTGTTTGGAGAATATACTGTGGCAAGGGTCACCTGAACTCCCTCCAGGGTCCCAGAGACCGCAAGGTCCCTCCCGTCCGCCCTCCTCCCGACCAGCGGTTCACCAAGGCAGGTTCTCTGATTGAGGAGGATGCCCACTCTGACCTTTTTGCTGGGCCCTGAGGCCCAGAAGACCTGCCCAATTTGAGCCTCTGGTATGCGCCTTTGCTCCCCGCGAGCTAGCCTGGTCACCTGTACCACCAGTATAGCCAGACCCCTGTTGCAGAATTCCCTCCCAAGTAGCGATTGGTTAGTTAGTGAGGAAGTTCAGGCCCTTGATGTTTAAGGTCCCCACTGTTAGGCAGAATCCTGTGCAGTTCACTTAGGGAGCACTACAGAAGATTAAGACTACATGTATATGCAATAAATCCCCTTTGGTATCAGTCTGTACCACAAAGATTTAGTTGGTAGCTGTGGCTAAGCAGTCATACTTGTCTCAAGAGGGAGATGAGCAGTATTCAGGGTTTACACAATAGGACTACAATACTATGGAACAAGGAAACACTGACCAAAGCTTTGTATCAAAAAGAATCTATATATTTCTGATGTTTGTTAATCTGCTTAGAATCACATGCTGTGCCTAGGTCCGACATCCAGTGGTCACTGCGGAGTATTGCATTTTGTTTTTCGTAGTCGAAAAGGGGACGTCGACAAGGCGTGTCTGTAACACTATCCCTATAGTGACGTGCGTTGTACCCATAATCCCTCACGCGTCGAGGTCCCTCAGATTGTTTTTTTCCGCCCAGCTTCTGGTCGCCTTACGCGGAGCTCCTAGAGAGACATTGCAAATACTTACTACGGACCTCGGTCCTTAATTATACTTATTATATTGTTAAAGATCCCTCCCCTCGACGTTAGCTGTGAAGCTGTTTCTCCGCCGAGCAAGTTTTCGACGGAGGGGAAGAGACAGAGGAGATCCTTCGACGCTGCCGAACATGTGGCCTGGCCTCGCCGACCAAAATACAGTAGGGAGAGTGGGGGTTCAAACTTTTATCTTCTCTTTGAGAATGTCTTTCTTTCTCCCCTATCTTTCCCTTGGGGTTGTTATCACCAGTTATTATTGCCTCAGCTATGGGCCTCAGCTATGGAGAGGACACCTTTTAAGTTTTGCCTACGCTGTAGGGGCAAATACACTTGGAAGGACAAACACAAGCTCTGTAATCGTTGCTTGCCCCTCGATCATAAGGAGGACAGCTGCGCGGCCTGTAAGCTCTTGAAACCAAGAACTCTTAAAGAACGCAAAGTTAAGAGGTGGGCGGACTACGCTATGTCGAAGTCAGTTTCCTCACCCGCCGCCGCTGTTACAGAAAGTGACGAGGAGGGTGATAACTCGACGTCCGTTACGGAAGTCATTAACCCCCAGAAAGAGCGCTCGCGCTCCTCGACGTCCGTCCCTGGCCCCGACGGGCTCGGCTCACGCCCTGCTCATGGGGATGAACACCCCGGCGACAAGGAAGCACACAGACCCCATAGGCCTAAGCACACAACCCACGGCTCTTCTTCATCAAAGACGAAGGATCCATCAGCGCCGAAGGGGACGCAGGGCACTCCGGCGTCTACCTCAGACCGTAAGGGTCTCAAGCCCCACCCGCAAACGCAGTCGCCAGCAGCGATTGGGCTTTCATCAAACACAGGCTCTACCCCAAAATCATCCGACGTAACGCTCCATAGAGCGGCCGTCGAGGAACAACGCGTAACGCAGGCAACGTCGACACCAGAGTCCTCTACTGACAACCTCGTTGTCGAGAGCCTGGCGAGAATTGTTTCCGAAGACAAACGTAAGCGGACGACGAAACAAACGTCGAATACCGCACAAAAAGCTATGGAAATGCCGAAAAAGCACAAGAGTAGCCAGGAACTGCCCCCTTCATCTAAGGGCACTTCAGAACTACCGGAGGGCTTTTCAGAGGGCGACGGAAACCTTTCTTCGACGTTGTGGGAGCGTTCTAAGCGTTTTGAAGGTGAAAACACTGATTTCCCCCCTCTAGACTATTCAGGGGTCCCCCATGAGACCCTTGAAAGACTCCATTCTTGTATGGAGAAAATGGAAAGGTTTCTGGGAAACCAAAACCCACCCACACCCAAAAGACCAAGAGAATGGCCCCAGGATGACCCTAGGGTCAAGATTCCTAGGCTGTTTCCCCCTTCTACAGACGTATATGACCTCACTGAAGAGGAGCAATACCTCCAGGAAGATGAGTGTCTGGGTGGAGAGGAAGAACATGAGAAAGAGGGGTTTGAAGAAGATCCTTACACTAGTGCAGGAGCTTTCGAAGAAGATGCAGCTACCTTGCAGCCCTGGCAATCCCCATCAGTGCAGCCTTGGCAATCCCCATCAGTGCACTCAGACCCTGATGTCTTTCACCCTTCTCCTCCCAAGGATTCATCTATTGGAAACACCTCTCCCATAGATAACCAACCTTCACTTAATGCACTATTGCGCAAGGCAGCAGCGTATATTTTGAAATAGACACAGGGGAGACTCTTCCTGACATAGACTTTGTAGAGAAAGTTATTAAAGAAAAAGCCCCTGTTAGTCAGTCTATTCCGCTCCTGGCTTCTATAAAGAGAAGAATAACTCCTTCCCTTTCCAATCCTGCCTTAGTCAGAGGGGTCAACTCTCGGATAGAAAAGCTCTTCAGCCCTTCGCCCTCTGACCCTTTGTACATCAGAGGCCATTCTATTACGGACTCCCTCGTAGTTACTAATACAAGGAAAAGAGCAGGGGTACCACTATCCACTAGTGAGGCACCACCTGACAAAGAGGGCAAAAAGCTCTATGCACTTGGGAAGAGAATCACGACGTCCGCCGCCTTTTCAACTAGGATTGCAAATAACAATTCCCTACTAGCTAGCTACGCAGATGCACAGTGGAGCAAGCTGCGCAGCGAAGCAGAGGACGCACCAGAACCCCTGCGTTCACGCCTGTTAGCTACAATCTCAGAGGGAACTCTTGTAAACCAGGGCATCGTAAAGAACTCCTTAGATGCCGCAGAGACGGCTACGGCTGGCCGTTCCTTGGTTCAGGGAATACTTCTCAAACGCCATGTCTGGCTGCGCAATTCGGGATTTAAACCGGAAACCCAGGCTTCCCTGATAAATAAGCCCATAGAACAAACACATCTGTTTGGGAAAGCAGTTGATGAGGCCCTAGAACATGCGAAGAAAGAGTTTGATACCATCAAAACTCTTGACCAAATTTCTAGGCCCCCTAACAGACGCGGCTATGGCAATAGACGCTCCTTTCGTGGCCAACGCCAGCAGCAAAACCAACAGCAATTTTACTCTGCTACCAACTGGCCCTCTAACCAGGGTAACAACACCCAGTTCTGTCAAAGAGGCCAACGCCGTGGCAGAGGAAGAGGTCGCGGCTCCAGCCCCAAAGGGTCCACGCCCCAATACCAACAAATGACCCGAAGATTCGGGTCCCCTCCCATGCATCACCGGTCGGGGGCCGGCTAACATCGTTCCTTTCAGCATGGGAGGGAATATCGTCAGACCGCTGGGTATTATCCACCATAGCCCACGGATACTGCATCGAATTCAACGGTTCCCCGAAGTACAGACCCCCCCCGGAACCGACGCATGACACCGGAACACCTCACCATTCTTCTTCAAGAAGTAGAAGAGCTACTGAAAAAAGAAGCTATAGAGGCTGTCCCCCTATCTCAGGTAACAGAAGGTATTTATTCAGTGTACTTCCTTGTACCCAAAAAGGACTTAACCATGCGCCCTGTATTAGATCTGCGCCCAGCGAACAAGTTTGTCAAACCCCAAAAGTTTCGTATGGTGACCTTGCAGGAAGGAATCCCACTGTTATCACAAGGGGATTACATGACAACACTGGACATGAAAGATGCATACTTTCATATTTTAATGTTGCCAGCGCACAGAAAATACCGCAGGTTCAAGATAGAGAACAAACACTACCAGTTCAGAGTACTACCCTTCGGGATAGCATCTGCACCAAGGGTATTCACGAAGGTACTGGCAGTGGCAGCGGCCCACCTGCGCAGGTTATCCATCCCGGTATACCCTTACCTCGACGACTGGCTCATAACAGGGGATTCTTACGAAACATGCTTCTCCAATACCTAAAAGACTGTAGACCTTTTGTTCCAACTGGGCTTCTCCATCAACGAAAAGAAGTCCAGCTTAGACCCCAGCCAAATCAAACAATTCCTAGGGGCTCTAATTCGAACAAAGGACGGCCTCGTCTTCCCCTCCAACGAGAGGGTCCAAAACATGCTGTTTCAGATCCCCCATTATGTGGCAGGTCGAGCGGTGACGGTACGCAAAGCAATGCGCTTGCTAGGGATGATGGCGTCATGTATTTATTTGGTACCTCACGCGCGCCTCCGCCCAATGCAAGAGTGGCTCAACAGCCAGTGGTGTCAGGCCAGCGGACAATGGGACGATCTAGTGGTGGTCTCGCAGGCCTTAGTTCTCTCGCTACGGTGGTGGACAAAAGAAAACCTGTTATTAGGGAAAACTTTTGCCACACCCGCAGTGGAAGCCACTCTAACCACAGACGCATCCCTTACAGGATGGGGGGCTCACCCATCCCATCAGACTGCTCACGGAGCGTGGACTCCGAGCTTAGCATCCAAGCATATAAACCTGCTGGAACTACTAGCGGTGTTCAAAGCACTGAAAGCCTTTCAGGAACACCTACAAGGAAAGACAGTGATGTTCCTCACAGACAGCACCACAGCCATGTACTACCTCAACAAGCAAGGGGGCACTCACTCTCCAGGACTGTCCAAGCTGTCCCAGAACATCTGGAAGTGGGCTCTCAAACACATGTTCCTACTATCACAACATGTACCAGGGGAACTCAATCTGCTAGCAGACAAACTCAGCAGAGACTTCCCCCTGCCCGTAGAGTACGAATGGCGGTTTCAAGAAGACATCGTCTTCGACGTCTTCACACAGTGGGGTTTCCCAGAAATAGACCTGTTCGCAACTCTGGAAAACTCTCAATGCCAAGATTACGCCTCCAGGTACCCCCAGAACCAGTCCAAGGGGAACGGTCTATCGATTCCATGGTCAGGGAAATTTGTTTACGCTTTTCCCCCCCGACTCCCCTTCTCAACAAGATAGTGCACAAGATGCACCAGGAACAAGTTACCATGATACTGGTGGCCCCTATGTGGGCCCGACAGCCATGGTTCGCTCACTTGTTGAAGATGTCTCTATCTCCTCCAGTGAAACTGCCCTGCCCGTACAACATGCTGTCACAAGACAGGGGCAGAACACTGCACCCATGCCCTCAGACCATGAACTTAGCAGCCTGGCTCCTGAGGTCATAGAATTTGGACATTTACAACTTCCACAGAGGTGCATGGACATCCTCAGAGAGGCCAGAAAGCCTAACACTCGTCACTGCTATTCTAGCAAATGGAAAAGATTTGTCATCTGGTGTAGAGGGAAGAGTATCAACCCCGTTGACTGCTCTCCCGCACAAATTATTCTGTACCTGACCCATTTACTGGACTCGGGTCTAGTATTCAATTCTATTAAAGTACACCTGGCAGCGCTTTCGGCTTACACCACTTCACAACTCAAAGTATTGTGGTGGAAGATCCCAGTAATCAAAGCCTTCATGGAAGGGGTAAAGAGAATACACCCTCCAATAGCAAACCCTGCTCCTGGCTGGGATCTAAATGTGGTACTCACCAGGCTCATGGGGTCACCCTTTGAACCCATGCACAAGGCAACTCTTAAAGATCTCACTCTTAAGACTGCTTTCCTAATCGCTATTACCTCCATTAGGAGAGTAAGTGAACTACAGGCCCTTTCGGTTTTAGACCCCTTTGTTCACAGGGATAAAGTGGTTCTACGCACACACCCAAGGTTCACACCGAAATTCATCTCCAAATTTCATGTCAACCAGTCTATAGAACTACCAACGTTCTTTCAAAATCCTTCAAATCTAGGAGAAAAAAGCCTGCATACACTTGATGTGCGCAGAGCTGTCATGTTTTACATGGAAAGAACTAGTCCACTGAGAAAGACTAATCAGTTCTTTGTCTCGGTGGCAGCAGGAAGAGAAGGAGATGCAGTTTCAAAATCCACTATATCTAGATGGATTGTACAATGCATCACTCTCTGTTACACTCTTGCTAAGAGAGAACTACCCTTCAAGCCAAGAGCACACTCTACTCGAGGCACTGGGGCATCCATAGCATTCATTGCAAATGTTCCCCTTGAGTCCATCTGCAAAGCGGCAACCTGGAGTTCTGTACACACCTTTACAAAACACTACTGTCTAGATGCCCACTCTAGATCTGATTCCCAGGTGGGACAAGCAGTATTAAGACATCTTTTCTCTACTGTTCCTTCTCACAACCCACCTCCAACTCCGGGTACTGCTCGCTAGTCTATGCACAGCATGTGATTCTAAGCAGATTAACAAACATCAGAAGACAATGCATTACTTACCGTAAAAGCATTTCTGATGGTTGTATCTGCTTAGATTCACATGCGCCCACCCTTCCTCCCCGCTCGGATGGAAGGAACATAGACATCCTTTTCTATATCTCTCTCTTTTCTGTACTCACTCACGTCTAGAAGGCTCCCTCACGGCAGAAAAATACAAACAGAGGGACCTCGACGCGTGAGGGATTATGGGTACAACGCACGTCACTATAGGGATAGTGTTACAGACACGCCTTGTCGACGTCCCCTTTTCGACTACGAAAAACAAAATGCAATACTCCGCAGTGACCACTGGATGTCGGACCTATGCACGGCATGTGAATCTAAGCAGATACAACCATCAGAAATGCTTTTACGGTAAGTAATGCATTGTCTTATTTTACACACTCTGATGTTCACACACAAATCACTATTATTAAAGTAAGTTAAAACAGTCAAGAAAAGTATACACAACTTCCTATTTAAATTGTAGACAAGTTTGAGCAAGAGTGAAAACTGAGCAAAACGGCACAGTGTAAACTAAGCAGAAATGGCACTCTAACTATTTCATCAGAGGGAGGGAAAGAACAGGTTATACAGGTTTAGACTCCTAAACACACCAGCAACACTTCACAATTGGATTGTGAACAAGTTAAGCAAGGCAGCACTTTAGCATCAATAGTACTTTGGTGAAAACCGAGCAAAACGGCACTTCAGCAATATATAAAGTGGAAGAAAATGTGGTTATAAGAGGTTTAGGTGCACCAACATATTTCTTGAAGAGAAACAATCTAGAGAAGGCAGTTGTAACAGATTTAGCCAGAGTCAGTGGTACAAGGCAAAGTGCCTACTTTCAAAATGTTCTAGTAGCTGCAGTCAAGTCTTTGTTAAACGATTGAAAAGGCGGTTGCTGGACGTAGAAAGATAATGTTAGACGAAAAGGCGGCCAGCCCAGAGGGTAAGTAAAGGATTTAAAACACCTTTAGCAATACTCAACGAAACGGGAGGCCTGGCGGAACAATGTACCTTGAAAGTGGAAGAGGCTCCTGCGGTGGCGGTAGTTCCTGGCAGTTCCTGCAGTTCGGGAGATCCAGCAAAGGAAGAGAGGCTCTCGTCGTGGAGGAAGGTTTGAGTTACTGCACTGCCCAGGGATGAAACCAGCGGCGGTGCTGCCAAAACGGAGTAAAAGGTAGGCTCCTTTAAATCGCGGTCGTGGTGGACGAGTGCCTGGCTATCTGGTCTCCTTGTGCTTGGCACTGGCGATTCGACCAAGGCAAGTCCTGGAAGGCGATTGGCGAACTGGTTGACCCCACCAGCTCAAGGGAAGACGAGTCTTGCAGGTGAAGATCTTCTCGAGTCGTTGGAGAAAAGTGGTGAGGATCTGCAGCAGGGCTTCACCGGTGGTTCAGTCGTTGCAGATGTCTTTGGCTTCTCTCCTCTTCGGCTTCTTAGTTCCAGTGGCAACGTCTTGTCCTCCAGTCCTCAGGACCCTGCTTTTATGCAGCAAGACCCCCATTCATACAGCCTAGCTGTCACTCGCACAGTGGGGTGGCTATCCTGGCAGGATAACCCCCCAGCCTATCAGGGCAGAGTGCGTCTTGGGTTGCCTAGGTAACCCTGTCCAGGGTGCCTATTCCCCCTCCCACACATTCTGTCTACCCCAGACTCAGTGGCGTTGAAAGGAGGGCTTCTGTGTAGCATCCCGCCAAATGGACGAACAAAGGATCCCCAACCTGGGTTAGGATTTCAGAGAAAGACACGATAAAGAAATATTATCAAAGATCTGGCAATAAAAACCTACCGGAGTAAAGTTAATATTAAAATAAACCGGCGGTATGTTAGAGGTTGTCAGTAAAAGTGGTAGCCTCAAACAATGGGAAAATCCCATAGGAAAATATTCGCGGTCGAATATTTATGGTAGTAACCACTGCCACCAGCCAGAAACTTTGGAGAGAGGGACTGTATGGTACCCCCTCGAATATGAACACCAGGGAAAAACTATTAACCCTTCCCAGTACTTCCATAGTAAGCTGGGTTGTACTGGTTCTGTACATAACTATTGACTAGTAAAGTCAATGGTAACTTTACATGCCCTGGGAGACAGTAGTCAGTCCCAGGGTATGGAGTCTCTGTGTGGGGGTCGCTACGACACCCCTGTGTTACGGCACTGAGGGTGCTGTGTAACACACATGTTAAAAAGATGATTCCTATGAGGGTGAGAACAGCCCCATAGCCCATAAGCACACAAGATAGCCTAAAACACACACTAGCAATCTGTCTAAGAGTGGGAAAAAGGTCTCACTCAGCAGGAGAAAAAAAAATAAACCCTTCAAATCCAGCAACGCTACTGGGGGACTCTATGGGTAAGGGAAATTAGCCTTAGAAGAGAATTCTCCCTAACACCCACCTTGAGTGTATCGGCCTGCCCCCGTTGTCATGTGCGCCATTCAGGAGATTGAATGCATGTTCCGACCACTATGATTCAAATAAGGCCCTGAAATCCAACTTCTCATGGACTGTTCCCCCTTCCCCCTCCAGCCCCTTGTCGCCTGTGGTACCAATGGGGCTTGCGACCTCTCGTTTGCGAGCCCATATACCCTGCCCCTCTGCATGGAACTTTCTTCTCCCCACCCAGCTCCCTCCTCCCCTCTTGCCCCCCCCCCCGCCCAATCCCTTTCACCCAAGGTCGACCATCTTCCCTCTGAGACGCCCACCTTGTGATGTGCCACCAAGGGCGATTGGTGCTTCGCCCACCGTCTCTCCTAAATTCTCCCCCCCCCCCCCCCCTGAATACTGCTAAACATTGCAGGCCACCTAGGGCCTATGTCTACATCAGTCAGTACATCTCAGCAAAGTTATGTCCTTATTTAGTTGCTGGGGGAGTATTAAGCTTATTGTATTTTCTGCCTCCCGGTATCCTCTTTGTGCGAAAGCTACCCTCCCGACTCAATTCTATCAGCGCCCCACCGGCATCTCATCTGGGGTCTTCGTTCGAGATCTCCTCCTTCAGGACATGTAAAACCTGTTGCGCCTCCTGGCCACTGATGATTCGATAGTCCACTTCTCACCTCTAAAATGTCAGCGCAAATGGTAAGGACCAGCAGTATATAATGCCCTTCTCCGTGAGCCATTGTGTCATGGGGCAACAGTCTTTGCGCCAGGACTGGGTGAGGCCTGATGGATTCTGGAACACCTTGACTGTGTCCCTCCTCAAATTGCATGCTGCCCAGACGCTTGGCTTTTTTGAGGACCTCCATCTTTTCCTTGTATTTTAGGAAGCGGATAACTATCGACCTCTGACCCCTGTCTCCTCCACCTCCACCTCTGAGCCCACTCCAGCTGAACGTCCTTCCCACCATCTGCCATAAAAATTGTATTAATCAGGCCTTGCACCTTCCTCCCAACATCTCCCGCTGTCGCTCCCTTCTGTTCTCTTATCCCAAGGATGCACAAGTTGTTTGGTCGTCAAGTTTCAGCAGCGTGTCCTCCTCTCGGGACTCAAGGTCTGTGAGCCGCGCCTCGTACTTCGTGTCTAGAAGGTCAACCTGCAGATGGTTATTTTCCATGCCTTCCATTTTTTCTTCGAATTTGTCGACCCGTCCCCTAAGATCGCAGATTGATGCCTGGATGTCTGTTCGAATGGCCTTGATTTCTTGGAAAATGTCTTTTAGGTCATCTCTAGTTGGGGCCGGTGCGCCCCTGCCTTTGGCCATGATGTCCTTCGCTTCCGGGGTGTCCCCTGGGTCTTTCCCCTAGTCTCCTGAATCGTTGAAGGGAGGCTATCCCCGACCCCTCTGCTGCGGGACGGTCCCTGGGCAGCTGGGCTATTTCAGGCTGGTGCCAGTCGGGGACTCTAATATTCCATACTGGCCTGGGCCCTGTGCTGCATGCCACCTCCAAACAGTCTTTTGTCTCTCAGGGGATCCGGCACCAGCCACTCCTGCCGGCCCCACCAGACCGCCTTATCAGGGCATGGGCCCCTCGTGCCTCACCAAGCTGGTTGTCCCCAGAGAAGCACTAACCTCCAGGTCCAAAGCGCGGGCTGCACTGTACCGTGTACTCTGTCAATGGAGCAGGGTGGGCAGTCGTCACGTTATCCTCCTCTGCACTCCGGGGTCCGACCCCTGCCTCTTGTGTGCTTGGCTGCTGTACCCGGGTCCACCCTAGGCCAGGCCGCTGTTCTGGTGGCCCAGCGCCACCGGGTCTGTGTCAGAAGGGTGGGGCGGATGGGGTTGCCCAATCTCCTCCTGGATGTCACTGTGAGTAGGCCCACCAGGAGTCTCAGATGGCTTCTGGCCCAGGCAGTGGGTCGTTACTAGCCTCACACTCGGATCTCCTCCTGGCCAGGCCCTCTAGGGCCGACCTTCGACCCTGCTGGCTGGGGTTCAACTCCTAATATATTTTCACCCAATGGGCCCAGGGTCGCTTCTTGATTCCTGAGCCCAATGCGGCCTGGATGTTTGTCGTCCCGCCGTGGGACAGAGTTCAGCACCGCTCCATGGCGGCCCCCCAGCCAAGAGTCCTTTCAGCCCTACACACCCGGGCCTCATCGCCGCACCAAATGGCGCCTAGGGAAGGGGGCAGAGCATCACGGCCACCTTCCTCCAGGTATTTCCACTGCCTGGGGGCTCCTGTGTCACTCCATACTCCGCATGGGCCGGATTGCATGCACCGCAACCAAAGGCAACCTCTACCATGGCGTTCAGCTCTCAGGGGAAACCGCTACTCCCCGCTCCCCAGGAAGCTCAGAAATGCACCTCTCCTGTACCCAGGGGGAAGCCGATATCTCTGCCTACTGACTGTGTATGGCAGAGCTCGGTCCCTACATGGCCATCTTGGTCCGTGCCCCCTGGTGGTTTCAAAATATATTTTTTAAAAGTATCTGCATATTAATTGATAACACCATTTTTTTTAAAGTTTGCTGCTATCTTCAATCGTTTTTGCTCAATGACCCGTTACTGGATTCATTTTGTAGTGCAGTTTATGTATATTTTTGTTATGGTTCGAGTTCACACACCCTCTTAGACATTTTCCACCTTACATTCCGTACATCAACAAATGCACACCCAGAAGTGATTCAGCTGCTTATATAGGGACCACAACAGAGTCACCACTCTTATCTGTTCTACCATCCAACCACTTTCACAAGACGCGGGCGTCTCTTTTGGTCCTTTCTAGCATGATGAATGTGGCAGCCTCTGGATGTGCTCAGCTGGTGTCCAAGGTGTCGAACCGTCTGGTCCGAGAGTCGCATGTACGTTTGCTCCATTCCTCACGGATCAGGCTCTGATACTGGTGTCTTTCTGCCCCTCTGCCTCCTAGACACCACTGTTCCGGTGAGGTTAAAGAGGGGCCGCATGAGAAACTGCATGACTCGGGCACCTGTACCAACATGGCACCTGGAGAAGGCCAGTCTCCCCCAGGGTATGCAGCAGCTTCCGGACGCAGCCTGCACGACAAACAGTCAGATGCTGCAACTGACTTTTGTCGATGCAACATCCCCTTGTCTGGACTGCCTTATTTCTTTTCTGTGGCATGACGTTGTAAATGATTCCCTTCTACTGTATCTCAGTGTTACTGTCTTTGTTCTCTGCTTTTAGTTCAGTTTAAGAGTTTCCCGTGGCTCCTTCCAGTCCATCTTTACTTACGTATTTTTGTCAACCTTAGTTTTTCCTCTGGCTGTCCCTGGTCAACAGGCCACCCTTGCACACCTGTCCAAAGGAGCTGGGTGGCCAAAGGAACAGATTGCCCCTCCTTGGCGCCCACCAAGAAGGACAGACCGATCCAGAGTTCCCTCCATATATGTACATGTTAAATAAAGTCAGCTACTATCTGACTGGCACACAGACAGCGGTACTTCTGAATCTGCCCTTTCCAGGGCTCCCTACCCCCACAATCCCACTGTCTCAAGCTTTGTAATGCCATGCGCTTTCCCTAATTTTTTTTTTCCTTTTTCTACTATTAAGGTTTTCGGAACACCGTCCACCGGTGCCCAAGCATGTCCCTTGCGCATGTCGGCCGCGGCTGGCTTCAGCAGGTTCCTGTCGTGCCACGGTTCCTTTCCCATGTCGGATCCGCACACGATCTACCACTGGTGCCTTGGGGAAGACCACGGATGGGAAGGCTGCTCAGCATGCAATGCTCTCATGCCCCGGTCCCTCAGAAACCGGCTTGCGCCGTGGAGAGAGTTTTTCTGCAGGACTCCGCCGGAGAGTATAAAGGACTCTGAAGACCAAGAAGGTAGGCGTAGTCTTCTCAAAAGCACACCGCAGGGGCGACGCCTTCCCGGGGAAGCCTGTTGACGCGAGGGGTCAGTCTGTCCCTCGCAGCGGCAGGAAGAACACCAAGGCTCTTGTCGCAACCGGCCCAATGGCAAAGGGGTCTAAGGACCCTACAGGTTCCGCCCCTGAGGAGCCTACTGGTTCTGGTACCTGGACACATTCCGAGGGGCTCAGCTGTGTTACCGGGCACAAGCCTGAGGGGCGCCTACATGCAGGGCAACCAGCACTACCGGCCCCATGGCTGAGGGCCAACAGCATACCAGGCGCACGCCTGAAGTGCAGGGTGTGGCAGAGCCAATGCGTTCAGGCATGCAGGCAGAGCCCAGGCCCGCGTCAGCCACGGTCCCACATTTGGGAGGCACGGACAAGATGGCGGCGTGCGCAGACAAGATGGCGGCCAGGCCAGACCCCCAAAGGCGAGAAACTATCTCCACCAGGACAGACGCCCGCCAAAAGGGTGAACCACAAAGGCGCAAACCTATGGCCAGGGCGATTTGGGTTCCTACGACTCTGGTCACTTGGACCACTTCATACCCGACTTTCACAGGGCAAGCACAGTACAATGAGGGGATGTACTCACAAGGTGGGGGGCAGACAACAGATGAGGAATTAAGGGCATAATTCAGGACATGCTGCCGCCCACACCGCCGCCTCAGCCGTTGCCTGTGCAGCCTCCACCACCACCACCACTGCTGCCGATATCTCTGGTAGCTCCAGTCGCAGCGCCTACACCTCCTGGGCCTGGTCCAGCGGCCGACCGAATGCCTACAGACCCAGTGGCCCCTTCTAACGCAGGTGACAAGCAAGACACAGATGAGGAGCAGGACACGCCGTCTTCGGCAAGGGCATTTCATGAAAGAATCTCTGGCCTGGCAGAATACTTGGGCATCCCAGAACATCTGGAAGTGGGCTCTCAAACACATGTTCCTACTATCACAACATGTACCAGGGGAACTCAATCTGCTAGCAGACAAACTCAGCAGAGACTTCCCCCTGCCCGTAGAGTACGAATGGCGGTTTCAAGAAGACATCGTCTTCGACGTCTTCACACAGTGGGGTTTCCCAGAAATAGACCTGTTCGCAACTCTGGAAAACTCTCAATGCCAAGATTACGCCTCCAGGTACCCCCAGAACCAGTCCAAGGGGAACGGTCTATCGATTCCATGGTCAGGGAAATGTGTTTACGCTTTTCCCCCCCGACTCCCCTTCTCAACAAGATAGTGCACAAGATGCACCAGGAACAAGTTACCATGATACTGGTGGCCCCTATGTGGGCCCGACAGCCATGGTTCGCTCACTTGTTGAAGATGTCTCTATCTCCTCCAGTGAAACTGCCCTGCCCGTACAACATGCTGTCACAAGACAGGGGCAGAACACTGCACCCATGCCCTCAGACCATGAACTTAGCAGCCTGGCTCCTGAGGTCATAGAATTTGGACATTTACAACTTCCACAGAGGTGCATGGACATCCTCAGAGAGGCCAGAAAGCCTAACACTCGTCACTGCTATTCTAGCAAATGGAAAAGATTTGTCATCTGGTGTAGAGGGAAGAGTATCAACCCCGTTGACTGCTCTCCCGCACAAATTATTCTGTACCTGACCCATTTACTGGACTCGGGTCTAGTATTCAATTCTATTAAAGTACACCTGGCAGCGCTTTCGGCTTACACCACTTCACAACTCAAAGTATTGTGGTGGAAGATCCCAGTAATCAAAGCCTTCATGGAAGGGGTAAAGAGAATACACCCTCCAATAGCAAACCCTGCTCCTGGCTGGGATCTAAATGTGGTACTCACCAGGCTCATGGGGTCACCCTTTGAACCCATGCACAAGGCAACTCTTAAAGATCTCACTCTTAAGACTGCTTTCCTAATCGCTATTACCTCCATTAGGAGAGTAAGTGAACTACAGGCCCTTTCGGTTTTAGACCCCTTTGTTCACAGGGATAAAGTGGTTCTACGCACACACCCAAGGTTCACACCGAAATTCATCTCCAAATTTCATGTCAACCAGTCTATAGAACTACCAACGTTCTTTCAAAATCCTTCAAATCTAGGAGAAAAAAGCCTGCATACACTTGATGTGCGCAGAGCTGTCATGTTTTACATGGAAAGAACTAGTCCACTGAGAAAGACTAATCAGTTCTTTGTCTCGGTGGCAGCAGGAAGAGAAGGAGATGCAGTTTCAAAATCCACTATATCTAGATGGATTGTACAATGCATCACTCTCTGTTACACTCTTGCTAAGAGAGAACTACCCTTCAAGCCAAGAGCACACTCTACTCGAGGCACTGGGGCATCCATAGCATTCATTGCAAATGTTCCCCTTGAGTCCATCTGCAAAGCGGCAACCTGGAGTTCTGTACACACCTTTACAAAACACTACTGTCTAGATGCCCACTCTAGATCTGATTCCCAGGTGGGACAAGCAGTATTAAGACATCTTTTCTCTACTGTTCCTTCTCACAACCCACCTCCAACTCCGGGTACTGCTCGCTAGTCTATGCACAGCATGTGATTCTAAGCAGATTAACAAACATCAGAAGACAATGCATTACTTACCGTAAAAGCATTTCTGATGGTTGTATCTGCTTAGATTCACATGCGCCCACCCTTCCTCCCCGCTCGGATGGAAGGAACATAGACATCCTTTTCTATATCTCTCTCTTTTCTGTACTCACTCACGTCTAGAAGGCTCCCTCACGGCAGAAAAATACAAACAGAGGGACCTCGACGCGTGAGGGATTATGGGTACAACGCACGTCACTATAGGGATAGTGTTACAGACACGCCTTGTCGACGTCCCCTTTTCGACTACGAAAAACAAAATGCAATACTCCGCAGTGACCACTGGATGTCGGACCTATGCACGGCATGTGAATCTAAGCAGATACAACCATCAGAAATGCTTTTACGGTAAGTAATGCATTGTCTTATTTTACACACTCTGATGTTCACACACAAATCACTATTATTAAAGTAAGTTAAAACAGTCAAGAAAAGTATACACAACTTCCTATTTAAATTGTAGACAAGTTTGAGCAAGAGTGAAAACTGAGCAAAACGGCACAGTGTAAACTAAGCAGAAATGGCACTCTAACTATTTCATCAGAGGGAGGGAAAGAACAGGTTATACAGGTTTAGACTCCTAAACACACCAGCAACACTTCACAATTGGATTGTGAACAAGTTAAGCAAGGCAGCACTTTAGCATCAATAGTACTTTGGTGAAAACCGAGCAAAACGGCACTTCAGCAATATATAAAGTGGAAGAAAATGTGGTTATAAGAGGTTTAGGTGCACCAACATATTTCTTGAAGAGAAACAATCTAGAGAAGGCAGTTGTAACAGATTTAGCCAGAGTCAGTGGTACAAGGCAAAGTGCCTACTTTCAAAATGTTCTAGTAGCTGCAGTCAAGTCTTTGTTAAACGATTGAAAAGGCGGTTGCTGGACGTAGAAAGATAATGTTAGACGAAAAGGCGGCCAGCCCAGAGGGTAAGTAAAGGATTTAAAACACCTTTAGCAATACTCAACGAAACGGGAGGCCTGGCGGAACAATGTACCTTGAAAGTGGAAGAGGCTCCTGCGGTGGCGGTAGTTCCTGGCAGTTCCTGCAGTTCGGGAGATCCAGCAAAGGAAGAGAGGCTCTCGTCGTGGAGGAAGGTTTGAGTTACTGCACTGCCCAGGGATGAAACCAGCGGCGGTGCTGCCAAAACGGAGTAAAAGGTAGGCTCCTTTAAATCGCGGTCGTGGTGGACGAGTGCCTGGCTATCTGGTCTCCTTGTGCTTGGCACTGGCGATTCGACCAAGGCAAGTCCTGGAAGGCGATTGGCGAACTGGTTGACCCCACCAGCTCAAGGGAAGACGAGTCTTGCAGGTGAAGATCTTCTCGAGTCGTTGGAGAAAAGTGGTGAGGATCTGCAGCAGGGCTTCACCGGTGGTTCAGTCGTTGCAGATGTCTTTGGCTTCTCTCCTCTTCGGCTTCTTAGTTCCAGTGGCAACGTCTTGTCCTCCAGTCCTCAGGACCCTGCTTTTATGCAGCAAGACCCCCATTCATACAGCCTAGCTGTCACTCGCACAGTGGGGTGGCTATCCTGGCAGGATAACCCCCCAGCCTATCAGGGCAGAGTGCGTCTTGGGTTGCCTAGGTAACCCTGTCCAGGGTGCCTATTCCCCCTCCCACACATTCTGTCTACCCCAGACTCAGTGGCGTTGAAAGGAGGGCTTCTGTGTAGCATCCCGCCAAATGGACGAACAAAGGATCCCCAACCTGGGTTAGGATTTCAGAGAAAGACACGATAAAGAAATATTATCAAAGATCTGGCAATAAAAACCTACCGGAGTAAAGTTAATATTAAAATAAACCGGCGGTATGTTAGAGGTTGTCAGTAAAAGTGGTAGCCTCAAACAATGGGAAAATCCCATAGGAAAATATTCGCGGTCGAATATTTATGGTAGTAACCACTGCCACCAGCCAGAAACTTTGGAGAGAGGGACTGTATGGTACCCCCTCGAATATGAACACCAGGGAAAAACTATTAACCCTTCCCAGTACTTCCATAGTAAGCTGGGTTGTACTGGTTCTGTACATAACTATTGACTAGTAAAGTCAATGGTAACTTTACATGCCCTGGGAGACAGTAGTCAGTCCCAGGGTATGGAGTCTCTGTGTGGGGGTCGCTACGACACCCCTGTGTTACGGCACTGAGGGTGCTGTGTAACACACATGTTAAAAAGATGATTCCTATGAGGGTGAGAACAGCCCCATAGCCCATAAGCACACAAGATAGCCTAAAACACACACTAGCAATCTGTCTAAGAGTGGGAAAAAGGTCTCACTCAGCAGGAGAAAAAAAAATAAACCCTTCAAATCCAGCAACGCTACTGGGGGACTCTATGGGTAAGGGAAATTAGCCTTAGAAGAGAATTCTCCCTAACACCCACCTTGAGTGTATCGGCCTGCCCCCGTTGTCATGTGCGCCATTCAGGAGATTGAATGCATGTTCCGACCACTATGATTCAAATAAGGCCCTGAAATCCAACTTCTCATGGACTGTTCCCCCTTCCCCCTCCAGCCCCTTGTCGCCTGTGGTACCAATGGGGCTTGCGACCTCTCGTTTGCGAGCCCATATACCCTGCCCCTCTGCATGGAACTTTCTTCTCCCCACCCAGCTCCCTCCTCCCCTCTTGCCCCCCCCCCCGCACAATCCCTTTCACCCAAGGTCGACCATCTTCCCTCTGAGACGCCCACCTTGTGATGTGCCACCAAGGGCGATTGGTGCTTCGCCCACCGTCTCTCCTAAATTCTCCCCCCCCCCCCCTGAATACTGCTAAACATTGCAGGCCACCTAGGGCCTATGTCTACATCAGTCAGTACATCTCAGCAAAGTTATGTCCTTATTTAGTTGCTGGGGGAGTATTAAGCTTATTGTATTTTCTGCCTCCCGGTATCCTCTTTGTGCGAAAGCTACCCTCCCGACTCAATTCTATCAGCGCCCCACCGGCATCTCATCTGGGGTCTTCGTTCGAGATCTCCTCCTTCAGGACATGTAAAACCTGTTGCGCCTCCTGGCCACTGATGATTCGATAGTCCACTTCTCACCTCTAAAATGTCAGCGCAAATGGTAAGGACCAGCAGTATATAATGCCCTTCTCCGTGAGCCATTGTGTCATGGGGCAACAGTCTTTGCGCCAGGACTGGGTGAGGCCTGATGGATTCTGGAACACCTTGACTGTGTCCCTCCTCAAATTGCATGCTGCCCAGACGCTTGGCTTTTTTGAGGACCTCCATCTTTTCCTTGTATTTTAGGAAGCGGATAACTATCGACCTCTGACCCCTGTCTCCTCCACCTCCACCTCTGAGCCCACTCCAGCTGAACGTCCTTCCCACCATCTGCCATAAAAATTGTATTAATCAGGCCTTGCACCTTCCTCCCAACATCTCCCGCTGTCGCTCCCTTCTGTTCTCTTATCCCAAGGATGCACAAGTTGTTTGGTCGTCAAGTTTCAGCAGCGTGTCCTCCTCTCGGGACTCAAGGTCTGTGAGCCGCGCCTCGTACTTCGTGTCTAGAAGGTCAACCTGCAGATGGTTATTTTCCATGCCTTCCATTTTTTCTTCGAATTTGTCGACCCGTCCCCTAAGATCGCAGATTGATGCCTGGATGTCTGTTCGAATGGCCTTGATTTCTTGGAAAATGTCTTTTAGGTCATCTCTAGTTGGGGCCGGTGCGCCCCTGCCTTTGGCCATGATGTCCTTCGCTTCCGGGGTGTCCCCTGGGTCTTTCCCCTAGTCTCCTGAATCGTTGAAGGGAGGCTATCCCCGACCCCTCTGCTGCGGGACGGTCCCTGGGCAGCTGGGCTATTTCAGGCTGGTGCCAGTCGGGGACTCTAATATTCCATACTGGCCTGGGCCCTGTGCTGCATGCCACCTCCAAACAGTCTTTTGTCTCTCAGGGGATCCGGCACCAGCCACTCCTGCCGGCCCCACCAGACCGCCTTATCAGGGCATGGGCCCCTCGTGCCTCACCAAGCTGGTTGTCCCCAGAGAAGCACTAACCTCCAGGTCCAAAGCGCGGGCTGCACTGTACCGTGTACTCTGTCAATGGAGCAGGGTGGGCAGTCGTCACGTTATCCTCCTCTGCACTCCGGGGTCCGACCCCTGCCTCTTGTGTGCTTGGCTGCTGTACCCGGGTCCACCCTAGGCCAGGCCGCTGTTCTGGTGGCCCAGCGCCACCGGGTCTGTGTCAGAAGGGTGGGGCGGATGGGGTTGCCCAATCTCCTCCTGGATGTCACTGTGAGTAGGCCCACCAGGAGTCTCAGATGGCTTCTGGCCCAGGCAGTGGGTCGTTACTAGCCTCACACTCGGATCTCCTCCTGGCCAGGCCCTCTAGGGCCGACCTTCGACCCTGCTGGCTGGGGTTCAACTCCTAATATATTTTCACCCAATGGGCCCAGGGTCGCTTCTTGATTCCTGAGCCCAATGCGGCCTGGATGTTTGTCGTCCCGCCGTGGGACAGAGTTCAGCACCGCTCCATGGCGGCCCCCCAGCCAAGAGTCCTTTCAGCCCTACACACCCGGGCCTCATCGCCGCACCAAATGGCGCCTAGGGAAGGGGGCAGAGCATCACGGCCACCTTCCTCCAGGTATTTCCACTGCCTGGGGGCTCCTGTGTCACTCCATACTCCGCATGGGCCGGATTGCATGCACCGCAACCAAAGGCAACCTCTACCATGGCGTTCAGCTCTCAGGGGAAACCGCTACTCCCCGCTCCCCAGGAAGCTCAGAAATGCACCTCTCCTGTACCCAGGGGGAAGCCGATATCTCTGCCTACTGACTGTGTATGGCAGAGCTCGGTCCCTACATGGCCATCTTGGTCCGTGCCCCCTGGTGGTTTCAAAATATATTTTTTAAAAGTATCTGCATATTAATTGATAACACCATTTTTTTTAAAGTTTGCTGCTATCTTCAATCGTTTTTGCTCAATGACCCGTTACTGGATTCATTTTGTAGTGCAGTTTATGTATATTTTTGTTATGGTTCGAGTTCACACACCCTCTTAGACATTTTCCACCTTACATTCCGTACATCAACAAATGCACACCCAGAAGTGATTCAGCTGCTTATATAGGGACCACAACAGAGTCACCACTCTTATCTGTTCTACCATCCAACCACTTTCACAAGACGCGGGCGTCTCTTTTGGTCCTTTCTAGCATGATGAATGTGGCAGCCTCTGGATGTGCTCAGCTGGTGTCCAAGGTGTCGAACCGTCTGGTCCGAGAGTCGCATGTACGTTTGCTCCATTCCTCACGGATCAGGCTCTGATACTGGTGTCTTTCTGCCCCTCTGCCTCCTAGACACCACTGTTCCGGTGAGGTTAAAGAGGGGCCGCATGAGAAACTGCATGACTCGGGCACCTGTACCAACATGGCACCTGGAGAAGGCCAGTCTCCCCCAGGGTATGCAGCAGCTTCCGGACGCAGCCTGCACGACAAACAGTCAGATGCTGCAACTGACTTTTGTCGATGCAACATCCCCTTGTCTGGACTGCCTTATTTCTTTTCTGTGGCATGACGTTGTAAATGATTCCCTTCTACTGTATCTCAGTGTTACTGTCTTTGTTCTCTGCTTTTAGTTCAGTTTAAGAGTTTCCCGTGGCTCCTTCCAGTCCATCTTTACTTACGTATTTTTGTCAACCTTAGTTTTTCCTCTGGCTGTCCCTGGTCAACAGGCCACCCTTGCACACCTGTCCAAAGGAGCTGGGTGGCCAAAGGAACAGATTGCCCCTCCTTGGCGCCCACCAAGAAGGACAGACCGATCCAGAGTTCCCTCCATATATGTACATGTTAAATAAAGTCAGCTACTATCTGACTGGCACACAGACAGCGGTACTTCTGAATCTGCCCTTTCCAGGGCTCCCTACCCCCACAATCCCACTGTCTCAAGCTTTGTAATGCCATGCGCTTTCCCTAATTTTTTTTTTCCTTTTTCTACTATTAAGGTTTTCGGAACACCGTCCACCGGTGCCCAAGCATGTCCCTTGCGCATGTCGGCCGCGGCTGGCTTCAGCAGGTTCCTGTCGTGCCACGGTTCCTTTCCCATGTCGGATCCGCACACGATCTACCACTGGTGCCTTGGGGAAGACCACGGATGGGAAGGCTGCTCAGCATGCAATGCTCTCATGCCCCGGTCCCTCAGAAACCGGCTTGCGCCGTGGAGAGAGTTTTTCTGCAGGACTCCGCCGGAGAGTATAAAGGACTCTGAAGACCAAGAAGGTAGGCGTAGTCTTCTCAAAAGCACACCGCAGGGGCGACGCCTTCCCGGGGAAGCCTGTTGACGCGAGGGGTCAGTCTGTCCCTCGCAGCGGCAGGAAGAACACCAAGGCTCTTGTCGCAACCGGCCCAATGGCAAAGGGGTCTAAGGACCCTACAGGTTCCGCCCCTGAGGAGCCTACTGGTTCTGGTACCTGGACACATTCCGAGGGGCTCAGCTGTGTTACCGGGCACAAGCCTGAGGGGCGCCTACATGCAGGGCAACCAGCACTACCGGCCCCATGGCTGAGGGCCAACAGCATACCAGGCGCACGCCTGAAGTGCAGGGTGTGGCAGAGCCAATGCGTTCAGGCATGCAGGCAGAGCCCAGGCCCGCGTCAGCCACGGTCCCACATTTGGGAGGCACGGACAAGATGGCGGCGTGCGCAGACAAGATGGCGGCCAGGCCAGACCCCCAAAGGCGAGAAACTATCTCCACCAGGACAGACGCCCGCCAAAAGGGTGAACCACAAAGGCGCAAACCTATGGCCAGGGCGATTTGGGTTCCTACGACTCTGGTCACTTGGACCACTTCATACCCGACTTTCACAGGGCAAGCACAGTACAATGAGGGGATGTACTCACAAGGTGGGGGGCAGACAACAGATGAGGAATTAAGGGCATAATTCAGGACATGCTGCCGCCCACACCGCCGCCTCAGCCGTTGCCTGTGCAGCCTCCACCACCACCACCACTGCTGCCGATATCTCTGGTAGCTCCAGTCGCAGCGCCTACACCTCCTGGGCCTGGTCCAGCGGCCGACCGAATGCCTACAGACCCAGTGGCCCCTTCTAACGCAGGTGACAAGCAAGACACAGATGAGGAGCAGGACACGCCGTCTTCGGCAAGGGCATTTCATGAAAGAATCTCTGGCCTGGCAGAATACTTGGGCATCCCTTAGCCCCAGAAGGAGTTTCCGGAGTCGGAGGTACTGGCGGAAGTACTCACCATCATGGTGGAATTTAGATCTGGCATCCCGTTGCAGAAGGATGTGGAGGCTCTGGCTAAGAAGGGCTGCCTGAAGCCCCACTCCACTCAGGCAGTAAATAAAAGGCTAGATGCAAAATTCAGACACGTGGAGGGTGACACTCTGCTGTTGTCAGTTCACCCCCAGTCACTGTCGGTCATTGTGGCAGCGTCTATGAATGCCAAGCCTCAGACCTCTTTGACGAGCACCTCAACTTCAGCACTACTGGGCAAGGAAGAAAAAATGCTTGAGGCCTATGCAGGGGTCGAAATTGGTTATCATGGAGCATGAGCTTAAAGTAGCTCCTGGATTTCAGGGCTTTTCCTCGGACCAGGAGTTACTCACCTGACCCAAGAGTTACTAAAGTGAAATGCCATGGATGCCACAGATGAAACGCTGCTTTACAGCCACGGCACATAACACTACATGAAAAGTAAATAAACGCGTGCACCAGTCTAGGACATTTACGCGGGCTGAATGCAAATAACTCAGTACTTTAGACGCTGCATCTGTTATCTTCACAGAGCGTCAAGGCTGCTTTACAGCAAGGCTGCAAACTGACAGAGGGCTCTCTGAACCAAGGAATTCCTTTCGAAGATTTTAAAGCTAAACCTATGTGCACATATATTGACCCACCCACTGGTAGGTTGCTACATTATACTTAACTCAGCTTGTATACCATACCGCAATACAATTACTTGAACAAAGTCTGTGCATGTCTCATAGATTTATACAGAAAGAGGCAGCTTTAACGCCCGCACAGAACATTGGACATCTCCATAAGACTTCAACTTCACAGCCACTATCCATCAAGAGGTATATTTGCCTTACTATTTGTATGATTTCCATTTGATAGATGGTCGACATGGTGAGGCAACTATTTATTTAATCTTACCTATTCAACGGACCCACTTACAATACCCAGATTACAAGAGGAACTCATGAAACCGATGTCAACCAACTATGTTTGAACATCTTAACATAAGGTGATTCACCACGCAGTTGCCTTCTTATCATAGATTATCAAATATATTATGTTTTATATAAGCAACTGATGCAACCTTTCCCTTACTTTGTAGATACCATTGGAGTTTTAAAAGAATCATTGATTAACTGATTTAATGTAACGTTTATTTTCTCCTGATGAAGCGATACATTTTCCCGAACTCGTTGAGCTCTATACTTTTTGATTATCCTTTTTGTATATTACACACTGAGGGTGAATACAAAAAATGTGCATGAATTTCATAAATGAGTTGGTATTAGTCAAACTACATCCATTTGAATTAGAATTGTATTTATATTGACTGAATACATCTCTATAAATTCCTTTAACATTTGACTGGCAAGTGCCACTACTAAGGGTGTGCAGGAGACAGGAGTGTCCATCAATTGAGGACACTTATTGTTTTACAATGGATGCCTTCTTGCAATAGTGTATGTGTAATGGATGAGATAAAAAAAAAAACGATTAGCAAAAGCACATTAGAAACAAAGATCGAACGTATGGAATATTGTAACATTGATAGATGCACTCTTGTCAGAATAGTCACCCCAGAGTGCTGAGAAAATCCTGTAATTTGATCTTATTTACAAACTGTGACGCACATCCACACATGAATACGCAGCACACTCTGATGCCGACTATCTATTGGTTCCTCTGTCTTTTGCCATATTGCTTTACAATTAATTCACATTTACTTCCTGTGTTTTGGGACAATGTTCCTCTATGCTGCTACCTCTCACTTGGTCCTTACCTAATCTGTCTGCCATTATATCCATCATTGTAACTGCATCAATGTTGATCCATGAACCTTCATTGCAATCTCTTCACTGCCCTGGCAGTTTTTTCTCGCTGCCTCTTCTCTGTTTATCGCTTGTTCTCGTGCTCTACTGCTGTGTTTTTTCTTGTTGGATGAAGATCCAGGGATGGGTTTTAAAACTGACTGTATTTATTTGCCCTTTTGCATAAGAAAAGTGTATTGGTGATATCTAATGTGTCAGCATGGCAGGAGTCTGCTGGAGGACGGATTGGGGCTAACTGGGTTGGGGGTGGGAGGGCTTTGGGAGTGGAACCAGCTATTGAATACGGCTGGTTTTTATGGGAATGTGGACAAAAGGAGAGGGACATAATCCGCTATCTCATTGGCTCTCATGCCAGATTCTGACAACATTGTTAGGTCTGGGGCCTTGCGCAATAATATAAACTTCACTGCATAAAAGTAAATGCCAGTAGCATTACTGCATTGTGAATAACAGATGTTGCTATTATTAAACTAAATGACACTTATTTTGACTGCTGAATAAAGGAAGGCAGGGATGGCCCTGCTAGAATGCAAACAAATGCGCGCCGTTTGCACCAATATCTTTGGTGATTGACATACGTGTACCTGGCCTCATGGGATGAACCCACTTTGCAGTAGTAATTTCTTTTTTTTTTTAAATGCTGCACAATAATAATTTACATGCAAAGTAACTGTTGTAGTTGAACATTGCATAGCCCACTAAAGCTGGTAATGTAGACAAACCGCTCCCTGGAACCACTGTTTTTGCACTGCAAGCAGACCTCATTGACAAGTCAGCTTTGAATAGTTTTAATTCTATCAATACTTGGTCATTTGTTTTTCTTAAGAGCAAGCACAAACGTACTGCTTTAAACAAACAATGTGGAGGAAAAGTTTTTCGAGCACATGCTGAGGGACTTTCGCAGAGTGCCCATTAAAATAGCTGCAACACTTTGCATGCAGGGCCATTATGATGTCTCTCAAATGTAGCACATTTTAATTAAAATAGCCCTGCTCCCTTTACTGTAGACCCATAAGAATGCTGCAGTACACAATACATTTTTAGTTTGTGCTAATAGGTGTCACTTGCAACACCTAGGAGCCAAAACTATTGCATTGGAGTACAGATGGGGAGAAATGGCATATAAGGAGGGATGCACAGCTTGTAGTTTATTTGCCCACCCATTGACTGCCCATGGCCATTCACACCCAGTGCCTGCCTCTCCATGCCCAAAGCACCTCCTCAAGGGAACTCTTTCAGCTCACTTTCATCAAGCCTTAGTATCAGACTTTGCACTCAAATGCCTGCCAGGGTTTGTTTCAAATAAATCCTCTGAGAGTTAATGACTTCATTGGAGCTCTGAAGCCCCTGGTTGTGTAATTAGTGTCTAAACCAGTGTCTGATCATAAGTGTTTCTAGGCGCGACAAGATGAAGGGGGCGGGGGAGACAGAGGGAGGACAAAACGACGATCTTACTAGGCCTTGTCATTCAGTTCACGCAAGTGCTGGGAAGTGGATGGGGGAAGTGCCAACAGGAGGGGGGATGGGGAAGTGCAAGTAATCAAAAGTGCAGCCAACCGGTGGCTCTTAAGCGCAGAGAGAGGGGACTGTATGGTTACAGATACAGACCACAAGTGTTGGGGAAGCCAGGAGGCAGTGCAAGGTGCAACTGGACATGCAGGGACCTGGCCCCAAGTTCAGCGGGTGGCTAGGTGACAAGTGCGTGGACCAGACGAGTCATCAGCATGGGAGAGGAAGAGAGAAAGCTGAAGCAAAGAGGAGGGTCTGGAGTTGCTTCCGGAACCGAAGGTGTTTCTGCTCAAGTTTGAGAGAGGTAGGGATGCTGTCCCAGAGGGAGGCCCCAGCCGAAGAGATCTGCCCCCAACTCTCTGCTTGGAAAAGCGACTGGTCCTCAGAGTTGGAGGTGGATGAGCAGAGAGCTCGAGAAGGGAGATGTTAAGGAAGAGTGTGTTCGAGGTAGTGGGGGTCATAGGTCCCAGAAAGCCTTGTGGACGATGCAGATGGTCTTGAACTTGATCCTTGCAGCCACTGGGAGCCAGTGAAGAGATTTCAGTGCTGGAGAGATACGATACCTGTGCTTGAGGCCAAGGACAATTCTCACAGTCGTAAAGGCAGGAAGATTTAGAAAGAGGCTGTTGCAGTAGTGTAGCCTACAGAGGACCAGAGCTCTGGAGACGGTGAGCTCCTGGGGGAAAGTGAGGAAAGGAAGAATACCCCTCAGGAGGTGCAGCTGATAGTTTGACTTCTTAGAGACATCAGAGATGTGAGGAGAGAAGGAGAGGGTGGAGTCGAAGATGACCCCAAGGTTCTTAGACTCACAAGTAGGAGTAGGAAGAGGGCCCAGGGTGGTGGGGGTGGGCGGGAGGGGTGTAGCGGTGGGGGGGGGTGGGAGTAGAGGGAGAGAGAGAGGAATAGACAGGGGAGAGGGGAAAGGGGAGGGGGGGAGGGGGAGAGAGAGAGGCTTGTGTGCCGATGAGGAGGATCTCAGTTTTACTGGCATTAAGGCAGAGATCATTGGCGGCACACCACTCCTGGATTGCGAATGGACTGTGTGAAATGAGAGAAGGAGTAGAGGCGGCCAAAGAGAGGCTGAAATAGAGCTGGGTGTCATCCGCATAACATTGAAAGTTGGAGGCAAGAGCAGCAATGCGGTTGGCAAGAGGTGCCAGGTATTGGTTGAACAGCCAGGGAGAAAGGTTATACCCCTGGGGTACACCACAGTTACAGAGAGAGAGAGACAAGAGAGGAAGGACCCCAGCTGGACCTGGGCGGGTCAATCAGTGAGAAAGGAGGTCAGCCAGGCCAGTGCATGATAAGTGATACCCACGTTATCATAGAGGCGATTGAGCAGGATGGCAGTTTTGACAGTATCAAATGCAGAAGAAAGATAGAGGCGAATGAGGACAGAAGGAAGGAATGTTAGAATCAAGGTTAGAGAGCAGGTCTTCATGGTTGTTCAGGAGAGCAGTTTCCGAGCTTCTGGCTGCTCCGAAGCCAGACTGGTGGTCATGGAGACAACCAACAGATTCAGTGTGAATATTAAGATGGGAGGTGGCCAGCTTTTCCTAGAGTTTGCCCAGGAAAGGAGTTCTGCTGATCGGGCGATAGTTAGCCGTAGGGGGAAGCATCGGCAGAGGGCTTCTTAAGGAGAGGCTGCCATCAGCCACTCGATTTACAAGCACTATGCATGCCTTCACTGAAGTCCTGTAAAAAGCAAGCATTGGCAAAGGCTACAGTTTTGGGTTGTGTGGAAGTATTCGGCATTTGACAGGTACTGCTACTAGATGCGTAGGTTCTCACAACATTTTGCACTTGCTATAATTAATGGCCATTTAATACCACTATGGCAGTGCCTGGCAAGTGCCTTTCCCATGCCTATGCAAAAGCCCAAACTGTTGGCCAATGCTTGTTTTACATTACTGGCAGAGGTCAAAGTGGCCGGGAACGGTCGGGACCGGTGCTCCTATACTTTTTATTTTTAAGTTGCACTGTTCCTATACTTTTATTTTAAAAATAAACTGTTCTGGAACGGTTTAGTTTTAAAATAAGTGTAGGAAGAAGTTGAAGGTTGCACTTCAGTGCAATGCACTGAATATCCCCTTAAATAACAGGTGTGTTTGTTTGGGGGTTTGGATTGTGTGTGGAAGGGGGCGCAGTGATGGGGTTTGTGGAGAGCCGGGCAGACCTGCAGGTAACATAGTTCCACTACTTCTTTTCGTACACTTCCACCACTGATTGCTAGGGACCAATTCCGTTGGTGATGGTGCACGGTACAACTACCTTTTTATTTGCTCTGTTCTCCCCTGATGAGGTTTCTAGACAAGTCATTTCTATGAAAGTCTCGTCAACCAGGTTCTGCAGCATGGGGTCTGGCATGGATTCACACGCTCATGAATTTTCCCCGTCGTCAGGCTGGGAATCCTCGGTAACAGAAAGAAAATCAGTTTCAGTTTCATTTCTGAACTGTATTTCGCCTAACAACCAATCACTGAGCTCTCGGTCATACTGCCCTTAGCCAATGGCTGCCCTCTACCTAAGCCCCTCCTCTGGCAGCCATCTTCAGATTTTTACCACACGTTCAAGTGTTGGGAGTTCTCAAGCTTTTACTGCGATTTTTGCTTTTTGGAAGAGTTTTATTCTATTTTTCGGTCAATCGAGCCCCTGTGCTCCCTCGATCAACCTTCCGACTAATGGGGACCCGTTTTTTGGATTCTTCAGCACCCCTCAAGGGTGGATTTTGTCGAATTTCTTCATGGAGGCTTCCAGAAGATTCTTCAAGGCCTATGCCGTGTGGACCATGGCAGACGAGAAGAAGGATTCTCCCTCTCTTTTGAAGCTTTGTACCGACTGCGGTTTGCGGAATGTTTATATGGACGATAAAAATTCTCAGTGCCTCTACTGCCTGCTCCCAGCGCACAAGGAGGGAAGATTGCACGTTTTGCCATGAGCTCTCGATGCAAATGTTGAGGGATCGTCATAAACGGCTGGAAGAGTGGCTGCAGGCATGCCTCTCCCAGATCCGGGAAAGCAGAGCGGGCTTCTAAGTCCTTTGAGGGCGCCCCTCCCAAAGGAGTCCAACAAAAGGCCAAGTACTGCAAGTCTGCGACCGTCAGGAGCGCCCTTGCGGCGGGCTCCTCGGTGGCCAGGGCACGTTCGACGTCTCCAGCTGCTTTGGTCACCAGTCAACGCTCTGAATCTACATCCAAGAGGAAGTCGGACCATCCAGGCAAGCTCAAAGTGGCCCCGGAGACGGCCAAGAAGAAGTCCAAACACAGTACAGCGGCCGGCCTACCCTTGACAGAGAAGGCCAAAGGGGACTGAGGCTCCGACCCGTCCACTAAGGAGAAGGCCAAGCAGGACAAGGTGTCCGGGACGACCACGAAGGCCAAGCTGGACAAGGGACCTGTCCTGACCATGAAGGCCGAGGTACACCCGACGAAGGCGCCACCTTCCATCGAGGTGGTGGTGGTGTCCCTTTCGAAGGCAAAGGGGGCAGACCCGCAGGGTTCCCTTCCTCAGGCAAGAGTGCCCTTCCTCCCAGGATGGATACTGCATTTCATCCCATTCAGAAGATCCCGGAGAAGAAGATGCCGGTCATCTCCCAGAGACCGTCCCCTCTGGACGCGAAGAAGGGTGGGGGGGCACGGATGTCCTCCAAGGCACGGATTTCGACTTAAGCTCGTCTAACTTGAGACCATCTAGGAGGCCGATGGCGACGAGGGAAACGCAGTCGCGCCCTACGACGAGTGCATTGACGAGGGAGACGATGAGGGCAACGACGACGAAGATACCGTCAAGGAAGGCGATGACAGGCCTCAGGACGACAAGGGCTTTGGATATGCTCCTGCACCACAACTTCCTATATGACCTACGCCCCAGCTGCCCCCTAGAGATCCCTCTACTCTGCATACACTGGTATCCGAGATACAGAAGAGGATGCTGGCTATGCCACCAACGGCCCCGCCCACAGCTCCGGTGACAGCCGACCGCTGGCAACGGGGGAACCGCCGGCCAAGAAGAGGAAGAGGCACCCACTTCCTCCTTGCACCCTTCGCCGCCTTCTCCACCAAGGGATGAGACTGAACCTGACGCGACAACTGGCACGGACGACGGTGGGATGGTGGACCTCCTGTTGCCTCCGCCCAGATCTTTCCCACCGGACGAGATAGGATTGTTCCATGTGATGATCTCCAGCGAGTCAGAGCTTTTCCAGCTCATGCCGGAGGAGAAGAAGAAAGAGGGATTCTTATACCAGTGCCGCGAGGCAAAGAGGAAGATCATCCTTTCAGTCCCTCTCTTGGATGATATTTGGGATGAAGGACTGGCACTCATGAAGAACTCTTCTACTGCCCCAGCTGTTAGGGAGAATTCTCTCTTTAGGCTGAATTTCCTAACCTAGTGAGTCCCCCAGCAGCTTTGCTAGATTTCTGGAGTTTGTTTTTTTCTCCTGGCAAGAGTGAGACTCTTTTTATCCCACTCTTGGACATGATTTATGGTGTTCCTTTGACTGTTTGTGTTTTATGGGCTATGGGGTCCTTTACTCCATAGGGCCTCATGTGTTTTTACTATGTGTGTTACACAGCACCCTCCGTGCAGTGACACAGGGGTGTCCTAGTGACACCCCACCATGGACTCCATACCCTGGGACTGACTACTGTCTCTCAGGGCATGTAAAGTTACCATTGGCTTTACGAGTCCCAAATTATTAACAGAAACCGGTACAAACCATCATATTGTGGACGTACTGGTCGGGGAAATTCGATTGCCCCGGGGTCTGTTAGTCGAGGGGGCACGTCTCCGTCCCCCCTGATCGAGTTCTGGCTGGTGGCAGTGGATACTACTTTTTATATTCGACCGCGAATATATCCCCATGGGATTTTCCCATTGTTCGAGGCTACCAACTTTAATTATTTAATTCTCATAGCCTCGAACATACCGCCGGTTTATTTATTTAATATTAATTGGCTGGTTGGTATTTTTTGCCAGGACTCGATTCTAAAATGGCGTTTGTGTTCTCTTCTGTGACTCCAACCCAAGTCGAGCCCTTTGTTCCACTTTTGGCGGGCTTCTCCACAGAAGCCTCCAAAAGTGATGCCACTCTGTCTGGGTACCACAGAGGGTGTGGGAGGGGGTTTAGGCACCCTGGACTGAGTTACCTTGGTAACTCAAGTCGCACTCTTGTGTGATTGGCCCAAGTGGTGAGCCGGCCGGCTCACCACTTAGCATGTTTGAGTGACAGCTAGGCTGAGTGAATGGGGGTGTGCTGCATAAAAGCAGGGCTTTGGGGACTGGAACTTCAGAAGTCGCCACAGGACCTGAGAATCCGACGAGGGAGAAGCTGAGCCGACCTACCACGACGACACCACCGGTGGAGCCCTGCGGACCGACTCAACACTTCCCGACGACAGAGAAGATCTCCCGGCTGGAGAGGCTTCTTCCCCTGACTGGTGGGCACAACCAGTTAACCTTCTTTTCCTCGCATCCCAGGACATCTTGTGGTCGAATTGCCCATGCCAAGCACCCCGGCAACCCGGTAGCCACTTACCACTGGACCGTGAATAAAAGGACTGCTCCTTTTACCTGTGAACTCCGCAGCTGGTTTCTTCCCTGGCAGTGCAACAGACTCCTGTCTTCCTCCCCGACGAGATCCTCTCTTCCCCCGGACGAAGCACCGACTTGCATCCGCTGCAAGGAACAACTGCCCCCGCTGGAGTATTCTCACCACTTTAAGGTACCGTGTCCGCCAGGCCTCCCTTTCTAAAGATTGCTACAGGGTAATAATAATCCCTTAACCTTCTGGACTAGGCTGGCTGCCATGACCATCTAACTGGTCCCTTTCTTTGGCCCAACTCTTCCTGAACCTTTTCAAGACTTTTTGTGCACTTCAACCGTGTGACCTTGGACACATTTCGTTCTGATCCTCTTAAAGTGGATCCGGCCTTCTGAACTCTAACTTCACGGTTTTACTTTGCCTTCCTCTCTTGTTGTGTTCTTGTGAAAGTGTTGGGAGCTGTTTCAAATTATACTCTGCTTTTCTCTCCCTTTTTAAAACAAATTATTACAGTGCCATCTGCGTTAAGCACTCACCGCTGTCTGAAAATAAGTAGGGCTTTACTTAAGAATTGTCTAATATTCTTTTAAGGGAGTGTATATCTTTTAGTGACCGTGTTAGTGCCTGTGTGTTTTACTAGATGTGGTTTTAAATAAAATATTATATCTCTTTTACACCAAGCTCTGGTCAGTGTTTACTTGTTCTACTGTGTTCTTTTGACCTATTGTGAATACTCTGTATACTGCCTAACTCTTCTTGAGGGAAGTCTGACTGCTCAGCCACAGCTACCAAGTGAATCTTTGTGGTACAGACTGCTACCAAGTGGGTTTACTGCCAAACACCTGTAGTCTTAAATCTTTTGCAGTGGTCCCAGAGGGAACTGCACAGGTTTCTGCCTAACACCAGCGAAGAGGGACCGCCTGTAAAACAAGTACAAGATGCCATACTCTGCGCCCAAGTCCTTGCGGGCCCAACCTCGCCTGACTCAGTGGTTTGTGCAGCAGCCAGGAAGTAGTAGTCTGGCTCTACGTCTTCGGCAGTGTCCACCCCTCCTGACACTGAGGGGAAGAAGTTGGATGCGATGGGAAGACAGTGATCTACTCTGCAGCAACGACCATCAAGGCCTCCAACGCCCTCGCTATCGTAGCGTGCTACGACCGGGAGCTGTGGTTCAAGCTCGCGCCTCTGCTGGAGTTCCTCCCTGACGATAAGGGGGCAGAAGAGTTGAAGTTTCTTCAAGAAGGTGAAGTGGAGTCGGACCACGGCTTCACGGTGGCCATGGACATCGCGGACGCGGGTTTCTGTCAGATGGGCAACAGCATTTGTCTTTGCCGCCGTGGTTGGCTCAAGGCCACCAACTTTCATCAGGAGGTCCAGACCAGGGTTTTGGACATGCCCTTTGATGACGACAATCTCTTCGGAAAAGCTGTGGATGAGTCCCTACAGGCCATCAAGGCGGAGACGGCACGTGCCCTAGGCACGCTACATCGACAGCGACCGTCCTTTCAGTCCTCAAGAGGCAAGCCCACCCTCAGCGGGGGATCCTCTTCTTACCGCCAATTTTACCGTTCCTCGACCCAGGAAAATAAGAGGCCGCTCCAAGGCCTTCTGAGGAGGACACCGTCGTCGTCGGGGACCGCAAGGCGGCACGTCAACCTCCGTGCAGGAATGAACTGGCCGTGACATCGTGCCCCCACCCGTGCACCCCGGTGGGAGGCCGGCTGGCAAACTTAGTCAGCATGTGGAAGACCATCTCCACCGACTGATGGGTGCTGGACGCTCTCACCCACGGACACACCCTAGAGTTCCATCGAAAATGTCCCCGAATACCACCAGTGGCCCAGCAGGAAAACCACATCCCTCAGCTGCTGCTGGAAGTTCCGGCCAAGTTAAAGAAAGGGGTTGATAGAGTTGGTTCCAAAGCTGCTCCGGGGCTCCGCAGTATACTCAAGGTACTTCCTCGTACGTAAGAAAACCGGGGGCTGGAGGCCCATTCTCGGCCTGCGACGACTGAACAAATACATAAAGTCCCAAATGTTCCAAATGGTCACTCTTCAACACGTGCTTGGACAGCTGGAAGAGGGAGACTTTTTGTTGTCGCTGGACCTCGAGGATGCATACTTCCACATCCCCATTCAGAAGGGACACAGCAAGTTTCTGCTCTTCGTTTGTTTGTTTATTTATTTGTTAATGCGCGCCAAACCCATGGTTAGCCAGGAGCAACAGTTCACATGAAGACTTAAGCTTGTTACAGTATTTGGCATGAGTATATACAACACAGTGGCAAAAAAAGAGCAATTATATGTGAGACTATATACAAGCATATGCATATAAAACACAACAGCAAAAAAGCAAATATATACAAGAATATATACAAACATATACCCAGAAGCAGGGCAAGTCTAGGGGTGTTCAGGCAATGGGTAGGTTCTGGCTAGGTAGGAAGCTAGGTGGAAGTTATGTGTCATTGGCGCGCAGCCAATTGATTATCTTGTGCCTGAATTTTGGGTACGGTTGTTCCGTTCTGAGGTCAAGTGGTAATTTGTTCCAGCAGTGAGCAGCTTTGACAGGAAAGCTAGTTCCTCCCGTGGTGGAACGTTTAAATCTTGGAATATCTAGTTTGGAGGTGTTAGCAGATCTTGTGGGTCGTGTGGAGATTTTCCTGTTGATCTTTTCCATAAGATACAGGGGGCAAGGTTGTTTAGACATTTAGATGTGAGGGATACTGTTTTAAGTAGGATTCTGTCCATAATTTTTAACCAGTTAACCTCTTTCCTGAAAATAGGGATGTGCGCTCTGAAGGGGATATTTAGTGCTGCTCTTAGGGCATTGTTCTGTAGTCTTTGAAGTTTATTAGTGATATATTTATTGGTTCCAGACTATAGGGCATTGCAGTAATCTAACCTAGACATGATAAGGGCGTTAGCTAGTGTAATGCAGCTGGCACTGGAGAGGTAGGGTCTAGCTGCACGGATGAGTTTGCAGGTGTAGGTAGTGGAAGAGGCGACGGAGTTGACCTGCTTCTTGAGTGTAAGGGGGGAGTCCAGATAGAATCCAAGGGTTTTAACCACAGACATTATCTTGATAGGGTTGTAATCAATGCTGAAGGATGTGTAGTTTGGGCATAGTTTTTGGATGTTGGCTTCAGAGCCTAAGATTAGTAGTTCTGTTTTATCGTCATTCAGGCAGAGGCCGTGTGCGGCCATCCATGCCTGAATGAGAGTGTATATCTTGTTCACCAAGGCTGAGTCTGTCTAGTAGTCGCCCGTAAGGGGTATGAGGATCTGGGTGTCATCTGCGTAGTTCGTGTAGATGACACCCAATCTGTCCAACTTGTCAAACAAAGGCTTGATGAAGATATTGTACATGGTGCGGGGAGACGCAGGATCCTTGTGGCACACTGCAGGTTATTTTGATGGGGTCAGCTGAGTTGGTGGTGGAGAAGACTCGCATGGTGCGATTTGCTAAGGAGGATTGGACCCAGGCTATAGCATCTCCAGTGAAGTTTGCGGCAGATTCAAGGTGGTTGCATAAGACTGCATGGTCCACCAAGTCAGACGCAGCCGACAAGTAGTTCAGGGGAAGCATTACCAATTCAAGGCTGTTCCCTTCGGGCTGAAGTCGGCTCCCAGAGTCTTCACAAAGTGCCCGGCGCCGGTGGCGGCCCATCTGCGACTGCAAGGAATTCACGTCTACCCTTACTTGGACGACTGGCTCATCCGGGCCAGATCAAGAGAAGTCGCCGTTGACCTCACAGTGAGGATCCTTTGCCTTGTGACGGATGTGGGGTTCTCAGTGAACTATGCAAAGTCCTGCTCAACTCCATCGCAGGACGCGCTGTTCGGCATGATGTTGTTGTGCATCTACCTCATCCGACTCTGCAGGCTGCGGGTGTGCCCACTGCAGGAGTTCCTCGACGCATGTTGGATCCAAGTGTCAGGAAGCTTCCTGGACAGGATCACGCTCGATGTGAGCTTTCATCAAGCGATAAGGTGGTGGGGCGTGCGCACTCATCTGTCAGGAGGTGCGGATTTCCAGACCCCACCGCACCAGGAGACGGTGACGACAGCCGCCTCCCTGGAAGGATGGGGAGCTCACACCGGAAGTCTTCATGCAAGAGCCCTGTGGCTGCCGGAGAAGACGTTGCACATCAATGTTCTGGAACTACAGGCGGTGGTTTGGACCTTCAAGGGCAAGCTGGTCCAGGTCTTCAGACAATACCACCACAATGATTTACATCCGGAAGCAGGAGGGCACCAGATCCTCGGCGCTCTCCAAAGAGTCGCAGGACATATGGCACTGGGCTGTCGCCCACAGGATGTTCCTCATTCAGTTTCATCTGGCAGGAGTAAAGAACACTGACTCCCCGAGCAGGGAGCTACGCTCTTGCCACGAGTGGGAGCTTCAGCAGTATCAAGTGGATCGCCTGTTCTGCAAATGGGGCAATCTCCAAATCGATCTATTTGCGACGGCAATGAACACCAAGTGCCGGAGGTTCACCAGCAGGTTTCCCCTGCCAGGGAGGATGGGGGATGCATTCTCAGTCCCCTGGGATGGCCTTTTCTGTATGCGTTCCCTCTGTTGCTGTTGCTTCTTTGAGTCATCAACTCAGACGGTCCCGGTGTAGGGTGATCGTCGTTGCACCGTTGTGGCCGAAGCAAATCTGGTATCTGGATCTTCTCAGCTTGTCAGCATCCCCTCCAGTTAAGCTTCCAGTGGTCGCAGATCTTCTCACCAGGGAATGAGGAACAATACTGCACCACGGCTCGGTGGCCTGAAGGCCTGGCTCCTGCAACATTAGAGTTTGGGGGTTACGATCTACCAGCAGACTGTAAGGAGGTGCTCGCCAAGGCCAGGGCATCGTCTACATTAAAATGCTATGAGGTTCGCTATTTGGTGCACCGTGCACAGATCGATCTTCTGAGAGTCACGGCTCTGCAGGTGCTATGGTCACACCGTTTGGTTCAGGAGTTCGTCAAAGGACTGTTCGGTTTGTTCCTGCCAGTGAAGGCTCCAGCCCCGGTGTGAGAACTCAATATGGTACTGAATAGGCTCATGGGCCCTCCATTTGAACCTATGCAGACGGTTCATCTGAAGTTCTTATCGTGGAATACAGTGTTCCTCATGGCCATCACATCTGCATGACGGGTGGGTGAGATTCAGGCCCCGTCCTGTAAGCCACCTTACTTGACTTTCACTAAACAAGGGTGGAGCTGCGGACACACCCCTCCTTCATGGCCAAGGTCCTGTCAGACTATCATCTAAACGTGCCCTTGGTGTTACCTGTGTTTTTCACTGATGCCTTCGTCGCAGGCTGAAAGGACTTTGCACTTGCTGGATGTGGCTAGAGCGCTGAACCTCTATGTGGACCGCACAAAGTTTCCGGAAGACATCTCAGCTCTTTTTGAACTTTGGCCCTGTGAACCATGGGAAGGCCCTGTCCAAGGCTTCCATTTCCAGGTGGCTCTCTGGCTGCTTCACCCATTGTCACCGGTTGGCAAACTGACTGTTGCCTGGCCGTCCGAGAGCCCATTCAACCTGAGCGATCGCTACTTCGAATGGATTGTGTCCTCCAACGTAGTCCACATCTTTGACATGTAATGTCCACAGCTGTGTACTTCATAATTTTTTTCGGCCGAGGGCGTCCTGCGTCAATGCCGTCAGGCCAATGTCCCTCGAAGCGATGTCACTGGATGTTGTAATTAGGACACACAATGCCCGTAGCCTCAGTTCTGTTTTTTCCACAAACGTGTTTCCTTCGGAGTCTCGGTGCACCTTGTGTATTCATTGTGAATATGTCGTCTTCTTCGACTCCGTGGTCTGGTTTAGAGATTTGCTGGGACTGCAAGTCTAAGATGTCGATAACGGACCAGCATCACATTTGTTTGTGGTGTCTGGGCGAGAGTCATGACACCGACGACTGTCCAAATGTCAGTCGCTGACTGCTAAGGCCTTGCAGCAGCATAAGGGGAAGTTACAGGTAGGTAGGGGTTCCAAACCCATTAAGTCTCGTAAAGCTGCTAAGGGGATGTCCACCGACGATTCGAGGGGTGACTCTCCTTGTCCGAAAGAGTCCCGGGGGTCTCGGTCCTGGAGTGGTTCCTGACATTTATCCTCCTCGTCTCGTTCCCAGAAGCGCAGTCTCCAGTCGCCTTCCCCGTCCTCCTTGGAGGATGGCGCCGTGAGGAAAGTGGCTTGTCCTACGAAGTCCTCGACCCCAGAGGAATGGGCAGCCTTCAGGGAGCAGATTCTGGTGATTTTCCAATCCCAGGGCACAGTTCCGTCTGCGCCTTCGAAAGAAGCCAGCAGGGAACATTCTCGGTCCGTGGCACGTGCGCCTTCGGGCTCGGGTCCTTAGCGTGATTCTCATTGGGAACCTTCGAGGTCCCGTTCGGACAAGGTTCAGGTGGATCGGCAGAGATGTGCTTCCAGATCTCGGTCCTCTTCCCCGGTGAGACCGCAGAAGTCTGGTAATGGCTTGAAGTCGGCGTCAACTCTGTCGTTGCTGTGTCCATCGGATACAGATATCGAAGCTGTCCCTTCACACCAGCCCTCAGTGCCGTTGTCGATGTTGAAGCCGTCTAAACCATCGGCACCCTCGACGCCTTTGGGGCCTTTTGGCCAGAATTTGCCGATGGAGGTCCCTGGTACTGTGGATCCTCCAAGGAAGGCTACTTCCAAGTCTGAGAGTCCTGTTAAGGATTTCAGACCCTCTTCTGTCCCAAGGCAGGAGTTTTTTCTCCCTCTGGATGATATCTATGAGGAGAGGTCAGATTTGGAATTTGACTCTGTTGAGCCTGATGTGGCTCCTGTCTTTTCCTGGGACAGTCAGTTGGAATCTCTTCATGATGCTAGTGGCTTGGACACTTCTCCTGAGGTGGAGTTTGGCAGACCTGAGCCTGGGGCTCATGCGGAGTCATCCTACAGGAGGCTGATGGCTAGGGTCACTGAGTATCTTGGTTGGTCTAGTCCTCCGGAAGCTTTTGTTCAGGATTACTTAACTTCAAGGTCCGTCCTCTGACCCGGTGTTACCTTTTCATTTGACATTGCAGAAAACGGTGGCAGCTGCTTGGCAGTCACCGGAATCTCTCCCGGCGGTTAACAAATCGTTAACTAAAAAATATTCCCCTTCCAGTAGCGACCCCAGCTACCTTTCATCTCACCCCACTCCCGAGAGTTTGGTGGTTCCTCGAGGCAGGCGGCATACCCTACCATCCCTTCTGATAGGGACGACAAACGCTTCAATGGTTGGGCACACAAGGTGATTTCTGCGGGGAGTATGGCACTGAAGTTCGCCAACTCCACTTGTGCCTTAGCAAGATTTTCACACACACTGTGGAATTCTTCCTCTAGCGGCTGAGCATATCCCTGAAGGTGAAGAAAGGGAGGGGTTCCTTGCTCTCGTGCAAGATGGCAAGGATGCCATGTGTGAATCCCTTCAGCCGTGATTGGACATGGCCGACAGTGTTAGCCGGTCCATGGCTGCCAGCACTGTTATACACAGATTTGTGTGGTTGAAATAACTTCTCAGGAAGGACAAGTTCAAGATGGTCACTCTTTCTCAGGTCCTCAAGGCCCTTCGACTTCAGGATTGGTTGGTGTCTCTGGACCTACAGGATGCTTACTTTCATGTGCCGATTCATCCAAAGCACAGAAAGTAGCTGAGGTTTGCGGCTGGCAGCTCGCACTTTCAGTTTCGGTTCCTGCCATTTGGATTGACCTCTGCCCGAGGGTCTTCACCAAGCTAATGGTGGTGGTGGCAGCGTATCTCAGGCGAGGGGGGGATTCACATTTACCCCTACCTGGATGACTGGCTGATCCATGCGCGTTCTCCTGAGCAAGCAGCGGATCATCCTGGTCTCGCCTGCCGCTCCCTCTACAAGCTGGGCTTCTCCCTCAATTTCAAGAAGTCGCATCTGACACCTTCCCAACAGCTCCAGTACATAGGGGCTGTGTTGGACACGTCCTTGGAAATGCTTGCCTCCCAAGGTGAGGGCTCATCACATTGTGCAGATGCAGATGGTGGACAAGTTTCAACATGCCCAGCGTCTCCCGGCTTTCGAATTCTTAAGGTTGCTCGGCCTGATGGCATCCTGCATTTTTCTGGTGCCAGAGGCCAGGCCGAGGATGAGGCCCTCAAGATGCAGTTGTCACAATTCTCAGGCAAGATGTCTGATTCCGTTCGGATTCCACTCTCCGTCTCCCAGGATCTTCTGTGGTGGGCCAACGTGGGGAACCTGATTGAGGAGCAGTTTGGCGACCATGGCCGCAGGTGACAGTAGTGAGGGATGCTTCCCTCATAGGATGAGGAGCTCATGCCGACGATTTGACCGCCAGCGGTCGTTTGTCTCCGTCGTAGTCCGAACTCCACATCAACCTGTTAGAGCTGAGGGCCATCAGGCTGGCCCTGAAGGCTTTTCTGCCATCTGTGTGGGGGAAGAGTGTCCTGATCATGATGGACAACACAGTGGCCATACGTTACCTCAGCAGAGGTTGTGCAGAGAGGCAATGCAGCTCTGGTTCTGGGCAATCCAGCAAGGAATTTCACTCTCAGCAGGTCATCTGGCCGGAGAGGAGAATGCGGCGGTGGACGCTGTGAGCAGGCAGAGCACGAACTCTCGCGAGTGGGAGTTGGCTCAGGAATTCCTTCTGGAGATCTTCGCCCTTTGGGGAACCCCACAGGGGGATCTCTTCGTGACCAGTGCCAACCGGAAGTGCGAGAGATTCTGCTCAAGGGAATTTCCTCCGAGGGGAGCCTTATGAGACGCATTTGTTGTGGATTGGGCATTCCCACTTCAGTGTCCATCTTTCCTCATGTGTTCAAGAGGTTGCGGAGTCCACATGATCCTCATTGCTCCAGATTGGGCAAGAAGAGCGCGGTACCCGGACCTTCCAGAAATGTCCATCTGCCCTCCACGCCTTCTTCCCTACCAAGAGGATCTTCTCGCCCGTAAGGGCTGTCGGGTTCTCCATCCAGAGGTCAAGACTTTCAACCTTCATGCTTGGTATCTGAAAGGTTGAGATATAAGGATTGGGACCTCCGTGATTGAGGTGTTGCTTTCGGCCAGGCTGCCGGCAACCAAATCCCTGTACCATTGCTGTAAGTTTTGCGACTGGTGCAGAGGACACAATGTCGATCCATTTCAGTGTTCCATTCCCATGGTTCTATCTTTTTTGCTTTCTTTGGCCCTCAGGGGCCTTCAAGTCGGTACCATTAAAGGTTACCTGGTGGCGTTGTCAATCCTAATGCGCTCGTCTGAAGAATGTTCTTATTTTAAGATTTTGTTGATTTCCCAATTTCTTAAGAGGCTCACTAATGTTTTCCCGCCATCTCCGTTTCAGGTGCCGGTTTGGGATCTGAATTTAGCCTTGAAATGCCTAATGGGTGCTCCATTTGAACCTTTGCACTCTTGTCCTTTGAGACTGTTGTCTTTCAAGACGGTGTCCTTGGTTGCGGTTACATCCGCTCGCAGAGTGAGTGAATTGCAGGCACCTTCATCTAAGCCGCCCTTAACTGTGTTCCACAAGGATAGGGTTGTACTGAGGGTACGCCCTTCCGTTCTACCTAAGGTAGTGTCTGAGTTTCGTTTAAGCCAGAAAGTGGTACTTCCTTTTTTCTATCCTCCTCCTCATCCTGGTAAGGAAGAGGAGCGACTCCATAGGTTGGTCCCTAGGAGAGCTCTGAGCTTTTATATTTCTAGGATTTCCAGGGTCACAGTGGACGATCAACTCTTTGTGGGGTATGCTGGACACTGATTGGGCTAGGCTGTTACCAAACAGACCTTGTCCAGGTGGATTATCCTCACCATTACTGAATGTTATAGATTGGCGGGCAAGGACCCTCCTGAAGGGTTGCAAGCTCATGCCACTAAGGGCGTGGCTACTTCCACAGCCCTGCAGCGGGGAGTTCCTATTAGGAATATTTGTGACGCAGCTATATGGGCTTCTATCGACACCTTTGTCAAACATTACTCCCTGGATACGCTCCATGGTCAAGATATGGCCTTTGGTAAAGCGGTTCTTTATTCTGCCATCTGATTGGGTATTCTAAATTCTTCTCCCTCCTCCATTTTCTGGTACTGCTTTGGCAGTCTGTCAAAGATGTGGAATACATTGGAGGACACAATCCATTCGAAGAACAAGTTACTTACCAACTGGTAACGTTCTTTAGACTGGATGTTCCTGCAACGTATTCCACATCACCCTCCGAGCATGCCCCTCTGGAGAATTTCCTTTGCTATTGCAGCTTACTTTCCATCAAGGCTATGTGCAGTCATGCTGGCATTGAGTATGAGCATGTTGCACATTATGGAGGAAAAAACATAAACTGAGGCTACGGGCGCTGTGCGTCCTATTTATAACCTGGTGACGTCGCCCTCGTTGGAGGCCTTCGAGGGACATTGACCCAGCGCCATCAACGCAGGACGCCCTCTGCCAAAAATAAATTCCAAAGTACACAGCTGTGGACATTACATGTCAAAGATGTGGAATACTTTGGAGGAACAGCCAGTCGATAGAAGGTTCTACTACAGCGTTCTTGTCTGGTGTGCCCCTGCTGGACATCTGCAGGGCTGCTACGTGGAGGTCGACGCACACCATCACGAGATTCTACTGCGTCCACAGGGATTCCAGAGTCGGCCAAGCAGTGCTGCGCAACCTGTTCACTTGAAGGTGAGCCTGGTGAGGAGGTAAGAGATGCTTATGTTGAGCCTTGCCACCTCCTGTGGTTGTGCATGTGTGTACTGCTATGTATTCTTTATTCATGAGCATGTGAATCCATACCAGACCACATGCTGGAGAAGGAACAAGTTACTTACCTGTAACTGTTGTTCTCCAGCATGGATTCACATGCAAACCCTCCCGCCTGCCCCTCTGCAGCTCTTCTCTTGGTCCTACTGCCACTTTATGTGCTACCAAATCTGAAGATGGCTACTAGAGGAGGGGCTTAGGTAGAGGGCAGTCATTGGCTAAGGGCAGTATGACCCAGAGCTCAGTGATTGGTTGTTAGGAGAAATACAGTTCAAAAATGAAACTGATATTTTGTTCTGTTACCGAGAATTCACAGCCTGACGACGGGACCACATTGACACCCGTGCTCCTGCCCTGGCTGACTTCTGCAAGCACTCCTTCGCCAATGGAGCTTCCCTTCCCTGCTGATGCAGTCTCTTGTGCACCCTCTTCTCAAGAAACCCTCACCTGACCCCTCCTGCCTGGCTAACTATCGCCCGATCTCCATCACTCCTTTGCTGGGCAACCTGCTGGAAAAGCTGACCATCTCCCAGCTTAATATTCACACTGAATCTGTTGGTTGTCTCCATGACCATCAGTCTGGCTTCAGTACAGCCAGAAGCACGGAAACCGCTCTCCTGAACATCCGTGAAGACATGCTCCCTAACCTTGATTCTAATCTCTCCTCTGTCCTCATCTTACTTGATCTCTCTTCTGCCCTTGACACGGTCAATCATGCCATCCTGCTCCATCGTCTCTGTGATAACCTGCTTATCACCTATCAGGCCTTGACCTGGCTGACCTCGTTCCACGCTGATCGAGCATCCCAGGTCTAACTTGGGTCCTTCCTTTCCTCTGTCTCACTCTCTACCTGTGGTGTTCCCCAGGGGTCTAACCTCTCTCCCTGGCTGTTCAACCAATACCTGGCACCTCTTGCCCAGTGCATTGCCACTCTATGCTCCAACTTTCAGTGCTATGCAGATGACACTCAGCTTGTTTTCAGGCTCCCCTCTGCTACCTCTTCTCCTGCTCTCATCTCTAATCTCTGTCTGCTATCCAGGAGTGGTGTTCCGCCAACGATCTCTGCCTTCATGCCAGTAAGACTGAGGTTCTTCTCATTGGCACACCTGCACCCTCCTTTCCTGTCACTCTGACCGGCCTCCATTGGCCCTCTTCCTGCTCCCACCTGTGAGGCTAAGAACCTCAGGGTCATCTTCGACTCCACACTCTCCTTTTCTCCTCACATCTCTGACGTCTCTAAGAAGTCTAGCTACCAACTGCACCTCCTCAGAGGTATTCTTCCTTTCCTCCAGAAGCTCACTGTCTCTAGAGCTCTGGTTCTCTTTAGGCTAGACTACTGCAACAGCCTCTTTCTAAATCTGCCTGCTTCTATTCTCCATCCTCTGCAACTCATCCAGAACAGGACTGCAAGACTTGTCCTTGGCCTCAAGCCCAGGGATCGTATCTCTCCAGCACTGAAATCTCTGCTTTGGCTCCCAGTGGCTGCAAGGATTAAGTTCCAGACCCACTGCATTGTCCACAAGGCCTTCGGGGCCTGGTTCCTCAATACCTCCAACTCTCTCTTCGCAAATACCTTACTACTCAAGCTCTTCGCTCCTCCACCTCCAATTCCATCAAGGTCAGTCGCTTCTCCAAGCGACAAGTTGGTGGTAGATCTTTCTTCGGCTGGGGCCCTCCTCTGGAACACTCTCCCTGCCTCTCTGAAACTTGAGGAGAACCATCTCCGGTTCCAGAAGCACCTCAAGACCTTCCTCTTTGCTTCTGCCTTCTCTCTCTTCCTCTCCCCTGCTGATTTACTGTCTGATACTGCACTGGTCACCTTGCTACCCTCTGATTCGGGCCCAGGTCCCTGCCCGGCCAGTTGCATGCCCGCCCAGTTGCACACCCGCACTGCCTCCCGGCAACCCTTGCACTTGAGTCTGTATATGTAACCTTACAGTCACCCTTCCTGCACTCTTGCACACCTGCTGACTGCACTTACCCTTGCACCAGCCACCTGCTGGCCGCCTTTCTTGTTATTGTTTTGATCCCATGTACAGCACTACCCCGTTCCCCCCTGGCACTTTTCCCCTCCCCTGCACTTGCGCGATCTCAGTTTCACTTGGCATGTAAGATTGTTGTCTCTGTCCTTGTTAGGCAGAATCCTGTGCAGTGCCCTTAGGGACCACTACACACAATTAAGACTACAGGTGGCAATACAAGTTTTACCTTTGGTACAAGCCTGTACTACTATGTCAGAGTGGTAACAGTGGCGGAGCAGCCAGGCTTATCTCAAGAGTAAATGAGCAGTAGCAGAGATTACACAAAGGGACCACAATTACTGTGACTCAAGCAAACACTGACTGAATGTTTCAGGTAGAAAAAGATAAGTACATTCATTTTTAAACCATCTGTTATAAAACCAACACTTCTATTAAACTTAAACACAAACCACACGTCAAATATACTACAACTAACCAATTCACTTTGTACAGTATGTCTTACGGTAAGTACCCTGTGTTTGAATGAACCGGTGTTAAGAACAAAACACGTTACCGTGAATACGATTGCGATCACTTTTTGACAGTTCGGTCTACTAAATAAACACGTATCCGTGACATGAAATGCTACCGGGGCAAAAACACACTTAGCCCCTGAGATACCCAGAGGGAGTTGGAGGCAAAAATCAAAGGCAATATTTTGGTTAGACAGACAGAATTGAGAAACACTCAGAGGCAGGAGTTCAAAAGTCAAAGGGCCGGAGCCAGGGTCAAGTGACACCTGGGGCCTGTTGCCAAAGATCACACAGTCAGATAGTTCACAATTCAACTTAGCCAAGAGTACTTTGATATTGTCAATGTTCGGAAGCAAAAGTTATAAGAAGGAGGGAAGGCGAGGGCAAGCCTTGGAGATGAAGAAAAGGGTTTCACCCAGTTTCCTCAAGCAGAACACAGTACCTTATTCCAATGGTGCAGCTGGTGCCCTGGCAGTTGTTCCTGTTGGTTTCCCGCAGACCCACGATTCCTGGAACTTCGTTGTGAAGGAGGACGTCTGAAGAGGGTCTGCACCACACAGGGATGAAGCCGGCAGCAGCGAATAACAAATAAAAGGTGCGCTCCTTAAAAACAGGAGAGGCTCTTCAAATGGCTATCCGGACCACTACAGCAGTGTGCAGCTATTTCGACCAAGGAAGAGGATCCTCTGACTGTGGAAGATGAGCTGGTTATCCCCACCAGGCTCAAGGGAAGAAGACTCCGGACTGGATCTTCTCTTAGTCGTTGAAGGGTAGATAGCTCAGGACTGCAGCAGGGCTTCACCGGGACGGGGTAGTTGGAGCAGCCGCCGTTCTCTCCGCTTCTCTTCGGTTCCTTGTAGTTCCAGTGGTGACTCTCTTACTTCTAGCCCAAGAGACCTGCCTTTTATGCACAAAACCCCCATTCACACAGCCTGGCTGTCAATCTCCCAGCAGGGGGGTTGTCCAGCCCGGACAACCACCTCAGCCAATCATGGCAAAGTGCGACTTGGGTTTCCTAGGATACCCTGTGCAGGGGTGACTACACCCCTCCCTCACATTCAGCCCACCTAGACACCCAGGCGTCTGGTGGAGGGCTTCTGAGCAGAAGCCCACCAAAAGACGGTGAACAAAGAAGGCGAACCTAGTTTGCCACGCAAAGTAAAACACAAGAAGGACTTTAACAAAAATAAATGGCGAATAAACCCAACCGGAGCCAAAAGAAAAACAATTTGGTCAAGCAGGTTTATGTTTGAGGCTAATATACTAGCCAAGAACAATACCATGGTTATCTAATATAATTGCGGTAGAAAAGGTAGGGTAGATACTACTGACACCAGCCAAGTCTAAATGTTAAAAGAGCGAAACAATGCTCTAGGAGGTACAGATAAAAAGGGATACAAATTAACCCTTTCCAGTACTTCATGGAAGATGGGGTGTACTGGATCTGTGGTAGATTGACTAAGTAAAGTTAATGTCAACTTTACCCTTTTCTGGGGGACTGTAGTCAGCCTCAGAAATGGAGTCGGGGGAAGTCTCAAAGACAAACCTCTGCCACGGCACTGAAGGTGCTGTGTGACACACAAAAAGAAGGGGGCTACTGAAGTGGTGTACTTCAGTGTCCACAATCACAAAAACAGAGTAATACACATGGCAAAACACAGGTAAGAGTGGAGGAAAAGCTCACACTCTTACCAAGTGGAAATGAATAAACTCCAGAAGTCCAGCAAAGCCGTTGGGGGACTCAATAGGTGAGGGGAATTAGCCATAAATGAGAATTATCCCTAACAGGCCTCCCTCTGTTCCCCCTTCCTTGCCTAGTCGCGCCTTGAAACACTGTGTATTGGCGTGGTACAAGTGCCATATATCAATATTAACATGTCAGCACTCGCTGAATTAAGCTAAAACCATTCAAACTTCAATGGATACATTAGATGTCCCTGTGAAACTGAGGAAATATTAGTCTTTTGAAGTTTAAATGGGCCTGTCTCTGTGGAGCACTGCAAATATGGAAACAAATGTATCTGTCATTGTACTTCCAGTTTCCTGACAACTTGCAGCTCCTGTTATTCTCTGCTCCCTCAGTGAAGCAGGTGCCTTTTACAGCTCCTGGAAACCTTAGTGGGAGGCTTTACCAGGAGCCAAATCACTCGAACCAGGATCCATTTAGCACCCAGTGCCTCGGAATTTCGAACCTTGCCTATGGGAAGGGTTCCATGTGTTAAAAACGGGGCAAAAATGGCCATGGACATAATCGCGGCAAAAAGGCTGTGGTTTTGCCACCACAATCCATGTAAAGCATGCAGGGGACACCCCTGCAATCCCTGGACCCATTATACTATTTAAGAGGAGAGGTGGACAGCCACACAACCCCCGCGCCCCTTAGATGGTGTAATGGGGTACACCTTTAACAGGTGAAACCACAGCATTTTTGCCGTGATTTATTTTTGTACAGGCAGCATTTTTGCCACGATTGTATCACTGCATACCGTGGGAAGGTGTACTCGAATGCAGGGCTCCATTTTAGATAGGCCAACGCTGATGCCATACTGGCAGCGGCTGTGGAGGAAAATTGCTGACTTCCTCCCAGACATTCCAGACGACAAACGAGCCTCATTGAAGGCAGGACTCGCTGAAGCAACATTTTTGGCACAGGACATCCTGGAAGCCATGGTGGCGCACATAGATACCTCTAGCTGGGCAATCTCCATGGCGATGGACATGCGAAGGACGTCCTTGCTTAAAGCGACCAGGTTCAACTCTGACATTCAGGACAGAATCCTAGATTTGCCTCTCAAGGGCAGCGACTTGTTCCATTCCACCACAGACGATTAACTAGATAAGAAGAGCAGTTTGCAGACGGCCAAATCCCAGGCCATTCTCACCAAACCAGCAGCCAAAACCTTAGCACAGGGCCTGTCTCGCTCAGACAGAGGGCTGTCCTTTGGTGTTTTCCAGGACCGCCGGCCCAGGCAATCAGACAGGTCACCCTGCCAACATAGGCGAAAACACCAGACGTCTTCACACAAGGGCTTCTTTCAGTCCCCCTCCCAGTCATCTGCTTCCAACCCAAAGAAGCAATGACGGCTTGTTTCAGATCCACAGCACTGCAGTCGGAGGCAGGTTAGCCCTGCATAGTTAAGCTTGTGCACATGCTTTACAGACTCCCGGGTGATTTTATGTAGTCTCTTCGGCCTTCCGGCTTTCCGTACCATCCCCCTCTCCCCTCCCACAGATTGGGACTCCTTCACTCTTAGCAGAGATACGTTCCCTTGTGGAGAGCGAGGCGTTGGAGGAGGTTCATCTCCCTCACCAGTGGCAGGGCTTTTATTCCCTCAGCTTTGCTATTCAAAAGAAGAACCAGGCAGGCCTGCGAGTGGTCCTAGATCTTTCCTTCCTGAATCTGTACCTACCTCTGCAGAAGTTAAAAATGGTGACGCCAGCTCTTATAGCGGAGACACTGTGTGGGGGGGGGGGGTAGGACTGGAGGTGCTCCCTGGATCTGAAAGGAGCATATTTACATGTCCCCCGTAGTGCAGTCTCATTGATCCTTCCTCAGGTTCCGGGTCATGGGGTTGCACTTTCAATACAAGGTGCTGCCGTTCGGCCTGAATTCAGCGCCAAGGGTATTCACAAGACTGATGAATGCTGTGGCAGCCTGTTAGGGAGAATTCTTCTTCTAGGGCTAATTTCCCTCACCTAGTGAGTCCCCCAGCAGCTTTGCTGGATTTTTGTAGTTTATTTTTCCACCTGGTAAGAGTGGAAAAACACTCTTACAAGTGTTTTGGCCTATGTGTTTTTACTCATTGTGTGATCTTGGGCACTGGAGCACGCCACTCCAAGTGCCCCTGTTCTTGTATGGGTTACACAGCACCTTCAGTGTAGTAACCCAGGGTTGTCTTTTAGACTTCCCTCTGACTCAATTTCCCTGGGTCTGACTACTGTCCCCCAGAGAAAGGTAAAGTTGCCATTTACTTAACATAGTCATTCTTAACACAGGCCCAGTGCACCCCATCTTACCTGGATTACTGGAAAGGGCTAATCTGTACCCCTTTGCTGTCTGTTCCTTCCTGAGCATTGTTTCGCTCTTTTAACAATTAGACTTGGCTGGTGGCAGTGGTATCTACCCTAACGTTTGTACCGCGATTATATTAGATAAACGTGGTACTGTTCTTGGCTATTATATTAGCCTCGAACATAAACCCGCTTGACCAAATCGTCTTTCTTTTGGCTCCGGTTGGGTTTATTCGCCATTTCTTTTTGTTAAAGTCCTTCTTGTGTTTTACTTTGCACGGCAAACTAGGTTTGCCTTCTTTGTTCACCGTCTTTTGTCGGGCTTCTGCAGAGAAGCCCTTCTCTTGGCGCCAGGGTGTCTAGGTAGACTGAATGTGGGGACGGGGTGTAGTCACCCCCTGCACATGGTATCCTTGGAAACCCGAGTCACACTTTGCCACGATTGGCTGAGGTGGTTGTCCGGGCTGGACAACCCCCCTGATGCGTGTTTGACAGCCAGGCTGTGTAAATGGGGGTTTTGCGCATAAAAGGCAGGTCTCTTGGGCTAGAAGTCAGTCGCCTCTGGAACTACAAGGAACCGAAGAGAAGCAGAAAGAACGACGGCTGCTGCAACTACCCCGTCCCAGTGAAGCCCTGCTGCAGTCCTGAGCTATCTTCCCTTCAACGACTAAGAGGAGCTCCAGTCTGGAGTCTTCTTCCCTTGAGCCTGGTGGGGATAATCAGCTCATCCTCTTCAGCCAGAGATCGCCGTGGTCGAAATCGCTGCACACTGCTGCAGTGGTCCGGATAGCCACCTGCTGAGCCTCTCCTGTTTTTAAGGAGCACACTTTTTCGTTGTCGCTGCTGCCGGCTTCATCCCTGTGTGGTGCAGACCCACCTTCAGACGTCCTCCTTCACAACGAAGCTCCAGGAATCATGGGTCTGTGGGAAACAAACAGGAACAACTGCCAGGGAACCAGCTGCATCGTTGGAATAAGGTACTGTGTTCTACTCGAGGAAACTGGGTGAATCCCTTTTCTTCATCTTCAAGGCTCGTCCTTGTCTTCCCTCCTTCTTTTAACTTTTGCTTCTGAACATTTGACAATATCCAAGTACTCTTTGGCTGCACTGAATCGTGAACTGTCTAACGGTGTGATCTTTGGCACAGGTCTCCGGTGTCACCTAAACCTGGCTCCGACCCTTTGACTTTTGAACTCCTGTTTCTGAGTGTTTCTCGATCCTGTCTGCCTAACCTAAATATTGCCTGTGATTTTTGCTGCCAACTCCCTCTGGATATCTCCTGTTTTGTGCGTTTTTGCCCCGGTAGCATTTCATGTCACGGATACGTGTTTATTTAGTAGACTGAACTGTCAAAAAGTGATCGCAACCGTATCCGCGGTATCGTGTTTTGTGCATAACACCGGTTCATTCAAACACAGGGTACTTACCCTGAGACTTACTATACAAAGTGAATTGGTTAGTTGTATAATATTTAACGTGTGGTTTTGTTTACAGTTTAATAGAGGTGTTGTGTTTATAACTGATGGTTTAAAAATATATTTACTTATATTTTTTTTCCTGAAACCTTGAGTCAGTGTTTGCTTGAGTATAAGTAATTGTGGTCCCTTTGTGTAATCTCTGCTACTGCTCATATACTCTTGAGATAAGCCTGGCTGCTCTGCTACTGCTACCACTATAACTTAGTAGTACGGGCTTGTACCAAAGGTAAAACTTGTATTGCCACCTGTAATCTTAATTAGGTGTAGTGGTCCCTAAGGGCACTGCACAGGATTCTGCCTAACACAGCCCTGCTCACGTCAGAGTGCCTCCATGTATATCCTTACCTCGACGACTGGTTAGCCCGAGAGGGGTCAGCTGAGCAGGTCAGGTACTCAGCAGCCAGACTCGTGACTACACTCTATGAACTGGGGTTCTCCATCAACTTCCAGAAGTCTCGGCTCTAACCTACACAAACACTGTTTTTGTTTTTGTAGCTTCTGTGGGATACGCAGGTGTTCTCCACAGGGGAGAAGGTGGCAGCGATCAAATCTTCCGTTGCTCAATTCCTCTTCAGAACAGTAACTATGACCTGCTAGTACCAGTACCTTCTGGGAGTACTGGCTGCTTGCCTCATGGCTATCCATTAAACCAGGTTGCGAATTAGGAGGCTGCAGCTGCTTTTTTCAGCATCCTGGGATCAGGAGTCGTGCCATGAAGGTGCCCTGGTCATTATATCCACTCACCTACAGCAAGACCTCACATGGTAGGGGCCGGATACAAACCTCATGGTGGGCAGGCCATACAGACCGCCATCAGTGGATCATGCCATAGCTTTCGTTTCCTCACTCCAGAAGTTTGGGGGTGGTGGCTACATTGGAGACACATTCAGTATATGGTTTGTGGTCCAGGACCGACCAACAAAATCACATCAACTTGCTGGAAATGATAGCCATTTGGTTTGCACTCAAGGCATTCCTCCCATTAATAAGGAGCAGTGCAGTTTGCATTCGGACTGACAACTCTACCTGCATGTACTACCCCAAAAAGCAGGGGGGGCACCAGATCCCTGCTCCTATGCGGGCTGGCCCTCAGCATATGGGAGTGGCTGATTACGCAGGACATCTGGATCTCAGCGGTGCACCTGCCGGGAGAATTGAACCTGGAGGTGGACAGACTCATCCGGTTGGGCTCCGACAACTGAGTGGCAACTGAACGAGAGAGTCCTTCAAGAGAATTTCACCAGTTGGGGTCACCCGGTCACAGACCTGTTTGCTATGGAGAACAACCCGACTTGTCAGCAGTTCGTGTCCTGGGGAGAGCAGAGGGCATCGCTCCCTCAGGGACGTGCTTCAGATCCCCAGGGACGGAATGTGGATGTATGCATTTCCTCCTACCACTCTCATCCGAAAGGTTGTTTGCAAGCTCAGGCAGACCCAGCGGCTGCATCTCATTCTCCTAGCGCCTCAGTGACTGGTCGGGCCTTTGTTCTCAGACCTTAACAGCTGTCAGCCCAGCCAGAAGTTCCTCTCCCGTTGGTGAAGGGCCCGCTTCTGACGCAGCAGGGGGGAGCAGTCCTTCACCCCTTCCAGCAGCGACTAGCTCTAGCAGCCTGGTACCTGAGAAGGTAACTCTTCAACATCTCCAGCTGTCTCAGGACAACCTGGAAATCATCCAGCTAGCCAGGAGTCTGGCTATTCGAAAACAGTACAAAAGCAAATGGACGAGGTTGTGCTTCTGGTCCAAAAAAAAAAGAGGAGTGGACCCTCTATCTTGCACTCTGGACCAGGTGTTGTCTTTCTCGACATACCTAACCAGATCAAGGATCCAAATCGACACCTGTCGGACGTACCTAGCGGCTATTGGCGCATACAGGAACTCGGACAAGTTTACTTTGTCAACTGCCAACCCATTAGTGAAAAGACATCTGGTGGAGTTAACTAGGCTGTACTCGCTTGTCATAAACCCGCATAGGCGCCCTCACGCACAAACCATTCGAGCCCATGTTCATAGTGGACATCAAATTGGTCACGCTCAAGACAGCGTGGTGGGATCTTACTTCAGCTCGCAGAGTTAGTGAGATTCAGTCCCTCATGGCTTCTGAGCCCTACACTGTTTCATCGGTACAAGGTCCTGCTCCGCACTCACCACAGATTCCTCCCAAAGGTGGTCTCCTCCTTCCACATTAACAAACAAATTGTACTCCCCACTTTCTTTCCAAACCCCAAGGAAGACACTGTAAAGACTCCTGACTGTTTGGACATCAGAAGAACACTGAAATTCTATCTTAACAGAACCATGGCCTTTCGCAAGACGGACGCCTTATTCGTCACACATGGCGGGTCAATGCCTGACAGCTAGCGTCCAAAGTTTAAATAGCTAGATGGATGACTGCAGCCATCCAGGAGGCATACAAGGCTCAGCACAAAGAATCGCCAAAGAGAATGCACGCTCACGCGATCAGGGCCAAGGCAGTGGCTGTTGCCTTCCAGCGTCATATACCGCGGCAGGTGATTAGCAGGGCGGCGACATGGGCCACTCCATCGGCCTTCTGCAAGCATTGCTGTCTGAATACCAGTGCCAGGGCTGACTCAGCATTTGGCTAGGCTGTCCTTGCGTAATCTGTTTGCCTAGAGTGTCACGCACTCCTTCCCAGGGCGGTTATATAAGTGGTAGTCGCCCATACAGGATGGAGGAAAGGGGACGGGATGTAGGAGTAATTAAGTGTTACTCATTGGATTGACTAATGTACTCCTAGTCCATAGTCCCCTTTCCTCTATACGTCCCCCTAATAAAGAGCAGAGAAGTTTAGCAGTTTATTAAAGCCGACGCTTCAAAGGGGACTGAGGTTTGGCACTGGTGGGCATGGTTAAGGGAGCGCATGCTCCCAGGGCCACATGCGTATACATTTAAAGGGAAAGTGTTATTATTCTGGTGAAAAAGGTTCAGTTCCCATCCCTAGCGAGGGACGCCCATACAGGATACAGGATAGAGGAAAGGGGACTAGGAGTATGTTAGTCACTCCTATACCAGCACGTGTAGTGTACACAGCACCTCGTGTCATCCTTGGGCCAACCGTCATAATTCATCTGAGATCGTGGTTTGATATCACGACACAGACCCTTATATCTGCATTTTTCGCATTTATTGCCCCAACGCCGAACGTACTAAGATCCGCTCTAAGATGGCCGCCGCCGCTTCGCGACCACGGCATAACTGCATCCCAGCTCCGCCTGTCCAATCAGCTGGCTGAGTCTTTATCCTCCTATAGGGTGGACCGGCAGGCATAAACCGGCACCCCCACCAAAGGCACCACACTAAAGGTGCCTGTCCTGGGCCTGTCCGGAGCTGTCTCGGACCTCGGCCAGAACCTATGCCCGACTCCTGCAAGATTCTGAAGTACTATTAGCCCCGACCCCTCCCGACCCGATTGCCCACCAAATATCCAGCTCCTGAATGGAGCAGAACTGTCTCAGAGGCGGGTCACTCCACAATACCCCAGTGATCGCAACCTGACTATTTCACAAAGACCTTTGAGTACTATCATCTCCAACTGGCTAATGCACATTGGGATACTGGATTTTACATTGTACTTACGTCTACCAACATATTGATTACCATACCTTACCTGTAACCACAGATACGAACCTCCACATGGCCCTCCTTAACTGTTAGCCCGCATGACTCACACCCTATCTAGCTGCTAATCATGCTGCACAAATTATGAACGTTAGCCTTTAGGACTTTGCCTGCGACCGTTATGCGTCAATGGGACAAATGCAGTTTAGTCTTTGAAGGAAATTACACCCGTTTCCTGTCTACTGCAGGTGCCTACACGCTGGTTGCACCACAACCCGTATTGAGCATACCTAGCCCCAAATGTTGAACGTTGATATATTCTATACCTGTCTAATGCCAAAATGTATCGCTAGACTAGAATCCTCGACCATATAATCGATTCTCATCTATGCCTGGAACCGAGTTATTGCCTATCTGATAAACCCATCTACTCACCTTAACAATGCCTGTCTAGCCCTCTCCACGTCGGCAACCATTGTACTAGCACTGTGTACTCCATTTTCAATGTCCCTACGGTATCGCCATTTGCACTGTAGCCATGGACCTTAACTGACACATTGCTGGTGTAATATGTGTGCCGCTATTATTGTTACACGAAAACTGTTGACATTGAGCTTCTTTCCTCCCTGCAACTGCTCCCCTCCACTAACGTGCTCCCTGCTTGTAAAGTTTCTATTTATCATACTGTGCCTATGTCAAATTCAGCCTAGTGTGCCTATGCCTACCAGCCACCTACTTGATCCTACTCGAGCCAACCTATTGTAGCTTGTAACACAACTTATAGACACAGCCTAGCCTCAGGATGACACCGATGACACACTTGTTACTGAACGTTACATATGCCTAGCATTGACACTGTGCCCATATGCTGCATAATCACCCCTAAGGTGTGACCACACAACAAGTAATATGCACACCATAAATACTAATCTAACTTGCACATTCCTCACCCTACTTTGGGCCTTCATAATAATGACCTGCAGCAACTCCACACCCTGCCCTCTGCAGGAGCGAAATGCCCGACTCTGAGCAAGACTGCCACGGATCTATGATCCTAAGATCATAAGAACTGGACCCCAGATCTTCGAGCACAACTCCCTTGCCACTGCCCCTAACCTACCGCATCACCTATTCTCTTCACAACCAAAAGAGAACTAAGCACCCTAAAATAAGACCTGTCCAAGAGCGGAACAAAAAGACAACTATTTCAGGATCCCTCATTAATGCAAGATCCCTTATTGCGCATACCACTGAAATTGCCGATATACTTACCTCGGACAACCTAGACTTTTTGGCTGTCAGAGTCCTGGCTTCATGATGCAGCAGGTCCCGCACTCATGATCGCTATACCAGACAATTACCATATACTCAGAGTTGACAGACCTAACACTAGAGGAGGCGGCCTTGCCATCATAGCCAAAACTAAACTGGCCTTAAGACTAATTACACCCCCTGAAATTAAATCCTGTGAATTATTAGCAGCCAAATTGCCCATCTCCAATAATAGCACACTAACTATTCTCCTAGTGTATAGACCACCCGGACCTATAGGCACCTTTTGAGGAAGACATCTCCAGTCTCCTCACTAATAATACAAAGGACTCAACATAGCTCCTATTACTAGGTCTTTACTTTGGGCTTTAATGACGCTGAGGACAAACAAGCCCAATCCATTGAAACTGTTTTAGTTGAACATGGCTTGAGCCAAAAAGTCCTCGTTCCAACGCACATAAAAGGGCGTACATTGGACTGGGTAGCTAATTTGAACTGTCCTATTACCATTAATAAAATAACCCCACAAGCCTGGACTGATCGCCGTTTTATTGGTTTTTCATCTACTATAGAGCTTCAAAAGTCGGTTTATCGCGAAACAGTTCCACCACTCCCAACAAGAAGTAAAAAAGAAATCACGACTGAAAAATGGCTTCCTCTCCTCTTACCAGCTCTCTTCGTCAACACTAATAATTCTGACCCTAACATCTTAGTTGAGACCTTCAACAATACCAGGTCTAAGGCCTTGGACACCATCGCCCCAGTCAAACGACGCAAAAGCAAACCAATCCCACCTCAATACGTGGTTCACACCACACCTCAAAGAACTACGGATCCAAAAAAGGAAGCTCCAAGTCATCTGGAGACGCTCACTAACGGTTGAGATCAAAACATTACTATCTAACCTCGCCAATAAATATAAGAAAGAAATAATCCAAACGAAAAAGAATACAATACATTCAATGTCAGAATCATTAAGACCAACTCTACTTCCAAGGAGCTCTTCGCCATCCTTTGGGAAATTGAAAATCCTATTGCACCGACAGATAATGTCCCGAAAGACAAACAATGGTGCACTAGCATCCAAAATGCCTTATCAAACAAAATAGTGACTCTGCAGACAAAAATAGCGAACAAAAAAGCATTCCTGCGCTCCAGAGACGCACACTACCCAATTGGCAGATACACCAAGTATTGCCAAACCTTTCAGGTTCACTGATATATCCATATTGGAAACAGAAAATGTTATATTATCCCTGAAACCGTCCAACTGGCAGGGTGATAGCTGCCCTGCACAAATAATCAAGGACGCAGCTAGAGACATAGCACCCCGGTTCAGGCTAGCCGGTGATGGACAGTGCGACAGCCCAGGATTTTCAGCCAAGTATTGCACCTACCACTTTCAGGACATGGAAAGTAAGAACATTGTGAGTTCGGTGGTCGTGCAGGTGTCACAAAGTACATCCTCAGTGGCCATGGAGAAAGTTGGCTTTGTAGCATCATTGCAAGAACTACAATCGCGGGGAATGGTGATCGACCTGATAGCCACGGACAGACACGTTTCAATTGCCAAGGCAATGAGAGAAGAGTACAAAAATATAAATCACCAATTTGACGTTTGGCATCTTGCAAAAACAATCAATAAAAAATTGTCGGCTGCAGGTAAAAAAAAAAGATATGCAAGGTATTTCACAGTGGTCCAAGTCAATCAGCAACCATCTTTGGTGGAGCTCAAAAACATGTGGAGGGTTGTTGGAAATTCTACTGGAAAAATGGCGGTCAGTAATGCTACACTGTACAAACGTGCACAGCTGGAACACGAACCAACATTTCCACAATTGTGAACATGGCCATTTGTCCACAGAGGAGGCACGGAAGAAGAAGTGGTTGATTCCTTCATCACCCACTCACAAAGCCATTGAAAAGATTGTATTTGATAAAACTATAACAAAAGCTTTGAGGGGACTCACGGAATTCTGCCACACAGGAGATTTGGAGGTGTTCCACAATATGTGCCTAAAGTACAGGCCAAAACGATTGCATTTTGGCATGGAGGGCATGATAAATCTGACTCTTTTAGCGGTCTTGGCACATAACCATAATGTCGGCCGTCAACAAAGTAGGACGACCGGAACTTTAGGGACGCTTCGCTACAATAAGGCCTTCACTAAAAGAAGTAAACGATGGGTGATCAAAGCAGTGTTTGAGGATATGCAATATGAGTTTATTGAGAGACTTATTGTTGACGTCCTAGATAGGCACATAAATGGAGTTGTGAACGAACCTGTGCAGGTGACAACTGCATTGCCACCCAACATTGCCTCTGTTCCATGTCCACCTAAAGAAGAGCTCATTGAGAAATACACATCACGGTTTAAATGATTGTAATTTGATTGTCTGTTCTCTCGAGTCTCCTCATGTCGCAGGCCCATTGAATATGTTTATCTATCCAACCTTGTTCATTTGCGCATTAAATTAAACCAAACAGTAATATAAATGATTTTTCAAAAAATATAGAATGTCTCCGTATTTATGGTTCTGTGGGGCTGCAAAGCACGCAGACAAAATGCAAAGATGGAGTGTAAATTTCAAGTCCTGTAAGACGGCCTTACACTGAATGTAGCTAACTAGGAATGTGTGTTCGTTCAAAGTGAAGGTCAGCTGCTTTGATTTTTTCTCGGGCGCCAGAATGACCCACGACTCAGTATAAGGTTCTATTGTTATTTGACCTTGACAGGCCGGGACCACGAAAGAAACGATAATGAATATAATTTCAGAAACGAAAGCCATTTCATGTTCGTTCATTAGAAGAAATAAAACGTCGGCATAGAAGGAGTGGTATTTCGGGGCTGCCCTACGCACAGACACAATGGAAAATGCAAATATAATGTAAGTAACTCTTTAGATGAGTTTATACCGCAATTTAATTACTATACAGTAGCTTTAAAGACGGGTTAAGTTGTACTTGTTCATTCTATGTGGCATATTGTTTTGTACCGCGCACTATCTTGGGGAGAACCGTCTCCTCTCCCCTGCTACAACTGGTCCACTGTCTGCGACCTCGGTCCTGGGCCCTTCCACTCTCCACCTGCACTCCCTGTCAACCCCTGCACTGGGGGACTGTCTCAGTATCCTACAGCCCCCCCTTGACGTATAAAACCCAGTTGCACTGTCCTAGCTATGAAATAATTTCCAGACCAAATATATAAAATGAATAATTTTAATAAAGATCTGATGGTGAGACTAATTTCATTTTTTTATGTTTTTCAAATAGATACATCGCCCATTATTGTCTGTGTCACGAGTACCAGACACCGGCGGATGGCTTCTATAATCGCCAATTGCTTCTCCGCGTGAACAACGTTAGCACCCTGACCATTTTGTGGGACGATCGCCAAGTACAAGTATGCCCTTACGCGGTACTAACGGCTAGATGCAACATACAGACCGTTGTGGTGGCCTAGTGCCTCGTTGTTGGAACAGCCAAGCGATTATCAGTGCGACCGAAGAGCTTATTTTATCGTAAACCAACACCCTGTCTACTGCACACGAACATCGCTTGCCTCAAGACGAAATATTTTGGATCGAGAGCAAATAAAAATTCATTGATCTAAGACCCTGTGTACAGCAAAGGAACATTGTGTGCCTCGAAACGAACTTTTTGGAACGTGAGCAAATAAAAATGCAAATCGCTGAATATTCTCAAAACATTTGATGTCAAATAAATGTACTTTACCAAATTTACAATCTTGCGGTTTAATTTAAAAGTACAGTTTCATATTCCCAATTGTGGCGCGCTGTGTTGTGTGAGCTCATCTGTGTTGATTTCCTGGTTCTGTGTGGAGTCGCGTAGAAGACGCCTGGGCGCGTTTGCCTACGCAGCTCAGTCACGTCACGGATAGAGGCGGGGAATATGAATGTTTTGATCAAGTCTGTTTCAGGGGCGGGGGATTTGATTTAGTGCCGCAAAAGCAGGTGAGCCAGGGCGATGGGGGGAAATGATAGGATTATCATAAAATGGCGGATGTTTTCGAGTGCGTTAATGGACGAAAAGTCGGGTAAGGTCCATAGGAAAGTTTTCTACGATCTACCGATTTATGCTTAAAAACACATGGCCGAACCATAGGAACAATAAAAAAAAAGTCCCGGAACTATCCTTTAATGGTTCCTTTAATTCTAGCACTGTCCCTATGAACCTTAGAGTCCTGGGTGCTACCACTCCTTAAACAGACTCTAGATCCGGTTATCCCCACCAACTATAGACCCATTACTACAGTCCCATTCCTCCTCAAAATCATTGATAGAGTAGCCTACATCCAAATCCAAAATTACTTGGAGGCGAAAACTACTAGGTTCTCGCCAATCCGGATTCAGACCACAACATGGTACTGAAACGGCTCCAATTGACCTCAAGACACAAATCGACGAGTTGAAGGATAAAGGTAAAACAGCTATGCTACTCCTCCTCGACCTATCAGCTGCCTTTGACTTGGCGGACCATGCAGTGTTATGCAATCACCTAGCGTCAGCTGCCCATTTCTCGAGTGAAGCTATAGCCTGGGTACAATCCTTCCTAGCTAACCGTACAATGTACTCCATCACAGATTCTAATTTATATGCTCCATTTGCTAGATGCAGAGTTAGTATTTAACTCTGGTCCACCTGGCGGCTTTGTCAGCCTACACAACCTCTCACAATAAGGTCTCATGGTGGAAAGTACCAGTCATCAAAGCGTTTATGGAAGGGATAAAGAGGCTCCACCCTCCAATTTCCAACCCGCCGCCAGGATGGGACCGCAATGTCGTACTCGCTAAGCTCATAGGACCCACTTTCGAGCCTATGCACAAGTCTAGTCTCAAACACCTGACTTATAAAACTGCCTTCTTAGTGGCTATCACTTCCATAGGAAGGGTCAGTGAAATTCAAGCTTTGTCAGTGCAGGATCCTTTGTTTGTTGTACACAAAAACAAGCTGGTTTTACAAACTCATCCTAGGTTCTCACCCAAATTCATCTCCAAATTTCATGTAAACCAGTCAATTGAGCTACTGGCCTTCTTCCAAGAACCCAAAAGCTCAGCTGAGGTAAAACTCCACACACTAAATGTGAGGAGAGTGGTCCTCTACTATGTTGACAAAACCAGACTGCTAAGGAAAACTGATCTATTGTTTGGCTCCAAAGCACCAGGCAGAGAACGTGACTGCATTTCAAAAAATGCCATCTCTAGGTGGATAGTCAGATGTACCCAACTGTGCTATTCCCTATTGTTAGGCAGAATCCTATGTAGTTCCCCTAAGGAGCACTACAGAAGATTTGGACTACAGGTATATGCAATAAATCCCCTGTACCACACAGATTTAGTTGGTAGCTGTGGCTGAGCAGTCAGACTTACCTCAAGAGGGAGATGAGCAGTATTCACGGTTTACACAATAGGACCACAGTACTTTAGAACAAGGAAACACTGACCAAAGCTTTGTATCAAAAGGAATGTATATTTATTTTACACACTCTTAACTCTACACACACATCACTATCATTAAAGCAAGTTAAAACAGTCACGAACAGTATACACAACTCCCTATTAAACTGTAGACAAGAGTGAAAACTGAGCAAAATGGCACAGTGTAAACCAAGCAGAAATGGCACTCTAACAATTTCTTCAGAGGGAGGGAAAGGTCAAGTTATACAGGGTTAGACTCCTAAACACTCCCAATTGGATTGTGAACAAGTTAGGCAAGGTAGTACTTTAGCACAAGCAATATTTAGGTGAAAACCGAGCAAAATGGCACTTCAACAATATATAAAGGGGAAGGAAAGGTTAAGATATAATATAATATATAATAGGTTAATATATGAGTTTAGGTGCACCAACACATTTCTTGATGAAAAGCAATCTAGAGAAGGCAGTTGTAACAGATTTAGCCAGAATCAATAGGCCTGTGCCAGAGTCAGTGGTACAAGGCAAAGTGCCCAGGTTTAAATGGTTCTAGTAGCTGCAGTCAAGTCTTTGTTTAACGGTTGAAAAGGAGGGTGCAGAAGGTAAAAAGATAATGTTGGACGATAGGGATGGCCAGCCCAGAAGTTAAGTAAAGGATTTAAAACGCCTTTAACAGTACCCAACGAAACGGGAGGCCTGGCGGAACAATGTACCTTAAAAGTGGAAGAGGCTCCTGCGGTGGCGGTAGTTTCTGGCAGTTCTGGAGATCCAGCTGAGGAAGAGAGGCTCTCGTCGTAGAGGAAGGTTCGAGTTACTGCACTGCCCTGGGATGAAGCCGGCCGCGGTGATGCCAAAACAGAATGAAAGGTACTCCCCTTTAAATCGCGGTCGTGGTGGACGGGTGTCTGGCTATCCAGTCTCCTAGTGCTTGGCACTGGCGATTCGACCAAGGCAGGTCCTGGAAGGCGATTGGTGAACTGGTTGGTCCCACCACCTCAAGGGGAAAAGGCTCTTGCAGGTGAAGATCTTCTCTTGTCGTTGGAGAAAAGTGGTGAGGATCTGCAGCAGGGCTTCACTGGTGGTTCAGTCGTTGCAGATGTCTTCAGCTTCTCTCCTCTTCGGATTTCTCAGGTCCAGTGGCGACGTCTATCTTCCAGTCCGCAGGTCCCTGCTTTTATGCAGAAAAACCCCCATTCATACAGCCTAGCTGTCACTCACACAGCGGGGGTGGTTATCCTGGCGGGATAACCCCCCAGCCTATCTGGGCAGAGTGCAACTCGGGTTGCTTAGGCAACCCTGTTCAGTGTGCCTATTCCCCCTCGCACACATCCTGTCTACCCCAGACTCACTGGCGCCTAAAGGAGGGCTTCTGTCCAGAAGCCCGCCAAAAGGACGAACAAAGGACCCCGACCTCGGTTTGGATTACAGAGAACGACACGAGAAAGAAATATTATTAAAGATCTGGCAAAAAAAAAAAACACCGGAGTAAAGTTAATATTAAAATGACCGGGCGGTATGTTCAAGGCTGTGCTTAAAAGTGGTAGCCTCGAACAATGGGAAAATCCCATAGGAAAATATTTGCGGTCGAATATTTATGGTAGTAACCACTGCCACCAGCCAGAAACGTTGGAGCGAAGGACTGGACTGTGCCCTCTCGAAAATGAACACTAGGGAAAAACTATTAACCCTTCCCAGTACCTCCATAGTAAGATGGTTTGTACTGGTTTTGTTCATAACTATTGACTAGCAAAGTCAATGTTAACTTTGCATTCCCTGGGAGACAGTAGTCAGTCCCAGGGTATGAAGTCTATGTTTGGGGGTCACTATGACACCCCGGTGTTACTGCACTCAGGGTGCTGTGTAACACACATGTTAAAAAGATGATTCCTATGAGGGTGAGGACAACTCCATAGCCCACACGCACCAAAATAGCCTGAAACACACATCAAAACTATCTCTAAGAGTGGGAAAAAGAGTCTCACTCTTAGCAGGAGTAAAAAACAATCCCTGGAAATCCAGCAAAGCTGCTGGGGGACTCTATAGGTAAGGGAAATTAGCCTTTTAAGAGAATTTTCCCTAACACCTATCAGATAAACGACTGTTTTTTACGCCCGGGGCTCACTCCACAAGAAGTATAGGAGCCACTCTGGCCTTCATTGCAAATGTTCCCTTAGACAGTATTTGCAAAGCAGCTACATGGAGCTCTGTACATACCTTCACTCAGCACTACTACATTGACACTCATTTCAAGACAGATACACAAGTGGGACAAGTGGTTCTAAGACATTTATTCGCTCATGAACCTTCTCTCATCCCACCTCCTTCTTCCATTGCTCGCTAGTCTATGCACAGCATGTGATGTAAGCAGATTCCACAAGCCTCAGAAGGGATACATTACTCACCGTAATCGTATTCCTGATGCTTGTATCTGCTTAGATTCACATTTGCCCGCCCTTCCTCACCTCTGAGAGAAGGCGCATAAACTTGTGAGCTTGTCTATCGTATCTGCTTGGATACTTCTGTACTCGCGCTGCACCTCATGCTACCTCATGTCAGAAAAAAATACAATCTGAGGGACCTTGACGCGTGAGGGATCATGGGTACAGGGGACGTCACACTAGGGATAGTATTAATGGCACGCCCTATTCAACGTCCCTTTTCAAGTTTCGAAAACAGCAACTCTAATACTCTGCAGCTTCCACTAGATGTCGGCCTATGCACAACATGTGAATCTAAGCAGATACAAGCATCAGAAATACGATTATGGTGATATATATATCGTGCATCCCGTGGTCGCAAGCAATTCCCATCTAGGCAGCATTCATATCCTGCAGCCTTTGAAAAATCATGTACCATCAGTAGCATACTACATATTTTATACATGTCAAGGCCAGGACCCTGGCCTTGTCAAGAGGGGATGGGAATCCCTCCTAGCCAGGGGTAGTAGGCCTAATAGGGAGAGATCCAGAGCCAGGCCTTACCCTGTGGTGGACTGTGGCAGTTGAGGTGCCCCAATTCCTGTTCACCTCTCTTGTGCCAGTCTGTTTCTGAGCATTCTGGGACCTCGATGTGGTTCTTGCGGCCTTGCAGCGCAAACCCTTTGAGCTGATGGCCTTGGTGGATAGCAGACTGGTGACACTGAATACAGTGTTGCTGGTGGCGCTCACTTCAGCGCGCGTGGTCAACGAGCTGCAGGCTCTCTCATCCTGCTAGCCTTTCACCACTTTTCACAGTGAAGTGGTCATCTTGTGCACCCATCCTAATTGTTTGCCCAAGGTGGTCACTCCATTCCATTTGAACCAGGAAAACTACCTGCCAGTGTTCTTCCCGAACCCACAGTCGGATGTCAAAAGGGCTTTCCATTCCTTGGACCTCACGAGGGTCCTAAATTTCTACCTCTCTTGGACAAAATATTTCTGGAAGTCTGAAGCATTGTCGCGTTTGGGAGCACGTCTCCCAGCACCCAGGCTTCTGAAGCTTCTATCACCCAGCGGATGGTCCAGGCCATTTTGTAGGCTTATACAGCCATGGGCAAACCAGTTCCTGAGGGGTATTCGGTTCCTGAGGGTATTCATGCCCATGCGGTCAGGCCAAGGCAGTCACGTTCCAGAGACATGTCTCCTGGAATGTCATCAGCAGGGCGGCTACTTAAGCCACTCCTTCTGCGCTCTGTAAGCACTAATCCCTGGATACCAAGTTACTCACTGTAGTGACTAGAGTACTCATAGTCCTTAGGCCCCTTTCCTCCATACGTCCCACCCACATTCCCCCGCTTGAATGCCAGGGGCTAAGGTATTCAGTAGAGCCAGGTATTAAAGCGTCCAATGTTTTAAAAAGGGGACTGAGGTGAGGCGCCTGAGGGCGGGACCCTAGGAGGCGCTCCCATGCCCATGGCCGCGCCCTCGCAAGCTGTTCTTAATTTAAAGAAGCTCAATTTTTCACTGCCAAAGCTTCCGGTACCATCCCCATGTTGGGGTCGCCCACAAGGATAGAGGAAAGGGGACTAAGGACCATCAATACTCTAGCCACTGTAGTGAGCAACTTTAATGTATTTGTCTGAGGAATGCAGACCAAACTACACAGTTTCACTTGGGTTATCCATCAATATCGGGTGGACGCTATTACTGGATGTTGAAGGACCATCATTCTCAAGCGCAACCCTCATATCATGGGTGGCTTCCCCACCATTGCAAACCAATTGCTCAGCGCAACACCCCCCATCAAGCAGTATGCGTGGACGAAGGCAGATGCATAGTGGATGCGAGAAAATACAACAAAATTCAGGGAAATGTTACAGCAGCATCCACATTCCACAAAAGTCTCTCGCTGAGTTCAGAGTTCCAAACAGAGGTTAGCGGAAAGGTTCTACTAATGTGGAACATTGTGATATTCTTCCAGTCAGTCAACTCTGTCTATCTGCCAGCTCTCTTCAGCATTGTGCGGCTCTATGATAATATCAAGGACTCGGTAGCTCAGAATACTAATTTTAGCAAAACTAGTCCAAGAGACTTCTGGCTACACCATTCAGAATTCTGATTCTCGACTCCCTGTCACAAGATTGAAAATGAGTGTCCGAGCCTCTCTAGTGAGAATGAGCATGTATACAACCACAGAGGAATATTCATTTGCATATTAGTCCTTGTCCCACCCACAAGGGCAGTCAGCACCGAAATGCTAGGCAAATCTCTTCTGAACAAGAGTACCATCAGCAACCCCAGACACGTGTTTCGGCCTTGTTGGGCCTCCTCAAGAGGTGAAGCTGAGTCTCTCTAAGGTACTGTGAGCAAGGGGTCCACGTCTGGATTACCCTTCGTTACTTAGGGCGAAATGCCAAGTTTTACAAAATTGATAAACGTCACAAGTTGTGGATAACTCGCTTGTCCCCGAACTTCAACAGGAACTCATACCTAGTATGTCAAGAAGTAGGGTCTCGCCTCTACTGTTTGCTACCAAGGATGAGAAAGGAGAGAATCAGCTGCCAGATTCTCATGGGGAAGACCAGGCTAACCAATTGCCGCCTTCTCCAGTGGATGACAGGACCAGTAGAACCCCAGTGGCTAATGAAGACCCTCTTGTGTCGCCCATCCAAAAAGTAAAATGATACGAGGTCGATAGAAAAAGAAATAGGAAATCCTATAGGAAATTCCTGTGTTCTTTCAGTCAACGGCGAAATTATTGCCCTCATCTCCCAACAGATGTTCCATTAGGAGTAAAGGATCCACAAAGCAAATCAACAGAGGAAATGATGAAATCCAAGAAAAAAGAGCATTCGACCAAGTCGATCAACACGAGGGAAGATAACACATTTTTGTATTCCTGGTAATGAACCATCGTCGTCTAAGTCTGTTAGACTCATAAGGGCTGATGCCACTGTACATTATGATTCTCAGTGCTCGGCCAATATTAGTGTGTCTGAAGATGTCAATGACAAATCTATAAACACTAGCTATCAGAGGAGTATTCTGACGAGCTCCAGCACTAGACTTGACTCCATTGGTCAGCATAAGGAGGAGTCCTCCGAATCATAATCAGCTGTTGGGAATATGGTGATCGGATTGTGGGAATGGAGAACCTTGTGCAAATAAATGGTTAACTTCCCTTAAATGGTTCTAAATTATTGGAAGTTTTTTTCAGGAATACAAGCCATATATCCCCTCCACACAGGAGTCATTGAACGGGTGGAAATACCAGACTCGGGGAGAGATAAACTGGTTGCCCACTTTTCTTCACACTTGGGAGCGAAGCTTGTCTGGGACCAAGCATAATTTATCAGATCAATGGGCTTCAAGATGATGCACCTTAAGGGCTCAAGGCTCATACCCTCATTTTGAAAACATTCAGCGCGACTAGCTTCCACAGAGCAAAAATATTTTTTTAGCGACCATGAAAAGAAAAATTTCCCCTGTACATCTAAGGGGGATCTTTTGAAGAGGATTTAATCTAGAAATCCCAGAGATAATGTGCCTGACTGGTCTTGTTTACTAGAAGCAATTTTCAAAAATCTCCCCCCTCCAAAGAGTGACAGACTAATCTTTAACGAAAGACCTTTGAAACTGCTATCTTGGAATTGCTGCTGTTTCCAGAACATTACATAATTGGCTAATGTTAACTCCCCATTATGGGGTTTTAGTATTTACATTTTGCAGGAAACTATACATACTTCTCCCTTTGTGCCAAATGGATACCAGGTTATTGCTCAGTTAGCCACCAGAGGAACATTTGGAAGACCTTTGGGTGGGTTGCTGATAGCCATCAATCTCTCACTTTCTATAGATGCCTACTTATTTCATGTGTCATTTAGTGTTATACTAGCCATTGGAATAACCTTAAAGGGGAGTACCTTGGAGTTTCTATTAATCAGTTTTTATTTGAACCCAGCTAGATGCACGCTTTGATGTCTAAGCAGCCATGGGGAATATTATTGAGACTTGGCTGGGAGCTGGTCGTTCTAATAATATGTTGTGTGGGAATTTCAACTTGTGTTGCACCTCAGGACTTGAGGCTAAAGTGGGTCTGTCTAGACAACCCACTCATGCGGCAGACAACAAGGTTATGAGAAGAAAAGCTTGGAAAGATTTCTTTGAAATTTGGAATATCTCTTTGCTACTTCCTAATGTTAGGCATTATTCCAATTTGTACACCTTGAAGAGGTGCCCAGTGTTCTTGGACAGATCACATTTTCCTCTCTGATTCTTTGACACTTCACTTTAATGAAATGGGAAAGTCAGAAGGGGACAGTGACCGTTCGCCCCTAGGTTTAAAGTCTGTGATTGTACAGGGACTATTGATATGTCCTTGGTTATCACTTGTAGAGGTAAGAAATAAGTGGTAAATGGAACTACTCCTTGTTAGAGAAGTTTACGAAGGAAATCTCAAATAGATATTCTAGTGTGGGGGGAAAAGACCAGTTTCAGGTAGATACAGGATCAAGCTTTGTCCCAAGAAAGAATACACAGCTCCGACCTTAGGGTTGTAAATGCGACCAAATAAAAAATTCCCTTATTCACAATGTACGAGTTCAGTCATTAAATAGAGAGGTGTTGGCTCTATTGAAGAAGAGGGTCTGTCACTCTTACAACAATTATATTAAAAAAATTAAGTATCAACTGATTTTGAATGACAGCCAGTTAATGGTCAACCATCTGATACAGGTCAATACATCACAATTATGTAGATTGACCATCTCTAAACTAGCTGGTAGAAACAATGAAGATATCAGCTCTATTGAGGAAAAAAATGGTTAGGACATTATAATAAGGTATATACTTGCCCGAACAACAAATATGTGGTTGAGTTGCCTTTTGATATCGTGGGGCATTTATATTGTGGGTGCATTGAAGTTGAATCCTTTAGACATAGATGTAATTCGAGAACTTATAGCCACAATATGTGTCATCTAGGGCTCAAGGCCTTAATATGTTGTCCCCTGTTATCCTAAAAAAAGATCCCGAGCTATGGGCACACTTTTTGTATAATTTGTTTGATGAAATCTTGTGGTCAGGAAGTCTGCCTTCTACTTGGAAATTGTCCTATCTTATTTCCGATTTTTAAAAAAGAGGAGTGATTGGATCCTAAGAACTATACTCTCTCCTCGACACTACAGGTAAAATCTTTGCGTCTGTATTGTTGCGAGAGTTGGAATTGTGGGTCAAGAACCTCAACATTGTGAGTGTTTTCTAGGAAGGTTTCTATAAGAGAATGGGCATGTTCCTTAATGGACTTTTGTTAATGCACTTACAAGCTTCAGCTTCGAAGAATAACATCAGAGCAGTATATGGAGCCTCTATGGATCTGTCTAGTGTGTTCGCTAGAGTCGAGGCAAAAACTCTGGAAGAATTAACTCATGTGGGGAGTGCCTGTTATGTTCGTAAAGGCAACTTCCCTACTTTATTCAGACACCTATGTGCAGATTAGATTGTCTAGAGAGGGGGGCTTTGACTCACCCCGTTAACACATTGGTGGGGCTTAGACAAGGGCGTGTGATGGTCCCTCTTCTTTTCAATTCCTATATCCCTGAAATCAAATTCCTATGAGAGTCTTTGAACTCCTTTCTGATAAGATTAGGTACTCTAAAATTACATTGGCTTGCTTTTTCTGATGAACTCATGCTTTTTGACCAAACCCCAATGGGACTTCAGAGAAAGTTGTCTTTTTCTCGATATGTGGAGGACCGCAACCTCCGGATGAATACTAAAAAGTCTGATTGTCGTTTTCGCCAGCAAACGCAATCCAAAGACTATGCCCTGGGGTGTGGGAACGGCACGCCATAAGCATGCCTATTGTATATAATATTTGGGATTTGATATCGCAAATAACTCCCAATCAGATATAAGGAATCAATTGATATTAAAAGCTATGCCCTTAATAGCACAATTGAAAAGGATATGTTTGACCTTATGTAATTTCAAGCTTATTCTCTTTTGTAAATTCTACCTAGCAAAAATGGTCACCCTCTTGGTATACACTGTAGAGATTATCTTGACTGATCTGGGTTCATATTTCAACTCACTGCAGGGAACCATTTGATAACAGGCCCTGGAACTTTCAAAGGCTATTCCCTAATTGTATAATTGGGCATGAGTTTAGTCTGACATCCTTGGCGACAGCAGTGTTGTGGAATAAACTGTATCTATTACATAAGATCTTTGATCCCCTCGAAGACTATTTCAACACATGTATAGATCTATAGAGAGCAAGTCTAGAACTCCCTTCACTATACTTGCAACTGTCCAAGTAGGGTCACGATCGATTGAATTCGCGAGCCGATTCAAGTTAAAAGGAAGTTATTTGAACTTGACTGAAGCGAGACTGGCGAGCAAGGGAGCACTTGCACACTTTACACCGAATACAAGCTTTTTCAGAGAAACCAAACAACTTTACCACGGTATGCAACTCTTTCCATGTCCTAGAGCCAGGGAGGTCTATCTGAGATTCAAATTTAATCAACTACCAACCCTACTGTAACGCTCACCTGGCTCCCACAGAGGCGCTGGTCTGGTCTGGGTTGCTGTGGCCTCTTCAAGCGTGATGCGCAGAATTCGGACCACCAATTGAACAGGACCCCCAAATCTTGCTTGTCTGGCCCGTAGGAATATCCTTCTGCAGATGAGAAAGGGGATTAACTGTCTGCTGAATAATGTGCTTGCTCCCCCCTTTCCCCCTTCGTTCTCCTCTGACTTCCTCCAAAACCCCCGGTTTAAGCTCACCTTATGGTTTGGAAGGATGAACTCTCCATCCTGCTTCTGATGCAGGGGCGCGCGTTCGTCCAGTTACTTCACTGGTTTTCAGAATGGCGCTGGCAAATCCACTTGACTTTACTGAGCGATACGCCGTAAGTAGGAAGATGCAAAAGTTCAAGTGTCAGCCTCCTTTTATGTTGTCTTTTTCTGTCCTTTATTTCAGGTGCAGAACAAAGGCGATGCGTTGAGGGGTTAAATTGCCGGGGTAAAATCCGGTGAGTCAGTGATGAGGGCGACCCCTCTAAATGTCTTTATAATTCCCCAGTAATGTCTTTTGTCCTTTCCCCATAGGGGCCGGGGTGCGGTACCTGCCAGAGATGTGGCGCCGAACCGAGATGTGGAATGGCCCACCAAGAATAGCCGGTAAGTAATATGGCTGAAAAATCCGGCTTTCCTCTTGTGTTCCCTGGCTCACCTTTTCTCTTCTTCTCTCCCTTAGGTGCGGTGCAGAGATGTGGCGACCGGCACTGAGAGCCGCGATGGAGCCGGGCGGCGTCTCGGGAACAGGTGAGTGAAGCGCGGCGCTGCAGCGAGCAACGCGGTGCTTTTAAATGGAAGTCTTCCTTCAGGAATGCTGGCGTGAAGATTGCGGATGCAGGTAAGAAGGTTGAAATAGTTCTTGGTTTTCACCTTTCTCTTCTCTTATTCCCTTACAGGTGTTCCAGGTTCGAGGCGGGCGTGGCTGGAGTCCAGATGCAGGAGCAGACACGGTGAGCGTTCAGCGGCTGGGATGCAGAACAACGCGAAGCACGTGTGGCTGTCCGGGTGTGGCTTAAATAGCCTTGGAATAAGTTCCAGGTGAGTATTCTTCCACAGCCCCACCCAAGTAACAAAATAGTTCCTTCAGAAAAATAGTCCCTCCTAAGCCTCATTTGGCTTGGTTCTTCATGCAGCATGGTCTGCATCAGGTGAGTGTGCAGCATGTTCTGCTTCAGGTAAGTGCACCAAACACTTCCCTTTATGAGCCTGGCGCCTATGGCGCCAGGACTGATGTCCAACATGAGCCTGGCGCCAACGGCGCCAGGACAGAGTCCAAAGAGCCCCTATAAAGGGCCGCTGGGCTTTTACCTGGGGCGTGATGCCTGCTCCCGGGGGTGCTGGGCCTGGCCTGGTGCTCCGGGGGTAGGCATCATGACACCTACAGGTAATTAGCCCTAGGAAGTCTATGCCTTTATCTGACAGAAGTTGTCTCTGTACAAGTTTAATTTTTTTTAGAAACATTAAAACATATTTTGCTTTATTGTAAAGTTACAAAATCAATTTAGTACAAGCTATTTAGAATTCTGGACTATTACCATACTGTTTCGGGGGTTGAAATGTTATGGGTGAATTGGATGTTGGGGGACAATACTTCAGTTGTTAAGCTTAAACTGGATGTTATTAGAGATATTTAAAATGCTGCAAGGTCAGATTTATTTGTTTTGTTTACTAACATGTATTCTTAGTTTTTTTTTTCTTGTACCTTTTAAATTTTGAGGACTTGAAGATGAAATTGAAATGTCTTATTTTGTTGTGTATTTTCTAAATAGCGTGTGTAATATTATGGAATGGAATTATGTGAAAGGTTTAATTCTGTAAACCAGATTACTATTATATATTTTTTTTAAAGTATGGTTAGGAGTGTTGGTGTTGAATGTAAAGTGAGTGTAAGATTGGTGTCTGATTTAGAGGTCTGTGGTGTGGTAGTAGTAGTTTTTAGGATGGGGTGTGGGGAGGAGTAGTAGTGGGAGGAGCAGCTGTGTGGTGTAATTTTGAGGAGAGACTAGTAGTGTGGGGGGAGTAGTATGATATGAGCTCCTGGAGACCAACTCCGTTGGTGGCGGTGCACCGTACAAATACCTTTAACATTTAACATATGATATATGGCATTTGTAACGCATCTATACACAAGTGTTTCAAGGTGCGACGAGGCAAGGAAGGGGGAACAGAGGGAGGACAGAGACAACAATCTTACTAGGCCAAGTGACATTGAGATCGCACAAGTGCAGGGGATGGGGAGGGGAAAAGTGCCAGGGGAAAGGGAAGGGGAGCAGTGCTGTACATCGGATCAAAACAAAAACAAGAAGTGCGGCCAGCAGGCGTCGGGTGCAATGGTAATTGCAGACAGCAGGTGTCCAAAAGTGCGGGTAGGGGGGGGGACTGTAGGGTTACAGATAAAGACCCAAGTGCAAGGGTTGCCGGGAGGGTGTGCAACTGGGCGGGCAGGGACCTGGGCCTCAATCAGAGGGTAGCCAGGTGACCAGTGCAGTATCAGACAGGAAATCAGTAGGGGAGAGGAAGAAGAAGGCAGAAGCAAAGAGGAAGGTCTTGCGGTGCTTCCGGGTCCAGAGATGGTTCTCTAGTTTCAGAGAGGCAGGGAGGCTGTTCAGAAGGAGGCCCCCCTCAATTCATTGGCAGAACAGTTTGGATGGATTGAAAATCCTGATTGGGCACGTTCACTGTTTCCTTTCTCTCCAAAACGCTTATGAAATGCATGCTGTTTGACTCCCTGCTACTGAAATAACCTGGTCTATGTCTTAGTCGCCATTGCGCCACAACTCTTCATTGACTTTACAAATCCTGCAGTGTAGCATGAATTGGTCTCAGGGGTATTTGTCTAACTTCAACCTATAGTTGCTTGTGAACCTAAACCTCTCAAAGCCAGACTAAATCCTCTCCCCCTTGAGTTTGCATGCCAAAGTGATGTTGTTGCAATGCTTGCATATCTTTCACAAGCAATATTGTATTTGGCCGTCCCTTCCGCCTCTGCAGTAAATCTCTCAGAAGCTCTTTGGGCCACCTGGTGATATCCAACTCTGCCCCTTGCCCATGCATGCTCGTCACAACCTGAAGCGTGCGGAGGACACCAGGTAAAACTTGCATTTATTGCATGCAGGAGTTAAATTACCACACCAGAGCAATCTCCATTCAACTCTCCTGATGTTTAACTATTCTGCATTCTAGGTCACACATTTCACAATCATGTTCCAGTACTCCATCACTAGGGAGGTTGACTCTGCTGTATGTGATGGCCTTAGAATATATGCCACAAAGTAGAATTCCCTGAACTAAACACTAAAACCTTGGGATGTCCTAAAGGCATACAATGCTAGCTAGCTCACAAAATCAGAACATTTTCTTTAAAAATATCAGGTCTTTACTTCTAGATTGGTCATATCCTGTGCGCATAAAAAGCAGCTGTTGCAAGGTTACTATTCATCCTTATGATGTTCTAAACCGGTCTGTTTTTCTGTTCTATCCCTTGCTCTTGTTTTCTTTACATCTGCAATTGGTTGTTGCATATGTTTAGAGTTTTCTCACTTAAGAGGGGACTGATAAATGGCTAAAATATTTTCATTTATTACCTCATAAAATGAGACTTTTTATGGGCTTTTGTCTTTATATCTAAATGTAAATGTCATCATTTTACAGTCCCCTTTGGGTTAGTAGCCGCTTCATATAACCATAATCTAAAATTGGTTTACTCCTATGTCCTGGCCTCATTTCTCCATACTACTGGATGTCTCTCTATAGGGACCAGATCAGAACTGGATCCCTTTTAAATGTAGCCTTTGTAAAGGCAGAGGAGCCCAGGCGTGACCTTATTCTGCTCGCTCTGCCTCCTTGCACCACGGGCCAGTCCTTTTTTTCTGTGCTGACAGGCGCAGATGCCAGCACCAAACCAGCTCTATTTTCCATTACACTTTTGCTTGAGGTTATTGTTGTCTTTCTCTACGCTATTTATTTTTCATAAGTGTCTGTGGCCAAAGCACAGTTGAGACGCTTGCATTGCAAATGGACGTGCTTTGACCCGAAGCATTAAAAAGAAGGCTTGATCATTGGAGGGACCTTTTTGCCAGGTCAATAATAAATAGTAGACCAAAGTAAGTAAACTTTATTTTCCAAAGTACTTCTGCCAGGGGACTCCTTCCCAAGGGTTATGCCTGCTGGCAGGTGTTTTTTCGAGGACCCTGAAACACTTAGCCACCCAGCAGGGTTATAATGATGCATGCACAGATGGGCCTTCTGGAAGATTCACTTCCCTAGCCTTTTGCTCATTTGTCACTTTCACTTACAAACTGTATTTCTCCTTTAAACCAATCACTGTCCTCTGAGTCATACTGTCCCATCCAATGACGGTCCTCTTCCTAAGCCCCTCCTCTGGCAGCCATCTTCAGATTTGGTAAGCACGTAAAGTGGTAGTATGACCAAGAAGAGCCGCAGAGTGTATGGAGGGAGGGTTTGCATGTGAATCCATGCCAGACCCATGCTGGAGAAAATTAGTTACAGGTAAGTAACTTGTTCCTTCTCCAGCATGGGGTCTGGCATGGATTCACATGCTCATGAATAACGAATACATAGCAGTACAACATTAAACGACCACAGGAGGTGGCAAGACTCAACAGACGCAATCAACTCTTACCTCTACAACAAACTCACCTCAAGCAAACCGGTTGCGTAGCACTGCTTGGCCGACTCTGGATTCCTCCGTGGAATCCCCGTCGATGCAGTAGAATCTTGTGAAGGTGTGCGTGGACCTCCACGTAGCCGCCCTGCAGATGTCCAGCAGTGCACACCAGACAGGAACGCTGTCGTCACAGCAATCGCTATGGTGGATGGCCGTGCAGCTGTCGGTTCACCTACCAATGACAGTGCGTGATGCAGCCAGAGTGCCACCTTGAGATGGAAGCCTTGAACAAGGCCTTCCCATGGTTCACAAAAACAAAGTTCACAAACATTCAAAGTCTTCCGAAAACTCCTTGTGCGTGTCACATAGAACTTCAGGGCACGAGCAACGTCTATCGAGTGCAAGGCCCTTTCAGGCGGTGACGAAGGCTTCCAGAAAAAAACAGGTAACACCAAAGGCTCATTGAGGTGGAATTCCGATAGAACCTTCGGCATAAAAGAGGGGCACCACCCTCGATTTATGGAAAGTCAGGTATGGCTGTTTGCAGGATAATGCTTGGATCTCACCTACCCTCCTAGCAGAGTTGATGGCCACAAGGAAAGCAGTTTTCCACAAGAAACATGAGAGGGGCCCAAGGAAGGAGGTCCCTGTCTAACCCTCGTCAGCACCTCATTGAGTTCCCACACCGGGGCAGGAGATTTCACCGGCGGGAAAGCTCGATACAGTCCTTTGAGAAAATCCTTGACAAGTCAGTGAGACCAAAGTGAAGATCTTCCTGGAGATCTGGTGTAGTGGCAGATAACCGCCAGATGTACCTTGAGAGAGGCGTGCGCCAGTCCGGCCTTGGCCAAGGAATGCAAGTATGGAAGAATCTATAGGGCTGTGACCGTCAGAGGGGTAATCTTCTGAGACCGGCATCATGTAGCAAAACGCTTCCACTTGTGACCGTAGCACTTCAAAGTTAGCGACGCCCTGGCCTTGGCGAGGAACTCCTTACAGTCCGCAGGCAACTCATATCCTCCAAACTCTAGAGCTGCTGGAGCCAAGCTCTCAGGTTCAACCATCCTGGGTCGTGTTGAAGGATTGTGCCTCCTTCTCTGGTGAGAAGATCCAGAACCACTGGCAGCTTGACCGGAGGCGATGCTGACAGGCTGAGAAGGTCCAGGTACCAAATCTGCTTTGGCAATGCTGGGGCGAAGAGTATCATCCTGCATTGGCACGGTCTGAATCCGTTGATGACTCGTAGCAGGAGAGGCACCGGAGGAAAAGCGTACAGAAACAGGCCTTCCCAGTGGAAGGACAATGCGTCCCCCATGCTCCTCTGTTAGTTGAATCTGTTGGCAAACTTCTGGCATTTGGAGTTTGCTGCCGTCGCAAACAGATCGATCTGGGGCCTGCCCCACTTGATGAAGATGCAGTTCACCTAGTCCTGCCGAAGTTTCCACTCGTGGCAGGAGCGCAATTCCCTGCTGAGGGAGTCTGCAATGGTATTCTTGACTCCTGCTAGGTGGAGCAAGTAACAACATCTCTTATCCGACGGCCCAGCGCCACAAGTCCTACGCTTCCTCGAAGAGCGCTGAGGATCGATCGAGTGCCCCCATGTTTTCTGATGTAGAACATTGTGGTAGTGTTGTCCGTGAAGATGCTCACAACCTTGCCCTTCAGAGTCTGAAGGAATTACTTGAGGGCCCAGAACACTGCAAGTAGCTCCGAGACGTTGATATGGATATCCTTCTCCTCCGGCAGCCACAGGCATCTAGTGTGCAGACGCCTGGTGTGGGCTCCCTAGCCTCCCAGGGAAGCATCTGTGGTAACAATCTCCTGGAATGCAAGGTTTTGAAACCCTGTGCTCCGGGCAATGTTGGAGCGGATGCTCCACCACCTTATTGCCCAACGGAACTCCTCGTCGAGCGGGATTTTGTCCCCGAAGCTTCCGGACACCTGTATCCAGCGAGCGTCCAGGAACTCCTGAAGAGGTGCATCTGTAACCTGCAGAGCTGGATAAGGTAGATGCAAGGCGACATCATGCCGAACATCGACTTGATGGTTCGCACCGTGGCGGTCTTCGACAACAGCCACTGCACCTTCCCTTGAATGGCTGCTTCCCTCTCCTCCGAGGGTGACGCCAGGTAGGATACTGTATTGAGTCCGGCTCCTAGGAACAGCGCGTGTCAAGCAGGAATTTAGATGGTTGATGGGGAATCCCAGATCCGTCAACAGCTGGACAGTCGCCTCCATGTGTCAGACAACCAACTCTCATGAGCGAGCCCAGATGAGCCAGTTGTCGAGATACGTGCATACATGTATACCCCGTAGACGCAGATGGGCCGCCACCGGTGCCAGGCACTTTGTGAACTTTCTGGGGGGCCAACTGCAAGCCGAAAGGTTGGGTCTTGAACTGATAGTGCTGTCCCTGCACTACGAGGCATAGAAACTTTCAGTGTTTCATGTGAATGGGGATGTGGAAGTTGGCGTTCTCCAGGTACAGCAACGTCAAGACCTCTCCTTTTTCCAGTTGGCCGAGCACATGTTGCAATGCTATCATCCTGAATTTTTTTGACTTGAGGTACTTTTCAGATGTCATAGGTCTAGAAGGGGCCTCCAGCCCCTGGTCGTCTTTCTAACCAAAAAGTATCTGGAATAGACCCGGGACCCCAAAGTCGCTGGGGCACTAGCACTATCGCCCCTTTTCACAGCATCACCCGTACATCCTCCAAGAGCTGAGGGATGTGCTGCTCCTGATGCGCCGCTGGAAGGATCCGAGGACACCTGCCCTGAAACTCCATTGTATGTCCTTGAGCGAGAGCGTCCAGCACCCATCTGTTGGTGGTGATCTTTTTCCGCTCGCTGACGAACCTCGTCAGCCGGTCTCCCACCAGGGCACACTGGTAGGGGCCTGAGGTCTGGTCGGTTCATGCTTGCTTCAGTGACGGTGTCCTGTCTTGCGGGTGACGGTGACGATGTCCTCTGCCACCGAAGGCCTGGGAACGGCCTCTGTAGGCTTCCTGAGTGTTGGATCTGGAAGGCTGACGATACGATGAGGAGACACCTTTTGAAGACCTGCTTGACTTTCCTTTGGAGGAGCGAAAAGAAGAGCAGTGCTGCTGGAGGGTGCCCAGGGAATGGGCTGTCTCCGTATCCACCTTGATGGCCTGTAGGGACTCATCGACGACCTTCCCGAAGAGGTTATCTCTGTCGAAAGACACGTCCACTACCTTCGCTTGGACCTCCTGGCGGAAATTTGTGGTCTTCATCCAGCCTTGGCGACAAAGGCAGACACCGTTCCCCATCTGCCAGAACCCTGTGTCGGCAATGTCCAGTGCCACTGTGATGGCTTGATCCAACGCTACCTCCCCTTCATGGAAGAGCGATTGCCTCCATCATCTTGTTGTTGGGCAGGAACTCCAAAATCGGACCCAGCTTGTACCACAGCTCACTGTCATACTTGGCTAGGATCGCCAGTGTGTTGGCCGCCTTGATGGTGGACACCGCAGTGTAAATCATCTTCCTTCCCATGGCGTCCATCTTCCCCTCGCTGTCCGGAGGGACTGAAGACGAGTAGGACAAGTTAGTCAACCGTTTCCTCGTGGTCGCTGAAAACACAGAATCCGGTGATGGTTGCAAACTCAGGCACTTGGGTGCGGATTCCGGTACCAGGTACTTCTCTAGCCTATCCTGTTTGGCTGGAACCATGCAAGGGTTCTTCAAGAGGGCCAGGCCATCATCCCACACGTCGTCCAGAAGGGGCACCACCATGATTGTCTTCCTCTTGATCCTGTGCCTCTGGTACAGGAAACCCTTCTTACTGGTTTCTTCAGGCACAAGCTGGAATAGCTCGGAGGGACTGGCGATCATGGAATGACCCCACCCCATTCGGTGGGAATGCCCTAGACTGCTAAGACCCACCGCCCGCTGCAACGATATAGTTGTCGTGGCCGTATCCATCCCCGTACCAGTGTCTGGGTCTGCTGGGGGAGAGAGGGCCCCACGTGGATGTGTTGGCTAAAATGGGGGTGCCTGATGATGCTTCCTCTTCTTCGCTAGTGGCTGATCAGGGATCTGGGGGAACCATTGGAACCGGGCCCTGTGGCATCCTCTTCTGGATCTCCGACACCAAGGTGTGGAGGGTCAGCAGGATGTCCAGAGACACATCTCTTGGCTGAGATGGCGTGATCTGAACACTAGGCCCTGCGCCATCATCTCCGTAGTTGTCCTCTTCCATGTTTTCATGGACCGTGTGTAAGGACTCCAGGTCCTTGTGGTCTGTGGACAAAACTTCCATGGTTTGGGCCATAGCCTGGGACTGATCCAGGGGCCTCCTTGACCTGCCCCCTTTTTTCCACCCTGAGGGGCCGGAACCGGGTTCTGAGACGGTGTCCCCTATTCTCACGTCCCGTCCCCTTTCCTCCATACTGCATGGGCTTCCCTTCCAAGGGACGGGAGACGGAATCTTTTTCACCAGAAAAACCTTCTTCCCCTTTAAATTTAGAGGTGCGTGGGGGTGCGACCCTGGGAGCACGTGCTGCCCTCACTCCGGGCTCCAGAGCCACACCCCAGTCCCCTTTTCAGCATCGACGAGAACGGGCCGAATTCACCAACGCTCCTGCGTTTCGCTTCGGCCATGTAATTCCACGTGCGGATACTTCTTGTTTTTTTTTGTCTTTTTATCATACAGATACTCGGTCCTCAGGCGTCACGCTCCTCCCCGGCGCATGTCAACTTCTACAGGGTCCAGCAGGTGTCCATCCTACGACGGGCTGTTCCCAACTTCAGACCCCACGGCCTCTGCCTTCGTTGCCTTGGCCCAGACCACAGTTGGCGGCAAGATTGTACTGCGTGCAATGTCCTGTCATCTAGGTCTCTGAAGAATGGGCTAGCCAGGTGGAGGGAGCTTTTCCAGAAATCGCCTCCATAGGACCTGAAGGACTTTGTCAAACATCGATCTAGACCTTTGTTCTCCATCGAACCCTGCAAGGGAGACTACTTCCCAAGGACTCGCTGGCGCGGGAGGGACCGCCCAGGTTCTACTACTAGCATGTGCACCGAGGCCTCCCCGGCCTATGGGTCAAGGGATCCTCGGACCCTCCCGGTGATAGTGTTGAAGACCGGAAGGTTCTTGTACCAGGTCTTCACCTGAGGAGCTATGCCAATGTACCGGAAATACGTCCAAGGGGGTGCCTAAATGCGGCTCTACCGGCCCCCGGGCCGAGGGCGTTCCGATAACCAGGCCTTGGCCTGAGGAGCAGGGTAGGCCTCATGATCCACACTCTAGAGTCCTGGAGGAGGCTGGGCCCAGCAAGCCGAACAACACGACGCAAGCATGTGGAGGGTAGCTCGACAAGATGGCCGCCGTGCCAGACTACACCCGTCCGACGCTGCACCAGGAGCGGGAATCCGGCGAAGAATGAGTGTCAAGGTGGGACTGGTGTCTGTTAGGGAGAATTCTCTGTTAAGGCTAATTTCCCAAACCTAGTGAGTTCCCCCAGCAGCTTTGCTGGATTTTTTGGGGTTTATTTTTTTCTCCTGCTAAGAGTGAGACTCTTTTTCTCCCACTCTTAGACATGATTTGAGATATCCTTTGACTTTGTAATGTGTTTAATGGGCTATGGGGTCTTTTACTCCATAGGGTTTCATGTATTTTTGGTAAGTGTTACACAGCACCTACAGTGCAGTAACACAGGGGTGTCATAGTGACCCACACCCTGGGACTGACTACTGTCTCCCAGGGCATGTAAAGTCACCATTGACTTTACTAGTCTTAAATTGGGAACAGAACCAGTACAAACCATCATATTGTGGAAGTACTGGTAGGGGTAATTAGATTGCCCCTGGGTCTGTTTTTCGAGCGGGCACTGTGCAGTCCCCCCTCGTCGAGTTTCTGGCTGGTGGCAGTGGTTACCACGCGAAATATTCCACCAGAATATTTCCTATGGGATTTTCCCATTCATTTTAAACGCACCACTTTTTGGTGCAATGCTAAAGATACCGCCGGGTTATTTATTTAATATTTATTCCTCGGTTGGGTCTTTTTGCCAGGACTCGGTTTTAAAATGGCGTTTGTGTTCGCCTCTGTAACTCCAACCCAAGTCGAGCCCTTTGTTCCACTTTTTGGCAGGCTTCTCCACAGAAGCCTCCAAAAGTGGTGCCACTCTGTCTGGGTCTACAGGATGTGTGGGAGTGGGGGTTTAGGCAACCTGGACTGAGTTGCCTCAGCAACTCAAGTCGCACTCTTGTGTGATTTTCCCAGTGGTGAGCCGCCCGGTTCACCACTTAGCATATTTGAGTGACAGCTAGGACTGATGAATGGGGGTTTTCTGCATAAAAGCAGGGCTTTGGTGAATGGAACTTCAGAAGTCGCCACAGGACCAAAGAATCTGAAGAGGGAGAAGCTGACCCGACCTGCAACGACGACACCAACGGTGGAGCCCTGCTGAACCGTCTCACCACTTCCCAATGACAGATCTTTATCCAGGAGAGTCTTCTTCCTCTGAGCTGGTGGGGATAACCAGTTTGCCCTTTTTTTGCCTTCCTGGATCGTCTCGTGGTCGAATTGCCCGTGCCAAGCACCCCGGCGGCCGGATAGCCACGCTTCACCACTACCGCGAATGAAAGGGTAGTACCTTTTAATCGGGAAACTCTGCGGCTGGTTTCTTCTCTGGCAGTGCAACGACCTCCAGCTTTCCTCCACGTCGAGATCTCCTCTTCCCCTGGACGAAGCACCGACTTGCACCCGCTGCCAGGAACAATTGCCCCCGCTGGAGCTTTCTCACCATTTCAGGTACTGAGTCCCACCTGGTCTCCCTTGCAACAGACTTCAAGTTGTCCCGTAAATCCTTGACTTTCTATCCTGGGGTTACTATGGACCTACTATCTAACTTTTCCTGACTTGATCCAACCCTTTTTGAACTCTTTGCAACGACTCTTTAAAAGTACCATTCAACTGTGTGATCTTGGACACATTCCGCCTTGCTCTCCAAGAGTGGGCCTGGCCTATGACTTTCTTGCTCCTCAGTAGATTCTGCCTTTTTTGACTTGCTCTGGTTCTCCTAAAGTGTTGGTATTGTGTATGTTCCTAATTCTGCCCTTTTCCCTCTCTTTTTAATTAACTTATTGGAGTGCCATCTTAGGTTAAGCGCTCACCTCTGTCTGAAAATAAGTGGTGTTTTAACTAAGACTTGTTCAATAAGTGATCAGGGATGTATATATATTAATAGTGATTGTGTTTGAACTTGCTTGCCATATTAGTGTTAGTGTATTTTACAAAGTGTGTTTTTAAATAAATAATTCTATACTTTTATACCCAAGCTCTGGTCAGTTATTGCTTGTACTACTGTATTTTGGTACCTATTTGTATACTCTATATACTGTCTAACTCTTCTTAAGAGAAGTCTGGCTGCTCAGCCACAGCTACCAGGTAAATCTGGGTGGTACAGACTGCTTCCAATTGGGTTTACTGCCAACACCTGTAGTCTTAAGCCTTTTGCAGTGGTCCCTAAGGGAACTGCACAGGTTTCTGCCTAACCGTGTCAACCAGGTACGTGACCTACGTCCTATCCTTTGCACAGGATAGGTTCCCGCTACGTCCATACGGGCAGGGTATGAAGCGCCTACAGCAGCCGACCGCTGCTCCGTCTTTATCCCATAGCACCCACCTAGACAGTTTCTTTGAGAGGTTCCTGGGACTCATGAAGTCCCTCTGGATGGGTGTGATGCTCAGGGATGCTATCGGGGAAGTCCTCCCGCCAATGCTTCCAGCACCTCCGGCTTCTCCGCCGGTGCCACCGTTCCCGGCACAGCCTTTGCCACCTGCTCTGGCCCCTCAACCTCTTCAGGCGGTTCCATACCAGCCCCCACCACCACCTCCGGCTTTGGTCCCAACACCCCATCCTCCGGCTCCCGCTACTCCTCCTCTGGTACAGGATCCTCCGGACCCACAGGTGGACACGGACAAGGAGGAAGACCCCGACACGCCATAGTCCACCAAAGCCTTCCATGAACGTCTTTCAGGGCTGGTCGAGTACCTGGGCCTGCCTCAACCTGAGGTCGAGCAACCAGCAGAGGGGGTCCTCGCAGTAGTCCTCCCGTGATGCTCCTCTGCTAAAACGGGAATTCCACTGCAGGACAATGTAGTCATCCTGGCTTGAAGGGTTGGCTCAAGCCCCACTCTGTCCAGCCGGTCAATCGACGTCTGGACGCCAAGTACAGGCAGATGGAGGGGGATACACTCTTGCTATCCGCCCACCATCAGCCGCACTCCTCGGTGATCACTGCAGCATCACTATACTCCAAGCCTCAGTTGTCCTCAGCCTCCTCCCCTGCTGCGCTGTTAGGCAAGGAGTAGAAGATCTTGGAGGCGTACGGGAAGAAGCTGTATTCCAACGCGTCCTTGCATCTTCATCAGGCCAACGCTGATGCCATGCTGGCGGCCGCTAACCAGAGGTTGTGGTGGGAAATTGCTGATTTCCTCCCAGAGCTTCCTACGCAGAGCCAATCACGTTTCAAGGCGGGACTGGCTGAGGCAAAGCGGGTGGCACAGGACCTCCTGGAGTCCACGGTGGCCCACATTGACACCTCTGGCCGGGCCGTCTGCATCGCCACCGACATGAGAAGAACAGTCTGGCTCTGTGCAACTAAATTCAACCCGGACGTCCAGGAATGCATATTAGACCTGCCGTTCGGGGGGAGGCCTCTTCCACTCCATCATAGAGGACGAGCTGGACAAAAAGAAAAACAGCTCACAAACTGCCAAGCCTTTAGCCACGCTGACAAACCCCACGCCCAAATTGTGCACCCAGTCACAGCAGCGCTCCGACAAGGGGCGTACATACGGAGGGTTCCGTGGCTTCCAAGAACAGAGGTCGAGGCAGCCAGAACGCTCACCGACTCCACATTGGCGCAAGCAACAAAAAGGGGGGTTGGGGGGAGTAAGGGCTTTTTCCAGTCCCCCTTGTTAGGGAGAATTCTCATTTATGGCTGATTTCCCTCAACTAGTGAGTCCCTCAGCAGCTTTGCTGGATTTCAGGGGTTTATTTGTGCCACCTGGTAAGAGTGTGAGCCTTTTTTCCAACTCTTACCTGTGTTTTGCCATGTGTATTTCTACTGTTTGTCTGATCTTGGACTCTGGAGCTACACCACTCCACAAGCCCAACTTTTGTGTGTGTTACACAGCACCTTCCGTGCAGTGACACAGGGTTGTCTTTGAGACTTCCCTCTGACTCCAATTTTCTGGGGCTGACTACTGTCCCCCAGAAACAGGTAAAGTTGCCATTTACTTTATGTAGTCATTTTCACTACAGACCCAGTACACCTCATCTTACATGGAGTATTGGAAAGGGTTAGTTCCTATCCCTTTTTGTCTGTGCCTATCTGAGCTTTATTTTGCTCTCTTAACACTAAGACTTTGCTGGTGGCAGTGGTATCTACCCTAACTTTTCTACCGCGATTATACTATATAAACGTGATACTGTTTTAGGCTATTATATTAGCCTCAAACATAAACCTGCTTGACCAAATACTTTTTTTTTTTTTTCAGCTCCGGTTGGGTTTTATCGCCATTTCTTTTTGTTAAAGTCCTTCTTGTGTTTTACTTTGCGCAGCAAACCAGGTTTGCCTTTTTTGTTTTCCGACCTTTGGTGAGCTTCTGTCCAGAAGCCCTCCTTTGGCGTCTGGGTGTCTAGGTGGTCTGAATGTGAGGGAGGGGTGTAGTCTTGATTGGCTGAGGTGTTTGTCCGAGCCAGTCAACCTCCCTGCTGAGTGATTGACAGCCAGGCTGTGTGAATGGGGGATTTTGGCATAAAAGGCAGGACTCTTGGGGTAGAATGCAGAGTCGCCACTGGAACTGCAAAGAACCGAAGAGAATCGGAGAAGACGGCGGCTGCTGCAACTCCAGAGTCCCGGTGAAGCCCTGCTGCAGTCCTGAGCTATCTACCCTTCAACGACAAGAGAAGATCCAGTCCGGAGTCTTCTTCCCTTGAGCCTGGTGGGATCAACCAGCTCACCTTCCTCAGGCAGAGGATCTTCTTCTTGGTCAAAATCGCTGCACACAGCTGTAGTGGTCTGGATAGCCATCTGAAGAGTCTCTCCTGTTTTAAAGGAGCGCACCTTTTATTCACCATTGCTTTTGCTGCTGCTTGCTTCATCCCTGGGTAGTGCAGATCGCTCCAGACGTCCTCCTTGTCCCCACGACTGAAGCTTCAGGAACCGTGAGTCTACAGAAACTACCAGGAACAACTGCTGTTGCACCAGCTCTTCGAGGAACTAGGGTGAACCCTTTTCTCCTCACCAAAGGTTTGTCCTTATCTTCCTTCCCTCTTATAACTTTTGCTTCCCTTTTGATAATATCCAAGTACTCCTGGCAATCTCAAATCGTGAACTGTTCTAACCTTGTGATCCTCGACAACAGGACCCCTGTCCCATTGACACTGGCGCAGGCCTATTGGCTTTTATCTACGTTTTAGAAAGTGTCTCTTGATTCTATCAGCCTTGACAAAAGTATTGCCTATGATTTTTATCCCCAACTCTCTTGTGTTAATTCATGTGCTAAGTGTGTTTGACTACGGTAACATTTCTACTCGCGGGTACGCTTCTCTTTCGTAAGACCGAACTGTCATTACTGTCAAAAAGTGATTGCGTGATAACCCCCGGTAACGGCTTTGTTTCACAACACCGGTCTGTCACATCCAAAGGTACTTACCTTGAATTGTTATGCACAAGGGGAATTGGTTGTGTGTAGTGTATTTGAAGTGTGGTTTTAATTTAATAGAAGTGAAGTGTTTTGTGAACAGATGGTCTAAAAAAAATAAATGTACTTTTACTTTTTAACCAGAAACCTTGAGTCAGTGTTTGCTTGAGTCACAATAATTGTAGTCCTTTGTGTAATCTCTACTGCTGCTCATTTGCTCTTGAGATAAGTCTGGCTGCTCCGCTACTGCTACCACTCTAACAGTGTAGTGCAGGCTTGTACCAAAGGAGAAATTGTACTACCACCTGTAGTCTTAATCTTGTGTAGTGGTCTCTAAGGGCACTGCCCAGGATTCTGCCTAACACCACTCCTCCGCAACAGCATCTGAGGGAAAGAAGGCATGACGCGCCACTCCGGGTCCAAGTGTCTCCAATGGTGGGCAAGCTTGCTATCCATGTACATTTCTGGCGCCAGAATTTCGCAGAACCCTGGATCCTCTGCATAGTATCCACGGGGTACCGCCTGCCTATCCCAGCCTCTCCTCCCTCCTCCCCTCCACTCCCTCAAGTTGGGACTGCAACTCTTCTGGCGGAGATCCGATTGCTAGTAGAGAGCCAGGCCTGTAGGAAGTCCCAGCCTCCCAGCGAGGCTTGGGCTTCTACTCCTGGATTTTCGTCATTCAGAAAAAGAACCAGGCGGTCCTGAGAGTTGTGCTGGACCTTTCCACCCTCAACCTCTCCTTACCTCTACAAAAATTCAAGATGGTTACTCCAGCTTTTATAGCGAAGACACTGTGCAGTGGAGACTGGATGTGCTCCCTGGATCTGAAGTACTCGTACCTACACGTCCCGATATGGCAGCCCCATCGCTCTTTCCTACGGTTCAGGATCATGGGCTACAATTTCCAATACACAGTCCTTCCTTTTGCCCTCAACTTGGCCCCCAGGGTCTTTACCAGACTCATGAATACTGTGGCTGCCCTCCTTAGGGCGCAGGGCCTCCACATCTACCCGTACCTCGAGGACTAGCTCGTCAGGGCTACATCGCCGGAAGCAGTCCAGCACGCTTCCCAGGCTCTTATGAACACACTAAATGATCTGGGCTTTTCGCTCAACCTCAAAGACGAAGCTGCAGCCCACTCCGACGTTCTTGGGTCTCATCTGTGATCGTGCTCCAAGAGGGGGTTTCCCTCAGTGGACAAGATCACAGCCATCAAAAGGGCCACTACCCACTTCCTCAGCAGAGAAGTGACCTCGGCCTAGTGGTACCAGCACCTCCTGGGTCTCTTGGCAGCGATCCTATTAGCCGTCCCCCACACGAGACTCAGGATGAGTAGGATACAACTGCACTTTGCAGCATCATGGAACCAGGAGCGGGGCTCTCAATCCGAGATGGTCAACATTCCTCCCTCTCTCCACCCAGACCTCACATGGTGGTCCAGGGACTGCAACCTACGGACGGGCAAGGCCTTCCAGTCTCCCACCCCGCAGGTCACCATCACCACGGACTCCTCTAGAAGGATGGGCAGCCACCATGGATGATCTGTCGGTCCACGGCACCTGGACCCGACACGAGCAGGAGTACCACATCAATTGGTTTGAGCTGAACGCCATCTGGCTAGCGCTCAGGGCATATCTCCCACTTATCAGGGGCAAAGTTGTCCTCATGCAGACGGACAAATCGACCAGCATGTATTATGTAAACAAGCAGGGAGGCACCAGATCCCCTCCACTGTGCAGACTGGCAATCAGCATGTGGGAGTGGGCCGTGGAAAACAACATCTACCTCACGGCAGTCCACCTTCCAGGGGAATCCAACCTGGAGGTGGACAGGCTCAGCAGGATGGAGAGAACAAGTACGAGTGGCAGCTAAACGACCTTGTTACTCAGGAGATCTTCAGCAGATGGGGTCTCTCCCAGGTGGATCTCTTTGCCACCTGGCGCAACAAGAAGTGCCCTCGGTTCGCCTCCTGGCTCGGACAGGGCCCCAGCTCCCTGGGCGACACATTTTAGATTCAGTGGAAGGGCATGACAGCTTACGCCTTCCCGCCCACTCCGCTGATTCAGAGTGATTTGCAAGATCAAGGAGTCTCTCCAGCACAACATCATTCTAATAGCTCCATGGTGGTCAGCGAGGCCATGGTTCTCGGAGCAGCTCAGCCTCTCGGAGATGCCTCCAATTCACCTCCCGATGGGGCCAGCACATCTTCTGGTGCAGCAGGGGGGTGGGGGGTATGGTCATCCACCCGGCTCCACAGAAGCTGGCCCTCACAGCGTGGTTCCTGAGCAGATAGAGCTAAGGCTCCTCAGCCTCTCTCAGGCTAATTTGGAGATCGTACAGGGCGCAAGGAGCAAGGCTACCAGGGCCCAGTATAAAAGTATGTGGACCAGGTTCTGCCGTTGTGCAGACTCCAGGGACATCGAACCCCTGGCGTGTACTTTGGACGACGTACTCTCCTTCTTAGCGCACCTAGCCCACTCAGGCGTACAGGTGGACACCTGCCGCACTTACCTCGCAGCCATCGGGGTTTACAGGAATTGGGAGGAGGGGAGGTCTTCTCCTCCTCCAACCCAATTGTCAGGAAACATCTGATGGGACTCGCAAGCACCTACCCATCCATCAAGAGGCCACACCCTGTGTGGAACCTGAACATAGTCTTGGGCGCCCTTCCGCACAAACCATTTGAACCAATGGCATCCGCGGACATCAGGCTGGGTCACCATTAAGACTGCTCTACTAGTCGGCCTCACCTCAGCTCGCAGAGTCAGTGAAATCCAGGCTCTGGTCGCCTCAGAACCATGTACTAACGTTCTCAGGGACAAAGTAGTCCTGCAGACACTCCCAGCATTTCTGCCTAAGGTGCTGCCTGCTTTCCATTTAAACGAGGAAATAGTCCTTCCTACATTCTTTGCCAATACTAAGAACGAGGCTCAGAGAGTTCTGCACTGCCTAAATGTTAGACGTTCCCTCAAATTCTACATTGACAGTACAAAGGGCTTCTGCAAGTCAGACACCCTATTAGTCACTTTCGGAGGTGCAAGAACAGGCTGTCAGGCCTCCATATTCCGCTGGATGGTCTCGGCCATCTAAGAAGCATTTGAGGGGCAGCACAAGCCTCTTCTGGCAAACATGCACGGCCACGCAGTCAGGGCCAAGGCAAGGGCCATTGCAAGGGCCATTGCTTTCCAGCGCCTTGTCCCTTGGCAGGTCATAAGTAGGGTGGCCGCGTGGGCCACTCCCTCGGCTTTCTGCAAGCATTACTGTTTGGATGCCGGCTCCAGATCTGATGTGGCTTTCGTACAGGTGGTTCTCAGGAACCTGTTTGCTTAGGGAGGTTCTCCTCTCCACCCTGGGGGCTACATTCAGTTGTAATTGCCCATACAGTATGGAGGAAAGGGGACGGGTTGTAAGAGTAATTATAAGTTACTCACCGTAGTGGCTAACGTACTCTTAGTCCCTTTACCTCCATACGTCCCACCATCCTCCCCTCTAATAAAACTGGTGTCATTAGGCAATGTTAATCTATTGTAGAGTGAGGTGTGGCACCAGAGGGCGAAGTCAGGGCAGCGCATGCTCCCAGGGCCACACCCACGCGTGCCTCTAAATTTGAAGGGGAAGAAGGTTTTTCTGGTGAAAAAGGTTCAGTCCCCAGTCCCTTGGAAGGGCCGCCCATTCAGTATGGAGGAAAGGGGACTAAGGACTAAGAGTACGTTAGTTACTACGGTGAGTAACTTATCATTTTTCCGGCGTGCCAGCAGACTTTGCCAAAGTCACTGTGGCAGTTTCGCGCCTTGTTGCAGGGATACCTTCTGCGCTGCGGGGGCTACCTTCACAGGGTCAGCCCCCTTGGACTTCATGAGAGCAGTCACCACCAACTCTATCATCGACAAAGTCTTATCCTGTGCCGATTGGGCCTTCTTGCGCAGTTCTGCCTTCTTCTCCTCCGTCCGTGGCTTCTCAGGCTTCTCCCGCAGTTTAGCCGGGTTGGACGATTTCATTTTCAAGGAGGAGCTCAATTGCCGGCTAGCAATGAAGGCAGAGGGTCATGACGATTGCGCCTTGTCCACCGTGGGACCAGCTTCTGTGGGACCCCGGTGGATCCAGACTTGAGGTTCTTAGCCTTGTATTGGGGCTCCACGGATGAGGCGCCCTCAGAGCACTTAGAAGACCGCTCCTCACACCGACCAGTCCTGGCTGAGACATGACCCAGCACGGAGCAGAGGCCTTCGCATTTAGCCACGCCGCCAGTCTACTGTGCCTATCCTTCGTTGTCTTCTTAGAGAAATTGAGGCATAGCCACATTCTCCTTTCTTGTGGTCTGGATGCAGGCAGTAGAGGCATTGCAAGTGCTTGTCTTCAACAAACCCATTCCGTAGCCCGCACTTGGTGCAGGACTTGAAAGAGGATCTTCCTTCTCCTGTGTCATGACCGGAAGGCGTGAAGTCGGCCCAATGGCCTTTGGGAAACTTTAATGATCTTCACTCTTGAGGGACGATGTAATTCACCGTCAATGAATCCCTGCTGTCGCCAGATGGAGACGAGAGCACACAGAATCTTTTGGAACAAAAATAGAACTCTTTTCCGTCAAACACGAAAAAACGTAGAAGGTAGCTTGCAGAGCAAACTCGAGGACTCCCAACACTGAAGCGTGTGGTAAAAATCTGAAGATGGCTGCCAGGGGAGGGGCTTAGGAAGAGGGCTGTCATTGGATGGGGACAGTATGACACAGAGGATAGTGATTGGTTTAAATACAGTTTCTAAGTGAAAGTTAAACTATTTTTTCTTTTACAGAGGATTCACAGCCGGACGACGCAGAATATTCATTAGCATGTGAATCTATCCCAGACCCCATGCTGGAGAAACATTTGTTCCATTATTTTGCTTTTTAAACGTTTATTTTCAAAGCTGTTCTAAGAGAGAGAAAACATTACCTACTTACCTGTCAAATCCTTGAGGAGTCTTTTGGATTATTTCTCACCACCACAAGAACCTTTTTAACTTTGTCCCCTCTCCTAAAGGAACTTTTTTGACTATTGGACACAAGGTCCCATTTAACATAGGGATTGGACTCATAAAGTTAGGGTATTAGACTTGTGAGCTGGTTTTCCTAATTTCCTAATTACTTGCCTTCTTTTCAGGTGTTTGGGTTAACTGTATGCATTTCTACAACCCTAAGGTGATTGTATATATGTTTTATAACTGAATGTTGATTGATATTACCTGCTTGGTTCATTTTTCTAATGTGTTTTGGGCCTATATTAAGTAGAGTATTTTTGACTTGCCTGTCTAAGTGAAATCATTGTGTGTTTCACTGTGTGGACTCCTGGACCCCGGACCACACTCACCACTGGGACTAAGCATTGACCACTTTCCATGCTTATCTTGATTGGGTTTGGCTGACCTCTCAAAGTTTCCCTGTGTTCTATAACTAGGATGGCAACCTGAAATCTCTCCAGCTGGACAGATTTTAGAAATCCATCTGAACACCCCTTCCATAGGTGCCTTTGGCACATGACTGATCTTTGAGCGGCTGTGCTGCACGCTTGAACCAGTTTGCCTCTGCACCAACTGACACATTGTTGCCTCAGCTATCGCTTGAAGCTCCTCACTGCATCCGGTGCATTTGAACCACTAGCATCTTCATTAATAGTCGAATCGAGTCCAGTAGCTTCATCACACCGCAACCATCAAATGCTGCATCAAACAGCCTGACATAAACTGCCCCTCAAGGTTCCAGCATCTAAACCGTCGAAACAACTACCAAACTGGCACTAGTTCCTCATGATCCACACTTCAAGCGTCACTTCAAACTGCAGCAACCTTTAGGTCGACAACGCTCCCTATCTAGAACAATGCGACTTCCGCATTCGAGCCTGATTAGAACTGCACAAACAATACCCAAAAGCCTGGTTTGGCACTGTTAAACCACCAGGAGCATTGAAATGTTTTATTGACTGAGAACTCCCCACGTGGTCCATGTTTGGGCCCTAGAAACTAGCTAGTTTATCTTTAAATCTTTTTTGCAGCAGAATATATCCTTTTTAAAAATATTGTGGTTTTTACTTTGCCTTTCTCCCTTGGTTCATTACCCAGATTGCTGCATCTTATCGTTGCATATTCAGTGTTCTTTTACAGGGGTGTGTTGTTGTGCATTGCTTTCCTCTTAAGTAATTATGGCTGCTGTGTACAATTAAAGTATATATTTTTATAGAAGCTTGATTGGACATTCCCTTTATTTTGGACTGTTATACTTCGCTGTTTGGTTTTCTACTGGATCATGTTCACACCCCTTTTTAGAGTATAGCCTTCCCTCGGGCCACGTTACCACAAAAGGCAACAGAGATATATCTTTTAACTGTCCCTGTTTTTCCTTTGATCGGGATCACTCTTGTTTTGTAGATGTGTGAGGGCTGAGTATGCTGTTCAGCCACTACTCATCCTTGTACTCCTGTGGGGCAGAAGTCACTTCATCACACCTAAACACTTTTTCAGGAAGTCCCAATGCGGCTTCAGATTCAGGCATTGCAGTTAGTACTTGGTTTAGAGGCCGCGCAGGAATTCTGTTCAAGGCTCTTCACTGTGCTTAAGAAGAACAAGGCAGATCGGTAGGTATTTCTGCTAGAAACATTCAAGATTGGTAATGCCAGCTCATATTGTAGAATCCCTGTGTGTGGTGATTGAAGGACACTTATGCTTATTTGGAGACTACATTGCTGTTTCTTTTCTTTACAATGATGAACTATAATTTCCTCTATAGGGTTCTCCAATTCTGTCTCAATTGGGCCCCATGTGTCCTTACCAACTTAATGCTGTGGCAGGCCTTATGCAATCCAGTGGGATTCATGTCTATCTATATCTGGTGGATTGGCTAATCTGGGCCTTGTCACTGTAAGCGGAAACCAAAGTGTCCCAGAATCCTATAGATACCTGCTTTTACCTGTGGTTCTCAACCAAAGTTTTCCACTACTTCAGAATTGATCTGCGGCTTCTTTTAGGACACAGTTCAGTTCAAGAGCTTTTCCACTTGGAGAGGGTGAAGGACATTGCGGTTGCATTGACCTTAGCCAGGACTTCAACAGCCATGTTTGTGTTATTTTCAGTGGTTGCTTGGGCTTCTAGCAACTTGCTTTCTGTCAGTCCCTCTAGTCCGGCACTGGATGAGGCACATTCAGATACATTTGGTAACTTCCTGAAATGCCAAGCAGTGCAGTCTGACAACGTTTGTATTCCCACACACGTTCAGCACAATATGAGGTGGTGGAGGACTCCACACAATTTGTTGAAGGGTGTTCCCTTTAAGGATCCCTCTCTCTCTCTTTGATGGAGTTGATGGATTTGTCCCTGGGGGTTATTTACATGGATTATCAGAATCTGGCCTGTGGATAGATCCTAAGACCATACTATTCTCGTAAACTGGGGAAGACACTAATGTCTAGCCACACTCTGTCTGGGTAGTATGCTTTAGCAGCAAGGCTTAGATAGAGGAGAATTTGTGAAGGATTCAGTTAAGCGCACACAGAGCACTCGTAACAATACAAGTTAGGAAGAACGTATACAAAACAATTATTTATTTAGGCCTTGAACGAACAATTAGCAAACTGTTAAGAATTGCACTAAACATGCACTACTATTAATTATGCATTCACTTTTGGAGGGCTCTGGCTAAAGAGTACTATCCCTTCACTTTTAAACACAGTTGTCAGTCTTTGCAACTGTATTTAGCCAAGCAAGTGAATAAAGAGCAAGGCAAGTAAGGACCAAATTAGAGAACTAATGTCAGCAAGAAAGGTATTTTAAACACCACACATAGCCTTATATAAATAAGGCATTATCCTTTTAAAAAAAAAAAAGATCATTGTGATTCAGTTTGAATCAATAAAACTTTTCACACAAAATCATTCCACTCCAATCCTTTTCCCTAGTAAAATCAAAAAAGACATACATTTTTCTTATTGACATTAACCAATGAGTCCTTGAGACGTTCCTTTGTGTTTTCATGTCTGTCGGAATCTCCCAGTATTTTCTCAATGAAGTTTATTCCTGCACGTGTTAGTCTTATGTTGTTTCCGTGCAGGAATTCGTTCCACCAGTCCTCTAATGATCTTGTTTTAAAAAGCCTTAATTGTTTAGAAACCACTTTGTCCCTTTATTTATAGACTGCGTCACATTCTAGGAGAAGAAGTTTTACTGACTCGAGACTGTCTCTTTTGTTGCAAAAACGTCAGTCTCCATTATTCACTCCACGCTCTCCTCTAGTGTGTAAGTAGCCATTCGTTGGTAACACGTCCATTCGAATCTGTAGAAGTTTGGATCTGTGGAATTTACTTGGGAAGTGTCGTAGATAATCCAGTAAGGTATCTCTTTTCTGACTTGCATTCTCCACGTTTTTGGTTGATTCATATGATAGTTTAGTTTCTCTTGTTTTTATCCAGTCGGAATCTTTTAGTTTTCTTTTTACTCTTTCTGGGTTTTCTATTAACTCAGTTGTGTTTGAGTCGATGTTTTCTAGATACGTGCACCATATTTCCTTCCATTTTTTCAGTAGTTCCCCACTTTTACCTATACCATTTCTTATCAGAATTTTGTAACCAATCACCCCTTCTTTTACCAAAATCTTTCTCAGTAATAGTATTGATTTACAACAAATGACCGAGTGTAATGATTGGAGACCAAGTTCTGCTCTTATTGCCAAAATTGGCAGAGATCTTGGAAGATTTAGTAGTGATTTCCAAAATGTACTTTCTAGTGAGTTCCATATCTTCCAGCTTAAATTCAGGCCAGCTTCCCCTCCATAGGTTAATATGGGCATGACTTTTTGGATGTAAAACATCCTTGCCAGTATCAACAAATTTTTCCCAAAGAGGCCATTTATGATTTTGGCTTGTGAACACAGCATTTTTACCTTTGTCATAAGATCTCTTTTCCAGTTTTCTTCCGAGATCGAGGGATTGAACTGTGTCCCCAGGTAACAAATTTCTTTCAGAGTTTCCAATGTCTGGGAACCTATTCTCCATTTAGAGTCTTTTGCTGTAACTCTTTTTTTTCCCACCAATTTTTATGATTTTAGATTTTTTGGTATTTATTATCAGGTCTTGTTGTCCATGTAAATTTGTAGACCATCTAATAGATGTTGTAGTCCAATTTCTGTTTGGTTTAAAAGCACCAAGTCGTCTGCGTAGCATATTGTTGAGACCTCAGTGTTATTTAGACTTGGGAGGTGATGATTTATCTGTTTCAGTTCTTTTGGGAGGTTGGCAATATATAGTTTGAAGAGCGGGGCTGCCAACGGGCATCCCTGCTTGACACCTCTATTAGTTTTTATTTCCTTCGACAGTGCTCCTTGGGTGTTTAATCTTACTCTTGTTGTGGTGTTCTTATGTAGTGCCATTATTGGTTGTAATATTGAATCTGGGCACTGCCATTTTTTTAGTTTACCCCACAGCTTATTGCGATTGACTCCATCAAACGCTTGCCTCAGATCTATGAATGCGAGGTAGAGTTTTTCCTTTGACTTTATTGTATTCAATTTCATCAATGATAGGATGAACAAGTTGAGATCTGTTCCTGTACCCTTTGTAAATCCAGTTTGTCTTGGGTCAATGATGTTTATTGTAGTTGCCCATTCAGTCAGTTTCTTTTGCAGAATTGTGGCATAGATTTTCCCAATTACATCCAATAGGTTTTATTGGTCTGTAATTAGTAGGATTTTCTCTTGACCCATTTTTGAAGATTGGGATTATTGTACTTGATGTCCATGATTCTGGGATTTTTTTTTACAGAATTCTATTTGCTTGAAGAGTGCCAGGATAAATTTTGACCAGACTTTAGGATCTTTTTTCAGTTCTACATTTGTCAGACCATCTGGGCCTGCGGCCCCTGAGTTCTTTAATTTTTTTATTGCAATTTCAATGTCTAGTTCATCGAGATTGATGGACCAATCCACATTACCCAGCCCTGTTACAGGTGTGACTCCCGATTGAATACTACCAAAAACGTTCAAATAGTGTATGATCCATTTGCTTTCTGTAACGTTGTTATTCATCCTACTTTGTTAGTCTAGGGATTGTGTATTGAGCAAGGTCCATATATCTCTTGTTTTTTGCTGTCCCATTGCAATAATCATATCCCCTTGTTCTTGTTCACGTTGTTTTTTGAATCCCCTCAACCAGCTTTTGTATTGTTGGTTTTTTTTCCTTTATTTGTTGTGTTCTCTCAAGTGGATCTATGCATTTTTTTTTTTCGTGGATTTCCCTTTTCAAGGTTTTTTTCTTCGTTTCCACTTGTATACTGTATTGATGTTTCGGCTCGAGGAACGGTAACTTCTGTCCCGTATTCTTTGTTCTGTATGAGTTCAGTAGCCATTTATGAGGTATCATTGCCAGGTTCTCTTTTTTTACTTGTAGACTTTTTGAATATCAATGTTCTTTAATCTCACTCTGTTACCAGCTTGATTTATCTCCAGTTGACATTATCCTTTTAAAAGTCCTTTAATACCTATAGAAAGATGGAGCATAGTGCCCTTCGAGTAACCAGGGCCAATGTTGCTCTTTCCAGATGGCTAGAAGTCTTTAAGTGCGTCTGAAAAAGTGTTGGCAATGCCAGTAGGCAGTGTTAGTGGTTGAAGAAAAACAAAAGTAAAGTTCTTGGGAGAGCCCCCCCCCCAATACAAAAACCTTAGGATAAGCCCACCAGAGTATCCTTAACCAGAACGCCACTGATCATGTTCAGACAAGGGAGAGGTTGGTCAAGGACTTTACACCTGTTAACCCCCCTGTGGAGGTGGGGGATGAAATAGCTGTGAGTCTGTCGGAGCCTTGTGTAAGGGTGCAGAAATAATGGACCGACACAAAATTGGCATGCTTTGGCTATAGACTTTCATTACCTCTTGCTAAGTGGGATTTTCCTGCCTCAACTAATAAACTAAGGGTTTATCAGATTTCCAGCAAATCGTAAAGGTCCACTGTCATGTCAAACCTACTTCTGTCCCTAACACTTACATTCAACTAAAGATAATGTGTCTCTGCGGTCCAGAAACATGCCTCCCTCCGTCTGGACCGACGGTTTGGTCAGGTCCTGGTAACGTTTCCAGAATAAAGGGCTTCTCTTTCCCTGGCTTTCTTTCATTGTTCACAACTACCAGAGGGATGACTCTCTGCACCTGGTTTCTTCTTCTCTTCTTTTGTACTTAAATACCAGAGGGAATGACTCCCTCCCCCTGATTTATTCTTCTCTTTAACAATTGCGTAGAAGAGGTATTTGTCTTCTCTTACTTCTTCACTTTCTTTGTTGATGGGTTACCTGGGGGTCCTACTGCCAGGTATTGAAATGACAAACCACTTCTCTGCTTGTTCCACATGGTATGCTCTCCTGCCAGGTGCTGCAACGACTATGAGCACTCTAAATGCTCTGGTCTAGGGATGCAAGTCCCCTACTTGCATATTCTGCTGCTTTGGGAAGTATACCTTACGTGCAGTCCTGCCAGGTACTGTGACTAAGAAAATGCGTTGCTTCAAACGTATGGGTGCGGGTCCCAGACTTGCATATCCTGTCTTTATTTGAAGTCCACCTCGTGTACTCTCCTGCCAGGCACTGTGACTATAATGATCAATCTGGATGCCTCTGCAGTCCAATATTATTCTTGCCCTAGGGTCCCAGACCCTAAATGTGAAGCCATTCTGTGTTTGCCCACTGACTTGGGCCTTCTGCGTCTCCCGTGGCATCCGCTTAACTTCTGCTTCCCACTCTCCACGATCACCTGGTTCGTTTGGAGTTCCCTCCTCAGCCTCTCCTTCGTGTCAGTATGACACCAGACCATCTCTGCAGTTGCTTTCCCTTTTTACGACGTACTGGTCTCCTCTCCTCTAGGTTGGCCGGTTCGACAAAGCTACTCCGTGTTTTCCTTTTAAAGAACCCATTGAGATTTATTGTCCATATTGACTAGACTGCGCAGGTCGGTTTTCTGGTGTATTCCTCCTTACTCCACGCATTTTCCTCGTCAACCTATCCTCAATGCCATGATTCACTGAGATACTGATGTTCTTCCTCGTTTGTTTTTTTTACAGGATTCACATTGGCAGTTCCACCTCCTTAAAAAGTACTGGGATGAGTAGGAAGTGTCAACCATACACAGGTACATGGACGTGTAGGGGGCTACAGGATATTCTAAGGGGTAAGAGGGATGGGGAGGTTGTGAAGGGGTGGGTAAATAGAGTATTCTCCCTAGTTTCGTCCTTTGTGTCAGAGGGATTATGGACAGTAGCCGCACTGCCCTGGCCCCATGAGAATGGTTCCCCCTCATATTGAAGAAGGCGCGACAACCAAGAGTTCGTCACACTTGCCAGGACATGAGCTCAGAACCATTGCATATCCAGAGCTAAACCTCACACCAACTTTAGCCCCTGCACCTGTGTCTCCTGGAGCTCCTTCAACAGGACCAAGAGCAGATGTCGGTCCACCCAGCGTATCCGAGTACCCCGGGGGTAGTCGGACAGAAAATCGGAATTAGGGGAAATTAGTGTATCACCTCATTTCATGCCTTCCCAACACCATAAAGATTGAATGGTTGCAAAGTCCACTCCCTAAACACACTGCCCTGGCTCCGATGTGTGGAGTTCTAGCAGGGTACAACTGGCTCCATGGTCACCCCTAGTGTGGTGTGCCCCTACATTCTTCACTTTGCCAGTTACTCCAAAAGGTGCCTTTTTAGGTCATCGAACAACTTGTTGAGACTTCCAGCACCCCTTTCCTATCAGGAACTTGACTGTGCTGCAGCACCAGGCCTACTTGCCTGATAGTGAGGCCTGCTAAAGTTAGGTAGGTGCCTTATACTTATAAACATGGGTTATGATTCATGTTTTAATTCTCCATTTACTTTCTACCGTTTCATTAGTTTGGTTTATTTAACTACTTTAACTCTTTAATGTATTTGTAGGCAATTTCATGTTCTGATTACCAAATGTGTTTATATGTTTGGGTTATGATGGATGCATTTCTTAAGTTTGCCTTGCTTAGTGTGTTTTACCTAATCTTTTTGTTTTATACTTCTGTGTGGACTCAAATACTTGACTGTCTCTATGTTAACTCCTACTTGCACGCTGGTATGATCTCTTGCCTTACTGATTAGCTTATGTTACCTTGATTGAGTTTGGCTAGACTTTGTGTGCACTGACTAGGTGGACTTTGAGAACTGTCCCCCGGTTCTGGTTCTGAACAGCCATATTAACAATATTTGCTCATATGCAGTCTGGTGACGGTGGATTCAGATAATTGGGTAGGCGAACATAGCACTGTATGGAACTGGGACCCCCTTGTGGGAGAGAAGCTGGATCTTAAGGGCAATTTTGGCGCCAGTCGATCAGTCTCCTTAATTTTAAGGGCTGCTGAGTTCCAGTGATAGTGAGCCCAGGAGGCTGAAGGAGCGAAAGGGAGAGACAGCACAGGGTAGATGATGGATGATTAGGTTGAGGTGTGTTTAGAGCATGTCTGGCGAGTCAGCAGAATTAGTGAGTTGAGAATAGCACATTTCACTAAATAGTCTTTTAAAAGTACCCCAAGGGACTTTGACACCTTACACTCTGGGGCTAAAAAATAAAACACTCTGAATATCTGAATAGTAAATTATGCTCCAATATAACGTTTAGGGGGGAACCACTTGCATATCTATACCCCTTCAAATGTACTATTCACATTTCAGTCCTGTGAGCATTTCAGCAAGATTTGCCCCCTCTGGGAGTACCCCGTCAACAGAGGAACTATTTAAAGCACATTTGGAGATCGTGCTGGTGCTAGCCCATTGATAGATTTAAGCACAACAAGATGGAATTTGAAAAGCAGTGATTTTGCATGGATAGCTACCCCACGTGAATGCAATGCGTTGGTGTGGGTGAAGGTTGAGGGAGAGGGTAGATGTAGGTAAGTTCAATATCTTGTTGAGACAACCATAAGAGTCAAGGCAGTGTTAAATGAGATGTCTGGAGCAGTAATCCAGCCTGAGGAGCAGCCGATTGGTTTTCAGTGTTTTGATGGATTGAAAGTGAGCCGTGGACAGATTTTACCGATGGTCAATAGGTAAAGCATGGCAGCTGTAGCAGTCTAAGTGATGAACTGCATCAGATTGCACTTGTGTGCTAAACGCCAGCATTAGACTAAGAAAACATACAATCTTCTCCACTAATAGTTGAATTTTCAGAAAAGAAAGCTCAGGAGAAAGGAAGCCAAAAAGCAGATAATTGCGTTGATTAAGTCTTTAAGTGATAGCTGGCATCATGCTTTCTGTGGGCTTTTTCAGCTGGAATTGTTCAGTCGGAACTCAAATGTGAAGAAGATATTACAGTTGAGTACTGATATACTGATATCATTTTCTTATTACAGGTAAGCAGTGTTGTAACAACTAGATTTTAATAAGAATATGATATGCAGGTTTTTATGCAGACATTGCAGGCTTCTATATATTATTTCTCATGTAATTCCCATGTCTGATATTCCCATATCCCATGGTAATTCCCATGTCTGTTATATCGGTCGGGGTTCTTTTCAGCAGGATCAAAAAATACAAGTTGAGAATTTACTAGCAAACCTGGAAATACATTATGAAGAGCCATTAGCAAGAGTTTGTGCTTTGTGGACACTAATACATCTTTTTACACCTTGCCTCGCCAGAGCTTTGTGAAGGTCTACTGCAGTTTTCCCTGGCTATGCCACATTTGACTGACACTGAAAGCTTCTACTTTCTAGCAATATGTTTTTCTTCACGATTAAAACATAATTATTAGCATAGCCTGTTAATCATCTGAGTTTATTAAGTAAGGTGTTGAATTGTAAGTGTTTTTATTTATACTGAAAGTCTGGTATTTGTTTCTTTAGGCTTCGTGCTCGGCAGCCTTACAAATGCCAATCTGCTCTGATGTCCTGCAGGTCATACTCGACTATATCTATACTGATGATGCCGCTTTTGTTAAAGGTACAAATCTCAACATATGTCACCTCAACTTTATTTATTTTCTGACTGCTACATGCTTTCTTGTAATTACAATATAATTTTATGCTAATAATAAAAAACCTTTGTTTTACATGTTGACTTTATAAACTGCTTCCACTTTATGCTTATGGTTTTCCTTTCCTCCATACTTGTGGAAATATCTATCCACATGAGACTGGTCCACAGCCTTTTGCACTGCAAATCACCCTATATTTTATTGAAGTGAATCTAGTCTTCGGGTGCAGGCAACCGGACCTGCCCCACCATGGTGCACCTTATGTCTATGCCCTGTTTCTCTGCTCTATTTTATGTTCTGCCTACCCTCCAACTTGATTTTTTTCACTTTTGTATTGCCATTTCTGTGAACGAGTGCCTTGCTTTGTTTGAGGAATATTTGTATTGCCCGAAAGATATCTTTTATCAAAAGATGAGTAGAATGCACATTTTTTTCCACACATCACCCTGCCCCAGTGTTACTCTCAGGTGTCACCGGCCTGGTAGGGGGGAGTCGCACAATTCTACGCCTGCCAGCCCCAGCCTAGAGGGTTCAACACCAGAGATGTGATCTCCGTGATTGTTAGCTCTATTACCTGGGTTTTACTGCAGTATCCCCCGGTGCATTGTGGGTGCTCTTAAAATCAGGTTGCACTAGGCACAAGAAAGGGCCCTGGACAATGATTGACTGTACATGTAAAGTTTGTTCTGAAAACAGCGGCTCATGCTAAAGCAGTGACACAGCTGCTTGCTTCATGTTAAAGCCATGGCTGATGTTGGAAAGATTTTAATTTTGCACCTCTCCCTCCATAGATTTCAATGGAATTCCAATCTTTTTGCTTGTTTTGAACCTTCTCCTGACTTTTTGGAGGACAGTAACATCTTCTGCTTTAATTCCCTTGCCTGTTTTTCTCATTCATATGGTGAAACAAACTAGTCAGATTGTCAGTACTGAGAGACTGTTTCTCTTTGTGAATATTTGTATTTTTGCAATTGCACAAATCACCTTACAGTGAAGTGCAGTTTGGATACTTTGTATCCTTATAACTTTTTTTTCTGATGCTTGTGAATCTGCTTAGAGTAACATGCTGTGCATATAGTCCGACATCTAGGGTAATCGCATCTTTCTTTCGAAGATTGAAAAGGGACGTCGACAAGGATGTGACTGTAATACTATCCCCAATGTGACATGTAGTGTACCCAAAATCCTTCATGTGTCAAGGTCTGACCAGATTGTTTTTTTCCACCTATTTAGTTGGTCACTCAATGCGGAGCTCGTTGTAGAGTTTATATTGCTTTATCTTTGCTTAGCGGTTCTCGCTAGGTTTCCTCGATGGCTGTCTTGACTATTACTCGACATCCTCTTGATAACTGATCCTGCCTCACTGACACTACATCTCCAGCGACTCAGCAACTGATTTCTTCGCGGCTTCGGCCCTCCGGCCCGGCCTCACAGTAGGGAAAGTGGGGTCTCATTTTACTGACTTTCTCTTGAAAATGCCTCTTCCATGCCTCTCCTCTCCTCTTTCCTTTCCTTCTGGCTGGCTGACTTTTCTCTCTGTTATGGTGCGAACACCCTTTGCATTTTGCCCGTCTTGCAGGAAGGATACTCGTAAAGAGCACAATTGGTGCCTCCCTCGTGACCACCGCGAGCAGTGTTGCAAGGTCTGTGAACTTTTTTGGGCCAAAGCCCTAAAAGACAGGCACACCAAACGGTGGGCAGCCTACGCCATGCAGGCCGAGAGTCACTACCATGACGTCAACTCAACGAGGAGCCTATCGGCAGCTGTGGCTCCGATTCGGAATCCCTAGGCTTAACAGTGGAGTCTACAGATTCCTGTTTGTTGCCGGTGGCATGCTTACAGGGATGAACAAAGACACACAGCATACCACTAAACCTAATTGCACAACCCTTAAGCTTCACTGGACTGATTCATCGAAGAAGCCATTGACGCCTGCAGGCTTGTCAAAGCTCGATTGGGCCTACTGAACCTCACAGTTCAGGGCGTGCCGCGCACCCGCCATCGCAGCCTACGTAAGGCATTACGACTTCGTCTTTAACGGGCGCCTCCCATAAATCTTGGGCTCTCGGTGCAGTAGCGTCGAAAGATGTGCCAAAACCGTCCCACCCATCCAATACTCTTCCAAAGCTCCAGGAGAAGCTTTCTAAAGCCCATTCTCAATGCTCTGACCCTAATGAGGCCTCCCCTTTACCCAAGGGGTATTTCCCAGCCTCTCCCTTGCTATCTCTGGCCCTTCAGCAGGATCCTGTTCCAGCTGCTCCACCCTCTTGACCTCCCCACCCGCCTCCCCGATTGAGTCCTCTTCCTTTGGGTGTACTTGGGAGAATTTGAGGCCTGTATGGAGAAGATGTCTCTTTATCAACTTTTCAAACTAGTTTGATGATACTTAAGAGACATAGAACTATGGCTACTTATCCTATACCTCTAAAGTCCCCTAGGCTCCTTTCTCCAGGTGCACAGTTTGCATCCCTGTCTGAACAACGTCCACTCAAACCTCCTGTGGATATGTTCCACGATGACCCTTAATATGTCCCTGATCCAGATCAGGCCTCACAGTACCCAGTCTCTCAAGACGCAGACTGGTCCCTGCTGATGACCAGGGTACTTGGCACACTAACCCTGTCCCTGACCCAGACAAGATTTTCTTGGACACTCCTCCCGTACTTCAACCCCAGGACTCGTCGCCGATTAACGACCAGATGTTTTTTATCAACCTCCTCAAGAAGGCTGATGACCACTTCAAAATGGGCACCCAGGAGGCCGTACCCAATACAGATTTTGCGGACGATATCCTTAAGGATAAGGTCCCAGTCAGTCAGGCAATTCCCCTCCTGAACTCAGTAAAGAAACGCCTGGCTCTCTCCTTGCTTACACTCACTCACTCAGACTTTCAACCCTCAAGTGGAGAAGATGTTCCGCCCGGAACCCTCATATCCTTTGTATATCAGAGGCCATGCTGTTCCCGAATCCCTGGTTCTAACAACCACCAGAAAAAGGGCAGGGGTGCCACTTTCCTCGTCGGGAGTCTCCTCCCGACACAGATTGTAAAAAGCTGTATACTCTGGGCAAACAAATCACCACCTCAGCGGCATTCTGCAATTTGATCGCCAATAATACCACGCTCCTTGCAAGCTATAGCGATGCCTAATGGGGACTTGTGCAGGAAGGCCTTCAGAACAACCCAGAGCTAACTCGCACAAAACTGTTCACAGTGGTGGCTGAAGGGCATCAAGTGACGCAGAACATCCTCAAAAACACTCTGGATTTGGCTGAGACAGCAAGAAGTGTTCTTGCACAAGGAACTCTGTTAAAGCACCATGCATGACTCAAAAACTTGGGATTTATGCCAGAGACATAGGCTTCTCTCATAAACAAGCCTGTGGAAGACTGCGCTCTGCGGTAAGGCGGCCGATGATGCCCTGGAAACCGCAAATCGTTAAACCAGAACTCTGCCAAGCCCTTTGTCCAACAAGGCGCTTTTAACACCCGCTGGTCCTTTCTTGGGCAATCCTTTTCCCATTTCTCCCAAAGGCACTACGGAACAGGAGGGGCTCCTTGGTTTTCCGGACAAGGTACTTCCAGCGGCTTCCATCCCTCCCAACAGTGAGGATTTTGGCGCAGGAAGGATAGACGGAGAACCTCTACAGCCAGAGGCTCACCAACGCCGGCCAACAAATGGGAGGGCATCACTTCGTATCAGTGGGTACTCAAAACCGTCGCCCATGGTCACTGCATAGAATTCCTGCAACCACCCAACTACCATCCACTCAAGAGCAAACGGCTGTCTACAGAACACCTACAGATCCTGCTAGAAGAGGTCCCGATCCTTCTAGATAAGGGAGCGATTGAGGTTGTCCATCTTCAGGGAAACAACAGTATTTATTCTATATACTTCCTTGTACCCAAGCAGGATCTATCCATGCGCCCCGTTCTTGATATGCATCCTGCAAACAAGTATGTCAAACTTTTAAATTTAGGATGAAAACTCTTGAGGTAATCCCACTGCTGCAACAGGGTGATTACTTGGCCACATTGGATATAAAAGATGCATTCTTCCATATTTCAATGTTGCCAGCACACAGAGTACCTCAGGTTCAAGATGGAGAACACTCACCATCAGTTCAAGGCACTCCCCTTCAGCATTGCCTCAGCCCCAGGGGGATTTACAAAGGTACTAGCTGTACCGGCGTCTCACCTGCGCAGGCAGTCCATTCCGGTGTACCCTTATCTCGATGGTACAGCGTTCTTACTCTTACGTCCCGTCCCCTTTCCTCCATACTGCATGGGTGTCCCTTCTAAGGGACGGGAGACAGAACCTTTTTCACCAGAAAAAACCTCCCCCTTTAAATTTACAGGCACGCGAGGGTGCGGCCCTGAGAGCATGTGCTGCCCTGACTCCTCCTTCCGGCACCACACCCCAGTCCCATTTTCCACATAGACGGGTACAGGCCGAATTCACCAGCGCCCCTGGATTTGGCTTCGGCCATGTAATTCCACGCGCAGATACTACTTCTGTCTTTTTCGTCTTTTATTATACAGGTACTCGGTCCTCAGTCGTCTCGCTCCTCCCCGGCGCATGTCGACTTCCACAGGGTTCAGCACCTGACCATCCTGCGACGGACTCTTCCCAACTTCAGACCCCCATGCCCTCTGCCTATGTTGCCTTGGCCCAGACCATGGTTGGCAAGCTTGTACAGCGTACAACGCCCTGTCATCGAGCTCTCTGAAGAACAGACTAGTCAGGTGGAGGGAGCTCTTCCAGAAGTTGACTCCAGAGGACCTCAAGGTCTTTGGGAAACATCGATATAGGCACAAGGTAGGGTCTCTATTTTCCATCGCACCCCGCAAGGGAGACTCCTTCGCAAGGACTTGCCAACGCGGGTGGGACCGCTCAGGTCGTCGTACCAGCACGTGCACCGAAGCTGCTTCAGCTACCGGCCTACAGGCCGAGGGATCCTTGGATCCTCCCGGTGACAGTGTTGAGGGACCGGAAGGTTCTTGTACCGGGTCTGCACCCGAGGGGCTCTGCCCTTGTACCGGCATTATGTCCGAGAGGCCATGCCCTACTACTGGCAATACGTCCAAGGGGGTACCTAAACGCAGCTCTTCCGGCCCCCGGGCTGAGGGTGTTGCACCTACCGGGTCTAGGCCTGAGGAGCAGGGTAGGCCTCGCGATCCACCCTCAAGAGTCTTGGAGGAGGTTGGGCCCAGAGAGCCAAGCAACATGACACAGGCAGCTCGACAAGATGGCTGCTGTGCCAGACATCGGCACCCGTCCGATGCCATTCCAGGAGTTCGGAGAGGAATGAGTGTCAAGGTGGGACGGGCCTCAACCAGGTACGTGGTCTACAGCCTATCCTTCATTTGCGCTGGGTAGTTTCCCACTGCATCCATATGGGCATGGTATGCAGCGGCTCCAGCAGCCTCCCGCTACCCCGTCTATATCCCCTACCACTCCTCCGGCCTGTGAAGAGCGGTTCTTTGAGAGGTTCCTCAGGCTCATGAAGTCCCCTCGGATGGGGGTTATCCTCAGGGATGCCATCAGGGACGTGCACCCTCCAATGCTTCCAGCACCTCAGGCTCCTCCGCCAGCGCCCCCGGCCCCGGCACAACCTCTGCCTCTGGCCTCTCAGCCGATTCCTCAGGTGGTTCCGTACCAGCCTCTTCCACAGCCTCCGCCTCCGGTCCCGGGACCCCAGCTGCCGGCTCACGCTACTCCCCCACCGACGCAGGACCCTCCTGACCCTCAGGACACGGATGAGGAGGAGGACCCTAACGCTCTCGTCAGCCAAGGCCTTCCATGAACGTCTGGCAGGGCTGGCGAGTACCTGGGCCTGCCTCAACCTGAGGTCGAGCAGCCAGCAGATGGGGTCCTTCTCACGCTGGGCCCCTCTGCCAAAATGGGAATTCCACTGCAAACTGATGTAGTCTCCCTGACCAAAATGGGTTGTCTCAAGCCCCACTCTGTCCAGCCTGTCAATCAATGCCTGGACGCCAAGTAAGGCAGATGGAGGGGGATACACTCTTGCTATCGGCCCATCCTCAGCCACACTCCTCGGTGATCGCTGCAGCATCACTATACTCCAAGCCTCAGTCGTCCTCCGCTTCCTCCTCTGTGACGCTGCTAGGCAAGGAGAAGATGATCTTGGAGGCTTATGGGAAGTCGCTGTATTCCAACACGTCCTTGCATCTTCGTCAGGCCAATGCTGATGCCATGCTGGCTGCCGCCAACCAGAGGTTATGGCAGGAAATTGCAGACTTCCTCCCAGAACTTCCTACGCAGAGCCAATCGTGTTTTCAAGGCGGGACTGCCTGAGGCCAAGCTGGTGGCGCAGGACCTCATGGAGTCCACTGTGGCCCATGTTGACACCTCTAGCCATGCCATTTGTATCTCCACGTACATGAGAAGGACAGCCTAACTCCGTGCAACGAAATTCAACCCGGACGTCCAGGAACGCATCTTAGATCTTCAGTTCAAAGGGGGTGACCTCTTCACTCCATAACGGACGAGGAGCTGGACAAAAAGAAAAACAGCTCACAAAAGCCAAGTCTTTAACCATCTTGACAAAGACCACGGCGAAATCGTACACCCAGTCACAGCAGCGCTTGGACAAAGGGTGTACGTACGGAGGGTTCCATGGCTTCCAGGAACGGCGGTCCAGACAGCCGGACTGCTCGCCGACTCCAAATCGGCACAAGCAAAAAAAAGGGGGGTGGGAGGGTAAAGGCTTTTTCCAGTCCCCCTCCTCTGCAACAGCCTCTGAGGGAAAGAAGGCATGACACGCCCCTTCGGGTCCACATGTCTCCAGTGGTGGGCAGGCTTGCTCCCCATGCACATTTCTGGCACCAGAATTTCGCAGAACCCTGGACCCTTCGCATCCCAGCCTCTCCTCCCTCCTCCCCTCCACTCCCTCAAGTTGGGACAGCAACTCTTCTGGCGGAGATCTGCTTGCTCGTAGAGAGCCAGGCCGTGGTAGAAGTCCCAGCCTCCCAGCAAGGCTTGGGCTTTTACTCCAGGAATTTCACCATTCAGAAAAAGAACCAGGTTGGCCTGAGAGTTGTGCTGGAACTTTCCACCCTCAACCTCTCCATACCTCTACAAAAATTCAAGAGGGTTATGCCAGAGTTTATAGCAGAGACATTGTGCAGGGGGGACTGGATGTGCTCCCTGGATCTGAATGACGCGTACCTACATGTCCTGATTTGGCAGCCCCATCATTCTTTCCTATGGTTCAGGATCATGGGCCACCATTTCCAATACAAGGAATATCAACTCGGCCCCCAGGGTCTTTACCAGACTCATAAATACTGTGGCTGCACTCCTCAGAGCACAGGGCCTCCATCTACCCATACCTCGACGAATGGCTTGTCTCCGGAAGCGAATCACCACTCTTCCCATGTCCTTATGAACTCACTGCACAATATCGGCTTTTCGCTCAATCTCAAGAAGTCGCAGCTGCAGCCCATGCAGACTCTGACGTTCTTGTGCCTCATCTGGGACACGTGCTCCGACAAGGTGTTTCCGTCGGAGGACAAGATCGCGGCCATCAGGAGGGCCACAACTCACTTCCTCAGCAGGGAGGTGACCTCAGCCCTGGTGGTACCAGCATCTCCTGGGTCTCTTGGTGGCGTCCCTGTTACCCGTGCCCCACACGAGACTGAGGATGAGGAGGATTCAGCTGCACTTCGCAGCTTCATGGAACGAGGAGCAGGGCTCTCAATCCGAGATGATCAACGTTCCTACATCTCTCCGCCCGGACCCCACCCCGCAGGTCACCAGGAGCCACCCTGGACGATCTCTTGGTCCATGGCACCTGGACTCGACAGAAGCAGGAATACCACATCAATTGGTTGTAGCTGAACGCCATCTGGCTAGCGCTCAGAGCATTCCTTCCACTTCTCAGGGGCTAGGTTATACTCATCCAGACGGACAACTCGACCAGCATGTACTATGTCAACAAGCGGGGAGGCACCAGATCCCCTCCACTGTGCAGACTGGCAATCAGCATGTGGGAGTGGGCCCTGGAAAACGACATCTACCTCACGGCAGTCCATCTTCTGGGGGAATCCAACCTGGAGGCGGACAGGCTCAGCAGGTTGGGAGCAGACAATTAAGAGTGGCAGCTAAACTATCTCGTTATTCAGGAGATCTTCCCCCAGGTGGGTCTTTTTGCCACCTGGCACAACAAGAAGTGCCCTCAGTTTTCCTCCTGGCAGGGACAGGGACCTGGCTCCCTGGGCGACTTATTTCAGATTCAGTGAAACGGCATGACAGCATACGCCTTCCCGCCCACTATGCTGATTCACAAAGTGATTTGCAAGATCAAGGAGTCTCGCCAACTCAATATCATTCTAATAGCTCCCTGGTGGCCGGCCAGGCTAGTGTTCTCGGAGCTGCTCAGCCTCTCGGAGATACCTCCTTTTCACCTCCCGATAGGCCCAGCACATCTTCTGGCACAGCAGGGGAGCAGGGTCATCCACCCCGCGCCACAGAAACTAGTCCTCACAGCTGGTTCCTGAGCAGGTAACGCTAAGGAACCTCAGCCTCCCTTAGGCTAATCTGGAAATCATACAGGGCGCAAGGAGCAAGGCTACCAGGGCCCAGTACAAAAGTAAATGTACCAGGTTCTGCCACTGGGCAGGCTCCATGGAGATCGACCCTCTTGCATGTTTTCTCAAGATGACGTGCTCTCCTTCTTGGCGCACCTCGCCCATGAGGAATCTGTGGGAGAAGAATCCATGTAAAGAACATAAGCGGTAAGTAATTTCTCCATTCTAGGCACATCATCAAATTAAAAAGCCATTAGGTAAAAGGTTATCAGGATACAAAGTATCCTCACGGCACTTCACTGTACAGTGATTTGTGCCCTTGTAATAATACAAAAATCCAAAGTAGTCTCTCAGTACTGACAGTCTTAAGGATTCGTTAGTTTCCCCATAAGAATGAACATAACAGGCAATGAAAGTAAAGCAGAATGCTTTACTGACCTCCAAAAGTCAGGACAGGGTTAACGAATAAGGACTGTGGGTCACCTAGGAATCTATGGAGTGAAAGGTGCAAAAGGAAAATATTTCCTAATAGTGTTCATACATTTAAAATGGATAGCGATATATATGGCAAGATGTTTGATGAATGTAGTCCTTCTAATGGTCAAGACTTACACATACAAATGAAAGCTAACACTGATACTGATCTACAGAATGGAGGCCTACCCTTGCTTAAAGCTTCATTGCCTTAATACATTAGAAAGCATTTGAAGATTTTTATTACATCTAATCCGTTCCATACTGGCTGAACTGATTAGGGTAGATAGGGGGCTACAACATTGCTCCGCCATGATATATTTTTTTTATACATAAATCAAATTTGCAGGGCTCGATTGATTTTATGGAATTTAAATAAAGCCTTTCTGAATCATGTCAGTAAAAAGTTTTATCAGTTTCTATGATGGGATGTGAAGCATTTATGCAAACCACTGATTTTGATTAATCAGATTTTTTTTTAACATGTTATGTCATTTTAGAAGGGCTCTTATTAAATAAATTAATGTATAGCAGCAAGGCAGGCTGAGGCAAGCAAGGCAGAACTTGTGCTCATATTAGTAAATTATCTAGCTTGATGTAAAAAATGATGAGCATTTCTGAAATGTCACTTTAATTGTATTCCTACGCATGAAGTGTAAGGGGCCTGCGTTAAGATTCCATGCCACAGTGGCATTTGTAGGTTTTGTAAGAATGCCATAATGATTGAAACACTGTGGCATTGGTTTACTGAATGCTCATCTTTAAATGACATGACATCTTATTGCTTTAGTGGAATTGTTTTTAATCCTGTCCTTCTAAAATCGGGACAATTTTGGAAAAGACTCATATTGGGCAAACCGGTATTTATCATCCAGGCTATTTTGAATTTTTCTGATACATTGTGTGTTTGATAGGTAGGGTTTTGGGGAGGTATGTTTGGTTTGAGATTAAATGATGCTATTTGTTGTGATTTACAATTGGTAAATGGATATGCAATGGTTTTATATTGCAGCTTATTTTTTAATGTGCTTTATATGTATTTACATATTTATCTAGTGTAAGGTTTCATGTAAACCATAACACTTTCAAATTGAAATAAAAAGGAAATTCATAAGGATTTTGGTGCCATTTGCAGCATGTTATGGGATGGTGACAACATCTCAAAATATGTTGAACAGTGCACCATAATTACTTTTGTAGGAACCCAAATGTCTATTATCTGTAATATCACACAAATCTAGTCAGGCTATTTTTGATGCAAATAAAACAACTTTATTTAATGAAAATTACAGGTAAAACCATGCCTTTTTGGCACACAAATGCTTACATAAACTTGTTAACATTGATTCACACAGCGGAGGACCAGTGTCCTTAACAATTGGTTAGAGGATGCAGATATGAGACAAGTTGATGCAGGGGAGATAGAAGCATGAACGAGGGACAAGGTGTAAGGGCACAGAAGTAGACTCTGGACACAAAGGTGGCATGCTTGTTGGTACAGACTTTACTCCTACATCCCTTCCCTCCATCCTGTGAGGGCATGGATGGAGGAAAGGGGACTATGGACTAGGAGTACTTTAGTCACTCCGGTGAGTAACACTTAATTTATTGAACTGAAAATAAGAACCGTACCTGTCCTTATGACTAAGGGGGGGGGGGGTTTCCCTGCCTCAACCAAAACTAAGGATAATATCAGAATGTCTGTTAAAAGTATAACGTCCGCTGTCCTGCGTCCTAAACCTATTACCGTCCCTTACACTTCAACAGAAAACCTTCAACTAAAAAACACCTTGCTTTGAACAGGATGACTCTCTTCTTCAGGATGCTTTAAGCAGTACAATGTTCCAAGTACCAAAACAATATTGGGAAGGTGTCTCCCTTCCCCAAGTTTTCCTTATGTTCTCTTTATCAATAGTCTCTTTATAACAGTTCTGTCTTCTGCCAAAGGATATGACTCCCTTCCTCTGGTCTTCTCATGATTAGTGCCAAAAGGGTCTTTGTTTCCCCCGTGGGCTTTCTGTGACGTGTGCCAAAGGGTCTCTACCCTTTGACTTCTCGCAACTTGTGCCAAGGTTCTTTGCCCCTGTTCTTCTTGTAACCTAAGGTTTTCTTGCTGTGGATTTCTCTTGCTTTATGCCAAAGGTTCTCTTCCCCTGGACTTCCTGTCTTATTCTGTGGGTGCCAGACCCCTTGTTCAATTCTGTAATATCTCTTAACTAGGCCAGTACACTAACCTGCCAAGCCTCTCTTTCAGTCTCTTTGGGGTGCTCTTCCACCCCCTGTGTTATCAACTGGTCTCCCTTGATGCTTGGGTTCTTTTTTTTTAAATTTCTTTTTAACTTTATTTAACTTGCACAGAGACATTGCATTGTGTAACCATACTTTCCATAGAGTATATAGCACAGTGAGTCAATACAATAGCATTATTAAGAGCAGGTCAATACATATATCGTTAACTGTACACTTACTTCTCCTTCTCCCTCCACCCTTCTATTCATCAGATATTGTCGAAAGCCTCCCCATATATCCCTTGGTCGGCTTGCCGGAGGTAACAAGCTTGTGTACAATTCCTCCTTGTCATTTGCCCAAACCATGTCCTCAAGCCAGTCATCAATTGTGGGGCCCATTGTACTCTTTCACCTCATCAATATAGCCCATAGCCCTTTTAGCCAACCACTGACCAATATTTATCAATTTAAGCTTCATCGGATTCAATTTGTGTACGTATCCCAATATACATACCGTACGATCCCACTCTACGGGCTGGTCCACCATCTCTTCCAACGCTCGACATACCTCGCCCTAATACTTTGCCAATGCCCTGCATGCCCATAACATATATCAGCATCACCTTCCATGCATCTGGGGCGTAGCCCCCCCGAATTGGGATACATTTTCTCTTGGCGGGCTGGGGTGATATGTACTCTGTTCAGGATCTTAGTGTATCAACCTGTATCTGGAGTTGAACGATATCTGCCTCGTCAGCCTACATATTTGTAGCCAGTGCGTTTCGGTGAAGGAGACATCCAGGTCCCTTTCCCAATCCCCTTTAACATCCAGTGTTTGCACCTCCCTGGATATTTGTGCTAGTTAGTATATTGCTGAAGCATACTTCTTCATTGTCCATGAGGACAGTATGTAATCAAGACTCTGGTAGGAAAGTGGCTCCTGCGGAAATTCAGACCACGTCGATGCCACGGCTGAGCGAAGCCTACAATATTGAAGCTTCCTATGTGGAGTGTCACTTACATGGTCCTTGATCATGTCCCAAGTTACAAATGCTCCTTCATGAAACAAGTCCCCATATTCAATATGCCTACCTCGCGCCAGTGTGTCTCCAGCAGTGCGTCCCTCGCTGGGCCCAGGAAGAGCGCTCCCCAAATTGGCATGGCGTGACTGTACAATACAGTATTCCTGGGAGGCTTAACCAGTCCCGACCATGCCTCCTGGGTGACTAACACAGGATCAAGCTGGTTAACATTCCCCCATGTTCCTACAACCAGCTTGTGCAGCAGAGTCGCTTTTGCCCTCCCCCTGCTTTTCCAGTTCTACATAGGATGCTTGAGGACCCCCCCGCACCCAATGTGCTGCATAATATGTCTGAGCGGCTAAGTAATATAGCTCAAAGTCTGGGGCTACCAGCCCTCCTTGCTCATATGGCAATGTGAGGCGTTTCCAGCTGACCCTTCTCTGCCCCTTCCATACGAACGATGAACATGCTCCAATAATTTTAGTTAAAAAAGGCTCTTCCAGGCCATACAGGCACATTACTAAAGAGGTAGAAAAGTTTTGGCAAAATAATCATTTTTATTAGTGCCACTCGTTCCATCAAAGAAATGGGGAGCTGATTCCACCGCTCCAATTTGGCGCAAATTGCCTGGACCACAGAGCTATAGGGGACCGAACAAGGGTTGCTGACCGGGCAATCTCGACCCTGAGGTATTTTATATTTTGGGATGTCCATCTCTGAACATGTTTCTAGGTTCAGGTGTACTATCCGTTAGTGGGAAGACCTCCGACTTGTTGCTGTTCATGCGTAGTCCAGAATATTTCCCGAACTCATGAACTGCAGCCAGTATCCTTTGCAAATTTTTCCCAGGATCTCTTACTTACATCATGATGTCATCAGCGTACAATGTTATAAGCTCTATCTGCCCAGCGATGTTAATGCCGGCACGGGAATGCTGAGACCTCATAAGATCTGTCAGGGGCTCTATCACCAGCGCAAACAGTAAAGGAGATAGCGGGCATCGCTGCATAGTGCCTCCTGCTAGTGCTATTATCAGTGACAGCACCCCATTCATGCACACCCTGGCATAAGGTTGTGAGTATAACATTTGCACCCATTTTACAAAATTCGGTCCAAACCCATAGTTATGTAGGACCCTAAACAAGAAGGGCCAATGTACTGTGTCGAAAGCTTTCTGCATGTCTAGTGATAGAGCAAACACCTCGACATCCTGAGGAATTTGCGCCTTTACATTACATAACCGACAAATATTGGTTGCTGTCGATCTCCCTTGTACAAACCCTGCCTGGTCCTCGTGCACCATGTGGGGCATTAACGGATTGGGCCTAGAAGCTAGTAATTTCGCAAATACTTTTGCATCCGTGTTTGAGGGATAGTGGACGGTACAACACAGTCTTCCGGGGCCTTTCCCGGCTTTAGTAACAGAGTGATTACCGCCTCGCGAATTGACTCCCGCAGGATACCGGACTCTAGTGCCTCTGCCCACACCAGTAATAGCCGGGAGTTAACACCTCTATGAATTCTTTGTAAAACTCTGCACCTAGACCATCTGAACCTGGGGCTTTCCCACCTGGAAGACCTTTGATTGCTGCCTCAAGTTTACTCAACGTTATTGGTTCCTCCAGCGTTTTATGAGCTTCTGCCAAAAGAAGCATCGTAGGTATCCTGGCTAAATACTTATCAATTTCTCCTCCTGTAGCCACACTCTGGGGTGAGTATAGGCTCCCATAGAAATCATAAAACGATTCACTCACCTCTTCCGTTCCATCTGCCCTGGTTATGCATTGAATGCTAGTACTACCCCTTTTGCAGCAAACTGTTTGTGCCAGGAGCTTCCCCGGCCTCTCCTGCTCCCCGTACCGGCGTGCTGCTGCTGGCTTATCGAAGTAACGCAACTCTATCTGCTGCATCCCGATATTTGTCTAACTGTACCTTAAAATCTTTGCTAATGTGTGGGGATGGGTTCTCAACATATTCTGCCTACAGTTTCGCCAATACTTCCTCGTGCCTCCTTAATTCCTTCCTGATGTCGCACAATACCTCAAATTCAGTTGACATTGCAACCCCTCTCGTATGCACCTTAAACGCTTGCCAGAGGATAGCCTGTGTACTCACTGATCCCTCGTTATTTTCAAAATAACTATCTATATGCTGCACTATGCTAGCTCGGAAGACTTGATCCATCAGGGATGCATACTTAAAGCACCACTGTGGTCGCTGGGGCGCGCCATCGGGAATGCTCAATGAGAGCAACACTGGGGAGTGATCGGACAGCGTTCTGGGCATTATGTGACATTCAGTCACCCAGTTTACTAACCTGTGGGATGTCAGCCAATAATCGATAAGGGACTGCATGCCATGCCCTGAGGAGTAAAACTGGAACAAGCCTTGCTTGCCATGCAGCATGCGCCATCTCTCCTTCAGTCCTAGGTCATCGATGTGCATGTGTATAGTGCGTGCTGCATTTATTAGGGTTCGAGGTGTGGTGTATGTGCGGTCAAGTTGTAGATCAAGTATTGTGTTGAAATCACCACCACAAATTACTAATGCTGTAGGATAACTGACACACTTTTGAAATAAAGCCTCATAGAATTCTGGGTCATCCACATTAGGGCCATATATGTTTATCAAGAGTATTTCTGCACTGCCTAGTTTTCCATGAACGATCACAAACTGGCCAGTCGTCACATTCAGTCGCATTGTGCGTGAATGACAGTGACTGTTGGACCAGGACCATGACCCCTCGTGCTCTTGTGGAATATGAAATGTAATAACGCTGACCTCCCCCCCCCCCCTCAACTTGGGACAACTGTGTGTGCGCCTGATGTTCCAGTGTTTCTTGTAAAAACCGAAGCTTGGCTCCTTGTCTATTTACATATGCAATCACTTTACGCATCTTCATAGGGATGCCCAAACCTTTCATCTCTTTCTATACATTTCCCGACCTTCCATTCTACTTTGCCATCTCTTGACCAAACCATGATATACAATGCTTAACCTGTGCTTTTTTCCCACTGTTACACCCCAACTCCCCCACAATCCCTCCTCCCTCTCCCTCATAGTTCCCCAAACTTCGACTATGCTTTGCCCTTTACCCAAACCCTCCCACAACCAACCCTGTCCAACAAAAACATGCACTGTCATTGGGGGCGACTGCTTCCATGGTGAGTGGAGATCCCTGTTCCTGCATTGTCTCGCCTTGGCTAGATTAGAGCCATAACCATATTAATTCAACATGCGTTACCATAAACACCTCTAACTTTACATAGTACGGGTGTGGAACATTGGTAGTTTCAGAAATCAAGTTGCCTCTGATATTTGCCCTTCCGGCAGGGTTATGTTTGCCTCCACAAACGATGCCGCCTCCTCAAGGAATGTAAAGAAATAAGTCTTATTATTGTATTGTATACACAGCCTAGCCGGGTACAACATCGCGTAAGGGATTCTGCGTTACCTCAATAGCTTTTTGACTCCTACAAATGAGCGTCTCTCCTGTTGCACTGCCAATGTGTAGTCTGGGAATATACGGACCACGCTGGATCCTATCTTTAACTCCTGTTTCTCTCGTGAGGCCTTCAAAGCTAAATCTCTGTCTCTGTAGTTCATGAGGCGTGCAGTTATTGGTTGGGGGAATCCGCCCAGTTTGGGCTTCGCCACCAACGCCCCGTGGGATCTCTCTACTACAAACATTTGAGACCAGCCAGGATCCCCCAGCAGTTCTCAACAGTTCTTCTGTTGCCATCTCCATAGGGCCTTTCATGGCATCTTCAGGGACCCCTATGATGCAAACATTATTGCACCTTGAGCTCGCCTCCAGGTCCTCACACTTCAATTTGACACTGACCAGATCTTTCGCCATAGCCATCACCGTCCCTTGCAGTGCTGTTATTGCATCCTTCGCTGTGCTAATCCGCATCTCCGTCTCTCTAATTCACTGGTTGGTCTTTTCAAGCTGAGCACTGATTGTGGTGACATTAATGGTAATGCCATCTAGCTTGGTGTTGATGAAGCGTATCCCTGCTGCATAATGGCTACGTCTCCCTCTAGATCCATGGGCACTGCTGGGGCTGCCGCTTCTGCCTGCCCGCCTCGCCCACCTCCTCCGCTTGCCTCGAGGCTGGCCTGGTATATTTGTCCATTGTGCCTGTTAGGGAGAATTCTCATTGTATGGCTAATATCCCTTACCTATAGAGTCCCCCAGCAGCTTTGCTGGATTTTAAGGGTTTGTTTCTTTTCACCTGCTAAGAGTGAGACTCTTTTTCCCACTCTTAGGCATTTTTGCTGTGTGTGGTCTAGGCTATTTTTGTGTTTAATGTGTCTGGGGTTTTTCTCACCTCCCATAGGAACCATCTTTATTCACATGTGTTACACAGCACCCTCAGTGCAGTGACACAGGGGGTGTCGCAGCGACCCCCAAACATAGACTCCATACCACTGACTACTGTCTCCCAGGGCATGTAAAGTCCCAATTGACTTTACAAGTCAATTTTTATGAACTAAACCAGTACAACGCATCTTACTATGTCGGTACTGGAATGGGTTAATAGTTTTCCCTTATGTTCATTTTCGAGAGGGTACCATACAGTCCCTCTCTCAAAATTTTCTGGCTGGTGGCAGTGGTTACTACCATAAATATTGGACCGCAAATATTTCCCTATTGGACTTTCCCATTGTTCGAGGCTACCGCTTTTTCTGACAGCCCCTAACATACCGCCGGTGCATTTTAATATTAATTTACTCTGGTAGGTTTTATTTTCCAGAACTTTAATGTAACTTCTTTCTCGTGTCTTTCCCTAAACTCCTAACCCAGGTCGACGATCCTTTGTTCATCCGTTTGGCGGGCTTCTGCGCCACTGAGTCTGGGGTGGGTGCATTGTGTGGGAGGGGGGGTAGGACCCCTGGACAGGGTTGCCTCTGCAACCCATGTCGCACTCTATCCTGATAGGCTGGAGGGGCTCCCGCCAAGATGACCACTCCACTGTGTGAGTGACAGCTAGGCTGTATGAATGGGGATCTTTTTGCATAAAAGCAGGGTCCTAAGGACTGGAAGAGCAAGACGTCACCACTGGAACTAAGAAGCCAAAGAGGAGAGAAGCCAAAGACACCTGCAACGACTGAACCACCGGTGAAGCCCTGCTGCAGCGTCTCACCACTTTTCTCCACACAATGAGAGAAGATCATCTGAAAGAGCCTTCTTCCCTTGAGCTGGTGGGGCCAACCAGTTTGCCAATCGCCTTCCCGACCTGCCTTGGTCGAATCACCAGTACCCTGTACTCGGAGGCCGGATAGCCAGGCACCAGTCCACCTGGACCGCGATTTAAAGGAGCGTACCTTTTATTCGTCGGGCTGCACCGCGGCTGGTTTCATCCCTGGGTAGTGCAGTAACTCGAACCTTCCTCCACGACGAGAGCCTCTCTTCCTCTGCTGGATCCCACGAACTGCAGGAGCTACCAGGAACAACCGCAGGAGCCACTTCTTCATTATAAAGGTACATTGTTCCGCCAGGCCGCCCTTTCTCTGCGGTAGCTCTAAAGGTGTTTTAAATCCTTTACCTACCTGTTGGGTTGGCCGCCCCTCTCTCTTAACATTGTCTTTCACCTTCTGCATCCACCTTTTCGAAATCGTTAACTAAAGACCTGACTGCAGCTAAAAGAACATTTTGCTTCTGGGCCCTTGCCCTGTACCACTGACTCTGGCACAGGCCTACTGACTCTGGCTACATTTGTTAGAACTGCCTTCTTTAGATTGCTTCTCAACTAGAACTGTGTTGGTGCAACTACTTCGTATAACTACCATTTTCTTCCCATTGCCATTTTGCTCAGTTTTCATTTAAGTATTTCCTATACTGATGAACTGTCTTGCTTAAACTGGTTCACAAACTTATGGGAAGTGTTGCTAGGGTGTGTAAGAAGCTAGTTCTGAATAACCTGTGCTTTCCCTCCCTTGTGAGAAATTGCTAGAGAATCCCTTGTGTGTGGTTTTCACTGTTTTGCTCAGTTTTCACTCTGGTTCACTTGGTCTACAATTTAACTAGGGATTGTGTATATTTTTCTTGGACTTATTTTAACTTGCTTGATGACTATGATACATGTGTTTTATTAGAAGTGTATAAAATATATATCTACTTTTTAATACAAAGCTTTGGTCAGACTTCCTTGTGCCATAGGACTGTAGGCCTATTGTGTAAACCCTCAATACTGCTCATCTCCCTCTTGAGCTAAGTCTGACTGCTCAGCCACAGCTACCAACTAAATCTTTGTGGTACAGACTGATACCAAAGGTTATTTATTGCTCTCACCTGTAGTCTTAATCTTCTGTAGTGCTCCCTAAGGGAAGTGCACAAGATTCTGCCTAATAGTGCCACTCTTATTGGGGCCAGCACCGTTGGGCATAGTGTTGTCTTTCAGTCCGTCTTCGCAACTTACAGCTCGGCAGGATCAATGTCCCTGGGAAGATCGAATTAGTGGTACACTACCCCAAGAAGTCTCAGACTGTGTCACAGGCCTCAGCGCAAGAGCCCACTGAGCCTCAACAGCCGTTCACCTGCCGTGCTCCCACACCTTTTTTATGCAGGTCGTACAGACCTCGATCCCTACCAATGTGGCCTCGCTAATTCGGGGTTATTCGGAGGTCCCTGGCCTCGTGGTCGCCAGGCCTGCATGCTGCCACATTATAAATGTGCCCCAGAATGGCAGCGAGGGAGGGGGGGGTGAACCAAGCAAGCGACGGATCCACAAGAAGATGCTTTCCCGCTCAATCCACACCGTCTGGCCAAAGACTGCACATTCCCAGATGAAATGGGTGTGCTGCTCGTCCACCCGGGCGGGGGAGGGTCAGTGTCACTCGCGTGAAATCACAGAACAGTGGGGGTCTCGGGTTGCACACTGCGACAACCAGTACTCCTCCTACTTGATTGCACGATGGGTTGCTGCTGACTAGTCAGCCCTAACAGTCCTCAGCTCCTCAGCATGGGAGCAGTAACATTCAGCATCCCCTTCTCCTTCCACCTCAGTGTCTAGGTGTGTTCACAGTTACTGCACAGGGGGGAGGGCAGTGTTGGGTAGAGCGGGGGTGGGGGGCAGACATATAACGGCCAGTGCAGACTTCCCTGTCAGTAGAAACGTAGGCCAGCACCCACCTGCTTCTCCGTCTATCGTATGGCTTCAATGAGAAGGAGCACCGGATGCTGCCTCGCATCAAGAACCACTGCGAGCCGAGGCCCGCTCACACCATCACAGTCACTGTTCCTCTGCTAGTCCAACATCCACAGCCCACTGTTACAGACTGTAGACACAGCTCTGTCTTTCCCTGTATCAGCGGACCGCTGATGGACCCAGATGCACTAGTTGGGCCAACCTCCATCCGGCTGTACCTCCTCCGACACGCTGCTCGGCTGTGATAAAGCCTGCTGCGGTAAGCCCACAGCCTTGGGGTATGCCAGCAATCTTCGCCCTTACACAGTATCCCTGCAACGCAGCAGGCTTTTCCACAGCCGCAGCAGTGTTCTTGTAGCCTGGGCAAGCCTGCAGGCTCCTCCTCCTCTCAATTTGTCAGCAGTGAGGCTGGCGCAGCCACAGCCTGCTGCAGAGTATTTGCAGCACTGAGGGAGCTAGCAACCTACTTCACTTCATGGTTTATCTTCAATGCGGCTGGAATTTGTCGAAATACTCAGCGTAAGTAGTAAGAGCAGTTACTCTCAGGAATAGAGTATTGTCACATCGGTACGTGACAACACACAGGGACCAGCAGATGTTTTGGCAATGGAGGAGGTCGCTGTCTTTTCGGATACTAACAGCACAATGGAGGGTGCTCCTGATCCAGAAAAACACCAAGTCGACCCAATACTGGGCCAGAGGTCTATACTCCTCCCTTGTGAGCTGCCTACCACTCAGGAGGATGCTAACATAAAAAAATGTTACACTCATAAAGAAAACATAGTCCACAATATACAGACGGAATGATGGTAAGAATCTGAGTTCTCTGACTTAATACTAGATCAATGGTTAAGCATGCTGTTGAAATAGCGGAATATATATCTGAGCGAGATCTAAATATCTGTGCTCTGACTGAGATGTGGATGCATGAGGCCGCAGGCCCACCCCTGGCACTTGCTACCCCCTAAAATTATGCTGTTTTATGTGGCAATAGGGAGAACCAGGATGGGGTAAGTGTGGCAATTATATTTAAAAAATCCATGGACATATGGAAGGCTGGTGTTCAAGGTCCTAGCGGGTGGGAGACCCTCTGTTTTACAATTAGAATGGATGCCTCCACCACAGTGAATCTTATGTTGATATATCATCCCCCCTAACATTATGCCAGACATCGTATCACAACTGAACAACCTGGTTCTGTCCCAACTCAAGGGTACTGCCAAATGGCTCATAATGGGTGATTTCAATCTCTGGAAGGATGACCCCAAAGATCCTGCTGCTAGAGAACCTGTTAGATTTATGAATGCTTTGGGCTTCTCACATATAGATAAGCCCACACATTTTAAGGGTAACATACTGGATTGGGTCTTTTCACTTAATTTAAAGATCAATATATTTGATATCTGCTATTTGATATCTGCTTATGCCCCTGGTCGGATCACACCTTTATTGAATTCTGGATAGACGTTCTGAGCCACCGAAAAACAATTATACCAAAACAAAACTGGATTATATCCAGAAACTTGAAGAGGATTAACCTGGAAACTCTGAGGGACTGGATACCACCCATACCCCAGGTGGACATGTCGCGTCTCATGAATGTGGAGGGCATGATTGACTCCCTTTTTGGATACCCTCTCCAAAGCCATTGATGTAATAGCTCCTCTAAAAAAACAGGAAGGTTATTAATCACTGTAAAAATGTTCGGACAAACTCAAGACATTAAGAGTAGCAAAACGGAAAACATTTTATCAGTGGAAAAAGTCGAAGGAGGAAGAGGATAGAATAGCCTACCAGGGGGCAGAAAATACATTTAAATGGGCTATTATTAAAACTAAAAAAAAAGTCCTATAAAGCACATATTTAAAATGCCCAATACGATTCTAATAATTTTTTACAATTCTTAGGGAACTGGAGAAACCGGATATCAAATATCAAGAAACTATTTGTAAAGATCAGGAATGGTGCACACATATTCAAGGTTATGGTAACCAAGACTAAAAAAATCTAAAAAGTCATTGAACAAACCTTAAACACACGGCTAACTGAACTCCCTAAGGTCCTACAGAGAAAAAACTCCACAGTAGTGCAGTCTATAGCCAAGTTTAACTTTAGTAGTATAACGGAAGATGAACTTCGCACTATCTTAGCCAAACCTAAGCCATCCACCTGTAAAGTGGACCAGTTTCCAACTACTTTTTATCAAGGCCTGTTCTTAGCTTCTGATCAGTTCAATCACTAGGATTGTGAATGCTCATATTAATGAAGGAAGAGTCCCCACTAGACTGAAGGGTTCCTGTATCACTCCCTTGCTAAAAAAAAATCGGATCTGGACCCCAACATTTCTGCCAACTATCGGCTGATTTCCGTCTCGGGAGGATAGTTCAGGGAAGGATCGCTCAGGGGAGGATTTGTCTTGGGAGGATAGCTCAGGGGCAACGTGCTCGCCTTGGAAGCAAGACGACACAGAGCACCACAGGTTCGATCCCCGGGTCCACGCTTAGGAACCTCTGGGTATTAAGCACGTAATAAATAACCTATCGTATCAACTCGCCCTTCATTTTGAAGATAATGGACAGAGTGCATAGGAACAACTTTTGTGCCACATAAAATATCATCCTATTCTGAATGAAGGTCAGTCTGGTTTTAGACCAGGTTTCAGTACCGAATCAGCGTTTCTGGAACTAAAGTCTAACATGATGACTAACATCAATGAGAGCACAACAATGTTGCTGATGTTCCTGGATTTATCAGCCGCATTCCATTTAGTGGATCACCCTCTCCTCTTGAACAGATTACAGAATGTAGCAGTCATTCCTTGGGATGAGGATTATGTGGGTTTGTAGCAAGCAAGCAGAAGCAGACCAAGTTCCACTTAGCTATGGCGTGCCCCAAGGGGCTTAGCTATCTCCGGTCTTATACAATCTTTTCACAGCTCCCTTCTTTCACATGCTAGATGAGAAAAAGATCTGCTTCTCAAACTATGCAAATGACTCGCAGTGTCTCACCCCCCTAACAGTCATTTATGAGAAAGACGCCCCAGCAGTATCAGATGTATATGACCTAATACATGAGTGAATGGACATGAGCGAACTGGCTTTGAATCATGGTAAGACCGAGCTTATGATCGTTGGTTCGAGGCCTAGACTCGATAAACTTGACGCGGATTATGAATTATTCTGCATTGCAAATCATGACATTCCTACAAAAGAAAAATACTAGGAGTGACACTAGATCAGACTCTGAGCATGTCTGCTCAGGTCAATAGCCTGGTCGCTGCATCGGCCTATTATATTAGGCTTCTTTCACACATTCGCCCTTTCCTATCTCAAAAAGGCTGTAAAACGATTGCTCGAGCCATCATCTCTTCAAAAATGTATTATTGTGGTTCTCTTCTTGTAGGGGTGGGAAAAACAGAAGTCGACAAATTTCAAGTGGTGCAAAATAGCACTATTAGAGCGATTATGGAGATGCAAAAGTATGCACATGTGTCGGAGGTGCGAAGAAAATCGCATTGGTTACCTATTGCTGAGAGGATAGATTTTAGGTTTCTTACTTTCACTTACAGATCCCTCAAAGGATCCTTCCCTGCCTATATTGCTGGCAGACTAAAGGGTAAACCGGTTGTGTGCTCCCTTTGCTCAAACAATGCAAACATTTTTCAAATCACGAAAACCTCACTTGAATTGGTAAGAAGGGATGCTTTCTGGACGGCTGCTCCTGTTAAATGGAATACCCTGCCTACAGATTTAAGAAACTGCCCGACTTTGGACGGATTCAAAAAACAACTTAAAACGTATCTGTTCAGATAAAGTGGGGTGGCTAGATATCTGCCATTCTCCATGATTTTCTCTACTGTCTACTTTTTTTGGCACCTGTAGACCTTTGGGTCACTTTGGTAGTGCCTTACAAATAATTTAAACTAAAGGTCGCCGTAGACCACCGCGGAACGTCCACAGCTGGGGAAAGGTGACAACCTCCCTCTTCTCCCAGAGTGTCCGCAGCGCAGCTGGTGTTTCCTCAGTCCGCTGCGATTTCCAGTCATCCAGGGGGCAGTCCAACAACCCTGTCCTCCACGTGGCCCCCGTTCGCCAGCCCGCAAGTGTCTTTGGCATCGGGGCTCCACCGGCTATCCACCACAGGCTCCTCCACGGCACGGCAGGGGAAGTCTCCTACCGTGAAACAGTGAGTCGCACTGCAAGTCTGCTCTGTGTGGGCCGCCACACTTTCCATCTTGATTTCTCTTCAGATATCGAAGCAATCGGCTCGCCATCAGGACTACTTATGCCCACACCCTTCGCCAAGCTGCTCAGTTTTTCAGGTCAAACACGCCTCAATACATGTTATTTTCTCAGGAATCACACTGGTCACACGGTGCTCACACAGCGACTGCCATCTTGTCGCTCGCGCAACAGCGCTCCCATGCTTGGGTTCTTTACTCCTCTTCCAGCTTTGCAATCTCTCTTAACTAGGCCCGGTTCACTATCCTGCCAGGCCCCTCCTCCAGTCTCTCTGTGGCACTCTTTCACCCCCTCCATTCCGAACTTGTCTCTCTTCGGTCCCACTGGGACAAGGAAGATGGCTCTGCAATTCCTCCCAACCACAGCTTCTGGGGTATCTAAGTGCCTTCCGGGTCCCCCTACTACTTGGTCTCCGTGGGGTTCCGGACCTCTGCCAAACCCGACGGCTTCTGCGGCTTCCTATGGTCTATCGCAGTTTTCGTTAGGCAGCTGTACCATGCTGGTCTCTTTCTCTGCCTGGCAGTTCTCACCTGGACCACTCGATTGGCTTTGCTTCTGCCACTGGCCGCTGAATCCCACAACCAGGTAAGTTGTGGTTCTTCCCCACCTCGAAATGTATTTTCAGCCTTCGCAATTTATGGCGCTTCTCCTTGGTTTTTACAGTTTTGTTGAGGTGCTGTGCTTGCTGCGAGTGGCTGATTCTTGTCCTGAGACTGCTCAGGATTCTGACATTCTCCAGCATGGGGTCTGGCATGGATTCACATGCTCATGAATATTCCCCGTCGTCAGGCTGGGAATCCTCGGTAAAGAAAAAACCAGTATCAGTTTCGTTTCTGATCTGTCTTTCGTAGTAATAACCAATCACTGGTCTCTGCGTCATACTGACCACAGCCAATGACTGCCCTCTACCTAAGCACCGCCTCTGGCAGCCATCTTCAGATTTTTACCGCACGTTCATGTGTTGGGATCCTCGTGCTATTGCTCTCGAGCGTTAGTGCTATTTTTTCGCGCTTTTTACAAAAAACTTCGATTCTTTCGGTCAAAAGAGCCTCAAGCTCCACCGATCCTACATCCGATCAACGGGGACCCGTGTCGGATTCATCTGTGCCCCTCAAGGGTGAAGATTTCGTCGAGCTACACTTCGGAGGACTCCAGAAGCTTCTCAGGCCCGGTCTCGGAGATGGCCCAGGAGAAGGGAAGCTCGACGCCCGGAAAGCTGTTCAGGGTCTGCCCTGGATGCCAGCTGCAGAACGTCTTCAAGGAGGACGAACACTCTTTCTGCCTTTACTGCCTTCATGAGGACAAGACGCACGTGGAGAAGGACTGTGCGTTTTGCGGCAACATGTCGGAACGGACCATGAAGGACCGCCATCAACGTCTCGCCAACTGGCTGGAGGGTAAGAGCCCGTCTGGCGAGAAGAAGAAGAAATCCGAGCGGTCTTCTAAGACCTTTGAGGGCGCCCCGGCGACGGGGGCCCAACATAAGGCCAAGCACCGCGAGTCCGCTGGCACCGGGAGCGCCGAACGGTCGGGCTCTACGGGCGCCAGGCAGGGCGCACCCTCCCCGGCACCATCAACCACGAGCCAACGCTCTGGGTCGGGTAAGAGGAAGGCCGAGCACCCGGCGAAGCTCCTGGAGAGGCCCCGGTCGAGCTCTAAGGCAGAGGAGGAGCGTGGCAGTGCCCCCTCCCTCAAGGATAAGGCGGTGAGCGCACCTAAGGTGGTGAAGGCCTTGATCCATCCGACCAAGCCCTCTATCGAAACGGTCGCGGCGGCCCTGGCTCAGCCTGTGGTGGCTGCACCAGTGGTGGCGACCTCAGGGCCCAGAATCTCCCTGCCTCCTCGGAGGGAGTCTTCCTTTGTGCCCATCGATAGGACCCCCGTGAAACCCTCCGTGGGGAAGAAGAAGGGGGGGCAGGGCGTCGTCGTAGAGTCGGCCTCAACCTCAGAAGAGGAGCTGATCGAGGTCTTAAGCCACGGCCTAGGCGTGGAAGAAGGCCAGCCCGTCGGAATGGACCCCGACGCAGGTGACGACGACGACATCGTCGAGGATACCGACGGGGCCCCTGCTCGCCCGTCGGATTCCCCTCTGCCAGCGCCGCAAGACAACTCGGCGGCCATTTTGTTGGCCATACAGTCCTTATGCTCCGAGATAAGGACGAGGCTACCGTTACCGACGGAGGAACCTCTCCCGTCGGGGGATCCAGAACCGGGACCTTCTGGTGTTCCCCCTACCAAGAAAAGAAGGATCCATCCACCACCTCCTTTTCAACCGTCGCGCCCCTTCCAGCCCTCCTCCCCGTCCACCCGAGGGGATGATACGGGGACTGACACGGCAGCGACGGGTACGGACGACGAGGCATACGACGAGGATTTTCCGTCGTCGCCTCCCACCAGGGCCTCTCCGCCCGACGAGATCGGATCTTTCCACTCCATGATCTCCAGGGCTTCCGAGCTTTTCCAACTCTGCCCTGAGGAGAAGAAAAAGGAAGGCTTCCTTTATCAGCGGCGCGAGGCCAAGAGGAAGACGGTCCTCGCAGTGCCTCTGTTGGACGACATTTGGGATGAGGGCCTTTCCCTCCTCAAGAACCCTTCCACGACGCCAGCTAGAAGAGACCGGTACGAGAAAAAGTACCGGGTCCCGGACACGGCCCCCCTATGCCTCCGGGCGCAGCCTACCCCGGACTCGTCTCCGCGGCAGCCAGGAAGAAAGCGGGGGGGGTGCGGCCTCCACATCGACTTCCCCGCCGGACGGCGAGGGAAAGAAATTGGATACTATGGGGCGTAGAGTCATCTCGTCGGCAGCGACGACGATTAAAGCGGCCAACGCCTTGGCTATCGTGGCCCGCTACGACAGGGAGCTCTGGTACAAGATGGCTCCCCTGCTGGATTTTCTGCCGGACGACAAGAGGGCGGAGGCCCTTGAGATCCTGCAGGAAGGTGAGGTGGCCTCGGACCACGCCATCACCGTGGCGACGGACATCGCCGACACTGGGTTCCGCCAGCTGGGCAACGGCGTTTGCCTTCGACGTCGTGGATGGCTCAAAGCTACGGACTTCCGGCAGGACGTCCAGACCAGAGTCCTGGACATGCCCTTCGACGGGAACAACCTGTTTGGGAAGACAGTGGACGATTCCCTTCAGGCCATCAAGGCGGATACGGAGACGGCCCGGGCCCTTGGAGTCCTGCAATGACGGACGCCCTTTCGGAGCGGCGGAGGCAAGGGCGCCTCCAAAGGTTCCGGCGGCGGTTTCGCTTCCTACCACCAAGCGGCCCGCTCGTCGTCGCAAGAGGCCTACAGAGGACGAGGCAAGTCTAGCGGACCCCGCCGTCGTCGCCAAGGAGGTCAAGGCGGCAAGGCCGCGTCCAAGCAGGATTGAACCGGCCGTGGGGTCGGGCCCCCACCGAAGCACCCCGGTGGGAGGCCGGCTGGCGGGCTTCGTCAGCGTGTGGGAGTCCATCTCCACCGACCGTTGGGTGCTGGACGCCCTGGCCCGGGGCCACGCGCTCGAGTTTCAAAGAAGGTGCCCGCGCGTCCCCCCCGTGGCCAGGAAAGAACTTCACGTCCCTCAACTTCTCCTGGAGGTAAAGGCGATGCTCAGAAAGGGCGCCATCGAACTCGTCCCAAAGAGGCTTCGGGGCTCCGGAGTCTACTCGAGATACTTCCTCGTGAAGAAGAAGACGGGAGGATGGCGCCCCATCCTAGACCTGCGACGTCTGAACAAGTTCATCAAGGCGCAGAAGTTCCGGATGGTCACCCTCCAGCACGTCCTGGGTCAGCTGGAGGAAGGAGACTTCCTATCGTCGTTGGATTTGGAGGATGCCTACTTCCACATTCCCATCCTAAAGGGGCACCGCAAATTCCTCAGATTCGTGGTCCAAGGGCGTCATTACCAGTTCAAAGCCCTTCCCTTCGGACTACGGTCGGCACCCAGGGTATTCACCAAGTGCCTTGCACCGGTGGCGGCGCAGCTGCGCCGCGAGGGGATTCACGTCTACCCCTACCTGGACGACTGGCTCATCCGCACCAAGACGAGGGAGCTCGCCGTGGTCCACACGGCAAGGACCGTCCAACTCCTCACGGACCTGGGATTCTCCGTGAACTACGCCAAATCCCACCTGGTGCCCGCGCAAGTCGCACTGTTTCTGGGAGCGAGGCTCGACACAGTGTCCCTTCTGGCCTCCCCGTCGGAGGAGAGGACCAGGACCATCTTGGGCAAGGTGCAACGGATGTTGGTGGCCGACGCGGCCAAAGTGAGGTCCATCAAGTCCCTCCTCGGGATGATGTCTTCCTGCATCTACCTCATTCCCATGTGCAGGCTCCGGATGCGCCCGTTGCAAGAATTCCTGGATGCGCGCTGGATCCAGACGACTGGCAGCTTCGAGGAAAGGATCAAGCTCGACGAGAGTTTCCGACGAGCGATACGGTGGTGGGGCACCCGCGCGCATCTGACGGCGGGCATGGACTTCCAGACCCCAGCCCACCAGGAGACTGTGACCACGGATGCCTCCCTGGAAGGGTGGGGAGCGCACACCGAAAATCTGCACGCAAGGGGACTCTGGCTCCCGACGGAGAAGTCCCTACATATCAACGTCCTGGAGCTCCGTGCAGTGTTTTGGGCCCTCAGGTCCTTCCTTCCGTCCCTCAAGGGCAAGGTGGTGAGGATCTTCACCGACAACACCACCACCATGTTTTACATCAGGAAACAGGGCGGAACCAGGTCCCCAGCGCTGTCCAAGGAGGCGCAGGACCTGTGGCATTGGGCCGTCGCCCAAGGGATTTTTCTGGTGCCGTTTCATCTGGCAGGGATAAAGAACACCATCGCCGACTCACTCAGCAGGGAGCTGCGCTCGTGCCACGAGTGGGAACTACGGCAGGATCTGGTGGATCGCCTCTTCCGACGGTGGGGCACACCCCAGATCGACCTGTTCGCGACGGCGACGAACACCAAGTGCCGGAGGTTCGCCAGCAGGTTTCCCCAGACGAGGAGCATGGGCGATGCTTTCTCGTTCCCCTGGGAGGGCCTGTTCCTCTACGCGTTCCCTCCCTTGCCTCTGCTAATCCGGCTCGTCAACCAGCTCAAGAGGTCACGGTGCAGGATGATCCTCGTCGCACCTGCGTGGCCGAGGCAGATATGGTTCCCGGACCTTCTGGACTTGTCAGCGTCCCCGCCGATCAAGCTGCCGGCGGACGCGGATCTACTCTCCAGGGAAGGAGGCGCCATCCTCCACCACGACCCGAAGTCGCTGAACTTGCAGGCCTGGCTCCTGCAGCGCTAGAGTTTGGAGGATACGACATACCGGCCGATTGCAGAGAGGTTCTTGCAAAGGCCAGGGCGTCCTCGACTCTTAAATGCTACGGACACAAATGGAAGAGGTTCTCTGTCTGGTGCCACGCACAGAAGATTAACCCTCTACGGATTACGGCTCCCCAGGTACTGCCGTACCTGCTGACGCTGGCCAAAGCTGGTCTGGCACACGCGTCCATCAAGATTCATCTTGCTGCGATCTCCCGATACACCAGAACCACGGGCCGGACGTCCTTGTGGTCTCATCGTCTGGTGAAAGAGTTCATGAAGGGACTGTTCAGATCGTTCCCGCCGGTGAAGGCTCCGGCCCCGGCGTGGGAGCTCAACGTGGTGCTGACCAAGCTCATGGGACCTCCGTTCGAGCCTCTGCACTCGGCCCCGTTGAAGTTTCTATCGTGGAAAACAGCTTTTCTTGTGGCCATCACCTCCGCACGACGAGTGGGAGAGATCCAGGCCCTTTCCTGCAAGGCCCCGTACTTGACTTTCCACGACACGAGGGTAGTGCTCAGGACACACCCCTCCTTCATGCCCAAGGTACCGTCGGACTTCCATCTCAACGAACCCTTGGTGTTACCTGTGTTTTTCCCGTCGCCTTCGTCGCCGGCTGAGAGGACTTTGCACTCGCTGGATGTAGCTAGAGCGCTGAAGTTCTACGTGGACCGCACGAAGGGTTTTCGGAAGACGTCACAACTCTTTGTGAACTTTGGACCTGTCAATCAGGGGAAGGCTCTCTCGAAGGCTTCCATCTCCAGATGGCTCTCCGGCTGTATCATGTGCTGTCACCGGTTGGCAAACCGACCGCTGCCTGGCCGTCCGAGAGCCCATTCCACCAGAGCGATCGCAGCTACCACGGCGTTCCTATCTGGTGTGCCCCTGCTGGACATATGCAGGGCTGCTACGTGGAGGTCGACGCACACCTTCACGAAATTCTACTGCGTCGACCGGGATTCCAGGGAGGAGTCCAGGGTCGGCCAAGCAGTGCTGCGCAACCTGTTCGCCTGAGGTGAGCCTGGTGAGGAGGTAAGATGCTTAATGTTGAGTTGATGTGATGCTTAATGTTGAGCCTTTGCCACCTCCCGTGGTTGTGCATGTGTGTACTGCTATGTATTCTTTATTCATGAGCATGTGAATCCATGCCAGACCCCATGCTGGAGAAGGAACAAGTTACTTACCTGTAACTGTTGTTCTCCGGCATGGGTCTGGCATGGATTCACATGCGAACCCTCCCGCCTACCCCTCTGCGGCTCTTCACTTGGTCATACTGCCACTTCACGTGCTTCCAAATCTGAAGATGGCTGCCAGAGGCGGTGCTTAGGTAGAGGGCAGTCATTGGCTGTGGTCAGTATGACGCAGAGACCAGTGATTGGTTATTACTACGAAAGACAGATCAGAAACGAAACTGATACTGGTTTTTTCTTTACCGAGGATTCCCAGCCTGACGACGGGGAATATTCATGAGCATGTGAATCCATGCCAGACCCATGCCGGAGAACAACAGTTACAGGTAAGTAACTTGTTCCATATAGAAATGTTGTGGGTAGAGTTAGCTGTTCTTGCGCATGCACTTCCTTATGATCCGCTCCAATAAAACAATTTGAAATCTATTTGCTTTCACTCCTCAGCAAATTTTATTATATCATTCTTAATTGTTTCATTTTGTTGTTGAATTGTCTTCATTCATTTAATACGTATTGTTGAATTGAATTACTCTTCATTCAACTACTTACTTGATTGTTACATTTATTATTTGAATTCTCTTCATTTAATACATGTTGTTGAATTATTCTTCATTCAGCTCACTTTGCTACTGTCCCTTTTTGTAGCTGTTCTCCTTTTTGAAGCTGTTATCCCTGTAGCCGTTATCCTTTTTGTAGCTATTATGCCGACATGTGTTTTCCCGTCTAGCTAATGACGGTTCTTCAGGGGATATGAATCGTCATTGCTTTGAAAAAATGATGTTACCCACCTTGTCTTTCTCCAACTCTGTTCCATGTGGTCGGGTTTACTGTGGGACCTCTCCTTGGTGTTCCGCTGCCCGTCGAGGCTTCTCTGGGGCAGGACAGACTCAGAGGGGCGTCCCTTGTCAGTTTGTATGTCCTGACTGCTTTCTAACTTCCAATAGCTAGCATGTTCATAATGCTTCCGCGTAGGACTGCATCACCCTGCTCTTCCTTGTGACAATACTTTCCAATTTATCCATATTCATTCTTCCCTCACTCTCCTTCGTCATAGTGTTATTTGCCTGATAAACACAATTACTATGTCTAAGGAAATTAGTGGAAGCAAGAAGAGAGACGATGGGGGTATCAGAATCCTACATATAGGGATGGATACCTCATGTTAAACAGCATGATGGTGTGTATACCAAGTTCTCCCTTGGCAGTCCTCACTTCTCCCATAGAGGGGGTCCCACCCATGGGATCCTCCAACTGAGTACCACACTCAGGGGGACCATCTGGTAGCAGCATCACCTCCTTGGCCCCATAGGAAGTGTCCCCCTCCCGGGGAGAAGTGTCGATGTCGAGGGATTCGTCACAAAGGACAGTAGAGCAGGATATAGGAACAGGATGTGAAAAACCATAGTCGGGAAGGCAATTAAGTAAACTGACACAGTAGTTTGATCGAGAGATTAGAAACGGGATATTAGGTTCTTAACAGTGTTGGAGTGAAGATGTCTTATTTTTCGGCTGTTGACGAGAAGTTGTGAGATGGGTGGAAGGTTGCAAGCAGATGCAGAGTAGGTGAGGTAGTTGGAAGAGAATAATAGAAGAGGGGCAGAGGAAGAGATAGCCTGTTTGGATGGGAAGTAGAGAACTTAATTCTTAGTAGAGTTGAGCAGGAGCATGTGAGATGCCATCCAGTGTTTGATGGTGGAGATAGTTAAACTTTGTTGACATAGGTCGTCAGATAACGAGGGAAAGGAGTAGATCCGAGTGTCATCAGTGAAGAGTTGATAAGAGAAGCCATAGGAGGAGATTAGATTAAGGGGGAGATTAAGGTGCCAAGAGCAGAGGTATAGAGAGTGAAGAGAAGTGGACCCAGGACTGACCCTGGGGGGGAAACCAACAGTAAGGGGGTGAGTGGGCAGGTAAGGATGTCCCAGTGCACCTCTAAATATCTGGGGAGAGTTATGAAACAAACCAAGTGAGCACATTGCCCCTGATGCCCAGGAGAAAGTGTTGAGAGAAGGTCAGAATGGTTGACGGTATCAAAGGCAGCAGAAAGGTTGAGAAATATAAGAATAGATGAACAGTTACCATGATGAGCGGACAAGATGTAGTTTCTGTCATGACCAGTACCTCCGATAGACACTGCAACCCATCACTCGGGACTTCACTAGGGATTTTGGGGCATAAAAAGCACCCTGTCCGGATTAAAACCCAGGGAGATCAAGAAAGGGCCACCTGGACCCTGTCCTGGCGTCATTGGCACCGGGCTCATGGTAAAAGATTCAGAAGCCTGTTAGACAAAACCAACACAGACTGCCTGCAGGCCCGAACATCTTTAATTGCTGCCTCAGGAATGGGTGTGTCAAGTATGGGCGTGGCCAGCAGAATGTGCTCCCAAGATCTTGGGTGTGGCTGGGCCTGGCTATATAAACCCCGCCCAGGCCTTGTCAGTTGCTTCGAACTGCCCATGGCAGCAGAACGCTCTCTGCTGAGATCCGATCCATGGAAAGAACTCCAGCAATTTACGACACGTGAAGATTCCTGCTTACCTGAACACTTACCCTGTGATCCTCTGCGCCTGCAGCGGACCCACAACTTTCTCCATCTTGCACTACAGCTGATTCAACCTCCGGCATCGTCTCCGACTTTCCGCTCCTTCTTCTGCGCAGCCGTCGCGCCTACGGAGAAAAAGAGGAAAAGCAAACAAGGTTAGTCCAGTGAAAAAGAACTCGTGAGTATCGCTCTCTCTCGCGACCGCAGCTTACATACCTCTCCACAGCATCCGACGCTTCAGGCAGCAGCTCCATCTGTGCTCTTGCTGATTACACATTATCCGATGTCCGGAACCTGAACCTGTTGGAAAGAAGAGACATTGGTATTATACATAAAGGACATTAGAGAAGACAAGGTGTTGGGCAGAAACCTGTGCAGTTCCCTTAGGACCACTGCAAAAGATTTAAGACTACAGGTGTTGGCAGTAAACCCACTTGGTAGCCGTCTGTACCACCCAGATTTACCTGGTAGCTGTGGCTGAGCAGTCAGACTTCCCTCAAGAAGAGTTAGGCAGTATGCAAAGTATACACAATAGGCACTCAGATACAATAATACAAGCAAACCCTGACCAGAGCTTTGGTATCAAAGTATATAATTATTTATTTAAAAACACACAGTTGAAACACTCCAGCACTCTTATTGTAAAATATTCTAAACACAGTTACTATTGTAATATATACACCCCTTTTTCCCTATCAGATAAATCACAGTAAAACACCACTTATTTTCATACAGAGGTGAGCGCTTAAGTAGATTGCACTCTAATAAGTTTGTGAGAAAGGGAGGGAAAAAGACAGAATATGAAAAGGTACACCACTCTAAGATTCAGGAACACTGTTAGCAAGGCAGAGAGCAAAAAAAAGTCACTGGTGAGCCAAAGTCCAAAGGCTGGGCCCACTCTTAGAGAGAGCAGAGCACAAATGCACCCAAGATCACACAATTACACTATGCTTTGAAAGTCTTGCAGAGGGTTCAAAAAGGGTTTAGAGAGGCTTTAAGAAAGTTTAGCCAGGGTGTCCCAGACTAACCCAGGTTCGAAAGCCGGGGGCTAAATCTACCCCGTACAGTCGATAGCAAGGGAAGCCAGGCGGGACACGGTACCTTAAGTGGGAAGAATCCTCCAGTGGTGGCAGTTGTTCCTGGTAGTGGGTGCAAGTTGCGTCGTCCTCCAGGGGAAGAGAAGATCTCGACTTGGAGGAAAGATGAAGGTCGTTGCACTACCAGGGAAGAAACCAGCCGTGGAGTTTTCCGGTTAAAGGTGGTACCTTTGTTTCACAGTCGTGGTAAAACGTGGTATCCCGGTTGCCGGGGTGCTTGGCACGGGCAAGGCGGCCACGAGGTACATCGGGAAAGCGAAAAGACGGTGAAACTAGTTATCCCCACCAGTCAAAGGAAGGAGACTCTCCGGCGGGAGATCTCCTCTGTCGTTGGGAAAAGTGGTGAGGCAGTCCAGCAGGGCTCCACCGGTGGTGGTGTCTTGGCAGGTTGGCTCAGCTTCTCCCTCGTCGGATTCTTAGGTCCTGTGGCGACTTCTGAAGTTCCAGTCCCCAAAGCCCTGCTTTTATGCAGCAAACCCCCATTCACTCAGCCTAGCTGTCACTCAAACATGCTAAGTGGTGAGCCGGCCGGCTCACCACTTGGGCCGATCAGGATGGAGTGCGACTTGAGTTGCCTAGGCAACTCAGTCCAAGGTGCCTAAATTCCCCTCCACCCCTCCTAAGTACCCCAGACAGAGTGGCACCACTTTGGAGGGCTTCTGTGGAGAAGCCCGCCGAAAAGTGGAACAAAGGGCTCGACTTGGGTTGGAGTCACAGAAGAGAACACAAACGCCATTTTAGAATCAAGTTTTGGCAAAAAATACCAACCGGAGAATTAATATTAATTAAATAAACCGGCGGTATGTTCGAGGCTACCGTAAATAATTAAATAAAGATAGTAGCCTAAAACAATGGGAAATCCCATAGGAAAATATTCGCGGTTGAATATAAAAAGTAGTATCCACTGCCACCAGCCAAAACTCGATCAGGGGGGACGGAGACGTCCCCCCTCTACTAACAGACCCCAGGGAAATTGAATTGCCCCAGCCAGTACACCCACAATATGATGGTTTGTACTGGTTCTGTTCAGAATTTAAGACTAGTAAAGTCAATGGTGACTTTACATCCCCTGTGTCACTGCACTGAGGGTGCTGTGTAACACACATCACAAAAACACATGAAGGCCTAAGGAGTAAAAGACCCCATAGCCCATCAAACACATCTAGATTCAAAGAAACACACTTAAATCATGCCCAAGAGTGAGGGTAAAAGAGTCTCACTCTTGGCAGGAGAAAAAAATAAACCCCAAAAATCCAGCAGAGCCGCTGGGGGACTCACTAGATTAGGAAATTCAGCCTAAACAGAGAATTCTCCCTAACACAAGGGAACAGGGAATAACGAACAGTGATCCTAATTGCACTCGAACTGCAAGAACATTAGGATAACAGATTACCCAAGTGTACAGAGCAACACCAAGCACTTATTAGACAAAGGAAGACTCACCAACTGCACCAGATCAGTGCAGCAACTCGATCCAACATACTATTGCACCGGATCATTGGAGCAACTCGATCCAAAAGAACATTGCATCCCTGCCAAGATGAGCAGGAAGGAGAGCACATCATTACAATCTCTAAGATGAGCAGTCACAACGTTGGGTAACAAACCATATCTGGGGAAGCAAGCGAAGGGTCCACCAGTAAAGGCACCAGCCCCCTTATATTTATTTTATTTCTCATCAGGAGCTGACTCCAGGCCAATCCAAGAAAAGACAAGTGCACCTGAGCAGACCAGTTTAGGGAGTGGCGTACAACCACGCTGGAACAGACCAACTGAGTTTGCATTCAACGTCGCCGCGGAGACAACGTGAGCGTAACAGTTTCTGACATTAAGGAGAGCTGTCTCTGTAGAGTGCAGATGTTGGAAGCCAGACTGAAGGGAATCCTGGGGGTTGTGTGTCAAGTATCTCAGTTAAAAACTACATGCTTTAGGATTTTGGAATAGTGAGGTAGAAGAGAGACAGGACAAAGTTGGCAGGACAGTTAGGATCTAGACCAGGTTTCCTAAGTATAGCGATGACAGTAGCCGACTAGTAAGTTGATGGAAAAGTGGGAATGTCAAGTGGAAATTTATGAAGCAAAGTATAGTGCTAGAGTTGGCAAAAACAGGATATGGAGGGAGGGTTCAGGAGGAGAGAGAACACACTACCAATATAGAGGAACCCTACCCCCTAAGGAAACCCTGCTAGAAAAGAATGTCAGGCAATCGCAAATCTGTATAAAGAAGTCCTGGCAGAAGAAGATACCAGACAGTTGCAAGTGTGTTTTGGAAAAAGCTCTGCCAGAGTGTCTACCAGGCGATTCGAAAGTGTGTTTGAAGGTGCAAGAAAGTGCATATATGTAATGAAATTCCTGGCAGGAGTGTATACCAGGTGGCTGTTAATTGGGAACGTATGTGTCTGAGGAAGCCCTGATAGGAAGGCACATCAGGCATCAAATTGAACTAAAAAAAACTAAGATTGATTCAAGAAATCCTGAACGGAGCAAGAGCACATCAGAATAAAACTGAGGAAATGTATCAAAGGATAAAAGAAACCTGGCAGGAGAATACACCAGGAATCCTAACACGGCAAAGTTCAAGAGTCAAGTTGTTTTGTGTGCCAGTTGCATTGATACTCAAGAGACTGATAATCCTGAAAAGAAACCAGAGTGAAGAGAAATCCAGGGGAATGGAATCTCCCTCTGGAGCAAGGACCTCTATCCTTTGGAACTTTTTGTGTTGGAGTTGCACTTTTTCTTTCTGAACTTTTATGCATCACCCAAGGCCAAAAACATTTTAACTTTCCAATTTAGAATTACTTTGTTAGAATGTGAGGGTCAGAATAGAACTTTGGGCACATGACGTTTTGTTTCTGACACACTGACCACTGACAGGTCCTTCGTTTTGGTATTGGGTAGAGAAACTCCTCTATTGCAGGGACAGAGGCATTTTCCCAACCCCTTTTATTTTAATAAAAATATTTGGTCAAAACTATGAACCGCTTGTGTCCGAGTTTCATTCCTGACTCACAGATGGAAGAAATAAACCTTGGCAGAGGAGCTACAATAGATCCACTCAACACTTTTCTCCTGTGCTCTGCAAGCTCCTCTTCAGACTTTCACTGACCACGCTTGAGAAAAAGTCCTAGACTTTAGGACTATTGTGCCCCCTGCACGCCACTGTACTGAGAAAAGTCAATTGTAAGCATCAACACCAATAACGATTTTTTAGAAAACCGACAAAAGACGCACAGTGGCCCAGTTCCGTTGTATAATACTAGAGGTGGTGGGCAGACCCCAGAGAGGTTGGGATATGAACAAGAAATGAACACACCAGGAACTTGCATGGATTGATGGACTCGACTCTAGATCCCACAGGGATGAATGAAGGGTTTTACCTTGGAGCTTTTCTTTGAGTCAACACTTTATATGCTGTACTTAACACTATCGTACCTTTGAGTGTCTGTGAGATCCACCATTGATCTAGTTGAAGTATGTACCATTTCTTTAGAATTAATCCTGTTTTATAAAAAGGGTTGATTAAGACTATATATCATTAACCATGCTTGGTATGCCTACACTTTATATAATTAATTGAGAAATCTGTGATGGAGAATTATCTGCTAATGTCATTTTGTAATAGGATGATAATAATCGTGATTAGGATTTTCAGATTTTATAGAAGGGTTTGAGACATTTGTGCCAGGCAACCACCATTTGTGAATGCAATCCCCAAATAAGAATCTAGATTTTGAACAAGGTAATTGAGTTTTCATTTAACTGGTTTCACATCATATTGAATCTGCCTTTGATAAAGTTAACCATGCTCAATTGTCTCCGTGATAACCTGGGTATCACCGGTCAGGCTGACTTTTTTCCTCTGTGATCGACCCTCCCAGGTTCAACTTGGGTCCTTCCTCTCCTCCATCTCTATCTCTCCCTGTGTTGTTCCCCAGGGGTCTAACCTCTCTCCCTGGTTGTTCAACCAATACCTGGCACTTCTTGCCCATCGCATTGCCGCGCTCTGCCCCAACTTCCAGTGCTATGCTGATGACACTCAGCTCATTTTCAGGCTACCCTCAGCCACCTCCTATCCCTCTCTCATCTCTGACTGTCAGTCCGCCATCCAGAAGTGGTGTGCCGCCAATGATCTCTGCCTTACTGCCAGTAAGACTGAGATTCTCCTCATCGGCACACCCGCTCCCTCCTTTCCTGCCACTCTCTGGCCTGCCTCTCTTGGCCTTCTTCCTGTGCCCACATGTGAGGCTAAAAACCTTGGGGTCATCTTCAACTCCACGCTCTCCTTCTCCCCTCTCTAAGAAGTCACACTACCAGCTGCACCTGCTCAGAGGTATTTTTCCTTTCCTCTCCTTCCCCCAGAAGCTCACTGTCTCCAGAGCTCTGGTTCTCTCTAGGCTGGACTATTGCAACAGCCTCTTTCTAAATCTGCCTGCTTCTACTCTCCGCCCTCTGCAACTTATCCAGAAGAGGACTGCGAGAATTGTCCTTGGCCTCAAGCCCAGGGATCACATTTCTCCAGGCCTGAAAGCTCTGCATTGGCTCCCAGTGGCTGCAAGGATTAAGTTGTTTGAAACCCTCTGCATTGTCCACAAGGCCTTCTGGTGCCTGGGGCCTCAATACCTTCAACTCTCTTCCTTCTCAAGCTCTTCGCTCATCCACCTCCAACTCACTCGGGGTCAGTCGCTTCTCCAAGCATCGAGTTAGTGCTAGATCTCTCTCTTCGACTGGGGCCTCCCTCTGGAACAGCCTCCCTGCCTCACTAAATCTTGAGGAGAATCATCTCAGGTTCAGGAAGCACCTCCAAAACCTTTCTCTTCGCTTCTGCTTTTTCTCCTCCTCTCCCCTGCTGAATTCCTGACTGAAACGGCACTGGTTACCTGACCACCCTCTGATCTTGGGTCCAGGTTCCTCCACCGCCAGTCGCACACCTGCACTGCCTTCTTGGCAACCTCCCACACTGGGGACTGTCCATGTATCCCTACAGTCCCTCTACCAGCACTTAGCACGGTATCTCTGTACTTACCTTTTCACCTGACACCAGTTGGCTGTGCTTACTTATTGTTGTTAGTCTATTATCCCTTGTACTGCACTTTCCCCTCCCCCTCTCCCTTGCACTCCCCCTTTCCCATGCACATGCGCGATCTGAATGTCACCTGGCCTAGTAGGATTGTTGTCTGTCCTCCCTCTGTTCTCCCGCCCTTTCCTTGTCACGCCTTGAAACACTTGTGTATAGGCGCGTTATAAATGCAATATCATATCATATATAATCAATAATAATGGAAATTAGGAGCTTAGTTTGAGCCAGAACTAGGGACTTGACGTTCTGTCTATACAGTATGACCGCTTGACAAATTACCACATCATTGCCAATTCAAACATATGGGCATGTCTGAATTATACCTTAGAGATTACCCTAAAGTTTATCTCTAATTTAACAAATATCGGAACTGAAACAGATATTAGTCCACTGATGATTGCCAACATTATCATTATTTTAAGGTGCTTCGGTAGCTTTAAATATATTATGAAAGCGCAGATCTTTTTTGCAGCTCTGCGTCCCTAACCATCACAATATTGACATGACGCAATCACATGACGTCATATGACACACACTAGTAATGGTGGCCATTTTTGAAACCCTTTCTCCCGTTTGCGAGATTCTGGCTTTTCACCACTGAATTTATAGATTGTATCATTTTTATGTAAGACATCATACCTTATTTTTTTATTTTTTATTTTTTTAATATGTTTGTTTCCAAACTTTTCATTATCTTATGGTTTTATGTATGACTTGGTCTATTATAGTTATTTTATTCAGTTACATGCAGCCAGAATTTTATGATGGTAAAAATTAGGGCTTTGTCCTTTCCACCGAGAATTTGAGTCCATCTTTCTTGGGTTGTTGATTGTTTTGACGAGATTTGGAAAAAGTCTCTGAAGAGATTTTGTTTCGGAGTCAGGGCAGGGCATATCATTATCACATGAAAAAGAGATTTTTATACTTTCTTCTTTACAGAATCGACAATGACTTTGATCTGTGGATGTTTGTTTGGTTTGTGCTAAATATTCTCGGGTTGCGATCTGGAAATTGAACAAGGTAAGTCGGTAATTCATTTAAGGCTCTGGCTTCTGTATCACAACAAAGAAATCTTTTATAGTTCATTGATACGCTTGGGTTTTAATCCAGTGGTTGCGTTGGAGTTTTCTTTTCGCATATTGTGGAGTTAAAGTGAGCAATTCTTCAGAGATTTCTTCCTGTTGCTTTAATTTCTGTATCTGCGTTGTCCATAGGGTGAGTGCGGGGACATGCATTGCGTTTTTCTTCTTCTGCAGAATGTCTATTGCGGGTATTTTTTCATTTCCTATGATTTTTCTGTAGATGTCCAATTGCTTCCATACAATTATTGATTCAAGTGATTGTAGCGCAAGCTCGTAACAAATTCTCTTCATGGGGTCATTTGCTGGGAGAGCCAAGGTTTTCCTCCAGAACATTGCTTCATATAGATGCCATTTCATATGATGTTGGTTGATTATGGTTTGTCCAGCATAAATCAAGATTGGAACTACTTTTTGCTTGAACAAGGTGACCAGTGGTTTGAGTGAAAATTTGCCAAATTTGGTATGGAAGTAACGGCCTTGTCGGGATAGAGATTGGGCTCTTGATTCTAGGTGGTCTTTCCATCCCTGTTCGTTAAGAGATGGATTAATCATAGCTCCCAAATATTTGATGTGTTTTACGGATTAAATCTGTTCGCCTCTCAGCGTGGCTATGGGTGGTTTCCGTTGTCGTCCTTTAGGGTTTGATAAAATCATTCATTTCGTTTTAGCTGTGTTGATTTGAAGTTCATTTAACATCATGTATTTCTCTATGTTGTTCAGACTTACTTGGAGACCAGATGGCGTTTTGTCCAAGATTATAATGTCATCAGCGTATGAGAGTTTCAACTGCTTCATCATTTAATTTGGGAGGATTTGTGGCTACGTCTTGAATTTGTTCAACAAAAGCTGAAGTGTATAGGTTATACAGGATTGCTGCGAGCGGGCATCCTTGTTTCAGACTGTTCCATATGTGTATTGGGGTGGTTATCAGGCCATCCTTTGTTAGTCTGACTTGTATTGTCGTGTTAGTGTAGAGTTGTTTGAATGGGTTCAAGATTGTTTCTGGGCATTTCCACAATGTTAATTTTGCCCATAGTTTTTGGCGATGGACTGAGTCAAAGGCTAATTTTATATCTATGAACACAGCAAATACCTGTTGTTTCTTGGTACGCGCTTCTTGTTTTATGAGATTTAAGATGAGCGGTTGATATTAGTTCCTACATTAGAAACAAATCCAGTTTGATGTTTTAGCAGTCTATTGTTGTTGGCTGCCCTTTGGGTTCGTTTTTTCTGACGAAAAGACTCAAACAATTTTCCTAACAGATCTAACAGTGCAATTGGTCTGTAGTTTTCTGGGTTTTTCGGGCCACCCTGTTTATAGATTGGAATGATTATTGGAGATTTCCAGCTCATTGGAAGTTGTTGCGTGTTCTGTATCAGTATAAAGAGTTGTGCAAACAATCTAGCCCATTCGAGGGGATTGGGTCCTCCGACGTATTACATACCTTTGACAGTAATCACCACAGCTGTGCTGCTTTGGAAAATTTTCTGCATCCTGCGTCGATGACGTTGATGCGCCGTCCCCGAGGACCTCCTCCGACGGCCAACGTCACCCGATGTGATAAGTAGGATGCACGACGCCCGTAGCCTAAGTTCTGTTTTTTCCGCGAACATGTTTGCTTCGGGAATCTCGGTACGCCTCGACTCTTTGGAGTTTCTGTTGTATTCTTCTCGGTTCTTTGAACCTGTTCGGTTTTTGTGAAAAGCCTGTTCGTGACGATGTCTATCTCGTCTTCAACCCCGCATCCGGGCTTCAAGAAATGCGGGGACTGTGGGTCCAAGATGTCGGTAACAGACTCGCAAAACGCCTGCCTCTGGTGCCTTGGGGAGGCCCACGACACGGACGACTGTGTCGACTGCCAATCTCTCACGGCCAAGGCCTTGCGGGAGCGCAAGAAGTTGTTGTCGGTAGGTAGGGTGTCTAAGCCCGGGAAGTCGAGGTCTGCAGGGCTTTTGACGGATGATTCGAGAGGCGACTCTCCGCGTCATTGTCGGAGATCCAGTGGGTCTCCTTCCAGGAGTCGGTCTCGCCACTCCTTTGCCTCTTCGAGGCATTCCCGGAAGCGCCGGCATTGGTCGCCTTCCCCGTCCTCTTCTGAGGACTCCGCTTATCCCACCATGCAAGCGACACCGGAGGAATGGGCTTCCTTCGGGAAGAAGATGTTAGCGATTCTCGAATCGCAGGGCACCGGTCCGTCCGCGCCTCCGAGTGGGGTCGGTCGTGATCGGTCGAGAGACACCGCTCGCATGCCTTCGGGCTCGGGTCGTCGGCACGGTTCGCGGGAGAGGTCCCGCTCGGACAAGGGTAACCGTTCTCGCCATGCCCGTTCCAGGTCCCGGTCCTCGACGCGCTCGAGACCGCGTGATCCTGTGCAGTCTTCGAGGAAGATGTCAACGCCTCTGGCGCTGAGGTCGTCAACGACCTCTCTCGAGGCTCCTCGACGTCGATTCTCTCGACGCCGACTCGTTCGGCGCCATCAACACCTTTCGAGGCGGTGGTGTCGGAGGGGCCCTGTGGCATGGGGTAGCCCCTAGAAAGGCTCTGGCTAAGGTCAGGCATAGCTTTGGTCCCCAGGTGTCTTCCTCTCATCGCCTGGAGTACATTTCAGAGGGTGATGAGGGCTCTGATGAGGGCTTGGTTCCGGTTACGGTGCCAGATGAGCTTCTCTCGGGCCATAGCCATTTTGATGACCTAAGGCAGTCACTGCATGATGCCAGTGGACTGGACACCTCTCCAGAGGTGGAGTTTTGTAGGCCTGAGCCTGGCACTCATGCCGATTCTTCGTACCGGCGCCTTATGTCTCAGGTCACCGAGTACTTGGGATGGTCGGCTCCCCCAGGGGGAGTTTGCTCAGGATGATCTCATGGACATCCTCGATCTTGGTCCCCCCACTGACCCGGTACTGCCGTTTCATATGGCTCTGCAGAGAAGGGTGGCGGCGGTGGCTTGGACTGCTCCGGAGAGTTTCCCAGCAGTGGGCAAGTCTTTGTCGCGAAAATACTGTCCAGCCAGTAGCGACCCCTGCTACTTGTCCAGGCACCCCACTCCGGAGAGTTTGGTGGTGCAGGCGGCTACGGCCCCGGCAAAGCAGGCGTCGTATCCTACCATCCCTCCGGATAGGGACGACAAACGTTTTGATGGCTGGGCGAAGAAAGTGTTTTCTTCAGGGGGTATGGCGCTTCAGGCGGCCAACTCCGTATGTGCCTTGTCTCGTTTCACACACACTCTGTGGAACTGTGTTGCATTAGTGGCTGAACATATTCCCGAAGGAGACGAACGGGATGGTTTCCTTGCTATGGTTCAGGATGGCGAGGATGCCATGTGTGAGGCCGTTCAGTCGGGTTTGGACATGGCAGATTGTGTCAGCCGGTCCATGGCGGCGAGCACCATAATACGCAGGTTTGCTTGGTTGCTGAAGTCGGGGTTCGCTCCTGATATGCAGTCCTGGCTCCTCAACATGCCCTTTGACGGTGAACATCTTTTTGGCAGCAAAGCTGACGAGAGCCTTGAGAGGTTGCAGACCTCCAAAGCTGCAGCGAAGTCGTTGGGCGCTGCAGTTCGACAACCTCCGCCTTTTCGTCCTAGGGGACAAGAATGGATGGGAGGTTCCTTTCGCTATTACTCATCCTTCAGTAAAGCGAGAGGAGCTGTCAGTCAAAGAGGCCACTGTAAGAGTGCCAGAGGTGGAAAACAGGATACTCGAGGTGCCAAGGCCGCTCGGGCAGTTGCCTCTTTGCCCTCAGGCAACGCCGCAGCCGCTACCACTCAGTCATGAGGCCATGTCCCATGGTTCACCGGTTGGGGGAAGGCTGGCGCAGCATCTTGTAGAGTGGCGTGCCATTACTTCAGATGTGTGGGTTCTGGAGATCATAACCCACGTCTACCGTCTTCCTTTTCGGCAGAGGCCTCAGGACAATCCACCTGGGAACCTCTCTTGGAACAGTCTGGATCCGCTCCTTGTGCAGGAAATTCAAGCCCTGCTGGAGAAAGGCGCCATAGAACTGGTGCCTGTAGGGGAGAGGAACAAGGGATGGTATTCCCCTTATTTTTTGATTTCGAAGAGACGGGGGGATTGAGACCCATCATGGACTTGCACGGTTTGAACAAACTCCTCCGGAAGGACAAGTTCAAGATGGTTACTCTCTCTCAAGTCCTCCAGGCCCTTCAACTTCAGGACCGATTTGTGTCTTTCGACCTCAAGGACGCTTACGTCCATGTGCCGATCCATCCCAAGCACAAGAAGTACCTGAGGCTCGCGATTGGCGACTCGCACTTTCAGTTTCGGGTCCTGCCGTTCGGATTGACCTCCGCCCCGAGGGTTTTCACCAAGCTGCTGGTGGTGGTGGCAGCGTATCTCAGGAAAGGGGGAATTCACGTCTACCCCTACTTGGACGATTGGTTAATCAGGGGGAGCTCTCGCGAGCAAATCCTGGATCATCTGTCCGTCACCTGCCACTCCCTTCACAAGCTGGGCCTCTCCCTCAATTTAAAGAAGTCCCATTTGACACAACACAGCGTCTCCAGTACATCGGAGCAGTGCTCGACACATCCCTGGTGCTGTGTTTTCCTCCCCAGGTGAGGGCTCTTCACATTCAGTAGATGGTGCACAAGTTTCAACTTGCCCAGACGCTCCCAGCGTTCGAGTTCTTGAGGTTGCTCGGCCTCATGGCATCCTGCATTCTTCTGGTGCCAGAGGCTCGTCTGCGGATGAGATCTTTGCAGGTGGCACTCAAGATGCAGTGGTCGCTATCTTCCGGCAGGATGTCGGACCCTGTTCAGGTGCCGCCCTTGGTCGCCCAGAACCTTCTGTGGTGGGCCGTCGAAGGCAATCTGATGAAGGAGGCTTCATTTTGGCTTCCCTGGCCGGAGGTGACGATCGTGACGGACGCATCCCTCACGGGATGGGGAGCTCATGCCAACGAGTTGAGTCAGCGGTCGTTGGTCTCCGTCGGAGTCCAGACTCCATATCAATCTGTTGGAGCTGAGGGCCGTCAGGCTAGCCCTGAAGGCTTTTCTGCCGACTGTGCGAGGAAAGATTGTCCTGATCCTGACGGAAAACACGCTGGCCATGCACTACCTCAACAAAAAGGGGGGGGGCAGGGTCACTTCCTCTGTGCAGGGAGGCGATGCAGCTCGAGTTCTAGGCCATCCAGCAGGAAGTTTAGATTTCGGCTGTTCATCTGGCCGGAGACGACAACGAGACGGCGGACGCTCTGAGCAGGCAGAGCACGATCTCTCACGAGTGGGAGCTTGCTCAGGAGATTCTCCTGGAGATCTTCGCCCTTTGGGGGACCCCTCAAGTGGATCTGTTTGCCTCCAGTGTCAACCGGAAGTGCGAAAGGTTCTGCCTGCGGGAATTTCCTCCAAAAGGAGCCTTAGGAGACGCGTTCATGGTGGAGTGGTCATTCCCACCTTCGTCATCAAGCGGTTTCCCTGTCAAAGTTAGTTGACGGATCTCTACTTCTTTTGTCCATTTTTTTTGCTCTGAGTTTGGTCCGTTTTTTCTTTTGAAGTTCCAATTGCGGTAAATAGATGAATGTTCAGGTCTCCCGCAATTACGAATTCGATGTTAGCGTAGTTTATTGACATATTGTCTATTTCATCGAAAATTGAGTCTACAAAATGGGTGTCATTCATTGCAGTAGGATTCCAATAAATGTTCAGGATGCCCAGGTGTTTCTGTGAGCTTGGCGATAGATTATTCTCTGTTGGGGTCATCAATAGGGTGATATATTGTGCCCCAAGGGTGAAGGTTCTTCATAGATATTATTGTCCAGTTGGGATTTAGTCTCGTTAGAATTAACATTCATGTAGACAGGCCTGCCTTTTGGTGAATGAATAGCTGGATTCATGTGTGTGACTACAGAAATAACACATTCATGTGTGTGTTATTTCTGTAGTCAGCCATGTCTCTTGGAGACATATCTAACTTTTTAAATTCAGCTGGGCCATCGATAAGGAGGTGAGTATGTCCTCTGGTGTTCCACGATCCTAAGGAATACTCTTCTGGTGTCCGTTCCGTACTCACTGATTGTTATAAGTGTGTGGTCCGGGGGTTTCTTAAGTCTTTGTTCATTTCTTGGGAGTTAATTCTATATTGGTTATAGGTCATATCTCGCCAAATCTCCCGGGTCGTTCGTTGGTTCTGAAAATTATTCTGACTTTGAGAATGGTCCATCTTTCGGCATTTTAGAATTATGGTGTGCCTCACCCACGGTTCTGTTGATTTCTCTTTGTTTTAGATAATTCTTTTTTTTTTTACCATATACATTGTTTCCTAGGATTTCATCACAGATGAAGCCCAATTTGTCTAGGTGGATCTTTTCACACAATATGAGGTTAATTGTTGCTTCTTCCTGTAGGTCGATGTGAACTAAGTTCAGTTGATCATCGTCTGGGAAAAATATCAGATCAATGTCTTTTGATCGAATTGTCTTGAGGTGCGGGAGTACATTAAACAGGCGTTGTATATTGTCTCTGTTTAGGATTGGTTTCTTGTGAGTTCCCGTGTTTTGTTGCTTTAGACAAATTCGAAAAGCTTTCGAGGCACTTATTGGGTCAACGAATTCCAGAAAGAGTATGGAATGTTCTTGGGTGTCCTGCTCCTGTTGTTCATCCTGTGAGTCATTGGAATGTGCAGATTTCGAACTATGAGATAGAAGAGTATAACAAGGTCAAGTTCATTGATTCAGTATTTGAGATGGAATTAGTTGATTGGGTTTCTTGATATTCGTCTATCATTATTAGTTCTTGGTCTTGTGGAAGTTTAGTCAAATCTATTGTGGGTACTTGATCTTCTATTTGTTCCATAGGCAGCAATGTAGCTAAGGCTGTCTGTGCTGATTCTAAGTGACTGGTTTGGTCTGCGTTTATCATTCCTATTGAAGCATTCAAGGGTTCTTCAGGTTGAGAGGGGTCAATTGGCTGTCAAGAGGTCGAATTTTTTTTGATGGTTTGCTGTTGGTTTGTCTGGCCAACTTTAGACGACTTGTGATTGTCATGGTTTCGAATACCAGGTACTTGTAGTTTCCTTAAGAAGCCTCTTGAGCCTGTCTGATGCTTTTTGAGTTTTTTTTTTCTTGTTTTGGTTTGTTGACAGATCTCGTTTGGATACGTAGAATATTTCAAAAGGAGTACATGGAGGGGGAAGTGCTTTGTTTGTAGCAGTAAGAGTTCTTCTTGAGGATCTAATATTAAGGGTTGAGTTGGATTTTAGGAAAGATATGGTAGCGCAGGATTGATCTTTTCGATAAGAGGGTCTAGTGTATTTGGCGAAGGTGCATCCTTTTGCCGTTTGTCATCTAACATCCTTTTGGTTATTGTTGCAAGGGTTTCAGTCAAATATTGTTTCTCTTGTCGATCTGCTCGAGTCATGTCAGCTAGTCTGTTGGGTTGTTCAGAGTGTTATTCAGAGCGGTTTGGGATCGTGGTGGTTTCTGTTTAGGTAGATTTGGAACTGGAGTTGAAGTTGTAAGTATATTACTAGGTTTCATGTCATACAGATCGCCAAAGATTTCTTTTTTCCTTTCGTGGGAAGTCATTATCGATTCTATCTCTGTTATGTCTAGCGATAGTCTTGCCGCTCGTCCACTGGCTGAAGGGATTGTCTTCTCCCATGGTAGATCCGTTGTGGCTATTTGTCTAAAGGTTGTTTGCCATTTTTGCTTCGCTAAACACGCTTTTTTTCATGCAAATTTCTTTTAATATGTCTTTTTTATTTTTTGTTTTTTGTTGGTTTATCATTGGACTGCTCTTCTGGTTTACTGGTGTTTTTTCGACTTTATCAAAATCTTGTTTGACCAGACTGGATTTCTTCGTTGTGGATTGGTCTCTCGCCAGATGGCAGGGTGGGTTGACGTCGTCTATCATCTCTTGAAGAGGTTGGAGTAGTTGAATTAGGGATAAGTGGTGTTGTAGGTTGCGCCTGTTCCGCGTTATCTGTGATTTTTTTCAGACTGGTGGTCTAGTGGGTTTGGAATGTTATCAATTGTTGAAGTTGAAGTGGCTTGGATTGTTGAGATTTGCATTGATTTGATGTCTAGCTCAGGTCGCAGCGGAATCGGGCATCTCGGAGGGCTCGTTGATTGAGTTTTGCCCAATGTTGATGTGTCAGTCTGCTGTGTGGAGTTTGTCATTCGTATTAGTTGAGCAGCTTGGATTTGGTGAAGGGTCTCATTCAGTGCTATAGGTTTGGTCAGATTCTGGGTGTTTAATGATTTACCATCTTGTTTTACTCTCTGTCTAGTTCTAGGTCGTTTGGGGTTAGACATTTTGTTGTTTCCCATTTGGCTAGGAGAAGATAGTCTTCTGGTTAGTGGTCACTGGAGTTTGCCGCCTCCAGCCGAACAGCGGCAAACAGTTTCTGTCAGGCGCCCTTGTAGCCACAGCAGGCTTAACGCCGCAATGGTGTCGAGTATCTGTTTAAAAAGGCACTTCCTGTGGGCGTGGCTTACTCCGGTCACGTGTTCCGACAGCTGATGCTCTCTTCAAACTGCTGCCGGCTCCAGCCAGCAGACTTACGTGAGCCGAAGCGAAGTCAGCAGATTGAAGAGGTTTGCAGGAATAGGCACGGCTCTGGCGCAGCTTGCAGAATTGACTAGGCAGCAGGTGATGTTCGGGGGGTTTGTGACTCCAGCCGAACAGCAGGAAACCGCTACTGTCAGGCGCCCTTGTCACCACAGCGGGCTAAACATGGATGTGTGCAGGCAATGGAGGACGCTGGGCAGGAATTTGGTGAATAATACACACACCTCTTGATGGAGCAAACACTTGTGGTGGTCGATGATGCACACTCACCCTTACATCCAAAGAGATAGGATTATTTTTGTTGAAGTGGATCTGTGATGAGACTGTAATGTGGGTTGCTTTTCTTCAGCGCTCCTTTATGATTCACGAGAAGGGCTCCCAGATTCACTTCTGTAGGTGCAAGCAACCACTTTCCAAACGAGTTAGAGGTTGTAATAATGTCCCTTTGTTCAGTTCTGTTTTATCTGAGTTGTATTTCCTATTTGAAGAGAAGAAACGAAACTTCCTCTGCAACGTCATACCTTTTGTTTAATAGACTTATCACCTAGGACCTTGACCCTGAATGATTTTCTAACATTCCCTTTCGGGACTTCTTTATATCCCCATATGATATAATGTATTTTCCCCTTTGTCTTTACTCTATATGGAGAGACTGCCCATCCTATTTGATCCGAAGAGAATACCAACCCCTGGTGTGGCTGCTAATTTATAGAAGATATTACCTGTGAATGGAACACTCCTGGAATAGGACTTACGGTATTGGTACCGGTTAGGGTTGCAGTCACACTGTGTGAGACTACACAACACTTGCTTGGTATTAGGTAATCCACCTTTTGGTATAGGTCTGTACTACATAAGTTGGTAGTGTGACTGAGCATCCAAGCCTATCTCAAGAGGGGTAAATGTGAGCTGTAGAGCTTTAGCAATGAAATTTGTCAATACAAGTAACCCAGTAACACTTACACTCAAGGTTTGTTATAAATAGTTATTCATTTATTTAACATCACGTTTTAAATAAGCATTCTTTAAAAAGGCAATTCGGGTAACAATGGAAATATACTTTAAACATACTTTTCAGAATCAAAACGAGTTAGTGGATAATCTTTGGATATGCTTCTTACACAATTCCTACTCCCTGAGGTGACTTCAATCACAAGGACAGTAATGGCATTTATATGTCGCACTAGTTCTACTTTGCAGATTCTGAGGTTGCAGAAAGGAAGAGTTTAAAGAAGGAAAAAGGTTAAACAGGTTCTCAGTATATGTCAGGACAAGTAAATCTTCCAATGAAATCTAGACAAGCCTTTCCCAGCAATAACGGTCTAAAACAAGTTACTACCTATGAGGGACAAACAATATCAAAGTCAATGGGCTAGAAGAGTCTGCAGGGAGCCAGGACAGCCAAAGTCAATTTGGAACAGTCTTTGGAGCTGAGGCACTTCTTAGATGAGTCTTGCACAAAGTTGGAGAGTTTGTAGAAAATCACTTGTAGTGTCACAAGCTGTTAAGCCTGTGAGAAACAGAGTTGGAATCAACTCTAAAAGTAGGCCACTGCAATTCCCAACTGAGAAGAGCACAGCAAAAAGACAATGAGGTAAGTACCCCAAGTCTAAACAGTACCTCTGGTTTGAAGAAGAGTGGTCCAGCTGGATTCTGTCCTGTTACAGCAGTGCAGAACCCGTGTTCCTGAGCCTCAGTCGTGGGGACAAGAGGGAGGACGTCTGGAGGCTCCTGCAGCAGTAGTTGGGAGGTCGTCGGCAGCTGCAGGCTCTTCTTGTTCAGTGGCACTTTGCGGTTTCAGCGCTTAGTAAATAGCACTGTTGTGGATTTCGGATACTGGTTGGGCTTCCTTCACTCTTAAGTTCCTGCACTCTGGTGAGGGAACTCGAGCTCGGGTCGTGCTGCTTCTGGAGGGTCCTTAGGAGACTCCTGGAGCTTCTGGCTTGATTCCAGTTGTTGCACTCGACTATGGATTTCTTGACCCCTGTCACTCGGTTCCTGCAGCAGCAAAGAAGTGCAGCCAGTCAGGGAAGATGGTCCAGTGGAGTTCGTCTCTGGGTTATTTGGTCCCACTAACCCAAGGGACGAAGTCGTCCCTTCCGGAGCTTCTCTGTCGAACAAGGAGTTTCAGCACAGCAGCAGGGCTTCAGCAGGCAATTCAAAGGTCCAGGAGGATGCAGCAAGCTTTGTTCCTGGTTTTTGTTTGGTATTTCTCCCAGTGATTGATCGCTGCCTCTAGTCCCAAAACCCTCACGTTATAAGCAGGTTTCTCCCATTCATGCACAGCCTAGGCTGTCAATCACACAGCAGCAGGGTGGCTGTCCTGAAAGGACAGCCAGCCAATCAGGACTGGTTGCATTCAGGCACAAGTAGAGGGGAGTGTCGGGAACCTCCCTCACATTCTGCCTTTCCAGGCGCACTGGAGCCCGAGGCAGGCTTCAGGGCTGAAGCCTGCCAAATGAAAAATGCACAAAGGGCTCAAACCTAGCTCAAAAAACCCAAGCAAGACCTCACAAACAGAAAATGGTGACCAAAGACGACAGAGGCCATTTTGACGAAATGGTCACTGATGGGTGATGTACTGCAGCTGAGGGTTCAGTCTGCGGTAGAAAAGCACAATGGTAGGAAAATTAAACCACTGCCACCAGCCATTTAAAGTAGTGAGGGTAACATAAAAAATGTTACATGAGAATGTAAGATGAGGGGCTACTAGGTAACGCCCCAGCACTCCACATATGATGGTGTGTGCTGGACCTACAAAATGAAAAGGTAAGTAAAATCAATTTCACTTTACTATTCTTGGGAACAGTAGTTCACAGAAGAAAAGGTATTTAAACCTTATGAGAAATCTATAGGCTTTCTCTGTGAAACTGCACTGAAGGCGCTGTGTGTCACCATATGCCTATGGAGTTTGTCAGACTGCAAAAACAGTGGAAACACATAATCCCAATCAGGTCAAAACACATGAGAGGGTGAGAAAAAGGTCTCACTCGCTCCAGGGTTAAAATGAAAAAGTCATAGTCCAGCAAAAGAGCTGGGGGGTCTCTAAGGTTGAGGGGAATTAGCACAGAAATAAGATTTCTCCCCAACAGTACCCTATATGTTCATATTCAGATCTCTACTGAAGGATGAAATCTAGGATCCTTCACTGATTTTACTGTCTCTTTTTCAAATTTCTGAGTGAGCACCAGACTACTCCACCTAGAGAGATCTGGTCTCTTAAAGATAATCAACCACTGATTTTGTTACATAACCGGAAGAAGAAATGTTTCTGTTTATTGAGCGCCTCCCGGAATAGGAGGTAAGGCATGTCGCTATATAAACACTAGACTCTGCTTATCTTGTGAGCTGCATCTATATGTACGATAAGGGGTTTTCCTGGATACCTCACAGTATGCTGGTTTACAGAAAGTAAAGTTTCCACGCTGTTTTGCGTTTGGTGATAAGTGAAGCTTTTTATTCATCAAAACAAAAACGACCTTGTGGGTCATTATCAAGGCTGATGCAAGTTTAAAATGACTCACATATATCCACAGTTGTTTGTTTTGTGGAGGTGACATATGTGACATCATATGTGTGCCGGTGCAAGGTGTGTGGTGTGGTGACATGGTGATGTTAGTTAGTCCCATGAAAATTCACATATAAAGTTTCCCAATAGAACAAATTGCATTTTGATACATATAGTAATGTCAAGACAATTCGGTAATTCGGGAAAGAAAGAAAGAGAGGGTGGAAGGAGAGGGAGAGGCTGGGTTAGTTGCGTACAGTTGGGACAAAGCATGCTACTTTGGAGGGTGAGATGTCCTCTTACCTAATGGTGGTGGTTTCATGCCCCATGTGGGGTCCTGTGTTAATATCCATGGTCAGTCCTGTGTGTGACAGCTGGGCTATCCTTGGGAAGGTCTACCTAAGGGAGCAGTTCCTCTGGAATAAGGGCTGGTAAGGGGTATGGTCTGTGCCTGGATGGTGACCTGGGTATGTATGCCATGCAGAGCTGCTAGGGCACAATTTGAGTAGGGTAATCTGTGGAGGGATGGCATGCTCCGGATTGGCCTGTACACTGTGCTGATGACAAGTCCTGCGACTGATGGCCTCAGCACCATCTGGTATCAAGTGGGTGTCCTGGTGGGACTGATCCCTGTGTGGGGGGTGTTTCTGAGATTCTATAGTGAATCAGCAGTGGGGGCCCATAGGGGCGCCAGTTCCTGTCGGGCTGGTAATGTTGCAGTCGAAGTGCCTGCCACTATTATTGGCGGGAGGCGGTCTTGTGGGTGGGCGCTAGGCCGGAGTGAAAATATCCATATTCCCGGGGGTCCGTCCGTCTGTCTGTCTGTGTGTGTGTGTGTGTCTGACAGTGGTGAGCCGTATTTCATTTGTGTCGGTGTTGTGTGCGGTATACGCCACGTCCCAAGGTGGGCTTAATGACTGAGCCGAGAGGGTGCTGGCGGCGGGCATGGGGCTGCATCCAGTTTCGTAAGCGAGCCTGTATCTATTAATGTGGGGCTTCTCGTGCGGTAGTGCCGCGTCCTAATTTGGGCTTAATTGAGCCGTAGGGGTGGTGGCGGCGGGCAGGGTGCCGCGTTCAGTTTGGTAACCGAGCCCAAATCTGTTAAAAGGGGGGGCTTGAGCGTGCAGAATATACTGCGTCCTGTTGTGGGTTCGGATGTGAGCCGTGGGGGTGGTGGTTGCAGAGTGCCACTTGTTGGCGGGGGTGACGAGGCTTACCTGGTGTTTGTAGATGTGGCATTGATACGTCCTTGGTCCGTTGTCCGTGTCTGCCTCAGTGTGATTCATTACTAAATGGGGTCATGAGACTATGGTGCGCATGCATGGGTTGGAGAGGCTCCCACTCTGCGCATGGGCAGAGTGGCAGAAAGTATGTCCTTGTCTGGATTGGATGTGGGGGATTGGATGGTGGTCCCTCGATTGCATTGGGTATAAGTCTCTGGTGCGCATGCGTAGGTGGGAGAACCCCCTCGGCGCATGGACAGGGTTGCAAGTGGGTATGTCCTGGTCTGTGTCGGTTTGCAGGATGGCAATTGTGGTCCCTTGGATGGAAGCGAGGCGTTGGGTTGTAATCCCAGGATTGATGTGTAGAGAGACTAAATAGCAGCTGTATGATGTGCTTGCAAGCTAGGGGAGTCATGTCGGCGGGCTTGCTGGGAGGATGTGGATGAGTGCTAGTGTGGCATTGCATCACCTCCTCTTGTTTTAAAATAAATGAAAAGGATAGTTTAGTGGGTCATTGTAACTGCTGGAACTATGTTGAATGTATGGTCCACTGCGATGGGGCAGCATATATGCTAGAGCTATTGCTCAGCTGCTGTGTATAGGTCAGTCTGGTTGAAGGGTGTTGGGCTGGAATGTAGCTGTGAAGAAAGGGGGGAGGTGGGCCTGGCAGGTGGGATGGAGGATGTTAGAAGCTATCACAAAAAGACATTGTAGTCATGGTCGGTGTTCAGCTCATTCTTTACACATCTGTAACAGCAAATTCGTCTTGCTTCTTCCTGTCGCAGTTTTCTGCATTCTGTTTCCTCCTCTAGGTCCAACCTTGACTGTTCGCAGGCTCATGAACCGTATCCGGCTCTTGTCCTCCATTTGGTGATGATGTTGCCAATGGTTTGCCAAGGGTAGCTTTGGGTCATGTCAGTCGATACTGTTCAGGTGCTGCCTTATTCTGATAACAACTTCTCGGATGGTGCTTCCTATGTATATTTTCTCACATATACATGTAAGTGCATAGATCACATATTTCGTTCAGCAATTTATGTGCTAAATGATTTTAAACGGTGGACACCCTTTGAATGTTACAATTTTGGTTTGTGTGGCATATTTGCACATTGAACAGGTGCATCTTTATGTACCTACAAAAAAGTCTACTAGAAATTTGGGCGTTGAACACAATAAAATCCAGGTGAATGAATATTCTCTATCGTGGGAGAATATATTCTTTACATATCAAATTATCTATTGAGAACTAAATTGAGTATATAATAGATATTTTTCTTATTAGTCCTTTTTTTAATTATATAGTTTACATATGAAACTTCATTTGTCAGTTTCGATATTGTGAGTCTTCTTATATTTATTTCAAATTGCAAACATTCGGAAAGATCTAATAGACAAAAAAAAAAGAAACAATAAAAGGATAGCTAAGTCGCAGGGATTAATGTTAGTCAGGTCCGGGGCTTGTCGAGGTCCAGTATGTTAGTTAAGAAGTGGGCAATTGTGTTTTTTAGTTTTTTGTCTTTGCCGACTAGGATCGTTGACCATCTGGTTTCTGTGTTCATTTGTTGTGCCGAGATCTTAAAATGTTCACCAAAGAACTCTCTCTTTTGGGCAAGTACCGGGCACACCATAATGATGTGGTGCAGTGTTTCTTGTGATTCTTGATTGAGGCAGAAGTGACAATATTGCTCTGTTATGATAATTTGTCTGATTTTTGCCAGTCTGTGTCTCGTGGGGATCGTGTTCAAACAAACTTTCATGAAAATGTCTGAAATTTTCGAATCTGGAAATAGAATTAGGTAGCTTGGAAGTTCATTAATAGCCCTTATGTCCATTTCACAGTGTAGATTCAGGTGGAATGTTGTTTTTTCTCTGATGGTGTTGGCCCAGTCATTCCGCTGTTTCTTTATTTTCACGTGCTGCAGGCGTTTGTTTTGCTCTCCAAATGCGCACAGACAGTTCATCACTAGTACATGTGTAGAGCAAAGAAAAATAATTTTAACGCAGGTAGGCGAAGCAATAACTCACAGCCAAATACACAGTTAGTGAAATAATGAGCACTTATACGGCTATTTATTCATAGCTTGGAAGCAACAAGTGATCACACAGAAATAAATCACAGAAAAGACAGAGAATTCAAAAGAAAATACATCACCGTGGGCGTAACTGAATCCCTCATCTAGCCAGAAGCGGCTGGAAGACCCCGGTAACAGCCAGGCCGAGAGCACAACAGCCCACAGGTATGTCGGACAAAGGCGTCCCCCTTCCGACTGAGGTCTTTGTGCTTATCTCGTCTGACCGCTAAGGGGTTCCGCATATATGCACACCTCAAACAGGGGTGGCAATTTCTCAAACCTTCTAGCAATGCGCTTGCGTGTTGACAAGTGACCGTTGGTTGCCAGCTGGGTCAACCGACAGTAACCTCAAGGAGCAAAGCCCTTCCCTCCTCTCCTAAGAACAAACGCCACGGAAAACAGTTCCATAACTCATAGCAAGACATAACAAAACCAGCTTTCCCAGCAGAATGTCCTTGACTGGCTGCATACCAGGTTTGGAAAGCATGTTTTTTCAGCAAAGCAAATTCAGCTCTCAGCAAAGTAAGTACAGCTTTTCACTGAGGCATGGAATAAATATCCATTATGGCTCTGAGTGCCCCCAGAATGCACTGCGCACCAGCGCCATGTTTTAGCTCAAGCATAAAAATTCCGCCCTTGGATATTTATCTTCCATAGCCCAGTGGCAGAGGAGCCGGTCTCTGGAACCGATGAAACATTAGAACTAAGTTGGGAATGCATTGAATACAACAACAACAAGCTATTATGATAGCTAATATAATACAAATGCAAGCAAAAGCGTAACGCAGTGATCCCCCAATATCAGAAATACATGAAAATAACCAATCCCAACAATTCCCAGTATGATCTTGGGACGCTTGAGAAATGAGATCCCTCAAACCTCGAATATGACTTTCAATGGATCGTGAATGGTCACTTAGATTGAAACAACACATACCTTCAGCGTTACAACCTAAATTATGCTTCAGCAATAGATAATCAACGGCAGCCCTGTTTTGCAAAGTTGCTTTTCTAATAACTTTGCTATCAAGGAGTAACTCTTCTAATGCCTGAGAAGTATGATTCAGTCCTTTTACTACTAGACATGCTAATTTGATTAAAGATTTGTAACCCCCAGCAGCTAAACCCCAAACTCCCACTAATGTAAGGGTTAATGTTAGAACCTCAGCCTCCGATAGCAAATGCACATGTGAATCACAATCGGGGGATAGACCCACAGACTCGAAAGTTGACCTTTTGCTTCGAGATATTGCTGGGTGTAAAGGGAACATCATTAGTCCTAATCGAGTTGAGGCACATGTACCTCCGGAAATGTTAGCTGGAATGTAAGTGTATGTGATGTTGCCACAGGAAAAGAGCCATCCTGTTGGAAGTTTCAAATGATTCAGATGACTGGCAGCTATCACTGTATGATTGCAAGACATAGTATTATTCATACTGGTACATGTGCTTGGAACTCGTGAACACAATCGTTTCTCAAACACAGTTTGATTTTGCTGTTTGGTTAAATTGAGCTGTTGGCATTTGCCAATTTCTTTTGCATTGCATGTCATAAGGTAACGCACATCGCCTTGAGTTACATTGTAGGTTATAATACCTGTCAAGTTTCTCCATTTGCAATCCGTTTCCTGGCAAAACCTGCAGTACTCATAGACGGAAAAGGATTGCCTAATATCTAAATCTTGAACCAAAGAATCATTGTGCGTGATGCCGAAAATGTGCTTTAGAACCGGAACTGGCGTCGGCACCGCTACTAAGCACGTAGTCAGTAAAGCTTCAGCATTGGGCACGTCAGTGAGGCAAAAGTGCGTAATGTTGAGCACCTGTTGTGCCAGATACCTCCACATATTCTCCGTTTGGGTGATCATTGGGGAATATGTTCGCCGTCCTGAAGACGCCTCTCGCATAGCTGGGATCAATGTTGTTTTCACTTGCACCTGACGTGTTTGTCGCATTCCATAAATCCATGTCTTCGGTCTGGCTGGCTTTTCGGCATCGACATAGGGCTGCTTTTGGACATCATTGCTCATCATCGGTTTCCCATGGATCGCTGGCACAGATGTGACATTTTTCATTGGTAGCAGCATGCCGTTTGACTCTCCGGAACGGAGTCCATTTAGTCCCACAATTACACCAGCTAGACACAGGATCTACAAGGCAAACCCAGAAAAGAGATATCAGTGTTGAAAATCACTCTCTTGGGTAACATTTGTCTGCGGGTACATACTGCCATTTCTTTCTACCGGGCTCCATCACTAAGACTACTTGGTCTTTGCCTGATGCAATGACATCTGCGGGCACTGGTGGGCCACTTGGCCTCTCCACCCACACCTTCGCACCCGGTACCATACTGTCTGAAGAGCCAAAACCACGATCCCCACGGGTAGATAACACTATGGGAGGCTCCCCCTTCTTAATCATGGACAACTTAACAGGAATGATAATTAGTTGGGCCACCCGATCGCCCTTGTGGATCGGTAACAATTGGTCCCCGGTATTCATCAGGATGACTTTGATCTCGCCTTGGTAATCCGCATCAATGACCCCTCCCAACACTTGAACTCCCTTCAATGCTAGGCCAGATCTAGGGGCAATCCATCCCATGTGCTCTGGGAGAATTTTTACTCCAATCCCTGTTTCAATTACAACAATCCCTCTTGGGCCTAATCTGATTTCCTCATGGGAATGTGTCACGATGCCCGCTCCCGGGGAGCCGGCTCAGGCCCTGCGTCCCCGAAAGCGGACATCAAGTCCCCGGGGAAGGTCCCAGCAACCCCTTATAGGGGCCCTTTGGACAGCGTCCTGGCGCCTATGGCGCCAGGCTCATAGAAAACGTCAGTCCTGGCGCCATAGGTGCCAGGCTCATTATGAAAGTGTTTGGGTGCACTTACCTGATGCAGACCATGCTGCAGAACCCCGGCCTCCTTGAGGCCTGAAAGGAACTACTTTACCTGTGGGACTCATTTACCACCTGGGCATGGTCGGGGAAGGATACATACCTGATTGGAGGAAGGACACATTCTAGGAACTTCTTCCAAGGCTATTTAAACCACACCCGATCAGCCACACGTGCTTCGCGTTGTCCTGCATCTAGCAGCTAGACGCTCACCGTGTCTGCTCCTGCATCTTGACTTCTGCCACACCTGCCAGCATCCTGAATCACCTGCAAAGGAAGGGAACAAGAGAACAGAAGAAGGAAAAGGCCTCACCTGCTAAATCTGCATCCCAGAGACATTTCGCCGACAATCCTGAAAAGGAAGACATTTATTTTTAAAAGCACATCGCATCGATCGCTGCAGCGCCGCATTCTACTCACCTTTACAGGGCGCCTCCATGTTCAGCAGCGACCATCCGGATTCGCAGTCGCGCCCCCGCGCCTAGGGAGAAAAAGACCAGAACAAAGGTGAGAGAAAGAAGGGAAAAGGGAAGCTAAAACTCCATGTCAAGACTTACCTGTTGGGTCATTCCCTTTTTATTTCGGGTACGCGCCGCAACCAGGCATTTTCGGACCCCGGCCCCTAAGGGGAAAAAGACATCAGCGTTAATGAGTGAATGAAAAGACATTACCAAAACACTCATTAAAGACTTACCTGATTTCCACAAGGATTTCACCGCTCACCTCGGGTCGGTGCCTGTTCCCCAGCATTCCGTACCCCGGCCCCTATGGGGAAAAAGACACTAGCATTAGAACATTAATGCATGGACACAAGGGGAACCACTTATAGAAAAACTTACCTGGAAGCCAAGCAAGTTTGGTTCTCACCCATCCGAAAATCCAGTGACGTAACTGGATACCAACGAGCCCCTGCATCAGAAGCAGGATGGAGAGCTCGCCCTTCCAGACCCTAAGGTGAGACGCTACGGGGAAGCACAGAAGGGTTTTGAGGAGGGTGAGAGGGGTAAGTGGGAGGCCGATTGCATTACCCCGCAGATAGTTAACCCCCTATTCTCACCTACAGAAGGATACTTCTGCGAGTCAGACAAGCCAGATCTGGGGCCCGGTTCAGTCCGTCTTCCGAACCCTGCGCATCACCTTAGACGAGGTCACAGCAGCGCGAACCAGGCCAGCGCCCCCGTCGGAGTCAGGTGAGCGTTACAGAATGCAAGTCTACCCTTGCTGACTCTGGAGTCGCCCAATAGGGAGCTAAAGAACCCGGGGTAATTTCCCAGTACACTAGGGTTTCTCTAACTGAGTTGGGTTGAATCTGTAAAGCAGGAGTCATTAGCCACATCAAAGGAGTTTCATGATCATTCACAGGCCTATTGTTTAGCACTGGCACTGCATCAAACACACAATCACACCAGCCTGCTAAACTGCCATCTCCAGACTTGCGCAGCTGTTCTTTCAACAAACCATTCATCCGTTCAATTAATCCTGAAGTGGCAGGATAATAAGGCACATGGTAGAGCCATTCAATGCTCTTCTCCTGACAATATTCTTGACTCAATTTGCCTTTGAAGTGTGACCCATTGTCGCTTTGAATCTGCAAAGGCACTCTGTAATGCAATATGATCTGATCTAACAACTTAATGGTGTTCAGTTGTGTGGCACGCTGCACGGCAAAACCATCATGTATCCTGAGTATGTACCCACAATAGTGCATGCATACTGACAACCTTTACTGATTGGCAGGGGACCAATATAATCAGTCTGCCAAATTTGACCTGGTAACTTTCCTCTTCGTAATGTACTGCGGACAATCTGAGGGATAGGCCTGTGCTGTTGGTGTTGGCACACTGGACATGCAAAATGATCATTTTCACTACCTCTAAAGGAAGATTGATTCCTCAAACTTGTGCCCACCTGATAGTAGCCTTTTCTCCAAGGTGCCCACATTTCTGGTGAGCCCACTTGGCCAAACCCTCCAAATCGTCTTCCTAAGCCTCCGCATCCACACATGAAATCTTGGTGTGTTCATCTGCAACAGAATTAAACCAACCTTCTAATGAGTCGGTAGCACAATGCGCGTCCACATGATACACAGTGACTTCACTTTGTGATAACATTTCCGCAATATCTTGCCACAGTTCTTTTCCCCACAACTCTTTTGATGAATCTTCCACCCATTCTTTTGCCAGGTTGGCAGCCACACTGCCAACCCATTCGCCACTGACCATGAATCTGTGTACAAATGACATCGACCAGGGGTCTCTTGTTTCAATGCCTGGTAAACTGAGTAAAGCTCTGCAAACTGACTGCTCTTCCCTTTCCCTGATGTTGTCAAAATCTTTTTTGTCTTGGGATTATACGATGCTGCTTTCCAGTATCACTCTGTTCCCACATATCAGGCCGAGCCATCCGTGAACCAGGCATGCTCTGTCTGCTCCACGGTCAAATCGCCATAATGTACTCCCCATTTCACGGGAGACTCACGTTTTTCAGGCACTTTCGGTGGTATGTAATCTGAGGGCGGTAAATTGGCTACTTGCTCATGTCATTTTGCAAATCCACCCTTCCCTGATTTGGCTCTGTCATGAATGTACCATTTCCATTTAATTATGCTGGCTTCTTGAGCATGTCCTATTCTATGTGTTTTAGGAGAGCTCAGTACCCATTGTATAATCAGTATTTCTGGCCTCATCAATACATCATAGCCCACCGTCATTTGCTCGGTATCAACAAGGGCCCAATAACATGCCAGCAACTGCTTCTCAAACGGAGTGTATGAGTTACCATCATCGGGTAATTTACGGCTCCAAAACCCCAATGGCACACGTTTCCTGTCTTGTTTCTGCCACACACTCCAGTTAGCATAATTGTCTTGCACAGACACATTCAACTCCACTTCGCCTTCCATTAAATGGCCATAGATCAAGTACCTGCTGCACGGTATCTTTTGCCAAATCAAATGCTTTTTGCTGCTCTCCCCCCCCCCCACGGAAACCATATTTCTTTTGTGTTACTTTGTAGAGGGGGGCTAGTATCTCTCCTACATGGTGAATGTGCTGCCTCCAAAACCCAAACAGCCCTATGAACTGCTGAGCTTGCTTTGTGTTCATTGGAGTGGTAAACTCAAGAATCTTCTGTCGGGCCTTCGGCACCATTTCTCGGTGCCCATTATCCCACTGAATCCCTAGGAATATCACTGTCTCATCTGGGCCTTGAATTTTTTTCGGGTTAATCTCCCACCCTTCCTTCTTCAATCCTTCCATAATTACTTCAAACTGATTTTGCACACTGCGCTAATCCTTGCCCTGAATCAAAATATCATCAATGTAGTGAGAGATTTGTATGTCAGGTTTACACGGTATCTTGTCTAAGTGCTCTGCCACCAGCCGGTGACAAATAGTCGGGCTATGTATGTACCCCATGGGTAACCTTGTAAAGGTATACTGACGCCCGCTCCAAGAAAATGCAAACTGCTCTTGGCACTCTTTAGCAATTGGCATAGAGAAAAATGCATTGGCTAAATCTACCAATGCATACCAAGTCCCCTCAAACTTTTGGACATTCTCAATCAAGGCAATAGCATCTGGGACCGCGGGCACTAAGGGAGGAGTGTGTTTATTCAACACACGGTAATCCACCGTCTTCCTCCAAGACCCATCCCCTTTTTTGACAGGCCAGAGAGGATTGTTCCATGCGGTAGTAATAGGGCGTAACACACCCGCCTCCACATACCCTTTGATGGTGTCTGAAATTTCCTTGTGCCCCCCAGGAATGCGGTATTGCTTCATTGCTACCTGCTTGGTTGCTACAGGCACCTTTACTGGGGGCATCTTCAATTTGTCTACGGTAATGGGTGTGCAGATCAATGCACTCACCCCAAACTGGTATGTTTTACCTCAAAGTCCCAAAGTCAACCCTTCCAGAATGTCGAAGCCAATTATGTACTCGGGTATCGGGACAATCAACACTTGGTATTTCTGCCTAGTCAAATTGCCTATTTTCATCTCCACTTCAGTTTGTACTGTGGCTGTAATAGTAAATTGTCTGCCTTTGAATCGTGCTGGATTTCCATGAATCAGAGTTGGCCTCCGCCCCGGTGTCTATCAATGCTTGCACCCCTTGCATATTTCCTGGCCCCCAAAAAATCTTAACATTAACATGGGGCCGCCTATCAACTTTTATGCGAGCAGACGCTGCCGGAGCTTGGCCGTAACCCTAGTCAAATTTTGAATGAGTGTGACCTAGCATTGCACTAACCACCTTCCTCAAATCACCGTATGTTGGCTGGTATGGGGAAGGTGTCTCCATAGACCCTTCTTCTTGTTCTTCCTCAGGAGGAGCGGAAGGTGAGGTGTCCCCCTGTGGCTTGGTTACTACCTGTTTCTTAACCTGTTTATAGCGCTCTTTGGCTGCAAGCCCTCTTTTTGTATAGTTCATACATTACCCTAGTTTAAATGCCATCAATTTCTTCTCGTGGCACACCATCTTTTAACAAAGCCAAAAACATGTCTTTCCTGGACACTCGGGAGTCTCTACTATTTTGCCTCCTGCCTTCAGTTCTTTTCTCACTATGCCGCTCTCTCTCCCGTGGCTTATCACTCTTGTCCCACTCCCCTAAATCTGCCAGTTGCCGAATGACATCCACTACCTCATCAGTGGGGTTGCCTGTCATACCTACGAGCAAAGTCATAATGACACTTTTGTATGCGGGCGGTGCAGTTGTGATCACCATATTTCTAGTTGAAACTGAGAGCGGCACGGCCCCCATGTGTCCTGGAGCATCTACGTGATTGCCTCTTTCATAGCATGCTCTCTGACCTTTTGAATCGCCTCTTTCAAAGTATACCACTTTGTTTCCTCGCTAGGCCAATCTGTGGTAATGGGGTATTTACGGTTACATGCTTGGGCTGCTAGGTGCAACAAAGACACCTGTGAATCTTGGCCATTATCAGGGGGCGGCCCTGCCCTTAAGCCCTCCTGTACATTGGTGTCAGTTGACAAAGGTAGAAAACGCAGTGAGTCAGTGGAATCTACCAGCACCCCTGCGGCGCCCCATCTAGCAATCTCACCATCCATGTCAATAAAGGTTCCCCTGATTTTTGCCTCAAACGAGTAATGATTTCCCCAACCTCCTGCTGGGTGTAATCCTCCACCGTGTTTAAATCCACAACCCCGCCTGCAGGATTCTGCGGGTGGGGCCCGGCTCGCCGTCTTCTAACTGGTTTAGCCACCACTGTCTTCTGATTAAATTCCAGTTTGGGATCTGACTCATTTGCCGAGCTGCTCTCTGGGCTTGTTGAGTCAAAAATGTCTCCATCCCACTTATCAGGGTCCCAATCCACACCTGCGGTAGCGATTACAGCTGCCACTTTTCTTTGGTTGACCCCTCCCCGTCTTTTCCTATACTTATACCGGGCTACTCTGACTGCTGCCCTCTCTGCCACAGCCTGATATTTATCAGCTTTATCTTTACAAATCTGAATCTGCTGCATCAACGCAATTTGCTTTCCTGCAGCCAACTGTTAGAGAGAATTCTCTGTAAAGGCTAATTTTCCAAACCTAGCGAGTCCCCCAGCAGCTTTGCTGGATTTTTGGGGTTTATTTTTTTCTCCTGCTAAGAGTGAGACTCTTTTTCCTCTACTTTTTCCTCTAGACTACTGTCTCCCAGGGCATGCAAAGTCACCATTGGCTTTACTAGTCAATTGTGAACAGAACCAGTACAAACCATCATTGTGGACGTACTGGTCGGGGCAATTCGATTGCCCCAGGGTCTGTTGTTTGAAGGGGCACTGTCCAGTCCCCCGACCAGGTTTTGGCTGGTGGCAGTGGATACTACTTTTTATATTCGACCGCAAATATATTCCTATGGGATTTTCCCATTGTTTGAGGCTACCACTTTTTAAAATAGCCTTGAACATATCGCCGGTTTATTAAATTAATATAAATTCACCGGTTGGTATTTTTTGCCGAAACTCGGTTCTAAAATGGCGTTTGTGTTCGCTTCTGTGACTCCAACCCAAGTCGAGCCCTTTGTTCCACTTTTTGGCGGGCTTCTCCACAGAAGCCTCCAAAAGTGGTGCCACTCTGTCTGGGTACCACAAGGGGTGTGGGAGGGGGTTTAGGCACCCTGGACTGAGTTGCCTCGGCAACTCAAGTCACACTCTTGTGTGATTGGCCCAAGTGCCACTTAGCATGTTTGAGTGACAGCTAGGCTGAATGAATGGGGGTTTTCTGCATAAAAGCAGGGCTTTGGGTACTGGAACTTCAGAAGTCGCCACAGGATCTAAAGAATCCGAGGAGGGAGAAGCCGAGCCGACCTGCAACAACGACACCACGGGTGGAGCCCTGCTGAACCCTCTCACCACTTTTCCCGACGACAGAGGAGATCTCCTGTCCGGAGAGTCTTCTTCCTTTGACTGGTGGGGATAACCAGTTTGCCCGTCTTTTCGCCTTCCTGGACCATCTCGTGGCTGCCTTGCCTGTGCCAAGCACCCGGGCAACCGGAAAATACCACGGTTTACCACTACCGCGAAGAAAAGGGTAGTACCTTGTCACCGGAAAACTCTGCAGCTGGTTTCTTCCCTGGCAGTGCAACAACCTTCATCTTTCCTCCACGTCGAGACCTCCTCTTCCTCTGGACGAAACACCGACTTGCACCCGCTGCCAGGAACAACTGCCCCCGCTGGAGCGTCCTTCCCATTTCAGGTACTGTGTCCCACCTGGATTCCCTTGCGACAGATCGTTCGGGGTGACAGTAAATCCTCGACTTTCTAACCTGAGTTAGCCTGGGGCCTGTTAACTAACTTTTCCTGACTCTTTTGTGAACTTTCTACAAAGACTCGTTGGGCATAACACCACTGTGTGATCCTGGACACATTTCGCTTGCTCTCTCTAAGAGTGGGCCTGGCATTTGAACTTCCTTGCTCTCCAGTAGACTTTGCCTAACCTGCCTCACTGTGGTTCTTTGGAAAGTATTGAAATTGTGTGCTTTCATAACTCTGCCTTTTCCCTCCCTTTTTCAATAACTTATTAGAGTGCCATCTTAGGTTAAGCGCTCACCTCTGTCTGAAAATAAGTGGTGTTTCTCACTAAGACTTGTCTAATAAGTAATCAGGGTTGTATATATATATACATACATATATATATATATAATAGTGACTGTGTGTTGAATTTACCTACCCCCTTTTGTGCTAGTGTAATTTACAAGTGTGTCTTTAAATAATTATATACTTTTACACCAAAAATCTAGTCAGTGTTTGCTTGTGCTCCTGTATCTCTGTACCTATTTTGTATACTCTCTATACTGCCTAACTCATCTTGAGAGAAGTCTGACTGCTCAGCCACAGCTACCAGGTAAATCTGGGTGGTACAGACTGCTACCAATTGGGTTTACTGCCAACCACCTGTAGTCCTAAATCTTTTGCAGTGGTCCCTAAGGGAACTGCACAGGTTTCTGCCTAACACCAACTATTTTTCTAATCTTGAAATATTCTCTTTCATTTCCTCATTTCTCTGATACATTTTCCTATAGGCATGCAGGAGGACCCAACCCCGCCTACCCAGCACGGTGCATTCCTTTCCCCTCTCTACTGAAACCTGTTGTAAACAAGACATTACATCAGACGGATCAGCGTCTCCCAATGTTCCACACAGTCCTGCTCCGCACGCCCCCACCTGGGCTAATTTATCATATGGGCCTTTAGCTCAACCTGGAATGATAACATCTGGACATTCACCACCAGCAGGAAGGCCCTTTTTCCTGAACAAGCTATTCATCATTACAGTAATTGGCAAAACCTATTTTTTTCTTTCTCCTTTCAACACTGCAGTTACTCGCGCAGGCACGCACAGACAAAAAAAACAGATTAACACAGCCCAACACTCACTGCCAACTGAAAACAATCTTTCTCCTGCAATGAAAGCAAAGCCTATCTGCGTTTGAACAGATTCTTTGATAATTGGAAACAATTGATCACAAATACCCTGCTCACAGTGCCAAAATGGTTTGCTCTCCAAATGCGCACGGACACTTCATCACCAGTACATGTGTAGAGCAAAGAAAAATAATTTGAACGCAGGTAGGCGAAGCAATAACTCACAGCCAAATACGCAGTTAGTGAAATAATGAGCACTTATACAGCTATTTATTCATAGCTTGGAAGCAACAAGTGATAAAACAGAAATAAATCACAGAAAAGACAGAGGATTCAAAAGAAAATACATCACCGTGGGCATAACTGAATCCCTCATCTCGCCAGAAGCGGCTGGAAGACCCCGGTAACAACCAGGCCGAGAGCACAACAGCCCACAGGTATGTCGGACAAAGGCGTCCCCCCTTCCGACTGAGGTGAGGGTTTCCGCATATATGCACTCCTCAAACAGGGGTGGCAATTTCTCGAACCTTCTAGCAATGCGCTTACGCATTGATAAGTGACCGTTGGTTGCCAGCTCGGTCAACCGACAGTAACCTCAAGGAGCAAAGTGCTTCCCTCCTCTCCTAAGAACAAACACCACGGAAAACAGTTCCATAACTCATAGCAAGACATAACAAAACCAGCTTTCCCAGCAGAATGTCCTTGACTGGCTGCATTACAGGTTTGGAAAGCATGTTTTTTCAGCAAAGCAAATTCATCTCTCAGCAAAGTAAGTACAGCTTTTCACTGAGGCATGGAATAAATATCCATTATGGCTCTGAGTGCCCCCAGAATGCACTCCGCACCAACGCTATGTTTTAGCTCAAGCAGAACAGCGTTGTAGTAGCATTTCTATAGAGATGTCTTCATTTATCGGTTGTTGTTCCATATCATGTTTCCATGTATTCAGTACGGTGTTATTCATGGCATTAGGAATTGTCTGAAGAATTTGCATGGATGGAGTTTTGTCATTGTTCGTTAGTTTGCGAAACAGGTCAAATTGTTTCCATAAAGCAATGGATGCTAGGGACTGTATTGCAATTTCAAATCTTATTCTTGCCATCAGATAGTTTTTGGGTAGAGCAAGGATCTTCCACTAGAACGTTGCTTCGAACTTTTGCCACTTAAGATATGCGCAATTGATCATCTTTTTGCTCCAATAAGTAATTATTGGTATTACTTTGTCTATAAAATGAGATGGTAGGCTTGAGCGAAAATGTTTCATATTTTCGGTGAAAAAAACGACCTTGTCTGCCTAGATACTGTATTTTTCCTTCAAGGTTGTTCACCCATTCGTTTTCCATTCTGGATTGATTTTTGAGGCTGCCAAGATATTTAAAGGTAGTCACTGCTATAAGGTCTTTGCCATATAAGTAGAGAGTGGGGTATCTTTTTTTCCTGTTTGATAGATTCGTTAAATTCATGATTTTGGTTTTCTTTGCGTTGATGTGAAGTTAGTTGGTTTTCATGTAATCTCCCATCATCTTCAGGCTTGTTTATAGGCCGGAGGTCGTTTTGTCCATCCGAATGATGTCATCAGTGTACGTCATTATGGGGATTGGCACTGAGTTGATTTTGGGAGGGCTGAATGAGTGTGCTTTCATATGGTCTTCAGAGTCCGCTGTAAACAAGTTTTATAGGGTTGCCGCGAGGGGGCAACCTTGATTCAGTCCATTCCATGTCTTTATAGGAGTTGTTGTAACCGCATCTTTTTTTAGCCTAATAGAGATCGATGTATTAGAGTATAAGAGCTTTACAGGCTCAATGATTTCCCTTGGGCATTTGCAGGCCGTTAATTTTTCCCACAGTTTGTCTATTTATTGCATCGAATGCCATAAAAAGGTCAAGGAAAGCCACGCAGACTTGGATTTTATTCCGGATGGCTTTGTGTTTAATGAGGTTAAGAATCATTAAGTTCACGTTGGTTCCAACATTGGCCGTGAATCCGGTTTGTCTAATCGCAAATCTGTTTCCTTTTTTGCCCACTCAGTTAGCTTGTTCAGAAGAAAGGTGGCGAATAGTTTGCCCAAGGGATCGAGTAGGGCAATCGGTCAGTAATTGGTCGGTAATTGGTCGGATCATCCCTATCACCTTATTTAAAAATTGGAATTGGCGTTGCCATTTTCCAAGTCAAATGGATTTGTTTGAGTTTGTCAATTAGGGTGAATAGTTGATCCGCCAGATTCGCCCACATCTCAGGGGCTTGTTTGATGGTGGCATTCAATAAGCCGACGCGGGCTGGGGCATGGGATGAGTTGAGCTTGTTAATCATCGCCAGTATGTCTTTTTTTATCCCATACTAAATTCCATTTCCTGGGATGATATGTTTTAATATTAGGGGAATCTGAAGGTCGTGGTTTGTAGAGAGCGGAAACGTGTTGTATCCATTTGGTTTCTGTCACGTTTGGTATCCGCTGATTCTGGTCTTGTGAGTTGTTATTCAGCAGGTTCCATACCTCTTAAATTTCGGTTTTTAAATGTTGCGAGGATGGCTTCTGCATCCGTTTGCTGTAATGTCATTGTATGCCTTTTCTTCCAGTTGGTATAGGCTTGTTTAGCTGTTTTGATGTTTTTTTTTTTATATGAACTTCGTTGATGTTTTTCCTTAATAATCTGAGTTGTTTTCGCAGTTCTTTCTTTTTATCTGCGATTTCAGTATTGTAATGCTTTTTGTGGATCTTTCTCCCTGTTTGGGACACCTTTTTTTGGAACGGGATCAGAAGCCATTCATAGTTCAATTTTGCATTGTCTTGCATGGTCGAGTTTTTAAAGGAATTCGGTAGGCCGGTTATTTGTGTTTGTTTTTTTTCTCAGTCTAGACCTTGCACCATGTTATTCCAGTGAGGGAAGTTGTTGTTTCTTTCTCCTCGAAGTGTGACCTGACCCAAATACAGCGAGTTTGTGGTGGTCGCTATTCAAGGTCGGGATGTTTTCTGATTTCGCTATTGAATCTCTGAGACCCCTAGACACATAGATGTTATCAATTATGGCTCTGGAATTCCCTCAGGTCCAAGTGGGTATTATGTTGTTTTGATCTATGGCGGCTTTTCCTGTCAGACTCATATTTCTCACTGTGATTTCTTTATTCCATCTACGAGTTCTGGACTTTAGGTTGCTGTGTTCTAGACGATGGCAGTTTCTGTAAAAAAGGTGAATATTAAGGTCACTGCATATAATAAAGTCAATATTCTGATATTTGGCAGCTGCTTCATCGTTGAGCGATTTTTAGTGAATTATCGTTGGGCTGAGTTGTGCGCCTTCTTTGATGCCGTTTCCTGCTCCCTATATCCTCTGCCTCTATTGGTTCTTGTTTTATGTTTTCCTGCATTAGTTTGACTTGCGTGGATAGGTCTGTGACTTCCGAACATTGGAAACCCAAACTAGATAGGGTATGTTTCATTGTTAAAATACGCTTCATGACATCTTTGTCTAGGAGATCGATCTGTACCTTGTCCAGTGTAGTATCACCATCAAATATCAGGACCTTGATGTCATCCGATCGTATTGTCTTCAGATAAGGGATTGCGTGAAATATTTGTAGCACATTCGTCCTATTGAGTATCAGAGGGTCATTTTTTCACTCCACTTTGGCTAGATTGATAATGAATTGAGCTTTTTGTTTCCGTGGGTTGATAAACGTTGGTAGCTGAGGCTCTAGTCTATTTCTTTGTATCTGGTTATCTGAATTTTTGTTGTTTTGGTGGTTTCGTGTATTCGTACTCTGCCAAGACGGTAGGGTGTCGTCTTCCTCGGACCTCGCTGTTGCAGATCCTGTATATTCTGTTCGGTAATCTGAAGTAATATCTGAGATGTCTTCACAGGTGAAGTCTATTGAAATTAAATGCACGGAGAGGTCAATGTCATATTGATCAATAACTATTAACGAGGAGTCGTTTCGTCTCGTGGATAGATCGATCGTCTCACTCTGGTATGTTCATGTGCACCGTTAGATTTAGCAGTTCTTGTTGCAGGGAATCTTCGTCTTGGACTGTTAGATGTGGGTGTGTTGTAGGTTGTTTGTTATTGAGTGATCTAGTTTCTGTTGACTTGACATCCCACTCTATAGCATCTACATTCTTTTTGGTCTGTTTTGAAGGTGTTGTTGTGGCAACGTTAAATTCCTTAGAAATGCTCTTGATCCTGTCTGTCTGTTCTGTTTTTCTCCCCTTTCCTATAGTCGTTTTTGAAATGGTGTATTATTTTTTATTTGAGATAAAATATGGAATGTGTCGACTTGTTTCATCTGTGATTTGTCGTCTGCTGGCTTCATTATTGTTGCAGGATGCGTTGTTGGGTTCAACAGTGGAATCATTATTTCTGTTGATTTTTCATTCGTTGAAAGTGTAGTTGCTGAAACTGTTTGGGGTTGTGGCAAAGGGTTGTTTTTGTCATTGAAATTCGCATGGTCGGTCTGAGGGTTCGTCTGTCTCTGCGGAAGGTCTTCCATCCACATGAACATGTCTGAGGTCAGTTTTGTTTTTTCCGCTCACTCTGCTCGTGCCATATCGAAAAGTCTTGATTGCCAGATCTGTGTTTGTTCTGCTTCTGTGTCTAGTCTCTTCTCGATGTTAATGATGACATTTTCTATGTGCATCTGTTTGGTGTGGATCAGTGACAGAAGCGTTCCTTGGTCTTTGATGTTATCGTTGTTGGTTTCGTGTAATTTTAAGAAAGGAATCATGGACTGGGAGGTAATCGTGATCAACATGTTTTGTCAGAATTCTTTGTTGTTGGCATGCTTCAGGACCTTCATATTGGCATCTAATTTCATTATATGCCTCCTCTTGGATCTGCAGTGTTGGTTGTTTCTTGCATTGCAGTCTTTTTCCTGGCAAAGTAGTATGCTTCTGTTCTATTCCATATATAAACTGGTTCTGCGCTGTTTTCTGTTGGTTCATAAGCATCTGTATTTCGTTATTGATTTGAAGAGGCGCCTGTGTGTTTTGTTTCTTTGAGGTCTTCTGTCAATCGGAGTTGAGGTAGCTTGGGCGTTCTTTGTCCTTGTATAATATAGATCTCCAAAAATGTCCTTCCTTTTTTCTAAGCAGCTTATCAGAGACTCTATTTTTGTGATGTCTAGGGACAGACGGGCAGCCTTGGTGTTAGGAAAGTAATGTGGTTGTAGTGTGGTGTCTTCCGGTTTTGACTGTGGATTATGGAGTTGTTGCCATTTGTGCTTGGCTAGCCTGGCCTTTTCTTTTTTTGAGATGTCAACCTGTTGATTCAAGTCAGTCCTGCAATGATCAATCGAATTGTTTGTTGGTTGGTCTGATTTGGCATACAACGCCAGATTGTATAGCATTGCCTGGTCCGTCTTGTGGATCCTTTGCGTGTTGTCAATCCCTTTGAGAGACTGGGTCTCCGAGATAGCTTCTGCTAGGCACCTGGGTAAAGCTTTGAGTTATTTTTCCCTCGACAGATCAATCGAGAGTTTGGATTTATGCTCCGATTTGTCTGAATCTGCTGCTTACTTTTGTTCTGTTCCTTAGATGGGCTTGTCTCTCACTTAGTCTGAGGAGTAAAATGCCTCTGTTGGTTGTCTTTCATATCAGCATTTGGCTTTGGAAGAGGACTGAATCTTGGTTGTTGTAATCTATCACGACTGGGGGAAACGCTCTCAACGTGCGAGGAGAGACTCGGGCTGTGGATACCGTGGTCCAAGGCACTCGATGGGTGGAATAGGTGATCTTCGCTTATTGTATCAGTCTTGATAGCTTGGTTCTCACGTGTGTCCTCTTGGTATCCCTTCTCTGTGTGAGGTGTGTCCTCGACCGTCGCTGAGGACCACGACCATTCGTGCTATCGTATGGTTTCGGATTCAATTTCACGGGTGTGAAATCTACAGGTTTGGTGCATGTCTCTGCCGTAGCCGCGGATGTTGTAAGAAGAGATGGTGGTTTGTCATTTGTGAATTCTTTCGTGTTGGCTACACTTCTGTGTTTGTTTTTGAGTAGCACTTGTTCTATTGTCAATTGCGCCACAGGGTGTGGTGAAAGTGGCAGCGTGTTCGTCCCGATTTTACCACGCTGCCTGGTTCGTGGTCCTGAGTTGTTGGCCATGTTCTTGGTAAGGGCAAAGTGTTTAAGTCTAGCAATGGGAGCACTATGTGCTATAATCAGAGGGCTTCAAAGGGAGTTGAGACTGCGCATGAGATCAAAGGGGTCCTCCCCAACAGTCTCTCGTGCTCGCAGTCACCGCTGTGGATAGGGGAAGCGAGCGAGATCAAAGGGTCCTTTCCCCACAGTCTCTTGTTTGCTGAGCTATAGGTGGTGATGAATGTGCCCCAACACTCCAGCTAGCACTCCCTTGCAGTCACTAGGTCACACTGGTACTGCAGTGGATTCAAGCAGCACACGAGATCCTAGGGGTGCTCCCCTCCAGTCTCTCGTTCGTACAGTTACTGAGATTGTGGTACTATGGGGGGGTCCAAGGGGCACTCGCCTGCGGTCTCGCGTTCGCACAGAGGTGGAAAAAAAAGACTTGCACACACGGTCCACGGGCGACTTCCCTGCACTATCATATTGGTTCAGTTCTAGGCTATGCTTGCGGCAGCTAACGAAATCCGAAAGGACCTGTTCAGCGGTCTTCTGTATGTAAAAGCAAAACCGCTGCTGTAGCTCTGGTAACAAAAGGTGGAGGGGTTCGCTGACGGGCGGGAGAGAAGGAGCGGTCCTTCTCATTAGCTCACTCGTGACTCACTCGGGCAGCCAGGGGAGACGCAGTCGTTGATGTTATGGGGATAATGCTTGGAGCTAGTTCAATGAACTATGCAAGTTCTGCTTACCCGGGTTGAGAGGCAGATAGTATCTTCGTTCACTCGGGTGGGAGCGGAGGACGCTTGTCTTCTGCCGAGCCTCAGACTATTTGCAGCAGACTTCCGGGGGTGAAGAAAGTCAAGGTCCTTTCTGGATAATGTTAATGGGGCCGCGGAGCCCGCAGAGCCCAAAGACCAAAAGACTGTGCAGCCGGACTCCGCGGCCTGTTGCTTTTACAGCAAAGTGTTTAAGTCTTTTACAGCTTTTACAGCAGTGAAGTCCTGTGTTTCAAATAACCACATTTCACAGCAACATGCTTGTCACTTAAACACCTTTCCTTTCTTCTGTGCACTACCTCCCAATGTCCAGCTCATTTAAAAAGATTACAAAACTGTCATGAAAAAGTGGCAGATATTTTTCCCAGTGTCACTTATGTACTGGCAAATGGACTCTCTGGACAAACTCGGAACTGTAAATGTGTTTTTTGTACTGAACTGTCTGGCTCTAAATCGTTCTCCACACTCAGCCATAATGATTTCTTAATTTTAATAATACAAGTCTACATCACTTAAAAGCATGGCCTGACCATCAATATTGCATAAACGTAGTCAACATTGCATTAACATTGTGGGTTGTTTTCATTTCAAGTATCACTGACTTTTTCCATAAAGGTGTACCTTCTGTGTTTGAATACACAGTACACAAATATAATTCATATATGCCACAGCATGAAAGACAGGTTAGTAATTCTCAAGTTAGTGGATGTCACAAGAATGATCACAGCAAGTGTTTTTGGACTGCCGTGCAAAAGGCCCTCGAGCATAGCATCCTAACCCTCCTATCTATGGGTTTTCTGAAATAGGCGACATCCCTGTGCTTCCCGTCAACTATCAATAAATATCAGGCGCAGGGGGCTCCGTTAATTGTTTTGATTTTTAAGAGCTACCAAATCTTCTGTTTTCAAGAGATTACTTGTAAAGTGGATAAATCTCACAATAAAACCACTTGACAATCTGCATATTCTTATAGTATGTGTTTAGCAGAAAGTGTATGATAGTAGCTTTATTTTCCAAATCATTAATGGTAGCCTACAGGAACCACAATTCAAAGTAATGTAATGCAGCAAAAGGTTTTAGTTTTGCAACTATACTTTAAGGATTTAAAGGCACAAAAAAGAAACTGTGATAATGTTGCCTGCTTATAATCCTTTGTCACATACTTGTTGTTTTTATTGTGCAGTTTAAGAAACTGATAATTGCCACACACAAAAATTGAACCTTTTATTGCATGTCAAACTAGGCGATTTTAAACGAAACCATTTAAAGGGGAGTTTATTTTGTATCTGTGTAATGGTCTTCGAAGAAGACACATATATGGTAAGTAACTAGAGCTGTATGTGGGCTTTTAGATGGTGATGTACCACTCTTCTAATCATCTAAACATTCTCATACAGAAAGCACAAAGTAATTTGCTAGTCCATTCTTAACGACAAGGATCGTGGTGTCCTGCACACATCCCTATCACCGGCATCCTCGTCATCATCCTGACCGATCTGGGGGTGACAAGGAGGGCCCATGACAACAGGTCCAGTGTTTCAGCAGGGTGTCTGAAGCCTAGTTATCCCACTGGTATTGTGCACCTACAGTCGGGAGAGGTCAACGTTTATAACTTGTGAGTGAAAGGTGTTGTATGCGGAGTGATGCTCATCAAATAAAATTAGGCTCAGAGATATGCCAACATGAGCCTTATGAATCATTCTGTTTCTTACCTCTTTAGTCTCCTTCCTCTTTGTTCCCTGCTAATGTCCCTCCCTGGTCTGCTGCTATCCAACTTTTTCTCCTCCTCTAACTTTCCTACTCCTTTGAAACACTTTTAGAGAATTACTGATTTATTTTTCAGCTTGAACCCTCCTTGCTGCTTAGCCCGTTAATGGCGATTCCTTTGCAGAGTCTGTATCCCTTCTTATTAACTGGTGGCTTTCTGTTCTAGACTACCAAAATGTTGGCTCCAAATTGTCTCCTGCTGTATTTTCTCCAATCCTCTACAACCTTCCCACTCTCTCCACTACTGCTGACCTTACAATTTGCCTTTCCCCTTTCTCTTTCCTGTGCTGATATTTGTGTTCCTTAACTGAATTGTTTCTATTCCGCCTTCATAGTCAACCTATCAGTTGTCTTCTACATGGACTCCAGCGAGTGGAAGATATATGAACTGGCGTACTGTGTTGCACAGTTAAAAACTGTGACTCAGCCAGTTCTTTGCTCTGCGACTGGTGTGCTGATCAGGTGCTTGGCAAATGAGCTATATATAGTGTGAAGAATCCATCCTGCAGATCACTCACTGAAACCCTGTCTAAACCCCCCTTCTAGTAGGCCAGGAGAGGGCAGACACTTCCTGATCCCAACACTGGGGTTGGGGTACTGCGGAAGGTGGGTGAAGACAGGGCTTAGGGTGGTGTGGAGATTCCATGATATGTGACACAGTATTTCTCCTCCGAGAGGAATACTCTTACCACTATGCCAGAAGAGCTTTTCTGATGCCAAGACCCTGGCATCGGAAAGGCCTCCTCTGAAATCCTCCAACTTCTCGACCGGAATGTGCTCCTCAAACTCCGACAGCCCTCTCCACATCCGCATGATACCCCCCCTCAATACCAAAGGTATACTACAAGGAGGGGCGAAAAATATTGCCTTCTCTACACTTTTTCTTTTTTGAATTATTTTTATTTAGACATAGACATGACAGTTCAACAGAATTATATTACATGCATCCTCTCACGGGTGTAATGCCATTGTAATAGGATTTTTATCGAGATTCCCCTTAGCTGTATGGCTCGAGTTCATTTTTGGATAGCCCCCCACAGGTATCCCAGTGGTTCTTCGAAATAGTTTCCCCTAGGTTTTTTTCCCATGCTTTCATTTAGCTCGATTGGACTTCTTCCTCATGTTCATTCAGGAATCTATGGATGTTGGAGATCAGATTCTTAGAACCTGAGTGGGATGGTGTTAACTTTCTTGTTGACGCTTGTTTAATGGTTGGAGAGACTAGCCAATGCTTCAATTGTTCATATTTAAAACCTCTCTTTTCCTGTCAGGCCCAATTCTTGAATACAGTTTTCAAATGACCTAATAGATTGTCCCTGGTACATATCTCGTAACTTTGTGCATCCTGCTTCCACCTATTTCCTGTATTTCCTGTATGGTTGGAAATCGGGATTCGCGAACGTTGGTCAGAAGGGAGCTGGAGACACACTGAGTACTCCTCTTTCTATTGCCGAATCACATGCTTCCAGCCCCACTCCTAGTACTTCACTGATCTTAAAATGATGATGTCTATTCCGTTTATTTAGCCACATCAGCCCTGATTGGCGGAGTTCCCGCTACCGCTCTATCCTTTCTGACACACATTTTACGTAGGCTCCATGCCAACCATTTTCTCACGACCCGTAACGGTGCTGCTTCATAATATTTATAAAAATGTGGAAGGGCCAAGTCCCCCTTGCTTCTTGGGGCTGTTATCATTGTCATTGCTGCTCTGCGGGGTCTTTTCTTCTTAATATACGATGCTATTGCCTTATTGAGGGACTTGAAGAATGTCTTTGCAACTCTCACAGGCAATGCCTGAAAGTAATATAGTAATTGCGGCAGAAGTTTCATTTTTATCAGTGTCCTCCTCCCCCACCATATAAGAGGGTTCCATTTTACCAGGTCATTTTTTTTATTCTTTCGAATATTTGCAGGTAACTTGCACTATGCATTTGCCCTATCTTTTTAGTAAGGGTTATGCCTAAATATGTTCTACCTTTTTCTGCTTGTTTCAATTGCATTTTTGTGGCTAGTCTGTCAATTTTCTCCTGGTCTTCCGAGAGGTTTAAGATTTCCGATTTTTGCCTATTTATTATTAGACCCGATATCCCTCTGTAAATGTCTAACTCCTGCATTAACGCCAGGAGTGAATGTTCCAGGTATGTCAGTGCTATCACATGTCATCTGCGAATGCGACAACCTTATGCGTTACTCCCGCCATTTCTGTCTCCTCAGGGAGGATAGCTCAGGGGCAACGCACTCGCCTTGAAAGCAAGATGATGCAGTGCAACACAGGTTCGATCCCTGTGTCTGCGCTTAGAAACCTCTGGGTATTAAGTGCGTTATAAATAACCAATTATAACAATATTGCTCTAAGCTGTTCAGTGTCCCGAATTTGTGTTATCGCATAAAGCATCAGTGATAGGGGGCAGCCTTGTTCACCATTTACCTAAAGTTTTCCCAGAATCCCATGTATACTAGAATGCGAAACAAAAGGGACAGTTCAAACCTGTGAAATGATTTTTCTGCTTCCAGTGAAACTACTATTGCCAGGCTTTGGGTAATCCCAATTTTCTCTATCAGGTGGGCAATTCTACATGTATTATCGAATGTTGGTCTTGATGGAATGAATCCCGACTGGTCATATCCTATTAGTTTGGGAAGCAAAATTGTTAGTCTATTGGCTAGAATTTTAGTATATAATTTTGCATCTAGGTTTATTAATGGAATTGGCCTATACAACCCTGGTAGGGTCGGGTCTTTGCTCTGTTTGTGGAATACTAGTAATTTGGCCTCATTCATTTACGGGGTGATATTCCCTTGGCTTTTAAATGTGTTAAATAGTTTTGTTAGAACTGGAGCCAAAATATCGCTATACTTTCTGTTAATCTGTCCAGGCCTGTGGCTTCGTTTTAATGGTAGTTCTAATATGCTTTTTAAACTTCTTCCTAACTTATTTCTTCTTCTAATGAAGTCTTTTCTTCTCTTGATATCTGTGGGAGTGATAGCCTCGAAAGATAATGTACCTGATCCTGGTCTGATGGGTTATCTGACGTATATAGGCGTCAGTAGTAGTCTCTAAAAAGTTCCCCAATGTCCTCATTCCTTGTCAGTATCTGCCCTTGTTTGTTTTGTATTTTTGTAATTGATTGTAATCGTTGTTTGTCCCGCATTTATCTGGCCAAGTATCTATCCGCTTTATTAGCCTTCACGTAGTACCAATGTTTTAAGTATAGAAGACCTTTCTCGGCCCGTTTTGTTGTAATGGTTTCCAATGTCCCTGGATGTGTCTCAATGATTTCTTTAATATATTGCTGGGATTCTTAGATATTTCTCCCTGAATATCGCATAGTTTGCCCTCTAATTCCTTTTCCCTGTGATCTTTGTCTCTCCTAGCTTTAATTGCTATCATATGTCCCCTCATTACTGCCTTAAAGGCTTCCCATAATGTTTCTTGTGAAACCACTTCTGTCTCATTTTGGCTAAAGTATTCAATCGTGTTTCTGATAGTGTCTACCAGAATTGGGTCATGTAAGAGGTTGGCAGGGAGTTTCCATTGCCAGAGCCCCGTTTTCCTATTTTTGAAGGAGATATCCATCCACAGTGGGGCATAATCTGATAGTGAAATTGCTCCGAATTCTATATTTTGCACTTTCCCCATTAGCCCCACTGACACCCAAATGTAATCTATCGTGGACATAGAGAGATGTATGTGAGAGTAATGAGTGAAACCCTGCGTTTGGCCCCTTCCTCCTCTATGTACGTCTTGCAGAGTTAATGTATCACTCGTCTGGCGGAATAACTTTGATGGGGCCCGTATTCCCTGGGTCGAGTCAGCAGACTATACTATATTAAGGTCCCCTGCCATTATTATTTCTCCCTTGGGATAGGCTCTCTAGCTTATCTAAGACATCTCTCATGAACCTGTCCTGGGATTTTTTGACTGGGGCATACACTGATGCCAAAGTAACCAATTTGTCTTCTAGGGTCGCATTCAAAAATATATACCTTCCCTCTTTACCATTGAATTTGCATGCCCAGCCTATCATGGCACGCTATTAGTACCCCGGCTTTCTTTTCTCCCACATTAGCCTGATTACTTGGGTATAGCCTCTGATTTGATTCTCCCCTTATCTTTTTTAATGATGAGTTTCCTGTAACATGAGAATATCAAATCTTTCTCTGCAAAGAACGTTTTCAAGCGTTTTCCTTTTTATTGGGGTATTCAGTCCTCTTACATTGTATGTGAGAATTTTAGTTTCCCCCATTTGAATTTCCTCCTTTGTTTGTCCCCCTTTTATTTCCTATCCTTTCCTTCTGGCGTCCCCCCTATCCCTTAATAGCCCCACCCCACCCCTTCCTTCACCAACAACCCCCAACTCTGTGATTCCCTCCCTAATTCTACCCTGTCCCTGAGGAGGCCCCAGGTTCCTATGATCGCTCAGACGACTTGTCCGTCGTGCCTGGCCCTCTATCTTACCCAGAGATGTCATCGTGGGGAATTCTAAACCACACTAGGATTCCAAGATCCCCCCGCCCCCCGCTCCTCCCCTTGGGCTGCATGCCTTATAGTATGTGCTACCGTCTTATCCCCTTCGTGGAAGCTGTTCAATGTCCGATTTCTCCTCAATCTTTGGCTCTTGTGCTGGTGCGGCACACCATCTTGTGTCTGTTACATTGATTCATTTTTTAAAGCTGCTTTTTTTCCTTTTTGCTGCACAGTTTTCCATTCCCAGGCTCTTCTACATTCTCTGTTTCCTCTTTGATGTTTCTCTGCCGCTTCGTTGCCGCCTTCTTGTATTTTCAAAATCTGTAGTCCCTCTTCACATTTAGTGATTCTGTTGTCTTCCTTACCATGAAAATAATAAGCCAAACGGAAATGTCCATTTATATCTTACTTTTTTTGTCAATAAAAATGTCACCACTGGGCCCATCTCTCTTTTCTTGTAGCGTGGCCTGTGCTAGGTCTTGATAGAGTTGTATTTCTTCTCCATTCATTCGAATTTGACCCGCCGGCCTAGCTTTCCTTAGAATTTGTTATTTCTGAGAATGAGGTGAGAGCTACTAATACGTCCCTTGGGTGTGCGCCCGGATCTCCTGATCTTCGTTGTCCCACGTGGTGCACTCGGTCCAGTTTCTTTTCTTCCCCGTTGTTGGGGAGAATTCTCATAAATGGTTACTTTCCCTTACCTACTGAGTCCTTCAGCAGTTTTGCTGGATTTCTAGGATTTATTCTTTTCACCTGGTAAGAGTGTGAGCCTTTTATCCCACTCTTACATGTGTTTTGCTATGTGTATTTCTACTTTTTGGATGATCTTGGGCACTGGAGCCTCACCTACTCCAGGTCACCATGTTTTTCATGTCTGTTACACAGCACCTTCAGTGCAGTGACACAGGGTTGTCTTTTAGACTTCCCCCTGACTCCATTTTTATGGGGCTGACTACTGTCCCCCTGAAAAGATGAAGTTGCCATTAACTTTATTTTGTCACTTTTACAACAGACCCAGTACACCCCATCTTCCATGGAGTATTGGAAAGGGTTCATTCTTATCCCTTTTTGTCTCTGTCTCTTGGAGCATTGTTTCTCCAGCCTGGGGTCTGCCAGGACGACATCTGGGGGTGAAGGCTGGAAGGGGGGGGGGGAGGATGGACTCGTCTCCGCTTGTTAGGCAGGCTCCACGACGGACCATGCTCCGCTGGGTCGTCAGTGGGGGGTAAGGGCATCCTTGTCCTTATCTCCATGCACAGGTTCTGTATAGCCATCAACATAGCTCCTGAATTGTCTTTGTCGACTGCAAAGGTACGGACGGTTGGGGCGTGGGATCCTCCGCGGCCCTATCTTCCTCGTCGCCCCCCCCCGTTGCTCTCCTCGTCGGCCTCGTCAGGATCCTTCCCGTGGGCCCTGGATTCCTCGAACTTCTTGTCCAGGATCCTTTGGACACTCGCCAACTCGTCCTGAGAGGTGGTATCCGTGTCCGTTATGGCTAACGTGCCCCCCCTCTTTTCCCTGCTGGGGTTTCACAGGGGTCTTCTCGATAGGCCGAAAAGATGATTCCCTCCGGGGTGGCAGGGAAACTCTAGCCCCTGAAGCTGTCTCCACTGGGGAAGCCTCCTTAGGTTTCGCCAGGGCCGCCACGACTCCCTCAATCGAGGCCTTAGCCGAGTGAATCATGGCCTTCACGACCTTGGGCGTGCCTGAGGCCTTCACCTTGTGGGGAGGATCACTGCCTCGCTCCCCCTCGGCTGTCTCCGTCGGGATCGACCAGGGCTTCTCCTGAAGCTTACCCGGGTTCTCTGACTTCCTCTTCACCGAGCCAGAGCGTTGGCTTGTGGTTGATGGCGTCGGTGATAATGCGCCCTGCCTGGCAACAAAGGAGACCGACCGATCGGCGCTCCCTGTGCCCGTGGACTTGCGGTGCTTTGCCTTTTGTTGGGTCGCCGCAGCACCCTCAAAGGTCTTAGAAGTCCGCTCGGACTTCTTCTTCTCACCTGCTGATGGGCTCTTCCCTTCCAGCCAGTTCGTGAGTCGGATACGACGATCCTTCATAGTCCGTTTGGAAATATTCTTGCAAAACGCAGAGTCCTTCTCCACATGCGTTTTTGTCTTCGTGAAGGCAGTAGAGGCATCGAGAATGCTCATCCTCCTCGAAGACATTTTGTAATCCGCATCCTGGGCAGCTCCTGAAAAGTTTGGATCTGGGCGTCGTGTTTCCTTTGTCCTGGACCATGTCCATGCGGGGTAGGCCACAAAGATCTTCCGGAATCCTCCAATAAGCGAAACTCAATGAAAACTTCGTCCCTGAGGGGCGTAGAAAATTCCAAAACGGGTCCCAGGTGATCGGAAGTAGAATCGGTGTAGCTTGAGGCTCGATTGACCAAATTAAATGAGATTAAACTCTTTGAAAAATTGCAAAACTCAGTAAAAGCTCGAGAGCTATAGCACGAGGACTACCAACAATTGAACGTGCGGTAAAAATCTGAAGATGGTTGCCAGACGAGGGGCTTAGGTAGAGGGCAGTCATTGGCTGGGGGCAGTATGACCCAGAGACCAGTGATTGGTTATTAGGAGAAAGACAGTTCAGAAACGAAACTGAAACTGAATTTTTTCTTTACCGAGGATTCCCAGCCTGACGACGGGGAATATTCATGAGCATGTGAATCCAAGCCAGACCCCATGCTGGAGAACAACAGTTACAGCTAAGTAACTTGTTCATTCACTCCCTTTACATTAAGACTTGGCTGGTGGCAGTGGTATCTACCCTAACTTTTCTACCGCGATTATCTTATATAAAAGTGGTAATGTTTTAGACTATTATATTAGCCTCGAACATAAACCTGCTTGACCAAATGCATTTTATTTTGGCTCTGGCCGGTTTATTCGCCATTTCTTTTTGTTAGTCTTTCTCCTGTTTTATTTACTCTGCGCGCCAAACCAGGTTTTGTCCCTTTGTTCATCGCCTTTTTGCGAGCTTCCACACAGAAGCCCTCCTTTAGGCGTCTGAGAGTCTGGGTAGGCAGGATGTGAGGGAGGGGTTTTAGGACCCGTGCCATGGGTTCCCTTGGTAACCCAAGTCGCACTCTTATTTGATTGGCTGGTTGACTGTGCTTGCCAGGACAGCCACCCCGCTGTGTGATTGACAGCCAGGCTGTATGAATGGGGGAAAACTGCATAAAAAGCAGGTCTCTGGGACTGGAAGAGCAGAGTCGCCACTGGAACGAAAGAACCAACAAGGAACTGGCAGAAGAGGACCCCTTCAACGACTGAACCGCCCGGTGAAGCCCTGCTGCAGGTCCGAATCTCCTGAATCGGACGACAGAGAAGATCCTCCAGGAAACTTCTTACCTTGAGCTGGTGGGACCAACCAGTTCACCCAAACTGCAAGCCAGGATCCCTCCTCTGGTCGAATTTGCTGTACAGAGCTACAGTGGGCCGGATAGCAAGGAAGGTCGGACCATGCTTGGATGTTAAGGAGTGCACCTTTTATTTGTTGCTTTGCTCTGCTGCTGGTTTCTTCCTTGGGTAGTGCAGGACCCTCCAGTCTTCCTACTTCTGATCAGTCCGACAGTCTCTTCAGGAACCGTGAGCCTGCAGGAACTACCAAGAACGCCTGCCTCAGCTACAGCTCCCTCTCCGTTTTAAGGTACTGTGCAAATCGGGTTGTTCGTCAAGTTCAGCCGCGGTGAAAGTGTTTAAATTGCTGGAGTGCCATTTTGCTCCTACTTCATTTTGTGAGCTTAACTTGCCTGGAATTTAAGGGAAGTGGTGTGGTGTATTAAGAGTGATTTTTTGACTGCTTATAATAGTGTAACGTTATACAACTGAAGAGTGAAATAAATGTATATTCTTTTACTTGAAAACCTTGAGTCAGAGTTTGCCTGAACCATAGTAATTGCTGTCCTTTGTTTAACTATTTGATACTGCTCATTTACTCTTGAGATAAGTCTGGCTGCTCTGCTACTGCAACCACTTTAACAGTGTAGTACATTCTTGTACCATAGGTGAAATTGTACTGTCACTTGTAGTCTTAATTGTGTATGGTATTCCCAAAGGCTACTGAATATAATTCTGCCCAACACCCGTTGCTTGCTGGAACATCTGTGAAGACCTGTTGGACCGCACCTTTCAGGTCTTTATCCTCCACTGTTTCCACCAGATTTTTAATCCTCACATTGAATCTCTCGATTGTGTGTAAGGCGCGTTATATGCTCCAGGGCTTCCCCACTTTGTTGTGCTTCTTCAGCGTTTTGTACCACTTTTTAACGTGGCAGTTCTTTCTTCCAATTTATGCACGCCCACTCTCAGTTCCTACACCAGTTGTTTCATTTCTTCTTTTAGTGCATTGAACTGGATGTGAAAAGAGGATATACATTTTTCTTGAAACTCCTTGAACCATTTTTGCATATCTTCTTTGGTTGCCGCCATTGTTGGTGCTGCACATGGCTCTGGCGTTTGTGGTTTTTGAGTTGCTGCTCCGCTTTTGAGGTTTGTAGGGGTTTCAGTACTACACATCTGTTTTAGGCTAGGATCTTGCCGTGCCTGGGGATTGTGTTGGGTCGTCTGCTACACTTTCCCCCTTGTCTTGGACATGTGCGCTCCTTCAAAGGTGCTCGTATTTTCTGTTGTACGTCTTGTGCCTCTTGGTTGTCTACATGTGGGGGATTTTGTCTGTATTGTCTCACTGTTATCCAGCGCTCCGTCCCCTTCTCCTTTCCTGTAAATGTCATATATCCAGTGATTTCCCCGCTTGTCACTCCCTTCCCGGAGAGCTTTCGCACCTATTTACATTTACTGGGACTGGTGTCGCTAAATACTGGGTCCTGCTATTAGAATCGCACTCTTTCATGTAGTGGTGCCCGTGGCTTAGGCTTCCTTCATTTCCCTTAGACTGCCCTCCTCCGCCCTTGTATGAGTTTATAGTTTGACTGGGAGGAGAGGTTACTCTTTAAATGCGCTGCAGATTTCTGCCTTGGTAGCGGTCCTCTTACTTGCTGGAGCAGGTGAACTCTAATATGCTATGCGGCCTTGTTAGTCGATGGTGTCCTCGTGGGGCTTATTAATCATTAGATCATTCTATTGTTAATGATTGCCGCTTTGTGGGTCACCCATCCTGCTGCGTTGGTCGTGCCGTAGATCAACTTGCTGAAACGGAGCTAAATCTGCCCTATTGTTATTATTTTAATGATTGTGGGTCTGCGTGCTAGCGCGTGTGCCGTAAATTTGGCCCTGTAATTGAAACGTTTGGATAGATCCAATAGTCAGATTTGTGTGATCAATCATACTGAAACGCTCGGCCCGCAATGTCTTCCACTCCTCTGGTCACGTCTTGGGGGCTGTTCCTTCCACTTTGTCCCTTTGCACAAAGTCTGTCGCTGTTATGTGCATTCTGGGGGGGGGGCGTCCACATCCTCCCTGGGCTCTTCCTCTTCGGTCACTGCTTAATCGCGGCCGCGTTGCTGCTGTTGTGTGCATCTGATTGCATCCACTTTCATCATGTTTTCTCAGCACGTCATTGATCTCTGCGGAGCTCTGGTTCTGACGAATCCACCTCATACCTGATTCGGAGGGACCACTCCTTTTCACCTCTCATTACCAAAATGGCAGTGAATCGGTTTTTATTAATTCCACGTAGCTATATTTGTTGCTTCTAAATGCGGCCCGTTGGGGAGAGACACTCAAGCACGTCGTCCTCCGCCCGCAATCTTGGAATTCACACCTTTTTCCTTTAATGACATTAAATCTTTTAACCCATATGTTCAAAGTAAGGGAATTAAATCTACCCTTAAAAATACACAAGTAGAAGAAACATCTAAGTTTAAGAAAATTAGCTACATGTTGCAGAATCCCATATGGTCTGAGACGAAGAAGAGGGCTGAAGAGGCATGTAGAAGTAAAGCACATGCAAGTAGGCCCAACAGCCTTTACCAGGGTCAGGCAATTTACAATAATGACCTACACCTGAAATCAAGTGCCTCACCTAAGAGGTATAAAAGGCTGCAGCAGGAGGCGAAGATAGATGGAGCTGGAAAGCTGACCGTAGTAGCAGGAGGAGAAGAGCACTATGCTGGCAGTTCATGAGGAAGTGTGTTCACTTAAGAGACGCTGGAACACGAGGAAAGCCGATTTCAAATGCATGTTCTCAGAGGATACTGTGTTCGCACACCCTGCCTTTCCGTGGCTGCTCTGAGATAGACGTGCCGAGATTGAAGGTCTTCCCAGTTATGCTTAGTGGCTGTGATTTCAGAGCCGTGATCGTGCTGCAATCCGAGGCCCGTGTAAACAAGCAATCCAAGGGACGGAGGAGTGAAGGAGACTCCCGGCTGACGAGGCCGGACCAGAGACACCCATGCTGTAGAGGTGTGTGGGTCCCATGTGTGCCTAAAGTGGTAGCATAAGGAGAAGAGGTCGGGAAGTGGAAGCAGCCCGCAACCTCCGTGATCCCGGAGCTGGTGAGGGAAGCTCTGTATGGAGGTTCACTCTGAAAACCATGCTGGTAACGGTTACCAGCTCTATATTAACTTGCGTAAGAGTGGCAGCGACTAGAAAACTGTTTGTCATTGTGAAGAGTCCTAGGGACAATGGAAATGTATCACGCACACTTCTATTGCAAGTCAGAGTTTCGCGTATAACGGAAAGCTTTCATTTTTTTCAATTGTCAAACTGTTTAACTTTACTGAAGTGGTAGCATGTCTCCAATTAAGAAAGGGAACACTTTTCAAATCACTCGGAAACCTAAAGCTGACTTTCACAAATTGTTACTAGACTTATTACATCAAAGAGAGGTCACGTATGAACAATTTTAATTTCAACCAGGGTCAGAGCATATCGCTGGTTTAAAGAGTGGGTATCCAATTATGCACGGTTCTTTAAAGTTAAAGATCTTCCTTAAATAGGGGTCGCATGTACCTAAATCTGATTATCTTCTGAAGATTGAACCTTGTAACATCAAGAACAAGTATTTTAATAAATGTAGAAGTTACTGAACTGGAGAGAATGGGCATTACCCAAGCCAAGAGGTGAACCAGCACTGTGAAATATATCCACCTGAATTCTAAGGTTGTTAAAGGTCCAGTGTCCTCTGATATAAGTGTGACATTGTTATCCCAAGCTGGAAGTGTGGCAATACAGCTTCAGGTGGAACCAAGAAGGTGTGAATAAAGCTGGGCAAGGGAGCTGGGTGCTGTTAAGAAGACCAAGTCGACCATTTGTAATGCTGAGACTGTTGAAGTTGAGAGCAAGGTGGTCTGAAAGCAGAAGCAGGTTATACTGAGGGCAGTAAGACCAAAGAGGCAAAGAGGCTGCCCTTTTCTTATAGCATAGGAAAGTAAGTTCCTTGCCTACCTCTGGAGGTTGAAGAGTCTTGTCTTTAAAGTGCTTAACAATTATAAAGTCTAAAGCTAAAGCAGAAGTACCTGAACTGTGGTTGTGTTTAAGTCTGTCCGTGTATGTTACATTTAAGCTGTTTGAAGTAGTAGTTCACTGTGAGGTCATGGAGGCTGTTTTCACAGTAACGGTTGTAGAAGGGTGGTTGTCATGAGGAAATCAACTCCCTAAGTAGAAGAAATTCTGACAATTATACCAAGGACACTGCAGAGGTTCTAAATACGTGTAGAAGAAATTAATTTATTCTCTGAACTGTGGCAAAACAATCTTGGAAAGAGGATATCCAGGATTACCATTTGGTGCTGTTTTCTTGGCTAGGATTGGAAGGGGAACTTTTCAACCAGAGGCTGAAGAACTGTTGCAAGTAGATTGTGTTTGGTGAACTTGTGTTTCATTTTGAATTTACAAGAACTGGTTTACGACTTTACTTTTCTTTCTAAACATTTGGGGAAAATTTACTCCGAACAATCCTGGGGAAGGAATTTACCCAGGACAGGTGAAGGTCACCCGAATTACTGATTGTTTGATATTCACTTATTTATGTTGTATATGGTTTACCTTAATGTTTTGTTTAGTGTGAGGTCCAGTTTGGTTTGTTAGGAGTGATTCCCCCTAGTTCTTAGACTAGGTAAGGTACTCCCTGATAGAGTAGGTTTAGTGAGGATTTATTTGCACCTTTTTCTTTTAATACAATTCACACTTCTGAGAAAAACACCAGCAGTTGTCTGCCTCGCATTACTGATCCCTCACAATAGTGAGGTGCACAAGTGCCACCTCATAAATATTCCTCAATGACATTTGCTTGTTCATCTCATTGTGCACAACATCAAAGACAGGCATGGAGTATTCCAAAGGACAGCATGCTAATGTTTGTGCTTTGCAATGAAGCTTGCCCCGTCACAATAGTTTCCTGAAGGGTCAGCAGTCGCACTGTAAAACAAAATAAATGCTGCACTGCAATTGCAACTGTAAGGTTGCCAATAGCAGTCTCGCAACTGCCTGGACTCTGAAAGTCAGCTGCTTCGCTATGCACTGTGGAGGAGATCCTCCATGTGCTTTCATTTTGTGAATGGTTACCACCTGACGTAGGCAATCAGTAACCATCCAATGGCTTGAGATTACATGAACAGTGACAAACCAGTGACACATTCCCTTCAATGTTGAAAGGAAAGGGGGATGATCAGTTCTCATCCACCTTTGTGCAAGACAAAATTTCAAATGTTCACATTGCAGTTAATTGCAAATGCGAGGATGGGCCTCTATTCACCTTAACCCAAAGCGAGTGCACGTTTGTACAAAAAACTTGCTTTACATACAATCAGCTGGGAGGAGCTAGATGATGCTGTAGAGTCAAACTAACCTGAGTCCCCCTGAACCACACACACATTTCACATTATATACATTTTGAAACAGTTAAAACACTCCCACGTATTGTATTACAAGTCATCCCCCCACAAATGATTGGTCATTCCTATACAAAAGAAATGCAAACTTCTCTAAACCACACATTCTCATTGGTCACATTCATGCGTCTACCATCATCAGTTCATATTTGTAGCACAGCCCTTTCTTGGAGTTTTCCATGGTAGGTCGTGACATCATCACATAGTTACACATTTAAACATAAACATAAAACATAATTAATTTAAAGTTCCAGCCGTCCTGGGACCTTCTAACCCCAGACAAGATTGCACATTGTTTGCAAGGACATTTTGAACAATATGGTGTGGGGGAAAATAATTGTTGATTTTGAACTGGTAATAACTATCTCACCCACCCAGACTTTCTGGCGTCTTTCTTGTATAATAATCTAAATGACTACCAATTCCACACGCATGACCTCCAGACACAACTTGAGAAAATAATTGAAACCCCTAAAGTATCGGTCAACACTGCCCTTAGGTGTCTCTTCACCATAGGTTTATTGCTCTGCCCCGAACAGATGACTGGACCTATCCAAACAACGAATAACAGGCTCCCATGTATTTCAAAATATTGCATTTCCTTCCCACAAGAATGCCAAGTCGTAAAACCCAACCTGGCTGTAACTGACCATCTGATAATGTTGCAGCTACTCATTACCTTCCCCCGGCCTCCAACCTTGAAAAAAACTGTTTTCCCAGTCGCACACAGTTCACCTCACAAAGCCCTGACTGCAGGGCTTGGCCAAACAATGAAAGAGCACATGGCATATAGATCTGTACCTTTTCCCCTTGTATCCCAAACTGTCCCAAACATATGTACTTTGAGATCTCTATGTATGTATGTATGTATGTATGTATGCATGTATGCATGTATGTATGTATGTGGTGCATGCATGTTTTAAAACTGTGTCCTCCTCACAGTGGTTCCTTCATGACAAGTCTCCTTTCTCACATGGGCCTCAGGGTTCAGTTTCTAGGTGCTTGTGGCACACCATACCTATATTTTATTTCATCGATGGATTTGACATGTATCTTGCTGCGCGTGTGCAAATCTAAATGTATCCACTTTAAACACAAAGTAACACTTCCCATTCTCATTAACTACGCTAGATACATATAAAATTACAGCATCGCGCCAACTTCGTAGCACTGCCAGTCACCAATATGACACGCGCAACGTGAATCCCCTCTTTCTCATTGGTACCTTTCTTGACCACCCCAATACAATATTAAGTTATGTGTCGGGCCAGAAGAAGGATGCAGTTATTTCACTATGAGGTTTATTGAAGAAAAGAAAAAAATGCTAACTTTCTGTATGCTATAAAGCGTCTCTACCTAACAATACTAGCTACAGTGCTTGTCAGTCATCAGTGAATGTCTTACCAGAGTCTGTCCACCGTCCAAACTCCCCCTACTACTATAATAAGAACTAAAGCCAGGAGAATTACTCTCTTCTCCTATGGTCTATTTGCTTCTTGCAAACCTCTATTTCAATAGTTAATTTTCACATAGTCTCTGGCGACTGTTTTGATCAGTTTATTCTAGGGGTCTACCGTAATTTGGTTTAGAGTAAGCGTTTGGCTGAATTCCGGCTGAAAATGTGTTATTCAGCTCTGGCTGAATACTTCATGAAATATCCTTCAAAGCCAAATATTTTCCTCTCCAAAATACATCAAGTACTGCTTTTAAGGCACGCCTAGAATCCTTCAGGCAAGTCTTGTTTATATTTTAAACAGATCATTAAACACATACTGCTGTCACCTTTTTGATTCAGTGCAGAGGTGTGAAAGTGCAAACAGTCGCTGCCCTTGATGTGCTGGTTGGACTTTCGTCTAGTGGTTTGCTGGGGAGGGGTGAGCTGAAGCAAAACTCTCAATATTTTTTTATGTTTCTCTGGTCTTCCCTGTCTTTTGCAGTTGAAAACCATTGAGCTGGAACAGTGGTTCATGAAGCCGCTTTTGAAAATGCTATTTTCTTTAGACGCTTAATGATTTGCTGATGACCTGTGAGAAATCTGAAAGTTGCAGTTTCCAATCCCACCAATTCCCAATCCAAATAATATAACTACGTGGATTAATATAGCTGCTGCAGAGATCCTAGTATGTTTCAGACCCAGAGTAAAATAGCCCTGCAGGCTAAAGTTATAAAGCAAGTTTGACGGCTCAGTGGGAAGTGTGCCTGTGGAGGAGATGTGCTTATAATATCAAAACATAGGTTACAATTCCTGCAATTGACTAAATCCTACAGATCTTACTAAGGAACATGACTATCTTTTTTTTAACCAAAATGTCCCAGTCTGTTACAGCAGAAATATTCCTTCCAGCATTAAGAGAGTTAAAAAAGAAGGATATTTGTGTAATAAAGACTGAGATACCCATTTACAATTTAGAAACATCGGATCAAATGAGGTACAAGTGAAACAATTAAGTAAAGCAAACATGCACATGCCAATTAAAGATCTGAAAATCAGCACTACCCTTTCTCTAAAGGGCCAGCCAAGAACCACAGAGGGCTCATCATTCCCTATACACTTTTTTGTCTGGTGTCTTTTACTATGCCCCAAAACACTACAAGCATACCCCACCCGAAACAAAATTCTATCTATCAATGGAAATAAATTGGTCACATGCCTCATCCCCACTCAGTACCACAGATTGAAAGCATGGTTTTAGCATCCCAAAGGATTGTATTGAGTATCACTTCAGCAGTCAACAGGGTCCCAATTGATGTAATCACTTCTTTTGTGTTTCAGTTCCTTGTTGGAGCCATAAGGGCAAAGATGGGCAGTCCCAAAAGGAACATTTGGAAAGTACAAGTAGATCCATCCCAGTTTCCCCTCAGTGATTACATATATGCATCCTATACTTTGGGCTAGTCTTAGTTACTTGTGCCTTGCCCAAAAAGTGACACCTATGAATGCACAAAAATACAAATTGTGCTGTTATTGAACAGTTTATTTACTGATAATATATTCGTTTCAGGGTTTATACAAACCTCTCCTGTAGACAACAGAGGAAAGAAATGCAATAAAGAATGAATATACATATTTTAAAGTGTGTTTATAATTTACAAAGTGTTTTTCTTGTCTACATTACTATTTATTAAAAAGGCAACTATTTGGCTCCGGCCGAATACTTGGCCAACTATTCGGTACTACCAGTAATCCCCCCTGTGTTGCCTGGGTCTGTAGCTGAAATGTACATTGGGGCTTGCTATAGCCTTGTGTAAGTTATATTGTGTCCATACTTTCTATTTTTGAAAAATCGCAAAATCATCAATTTCCTGAAATCGCCTATACTGATTGCACAGGGCCGGACCGCTCTCCACCCCTGTGCAGGACGAATGGGTGGGGTTGGACGAATTCCACGATCGCCAGTACACCACAGACTGGTTTACCGACCACAGGCCAAAACCTCAACCCACCAACTGTTGTGGGACTGGAGCCAGCAATCGTAAAATTGGCAATCTCCCGGAATCGCCAATACCGATAGCACATGGCTGGTTCCCGCCTTGTGTAGGGCGAATGGGTGGGGTTGATCAAATGTCACGATGGCCAGTACACCCCAGAATGGTATGCTGACCCTGGGCCAAAATGTCAGCTCACCAACTGTAATGGGGCTGGAGCCGACCCGGAACATACACACTTTCACAAATGTATATATTGATTTGGCCGAATACTTAAATCTACTATTCAGTACACCCCTTGTTTATACAATTTGTTCAGGACTTGGCTTTGCCTCTTCTGATGGTTATCCTTTTGGGTTCTATTGCTCTCCTTTTGATTGTCTCTACAGAGATTTGTTCTTCCCTCCTCCAATGGTAAAGTTATGCCACGTTTAGAAGTCTCTCCTATTTTATTTTCTTGGATTTAACTGATAAAAGATTGAATATTACAGTATTGATTCTCATTCACTTTTTGAGGTTTCACTATTTGGAATTCTTTCTCTTGACTGAGATGAGTAAGATTGGTCACATAACGATTCGCTGTTCCCATCCCGGGTCTCGTGTTCTCCCTGCTACCTGAGGCTCCAAGGGAGAACATCATCTGGGCTTCTAGCTACTCTGGGTCGGCTCTCCGTATCGTCAGCATTTTCTCTTGCTTCTGTAATGCTTCCTTTTTCATGCCATTGTTGAGGATGGTCATATGGTACCGTACCACTAGGTTTCACGTCACCATCTGCAGAGTGACTTTGGCGTTGTTTAGGGGACTCTTGGTCCACCACAAGTCTTTTGTGGCCACGTTCACAACCTTTGGTGTCTCTCTCTGGACTCCAGGATGATCTGCATCCTACTCCTTCTCTCCCTCTCCTTCAGGTAAGATGCTGCACGTCAGATTCCCCATCATGGTCCTTTCTGGTCACAGGATGCTGCATGTCCCACTTTCTCTCTGCAGCAGGTAGCAGCCCCGTTTTGTAGCTCACAGGCTTTTCTTTTTGCCAGTCTCCATCCTCATGCATGACGTATGCTTGGGACTTCCCTGGATTACTTCCGGGTCTTCCTCTTTCACTCCTGCATAGATTCTCTCTTCCTCCTTCTCCTTGTTGAATGGGATATTTTGTGTAAAGAGATGTTTACAGTTTCTGGGTCAGTAGCAGATAATGGTTTGCATTGTGCTACGTTTGCAAATACAAATCCAATTTATACAAATGCCAGTTGTCCGTGTCCTCTTTGCCTTCGCTCCTTAGCTCGTCTGGCCTTCCTTTTGAGGTCTAGCTTGAGACCTTTTTAAGCTATCTGCTAGAGCTCTTGAAGATTGTGTGATGAATCCTGCTGAGTCATCCCAGAATCCCAGCCTAGAACCACCTCCAATGTGGCAAGATAAAGGCAGAAACTACCTGATCCTAATGCCTGAATATTTAGTGGCATATTGTCGAATCAGGGAGCTAATTATTCTACTTATAGTAGTACTGATTCTACATGGTGTTCTGCTTATAAACCTAAGAAAGAACCCATAATTCCCCTAAATCCATCCTTTAATGTCACATAAATGTCACAAAAAATGTCACATAAATCCCTAAACAAAGTGGATTAAAAGATGTTTATGATTTTCATGTTAATTCAACTAAGAACATTGTGGACTACCAGTCCCATGATGCTCTTAGTATTGGGACGAGGAAGAGGGATCCGGAGTTACCAGACTGTAGTGTGCGGTCTAACGATTGTAATAACCCACACATGAGGCGACCTTTAAATATTTAAAGGACCTTCAGGTGTGGGTTGGAAGAGAGCAGCAAGAGCGTCAGAAGCAGATTGAAGCAGAGGTCGGTGTCGCCACTTTACCGATAGCGGGACGACGTGAAGAGACTGTGGCTGAGGTGCCCAAGAGATGCAGAGGATGGTAACCAGTGCTGAAACCAGCTGTCCTGAAGGAGAAAAGCTTTCTCTGCGTCCTGCATCCCGCTCCGGTATGAGGAGTTCACTGGAGCGCTTGTGGAGCAGGGTGAGCTCCATTGATGGACAGTGCGGGCAGCAGGAAGCCGACCATAGCTGTCAAACGTAAGTCAAGACCCGACTAGCAGCGAAGCAGAGGAAGCGGGTCCGGTGGAGACGCCAGCATAGACCAGTGAGTTGGCCTAATCTGGGTAACCCCATGGTGCTTCAAAGCCGACTGCTGAGAAAGGAAGTAATATTGAATACAGAACATTTAAAGTCAAGCAGACTGAATGTAACTATACGAAAGAGAGGGTGAACAGAAATGTATTCTAACTAGCATTGCTCACCCCAAAAGGGGGCAATAATTAACCAAAGATAACTTACTTGAAAGGAGCGACTCAATAAACAAACATTGTAACCCGCATTGCCCAAGTCAAAGAGGGCAAGTATAATACAAAAGGAATACAATTTTCCCAAAGAGGGGATATATTCAAACAAAGGACATTACTATTCAATAAGAGAACATTGCTCTTCTTTGGCTTGGGCAATGCGGGTTACAAACATAAAACGGGGAAACCATAGAAAATGGCAGCCCTGGACTATTTTATATCCAGGTGCCATTAACTATTAAGGAATTTGTGAAAATATATAAATATATCTGATCTCCTCATATAATGAGGGAAACCATAAGGACTACAAAAGACATTTGGATTACTATTTTCCAACTATCCAGAAGAAATTAATAACCCTACTATATCAATGGAGTAAATCTTCCTGAAGATCCACTATACAAGGTGGTGAAACGCATGTTGAGGTGACTTTACCAAAAACGAATGCTAAACACAGGAACAATCAATGTAGAGATCATAACTGTTTCATAATCGATGAGTAAATTGAGAAAACTATTTTCATTTTGGAAGATGTTTAAAAGCCTGATTTTAAAGGTTAAGTTTAACAAGAATAGTGTTATTCATTGTTTAAATACATTTGTCGATTGGCGCTTTCAAAAATCAACTACAGCACTCTTATAAAACAAAGGGGATACAATATTCCCAAAGAGGAATATCCAAATAAGGGCTCTTATTTCCTGCATTGCCAAAGGCAAGAGATATCCAGACAGATTGAATCTTAGAAGTTGTAAACCACATTATCAACAGCCAGTAATTGGTGTGGAAAGAAATCGGAGACAGCAGGAGAAAAACCCTCCTTGCAGAAGGGATCACGGGTGAGAGAATTGCAACCTGCATTGCCAATGGCAAACCAATCAATGCACGAATCTTTGCCCTATTGTACAGCTTGTGTATGAAAGAAGTTATAAGCCAATTGTGTTTTAAGTCAAAATACTTATTCCAGAAAATGTTGTTGGTTTAACTTTTCCCATTAAGGCGTTAAGTGTGGAATGTTGTGAACAGGTCTCAACACAGAGTACGAGTAGTAGCAGTAGGAGTTTTATCCTGACCGGCTAGTATACCAGGAAAGGGACAAAAATTGGTTAGTCCCGGCAAGCGAGTGGACCAGGAAGAAGAGAAGTTGAAGTACTGGAATTGTGGTAGAGGGTTGTGGTGGAAAATAATGTACAATTCCACCTCTGTGTTTTGATGAATTGTTGCATCATCATCCTGACTGAAGTAGAAGGTGGAAAAGAAAGGGCAATACCACCCCTGTGTTTTGGTGAACTGTTGTATAACCATCCTGACTAAAGTAGAACATTTGAATGATCCATCCTGATTAAAGTGTCGCTTATGAAGAATAATTGTAAAGTAGTGAAAACCTATTGGTCTCCTGAGAAAGGAAGGTTTGTGCAATTAACTTTTTAATTTGATATGTGAAGAAAGAGACTTTTTGATTTGCCAAGTGGAAGCTTTAACAGTTAAGAGTGAGACACCTTTTGAACATGGTCACGTTGCCAAGTGAACAACATATTGGATACAAAGAACTATCTATTCCACCTGGGGTGAAACTTGGTGAGTGAAACAAACTTGTTTGAAATTGAACTTGAGTTTAACATATTCAGAATTCTATGACAAGACCGGAGGCGAGCATTATGCTTATTCTCCTTTAATACTGCTAAATCACAGCTTTTCAAATATAACATAAGTTCTTTTTTTTCTTCAAACAGTCAACAACTGACATAAAAGAAAACTTTGAAAACCACATGAGTCTGTAAGTCACTTCGAAGTAGTGCCCCACTACAACTCCCATGAGGCCTCAGGTGGCCAGTATTCTTAGCCTCCTTCTCGTCCTCCAATGAGGCTTCCCCTGCTAGTATAAGTCTCTCTAGTCTGAAGGTGCCTTCCTCTTATTTTTTGCTGCTGACACAGCTAAGTACTTTTTCTACCTTCAAGAGTTTGTTTACTGCGTGTCCAATAGACTATGACAGTTAAACACACGAGTCAATACTATGTTTTACATGTATTTATATATAACGTGCGGCATAGCGTGTAATTAGTGCACTTATGACGTGTTTTGCCTCGCACATAAATATGGAAAATTTGTTCCCCATATCATTGTTTAAGTAAAGAAACTGCCCGCGGGCATTATCGCTGGCATTAGGGCTCGTTTCGTTTTCATTTACAGCTATACGCGTTTGTTTATTTTCTCCGAAGCTGCGAGCTCCTGAAGAGGGCTGTGGCGACGGCCCGCTCGGCTCTGCACATGCGCGCGCATGGTGAAGTGCAGCTCAGTCCTTCCACAAATAAGCCTGTGGGAAACTCCGTTTTAGGGCGTTTGTGCTCTGATCCAGAGGCTGACACTGCTCAGAAGAGCAAAAATAAAAAAAGAACATTTTTTTTTTAATTTTCACATATTTGAAGAAATTGCTTCAAGGAGCCTGACCAAGCTTGGTACCCCAGCACTGGTTTAAGAGGCATTCCTCCAGTCACTAGTGACACAGTTCCCCCTCAGTGTATAAACAATGGCATCTGACAGGGGTGAAGAGTATTGGGAGGAATATGAGGAGCAGGATGCAGAGCTGCAGGAAGAGGAGATGGACCTGTCCCTCAGTTTTAAAAAAGTGTTAGGGGATTCCCTGGTGAGAGCAGTTTCCCAGGGGTGCAACCCATACAAGAGACACTCCTAGTCATCGAGAATTTATTGGGAACTAAGGCTGGCTTGCAGGACGATCCAGGTGAGGGGACCTCCACTAAGCCTCTGGAAAATGCTAATAGGGGGTGTAAAGTGTCCCGGAAGAGAAAGCACTCTTCTACCCCTCCCCCTGGGCTCTATTAAGGAGGTAAGAGAGAAGCCCCAGGAGGCAGCTGATGCTTTCAACAGACTGAAGGATGCTTTCCTTTCAAAATCAGTGGTGCCCTGCCTCTCACCCCTTGCCCCAGGGAAGGATAACCTAGGGGACGCCATTTCATCATCCGAAGAGTTCGGACAGGAGGAGGAGGATGATGAAAGCTTGAGCACTGACAAGGTACCGGAGAAACCCAAAACAGCAGGTACCAATAAAGCCAGCACAGTGGAGAGTACCCCAGAGGATGACCTATCCGACATGTTTGAGCCAGAGACTATTCAGCACCCAAGGTCCACGGAATGGACCCCGTCACTAAGAGTAGCAGTTTATATGGCGCAAAAGATTAGAAAGCCATTGGAGAAAGAGATAAGATTTCACATTAAAGGAGAGTGTCCCAGACCAGAGCTTAGCGGCAAAGTATCCAAGACCCTGGAGCTAGATCCGAAGATGCTCATCTTTGTCACCAAAGCAAGCAAAGATGCTAGGAAAGGTATGGACCGCACATGGAGATCTTGCCAAGACAAGATTCTAGACTTGACAGGGTCCATTACTAAGATCATGGATTTAGCGGAAAGAGCCTAAGACACGGGAGAACCAGTAGATCCATTCATCCTAGCAGGCTGGGCACAACGCGCCGTATGCTTGCTAGGGAATGCGTACTCCGCCATATAAGCAGAATGGAGGAGGTCCATGCTGCTCAAGATAGACACGAAATTAGGTGATTTAGCCTCGTATGAGGCGGAAGAAGGTGCTCAAGGTCTGCTTTTCGACGACACCTTCGTTAAGGAGATGACCAGATTTGTAGGAACTTATACAGCACTGGAGAAATCGCAAGCTTCAATCAAGAAGGTGTTCCCCGGACCGGTTTTTGCTGGGGCCGGTCGATACGGAGGCCGCTCGACCGGTCGTTTTAACCCGAACAGAAGGCCCCAAGGACCGAGAGCCCAATACTGGGAGACGCGTCAGCAAGACGCCTTCTTCCCGAACAGAAGCAGAGGCTTCAGAGGAAGAAGGGGCAGAGGATACTTCAGACACCAGAATTATAACTAGGGTGAGAGAGCGCAATACGACATATCCGCTTGTAGGAGGAAGGACTTTGCTATTTATACACAATTGGCGCGAGTTTTCAACAGACGCTTGGGTTCTGCAGACAGTACAGGGTTATCAGCTCGATTTCCTTTACCCATCCATTCAACGAAGTCCCCCACCACGCATACACTGCTCAGAAGCAGAGAAAGAGTTATTAGACGAGGAGATCCAAGCGTTAGCGAGAAAACAGCCTATAGAGAGAGCTTTTCCCCACTCTGTAGGTTTCTTGAGCAACAAGTTTTTAGTGCACAGAAAAGGAAAAGTGTGGCCAATTATCAATCTGAAAGAATTAAACAGCTGGCTAGTCTACAGGCACTTCAAGATGGAGGGAATCCATCTACTAGCAGATCTTCTCAGGAAAGAAGGCTGGTTAGCACATTGAGATTTTAAGGATGCTTATCTGACGGTACCCATTGCACCTCATTATCGCCACTTCCTACATTTCATGTGGAGGGAACAGAGATAGCAGTTCAAGACTCTGCCGTTCGGCCTCGCATCCACCCCCTGGATGTTCACCAAGCTACTGAGACCCCTCGTGGCAGCCTTAAGAGACGAAGGTCTGCAAATGATCATCTATCTAGACGACATTCTGTTTATGGCCGAGGACAAAGAGAGGTTGCAGCAGTAAATTCAATGGGTATTGTCCTTAATCTCAGGGCTGGGATTTCTAATCAATGCAGAAAGGTCAGCACTAATACCGTGCAAAAGAATAGAATTTCTAGGTTTTATGATAGATACAAAGAAGGCCATGCTAGAGCTCCCAATGTCCAAGATCAGAGCGATAAAGAGAGATCTGAAATCAGCTCTGAGGAGACCGGTTATATCGCTTCGGAATCTAGCCAGGTTAGTTGGTTTCTGGCGGCTTTGATCCAGGCGATATTCCCGGGTCCTCTACATTATCGAGCTCTTCAGAGGCTCAAAATAAGGTACTTACAGAAAGGGTGGAGATATCACCTAGTCCCCATAGACCAAGAGAGCAAGTCGGAGATTAAGTGTTTGTTCAGCAACATGGAGGCCTAGAATGGCCGAGCCATATTCGGAGACCTACCAGAGATCATTATAGAGTCAGATGCCAGCAGATCGGGCTGGGGAGGCAAGATGCGGTCTCAGAGACAGGGGGACAATGGTCTCAAGGAGAGCTAGAGTTACACATGAACTGCCTAGAGCTTCTTGCAGGATAATTCGCAGTCCAAGCATTTACCAGAGATCGGGCGAAATGCTGTATCCTTTTAAGGATGGACAACATATCGGCAGTTTGTTATATCAACAAACTAGGAGGCACAAGGTCCAAGATATTGGCGGAACTGGCCAAGGATTTCTGGCATTCCTGCCTGGAGAGAGAAATGGCAGTCAAAGCGGAATATCTTCTGGGAGCAAAGAACACAGTAGCAGACTGGAACTCCCGGTACTTAACAGACTCGAGCGATTGGATGCTGCATGATTCAATCTTCGCTAAGTTGCAACGAAAATGGGGTCCTTTCTATACAGATCTATTTGCTTCGAGACTGAATGCCCAACTTCCAAAATACTTCAGTTGGAGGCTGGATCCAGGAGCGGCAGGGACGGATGCGTTCCTGCACAGCTGGAAGAATCGCACGCATTATGCCTTTCCCCCCTTCGGGATGCTGGCGAGGGCACTAGCAAAGGTCCGCAGTGACACCAGAATGGAAATCTCAAGCCTGGTTTCCAGTTCTGATGGAACTTTCCATGGATTTCCCACAGAGGATTGCCCACAGAGCAGATCTCCTAGTCGATCCGAGAGGCACACCTCATCCTCTAATTCAGAACACTCTGAGCCTAATAGCCTGCAGAATTTCAGGCACAGATGGTGCTTGCCAGGCCTTTCAGAAGAAGCTCCAGAGCTTATCAAGGTATCATAGGCCCCGTCCACAATTAGGAGCTATAGTTCCGCTTGGCAAGCTTGGGAGTTATGGTGCAGGGGGAGGAGCGTTTCTCCCGTTTCAGCCCCTATAGAACACATATTGAATTTCTTAGCGTCCCTGACTTCTAGCGGGAAAGCTTTTAGGACAGTGGGAGTGTATAGATCAGCCATCTCAGCAGGTCACGATCTAGATGATGGAGCACCAGTAGGAGAACACCCAGCAGTTTCTCGGCTGCTCAAGGGAGTCAAGGTGACAAAACCCCCATTACCCAAATATTCAGTCCTCTGGGACGTCAACAAGGTTCTACAGTTGTTTGAGCAATGGCCACGAAATGACCTATTGTTGGGGAGGCAGTTATCCGGAAAGCTAGCTACCTTACTCTGTTTAGTTTCATGCAGGAGAGTATCTGATGTTAAAGCGTTGGAGATTGACAGAAAGATTTTCTACCCAGAAGGAATAGCGTTTAACCTAGCGCAGTGCACTAAAACGAATTCTAAAGTGATCTCCTATCCCTATTTTCCTGATAACAGCAAGCTTTGCGTAGCACAATGCATCAAATGTTATGAGGCAGCGACCGAAGAAGTAAAGCCGTAGAAGGTTACTCAGCTGCTCATAGCGCACAGAAGACCTTTCAAGGCAGTAGCCCCAGTTATTATAGCGAGATGGAACAAGCGGGTATAGATATTTCTGTTTTTGGAGCTCATTCAACCAGAGGATCTATGGCTTCCGCAGCTTTTGCAGCAGGAGTTCTGCTGCAGGAGATCTTGAGAGCATCAGACTGGTCCTGTGACTCCGTTTTCAGAACCTTCTATTTTAAACCTGTAGCGAATATTGCAATGACAGTAGTACAAAGCTTTGAACAAGCATAATGCTCGCCTCCGGTCTTGTCATAGAATGAAGATTGCCAAAGCGCACAGCGCAGGAAGTCTTGATTCTATTAGACATGGAGGCAAGCATTATCCCTCACAAGAGGAATGTCGCTGTGGGGAGAAATGTTATCTTCCACTGTGTTATCTTCCACTGTGTTTTCATATATGGATATGTTGTTGTGACCAGCGAATTCCCCTCCCTAGCAATCTCGCGCTCTTTTTTTATTCAAGGGGAGGAGCAGAAAAACTCACAAGATTAATTAAGAGGCAGACAAAGAATCGTTAGTAAATCTTCAGAAAGTCAAGAACAGCGAGAGATCAGCTGCAGTTTATGGTCTAGGCAAGGACATGGAGAAGTTCAGTTTCAACAAAAAAGAAGAGGAAGGCACCTTCAGACTAGAGAGACTTATACTAGCAGGGGAAGCCTCATTGGAGGACGAGAAGGAGGATAAGACTACTGGCCACCTGAGGCTTCATGGGAGTTGTAGTGGGGCCCTACTTCGAAGTGACTTACAGACTCATGTGGTTTTCAAAGTTTTCTTTTATGTCAGTTGTTTACTGTTTGAAAAAATAAATAAGGAATTTGTTATATTTGAAAACCTGTGATTTAGCAGTATTAAAGGAGAATAAGTATAATGCTCGGCAATTAATTCCTGTATGAATTTATTGTATGTGTTAGCGTGAGGAACAGACATTTTGGGACATTAGGTCATTTTCTTTTAGCCTTAGTTTAGGTTAGGGAAAGACAGGTGTTTGTAACACCTTTTTATTTAATAAATGGCGTCTTGTGAGAAAACCTCACCTGTGTCCGTCTCCCATTGTCAGACTCCTCACAATGCATGTTACAGGGGCTCAATTATGGTGGCATACATTTTCTGAAACCAAGTGCAACTATATAAGTTGGGTAGAGAATTGGAATATATTTGTTTAAGATCTTTTGTTTCAATGCTGTTTGGTCCTTTGACTTTCGTATCCTTTTGTGCTGCATTACATTTTATGCTATTGTTATGTATGCTACTTTGTGTTGATGTTTTTTGTATTGAAACTTTACTTTTCTTTGTCTATGGTTGCCACTGTTTGAGTGATTAAATAACATACCTACGAGGCTGCCAATCCATACCGAACAATTGCTCTGTGATACAGAGATTGTCTTTATTTGGGCCATTTGACCTTAGCTGAAGCAGTATTTCACAATCATCATCTTGGAATTGTAGGACGTGCCTGACAATGTTATTGTTACTTGTGTGTGCCAGCTCTGAGATAATGTTTGTATTCAGCATTCATTTTCCTTGTGTTTCAGTTGCAGCAAATGGATAAAATATAGTAAATGGATAGCTGCAGAGAAGATCTTTACTTACAGATTGTGTTTCCAAGAGAATGCAAGTCAATGGTGCACAAAATATTGTCATGGGTTAAATCTAGATGGAATGATTTATGACATTCACAGTTCTATTAACTGCAGTTTCACTGTGAATTCTAGCAGTTTGATATCTAAACCTTAGAGAACAAAAAAGCAAGATGGGGGAAGTAAATCAGGTTGACACATTTTGATTCTGTGTGTTTATTTTCACACATGGTAGCCTGACCAAACCAAAACATTTCCTTCAAAGTAAGAAGTACTTAATTTGTGCTATAATAAAGCAATACAACAATGAAGGATGCTTTAAGTGATGTCAACTGCTTCCCTAGATGCAAAAGTCTTCACGCAAATTAGAAATTGACTTATGATGATCTCATTCTGAAACTGCATAATGAAAGAGCGGCATGGTACCTCGTATTGGTGAAGTTAAACAGCGTTCAACCACAATCTCGATTAGTAAAGCCTACCAAACATATAAACTATCAGGTTTACGGAGGAATACATTGAATTGCAGCATTGTGCTCCTGGGCAAACACCATTGACACCTACCTATTGTGCTTCATGAGGTTGAAAGGAAGACCATCAGCACTGGGAGATGGACACTTATCACAGTGTATCCTTGTGAACTTTGGCGAGGAGAATATTGTATGCACCTTTACGGGGTAGGACAGAAAAGCAGTTGGCAGTGGGAAATAGAGCTGTTCATTACAGTACAGCCTCGTGGTTATATTTCATCTATAAATTGTCAAAACGTGTTTTCCATGGGAGTGATGGTGGAAGAAAATTAATTGGTACATGGAGATGATATGATTTAGTCCAGATTATGCTTGTGATGTTTGACTAACAGTAGATCATCTCTTGTGTTACTGTCATGTGGAAGAAAGCAATCGGCAAAGCAATCACCACTCGGGTTGGAGGGTTTCATTACAGTGCAGCTTTGCGATCTTGGGTACAGTATATTCCGAGATCATATTCTTCCCATCAGACATGACACAGCACACTGTTCAAGAACATTTAGTGCTTTGTGGAGAGTGCTCATCCATTGCACAGAGGCAGGCTGCTGTTGCTTAATAAGTCCCTGCTCTCCCCTTAGATTATAACTTAAATGTCCCACAGCGTCACCTAGATGTAGTGGCATCCCTTCTGATTTCTGCAAAATGGCAAAAGCATGTTTGCCAGTGGTCAATTGTAGGTTTGAGGGTCATGCAAATAGCATTTATTTCTGTTCACAATGGTCCTCAAGTACTCATTTGCAACTGAAACCTTGCCATCTGCTTTTAGAAAGCCAGATTTATTAGCTTTTGCCAATGCTTGCTTGTTGGTGGGGGCCCTCTATATTTGCAATAATAGCACCATTTGCTTTACCAGTTTTGACATATCATGTAATTCTGCCACTTTTACCCTGGGGGGAGTCTGCTATGCAATACCCTCCCCAGGGGTACAGGCAAGCGGGACCTCACCGGGAGAGACTCGCCCCTTAGGGACAAGGACTCCCGTTTCAAAGAGGACCTCCATATGTTACTCACTCACAGCCCACTATTAACCGTACACAAAGAAGATGAGAATAACAAGCTACTGTCTCTTACTGTGGTGTAGAACCATTGTTTCGTCATAAGGAGAATTATTATTGTAATACTGAGCAGAACGCTCAAGCAACAAAGATAAAGGACCATGAAACTCTGCTGGGGTAGACCCAGCAATGGTTCATAAAAGCAGAATTAGGAATTCTATAAGGAGAAGCCCGGAAGTTTCATATTAGCTGTGCAGCAAAAGCTGAGAGAGACCAGGACGCTTGTCTTTTAAACTGGGATGAAAGCTGGCATGATAAGCTGACACGAGAAAAGCTGGAAGCAAGAGACGCTGGGGAAAGGAAATTCCAACAAAGATATTGGTCCTTAAGTGGTTGTGTGACCGAGAATCAGTGGACTGTTAAGTCCTGCAACGACATCGAGACCACAGACCTGCTCGCATCTTGGAGAGGACACAGAGCAAGAGAAGCAGAGAAGCTCAAAACCAACCTGATGACGCGAGAGACTTTCTGTCCTGAGTGCAGGCCCACTAATAATAAACCCAGTGAAAAGAGGTAACTGGGAAAGCGGGAGACCCAGGAGGGATAAGGCGTGCATGCATCATACTCGTCTCAGTGAAAACGAAATAACAGATAACATTGAAAATGACTAAGTGAACTCTGATACAAGTATCAATAAGGAAAGAGGCCTAAAGAATCAAGAGAATTATTACTGGAACATTCATACTAATCCTAGTAAGAGTACAAAATGGAAGCCAAGTGCGAACAATCATTCTCGTCCCAGTAAAATTAAAGAGGGGCAAGCTAGTGAAGAGCATTACTGGAACCTTCCTATCCGTCCCAGTAAAACCAAAGAAATAGAGAAAAGTGAGAATCCATTTGAGGGTGGACATTGTGTCAAGAAAAAATAAGAAACCTAATAAATCAGGGGCGAGAGAAGAGGAACCTCAAAGGATAAGCAAGGTGACAAGGACACGATAGTGAAGCTGAAAAACCCTTTTTCTGAACTATACGAACTGGGCAAAGTCATTGCTAAGAACTACCTAGGAATATGTTACTGAAGGGACTCTGCTGAAAAGCAGACCACAGGAGAAGGGAGTCATTCTTCTGTGCCTTAGTTCCTTTTGATAGTGTTAGGGACAGAATAGCTTAGTTTTAGAAGGAGGACAGATCTTCCTTTTGGACTCGCTGACGAGTACCCTGGTTAGTTGTGTTAGGCCGGGAAAACCCATAGCTTAAGGATATTTAGGAGTTTGCACCATTTCAAGCAGAAAATACTTGGAAATGGAATACATCAGTCTCTGTCCTTCTTTTGACCCACCCCACAGTGTATGTTTTACATTGGGGGCTGTGGTGAACCAAATGAAGAAGTCTGACTCAAGGAAGACATTTCAAGTGTGTTTATTAAACTAAAAAGGAAAATACCTAACTCTCTCTACTGCTAAAAGTGATTGCCGTGCATGCAAAAATTAAGTTAAGGGTGCTAATCTATGGGCATGCATGCTTGGGAGTTTTCCAAGGCCACGAAATTTGAAGCATATTAGTAAAATGAAAGACATGGTCTATGTTTTGGCCAAGCGCAGAATTGCAATGTGCTGGAAGGCGGCCCTTAGAGCTAGAGTAGAGATATGGTGGGGGGACCTCCTGAGATGGACAGAAGCAGAAACTGTGGTATGGTTTGAGGCTGTCACCAGGGGGGGAGAAGAGGAAGTGGAAGTGGAAGTGGGCCCCCTGATAGCCTGGAGGCAACTGGTGTCCTCAATGGCAAATCCCCACCAGGTCAATCATGAAACAGGAGACTCGGATGAGTCGACAAGTACTGGGATTCCTGAAGATGCTTGTGCAGATGACGCGGATGGGATGGCTCGAGTTAAGGGGGAGTGAAGGGGAGGACAGAAACAATAATTGTGTAATATGTTTTGACAATGATTATGAACGTCCTAAAAGGTTGTAATGTTGTTTGTTTAAAATAATAAAAATTAATTAAAAAAAAATAAAAAGGGTGCTAATCTGTTGTAAAAATAAAAGTAGTCATTCCAAAAACCTACTCGCTATCTGGCCTTGCATCTGTATTCTCAGTTCCAAATAAAATATTCAATGTCAGTTCACCAAAAAAAACTCTTCGACTCCCCCATTAACCTATTTAGGAAAAGTCACAAGTCTTGATATGAATCCAAAGTCTTGTATCCTTGTAAATGAGGGATGTTTCCTTAATCGCTTTTCCACCAATTTGGTTGTTCCCCTTTGGCTTTTGTTTTGCTTCTTTGAACCCTGAAGGTTTTCTTCTCCTCGGATAATGTACAATGTCATTTGTTTCAGTAGGGTTCTTCTGACCCCTCTAATTCTTTAGCTTTGGTGATCTCTTTGGCTGTGGCCAATGTTCAGGTCTTGGGTTTCCAGGGCTCCTGTAATACATTCTTGTTTTTTGCTCTCTTCCTGCCACTCAACTCCCTTTACCCTGGGCAGCCCTCGTAGCTCAGTTACCATCTGGACTACTCTAGCGGGATATTGTCTCAGCGTGGTGATTTTCGCTCATTCTCATCTCTGGCTTCTCTGGTATGTCAGGGTGTGCTTTTTGGACTCTGCATGTCTTCTTCCTTGAATTCGGAGCAGAGGTTCGCTGCTCCTTGTCACTCTTGTTTCTGTGTCATTCTGTAGACCCTAGACCCAGCATGGCTGCAGTGTGGTCACACCACCAGAAGAGACAGTCCTTCCGACCCCATCTCAGTCGTGGCTGCCACTCTTGGTACCAGCCTGCCAGAGTCCTACCTTCCACCCTCACTTCCTCCATGCTACCGCTGGCTCCGCGGTGTAGTGCGGCTTCGTATTTCCAGGACATTCTCCCATCAGAGGATCTCCTCTGTGTAGGATTCTTTTGCCTCCTTTCCAGGTTCCTCATCTCTTTATTTCCGTCGCCGTATTTGAAAAGGGCGTGCCATTCCTCTTGGACCGTTGAGTTCAAGGGGAATCCAGCATTACCTAATGCCAAAGAGGTGGGAGCAATGTCACTATTTGTTGGGATTTAAAACAGAAGTAACATCAGTCTATTATTTTCCCATGTATGCAGACAGTGTATTTTTGTTAGGCAGTTCCTTATAGTAATGGGAGTCCTTGTCCCCTGGAGGGGAGTTACTCCCAGTGGGGTCTCACTTTCATAGACCCCACTTTCCTAGGGGGGAGGGTCTTGCTTGGCGAGCTCACCTCCCCAGCCTTAAAGGGGGTGGCTCCCTTCTCAAGGATCCATCCCTTCAGAAGTGTCCCTGGACTGCCCGGTGGACTGACCAACTCTCTTGCGGGCTACCTTGCACCTCTCTTCTCCTGTGGGGTGGGGTGTCTTGCACCCTTTTACTTGAATAGTTAATCTTCAGGTAATCTTTGGTTACGGTTTTGATTAGTGCATATAGATCATATGACCTGACTTTGTCCTTCTTGGGTTAGGCTCCTTTTGGACTCTATTATCTTCCTCTTGGTTACTACCACAGAAACATTATTTTCTCTTACTGTGATAAATGGTTCCATCATTTATAAATCATTTCTACTTTACTGTGAGTTTTACTTCTAGGGGCTTGACTGGCCCAGTATCAAATCTTATTTCCTTCTTGAGGGTTTACTCTTGAGATTTCTTCATCTTAACTGAGATGAATAAGTTTGTTCTTATAACGATTTCTATTCAGTTCTCAGAGTATAAATATTAAAAAGTCCTTTTATTCCTATTGGGATGAGTCTGATTAGTACATTACGGATTTTCACCCACTCTTGTTAGTTATATTATCCCACTTTCTCCTCTTGTCCCATAAATATTGTCATTCTCCCAGACACCTGCGATCTTTAGGGGCAATGTCACCAGGGATTCTTGTGGCTCTGGGTGGAATCTCTGAACTGTCAGGTTTCTCTCTTTCACTCCTTCAAAGCTTTACTTTTCCTATTAATGTGGAGGGTGCCCATAAGATACTTCATGTACCCTTTTGCTTCCTGCTTTAGCTTGTCTGGTGGTCTCAGCGGTTTTTGGGATACTCTTGGTCCACCATGCGTTTCCCTTGGTCACGCCAACACCTGTAATGCTTTGCTTTCCGTCTACACTCCCGGACACTCTGCATCAGTCTGTCGCTCCCCTTTTCTCCAGGTACGACGCTGCACGTCTTTCTCTGCTTCATGTTCCCTTATGAGTGAAGGATGCTGTGTTTCTACTTCTCTCTCTTTCCTATAGGTAAGAAGCTGTGCATCTAACTCTACTTTTGCTCAGACGCTGTGCATCTCCTTCTCTCTCCTTGATCAGATGCCATGCGCCTCCCAGTCTGCGAACGGCAACATCCCCGGTTTGTAACTAGCAGGCTTTTACTCTTGGCAGTCTCCTCCCTCCTTCTGTCTGACATGCTTGGGACATACATCCGGGTCAATCTTTATTACTTTCAATTGGTTTATTCGTCCCAGTGGATTGGGATATTTCATTACCCATGGTTTCTGAGTTACAATAGCAGATATTGGTTTCTTCCTTATTCATAATTCCACAAAAGATTTATCAGAGGTATGATGAAGAGGATTTTTTCGGGTGTTCCTCATCAGAACAAGATCCCTGGTCCCCATAGTGGGTATCTCTACTGGTTAGGTCCCATCTTCCTCAACCCATAGGGAGGGTATTTCAGAGAATGCTCACTTCCATAGCCTCACAGGAGGGGCTTCCGCTTGGGGTGAAGAGACAAATTCTTGTGATTCATCACAGTAATTTGAAACTAATTGCTACCACAAGCCTATTGCATCCTTTCTTGTATTTATTTCTTTTTTTTAATGAGAACACATACCTGTGAGAAACATTGTATTGGGCCCTGTGACTTTTGTGCATAAGGCCCCATTCATCTTACGAAAAAAAACAAGGTTATTGCTGGAAGGTTTTGAATTAATCTTAACCTCTGGCATTGCTCTAGTCAAAACCCCAGATCCTAGTTCTTTGTCTGCCAAGCCATTACAAAAGGGTAAAGACCATATGCAGATCAGGCTTGGTCCCATCCCGAAATGAGCAGTCCGGCCCTAACTGTTTGGTCACATCCTTTCTGCACGAGACCACACGCATCCCCAGACATGTTCCTGCCTCTTTGGGCTTCATCAGTGAGGAGTAGCTTGGGTCTCGAGGCCCAGCTGGCACAGGACTCAGTCTGGGCATACCCGTCCCACTCTGTGTGACTACACCGAAACCAAAGAGGTAATGGCTGTAAGGCTTTGAATTGATCTTAACATCTGCCATTGCTCTAGGCAACCCTCCATGCCACCGTTCTTCGCCTGGCAAGCCATTACAAAAGGGGCCCTGTGTATTTTGGACACAAGTCCCCATTCATTTTAGGGTTTCGACTTCTAAAGTTAGGATATTGTACTTGTGACTAGTTCCCATCATTTTACTGCATCTACAGTACTTACCTGCATTGCTTGATTAAGTGGACTAAATGGTGATTGTATATATTTATATTATACAGTATTGTGTGATATTTCTACCCGTTAATATCAGTTTCCAGTGTGTTCTAAAGGTCTAAATAAATAACTGTATTTTTATAACTGACTGTCTAAGCTAGATTATTGTGTGCCATTCTGGGTGGACTCATTGAGGGCACCTGACCACGCTCACACTCTTCTTAGACTAAGCCTTGACTGCTCTCTACTTTACCTTGATTGGGTTTTTATTAAACTCTCAGAGCTCCTTGTTCACCATAACTAGTTTGGCCTCCTGAAACTTGTCCACCAGGCCAGAACTCATCTGAACAGTAACCAAAAAGTTCAACCATTGTCCCAAGAGAAGTATTTATACATTTGGATCTTCCATGGGTGATGGATGTATGTGCTCTAATGTACTCTTTCCTCCCACAGACTCCTCCTCTATGATATCCCTATCCCAGCACAGACGTTCTCCGGAAACAGTTTCTCCTGCCAGGGGGTGCCTGCGCGTCTCTGCGTCAGCCCTGCACGGACATGACATCAGGGTCAGTATATTTAGCGGCATTGCGCCCCGTGATGTCAGTTCCTTTTTTCCACGCACTCTGTTTGCTGATCGGAACACGCTCTCTTAGCAGAACATTTTTTTCATATGCCATGCCTACTCCGTCCCAGGCCTCAGGCTTCAAGCAGTGCGCGGACAGCGGATGGCAAATTTTCTGTCTCGCATCTGCACCTGATTTGTTTATATTGCTTGGGAGAGGAACATGACACCCAAGATTGTGGGTCAAGCCAGTCCATGCACCTGAAGACCCTCTGGGGGAGGGTGGTGAAGATCTTCACATTGGTCCACAAGGCGGAAGGTGAGGCCCTGCAGTCTCAGTTTAGGCCGCACAGTGCCAAAAGACGCTCAGAAGAGCAAAGAAAAAAGCAGCATCTAAATAGGTGTTGCTCCCCTAGTGAGTCCCCACACTGACATTTGTCGTCCTCTTCGAAGAGCCACTGCTCCAAGGAGACCCCTGAGAGTTCAGTGCAGGTACCTTTTCCGATGCAATCCTCCATGCTGGAGGAATGGGAAAACATCTGCCTGAAGATGTTGGACTTCTTCGCCAAGCCTCCGGCTACTGTGCTGCAGGGTCCCACTGCATCTGTTGCGACTGGCAGGTGTGAGAAACCAAAGGTTATCTTACCTACTAGTCCCCGGGGATCTCTCTCTCTCAGGTGGCCTGGGCACGGCCATCACCTTTCGATCCACACCCTGAGGATGGAACAGTGCGGGAGGATCAGCTGGGTGATCGGTCTTTGGGGAGTGGGGGGGTGAGGTGACCGATGGTGAGACGTGGTATTCACCCCCACCCCCCTTTCCCGTACACCTAACCTATCCTATTTTATAGGATTCTTTGATGTCCCAACTCCCCCACACCCCCCTTTTACACACAAACACTGGGCCAAGGAAGAGGGCGACTGAGAGTAAAGAGGCTTTCCCTTAGATATCTCTTTGAACATGTCCCACTAATCGGCTTTGGCAAAGTCAGGCACTTGACTTTAAGTGCATACATCTCATACCAATTAGCTCTCCTCACACGGATAAAAGGCGGAACATAGAGACACACTCTGGGCAAGTGGAACACGAGCAAGAGCAGAACGTCCGGTGCAAAGGCAATTCTACTGGAGCAGAGCGACAGACCGAAGGAGGAGAGCAAAGGGTAGAGAACCCCAGGATTCCCGGCAGGAGGTTGTTGCCTCCAAAAGGCCACGAAAGATAAAGATACATGGAGCAGGCCAAATCCCAAACAAGAAGACTGCATTGTGTTTCAAGGATGCCAGCGGCCCTCCCGGGTGAACGGCAGAGGTGGCGAGGCGAAGCCAGACCTATGGTACTAACATTGACTCGTGAATGAAAAATTGCAAAGTCAAGAAAGAAACCCACACAGCCGGTGAGTTGGCAAGTGACATGAGAGACCGGTGTGCGTTGAGGCAATATTGCAGTCTCAACAGTGTATCGCACAATTTAAGGCTGCATGCGTGTGGATGAGATGCGAAGAAAGTCAGACCTATGATGAACTTTGAATTTCTGATAGAGCTGTGAAACCAGCGGTACTGAGTAGTGGAGTGCTTCGGCGAAAGGAAGTAGCCCACTCGAAAGTCTCTGTGAAAGGTGAAATGTTTTTGTTTGATAAAGTGAATGAACTTTAAAAAGCGAAGTGATCAAAATTAACACCGGGAGAAAGGGGGGGAAAGAAAAAAGGCTGCAATCATCTTCAGAAATAACCTCAGATTGAAAGAATCCGTGACTCAAGCCTTCCCATCAGGAGAACTCATCTCACTGAAAATCTCCATATCTGCCACAACCAACCTTACTCTCCATTTACTCTCCATCTAATCTACAGGCCCTCTGACCTCATTTGAGAAAGACATAGCTCAACTCCTCGCTACCAACACCAAGCCCCTATCAAAAATCATCATCATCTTGGGGGACTTCAACCTAGGCATTAACGACCCGTCAGACTCGCCTTCGCAAATACCTTTGAAGCTCAAGGCTTCACCCAACACATCTCCAACCCCACACATGACAAATGACGCATATTGGACTGGCTAGCAGACCTCAATTTCCACACCAACATACTAGCTAATAACCCATGCCCTTGGTCAGACCACAACGTCATAGTATTCTCCTTCAGTGATGTAGTCCACTCATACATCCAACCACAACTCTCCAATGCAACACCCTCAAACTCTCGAAACATCACCCCAGACAATATTCTACCTAGGCTACTACCGCTCACTGCCCATCACCTCAAGACCAGCTCCGATCCCACCTCTATGGTGACACACTACAACCAAACCCTCCTGACTGCGATCAACAATGTTGCTCCGCTAGGCACCTGCAAAGCCAAACCTATAGCCCACCTAAACTCCTGGTGCTCCACTATCCTCAAAGATTTGCGCACTGCAAAAAGAGCAGCTGAGAGCGCCTGGAAAAAAAACACCCACTCATGCAAACAAATTGCATTTCAACAAACTAGCCACAGAATACAAACAAGCCACCATACAATTGAAAGACACATTTTACAATAGGATAATCAACGAAATGCTAACTCTGGTACTAGAGAGCTGTTCTCCATACTATGTGAACTAGAATAATCCAGCCCCATCCCCTGACCACTGCATCAAAGATCAACCATGGTGCCTAAGCATTCAAAATGCCCTCATCAGCAAAATTGCCTTACTCCAAAACAAAATCAACACCAAAAAATTAACTCTCCAAATCTGCCCAAACCATAGACCGGCCCCTTATACCATCATTGTCCGCTCCCAGATTCAAATTCACCCCTGTTACCACTGTCAAAACTACCAAAATCATCAAAGGCCTGAAGCCCACAAAATGCCAAGGAGATGTCTGCCCAGCCTCTCTTATCAAAGACTTCACCAACGAGCTCAATCCGTTCATCACAGCCTTGATTAACAACTCCTTCTCATCCATTAAAGTCCCAGAAGACCTGAAAGAATCCTGGGTAATCCCACTGCCAAAAAACCTACACTGGACCCGAATGTCCCGACCAACTACTGCCGCATCACAACAGTTGCCTTCCTCCTGAAAATACTTGAGTTGCTTACATGCAAATTAAAAAATATCTGGAAACCCACAACCTCCTCGGTCTGTGCCACAGGCTTCTGACCCGATCATGGAGCAGAAACTGCCCTATTAGACCTCAAAATCCAAATGGACCATATCAAAGACAAAGGCAACATAGCCATTCTCCTCCTACTTGACTTATCTGCAGCCTTTGACCTGGTAAACCACAAGATACTTTTCCAACACCTGGCCCTAGCTGCCAACTTCTCGACCAACACTATAAAATGGATCGAATCTTTCCTATCCAATTGAACCATGAGTCTTCTCTACATCTGTGGCTGTCCCCCCAGCCCCAATCACTGGTGACGTGCCCCAGGGCTCCTGTGTTTCGCCAACACTGTACAATGTGTTCTCCAAGCCTCTTTTCAAACTACTTGACAACTTGGGAGTCACCTACACCAATTATGCGGACAACACCCAAATACTCCTAACCATCACAGGAAACCATGACACAGACTCAAACTTACTTAATAAAATGTACCTGACCATCCAAAGCTGGATGGCACAACACAAGCTCTGTCTTAACGACAAGAAAATTGAACTACTCGTCATTGGCAGTGAAGCTAAGCTTAATAAACTAACTCATTCCTACAGCTTTCATAATTGACAATAACATCATCAAAGTAGCAAAAGAGGTAAAAACATCAGGAGTATACCTAGACTCCTCACTCTCCCTAACAAAACACACCACTGCTGTTGCGACGGCAGCTGCCTACACTGCCAAATTAATCAAAGCCAGTAGACCCTTCTTGTCCACTGACAACTGCATCACCCTCGCCAGAGCCCTCATTCTGTCCAGGATTGATTACTACAATGCCCTTTTTGCAGGCTCCAGCGCCCGAAACATCAATAAACTACAAATAGTCCAGAATAATGCTGTTAGAGCTGCACTCAATATCCCAAAAAAAGAACATCTATCCTCGGCCAGACAAAATATCCACTAGCTGCTGGTTTTGGATCGCATCACCTTTACAACTCTATCACTAACTCACAAATGCCTGTCAAATAGTACACTGATCTATCTTGCCAGACAAATCTCCAAAACACAGTCTAAAACACCCACCCGATCAGCCTATTTCTGCCTCTTGGTCATCCCAAGATTCAGACGGCAAAAAGCTGGAGAATCCAGCTTCCCTGTGATTGCAGCAAAACAATTGAACTCCATGCCGCTGGCCCTGAGAACAGACCCCTCCCTCTGGTCCTTACGAAAAAACCTCAAAACTTGGCTCTTTTCTCAAGACAGGTCGGAGTACCTCAGCGCCCATCCCTTATATGCCCCCACAACCCCACAGAGCGGTAACAACTACGTCCAAACCTATCTGTATTCGAAACGGTGCCTCTCCAGCACATATTAATCTGATGTAACCTAACTGCATGATACAACCACTGTAACCAAGCCTGCATACTACTCTGTATGACTGTATCCTCTTGCAAGATGTACAATGTAAGCAACCTTTGTAACCAACCATCTTAAGCAAAAGCACCTAGATGCCTTTGGTGCGCTATACAAATGTCAAAATAAATAAAAAGGTGAACATTGAACTTTTGTGCTTATGACATCGATCTACCCAGACCAAGACACACTGGGGCAACTAACACAAGAGTGTGCACGGAAGTGAAAGTCGAAGTGGTCCTGCCGAGGTCCATAGTAACAGCCTCACACATTCAAAAGTCTTCGACATTAGTGAAAGGTTTGAGCCCGACTGAGGGAGACCTGGAATGTGAAATATGTTAGGGGAAGGGAGCCCCTAACGAATGTGAATAAAGCTTGGGGCAGTGAACCCCTGCAATTGCTGTGATTGAGAGTTCTGAGCCTGGCTGAGGGAGATCTACGTTGAATCAAGTACTTTTTGCTTTGAGGTCCGATCCCGACAGAGGAGACATTTTGCTTTAAGAGGTCTGAGCTTGACAGAGGAAGACCTATGTGAACTTTTTATTGAACTGTTAAAGAACTTTGGTGTACTAGAAAACCAATGACTTTAATGTGGAAAGCCAAGCAGGCCTCGATCCATGTTTTGAACTGCTTCTTGATAACCTGAGCCAGATTGTGTCATCTTGCCTATGGGGGGCTGCTTTATTCCGTGCTGTTCAGCGTGGGAAGGAAAGCTGATTCAGCCATCTTGATTCTTTGTTATAACACTGACTTTTCTTTGCATACATATTCTCCTTTACACACTTTTTGTATAAGAGAGAGGGCAGGGATTAGGTTTTGTTAGTATAGCCCATTTTGATTTGACAGACTGACTAGGACTGTGTTTTCTTTATTATGTGATGGTAGAGACTACCCCCATGATAGCTATAGGACAAAGTAGGAGTTTTTCCAAACCCCACAAATTTAATAAAGGTTTTGAAATTGTATCTCTTGTGTCGGTGTCCTTCCTTACAGTGTACCCTCTGGGGACCACTGTAGCACGCCTAAGTACTCGGGCCTGGGCCAGAGAGAAGCGGTGCTCTATTGGTACCGACCAGCATCCTGGGCACCGTGGCTAAGCGAGAATATGCCTTCATGTCAAAGATGTACGACATCTTTGATGTAGATGGTGACCAGGTCCCCTTTGGGCTGGATCCTATGGATTCTAGGGAGATGAGGGACTTCCCAGAAGAATTCTACAGGGAAGGTGAGGATGTGCTGGGGCTGCCATGGGACCTGCAGATGGTCAGTGGCCTCAACACCTCCCAAGAGATGAACATTTTGCCAGCTCCCACCCCAGGAAAGCCTCAAGCCGCATTCCAGCGCTTGATGGGTAAAGTGGCCAGTACTCTGGGGCCATCCGCACCGTCCAGGTCCAAGGTTCAGGATGAACTTTGTCATATTCTGGATGATACTGCCAAAAAATAGGCAGTGAAGGCCCTTGTATTGGAAGTGTGGGAGAAACCTGCTTCTCTTCCCGGAATTGGCAGGGTTATGGTGATGAAGCACTGTCCTGCTCTGTAAGATCTGGCTTTTTTTTCCTCCCATGCTTTCCCTGAAAGCTTTGTGGTTCAAGCCACGATGGCTAGCCTGAAGATTTCTACCTTCCTGTCCTTCCATCGGACAGGGAGAGTATGAGGTTCGATGCATGGAGCAAGAAGCTGTTTGCATTGGGCAGTCTTGCACTGCGGACCATGAATGCCTCTTGCACCATGGAGAAGTTCTCCTTCAGCCACTGGAGAGCATTGACCAATGGGGCTGAGTATGTTCCATAGGGAGAGGGACAGTTCCCTGTCCTCTTGTCTCTGCGAACAAGGAGATTGCACTCCTGAAGCTGCACGACGTGACACGACAGACTGTGTCGACAGGTCCATTGCCACTAGCACAGTGGTTAGGCAACACTCATGGTTGAAGACATCAGAGTTTGCAGCTGATGTCCAGACCAGGCTGTTGGACATGCTTTCCGACGGCCAGACATTTTTTGGAGCTAAGGCTGATGATGCCCTCCAGAAGGTTTATTCATCTTAGGGGACTGCTAAATTCGTAATGCTAGCGGTGCAGCAGCTTTCCACACAGCCATCTCGGTGCAGATTTTTTCGCTGCTTTGCCCCGAGGGGTCATGTCAGTCTGCCCCAGGAAGAGGGCAAGGCTGGCGCTTCCAGAGAGGCAGAGGAAGTGATACCCAGCCGGGGTGGGGTGCAATTGCAGCAGCTGCTATCTGTGCTGCACCCCAGGGCACCAAACCTGTCATGGCTTTGCCAGTCACTGGTGCGGTGGAGGATTTCCTTGCTCAGCCCACAATGTTTGAAGACCACATCCCACGGTTGGGCCTTTCAGGTCATCCGACAGGAATATTGCCTCCCATATCTTCAGCGTCCCCCAGACCACAGCCCTCTAGCCATCCCATTGTCTCAATAACCCCCCTACCCTCTCCTGGAGTAGGTCTGTCAGTTTCTGTCGAAAAGTGCAGTGAAGCTATTTCCACATTCCAAACTATTTTCTAGTGCCGAAGATGGATGGAGGCTTGTGCCTTCTGGATCTACGGCTGCTAAACTTGTTCCTATGCAAGGGCAAGTTCAAGATGGTTACTCTAGCCCTTGATCTACAGGACTGATGAGTTTCTCTGGTCCGTCAGGGTCACCTACTTCCATGTGCCGATTCATCGAAAGCACATCATGTACCTAAGGTTCGTGGTGGGTCTACACTTTTATCAGTTCAAGGTCCTGTCGTTCGGTCTTTCCTCAGCCCCCATGGTTTTCACAAAGTTGCTGGCAGTGGTAGCAGCTTGCCTCAGGAGGGAGGGCATTCATGTATTTCCCTACCTGGAACGACTGGCTCGTCCAAGCTCGCTTCCCGGATTTAGTGTTGGAGCATCTACTCCACACTTGCACTCTATTGCACTGCCTGTGCTTTTCCATGAACTTCGCCATGCCAGTCTTTCCAGTTCATTGGAGCAATCTTGCACACTCGCCTGGGCAGGGCTTTCGCGCCCATGGACCTGAGTGGCAAACATCTTTCAGATGGCCAATGTCTCCCGGCCTTAGCTTTCCTGGTCCTCATGCCTCCTGCATCCTAGTGGTACCTTAGGCGAGGCTGCGAATGAGATGACTTCAGTGGTTTCTCCGTTGACAATAGTCGCAGTTTCAGGGCCACATGTAGGACCTTTTACAGGTCTCGAATGAGGTGGCTCAGGATCTTGTCTGGTGTGCCGTGCGAGACAACTTGCAGTGTGCTGTTTGGCCAGCCTTGGCCCCACGTGATGGTGGTCATGGACGAATGGGGAGTGGACTGTGGTCTGCTGTGGAGTCTCGCGAGTCTTCTTTGGTTGCTGGTGCTCGTGCTGTCATGGCTGTGCCCAAACAAATCCTGTTCAGAAATCATTCTCTGCATCTTAGAATGCTACAATCTGGCTGCTAACAATGTGCCTCCTGAGGGTCTTGGGGCTCAATCTAACAGAGGAGTGGCTGCCACCTCTTCCCTGCAGAGGGGAGTCAATGTCCTGGATATTTGCCAGACCGCAGAATGCCAATCTTTGCACACGTTTGCTAAGCATTACTGGTAGGATTCCTTTCTGGGCCAGGAGGGTCAGTCCTCCAGAGTTTTCTGGTTTCGGTGGTGATCTTGCTTCCTCCCTCCTCTAGATTTACATACTGCTTTGGGAGTCTATCATAAATGAGGAAACTGTGAGAGAAAAAAAATCCTCTAGAAGAACAAATGACTTACCTTTTGGTAATGTTGTTTTTGATGGATGTTCCTCTCACGGATTCCTCATCACCCTTCCTACTTGCCCCTCTTTGCGGGAACCTAGTACACCATTGGTTCTATGGTCCCTCAGCTTCACAGTGCTATGGAAAAAGGTTAGAACTGAGGTCACGGGCTGCAGCAGCGCTATGTATACTGAACCTGATGTTGTGTCTGGCGTGTGGAGCATAGAGGCGTCGGTGGAGCCGTGTTGTGCCCCCTGGAGGCGGAAAGGTTTCCGGAGAACAGATGCACTGGGATAGGGATATCGTAGATGAGGAATCCATGGGAGAAACTTCCACCAGAAAGAACATTACCATGAGTCAAGTAATTTCTTCTCCTCTCCTCTAGTCATAATTGTGAAAGAAGATGGTTGTATCCTTTGACCCTCGCCTTGACACACAGTTTGTCCTCTCATGCTCTCAGGTAGACTAACACTGTGGGCTTCAGCCAGATCTCTTCTTAATGCCTCTCTTTATAACAGTTATCCCAGAAGGACGAAACTGGATGTACTTACCCACTTATTTTTTAGGGCTCTGCTTGCAGGAAGGTTTCGTGGCCCTGGTGGCTTTTGGCTTCCTGGCATAAGAATTGGTCTCAAACTTTGATCTGCTTTTTCAATCTCCCTTGGACCAAACTGGTTCTAACAAACCGCCTCTCTGTATTTTCTCTTTAAACCATTGTTCTTTTCAGTAACTATTCTTCCCAAATGGTTAGAGTGTATCCCCCTCTTTAGCCATTTAGCTTTCTCCTCACCTTTAAGAATAGTGCTTGTCTTCATTATCCTGCATACTCTTTCCCTCTTGCTGGTGTCTCCCACAATAGCCTCTCCAGTGGTTTTTCTTCTAGCTTTTCAACTACCTGCTCACTCCTCTTATAAGCGGTCTTGTGGCTTTCTCTTCCCAACTACTCTCTTCCTCTTGATGCCCACTGTCTCACTCGATCAAGCTTTCTAGTACTAACCCTCTTTCACCTCCTCCTTTGACTCCAAAGTATTCTTTTCTGTTGTCTCCCTAATACACTGTCTAGTGTGATCACGTTCTCTTGCCTACTGCTATTCTCTTTGCAAAAGGCCCCTCGTGTCTCTCTCTAATGCGGTACACTTTTGACTCTTTTCCCGCCGTCTCTTCTACTCTCTCCAAACAGTTTCCCTCTGTTTCACAATCTTACTCACTTCCTAGATGGTACCCCTTTTTCTATCCCCAAGTGTGTCCCTTTCATGCTTTTCTCCCTAAACAATCTCTTCCCTTCTCTTTAAACAATCCAAAGTTGCCTGCTGATTCACTTTGCCACTATTCTCTTCTTTGTCCCTCTCTAACAAGCTCAATCCTTATTTACTTTTCCATGCTTCTCCCACCTTATCATTCACGAGTGCTTACTACATGCAGCATCCTGCTTTTGCACAATCTTCTTTTAATGTGCCTTCCTTCACCCAGAACCCCCTCTCCTCCCTCCCCCCAGGTCTACTGCTTTCTTTCTGCCAAAACTCTCCTCAGGACTGAAAAAGGTTGACTAGGCTGGCTGCCTTTTTAAGCGTGCCCACTTCTCCCCTCTGGGTATATTCCTGGGTGATAGCCTGTACCTTACATAGCGGGAAGAGCGATTTCCTGATTGGGACATTTGCTCATTGTCAGGTGGTCTACCAGGGAGCTGGTGTAAAGGTGGACTCCTTTCACATCCCAGATCAACCATGGCCATTACAGTTGTCACATATGGCACATGAATGAACTCCCAAGACTCAGAATGTTCAACTGTTTTTATAGATTTTTCCATAGGCCCTATGGCTGTTTCTCTCTTGAAAAGCATTTCCACCCTTACCCTGGTCCTGAGTCAGTAGATGGTGATTGTTGATCCCCTACTGTCCGAGGGTTGACATATACTAGGGATGAGGACATAAAGGCAGATTCCCTTCTCTATCTAAACTCTCTCAAGGACTTCACAACTTACCCTACTCTAACTAGTGGTTAATGGTCTAAAGAATAATAAATGGAGCTAGAGCGTTAGCATGTCTTTGTGCTGCACAAGTGGTGAAAACTGCACAACTGATCATAGGTAGGTTTTAATTTAGATAAGAGAAAGCATTTTGCCTGGCACGTCAAGGAAAGATAATTCACAACAAATACGGGAGATACTCCCTTTTACCTGTCGTGGCATTCTACACACAGAAAATCATGGCAATTCTAACTTATGGAGCAGAAACTATGCTCAATGCAACCAAAGATATTTGGAACATGCTCGAAGAGCTCATATGGAGGAAAATGTTAGCACTCCCTGCAGCTTTTTTGGCCCCGCATATTCGGCACGAGCTAGGCCTCCAGTCATTGGAAGCAATGAAAAACTGGAAAACTGAAGCTATATAGGAAGCTTCATGTAAAAGGTAAGATCCCTGCAATAGACATACTCCGGAAACACCCACAAGCAACTGGCAGATGGAGTCCATAGGGTTTCTGGAACTTTTAGTGATATTGTTTTATATCTTTGTTTGAAACAAAAACATCAGAGATAGGAGATGTTAGGTGGGTGTTGTGTATATGAAGCATGAATGGTATTCTGCCTAGAGTGTTCTACAGGAATGGTTTTTTGAAATGTATGAGAGGGATGTGTATAGTGACAAGCCACCAGGATTTTAGGGATTATGAGGGTTTCTTCCTCAGAAAGAGAGGAGTATTGCATCTCTCCTGATGTGGTCACAACCTTCCTTCTACAGCCATCTCCTCCAATGTGATCCTTCTTCATAATACCACCCCCAGGGTCAGGATCAGGTTGCAACTGCCATCCCCTGGCCACATGGGAGGAGATATCTGGCCAATCTGGTTCTGTCTTCCCTGCCCAGGATAGATGGTCTGATGGCAAGTTTAGTCAAATGGGACATAGCCCCATCTACTTTTCCTACTCTGGTCCGCTGCGGATCAGCAATTGTTGCCTGAACAGGGAAGTGCTCAAGCTTGTGCTTGGGGGGCCAGTGTTTTTCTGCCCTGATGGTAAGTTCCATGTGTACGGGTGTTTTAATACTGGTTTTAGTCCCTGGTTGTTTAGGGGCTAGAGCGCTAGTGTCGCTGGGTCGTGCTCAGTGTTGGGGAGCATTTTGTAGCTCAGATAGTTACTGCGTTTGGCTGGCTCCGCCGGTGTTCTCTCTGCTGGCTCATGCTGCCAGTGTTACCATTTCTAGAGGGTTGATTTCTATAATGCATGTCTCTGTCCTCTGCATCTCGGAAAGTGTGGATATCTCTGGTAATGTCTTGCTCTCGTCTGTTATGGCTGTTCTATGGCAAACTTGCTGAACCAAAAGTGACTTGCAAGCATTTGGTGTCAGAGGCATGATTTGAGACAATTGTGGAATGCTCAGAAACAGACTGGCACAAGGGGGAAGGGGTGGGCAGGAATCAGGGCCCTCTTAACTGCCAGTATCCTCAGAGGTAGGACTGACACTTAAACACCCCTATGCCCCCCACTCCCTCCTGAAATACTCTAACCCCTTTTACCAATGCCAATGTATTGGCCTTTATCCTCAGTACTTTGGGGTAGCTAGCTATTTCGGAAACTAGTAGTGAGGCACCCAACATATGTTTGAGGGTTCGGACAGAGGCACTGTGAAGAATCCTACGGATCCCTTACTGAAACCCTGCCTAAAGTCTCCTCCCAGGTGGTCAGGGAAAGGCAGACTCTTCCAGATCCTGACCTTGGGGGTGGTGTACTGCGGGAGGATCACCTGGGAGCAGACAGGGCCCAGGGTGGTGAGGAGAACCTGCAGTATTTGTCTTCTGAACGGAAGTGCCTTTCTGGGTTGCCAAAACAGGTAATGGCATATTGCCATTCTAATGTCTCTGACCCACACATAAGATCTGTAAACCCGGAGTACAAGTTCTGTTAAATCTGAGCAAGCTTTATAAAAACTCTTTTGAGAATAAATACCCTCCTTACTCCTAAAGGTATAATGTAAAAGGATCTTGAGAAAGTGCCTTAAATTCAATATCTTCCTCTGTAACAACCAACTCTAACAATCCATATTTTAATGAGTTTAAGGAAAATAAATCTACCCTTAAAAGTAAGTCAATTATTAAGAGCTAACTTTGCTGAAGGGAACTACAAGTCCCATAATCCCATAAGTACTGGGACGAGGAAGAAGACATCAGTCATGCAATTATTAAGCCTAACAGCCCACACCTGAGAGAACCTGGGAATCATAAAAGAGCCCCTCAGGCGCAGGCAATTGAAAGGAGAGAAAGGAGCTGGAACTGTGACTGGAATAAGAGTTGTAGAAGTAGAACCAGATGGAAGAAGGCACAAGGCTGGCAAACCAAGCTGAAGTGGGAGAACAAGAGGGACGCTGGAACATGGAGAAAGATTTCACCTGCTTGTCCGGAGAGGGTCCTTTTCCCCCAAACTCTGAAGGACAGAGGCTGTGGAGCGGAAGGCGTGCAGGACAGGTGTCTTTCCCCATATGAGCCTGATTGCTGTAGTTGCAGTGCAGAGAAAGTGCTGGAGACCGACGCAAGGAGCCGTTGTCAAGCTGTGGGTCTCAGGAGCGTGAGGGGCTCCATAAACGTATGGTCGGATCATAGTCAACTTCGCAGAGGAAGGGTGTGGGTCCCTAAGAAGCCAGAAGCAGTAAAAGTTGTGGCAGAAGGCATGGAAGCAGTGTGACCCGCAAAGAAAGTGTCAAAGAAGCCGGTGAGTGAAGCACAATTCTGACACCTTGCACGAGCACTGCCCGTAACAGTATCCAATTCCCTGTTCACTCGCAAAAGATTTAAAGTGAGTAAAAGTTGTTAGTTGAAGCTGAAGTACCCGAACAATAGGAAATGTAGCACTCGCGTATAACGTGACAGTTATTTTATTCGCGTGAGAAGCTAACGCTGCTTAAACCCATTGTTCCATCTTTAAAAGACTGTTACTGCCTGAAGGAGTGGTCGCGTGTCACTAATTAAGGAAAGTGAACGTTGGGAAGGCCATTACCGAATACCTAACCTTGATAATACAATTGTTAAAACTTGTGAAAACTACATCAAGGAGTGGTTGCTTGTACACAATTGTGATTCCCAAAGGTGGACTGAATTCCATCCTTCACTTTTAACATTGGAGTACAATTCAATACCAATTTGTAAACTTTAAAAACTACATTAAGAAGTGGTTGTGTGTGCCTAATTGTGATTTCTAAAGAAAGACTAAACTCTATTCTTTACTTTTAAGCAGCAAACCTTTCATTTATAAGAAGTTAAAACTGTATTTGCAATTGAAGAAAAGAAAAAGCATTGCCCAAGCCAAGAGTCTCCACACATTAACATTGAAACCAGCCTTTCTCAGAGTTCAAGAGCAATCTAACTGTACTGTGAAGTTCATAGTACTTTAATTGGCCTACGATACAAGTGTGCAAGCATTACCTGAAGCTGAGAGAGTGGCACCAAGATTTCTGGGTAATTACTTGGGCTGATAACTGGCAGAAAGTTGCAGGTAACGTTGGGGAAGGGAAACTGACTGCTTGTAAAGACTATTCTGAAGTTGATGTAACCTGTCGTGCCAGAGACTGTGGAAGACCAAGAGATGTGAGTCTTAAAGGCAAACCCAGGTTGTTATTGTGGCAGATAGACAAGACAGACAAAGAGGGCTGACCCTTTTGAATAGCGTTATTCAGAGGAAGAGTGCCTTGCCTACTTGAAGTTGTTGAAGTATTTTGAAGAGTATCTTGCTGAAGCCCATCTAGAAGCAAAAATCACTGAAGCTGTGGTAGTAGTCCAAAGTACTGAAGCTGTGGTGGTATATCTGGTTGTCTGTCAGTGGATGCAACATTGTAGTAGTCTAAAAGTGGAGCATTGTGAGACCAAGGTAACTGTTCTCATAGTAAATCAAGTAGAAGTCAAGTGTTTGAAATGGAAGCAGCAGCACTGAGAGGTCATCCTGACAAATATACCATTGTAACCTCTAAAATGGTAATTAAGAACATACTAACTGTTAACCAAGAACTGTGTATCTCTGGCAGTTGTGGATGTAACATTTCTTTTGAACTGTGGCAAGTTTTCTTGAAGAGGTGATCAAGCATTGTGGTTGGGATTACCATTGGTGTTATTTTGGAAAGTGGATATATCACTAAGGAGAAGAGATTTGCCATAATTGGAACTTTGGTTAACACACTTTTACATTGACTTTGAAACATCAAGAACTGATTGGAGACATTTCTTTCTTTCGTTGAACACTAACCGAATTGACCTTGAATACTGGGGAACGGAAATCGCCCAGGACATTAGGTTATTCAGAGACTTTGAATATGGTTCATCTTATGTTGTATTGCCATATATTTTCTTTGTGCATTTGTTGCTTAGTGTTGGTGCCTGTTATCCTTTGTTAGTGTTTCCCCTTAGCTTTGGATAGGCAGGGAAATCCTCAGCAGAGTAGGGATAGTGAGGCATTTTGATCATATTTCTTTTTAAAATAAAATGGCGCATGTTGATCATCAAAAAGTTGTCCGCCTCGCATTACTGACACCTCACCTCGCCCTGAAAGGATGTTTGTATCTTGCATGGGCAAAGGAGGTAATTGTCAGGGTATTCGAGTGTGTACCACAAATTGATTTTTCTCATTCTAAGTTAATGCATTTCTTTCTTTTTTTTTATATTCCAGAGTCTGAAAATGTTGAATTTATTTGTAATGTTCTTGTGGTTGCGGATCAGCTGCTCATTGCTCGACTGAAGGAAATATGTGAAGTTGCCATTGCAGAAAAATGTGAGTTATTTCCCAGCTATTTAATAAATGAATGAAAATGTATTCATTGATATACTTGCTTAAAAACACATTTTTCTCTTTCATGCTTTCTTCGACATGTGTACATTAACTTTCTAATTGATTCCTTCCTTTCAAAGATTCCTCATCTTAGAAATCACCAGGTGCAAAGATTATTCAGCCACCACAGTGCGCACTGTGGCTTTGCTATGCGTCATTGGTGCCAATGGCTCTGGATGTGACCACATGGGTGGTGCCTATAGAGCTGTCTTTGCCCCATGACCCCATTGTTTTTTCTGTCTGCACAGTGCTTTGCAATGTACCACTTTGCTTGTACTGCCATGGCCTCTGTCGAAGATATCGGTTTGAAGGACTGATGAAAATCTATTTCCGTTCTGCATAAGTGCTGCCTTTGGTGCCGAACTCCTGGCCATGACACTAAGAAGTGTGGTTCTTGCCAGTCTATGCATTGGAGTCCCCAAGGAAGCATGCCTCTAAACTCTTCACCATTCTACACAAGTTCTTGGAAGACTCCATCCAAGTCCATGCCTTCATTGGAGCTTTCTCCTTTAAAGGGAAGGCCTTACTCGACCCAGAAGGTCAAAAAAGGCAGAGAAGTCTTGTGTCGTTGAGGAGTGAGAAATCTTATTTAAAAAGTAGCAGTGCTGCTGGTCTTGCTCTCCCAGTGACTCCTCTTCCAATTTCCATTCTTATTCATCCTGTAAAAAACACCATCCCCCTTTCCCTTCTACGGACGGTATGGACTTTCTAAGTGTTAGTAACTTTTAAGATACTATTCCTCACCACTTAATCCCCCCACAGTCAGTGGTTAGGCAGAAGAACTTCTCAAACTGACAGAGTACCCTCTTCAGCAAGGCACAACACTCTCACAGAGCTTGGGCATTGAGACTGTTTCCATGCTGCTCAGCTCTGCCTTCTGGTACAGAAGCCTCAAACCTATTGTGTAAGCACTGGTACCTCTCAGGGGTTTGCACCAAAAGATGAAATGTAAAATACAGAATGCAAGTCTTGGTCGCATTCGGCATAGGTAAAAAAGATGGGACCCGAAAATACCGAACTAGGTGAGTGGGAGATTGCAGTGACGGGGGGGGGGCCTCAACTCCCCTAGTTAGCTACTTTCAGGTTCGGGGGTTGCAGGGGTGTCCCCTGCATGCATGGAAGAGAAAGTGGGGGAGAATTGCGCTATTTCCGAAAAAAGCTTGAAATGCAAAATGCAGCAAAGTGGTCTTTGCTATTTTGTAATTCAAGCTTTTCGGAATTCGCAATAACTTTCATTCCCTCTCAGGTGGTGCAGGAGAGGACGTCAGGTAGGACTTCTATGGGCAGGCTAAAAGGATAGCCAGCCTGACTTCTGACCTTAGGAACTCTGGCTTCTTGGATTCCACTTCTAAACTGGAATTCATCTAGTCCTTGACCTTTGGTAAGGCCAATGCACCCTTTCAAAACATTATTGCAGGGGCTGTAGAGTGCCTGGGGATCGTGCCTCCCTCAAGTTTCATAGGTCCAGTATGACCTCACTGAAATCTTGGAGCAGGATCCCCCTAAGGAAACCTTCCTTCCCTTTAATACTGTAGTTGCTGACCCTCTCATGGCTCTGCGGGTCAAAATTGCTTTGGCTTTGGGTCCGCCGAACAAGATGGCCGATTGATCTGTGAGCTCCTCAGCTGGCAGATTACGTGCTCTTTGATCCTGTGCCTCTGCATTTTCTACAGTGAACCTAATGGCTATGATTCGGTAGCGGCTGGCTCGGGCACCACCCGGTCCAAATCCTGCCCAGAAACGGTACCGGGAAACTGGGGATCGAGCACTCCTGCGGCCATCCGCCAATGGCTGTGAAGTTGCGCGCCAAATCCGGCGCTGGATGGGAAGCGAGCCGACCTGCCTCATATCCTCGCACACCCCACTAACCCCGAGGGAACCAGCAGGGGACGGTCTTTCCTGCCCTGCTGCCTGGGAGCGGAGACTCGAGGGAGATAACGCGGGTGCCGGTGCCCCATCCCGCTGGTGAGATCCGACGCTGCCAACAGAGCTACGTTACCCGAGGCGGACTGGGATCCCCGTGACCTGTGCCGACGTCCTCTCTGGGAGGCGGGCTGACTCCTGCTTCGGCGGTGGGCTGACTCCTGCCACGGTTGAACGCGGTTGAGCCGCTGTCACAATGCCTGCCCCCAGACTCCTGGAGACATCCGGAACAGATCCATCTATCCAGGGAACAGGCATCCACGAAGACCCAGGAATTCCCAAAACCCTGTCTAAGGGCTCTATGGGTTCAGTCCTGGCGCCATAGGCGTCAGGCTCATATTGCCATCTTTAAACTGTGCAGGTCATCCTGCAAAGAACTCACGTACAGGCCATCATGAGGCCATGAAGGGACTACTTTCCTGTAGGAACTATTTTACTACTTGGGTGTGGTACTGGAACTCTTTACCTGGGAACTACTTTTTTGATGCTATTTAAACCAGGCCCGAAGAGTAGCACACGCGTCGCGTTATTCTGCATCTCAGCAGCGTAACGCTCACCGTGTCTGCAGTCCAGTATTCAGTCTACAGCTACACCTGTTTGTGTCCGGAGCCGATCCTAGAGAAAAGGAAAGAAGAAGAGAAGGTTAGAACAGGAAGATTCCCATTTGGTCATCATCTTCTCCTGGAGCAGCCGCACCTGTGAGAAAGGGAAAAAACATTTAAAACAACCGCGTCGCATTGCCAGCTGCCGCGCCGCGCCATACTCACCTATCATTAGAGCATCTTCACGACCCAACGCGGTGCCCGTTGAATCGTCGCTCGCAACATCAGCATCTGAAAAAACAAGAACAAACAAGGTGAGCGGGGTTCCGCCAAAGGCATTCACTTACTTACCGCAAGATACTTAATTGGCATATTACCGCTCGAGGCAGCGCTGGTCACCATTCTACGCTCGACATTTTCGCAAAGGCGCCGCACTTGCAATGAAGATAATGAACTATTGGTTAATCGCACTTCGAACAATATTACTTGCTAAACAGTGGTGCAAACGGACTCTTACCAAGGCGCTACCTTCATCCATCGAGGCAAACTCTCTCCTCGGACCACGCTGCATGGGGAAAGCAGCATGAGTGAATAAACAGACATTTGAACTCTAAAAGAACTATACATTTGGTTTAAACACAACTTACCTCGGAGTCATTATTTGTCTGGAACTCTGGCAAATACCTTCGGATCAGTGAAGTAACTGAAGTTCTACGCGCCCCTGCACTCTAAACGCAGGATGGAGAGTTCATCCTTCCTAACTATAAGGTGAGACTTTACGAAGGGGAATACTAGATGTTTTCGGGAAGATAGTGTTAGTGTTAACCCCTCTACCACGGGCGGCTAATTCCCTTTACTGCTTCCAGGAAAATCTTCTTGCGGGCCAGGAAGACGAAACTGAGTGGGCAAGTGCAGTCGATCATCCCTTCGCTACGAGTCACACTGGTGGAGACCGCAGCAGTCCAGCTTCCTTCGGCGCCCCCGTGGAATCCAGGTGAGCGTGACAGCCGCGGCGCACCAACTGATTCCAGGTGCCGCGCTCCCCCGACAGTTAAAGGTAAAATACATGGACCTCGGCGGCCATAAGGTACATGGGGTATAAATACCTCACGCACCCCCATTGATGCACACGAAATTTCACAAACTATAGTTAATCTAAGGAGTGACTATCATCAGACTCTTGATAGGGAACCGCATACCGCGCACAATTTGATGAGACAGGAGAGGTGGCGCTGCCCCCACCCCCAAACAACTGGACTACTGATCCTTGAGCTGGCTGCTTCCTGGGTAGAGGAACTGGGGCGCTGTGACTGAATCATCAGCGACCAACAACATTTGCACCAGATCACTCACGCACGTGGGGGCTTGAGGCTCCACTCCCCGCTCCCCCGTTGTAGCCCGGGATCCCACTGTCTACGTTGGCAACCACATCTACTGTGAACGCGTGAGGATGGACGTTGGGTCCCTTCGGTCACCTGCTTAACCCTCTGGGCCCCCCCTCCTGGGGTACACCATGCAAAAAGTGTCATCTGCCAAGGCACACCAGTTCAACCTCCTGCAATACTCGGGTGCCCCCAATTCAATGGAGAGGCGGATATAATATCCTACCGGTGCCCCGGGCGATCAACAGGAGTACACTGCAGTGTACGCTGCATTGCCTTTCCACGCTCTGTACCCTACTGGGCCTCTTCTCACACTGCCTGGGGTGCCATAAATCTTCCTTCATTCCTCTTAAGTCTTGTTATTGACACAATGACCAAAGGAGCCGGGAAAAAGCAGTGCTCCATTAACATGTTTGCAAAGACTCAGTCGAGATCGACTGAGGAGGTGCCGGAGCAGGCCCCAACTAACTCAACATCATCTGTCCCTCCAGACTCTCAGAACATGATGGAATTCATCTGCGAGGGCTTCACCACACTCCATTCCAAGCTTGACGACATGAATGGCACCATATCTTCCATCAAGGCACACATCGAGAGGACTGACGGTCGGGTGGCGGAGATCGAGACAAGAGTGAGTTCCACTGAGGATAATCTGGGCTCCCTGCGTGCAGAGGTCTCCACGCTTTCCAACCGAGTCCTTGAGGTCGAGAAGAAGAATGAGGACCTTGAGTCTCGATTGAGGCGAAATAACCTCCGCATTATCGGTGTTCCCGAGGATGGTGTCAATGAGCCGATGGAGGACTAGATCGAACATACACTACTGATGCTCCTCGATTCTCCAAAACTCTCCCCACAGTTCGCGATAGGGAGAGCACACCGAGCCCTAACAGCAAAACCCAAACCGGGCGCGCCTCCACGCCCCATCATAGCTAGGGTTCTGAACTTCCGAGACCGTGATGCCCTCCTCAGGGCCGCAAGAATTAAGGGCAAACTTCAGTTGTAAGGAGCAAGAATACACCTATACCCTGATTTCTCAGTAGCTGTTCAGCGGGAGCGTAAGACCTTCCTGGCGGTAAAAAAGAGGCTAAGAGACCACAGAGTTAAATACTCCATGCTGTATCCCGCTAAGCTGCATATTGAACACTCTATAACCAGGTGTATTTTTTTACAATTCCAGAGGAGGCCTCCAGATTAATTGACGAACACTTCCCTGGCTCAGCCTCTCCCTAAACCACATTTCTACGCCTGTCAAGCCACTCTGTCGAGAGGTCGCCAGCACCAGCTACCTCTCTAAGCCAGAAATGTATGATCCTACTACTCTTCAACAAGATCAGATTTGTTCACCATTGCACGGCCGTGCCACACTCATGCGTACAAAACCCTCTTCAAGTTAAGTACGATGTTACTGTTAGGCACCATGTTTATCCTGAACTGCCTACGGCCTGGAGCGTTGCCACCAGGCCGGCCCACAGGCCCCCCGGCGTTGATGCCACTGGTTTGGATTTGGTTAATGGGTTTCGGGGTTATCATTCCTCTGTTTGGGACAGGGTTGTGGGTGGGGGTGGGATATGTTGGGTGTTATGTTAAAAAAGCTTGGCGATGGCAGTGTGGGCTGAGCACGAGGTAACATTGAACGGATGGTGCTACAGAGCTGCTAAATTGATCCATCAGACATTGATCTGATACGAACATTTCTACACTGGTAACCGAAGATAACCTAACTTTCATGAGCTGTAATGTGCAGGGTTTGGGTAATTCTAAGAAAATGAGACAACTCCAGCTACAGGCCGAACGACATGGGGCTAAAATACTCTTTGCAAGAGACACTTGCCTGCCCTGAACAATGTGTAAAACTTGCCAAAATGTGGGGCCCCCAAAGATACTTTACTTACTACTCTACCCAAAGTCGCGGGGTCATGACCCTTATCCACAAGAGCCTTAAATTTGCTCTTATATCCTCACAGATAGACCCCCAGGGCAGATATGTGCTACTCCATGCCACTCTTCAGAACAGGGAGGTGGTCCTACTGAATATTTATGGTCCTAAAATTGACGACCCTGAATTTTATACACATCTCGCGTCCCTTCTTGATGGCTTACCCCTAGTCCCTATTCTCTGGGGGGTGACTTTAATACGATCTTTGATGTGGACCTTGACAGATCCGGGCCCCGCTAACTCACCAAGGCAGCCTATACTACACTGTCATCTCTCTCCCGACTTGCACTGGTCGACGCATGGAGGATCCTCTATCCTGACTCCCGCTCCTACTCCTTGGTGCATGGCTCCTACTCCCGAATTGATAGATGGGTAATCTCGGATATACTGATAAAGGATGTGACGCAACTAATGATTCTTCCTAGATCCCTATCTGACCATTCACCAGTGACCATTGCCATGTGCTGGGGCCCGGATCGCGACTGAACTAGACATTGGAGGATGAAAACTCATTCTCTCCTTGATCCTGCATTTAGCTCTGAGCTGGAGATAGCCATCGAGGAGTTCTTTGAAATAAATACAGATTCGGTATCTTCGCAGGCCACTCTATGGGAATCTTTTAAGGCTTACATTAGGGGCATAGCGTTGTCTAAGGAAAGTGGTATCCTTAGAACAATCCGGAGGGATATTGCTGAAAGCGAATCCAAACTATCGACTCTGGAAGCCCAATGTTCACTACACCAAACCCCTGAGCCCCTGGCATCCATAGGAGTGGAACTTGACTCATTCCGGTCCCTGGCAGACCGTGAGCTAAAATTCTTGGACAGCCCTGGCCTGGCCAGCAAATATGGTGTGGGTGAACGCCCTGGCCGCTTCCTAGGTAGGCTTATCCGCCGCGAGCTTGGTGCCCCGCATATTCCCGGGGTTGAGAGACCTGATGGCTCTCTAGCTGTCTCATCACAGGACATCAACTCGGAATTTTTCACCTTTTATGAAGCCCTGTATTCCAATGCAGATGATGCCTCGACGGCGGAGATTGACTCCTACCTTGACGCCCTCCCCCTCTCGGTTCTCTCTCCTGAGACCATCGGACTCCTCGACTCCCCATTTTCCCCTGAGCAGTTTTCAGACGCTGTGGACTCCCTTTCAAAGGGGAAGGCCCCTGGCTCTGATGGCATCCCAATTGAATTTTATAAATGCTACAAATCACTTCTAGTTCCCCGCCTAATAGCCCTTTGGGAGAAATCAGTGGAGACAGGCGAATTTACCTATCACTCCGTGAAGCCACGATAACCGTCTTACTTAAACCTAGCAAACCCCCCACACAATGCAGCTCGTACCGCCCACTCTTGCTCATAAATTGCGATGCCAAAATATACGCCAAACTGTTAGCGCTACGTCTTGCTCCCTGCATGTCACATGTTATTCACTCTGATCAAGCAGGCTTTATTCCAGGACGCTCCACCTCCTTGAACCTGAGACGCCTCTTTAATATAATTAGCAGAATAAATCCAAATGTGCATGCAGTAGCCGCCAAACTTGACATGCAAAAAGCATTTGATTCTGTCTCGTGGAGGTACCTCTGGTGGGTCCTTGAAAAATGCAAATTCGGCCCCTCCTTTCTCTCCTGGGTTAGACTAATTTACTCCGATCCGGTGGCCAGGGTCGGCACTGAGGACCAATGTTCCGCCCCCCTTCAAGATCGCTAGGGGGACGAGACAGGGTTGCCCATTCTCTCCCCTGGTCTTCGCCATAGCAATAGAACCATTTGTCGATATGCTACGCCAACTCCATGCACATAGTGTTGCGAACTGCGGCCAGGCTGATATCGTGTCCCTGTATGCCAACGACACGCTTCTCTTTATTCGTTCTCCCTCCAATTTGCCCCCGATATTAGAGGACGTTATCTGCTTCAGTCACATTTCAGGCCTTAAAGTGAACTGTGCAAAATCTACCCTCTTCCCGCTCACAGATTGCACTCTTCCCCCTCCTGATACCTTGGGGTTCACGTGGGCTCAGTAAAAATTCACCTATCTCGGGATAGAAATAACTCGACAGTTTGAGTCGACCTTTGAGGAAAACTATCAAAATTATCTGGAGGACCTTGCAGCCAGGATACTAGGTTGGAGTAGGCTACCGATCTCCCTTGCAGGCAGAATAGGGATACTGAAGATGATAGTACTGCCCCAACTTCTTTATAGGTTCACCAACATCCCCTTATGGCCCGGCAAGGTTTTTTTTTCGAACGCTGACTCGCACGATCAACTCCTTTTTGTGGCACTCGGGTGTGGTCCGTCTTAAACTTGGAACCTTGTCCGCCCCGATGTATGGTGGTGGCTTCGGGGTCCTTGATTTCTTTAAATACTGGCAGGTTGCTCAAATCCAATTCATGTCACACTGGTTCAACACAATAGACCCCCCTCCACATGTCAGACTCGAAAAACTAGCAGTTAGCGACCGGGTCATCCACTCTCTAACGGTTCAACCCATCCCATCGGGGCCGGACTCACTTGACCCGGTGGCCTGCACATCCCTGGCATTAACAAAGACATGGAAACTGCTTGGCACTGCCCACCCGTTTCACGGTAACCTCCCGCTCTGGAACTTCCTCCCAGGGGTCCCGCGGGTACCGCCGCCCATGGTGCGCCGTTGGGCCGAGGCGGGATATGAGTTGATCTGCGACATCGTCGCACAGGGCAACTTCATCGAATGGTCAGACCTCCCATTATACCTGAGACGGAGACCGTCTATATGGCTTCAGTATTCGTCCCTCCGGAAAACCCTTAAACACAAATACCCCATGTTCACAGCGATACCGCCAGACGATTCCGCTATTGAAGAACCGACTTCTCCCACCCACTAGGGGTAAAGTATCTAGACTCTACAACATGGTTCAAACCAGGTTCACCCCAGTATTCACCAAACAGGCGCGCATGGGGGGATGACCTCAGGGTGGAGGTGACCGACGAACGCTGGGCTCATATGTGCGCACGCATACACAGGGTATCCTTCAACTCCCGCTTCAAACTAATTCAACTTAAGGTACTTCATAGGTACCATTATACCCCGAGCAGACTTCATCGCATGCTTAATGACCACTCCCCAAGATGCCCCAGGTGTGGCCATGAAACCGCTGACTGTATCCTCATGATCTGGTCCTGTCCCCGCCTTACCCAATTTTGGAGTATGGTGTGCTCTACCATGTCGACTATCCTTGAGCCCCTCCCCAATGAGATGTCTCTTCCACGACTTCCCCGAACTTCGTCGAGACTTCAAAAAAAGTGGCTGGCCTTTGCATGCTACTCGCAGTGCGATCTGTTCTACTCTGCTGGCTTCGACCCACACCCCCACTCATGCGCAGTGGCTCAAGGCAGTCACCTGGGCCTCAGACACCAAGGAAACCTGGTCCCTATTGCAACCCACTCAATCAAGACCCAGAGATGTTTGGTTCAAATTTCAATCCTATATGTCCGATATGAGTGCGGCATCGGACGCATCATCCCCAGCCATTACCCTCTCTCGCCCTGGTTCCCCCCTCCTGAGCTGCAGTTTCTGCAGCCTCGCACCCACTCTGCATGTGCATTTCAAGTGTACAACCAAATTGTAAGCAGTCTCTGTATGCCTGTATCACCTAAATCGTTATTGCACTGTACTTAGCTTGTTTGTTGCTCGCCTATGTTGTGCTGCCAAGCTAAATAAATAAAAGTGAACAAAAAAAATAATAATTGCTTTGGCTTTGGACATCGACAATAACCTGACCAAGAAGTACTGCCCTGCCCCTTTAAACTCTGCTTTATGTTCCATCCACCCCCTCCGAGAGTAGTTTGTAGCGGAGGGTTTACCGGAGGGTCGTTAAGGCGGCTACATTTTCCACCTGACAGGAAGAGCAACACATTCAGCACCCTTGTGTGCAAGCTTTTTTTCTGTGGCATTACGGCTTTACAGGGTGCTAATGCCTCTGATGCTCTTGGTAGATACAGAGGCAAAACCCTCTGCCAGGTTATAGGGACTTATAGTGGTTTGGCCAAAGATGCCTGGTACCTCCTGTGACAAACTGTGGAAATTCGTCCCTTCTCCCCAAGGGGGAATGTTCCCCCCCGCCCCCTGTGAGGCTATGAAGGTGAGCCCGCTTCACAACACCCTCCCTAAGGGTCGAGGCAAGGGCGTCCTCCCCGGAGAGACCCCCTTTGGGGACAAGGACTCCCCTTACTGTGTGGAACTCCCTAGTGAACATCCCAACAATACCTCTTTGGAGATACCCTGCAAAAATTTGGATGAAGAAACAAGTCTGTTAGTGTCAACAGGACACTATAAATGTTTCTTTAAATGAAAGATCTATTTTTCTGGGACGAGGAGGATGAGATGCAGAGAAGAGTCTGCTGGAGAAAGAGAGACGGAGAGACTCAGACATATGCCGCCGAAGTCCCGCGGCTACTTCATATATAAAAGGGGAGGAGATCGGAGGAGAGAGAAGACCCGTGAGTTACAAAATGGATTGCAGGCCAGTGCAGAGTGAAAGCTAGATGCATAGAGTTCTGTAACCGAGGAGGAACGATAAACGGAATTAGGCACACTGCGTCTTGGAATTGAGAGCAGGAGAGAAACGAAGTTGGATGCCTGGCATCCTGGAACAAAGAGACAGAGTGCTGGCATGACCACGAAAAGCTCATGGTGAACCGGGGGTCCCAGAAACGACACCAAAACCACTCGTCGACTGGAGACGCAGAACCAAACGGTATTGGAAATACTGTACAACCCTCCTAGATGACGGAAAAAAGATTGTAGGAACGAGAGAAACCAGGCTGGCGGAAAAGAGAACCGACCCCAAACGAGTAGATGCCCCAGTGACGTTATCCCTAAGAGCAACAGTTAACGGGGAAAACGGGAGATCCAGGAGGGGGACGGAAAATAGTTCTGGGGCCAATCCTACTTGTGCCAGTCAAAATAAAGAGACTATAATATTAAAAGCCAGAGGAGTGAATGAGCATAGTTATGGGACCAATCATAATCTTCCCAGTCAAGATAAAGAAACTATCATTTATTCCTCTGGCTTTCAATATTTATAATCATTATTGGAGTATTCATACTCCTGACAGTCAAGGCATAGAAAGCCTAATCCAAGAAAAGAATAAAGCAATAGGGGAAAAACCTGAAGATGAGGCAGGATCAGAATATATGTCCAACGACAGATATCAGAGATGGGTCAAAGATTGTGAACCGAGCAAAAGAGAAAGGAATACTAATGGAGAGAGTTATAAATATTGGATAACTTTACCCTGGGAATAGTGAAGTACTCTCTATAGAGAGAATCACAAGGAGCGCAATACGCCAACAAAGGACACTAACCCAAGAGAAAAGAAACAAAAGCCCGGTAAAATATTGAGCAAACTGTATGAGCGGATTAAAACAGTCACCAGAGACTACCTGAAAATCTTCTATTGAACTAAATTTGGGGAGAAGTGAAACCCCATGGGACGGGAGTCATGCCCCTGTTTTTTGTTATCTTAGCGGTAGGGTCAGCTAGAGTTAGTTGGGGATGATGGACCGATTCTGTTGAGACATTCACTGACTTGCGCCTTGGCTAGTTTTGTTACTTAGGGAGGCCTTATAGCATAGTGAAAGATATGCATCATCTTTTTCTTTATTAAATATAGCAGTGAATTGGCTTATCAGAGTCTGCGTCCTTCTTCTGATCCACCACACTCCTCATAGGACAGAAAGATGGGCCCAGGAGTGATATGGAGAGGTTCCCATGCCCAGCCCCCCAATTAGCTATGTCTATGATGTAAGAGACACCCATGCTCATGAAGGATCTACAGTCCATGCCTTTCTGGCTGTCTTTTGCCCCTGGGGCCAAGCAAAGCCCCCTGTCTGTAAAACACCATTCTGCCAACACTGTACCTTTTTAGAATAGGTCCCGTGCAACATGAAGTATATAGCGTAAAAGAAACACTATCCCGCTCACACGCCTCCACAGACATCAGGAGCCCTATGCGGATTCTTGTGCAAACATTCATGCTGTGTTTCATAGTTGAGGGTTTGCGAAAATCTCTTGCAGAGAGCCGGCTTTGCATGCTCTGGAGAGATTAAAACATATTATCCACACTCTGCAGTCTTTTCAAATACCCTGGTCATTGAAGCAATGCAACTCAGATCCTGCTGTCTCCTACCAACCATAGCAATAATTATGAAATCTAAGATGGTAGACCTGCATTTAAAGAGATGTTTGCTCTTCCTATTCATTTAGTGAGCTCACCTGAGCCCATTGACTATGGCCAATCCCAGTCCCTCACCAATTTGCCACCAATTTGCCAATTTGCCAATCCCAGTCCCTCACCAATTTGCCAACATGTGTGTAGACACTCAATCTGGCCCACATTGAGGGGTAGCAGAGCTATTGTGGGCCTGGGCACGCAGTCAGGCAGTGTTGGTGTTTGGAGAAGAAGCTAGATTTTAGAGGCAGTTGGAGAGGAGGAGCATGCAAGAAGAGATTAGCCCATAGAGGAGGATGTGTGTGAGTAGGAGGAGAGTGGGACAGAGAAGTGGAAAAGGTAGTTTGGAAGCTACACAGGCGTGAAGGAAGTGAATGGTGGCATTAAGGTGGAGAAGAATCAACAACAGAAGGAGTTAAAAGTGGGAATTAAGGACGAGTGATATAGCCATCAGAAGGAGGTAGGAATTAGATTTGGGGTGCCAAGACCCAAAAGGGCTTGCAGGAAGAGGTAAGGATCATGGTAATCAACAGCAAAGGAGGAGGATTAAACAATTGAGGAATTGGTTTGTGATATCTGAAGTTATCATGAAGTAGACAAAGACAACTGAGTAAAGTTTGGGCTATACACTTTTATTAAAGAAATGTCAGGAAGGCCAAAGCAAATGACCGTCTGTGTCCAAAACCTATAGTTGCCCTCACATCTAATTGTATATAATGTGTAGCGATGTCGGCATCAAAATAAGAAGTGTCAAAATAAAGGTTCAGAGCTTCTTCCAGCTCTTGGTTGATAAAGGTGTTTCCCTTCCCCAGGATTCCAAGTCTCTCAATGTTCCAAAACAACACACTTTCTTGGGGTCTTTCCCAGCTCTTCTGGCTTGATTGCCTTTCACCAATATCATAGAGTTTAGTTCCTTAATTTCAGATTATACAAGTTTTCCTTTATGCTTAATCACAAGCATATGGGTGAGTTAAGTGTCGTTCATTAGGTGGGGGTACTCTGTCTAGGCACAGTTGTCGCACCACACGGTCCACCCATTACAGGTCACTCAACCGACACCCCTTACTCGCTTCTTCACAGGTACACTGCCACTGTTTCAACTTCACTGTTACTACTTGTTTTGCCACCATTCACTTGTTGCAGTTTCAAACTCTTCTCAGGGCTTTTGCCCCTGCTTATTCCTTATATCTTTATGCCGATTGCAAATCTGCCACTGTTTCAACTTCACTGTTACCACTTGTTTTGCCACCATTCACTTGTTGCAGTTTCAAACTCTTCTCAGGGCTTTTGCCCCTGCTTATTCCTTATATCTTTATGCCGATTGCAAATGCTTGTTCTCTCTGGTTATGCAGTTCCTTTTCATCAGGGAATTGCCCCAAACTGTGTTCCATCCAATTGTTAATCAATCACACTTGCTTTTTTGCAAATCAGTATTCAAATAGGTTTGATTTAGTTCAATTTAGTCACATTGAATAAACCAACAACAAATATCCCAGTTTACTCTCCTACTGGGAACTTGTACCCTGTTCTCGGACATATTCACAGGTTTAAATATTACTGTTTCCCTTGCCCTCTTGGCCATCTCTTTTACAGTTCGGTATTTCACAAAACAGCTTTTGATTATTGTGCTTATCAAAACTATTTAGTTCAATCTTGACCGGCATTCATATGACCCACACGGTCCCTCGCCCACTCGCTAGCGACCCGAACGGCAGCAACCACACGGTGCACACCTCAGCATCCCGGAGTCATACAGGCTTCTTCGACTCATGGGTATGCTGTCTCCAGGTGCTGTTCTTCCGGGGTAGCAGGCTCGCTGTTACTGTCGCTGCTCCCCGCTCAGTGCGCCTCTTTCCAGGATCTCTGCTGCCTCGGTTGTAAGGAGAGGGGGTTTCTCTGACTCCAGGAGGTAAGCTGACCAGCTCTGCTACCAGAGACCTTCCGAGTGCCCTTGCCACCATTTGCTTCCCCTGCAATGGATCTGCAGCTCGTAGCCACTTCGGGCACACGTCTCCCTGGGTTCACCTCCAGCTCCTTCTGCAAGCGTTCCACAGGCGATCTCATTAGCCCCACCTGAGCAAGCCATTTAAACCGCCCCCTGGGTCTCGGGTGCTAGCAATCTTCATTCACTACATAGCGGTCCTGTTACTGTGCATCCCTCTTCCTCGTCCCAGTACCAGAGTGGTGTCTGTGTGTATGAGTCAATAAAGAGAGGATGTGAGGCTCTGGTGTGTCTTTTCCTCATCCCAGTACCTAACTGGTGTGCACTGGGGGGGGAGATGGTTTACTAAAAGAATATGGACGGGACTGGTCATATCCTACATTGGTCAGGAGGATATCGGACTCTTTATCAAAGGGAAATGGGGAATACCATGTCCCACCCAAGGATGCGTCATCCCCACTCCCCAAGTCTCCTCCACCCAGGTGATCCTCCCTCGCATATCCACCCCCAGGATCAGCATCGGAGAGCGACAGCCTTTCCCTGGCCACCTGGTAGGAGGATCTATTGGGGCAAGAAGTGAGGACGCCCTCATATTCCCCACAGATACTTGGTAAAATTGATTTCTAAAATCTGGCCTGGTGGACAGATTTTAGGAGGCCACTGTGAGAAACCTGAAGGTATCACACCCGCTAGTCCCTGGGGATCTGTCATTAGGTGGCCAGGACATGGGCATCCCTTTTGGATCCAGTTCCTGGGGGTGGACCAGTGCGGGAGGATTACCTGGGTGAGCGGTCTTCGTGGAGTGGAAGTGGTACACCGGATGGTGAGACATGGTATCCCTTCCCTGTAAATGCTTTACCCAATCCTACGAAGTAGGATACTTAGAAACTCAACCCCCGCCCTTCCCAATGGGAACATTTCCTCACAGACAGCTCACTACAAGAGAAAACGGACTAACAACCGAGCCGTATACCTGACATGTCCAAATACAATGGTCGGGCAATTACTGCTGATCATAACACACACCTGACTTCTCTTACATTTCCCCACACAGTTAAAAGGCGGAGCACAAAAGCACACTCTGAGCAAGGCAAAGTACACAAGGAAGCAGCAGTTCCAAGATGGCAGTTTAATACAAGGTGAAAGATGGCAAAACAGAAGAGGATTGCAAGGAGGGAAGTGGCCTTGACCTTTTCAACAAAAGACTGTTACATTTCCTATTCTCGAAGGTTCATGAAAGTAAGAGCAGGAATGAAGGTTGAAGAATCTTTCATTGTGTGTCAGATGTACCCGGGCCTCTCCTGCTTCGATAGTCAAGGCAGGGAGTATCGTTTGCCGCTGTAGTGCTGTCCTTGGCTCCCACAACAAAGCAGCACCATTGAAGTCAGCACAGCCGGTGAGTTGGGGAGACTGATACCAGAGCAGTCTGTGTTGAAGCCATGGTTGCAAGCAGCAACATTGTATAGTGAAAACTGAAGAGAACAGTGTATTAAACCTATGTGGCAAGCGACACGAGCACAATTACAGCAGTTGAGTGATTGAACTTTGAAGCCAAGATACGATACCGTAGACAGTGGTCCGGCACCATGTGGGTGCTCATTTGAAAGTCTCTGTAGTTATCCAGCAGAAAGGTGGCAAATTCAGAGTGATAAAGAATTGTGAAATCGAAGTTGTCCTGCAACGAGTCGAGCAAAACCCTGTGTACATTCAAAAGTCTTTGATAGTTGATGAAAAAGTATATGAAATTGGAATTAGCTTGAGCCCGGCAGAGGGAGACTAATTGAACATTGTGTTAAAAGGGATCTGAGCCCGACTGTGGGGGATCTGAGATCTGAGCCCGACTCAGGGGGATCCGTGGTGAACCGTGAGTCACCCGAGAGAGAATATCGTACGAGAAATTGGATGCATGAATAATTTACTAACATTGTGTTGAGAGGATCTGAACCCGGCTGAGAGGGAGCAAAGATGAATAGTAAATCGCCTAAGAGTATTTGTGAAAATCTGAAAGAGGCAAAGAATGTATTGTTTGTTTGTCGCATCAGGCCCTCTGAATGAACTTTGAAAGGCAAAGAGACTTGGGCACCGAAGGCCCTGGTGCTAATGATTGAACTATATCCTCGTGCTAGAGAAGCCAGAGACACTGCTAAACTCCAGTGTACCACCTTGTCCCGTGCTGAAAACGTGGTGAAGGGAGGCCCACAGCCTGACATCCTGATGTATCATTTTGTGAACACTTCTTTCTTTTTTTTCTCCTTAACATTGTTTCCCACACTATTTTTATTTAGAGGTAAGGATTGGCAATGCGTTTATTAGGATAGGCCCTTTTATTTTGACAAGACACTACTAGGACTGCGTTATTATTTTTTTGATGGTCATAGCTTGCTCCCATCTATAGATTTAGGATTAGATGGGCATTTTTTAAACCATTTTCTTTAATTCAATAAACACTCTTAAACTGTGGTCACTTGTCTGTCTTAACAGTATCTGTCCACCGTCCAAGCTAAGCTTAACCGACCCGACCACTATAATGACAACTGAAGATGGGAGAATGAATCCCTTCTCCTCTGGTATTGATTCTCATTCACTTCTAGAGCTTTCACTTCACTATTTAGATTTTTGTTTCTTGACTGAGACAAGTAAGATTGGTCTCATAACGATTATCATTCACTCCTCTGGGTTTAAGTATCAGTCTCTTTGCTTTGATTGGGAAAAGCTTGATTGATCCCATATCAATTCTCTGTTTCCCTACCGGGTCTCCCGTTCTCCCTGTTACCTGTGGCTCCTAGGGATAAAGTCACCGGGGCCTCTAGCTGCTCCAGGTCAGTTCTCTGTACCGTCACCCTTTTTCTCTTGCTGCTGTAATGCTTCCTTTTTCATGCCATTGTTGAGGATGATCGTACCGGTAGGTTCTATGTCTCCGCCTGCGGAGCAGTTTTGGCATTGTTTGGGGGACTCTTGGTCCACCACAAGTCTTTCGTGGTTACGCCACCACCTTCAGTGTCTGTCTCGCTCAAGACTCCAGGACGCTCTGCATCCTACTTCTTCTCTGGTTTTCCTCCAGGTAAGATGCTGCTTGTCTGATTCGGCTTCACTTCCTTTCTGGTCACACGACGCTGCGCATCCACCTTTTTCTATGCAGCAGTTAGCAGCCCTGCTTTGTAACTTGCAGGGTTTTTCTCTTTGCCAGTCTCCTCCCTCCTTGTGCGTGACATATGTTTGGGACTTCCTGGCATGCATACGGGTCTTCCTCTTTCACTCTCACATGGCTTCTCACATCCTCCACATATCATCCTCCTCGACCCAGTTGAATGGGATATTTCCTTTAAAGAGATATTTACAGTTTCTGGGATACAGTAGCAGATACTGGTTTCTTCTTCATACATGTTTCGATAATAAATGTTCTCAGAGGTATTGTCGAGATTGCTTTTAGGGAGTTCCTCATCGGAACTATCCTTTCCCCAAAGGGGGAGTCTCTCCCGTTGAGGTCCCACTTGCCTCTACCCCTAGTCAGGGTATTGCAGAGTGGGCTCACCTCCCTAGCCTCAAGGGGCAGGGGGATCACCAGCAGGTCTATTGCATAGCAACCACTCTGTCAACAGGAACATAAAGGTATCAATTTTGTCCTTGCCCATGGAACATGCTACAGAAGAAAACATGAGTTACTGTCCTGCAGCACACTTTCAAAAGCATTAGAGGGGTGGTCTGGGGCCAGACTGCTTTGTATGGTCTCTGGTGGAAGAGCAAATGCCAGTTAGTGAGTCTTGCCTCCATTTCCAATGATTTGCGTTTTGGACATTGGACTTTAACAACCTGCCAAACAGTGCTTTATTATTAAAGAGCTGCATATAGATTAGAAGAATGTGCCTATGGTCAGACGACAAACCTAAGAATGGTTATTCACCATACTACTGTGCTGGACTACAATGATGTGGACTTGCTTTGCATGAAGGTATGTGGTGGGCTCAGAGCTGCGGGCTTTCGGAACACAGAATAGTCCAATCATAATGAGAAAGGCTTCTTTATAAGAAAACATGAGTTATGTTGTGTGTTCCTATTACAATGCGAGCGTCTGAAGTGTGGCTAAGCCTTCAGCCTACCTTTGGGGCATGCAGACTGTCCTAAAAAGAGAAGTATGCAATTGAATTTGCTCCCAAACCATTTTATGAAATAAATTGTCCTGGTTTTCACTGGGGAGAGGGGTGAGTGAGAATGTACACAAGACTTCAAATATTTGTAAGTGTTCTCACTTTATCTGGGCCCCCTTTTGAGATGATCGAGTGATTGGCAGGAAGCATCCTTATATCAGCTTGTTTTGGGTGATTGCAGAGCTGATTGAAGATGCATGTCTGCCCATTTCAAAATGTTATTTGGGAAGCCCCTTCCCTACATATGGAAAAAGCAGCCTGCATAAACTAACTTGCTGTTAGTTTATAATTTTCAAAAGGGCAGTGAGAACATGTTTTTGGCTACATGCAGTTTCAGCTGGTGCATGTTTGTACCCCCGAAAACATACCTGAACACAAAATCAATACATTATAAGGAATAAGAAGAACAAGCTTAGTCCGTACAAACGACTTGGGTGATTTGGGGCATCTGTGTGGTTGGTAAATTATTATGGACTAGAGTACAGGCCCATCTACACGGGACAAAGTGCAGGTTTTCAATGATTTGATTTAAGTATTTGTATGGTGCATACCCTGAGGGGACCGGGCATTGACTGCATCTGGGCGCTGATGTAAATAACTGATTCAGTGGATACCGCACCACACTATCTCGTAGGCCGGTCTGGTAATTTAAGACATTTTATAGGAAGAGATGGGTTTTTAATGGCCTCCTGAAAACAGTCAATGAGTTGATCCCCCGGAGTTTCAGTGGGAGAGAATTCCAGAATCGGGAGTCAAACGAGAACTGCCTGTCACCCCAGTTGGTTTTTCTTGTCAATGGGGCTTGCAGGAGGACTGAACTTTAGAGCGAAGATGTTGTTGAGGACGTACACCTGGATTTTTGCAGTTAGGTAGACTGGTGCCAGCCCATGGATGCATTTGAAAACCAAACAAAGTACTTTAAACCGAATTCTCTGCTGAACTGAAAGCCAGTGGAGATTCCTCTGATGTTGTGAGATGGCTGTCTTTCTCTGCAATGAGAAAATCAACTATACAGCAGAGTTTTGGGCAACCTGTAATCTTTTAATTTGAAATGTTTGTGCCCCCATAAGAAGAGCGTTACAATAATCTAACCTAGCATTAGTGTGTATGCTGATTACCATTGTACGGTCCTTCTCAGCAATGAATGGTATGACAGGTTTTATAAGCCTCTATTGATAATATATAGATTTGACTATCTGGCTAATCTGTGAGTTACAGCCCATGTTTGACTGCTAGATGCAGCCCAAGTTCCTCACTGTATCCGAAAATTTGGTAGGCACACCAAACAGTGAGGGGCATGGAGTGCACTGGACAGTATTTTTTACCCGTCTCTTGGGGCCAACTACAGTGACCTCCATCTTTGAGGGATAAAGCTGAAGTTTATTTGCCAGCATCCAATCTTTGATTTTGTTGGCGCATGCCAAGACTCAATCTATTGCTTCACGAGGTTGCTTGAGTCTTACGTAGATCTGTGTATAGTCAGCGTATGAGTGGTACGACAGACCAAACTCGGAGATGTTCAACTAAGTACAGATGTAGATATTGAACAGCAGTGGTGACAATGAGGATCCCTGGGGCACCCCTCATTCCACTGGGATACCCCAGACTCTGTTGGATAAATAGGCCCCCATTTTCACCTGCAGGGTACAGTTGCTCAGGAAAGACACAAACCATCTCAGAGCACCATCCGAGACCTGAATCACTGAGGACAGTCTGACTAGGAGTATCTCAAAGTCCACTGTGTCAAAGGCCGCCGACAGGTCCAGAAAGACAAGCATGCTGACATCCCCTTTGTCGACGGCCCCCAGCAAGTCGTCCCAAACTTCACCAAGGCTGTTTCTGTGTCATGACACGGTCTACAACCTGACTGAAAGGAATCGAGAATGCTATGTTCATCCACGTAAAACTGTAGTTGACTCGTCACAATTTTTTCCATGATTTTGGCGATCCATAACAGGCCGGCTACTGGGTGATAGTTGGATAAAACTTTATGATCCAATGTAGTTTTTTTTAACAGGGGTTTAAGGTAGGGTTTCTTCAGGTCTTGAGGAACACAGCCTTGAGATAACGCGGAATTAACCATTGTTTGTATAGCCATGCCAAGGGCAACAGCGCATGGTCCTACATTGACATAGTGGGACCACTATATATCCTAAGCCAACAGCTCCCACTAGCGAACATGCAAAGCTACTGCATCGGACAAACATACAGGGACAAATGTACATCTGGTCTTTTATTATATTGTTAGATTAGATTATGTAAATTACATTTTCGATTTTAATCGATTATAAGGGATAATGTGTTTCCTAATGCATATTACAATGAGTCAATTGAATTTGAATTGCAAACCACATCTTTAACTTGACTAATCCCCAAATGTATATCTGACCCACCTTACCCACTAGCTGAAAAAGGGTGAAAATGGTCTTGTGGCTATTTATTAACTTTGGAGCGATTTATCTTTGACCAGCAACTATACAGAAGCGAGATGTAAGATAGCTCAGTGGGTTGAGCACTCACTGCTGCGATCTGTGTGTAATCTGCAAATCACAGGTTTGAATCCTGGCAAGGCCAACTCAGTCTTGCATCATTCCGAGGTCGATAAATAAGTAGCAACTTTGGTTGGGTGATATTGTATGTATATATGTTCTATATAAAGTGTTTAGGCATAAGCACAATATAAATAACACATCATTATAACAGTTTAAGTGACACAGCCTCAACCTGTGCCTTAAATCTGTGGTGTTTAGATTATCAGTGGATGTGTACTGTCCTCTACATTGCAGAACAAAGAAAAGCAGTCAGTTAGGGAGCTGAAACTCTAAATGACCACTTGCACTTTCTTTGATGGAGTAACAGGGACCCCAAAAGCCTATGGGACTACTTCAATAGAAAGGGTTGAAGTTCGTGCCTACCTTTGCCCTCACCCAGTTGTTTGTTGGGTGATATATGCAGTCGGTGTTCGCTTTGCATTCAGTGCAGCCAAAGTGTACTCAGTAAATGAAGAAGGGTTTTTGGTTTTCCCAATTAAAAGTCCTGAAAGACGAAGTGCCCGCTTTTGTCACTTCTACTAACACACATTTATATACAGCGACCACTACTTGTTTGTGGTGTAAGACTGTAAAGAAAAATCAAATGTCACAAAGTATTATTTAAGGTTACTTTAATGTGTGTCATTTGGCGAGAAGGTTACCCTACCGTCCAAAACTCCATACCGTGACATCCCTAGTCTCAGTAGAGTGTGAGTGGGGTCAGAGACCCTCAATGAGTCCACACATGATGGCACAAAATATTTATTTTAGGCCTTTAGAATGACTGAAAAATGAAGCTAGCAGGTAGTACTATCATACAACACTATCATACAACTGTACTCAATCACCATTAGGTGTACTTAATAGACATCAAATAACTGAATCAAGCAATGCAGGTAAGTAATATAGATGCAGTAAATTATGAGAACCAACCACAAGAACAGTATCCTCACTTCAGACTTCCAAACCCTAAGATGAGTAGGCCGTGGGCTCAAAAGTCACAGGATTCAATACAGTGTTTCTCACAAGTAAGTATTCTCTATATGAAGGATAAAATGGGCTTGTGTTGGTAATTAGTTTCAAACAATTTAAAGGTTCTACAACAGATTACATGAACATATGTATGTTTTCTCCTTTCTTCCAGGCCCAAGGCTAACCCAGGGGCAGGATACCCGAACCAGGTTTGATGACCAAAGGTGAGTGGAATGGAGACAGGCGACAAGGGGACTTGTTCCCAATGTTATCCAAAAGAGGACGGCAACGAGGGTAGGGACACTTATGCGTATTTACCCCCTTACTCAGATTTCCCAGATGTCTTTGTGGGTCATCTGGGGGTCGCTGGGGGCTCGATCTTCTGCCCTTTGTTCCGGTGAGAGGTGCTCGTGTGTTACGGGTTTGAGGATTCATCTGGTCGGGTGCAGGTGTGAAATGCAACACTTGTTGATGAAGAAATGCAGAATTCAATGATGCAGGCCTCCTTCAAACACTAACCCGGATGGAGGAAGGCGAGTTTCAGTGATGATTGCCGATTGCAGACGACGACAGGCATCCTTCCAGTCGCGGTCACAGAAGCTGCACCAGGACAAGTTCCCTTGAAGATAGGAACTCAGGGAGAAGGCAACTTGTGGCACAAGCTGGCAATCACCAAAGTTCCAGACTCGAACGCAGAACAGTGACGCTCCTGGCGAGGAACCCACAAGAGAGCTGGTCAGTCCACCGGACTGCCAAGCAGACTTATGAATGCTCTGAAGGGCTGGATCCTCAAAAAGGTATTGGGACTAGTTGGTCCAACTAGTCTAAAGGCTGAAGCACCACTCTGGGTCTTTGGAGATCCGGCAGAGGAGCAGGGCTTCACTGGGCCGGACACTGGAGGAAATCCTGGGCCACTTCAGGAGCCATCTTCATGTCCCCAACTGTGTGCTCTTATTTGAGGGATTTGTGGCTCCTCTTATGCAAAATCCAAACTGGAAGCAAGTCAAAGCCCACCAATAAGTAAAGATCTGCACCATCCAAACAGCCAGTATATACCCAATCAGGGGCAACTACTGGTTTCAAATCTGCCCCACTAGCAGACCTTCGTTCAGTAGTAATGTGGAAAGGGACTAGACAGTCCCAGCCCCCTTTCTGGGGGACGGCCACACACGCATGCGCATACGCATGCACTCGCACGCACATACGCACGCACTCGCATGCACACACTTGCACGCACTCGCATGCACACGCGCGCACTCGCTCGCACACACTCAATCTCTCTTCCTGACCTGAGATAACCGGAAGAAGGCCAAACTACAGTAAGCCAAAGAACAAGCAAAATTCTTATGGCACAGATTGTTATTGCACTAGCCAAGTTTAGTAACCATATGCGGTAAGTGGCCACCAAAGAAAAATGTAACTGCGGCCATCAGCTTGTCTTTAGGCACAGATAAAAGTAACCACCCATCCTGTTTGTAAGATAGGAAAGTATCCCCATTGTACATCATTGGAAGATGCTGCGTGCAATTGACAAATACAAGAATTTAAAATGGGAGACTGTTTCCCAGTACTGATAATCTGAAGGACTGATCTGTTTCCGCATAGCAAGTGAGCAAAAGGCAAGAGAGAAGTAAAGCTGAAGGCTTCCCTTCAAAACGTCAGGACAGGATAAAAAAAATCAAAAAGATTGGGGCTCCATACCAAACTATGGAAGGAAAGTTGCAAAAAGAAAATGTTTGCTAACAACCCTCAGGAGGTGTGTTCGGCTAGATGAGTAAGGATTTGGTCTAAAGAAAATAGGTAGGAGTTGGGGAACAACAGGAGGAGGTGGCCAAAGGAAGCAAGGATGATCAGGAGTTATTTTATTTTTTAGAAAGATGCTGGAGGTTGGAGAGCATCAGACTGAGGTAATAATAGGAGCTACGAAAAGCCCACTGACGAACAGGAGATGGAGGTAAAGGAGCAGGAGCAAGTAGACAGTCTAGGAAAGCTTGAGGAGGCCAATTAGCCAAGGCAGGGGGAAGGGGAAAGACCATCAGCCTCATTATGAGGTTGGCAGTAACCTGCTGGTGCTATCGGTGGGTTGCCGCAGACCTCGAAAAACGGAATCCACTGCCTGACTTCCCGGTGCCACCGGGACATTACAAGTCCCGGTGGAGCAGGAAGTTGGGCGGGGGATTCGGTAAGTCCCCATGGGAATGGTTACTAGGAAGCACCGGCACCATTGCTAACGGTGCTGGTGCTTCCATGCCAACTCTGCCTACCGGGGCCCGGTAGGCTCAGACCTGCCGGTGGCGGGGATACCCACTACAGTGTCAAGGTCTGGCAACAAGGGTGTCTGTATGCTTACTGGCACCCTTTGTTTTCAGACCGCCACACTCGTAATGAGGCCCCATGACTTTAAGGGGTTTAACCCAAGGTGAGGGAAGAAAGTAAGGTGGAGCATGGTGCAGTGCCAAGGAACACTGGGACTAGTATAGGGAGACATCTAGGTGCTGAGACTCCCAGGCTTTAGGAAAAAGGGAGACTTTCTTTGAGCCAATGAAATAACGAATGCTACGTTAGGCTCTACAATTACTAAATACTCCTAAGAAAATGATCACTGATGTCACAGAATCTGAAGACAATTCCCCATCTCCTAGATGTGACCAAGGTACTTACTTCCCAACCGAACCAGGGCATTCTATCCGAAATACTAGTCAAAAGAAATGTAGGTGTGAGAAGCCATTAACCCCAAGAGACTGGGACTTCCTAAAGCACAAGAGACTGAGAGAAAAGGGTGCGGGAAGCCCACAAGCTATAGACTAATGAAGAGTTCGACAAGGGTGCGTGAAACTGGAAGTCTCAGTATCTGAAAAAGCAGCCCAAATACCCAACCTAAGTTGGCCAAGAGGGCCTTGTCACATGAAACAAGTGAAGACGAGAAGCTCCTTTCATCCTAAAGTAGGGACAGTGCATTCCATGTTGGTACACTAAGTCTTGAGTTGTCTATCCTTGTATTTCCCAATATTGTCGTTTTGTTATCCTGTGCTAAATGCCTTAAAGAGTGTTTTCGGAAATTTGGCCTGTCAGATTTCTTATCCCTGTCAACCTTGTGACAGTACTCACACACACCTTATGGAATGTTGTGAAGAAGGCGTTGAACAATCTGCACAATGTATCTCATGAGGTAAAGGTTGGGATACTGATTTGGTGAATAATAGCAAGGATGCTGCTGAATAGGTATTGAAGACTGGGTTGGACACTGTGGACTATGTGACCCACTCAGTGGGTTCTGGGGCTGTTTTCAGGTGGCACACCTGGATGTAAACATCTGGATTTCCACATGATGGGCAGGCACAACACGTGGATATGCTTTTCTAAGAGGGTCATACATTTTGTTTCCAAGAAGTCATTTGACATATGCAAACCATCCAAGGCCAGAGCTAAACCCCTCAGACTGGTGATTCAGCAGTCCCCTACTTATTTGCCAGGATGTTTTTTGTCCCGGTTTTGTTCCCAGGGGTAGATGGCAAACACCACCCTGAAAGCAGCAACAAAGGTGTTTCCTATGCCCAGGTAAAGGACGAGGTGCACCATGGGATAATGTTTCTGCATCCCAGGCCAAACTGCAATAAACTTGTTTTCTATTACTCCCCAGTGTGAGGCAAGCTATCGCTGTTTGTCATGGAGTGGATTGTCACAGAAATCAAATGCAGGAATTGAATCATGTGTAAGGTTAGTTCAGTAATAGCACCATTGAGGTGTGAACACAGGAACAGGCATTACAGAAGCCCTAATCAATCCCAACAATGTTACACCGTGCCTTTATCAGCAACCTTTAGATGATTTCAGTACATTGACTTCAATGCAACAACTGGAAGATTCTAGGACTTAACAAAGGAGACTTTCACTCATTCCAGTTAGTACAATGGCCTTTCATGGTGAAACAGGCAAGCCTGACCTCCCAAGGTCACTCCCTGGTCTTCCAGAGATAACCAGCACAGATGTTCCACCTAATACAATCATGACATACACTTCCTTATCATTTTTTTTAAAGCTGCTTCTGTGATTGTAGCTTTGGAATTGTCTAATGGCAGGCAGCACATATAAAGTTGGTCCCGTGGTAGGTGGCATAACTTGATTTAGTAAAGAAAGAAAGAAAATTAATCAAAGGGGAAGGAATCATTGTTTATAATAACTCTAGTACTTGTTGATAGTGTGAGACAGGCAGCGCATCAAGAGATGACAAAGACCGATAAAGTAGATTTTGAAAACCTTTATGGTAGAACGCCTAACTTGCCCTAACTCTAAGGTGGGAATGTTCCCTAACTGAAAGAAAAGGGAGTCCAAGTCTGTCAGTTCAAAACAAAATACTGTCTGTGTCAAAATCTATGCTTCTTCAAAATAACAGGGTGTATGGGATTTGGCCAACTCAATAGTGTTCAGTAGTGTTCAAAGAAAAGTTAATGTGACAATGGAGCCTTTCTGCAGCTCCCTTCCCCAAGTTAAAGGCACTCAGGGTTATAAGGTTCCACAAGTCTTTCAGGATTCACTTGGCAAAATGTGTACAGTACCCTTTCCTTGTAATTTCTCTTGGCTTTTATGGGTCTCTTTTATTCTGAACCAAGACGCTTCCTTCATGCATACAGAGTCCTTCGAGAATGTGTAATTATGCATGCGACAACTCTGTCACTTTGAATCCTTGTAATTCCTTTCATCAATTCCACCCGACGCGTCTTTACCCTTACGCGATCGAGCAGCAACGTTGTCTTACTCTCTTGCTTAACACACATCAGGCTTTCACTGCGATTGGCTCACTGGTTGTGTTCTCTTCGTTCTGGGGTCAAAGTTCTTGTTGTCTGAGGCCAGGGTCTCACCACTTGCCCCTCAGACACTCCTGGGTTTCTTTCCCTGCCCAGGATAACAAACAGTTTGTTTTACCAATATAACAAGGGATCTGCACGCCTCCTGGCTCCCTTCTTTGGACCGCTCCTCGCAGGGGATGCAGACCTCTGGCACTGCTTTTCCAGGTTATCTCCTCACACAGACCGTCAGTGTCTCGATTTCTCCCAGCTGGTCCTGAGCAACCATGGGCTCTTAGCTCTCCTCACAACTCGCTCGTTCTGCTGAATGCGTGTGTTCTTTTTATACTCTCCTGAGTACTTGACAGGCTGCAGGTGGTGTTGTTTGCTGTCAATTGCCTGACCATGCCTGGCTTTGTTAATTGGACATGTCCAATGAGGATGTTTGTGTGCCTCTATCTGCATCCTCCTGGTTCCAGTACCATAGTGGTGTTTCACATAGGAAGTATGTTCTTCTCTTGACTTCCTCTTTTTGTCACAGTACTTGAGTGATACTTGTAGAAATGAAGGTTATGTGTCTTACTATATCCCATGAAGGTCTGAAGGGGTGTTGGGGAGGTCACTGTCAAGGAAGGTGGGAATGCCATGTCTAATCCATGGGTATTCCCTCCCCAATCCCTGAGGACCCTCTACCCAGGTTATCCTCCCTTGTTTGTCTGCCCCAGGGTCAGGGATCAAAAAGTGATGGCCCTCTCCTGGCCACCTGTGTAGAAGATTCCCGGGAAGTAGGTTGGGAAAATCCTTTGGTTTTTCACAATAGGAAATATCTGCATTTACTAATTCCCGTGAATGGGGAACCATGATTTGTGTAGCAGATAAGCCCTTTGACACTAGAACATCTGAATTACAGCAGGTTTCTTCTGAAGCAGACCAGGAGGAACATTTGCAAAACTCATGTGTGAATAATGACCAAAACAAGGCTTAGGGGGCCATTGGATCTGGAACAAATTGCTCCAAATGGCTCCCGAATTAAAGGAACGTATTCCATACGGAAGCCAGAGTCTATCATGCAGGATAGGGGCACAGATCCAGCAGTCAAAACACATTATGGATGCAAACATATTGCGAAGTGGCAAATAGAAGAGTATTCTTGTGTTTTTATTTAAGGATGAGGATGAGCGCCCTGTGATTTATGACAAGTAGTGTTAAATGCTCTAGCAGTTATGACAAGTATCAGCATCAGAAAAAAATTGACATTTATCTTGATGAACCAGTTAATCATTTACTACAGTCAGATCTGTTCTTGAATCTAGCATAGTGGGTACGATTCAAACGTCACACGCTTTGCAGAAGTTGGCATGCAGCATACACACCTAGAAACAAAAAACAGCAATGCAAACCAAAAACTGGGATTGTCATCTGGATGTGCTAATGGATAAGCAGGAAAATTAGCAGTGTTGTGCATTGTCAGAATTGGTCATACATTCGTACTAATATCAAGATGATAATAAACAAGAATAACCCAGTCATTCAATTGTAGAACTGAAGTCAGAAGATTCTTGAACAAATAAATTCCCTTCAACTTTGCCAGTTATGCATCTGTAATGGTGCCTATACTGTGGGTTATTTAATCATGTGATGTGGCCAACAAATACTTTTTTTTAATCGTTCAACAAACCACTTAATCACTGCTTTTTCCTCTGCATGGACAGAAATGGTATTTGCACAGAAATATGTAATCTGAATTTTGGAGAGCAGATGTAGATTGTTGCTGCTCCTCTTCGGCTTCCGAGTCATCACTCACTGATGGTTCTGCACTACTGACCTAAGTTGCCTGTGAAGCCTGAGCTGAAGCTGCATCATCACTTTGAACAGACATCAAAAACATGACACTGAATGCAGTACAGTCAGATACAACAGTAGATTCAAATGCGGATGACGCAATGTCTGCAGAACGTTATGAAGCAGGGGTCTCCAGTGATGGCAGAGTTGACTCTGAGGCTTCAGATGGAGGCTGATCTTTCCGGAAATTGGAGGTATGAAACCACGTTGGATACCCCACACATTTGGCTGCAGTGTAAGTTGAGAAGAATCTGGAATAGCCCCTGCCACCGAAGTTGCCGCACAGACCTTCTCTGAAGTGCTTGTAGGTAAACCCAATCACCAGGTTCAAAAGAGTGACCGGATCCTTCAGCAGGTTCCACTGTCCTTCCTTGACCTGTTAATAGATATCTAAAAACCTTCACTAGGGACTTAGCACAGTTCCAAATATCATCTTCCAAACACATAGTCAAGCTGAATGCTGTTAGAGGGGCTGTGACCATGCACTTAGGAAGCCCAGTCAAGATCTCATGAAGTGATAACACATGCTTCTGGTTCAGATTATTTTTAATATGCAGCAAAACTAGTCCTAGTGCCTTGGACCATCTCAGGGCAGTGCCTTTACACCATTTTGATAGTCTATTTGTGATATTACTGTTGCAAGTTGGGAGATGTTTAAAGCCTTGAAGTGGCTTGGGAGGAGTATTGGGAGGAATATTGGGAGTGTTTGGCGTGGGGGGACTGCGGGACTTTTGCCTTTGACCCCCACGCGGTAGATTGAGAAGTTCAGTGAAATACATTGAATGATATAGGGAAACACCCCAAAATAATTCAACAATCCAACATCCAAAGTTTGGAAAAGTGCGAGTGTGCTTGTGGCGGAGAACACTGAATAGAAACTGCTCCGCCCACTCTGATCACTGAGAGAGACTAGCGTGGGGGGACTGCGGGACCTAGTCCTTTGACCCCCACACGACACCCTCAGAAAGTAACTGAAAGTACCTGAAACAACCCCCTGAAACACACGGTTATCGTGCTCGCGGGCAAAGTTAGCTTGCACTCGCGGGCATATGAGGTACGAGGGTGCCCGTGTGAGAGGAGGGGCGGGAGAGTGCAGTTTCCGCGACGCGCCAATGGTTGTGAGGGAGAGAGTGGGGAAGCAAAACGGTGAATAACGGAGCAAGACTAAGCTCCGCCCCCAAATCGAATATCACAAAATATGACGAGAGTTGAAGAGCATACAAAAACGACAACAACAAAACAATTATCAGGACGTAACACAAGATTAAGAACTAAAGAAATGTTGGAGAAACTGCCACAGTACACTGGTAGCAGCAGCAGGGTGACGGAGGAGGAACATAGATTGTGTCAGACTGAAGTCCCTGGCTGCTCGATTCTTAGAGACAGAACCTGATATTAAGGCAAATGCCAATATTAAGGAAAAAAACCCTGACTCAGTGTTGCACATACTAGATGTAGAGAAGTCAGGCGAAATGACAAAGAAACTGGATGAATCTAAAAATATTTTAGCCCAGCTTTGCAACAAGGGGCCAGGAAATAATGAAATAAATGCTGGAGAAAAAAACAATCCACAGCTGCAACGAGGATATGACCAAGATCAAAAGCTTGAACATCTGCAAAACAGAGAGCCTGAATTATATGTTGATTCAAATGACATCATAAAGGAAATACCACAATTAAGCGACCTTAGCAAATCTGACAATATGTCACTCTCACAGAAAGAGAGAGCCATCAAAGCAAAGGAACAATGGCGACTATATTACCAAAGAGCAACCAAATCAGAACGATTTGCTAAAGAAACCGCTCCAATCAGCCAACGACGACTAGAACGTCTCTCGCTTGATTTAATTGAAATTGAAGCGCTCACGGAATTACAACAAGCAGAATAAATAAACGACAGGCTACCTTACCAGGAATAGCGACGGAAACAAAAAAGGGGAGTAACACTCTAAGCTATTTAGATTCAAGCAATGTAATGGAAAACAGGACACTAATACCGAATACAGAAGCAGAAATAAAGGAAAGACAGAAGAACCAGTTTGTTACGGTGCGCCAAATCCAGGAAAACAACAAGAATCGGTCGCCACTTCAATGCTTGACCTCCAAAATATGCTGATAGCTGTAACTCAAACAATGATACCCTACATAAAATTACAAGAGGCAAATAATGAAGCAACCAAAGAACATACTACAATACTTAGTTCCATATTTACCAAACGGAAGACCCTTCAACAACTCATATATAAGATACAAGAATGTCTTCGCATAGAAGCGGAAAACAGCTACGTTTGGCAACGCCTGGCCGATATAGCAAGGCAAGACAGAATGGTGGACAAAGCAATGCTAACAGAAGCCTTAATTTCATTCACAAAGACCTCACTATTGAAGAATTGCACACAGGAAAAAATACAAAAGACGAATGAACACTCAGATGGAGTAATAAAGACGCTCTCTTCTAAGACTAGTTTGTCCCGTCCACAAATCAAGAATGGGAAGAATCATCCTGATAGCACGAATATAGATGAGGACATCCTATTGATAGATCTGACACAAGAAGATTAACAGCACAAAATAAGTAAAACACTGGCTAACCTGATTCCGAAGCACAGTGCATCAAATACCGATCATCACAGTAAATCAGCCAAAGGAACGAGAACTATAGCATATTCGAACAACTCCCTCAGAATAATTCAAACAAAGTGAAAACGGTTGCAGAGAAAAAAACTCACCAAAAAACAACAGAGGTTCAAGAGCTTTCCTTAGAAATGTATCACAGAGCGCCAAAGAAATCACTGATGAATCCAAGCACCTAGAACCAAAGGTAAGGAGAACAGCAAACCCTGAAACCAAGGAAAGGGGAACTAGATGTCATGATCTCTGCTTCCAAAAGGTCAGGGTTTTCCCAACTCCCTTGGAAGCAGATCCATAACCCAGGTTCCGAGTGCCAACCAGTCCCAATTGGGACCTTTTGGACCCAGTCCTGGCGCCAGTGGCACCAGGCTCATAAATATGCCCAGTCCCAGCGCTGGAAGCGCCGGGCTCATAATGCTTGGGTGGACTTACCTGCAGCAGACCATGCTGCTTACTTGCCTGCCAGTTGAGCCTCTGATCCTCTTCTGTTTGGAACTACTTTTCCTGTTGGGTGGGGCTGGAGCCACTCCCTAGATTTAGAACACTGGAACTCTTCTGGAAGGCAGGAACTCTTTTCTTACCAGGAACTCTTTTCTTACTTAGGCGTGGCTGTGGAAGGAGACACCTAAGCACTACAGGAGGCTATTTAAACCACACCCGGTGGATGAATCTTGCTTTGCGTTATTCTGCACCCTCTGCAGCAGGACGCTCATCGTGTCTTCTGCATCCAGTCCTGGGCCTAAGGAAAAAGGCTTACCATCCTGAATCCAGTCTTCAGCAACCCCTATAAAGACAAGAAAGAACAGGTTAGCATTCCGGCATCTGAAAGGCAAAGGCTTACCTACTCTTCGTGCGCTCCGGAGGTCTTCATACTGCATTCCGGCATCAGAAAGACAAAAGCTTACCAACTCTTCGCACGCTCCGGAGGCCTTCGGCGCTGCATCCGCATCTGAAAGACAAAACAAGGTGCGTTTAAAGACATTGGGGAACTTTAATACTCACGTGCCATTACTCCTTTCCACATCTAATCCAGTGGGTATTCCGGCACCCTGCAGCCGCTCCGAACTCGTACCTGCAAAATAAAAAGACAGTTAGAGCGCATCGTGAAACAGGCAACAAGCGCTTACTCACGTGCTTCCAGGCGCTTCTATTCATCACACGGGCTCCATCTACAACTCACTTCAGCCCGTCATCCGCCATCGCCGGAACCCTGCAAAACAAGAGACATCATTACTAAAGACTTTAAAAAGACATTTGAATGACTCGAAACTTACCGTTCGTGCAGTAAACGACGGACAGCAGTCCTCTGAAGTCAAGAGGCCTGTGCTACCTATCCAGTGAAGAAACTGGCTACAGCACCCTGCCCGAGGCAGATGGAGAGCTTGGCATTCACTTACCTAAGGTGAGAGCGTTAACCTTTGGGGGTCTACAGGAGAGGAGAAGAGGAAAGAGATAGGGACACCCCAATAACCCCAGTTCATTAACCCCATATTTTCTATCTGCAGACATCTTACTCTACACGTCAGGCATACAGTGCACAGAGGTCCAGCCCAAAGAGCCAACCGGGTGCTACACATCACCTTTGAAGATACGGTAGTCGCCCAGTCAAGACCGGCGCCTCTGCGAGAATCAGGTGAGCGTTACACTAGAATTGAAGAAACGGAAGAACCGATCCGAAGCATAGAAAGGAAGGTACAATATGTACAATAGTAGAAGCACCCAGTCCCATAGCTCCACAACAGCTGACCAGGGAAACATCGAATCCTTGATGAATCTATCCACATATTCGACACACGAATCAGAGAGGGCCAAAAACGAAGAAATATCGGGAACGGCGATACTGGAATCACAAACAAATACCTCCTCAATGATTGTAATCGACTGCTATGAGGAAACAATCACAGGATCGCACATATCCATAGAGCTCTCTTGCGAAGAGATTTTGGACGAAGAACTGAACTCTAGAAACGATACTCGGAGTTCGTCAAGGCTAGAGAGATCAGATCAGGCAGAAGAAACCAGCACCTCAAGTAATGAACGCACCGACTGGAGCAAGAACCAAGATTCCAACTCAGAAAGTCTGCACCTTAAACAACCACGATTTATAGATCCTCACTATAAAAAAGTAATCAGATTGAAGTTGGAAGGAAAATCAGAGAAAGAGGCCAAAATTGTGATGAATAGAGCTAATATTCTATACCTTTTCAAGGTAATTCAAAAATTGAAAATGGTGAAGTCAAAAGACCTCAAGTTAATCGAGTTCATAGATGAACTAAGACTCGACAAAATTTGGATACATTGCTATTCATGGGAACTGCAAAGTTTAATAACAACATGTGCCAAAGAATTTGAATGTCTTGGATTCATAGCAAAGTCAGAAGTTAGCCAAGATAGTAGCTATGAAGAAAACTCCAATGCGAACTGGCAGAACAACAACAGTATGTACTCGGACATTAGCAGCGACTCTAGCACCATGAGTAATGAAAATGAAGAATGGAAAGAAAAAGAAGAGGAAAGATGGTACAAGGATTATCAAAAAAGAATGAATCCCCGCCAGCATACAGACAAAATACCATCAGGATGGAATTACGAAGCATCCCCTTTTTGGCGAGAAATTAATCCAGAAGAAAACAGGCAAGAGAAGTCCAAAAAAACGATGCAATAACAAGGAACGGAAAGTACCAAATCATTATTTACACTTTGCGCGTGGAATACAAGAGGCCATATGCATCTTTTTCAAATTGAACAACCGGAGTTGAGCACAGCAAATGTGATATGTCTACAGGAGACATGGTTAACTGAACCATCAGTATGCGAAGGATTTCTCACATACACCAATCCTGCAACAACCAACAAAGCAGGCAGACTGTTGGCAGGTCTCCTTACCCTAATCAGACAAGAATCGGCATTAGAATTGATTATCAAAATATAGGAAATTGGGCACAAAATACTTTATTGAAGACACAAATAATGAAGCAACAACCGAACCCTACCACGTCAACAAGTGTATAGTACCTAAATATCACAAATGTTTACTGGAACCCGAGGAAATTCAATGAAGAAACAGTAATAGATTCTATATTGACTAAGATCGACAATATCGCTCAAACACCAAGATGTAGAATTTGTTATATGTGGTGATCTCAATTTACATCTATTTGATGGCAAAGGAGAAATAATAGAAGAATCTCTGCTCGAACATAGAGCCTGAAGATGGACAATAAAGGCACGTAACAGAAACTTCGAACAATGGGATGCACTAAACATATCAACGAATACACCGACACCTACATGGTCACGTGGGAAAACTAAGTCAATTATTGGCTACATTTACACCAGTAAAGGAATCTCAGAAACTAAAACCAAGGCCACAAATGTGTTTAGCGCGCATAGCGACCACTACATACTGAAGCGCTCGTGGGAAATTAATACCAGCAAATGCTCTAAAATAAATATTCCCACATTGACCTTGTCAAACAGAATGAATCGTCAGAGGATACCACAAAGTAAATTAACAGATATCACAGATATCCTAAAGAATTCAAAGAAAGAAGATTCCTGCAAAATCAATTATGGATGGTGATTCAACCAATTCCAACTAAAGCAGAGACAGAACAAATATTTACAGCCTGAATCAAAATACACATATAATAAAGCAATTGCGGAAAAGAAACACGAAAAGAAATCTGTTATAAAGAAAGCCAAAAAGGAATCCCCTCGAACCAAAAAAAAGAATGATCGGCCAAGCAAAACAAAAATTTAAACATTGGCTTAAAAATGCAAAAATGATGCAAGACCAAGAAGATGCCGAAAACATGATGAAGACTCTTAAAAACAGTAATACAAGACATCTATGGGAACTATTGAAACAGACTAAAAACACAGAGGATGCGATGATAGTGGACGTCTCGGAAGAAGCTTGGGTAAAGCATTTTACAGAACTCTATAAAGAAAGACCAACAGTTGGGAATAAAACCCTGCACCTCACGGAAAAGACATGGAGTGTGAGCTATGACACGGAAGAACTGACCAATACAATAAAAAAACTAAACGCATCAAGAGTCCCCGGTCCTGATGGCATGTCAAATGCAACATTAAAACAGAACCCTGAAAGTTGGGCACAATTTTGTGGAAAAATCATAGAGCTGATCAATCGCACTAAAAGAATCCCGGACTCATGGAGACTAGCAACACTCATACAAACAAGGATCATCCAAGGATCCAATGAATTATCGACCATTGGCACTCTTGGATCCCCTGGGGAAAATCTTCGCTAACCTTTTACTTGCAAGACTAAATATTTTTGCAAAACAAACCAACCATCTCGCAGTCCGACAGACAGGATTTGTACGCACTGTTGGCACGAATGCAAACCTGACAATACTAAACTTGATGAAGTATGAAGCCGAAAGAACTAAAACGGACATAATCGTAGCATATGTCGACTTAAGTCTTGCCTACGATAAAATCAACCGAGACTTGCTTTGGACCAAACTCTAGCAATGGAGATGTCCTTGTGACATACTGGAGCCGTTAAAACTCTTGTATACTAACACTAAAATACAAGTGAGAATGATAGCAGATGGCATTATAACTAACCAAATCAATACCTGGCATGGTCTAAAGCAAGGATGTCCGTTGGCTGCAGCTCTGTTTAGCCTCTTCATGTCGGATTTCGAAGAGTTCATAAATGCACCAAAAATCAACCCTCCGAAATTAAGCGCGACAGCGTTACCATGCTTGATCTATGCAGACAATTTTATTCTGCTGGCAAAAACGCTGTGTGGACTACAAATGGCACTTAACAAAATGCAAGAATATATGGAAAAAATGAACTTACAATAAACATCAAGAAGACACAAATTATGGCCCTGACATATAGAAAGCAAAAAGGGGAAAAAAGTTTTTTCATATTCTTTACAACAGGAAAAATTGATACAGGTTGTTACGTACAAATATTTAGGAATATGGATCAATCAATCAATCACTGAAATTCCATGGGCATAACATTTGAAGTCCAAAACCAAAGCACTAGCACGACAAGGTTTGGTGATCCATAAAAAATTTGGGAAATCCTCGCTAAGGCCTGTGGTAACCTTTTATAAACAAAAGGTGACAGCGATTCTTGCGTATGGGGCAGAAGCAATGATCAAACTGGATAGATCAATATGGACAAAGCTGGAGGCGATTTACTGGCGGAAAGTACTAGGCCTACCTCAAAATATGCCGGTGTCTTGCATACGCTACGAGCTGGGCCTTCAGTCGCTTGAATCAATAATAGAATGGAAAACATTGGATCTATTCAGAAAATTGAATAGCGAAGAGAAGATGCCGGCCTTGGAAATTTTAAGAACTTCAGATTTCCAGGTAAACGATATAGCACTAAACAAATAGAAGGAAGCGTCAATGAGAATATGTAACGAGAAGGGAATTACATTGGAGACACTGACGTGAATGCCACAAAACGCAAAAAAGAAGCTGAGTCGACTCGATTGGATAGCGATGCAAGAAAAGAAAGACCGATATAAACTGAACTTAAAGCGCAACGGAGAGTCACAAGCACTTAACCATCTACCCCACTATCTCAACTTATAAACAGATCGAAGAATTCGAGATAAGTTCTTAAGATTGAGATTAAACCTACTCCCTACAAGAGAAGTTTTGGGAAAATGGACTCGAAACAAAAATGCGAACAGTGACTGCAGATTTTGCATAATTGTGGGGAAAACAGAAACTCTATACCATGTAATAATGGAATGTGAGGCACTCAATCAAAAAAGACTGTTATATAGCGGCAAATACCAAAGTGCACCCGTCGAAATGGAAACGGGAACAATGGAGTCAAATCCTTATGGGAAACAGAAAGATGGTTGCTACGGTCATTCATTTCTGGGAAACCATTACCTCAGAGAACGGCAGCAGCAGACAGGAGTAGGAATTAAAGATTTTAAACGAGGACTAAACAAATTGATTCATAAATGTAAGGTTTAAGATGTAAACCAAATGCATTTTTAAATAAATAAAAAAAAGCCTTGAAGTGATCTCCAACCACCTATCCAGTGAAATGCATACCTCACTTATTGTCTGTAAATAAACGAAGACCAAATTGAGGCATGACGTTTGTGAGGAGATTTCTTTTTACAACTGAACAGTCAGCCTGTCGACATTGGTAGGCTTATACTCATCCATAAAATGTATCAACCACAAAAGATAGAGCTCAAAATTAAGACACTTAGACAGCCTCATGAAGTCTACTTGCACATTCAAGAAAGGACCTTCCAGTGCTGTTTGATACAGAACGCAAGGTCTTCAAAACTTGTCTCTTGTGGTTTTTGCTAACAACCTGTTCAACATTGTCTGTGCTTTCTCCTTTTATAGTCATTTGCTGAATGAGTTTTGCTTCCATATTTGACTTTCAGGAAAGTATGTGGCAATGTTTATATTGGATACAATATGCTTTGCAGTGTCCATTTGATCTGTATTGAGCTTTTGTCAGGCAGGGTTATTTTATTTATATTTGATGAATTGTTAGAGTATTATGTGTGTGATTAATCAGTGCGATGTTGCAACATTACTGAACCTATCATTTTGGTTGGTTGTTGTCTGATCAACAAATGGATACGTGTGTAGATGCACATGCTTCTTCCTGAAATCAACAATACATTCATGGTAAGGAAGAGGTGTGGATGTGTTATTCCCTAAACGAGACACGCTTGATGATGTAGTAGGCTTGTTAAAAATATATGTGCTACATGTGAAAAGTATCTGGCATGCTAGTTGAATTGTGGATTTCTATGGCGATTGTCCATCAGGGAATTTACACTTTCGGCCTAAGGAGGAAAAATAGAGTTCAGTTGTATTGTGGGATCATCGTTAATGTTGTCTATAGCTTATTGGAGGAAGGGACAGATTAAGCTTCAATTGTTGATGACCATACATTGCATTGATTCATTCTTTTTTAAGGGTTATATAGAATAGGAACAAGGGTTGTGTTTGTAAGAATGTTATGGGCTATGGAATTGTTAGCCTTGTGAAATTGCAAATAGTTCTATAAATTTAGTTGTGGGATATTTTATACGCAGTGTTCTAGTTAATGTTTTTTTAGTTCGCAATGATAAAGAGACTATGATATTTAACAAGTATATTATATGGAGGCAGGTACAAACTTGAGGGGATGGGGTTGGAATACTGTTGTTTGAGGAGGTTTGAATTTAGTGTTACCTAGAGGGGTTTTCCAGGATTCTGTTAATTTATTTTTGGTTTGTGTTTCATTGTTTTGTCTTGTGGATGTGTTGGTTGTGTATTTGTCTTTAAGCTGTTTGCATATGTTGACACCTTACTTGGTTTTCTATCTTTTGAAATCGCATGAGTTTGAAGATTCCTGGTTCTTGTATATATGGATTTGAGTGGTGAACACCATTTCACTCATAATATGGAACGGCAGGATATCTTACTTTTATTGAGTAGGTCGAGATGGGGGTAAACGATCTGATAGTAGTAACGTGGAACGTGAGAGGTGTGAAATGCCCTAGGAAAAGGAGGAACGTTATGATCGAGATTGTGGAGATCCAAGGCTGATATTTTTTTTTTTACAGGAAACAAATTTGATAGATGAAACTAGACAATGTCTGAATACTTCTAAATATAATAAGGACCTGTCAAATTGTTATTCCGCTAATTCTAGAGGAGTGAGTATTTTGTTTAGGAAGGGTTTGCAATATTAAATTGAAAAAGTAGTGATGGATGGGGACGGCCGCATGATTTTTGCTAACATAATTTATGAGGAAAAAATTATCACCCTAGGTTGTGTTTATGGTCTATGTACATCTGGTAAGGGATTCTTTGATGATATTTCAAATCTTTTAAATGAGATGCATGGTGAGATGGTTATCTTAGGAGGTGATTTTAATTGTATTCGCGATTACAAGATAGCTAGAATCAGCTTGTGCAGATCTACTAATGTAAGTAATTGTAGGGAGTTCAATTTCTTTCTTGAAAAATTTGAGCTGGTCGACGTTTGGAGAGAATTGCATCCTGACAAGGAATTTACATTCTTCTCCCCAGTGCGTGATTCTTTCTGTAGGTTGGATTATATTTTGATCACTAATATTGGATAAAACTCTAGGTTTTCACATTAGGGAGAGGGATATTTTTTATCATGCACCAGTAGATATTTGTTTGCAGATGGATGCAATAACCTCGCCTTTTAGAAAGTGGAGATTGCACGCCGGAATATTGGAAGAGAAGGAAGTGGCGATTGATCTGTTGTCGCAAATGACCAATTTATTTTTAAATTAATGAGGGTTCTGCTGGGAAAGGAGTTATATGGGATAGCTTTAAGGCGACTATTAGAGGTTCTCTAATTAAATGGACTTCTCGTCTTCAGAAGAAATCCATGCATGAAATCAATGTATTGGAATTAGAGTTGTCAGAGTTACAACAGCAATATATCCAGTGTGGGGGAGTAAAGGACGGAGCTGTACTGGAACAAACTCAGGTAAAGTTGGCAAAAGCAAATAATTTGATGGCGGAGCAGGGTCTTTTCTTTACACGATTGAAATATTGGGAAACTGGTGATAGTGGTAGATTGTTAGCGAATAGACTGAGAGGTATACAGGGTGGGGCATTTGTTCAGGGAATTCGGGAATGAGAATGAGCAATTGGTGTGGAAGAATACTGACATTTGTTCCAGTTTTAGAAGTTATTACAAAAAATATGTATACAGAAGAGGAATTAATGACCAGACGGGATTTAGAAGTTCTATTTGAAAATATACCTATTAATGTGTTGGCATCAAGTGATTCCAATATGTTAGACACAGAAATTGAAGTTGATGAGGTCCTGCTGGCCATTGGTCAATTACAATTAGGGAAATCTCCAAGTTTAGATGGATTACCCATTGAGTTCTATAGAAAACTTGATAATTTTCTGGCACCGATTTTGTGTGACATGTTTAATTCTTTTTTAGAAGGGGAAGATCTGTGTCGATCAATGGCAGAGGCCTTGATTACTGTAATACCGAAAGAGGGAAGGGATAGCCAGTAATGTAAGAACTATAGGCCAATTTCTTTATTAAATGTGGATGTCAAGCTTGTTACAAAAGTACTGGCAAATAGATTGAGTGGTTGCATTGGGAAATATTATTCATGAGTCTCAAGTGGGATTCATGAAGGGTAGATCTGGTTATGATAATGTACGGACATTGATAGACATAATAAGCCTTCATAGTAATAAACGTGTCAATGCTGCTTTGGTGTTTATGGATGCTGAAAAAGCATTTGACAGAGTGAATTGGGGCTTTCTAGATTTTACTATGGAAAAAATGGGATTCGGGGATAGGTACAGAGGAGTGATTCGTTGTCTTCAGAATTCGGCATTGGGGCGTGTTTGGGTTAATAATATGTCTGAACCTTTTCAACTCAGCAGTAAAACTCGACAGGGGTGTCCTTTATCGCCTTTCTTGTTTAACATTGCATTGGAACCCTTGGTGGCATTGATATGGAGTGAACAGAGAATATTTGCTCTGAAGTTTGGGACAAAGGAAGTGAAAGTACTTATGCGGATGATATGGTAGTGGTACTCTTGAATCCTGAGAAGAGTAGCATGGTTCTTAAGGAGGTGCTTGAAAACGTGGGCAGATACCCAGGTTACAAAATCAACTGGGATAAAACTGAGGTGTTCCCACTTTCAACTGCAGTTAGGAGAGGGGATTTTGTAGGGTGGAACTGTAGATGGTCTGAAGTATATGTGAAATATTTGAGGATTTTTCTGATCAAAGATATGCAGAAAATTGTTCAGTTTAATGTTACCAAGTTGTTGGATACCCTTAGGAGAGATATTAGGAGGTGGTCGAGATTAGATTTAGGGGTTTGGACAAAAATGAATACAATTAAATTTCACTTCTACCAAAGATTTTATATGTCATGCAGTCGATTCCTCTACTTTTTTCAAAAAAATTGATTAACCCTTTAAATGCCAGCGACGAGCCGGCTCGTCGGTAAAAACCGCTCCAGGTTGCCACCGACGAGCCGGCTCGTCGGTGGCACTTAAGGGGTTAATGAGGGGGGAAATGTTGGCGGGTTTGGGCGGTGAATACCGCGATTTAAAAAAAAATCCATTGGCACTGGGGGGGAACCTCAATGGCACTTAAGAGGTTAAGGACCTTGATCGGGGTTTTCAGGACTTTCTTTGGGGTGAGAGGAAAGCTCCTAAGATTCCAAAGTACATTTTTCTACGAGATAGAAAAGAAGGGGGGTTTGGATATTCGGATTTGGGAAAATATTATAGAGGTTTTATTTTGAAGAAGACGGCCCTATATGCTAATAAGGAGTTGGAGGGATAACATATTTGGTTAACTATAGAAAGGGAAGCTTTGTTACCATTCAGTTTAGGGAATGTTTTTTCGATGGGGAGATTGCCTAGAGGGTCTACTAAATTGCAGACTATTAAGGGGACTAAAGCCTGTCATGGTGGATACTTAATTTTAATGGAAATGTTTTTATGAATCTTAAGTCATCAGTTTCGTATAATCCTGCTTTGCAAATGGGAAATAGGTTTCTGTACTGGCAAGTTGGATCTCAAAAGGTGTTTTGTCATTGGGTGATTTACTACGGGATGGGCGTTTGTTGACTTTTAAGGAGCTTCAAGAAGTGTTTCATTTAAGTGGAAGTGAGAGGAATAGATATAGGGAATTAGAAAGTCTGTTGACTCACATATTCAATATGTTGTCTATACCGTTGGAGAAAGAGCCGGCGGGTTGGAACATGCTCAGCTTGTCGATACGTAACGTATCTACATATTTAAAACTTATGCGTGAGGATGATTTGGTGATGGAGTCTTGGAACAAATTGAAGGAGAAATGGGAATTTGATTTAGGTTGTGTAATTACTGATGATGCCTGGACTTGTGTGGAGGGTTGGGTACAGTAGCAAGATGGATCTTAATTTGCGGCTTATACATCAGAAGGTTTTGGGGAGGCTATACTGGACACCGGTACGAATGTCTGCTTTGGGTTTGATAACTGAAGATATTTGTTGAGGATGTGGAAACGGGAGGGGGACGTTGGTTCATATGTTGTGGAATTGCCCTAGAGTATTGACTTTTTGGCGTGAGGTATTGGATAGGTTAGTATTGGATAGGTTACTTTGTCAGTCTCATTTCCAAGGAATCCGTTTCAAGTGTTGTTGCTAGCGAAGAGTGAGCGCTGCTTGACAGCCCGCTTATATGGAGTTTGGATAGATAAGATTTTAGTGATAGCAATAAAACAGATCTTGAAGGAGTGGAAGTCCAGGAAAAAAACAATAGTAGAAGACTGGATTAATGATGCGATTGTGTTATCTGAATTTGAATTGGTTATGTTTCGAAAACAGGAGAAAAGACTATTGGTCCTTATGGAAGTCTTTTAGTGATATTAGATGGAATTCACTTTAGATGGAATTCTTAACATAGTCTGCGTCGGTTCAAGATAGAAATGTGAATGTTAGCATGTGCCAGGACAGCAATGCCAACCAACCAATCCACTAACAATTTCATCCCTTTGCATACACCTCTGAAACTCTAACCAAACACAACCACAAACCTCAAACGCAGCAATTGGCACAAACTTCACTACACTGCAACAACAAAACAAACCACACATAGACTTGCACAACAGTACACGACGACTATCGACCCTATAACACCCCAAGCCCAGCCAACGGACCCACCGGGCTGAGGCTGCCATCAGCACATCACTGCTCTTTTGCACTTTTCCAGCTTATTCCCACTAACTCACCCCCCCTCTCTCCCTTTTCAGAGCCGCCAGAGCGCCAGGGGACCACTCCGGTGGTGACAGTGTGTGGTACAAATATCCTTTAACATTAACATATTATATGGTAGTGGAGTGCATAATGATGGTCATGATGAATAGGTTGTTTTAATAGGATTGACAATGTTGTTGGTGAGTTTTTTTTGTAGTCTTCTGTCTTGTCCTATCGTCTGTGTTGAGGGAGCTAGATAATTATTGTATATAATATTTCTGAAGATTTGACTGATGTGTAATATTTTTGTGATTTGCCTTTAAAGTTTGTATTCTGCATTACTTTTCTTGTATTTATAATCGATTTGTATTATTAAAATCAATAAAGTTTATTAAAAAAACATTGTAAATTACAGTCGATAAAAAAAAAAACTTGTCACATGTTATGGACAAGACAAACCGGATAGTTACTGCAATTCTTCTGGGCAGCTCTAGAAGAAACAGTTGAACTCAATCCCAGTTAACTACAGCATTCATGGCACATTTACAGGAATGGGCCAGTCTGCCAAGCTAAGGGAGAAATAGTCTGGCCACTATCAGATGGCCATCTGAAGAGCACCACCAGGTATCGGGATACAACTTAAAGTTCTTTACTGAAGCAGTATTACTTTTCTTGCTCTGGTGGTCAGTCCTCCAGTAAGTGACCCTAAAAAGAGTTACAGTTGGTGATTGTTCCACTGAAATACAGATAATGAGATTGCTGGGAGCCACAGGTTTGTTTTTATCGCTGCAGTTTGCACTGAATTGAGAGTTCGAGAATTGCCAGTTGCCACAACTGAACAAGACCTATCATTTGCCTTACATGTCCCCTTTGCCAGTGCAGAGGGTAACAACAGAGCTACAAACAGGGCAGAAAAAGAAAACGCTGTCAAGTATGGGGTTGCCTCAACTATGAGGTTGCCTCCAGATGTCTGGTATCCACACAGCTTCCACGGTATGCCAAACTCATTAACACCACCATGGACGCAGTGGGTATCCATATAAAATCGTGGCAGATTGATCCCTAGCCAATATGCCTGCACAGGCAAGTGTAATTAATTGAGCAACATGAGCAGAATTACCATTTTGTAATTTATAAGCTTCCAGAACTTCATATTGCGTACAAACCACATAACCCAAAGAATTACATGCCAGATTACATTATTAAGACCCATCAACAAGCCAAATAATCGCAGAGTGCTGCATTGGTACATCCTTCAAATTGAGTATAGGAATTTTCAATTGCCAAAAAACAATCATGCACCTCCGCATCTGAAGGTGTCTGGAATAAAGATGCAGGATTCAAAATAAAACAGCGAGTGACAGTCACATTAGCAGCAGTGATCAGCAGTTTCCCATATTTAGTTAAACGTGAGTTTGATATATGCTGGGACTTCACTTCTCAGAGTAAAGTGAAGAGAGCTTGAGGCACTGCTATGGTATCTGCTCTTTTTTACTAACAGTGCAGTTGCCATCACTGCGTTTAAACAACATGGTAAACCTGCAGCCAAATGGTATAATGCAGCACAGTAACAGGCAATAGGGTGGGGCTTGTCACATGCATTTCCGACATCACTACCAGAGTAAAAACCTTCATGTTCATCACAGTATAGATCACAATACAGAGTGAAGGATTTCTGATAATTTGGTATACCTAAGGCCAAAGCCTTTGACAATTGCTGCTTGATTGTAGTTAATGCCTCCTCTGCTTTAGAAGACCATGGATGGGGTCCAGGAGTTTTATGAACAGCGAGTTCTGTAGCTGTTTTATATTTGAAGCATAGTGCATTATTCACTAACCCCAGTAGCTAAATATTCCAAGAAATACTTTCAGTTACTTTTGGGTTTGGACTTTTGGTACTACCAAAATCACTTTAATTTGATATTTAGACCGGTACCTCTCTCCAACAGAAGTATAGCCAAGATAACTGACTCTTTATTAGGCTTTATATCCTTTCAAGGCAAGAACTGTCAGTAAATCAAGAGAATCTGGTTTGCAGGCTTCCATGAGGGGGACACCAATGAAAGGTCATTGACATACTGAATCAATACGGGCCTTTGAACAGCAGCAACTCAAGATCTGGCTTTACAATGTGAGAAAAGCATGTCCGAATTTCCACATATATTGAAAGTCTGTGGGAGGAGGTTTGTATTCATTAGAAAGGCAGTTTTCAAAGTTGTCATTTTTCATCTTGTATGCTTTCCTCAACCTTCTTTATCATAGCATCTCCCATTTTTTATGTTGAACTCTTGAACGTCTTCAGTGCTAGATAAACGTCCCTCTGAAAGACTGAATTAAATACTGGGATACAGACATGAACTGTCATATCCTTGGCATTCCTTAGAGAAAGTTAAGCATGCTGTTAGCAAGGGGTTTAATAATTCTTATGTTCTCCACTTTGTTCCTCAAATAACTGGAACATGTATTAATGCTCAAAAGTAACTCTGAAAGCCCCATCACTACCTTTTCATACCAGAACTTAAGTTATTGTAACATCACTCTTCTCTTACTATTACCCAATATTTAATCATGTGAATATTCTAGATCTTTCAGGATCTTTTAGCTGGTATATGGTGAGGGCATTAAGGAAATCTCCATTAATCTGGGGGACATCACTATTTAATGTTTGGAGCCTAATATGCACCTAGAAACACCTCGATCCACTTACCTACAGTACAACCACAAAGGTGAAATAAGACTCCTAGAGGTGTACCTTGCTCATGCTCAAGGTAGTCTGGTTAAGCAAGAAACCACATGCAAAATATCCAATAGATAACCCACGTATCAGCAGAGGAAAATAGTATCTGTTAAAAGAAAAATATAGTTCCCTCCAGTAATAATTCTGATGGATGCATATTTTCCTCTGTGGATTTCTTTGACTATCACTGTCCGTTTCCTCAGAATGCTTCTGGTTCCTCTGTTGGTGGTGTTGTCTAAGTAACTGAGGACACGACTGTGGCATTGCTATATATAGCCTACAGTGTTATCACTCATTGGCTTTGCTGCATCGTCATATGAAATACGTGGCATTACCTGCTACCAGAAGAGCATGATGAAAGGTTACTGAGTCAGAGCTTGCCTGCTCGAAATATTTTATAGATTGTTTTGCAGAGGAATGCAAATATCCACAAGAAGTAAACTGAATAGACCATTCTTCAGTCCACAGTACTGTGGGCTTTTGACCAAGCTTTTTGACATGGTGGTCAGATAGCACAGCGAGTTGAACACTTGCCCCTGTAACTGTGTGCAGCCTACTGTGGCATGACCGAATCATGGAAAGGTCAACTCAGCCTTTCATCCTTCCAAAGTCAATAAATTGAGTACGATCTGTGGAATAATAACGTTATCTCTCATTTCAGTGCTCTGCGACCCATGGGTGTGTAGCACTATATGAGAAATAGATATTATTTAAAACATACGTATTTTGATGATTTATTCCATTTCTTTCAAAAATTCTATTCATCTTTGTCTTTAAATCATTGCTTTATGTCTGCCTTAACAGTAACCCTAAAGAATGCTGCAGAGATCTTGGAATTTTCGGCGATGTATAATGCAGAGCAGTTGAAGCTGGCCTGTTTGCAGTTTATTGGATTAAACATGGGCGCGTTACTCGAAGCAAGGTAAAGATTGGTTTCGGTCCATGAAGCTCTTTTCTTAAATATTATTATTGATGTTTTGTTAACAGGTACACAGTACCTGTTCTCTCTAGTGCTTACTTTTATTATCGGTGACAGTAATGTTCAACGTGAGATAGTAGTACTCGTACTATTCTATCTAAATTTCTTCATCACAACTACTGCTCCATTTACCTTCACACTATCTCTCTGATGGCAGATGTCCTTCCCCTTTCCACTGCCTTCAGCTGTCCTTGGAGCATCTTTATACAATGTGTTACTGCACCAAACCTGTACAAAGTTAACCGTTTTGTGGCAGTTTATAGTGCTGTGGAAAAAATCTGGTGGTGGAACTGATAAACAATCAGTGGGATGGCAAAACCCTTTCAGTTGAGAGTGACGCAATGAAGCAAATCCTGGAATTATGGAGTCAAGCATACTCCATAACAATGTTTTGAGGTTGGAAGGTGCTGGCTGGCGCTGAAGTCGTGAGATGGATGGGATAGCCATGAGAAGCTGTAGATGCTGTTTCAGGCACTGGTTTTGTTGGCTGTGCAAGATGGTTTCTTGGCTTTCCCGCATTCACCCCCGATTAGTAGGGCTACTGGACTGACGGGAGCTTAACCCTTGGTGGAAGTCGCAACTGTTTCCTTGTCTGACTCACTTTTTGTTGCTTCAGGACCAACTGTGGGCTTTTCCGGCTCCCAGGAAGCCTTATATTCATGGAGGCTCCAAAAATGAGGCTCTAGTGTTGTTAAATCAATTAACTAGGACAGTGTGCTTTGTTGCACCTGAGAGTATTTGGGTGTAGACTGGAAATGGCCATATAGAGACATTTCTAAAAGTTCCATGAGATAATGGCATCGCAAAAGTGTTGCCATACAAGAAGGGTGCCGTATTTTTACGGCAACATCATATGGAACCTGTGGGGGACACCCCTGCAATCCCCACATTTTTTTAAATGGAGTAAGGGACACTCCTGCTTCCCCCACTCCCATTTACCCCATATATTGTCCACATAAATAATGTGACTATGTCGTTTCCCGGTGACTATATGTATGGCGACATTATTTATGGGGATAATATTACCCAATACCTTTCTAACATGCACTTTGGTCTGGAGCTCTAAATGAAATGTGTGGGGTGCAAACTAAACATGGTCTGGAATTGATTTGGGGAATACTGAGATGCCTGATATTCCATGAACAGAGGTTACTAACAATACTGATGAATTATGATGTTAACATTCTCCATCTGTCTATCTTGACATACGAATATATGAGGTGGTATACCATGTTCTCTGTGACTGTGTAAGAAAATAAGATGTGAGAAATATATATATATATATATATATATATATATATATATATATATATATATATATATATATATATTTCTGAGGCTTGTGGAATCTGCTTAGATCACATGCTGTGCATAGGCCGAAATCTAGTGGAAGCTGCGGAGTATTAGTTTGTTTTTCGAAACTCGAAAATGGGCGTCGACACAGGCGTGCCAGTAATACTATCCCTAGTGTGACGTCCACTGTACCCAAGATCCCTCACGCGTCTAGCATCCTCGGATTGTTTTTTTCCGCCATACTGGTCGGAAGCATCTTGCGGAGTTCCCTGGCCTTAGCCATGCTTATTATTGAAGTTTCAAATTATTTATTAACATCCTTCCCCACCCCAACGTCGACCCTCGACACTCGACGACGGCTGGAGAAGACATCGACCGTCGGCTGCTGCACGACGGATCTGGGCCTCGGAAGGCCGCTGGCCTCGGCCCGGGCCTAGTAGGCCGCTGGCCTCGGCCCTGCAAGTAGGGAGAGTGGGGGGTGGTACATACTCTTCACTCTTGGTATATAGGTACACCGTTAGGTACACCTTATATATTTCCTACACTTACCAGCCCGCTGCCTCAAGGTGCGTATGGAGGGTACCCCTTTCCAATTCTGCCCCAAGTGCAACCGCAAATACCCTTGGGTCGATAGGCACGCCACGTGCAATCTCTGCTTGCCGAGGGACCACCCCGAAGCGAACTGCAGAGCGTGTAGTAGGTTTAAGCCTAAGACACTTAAGGACCGTTCGACAAAGCGTTGGGCCCACCACGCCAGGCAGGCGGCCATGGCAGCGGAGGGCGCCTTCAGCGATGGCAGCGACGCCGTACTTTCGGACGGCGAGGGCATTACGGCGTCGAAAGACTGCCGAGCGCAGGTCCCCGACCTCGGAAGGTTGTCCGGCAGGGCGGCTATGGGGAAGACCCCCGGCGACGCAAGCGCTACACACCCTACACACACTAAGCACACTAAGTCCAACCGAACCTCGATGACGTCGACTTCTCGGAAAGAGGCACAGATAGAACGGTCCGACTCGGTGTCCTCTGGGCGCTCTCGATCGAGATCGCCTCATGACGCAAGGCAATCATCCACTCTTGCCAAGAGTGCCTCGCTCCCTAGATTAACGGAAGTTCGATCGTCGGAAGACGACTTCCACCCCCAGGCCGCGCTCCAGGAGACCGAGGCCGCAGTTATCACCAGCGAGGCCCCACGCTCGAAACACACAGATACCTCCCCAGACCCTCGACGACAGCCGTCGAAAGTCTCTGGGGCCTCCAAGGGGCAGGGAAAACATTTTTCCACGCATGGGGAGGGGGGGAAACAGCGGAAAGCACAGCCTTCCACTCCTCTAAGACCATCCTTCCACCCTAAGCAGACAGACAAACACAAATCTACTGGGACATCAACATCCAGCAAGGGTACCCTTGAGTCCCCTAAGTTGCCTACTAAAGTCACTACTAAAGTCATACCCTGTTCCAAAGTATGGTCCAGTGAAGACATAGACAGGGTCATGTCAAGGATGTCTTCCTTAGCTGATTTTTATGAAAAAAACCCAGAACATTTCCTTTCGTATGACCCTCAAGGGGCCACACCCTCAGGCTCCTCTGATCCTATCCCCCTAAGTAAAAAGGCCCGGTTCGAAAGACCTGAACCCTTCGAGGTGCAGCCTTACTCTACTCCATACTCTACTCCACACCAGGAGGTTGAAATTATGGAGGAACAAACCGGGACTGAATACTATGTGGATGATGAGGACCTGGAGGAGATAGAAGATGAGCAGGAAATTTACAGAGTAGATTCCCCGGTAGAGAGCGAAGCCCCAGTTACCGACTCGCCAGTCGATAACCAGCCCCTCCTTAATGAAGTTCTCGCTCGCGCAGCAGAACATTTTCACATCGACACCCACGGTGTACAGGAGGAAAGGGACTTCGCAGAAGAGTTGGTGGGAGAGAGAAGGCCGGTCGCTCAGACCATCCCTATCCTTAAATCCATCCAACGTAGAATAGATCCATCCCTGGTGAATCCTAACCTCACCAGAGCCGTCAACCCCAGAGTCGAAAAACTTTTTCGGGCAGCCCAGTCTGACCCTCTTTATATAAGAGGACATCTCAAACCAGACTCCCTAGTGGTTACCAACACTCGGAAGAGGGCTGGGACACCCTTATAGTCATCAGAAGCTCCTCCCGACAAGGAGAGCAAAAAACTGTACGGGTTTGGCAGGAAGGTAGCCTCAACGTCCTCCTACCAAGCAAGGATTGCAAACTCCACCACCCTGTTGGCAAGTTACAACTGCCATCAATGGGAAGAGGTCGCGGCGCTCGTAGCCTCTGCTCCTGAACCGTTAAAGGGCCAGTTGGCTCGGATCTCGGCAGAAGGGAGAGCCGTGTCTGGTTGCATATTAAAAGCAACTTTCGACGCCGCGGACAACGCAGGAAGATTGATAGCAGAAGGTACTGTTATCAAGAGACATGCGTGGTTGCGGCAGTCGGGGTTCAAAACAGAAACCCAGGCTTCATTAATAGACAAGCCGGTGGAACCCGATCTATTGTTTGGGAAAGCGGTCGAAGACGCACTTAAGAATGCCAAGGACGAATACGAGACTCTCAAATCCCTTGGCCAGCTTACCAACATACCCCCTAACCAGAGGGGGAACAGTAATTTTCGTCGCCCACGCGGCCAAAATTCACGAAGAGGCAACTATGCCCAAGGACAGGGTACACAATGGAACAACAACCAGCAGTCTACCCAAAGTTACGGCAGGGGTAACAAGAGAGGTCGTGGAAGAGGCAGAGGCAGCCCCAACAAGGGAGGTGGCACGCCTCCACCAAAGCAGTGACGCTCAGTTCAGGGTCCCTTCTCACGCAACCCCAGTAGGGGGACGCATTTCCAACTTCACCCAGGCTTGGGAAGGGATCACCTCAGACAGATGGGTGCTGTCAACAGTGTCCACAGGATATTGTATAGAATTACTGCAGCGTCCCCGGAACCACCCTCCACGACAAAGAATACACTCCTTAGAACATCAGAAGATCCTTCTCGAGGAGATCGCCATTCTGCTAGAAAAGGACGCAATAGAACTCGTCCCAGGACACCAGGTAAACAAGGGTATCTATTCAACTTACTTCCTTGTGCCAAAGAAAGATTTGACAATGCGCCCAGTATTGGACTTACGGCCTGCCAACAAGTATGTCAAGCCCCAAAAATTCCGTATGACCACGCTACAAGAGGTAATCCCCCTCCTAAAAAAGGGGGATTACATGGCAACCTTGGATATGAAAGATGCTTATTTTCATATTTCCATGCTCCCAGCGCACAGAAAATACTTGCGCTTCAAGGTGGACAGTCGCCACTACCAATTCAAGGTACTGCCCTTCGGGATAGCTTCAGCACCAAGGGTGTTCACCAAGGTACTGGCGGTGGCAGCTGCACACCTACGCAGGGAGGCAATCCCAGTGTACCCTTATCTGGACGACTGGCTCATAACGGGGGATACCCCAGGAATTTGCAGGTCAAACATTCAGAGGACTATCGACCTCCTCCACGAATTAGGCTTCTCTATCAACGAGAAGAAGTCAAGTCTGGTGCCAAGCACTTCAAAACAGTTCCTAGGAGCAATCCTAGATACAAAGAGGGTTGACCTTCCCTTCGGAAGAGAGGATTCGGAATATACTACTGCAAATTCCACATTATCAGTCAGGTCAACAAATAACGGTACGCAAAGCAATGCGGTTACTGGGCATGATGGCGTCATGCATTTACCTGGTCCCCCACGCGCGTCTGCGCATGCGTCCCATGCAGGAATGGTTGGCGAAACAGTGGTCTCAGGCAAGTGGTCAGTGGGACGATCTAGTGGTCGTTTCGCCAACACTTGTACAGAGCCTACACTGGTGGACAAGAGAGAATCTCGCAAGGGGAAAACCCTTTTACGATCCAGAAGTACAGGCAGTGGTGACTACAGATGCATGCCTGACTGGGTGGGGAGCTCACCATCTCCACCACACAGCTCAGGGTCTCTGGTCTCACTCAGTAGCCAAGAACCACATCAATCTGCTAGAGCTTCTGGCAGTATTCCGAGCGCTTCGGGCGTTCGAGCCCCATCTGCTAAACTTGTCGGTGCAGATCCGGACGGACAGCACGACAGCCATGTTCTATCTGAACAAACAAGGAGGGACTCGTTCGCCAAATCTGTCCAAGCTTGCCCAGAAAATCTGGATATGGGCACTCAGACGGAACATCTTCCTGTCATCACAACATGTTCCAGGGGAGCTCAATTCCCTAGCGGATGCCCTAAGCAGAGACTCCCTCCCAGAAGAACACGAATGGGTCCTTCACAGAGATATCCTAGAAGATCTCTTCTCTCGGTGGGGTTTCCCCACTATAGACCTATTCGCCACAAGCGAAAACAAACAATGCCCAGGATTTGCATCCAGGTTCCCCCAGCCACACTCCCAAGGGAACGCCCTGTGGATGAACTGGTCAGGGATGTTTGCGTACGCTTTTCCACCAACCCCTCATCAGGAAGGTGGTGTACAAGATGAACAAGGAATCGATGACGCTCATCCTAGTTGCTCCCATGTGGGCGAGACAACCATGGTTTCCACACCTACGCAGGATGGCGGTGTGCGAGCCCATCAAACTCCCAGCCTGGTACAACCTACTGTCCCAGCAACAAGGTCAAACAGTGCACCAGGAACCCAACTCAATGAACCTGGCAGCATGGCTCCTGAGGTCATAGAGTTTGGCCATCTCAATTTACCACAGAGGTGTATGGACATCCTAAAGGAATCCAGGAAACCAAACACAAGGCACTGTTACTTTGACAAGTGGAAGAGATTCGTTATTTGGTGCCAGAATAAACAAATCAACCCAGTTGATTGCACTCCTTCCAACGTTGTAACATACATGCTCCACCTGCTGGACGCAGGGTTGGTTTTTAACTCTCTGAAAGTACACCTGGCAGCCCTCTCGGCTTACACCACATCCCATAACAAAGTATTGTGGTGGAAAGTACCAGTAGTTAAAGCCTTCATGGAAGGAGTAAAGAGACTTCACCCTCCTATTTCGAACCCACCGCCAGGATGGGACCTCAATGTGGTGCTAGCTAAGCTCATGGGCCCCCCTTTCGAACCCATGCATAAAAGTAGTCTCAAACACCTGACTTATAAAACGGCCTTCTTAGTAGCCATTACCTCTATAAGAAGGGTCAGTGAAATTCAGGCTCTGTCAGTGCAGGATCCTTTCTTTACTATCCACAAAGACAAACTGGTTTTACGCACACACCCTAGGTTCTCACCTAAATTTATATCTAAGTTCCATGTAAACCAGTCCATCGAGCTTCCGGCTTTCTTCCAGAACCCGCAAAGCTCAGCTGAGGTGAAACTACACACCCTTGATGTGCGTAGGGCGGTCCTCTACTATGTAAATAAAACCAGACCGCTAAGGAAAACAGATCAACTGTTTGTCTCCGTAGCTACAGGCAGAGAAGGGGATCGCGTCTCTAAAGGCGCGATCTCGAAGTGGATTATCAACTGTATACAGCTGTGTTACTCTCTTTCTAAAAAAAAACTCTGCTTTTTACGCCAAGGGCCCATTCTACTAGAGGCATTGGGGCCACTCTGGCTTTCATTGCAAATGTTCCCCTCGACACCATTTGCAAAGCAGCTACTTGGAGCTCTATTCACACTTTTACTCAGCATTACTGCATTGACACTCATTCCAAGACAGATACACAAGTGGGACAAGCGGTTCTAAGACACCTGTTTGCTCATGACCCTTCTCACATCCCACCTCCTTCTTCTGGTACTGCTCGCTAATCTATGCACAGCATGTGATCTAAGCAGATTCCACAAGTCTCAGAAGGGATACATTACTCACCGTAATCGTATTTCTGATGCTTGTATCTGCTTAGATTCACATGCGACCCACCCTTCCTCCCCTCCGAGAGAAGGCGCATGATTGCTTGTAGTCTTACCTTTCTGTCTATCTGCTTGGATTATCTGTACTCCCGCTACTCCTCATGCTTCCTCATGTCAGAAAAAATACAATCTGAGGATCCTAGACGCGTGAGGGATCTTGGGTACAGTGGACGTCACACTAGGGATAGTATTACTGGCACGCCTGTGTCGACGCCCATTTTCGAGTTTCGAAAAACAAACTGTAATACTCCGCAGCTTCCACTAGATGTCGGCCTATGCACAGCATGTGAATCTAAGCAGATACAAGCATCAGAAATACGATTACGGTGAGTAATGTATCCCATATATATCTGTGCATACTGGATGCCTTTGAAAGTGGAGGCCACATATTACTGTGTTATTCCATTACAGAGCAAGCATGCTTTTAAATGAGCTGCCGCCCTGGCTTGAGTACATAAGGACAAGAGAACCCTATTGCTCCAAAAGGCGGATGTTATATGTTAGTGCGATTGGTTTGGTCTGTTTTAACATTTTGCCTTTTATATGAAATTCTGCCCGAGTCTGTGAATATGGAGATGCTTTGATATTCCCATGAAACATATGTCACTTAAATTATTGGCGAATTATAGTGCCTACATTCTCCCAATCTGCTTACTATGAATTATCATTCACACAATAAGAGTGTGACGAATCAACCTCTGGGGCATCAGTGGTGCAGGGAGGAATACCGGTTTCTAAATCATCAGTCAGCCATACACCTCGTACACCAGAAGGGATCCAAACAGATTGGAACACAAGTCAATTATAAACCTCTGTGTCCAATTTTGGTAATGTGGATGGAACGGCAGGCGTATCTCGGCAAGGTCGTGGATCATTGGTTAGTTGCAACACAGCGAAAATACAATTATTACCCAATGATGAAAGGGACTGTCCAGTCAAGGTTGTATACAAATATATACTTTATTATTAGTACAACAGACAGTTCTTGCACACTACAAAATACAACCCACCTGGTAAAAGAACACAGAGGACAGACATTTTCATGAAGGAAAGGGAAGCACTCTGGATACTGACAGGAGGATAATCGGTAAAGCAATCAATCTTAAATGTTCAACGTTATTTGGTTTCAGCACCAAGGGAGCAATGTGTCGTAAATGTCACTAGGGGCCTTGGTAGAAGGACCAGGGGAACAGAACCACAATGTACCTGGTGCTTGAGATGATTGTGATGCTCGATAGCGTCGAGTCGGTTCCAGGATACGTTGCAGCTCCTGCAAAAGAGTTCAAGATGGGAGACCGCTGCGGGTATGGGTTGGCAGGCTGTTCGGCAAGTGAGGCTGGACGGACGGACGGCTGCAGGCTGGCATACACAGCGGCTCAGGATCAAGAATCGCTGTCTCTGTGCTGGTTGGTGGATTTGGAACGCTGGTCGAGGCGTCTCGGACGGCTTGTGTGACTGCAGCGTGACAACAGTCAGTGATGCAGCGGGTCGAGGGCTTGACTGCCTCGAAAAGGTCCTTAAAAGATGGATGCTGGTTGATGCTTGTGTGGCACTCCTCCTAGCTTCTTCGCAGGGCTTGTGGCGTCCTTTCAAGGTGGACGACCCAAAGCTGAGGAGAGTGTTTGCATGCAACAGCCTTGTTTTTTGTTCAGAGACTCTCTGGCACTTCCCACCTAGGATGTTTTCTGGCAGAACCTAGCAGGGCACACGACGTGCTGACTGGGTACCGGTTCTGGAGCTGCTGGATGGGTCCTCTGAGTCAGTTATTCCCTCTGTTCCCTGGGAGATGTTTATGGGAGGGATCTTGCTTCCCTCTTGGAAATACTTGCCCTAAGGTAGACTGTACCTTCAGCCAGGGTCCAAGGCTCAGTTCTTCTTTCCTGCTTCTGGTGAAGTCTTCAGATGATCTGCTAAGTGGGGGGTTCAGCCCTCTTTTAAAGCCAAGTGGGCCCCAGTGATTGCTGCAGGCTATGCCTACCTCAATGAACCAATCCTGGGTCCCCACCAGCAATCTTATGTTATGCGTGAGGTCAGAACCAGAGTGCTCTGCTACAGGAAAGGTAAGGCGTGACAACATATACTCCTAAGTCCCACCCATCTTCCTGTCTGTTGTAGATCAAAGTGTCTCTCTGGTTAATTGAGCCCTCTGTGACTCTTGATCAAAGCACAGGTCTCCCTTGAAGATTGTGATGACAGCAGACTTCCTGTCTCCCTTTAATCACATACTTCTTCCTCTGAAAGGGGTCCACTCTGCAGGGGTTTCCTACGGTAACTAGTGGGACCAGACATGCCATTCACTGCCTTTCATACAGAGGGTTGGGAACTAGTTTCGAGTTGACACATTGCATACCAAAGAGGTGTTAGCCCCGCCCTCTGTTGTCCGTCCTGCGTCCAACCCCTTTCGCAGGCTTGCCTTCATTATTTCTTATTAGTATGCACTGCCACCAGCCGAACTAGACAATAGGGAGGCAGATCCATAGGACCTTAGATATTTTAATTTGGCTGCCCATGGTAGGAGGAAGGTGTGCCTTCCCCCTTCTTGAGATGCTCTGATGTACCTGTCACTGTCACATTCCAGCTGAACATGACAGCGGAGGACGGCACCTGTAGGCTGTGTCCTCCCGGAGTACACGTGACTGTGTTTCATGCTGTGAGCAAAGAAAATGTATGTGGAATGGCCTCACACATTTTCCGAGGTTGATCTCCCATCATTCATTTTCATTATCAAAAAAGCCCAGGCGAGCACACACTCTCTGTGCAGATGGTCGTATTCCTCACATTGAGACGCATTTTATTTCTGCAACTGCTCTAGTGAATGGGACGTACTTATATATGGGACGCCATTTTTTTTTATTTTGGACGCTTCAATGTGGATGCCGCACATTGCTATTGATATTTCCTTGCAGAGGAAGCATGCTTACAAACATGAGATGCCGCATTGGCTTATGTGCGTGATGTCAAACGTATACATGTGGCGTCATTCTGTATATATTGGGACACCATTTTGGCCGATGCTTACAGAACGCGGAAAGGCTGGGTGAAGGGCAGGCTGTAACAAGCTGTACCAGGTAAGGTTATTTGAGTTACTAGCTCAGTGTTAATTCCTTAGAATTAAAACAGGTTTTATTTGTTCATTTTATGTTGCACAAACTTGTTTGGGTAAACTTTATATTCTGTAAGTGTAATAGTATATTCTGTAAGTATAATAGTAGTGGCTTCACTGTTGATGCTGTGAGCTATGGTGAAAAGTTACTGTGCAGCGAGTGCGCCCCCAAAGAAGCCACCACTTTACGGTGCTTACATGACCTGTGACATTATTTTAAATATCTAATATAGAACGCCAAAAGGCTGGCCCTACCATAGAGTCAGGTTTCCTAACTATAAATGTTACTTCATGTGCATATATTAGTTTGCCTATATGAGCTCTCACTCTTTGCTTCTTAATTACGGACTGGAAATGACCTAATTATTGGTGCACAGTAATTTATATGGAAGTGAACACCTTGGTTTTTTTAATTTGGTGCATATTGGTCTATAAATTCAGTGGTTTTTGGGTATTGTACTCTGTTTCTATGAACATTTCTTAAGCATCCTTATAATTAAGTTATATGTGGTTTGCTTATTGTCTGTACACTGGGGTGAACCCTGCAGAGTCATCACTGATCCCCAGCCTAAAGTCTCCTCCCATGTGGCCAGCGAAAGGCAACCACTGCCTGATCATGACCCTCGGGGGTGGTATTCTGAGGGTTGATCCCATGGGAGGGGAAGGCTGTCAGGAGGTAGGGGGGGGAGGATGATGGCTCCGACAGGGGAGACGTCATATTCTTCCCTTGACTCTGAAGAAGAAACCCTAATCCCAGAGTTTCTGATAGCCTGCTGTCATTATTCACAACCCTTTTAATTGTAAGGTCTTAAAACCTACTTCTGTTAAACTTCTTGACCAGAACTTTATTCATCTTACACATGTACACAACTCCTCTAAAACTCTTTTAACATCCAATGTTGATGATGATTGTTATGTAGCTAAAAGTGTGCAACACCGGAATTTAAAATACTGTGGTAATCCTTTGAACTTCAAATCCCAGAACGCTTTAGTACTGGGATGAAGAAGAGGAGTAAAGAGTCAATGAGGATCAACAGTAGTACCAATAATAACATGCAGTATAGTTGGCCATTCATTCAAATCTGCAGGACATTTAAATCAGGAAAACGCCTGTGGATGGGAGACTGAGAAGGTGAAGGAGAAGCCAGATCGGGCAACAGAGTACGCAGAGCAGGAAGTAGAGCCGCAGAGAAAGTCAGGCTTGCAGGAGCAAATTCGGCTGAAGGAGAGAGGTGCTCCCAACCTACTACTTGTCAATCTGATGTACCGGAGTGGCGGGAGACCCAACGGAGTCTGACGGGCTCCGGGAAAGTGCAGCAAGGGAACCAGCAACCGCAGAACGGTTTTCCACGACGCTATCAGACCGGAAAGCCGCACCCGTATCGGCGAGGGACGACAAAGCCATCAGAGGACCTTAAAATGGGTTTGACAATTCATGGAAGTCCTACCGAAGCAAAACTCTGCCGCTACAACGAACCACAAGTTGGAGATGCCAAGAGCACCAGTGAGTTGGCTCTTTGATAATGGTAACCCCGGGGCATTCCGACAGCTACATGGAAAATTAAGTAAAAGTTTTGAATACCAACCAAATAGAGTTACAGAGAGAACAAGAGAGTAGACATGGTGCAATGCTCCTGACATGAGATGTCAGTTGGGGGAACCTGGAACCAGCATTGCCAAAAGACATTTTAAGAGGTTAACAGGAGGAGCTTGAACAAGCCCTCACATAGGTGGTCAGTATGGGGAACATTGGTTAAAGTGCTAACTGAAATCAGCAAGGTTGTGCCACTGAAGAGGTTCAATTGTGTGATGTTTAAAAGAAAGATTAATGTTGCAGAGGGAACCGATAAGAGCATCAGGTAGTGAAACTTTTTTTGAAAGCGATACCTGGCAGGACAGTAGACGGGAGAGTAGACCAGGGGATCTGTATGAGTCAAAAGCGGGCAGGAGAGTAAACCAGGATAACCTGAGTTTTCACTTGAACCTTCTTTGGAAAAAGATACCTGACAGGAGAGTACACCAGGGGATCTGTGTGAGATAAAAGGAGGGTGTTCCTGGCAGTGGAGTATACCAGGAAATTCAATATTGTGTTTGAAAAGGAGTTTTTGTCCTATTGAGACTTTGTTGAAATTGGATATGTCAGTAGAGGAGTTCTTGGCGGGGCAGTACACCAGGAAATCCAAGATTTTGTTGAAAAATAACTTTTATATTGTAATTGTTTATTTGTAAAACGCTTATACACAAGTGAAGTGCTTCGAAGGGAACAAGGGAATACAGTCATCATTCTTAGGCCTTGAAGATTCCGAATTATCTAATAACAATGACTAGCATACTATGCCAGAGGCATATCTACTAGTGTAAGTGGTGACAAAGAAGTGGGGGTAGAGGAGGAGGGGGGGGGGGGGGGCATGCGTAACAATAAACAACCGTATTAGGACGTGCAAGTGCGCAGAAGGAAGTGCAAGGGAGGGGGAGGGGAACAAGTGCGCCCAGTCCAGCAGGGGCCTGGATTAAGTGTTGAGTGGTTGCCCCTCTCATGGACATATTCCAAGTGTAGTAGTGACAATCAGAGTACGGAGGCCCAGATGCAAGTGCAGGACTGGCGGGGGAGCCTGGGACTGGTGAGGCACTGGGGGTGCACCAGGCGACCAGTCAGCGAACTGAGTAGGTTGGGGAAGAGAAAGGAGGGAAGAGAGAGAGAGAGATATTGAGAGATATTGAGAGATATTGAGAGATATTGAGAGATATTGAGAGATATTGAGTGATATTGAGTGATATTGAGTGATATTGAGAGAGATATTGAGATTGATTAGTGGGGCAGAGGGAGAGAGGAAGAGAAGAGGAAGGTCTTGAGGAGTTTCCGGAACTTAAGGAGGTCTGGCTCATGATGGAGAGAGGCAGGGAGGCTGTTCGAAGGAGGCACCTGCAGAGGATAAGGATCTACCCCCAAATCTCTGTTTGGAAAAACGGCTCACCCGCAGAGAGTTGGAGGAGGCCGAACGGAGGGCTCTAGAAGGAGAGTATTTAGGTAGAGAGTGTTGTAGATAGTAAGGGCCCTTACCCCAGAAGGTGCTGTAGACTATGCAGAGGGACTTGAACTTACTTGATCCTTGCAGCCACGTGGAGCCAGTGGAGTGATTTCAGCATCGGAGAGATGCAGTCCCAGGGCTTGAGGCCAAGGATAAGTCTAGTGGTTCTGTCCTGGATAGGTTGAAGAGGTCGGAGAGTAGAGGTAGGAAGATTGAGAAAGAGATTGTTGCAGTAGTCCAGTCTGGAGAGAACCATGGCTCTGGAGACGTTGAGCCTCTGGGGAAGGTGAGATAAGGTAGAATACCTCTGAGGCGTTTCAGCTGGTAGTGAGACTTTTTGGACATGTCCGAGATGTGATAAGAGAAGGAGAGAGTAGAGTCCAAGATGACGCCCAGATTTCTTGCCTCACTGGTGGGTGAGGGCGCAGGACTAAGGGAGGCCAGCCAGAGTGAGAGTGGGAAAGCGGGAGCAGGGGTCCCAATGAGAACGATCTCGGTCTTACTTGCATTAAGGCAGAGATCATTAGCAGCACACCAGGGCTGAATTGCAGACAGAGACAGACAGTCGGGCATGAGCAATAGGCTGATGATAGCCTGAAGGAGAGCTGTGTGTCTGTTAGGGAGAATTCTCCGTAAAGGCTAATTTCCCAAACCTAGTGAGTCCCCCAGCAGGTTTGCTGGATTTTTTTGGGGTTTATTTTTTCTCCTGCTAAGAGTGAGACTCTTTTTCTCCCACTCTTAGACATGATTTGAGGTGTTCCTTTGTATGTGTTCTATGGGCTATGGGGTCCTTTCCCCCATAGGGTTTCATGTGTTTTTGATATGTGGGTTACACATCACCCTTAGTGCAGTAACCCAGGGGTGTCGTAGCGACCCCCAAACATAGACTCCATACCCTGGGACTGACTACTGTCTCCCAGGGCATGTAAAGTCACCATTGGCTTTACTAGTCTTAAATTGTGAACAGAACCAGTACAAACCATCATATTGTGGACGTACTGGTCGGGGCAATTCGATTGCCCCGGGGTCTGTTGTTCGAGGGGGCACTGTCCAGTCCCCCCGACCGAGTTTTGGCTGGTGGCAGTGGATACTACTTTTTATATTCGACTGCGAATATATTCCTATGGGATTTTCCCATTGTTCGAGGCTACCACTTTTTAAAATAGCCTCGAACATACCGCCGGTTTATTAAATTAATATAAATTCACTGGTTGGTATTTTTTGCCGAAACTTGGTTCCAAAATGGCGTTTGTGTTCGTTTCTGTGACTCCAACCCAAGTCGAGCCCTTTGTTCCACTTTTTGGCGGGCTTCTCCACAGAAGCCTCCAAAAGTGGTGCCACTCTGTCTGGTTACCACAGGGGGCGTGGGAGGGGGTTTAGGCACCCTGGACTGAGTTGCCTCGGCAACTCAAGTCGCACTCTTGTGTGATTGACCCAAGTGGTGAGCCGCCAGGCTCACCACTTAGCATGTTTGAGTGACAGCTAGGCTGAATGAATGGGGGTTTTCTGCATAAAAGTAGGGCTTTGGGGACTGGAACTTCAGAAGTCGCCACAGGACCTAAAGAATCCGAGGAGGGAGAAGCCGAGCCGACCTGCAACGACGACACCACCGGTGGAGCCCTGCTGAACCGTCTCACCACTTTTCCCGACGACAGAGGAGATCTCCAGTCAGGAGAGTCTTCTTCCTTTGACTGGTGGGGGTAACCAGTTTGCCCGTCTTTTCGCCTTCCTGGACCATCTCGTGGCCGCCTTGCCCGTGCCGAGCACCCCGGCAAACGGAATACCACGGTTTACCACTAGAAAAGTACCTTGTAACCAGGAAACTCTGCGGCTGGTTTCTTCCCTGGCAGTGCAACAACCTTCATCTTTCCTCCACGTTGAGGCTTCCTCTTCCGCTGGACTAAACACCGACTTGCACCCGCTGCCACGAACAACTGCCCCTGCTGGTGCGTTCTTCCCATTTTCAGGTACTGTGTCCCGCCTGACTTTCCTTGCGACAGATCGTTCGGGGTGACAGTAAATCCTCGACTTTCTAACCTGGGTTAGCCTGGGGCTTGTTAACTAACCTTTCCTGACTTGATCTCAATCTTTTGTGAATTATTTACAAAGACTCTTTGGGCATAACCCCACTTTTTGATCCTGGACACATTTCGCTTGCTCTCTCTAAGAGTGGGCCTGGCATTTGAACTTCCTTGCTCTCCAGTAGACTTTGCCTAACCTGCCTCACTGTGGTTCTTTGAAAAGTATTGAAACTTGTGTGCTTTCATAACTTTGCCTTTTCACTCCCTTTTCCTATAATTTATTAGAGTGCCATCTTATGTTAAGCGCTCACCTCTGTCTGAAAATAAGTGGTGTTTCTCACTAAGACTTGTCTAATAAGTAATTAGGGTTGTATATATATATAGTAGTGACTGTGTGTTGAATTTACTTAACTCTTTTTGTGCTAGTGTAATTTACAAGTGTGCCTTTAAATAAATAAGTATATACTTTTTACACCAAAGCTCTGGTCAGTGTTTGCTTGTGCTACTGTATCTCTGTACCTATTGTGTATCCTCTATATACTGCCTAACTCATCTTGAGAGACGTCTGACTGCTCAGCCACAGCTACCAGGTAAATCTGGGTGGTACATACTGCTACCAATTGGGTTTACTGCCAACCACCTGTAGTCCTAAATCTTTTGCAGTGGTCCCTAAGGGAACTGCACAGGTTTCTGCCTAACAGTGTCATCCGCATAACACGGAAAGTTGTAGGTGAAAGCAGAGATTGTGTGGGGCAAAGGGGCCATGTAGACCTTGAAAAACCAGGCGGATAGATTCGATCCCTGTGGACACCACAAGTAGAGAGAGTGATAGCGGAAAGAACAGACCCAAGTTCCACCTGGGAAGGACGGTCCAAGAGAAAGGACGCTAGCCACGCCATGGCCTGACCTTTGATGCCCAGGGTATCACGGCGACTGGAGATCTGGATGTTGTGGTTTACTGTATCGAAAGCAGAGGAGAGGTCAAGGAGAATGAGGACAGAGGGAGAGTTGGAATCAAGGTTTGAGAGCAGGTCTTCACAGGTGTTCAGAAGAGCAGTTTCCGTGCCTCTGGATGCTCTAAAGCCAGATTGAGGCTCATGGAGACAACCAACAGATTCAGTGTGGAGGGAAAGCTGAGAGAAAGCCAACTTCTGAAGGAGTTTGCCCAGGAAAGGAGTGATGGAGTTCAGGCGATAGTTTGCCGGAATAGAAGGGTTATCAGAGTTTTTTGAGCAGAGGGTGCACAAGGAAATGCTCGAGAGAAGTGGGGAAAACTCCAGTGGCAAAGGAGAGGTTGCCAAGGTCTGCCAAGGCTGGAGCTAGAGTGTCAATGTTGTCCTTAATGGTTTTGGAGGGGCAAGCGTTCACCTGTTTCGAAGAGGCTTTCATAAACCGGAATTGTTTAGAAACCTCTTCAGGTGTGTCAGGTGAGAGGGAGGAGAGAAGGGGGGGGGCATGATGGTGGTGACCGAGGGGGGCCAAGAGATGATGGTGCACAAGTGGGTGCGGGGGGTGAGAGCGGACAGGATGTCCTGTTTTTTGGTGGTGAAGTGTGCAGCTAGGGCCCCGCAAAGGGCGTGGGTGGGTGCAATAGAGGATGAGGCTGCAGTAGGGTTGGCCAGTTCCTTACAGATTTTAAAAGGTTTGGCTGTGTTGTTGGATGCCGCTAAGATGCAGTCTTGAATATGGGCTCTTCTTGAATCGGATGTAGAGTCTATATTGCCTATCCAGAAGGCGGCAGGCCAGCTTATCAGAGTGCACCTGAAGATCTCCATTTCTGTTCAGCTGTCCTGCACTTGAGTTTAAGGTCAGCCAAATCAGTCATACCAAGAGTTGCACTTTTTGGCAGCCTTCAGTCGGACCTGCATGACAAGGGGCAAGGATGTCGAGAGTATTGGAGATAGAAAGGTGAATGTTAGAGAGGGCTGTGTAGTGAAAGGGATAGAGAGAGGGATGTAGATCACCCAAGGTGTGTCCAGCAGTGTGTTGCAGACCAGAGGGTAGAATGGAGAGAGTGAGTGAGTCGCAAAGGTTGCAGAAAGCTCCTGAAGAGTCAGGAGTGTCGAGATGGATGTTGAGATCCCCCAGCAAAAGGAGATGGGAGGAGGAGGAGGAGGAAAGAAGATGCCAGGTCAGCCCATTCCAATAAACATGCATGCCCACGCTATCAGAGCCAAGGCCACGTCTGTAGTATTCCAGAGGTGTGTTCTGTGGCTGTGTTCCGTGGCAGGTCATCAGCAAGGCGGCCACGTGGGTAACTCCCTCTGCCTTCTGCAAGCAGTAATGTTTGGGTGCCAGCTCCAGGTCAGACACGCCATTCAGGCAGGCAGTATTAAGGAACTTGTTAAAGAGGGTCTCTTCACCACCCTGGGGCTACATTCAGTTGTAATCGCCCATACAATAAGGCGGAAAGGGGATGGGACGTAGGAGTAATTATAAGTTACTCACCGTAGTGACTAAAGTATTCCTAATCCATAGTCCCCTTTCCTGCATATGTCCCTCCATTCCCCCCCTAACAAAACTGGTGTCTTTAGGCAATGTTAATATTGTCGACGCGTCAATGGGGACTGAGGAGTGGCGCCGGTGGGCGTCAGTGGAGCGCATGCTCCCAGGGCTGTGCCTCTAAATTTAAAGGGGAAGATTATTTTTTCTGGTGAAAAAGGTTCTGTCTCCCGTCTCTAGCGAGGGACGCCCTTACAGTATGGAGGAAATGTGACTATGGACTAGGAGTATGTTAGTCACTACGGAACTCATGATTGGCAGAATCCTAAGAACCACCATTCCACATCTGCCTACCAGCTAGGTGTCTACTGACGCAGAACTGAAGGCGAGAGAGCAAGACAAGGAAAGCAAAGAAAGAATGAAAGTGTATGCTGACACAAGGAGAAAGGCAAGAGAGACAGAGGTGCACATAGGTGACCAAGTACTCCTGCGTCAAACACAAGGATCAAAGGAATAGCCTGCATTCAAACCACAACCCATGACAGTCACCCACATCAACAGATCCATGATAACAGCAGCAAGTCCAAATGGCACCATCACCAGAAATTCCTCGTTCTTCAAACAAATGGGAAGAGAAGGAACCCAGCAAAGTGAACAGAGTTCCCTCTCTGGGGACTGTTCAGACAGCTGCTCGGTCTTTGATAGGCACGGACAACAGCAACAGTGAGAGAGACGGTCACACTGTGGTGAATTGCAGCCCGTCAAAAAGAAATATTCGTAGACCCTCCAGATGGTTTGAAAAAAGGGGTGCAAGAGGACCTTCTCAGTTAAGTGGGTGCGAGGAGATGTAGCGTCCGATCTCTATGCCCATGAACCACTGTGAAGGGACCTATCCTCTGTTTATGTTGAGCGCTGAGGCGCACGTTCGTGGGCGGGTTGACTGCCAAAGAGTTAGTTAACTGCAGTTCTTAAAGAAAAGATCTGCTGTCTTGCCTCAGAGTCTTTATTATCTGGCGGTCTCTTAACTCGTTTGAAACATAACAATATGCTGCTCTAGCCTCTGGCCTAATCGGCCTTATTGTATATAAAACCCTTGTGGCACCTGCAACCCTGCTGAAACGAAAATGCCAACAGGTGCTAACGAGCTGGTTGCAAGATAATGGCATCCGCTATAGATTAACTTTCCTATGTGGTCCCAGGTTCGACTATCATGGCACATCATACCATATATCCAGGGAGGAAGAACAGGCAGACGTAATGGGGAAGGACGACGCAACTCAATCGGAGGAGGTCTCACTGGACCCAGAAAGGGGGGGAAGTGCCAGTGTGCATTTTCAGAGGGGAAGGATGGTGACAGGGGTGTCCCCACCAGAGGGGGAGTGGGTCTTGGATTACAGACATTATCTGACCTGCCTAGATCTTTCTGTGGGTTGCTTTGTGATAAAAAGGGGAAGAAGGGAGAGCTATGACTTGCACAGTTTTACAGTTAGTTGGGAAGGAAGGAAGTTGGGTTCTTGCTTTTCATTTTCTTTACGTGGTAGCCTTGGGTGCTGGGGTGGGAGGTGATTGCATAGGGAGCGTGGGATGGGGATTGGTGGGTCTTCGGATTTGGGCCCTTTACACCCAGGAATGCTCTATATATCCTGGTGGAGATCCTTATGTTGTGGGTTGTTGGGGGTGGGGGGCGGTTTTGGTAGCTGGGAGTATTGGGATTTTGCAGTGGGGTTATGTTTGTGACATGGCTAAGATCTTACAGGGCGATGGACAGGGTAAGGCTCTGGGAGCACACATGGCAATGCTACAACCCCTAAAAATAGCTGATACTGATATAGTTTCCCTGAAAGTTCAGGGGATCAATTCACCTGTGAAGCGGTCTTACATTCTAAGACTCTTAGTTGAACTCAAAGCTTCGGTGGTCTTCCTTCAGGAGAGTCATTTACTGCCAATAGACAAAGCCTGTAGGAGAAACAGTGTTTCCTCAACAGTACTTCACACCCAGTGGGAGAAAGAAGAAAGGGGTAGCGATACTGATGGGAGCCATGCTTGGGTTTAAGAAGTTCATGTATACAGACGTGGAGGGAAGATTCCTGGTACTCAAAGGGGTAGTGGGAGAGCAAATATTCACATTTGTGGCAGTCTATGTCCAGAATGAATGTCAAATCACTTCCTGGCCAGGCTGCTTCGGAAACTGGGGAGTTGGTGTGATGATCAGGTGGTACTTGGAGGTATCTGTTATGCACCCCACAATGGACAAAACATTAGCCCCCACGCACAACAATAATAGATTTCGGCAGGCCTTGGGTACATTTTTTAGGGACTTGGGCCTGATGGAGAGCTGGCAGTTCTTACATCGCACCGAAAGGGCCTACACACACACACTTCTTGGCTTTGCACAGGGGATTCTTGATAATTGACATGGTCTTAGTTTCATCTACACTAATACCCCAGGTTCTTGCAATAGATATAAGGGTTCGTTCTTTTTTGTATCATGCTCCAATGATCCTTCAGATTGAGGTAACTAAGCCCACGGGTGGGACCTGGAAACAATGGAGCAGAGAACTGCATTGCATAAACCTCGAGAAGGAGGTGAAAGATGCAAAAACCCTACACAAAACGTGACAATCCCTGAAAACACTGTGGGCCCTATGGAGAATTAGAGCGCAATTAGAAGCCCTGAAAGTTTGAGAGAAATGAAAGGATTTCCCCAGGGGCCTCCATTTAAAGACAGAAATCAAGATAATATACCCAAAACTATAATAAAAGAATCTTTCTGGGGAGAGAAAAGACATGGAATAGGTAAAAGGGAGATAAAAAACGAAGATGTGCAACCCCAAAAGCCTATCCCACTAGGGTGTTTCTCATGTGGGCAATCTGGACATGTAGCCCGATATTGCCCTTCTTATAAAAAAGGAAGAACTAATGGAGATTGGATATATGATGGGACAGGATGGGGAGAAAGATGAGGTGTAAATAGAAGTTACTAGTAACTTATTCCTTGGTAGTAATGTAAAGACTGGTGGGGGGTATCTGTTCTCCTGCTCTCTATATGGCAGAGTAGAAGCACAGAGCACCCCAGCCAAGATTATCTATATGGTAACGTTGGACGAGCAATCAAGGCTTAAGCTCTCGGGAGGTGATGTGGTCTGGTTCTTAAGTACAGTGTAGTCCCCAAGCCCCCACAAAGGAATTTCCACACACTGTGTTGGTGATAACACAGTTCTTTATATAAATAAGATTCAGAATATATAAATTCACAATAACACACTTTGTGCTCAGGTAATACTAAAATGATAAATATGTACAATATTTATGTGGTACCACAGTTGACTCTTGACTCCTTTAAAATGCACCAACTGCTGACAGTTGTAAATGACATACAAGTCTAATAATGTGAACCAACACTAGACATGGGAGGAAAACAAGTTGGGTTAAACAATTAGCAGAATACTTTGTCCCTACCCAAGACACAGTTCTGTTTGAGGATCACCCCACCTGGGCAAACTGTAAATAAAAAAAACAAGCCCATTCCATACATTGGTTCGCAGGGTCTTGTTCCCTTCTAAAAATGTTCTAATACCCCAATGTACCTGGTTTAGCAGAGTTCTTCGATGGGTTGTCGACTGATCCTTCTTGAGTGAACTCCCTTTAAGGCAGGAGCCACGGATCGTCGAGATTCCTTGAGGAAAAGGTGAACAGTGTCGTCGAGGCAGCAGCTTTGGTCCTTAAGGTGCTCGTCGACGATCGGTCGTGGACGTCCTGCGAAGATGAGGCGTGCAGTGCACCTCGATGATGAGAGTTTGTTGCCGCAAAGCAGATCGATGAAGAACGTAGGCCCAGCAAGGGCGTCTGGTCTGTTGGCCTTGGCATCGACGATCAGGACTCGACCACGGCTGGCTTTCGGATCTTCGTCTGCGTCTTTGTGGACTTGCGTTGCGGGAAACCCACCGGCGGATTCTCCTCGGTTCGTCTGCTACCTTGACTTTCTCCGGCTAGACAAAGCGGTCGACGGTGATGAGCACGGGAGTCCTTATTTTCAAAGTGTCTTAGGCAATGGAGCGTTGCGGCTCCGGTCGATGAGGTTACATTGGTCCTCCGAAGCTCGATCGACGGTGATGGTAATCGATGGCCTCAACGTCCTGGTGCTTTGCTTCAGTTTCCTCAGCGGTCCCTGTCTCCGGTCGGCAGCCTTTAGAGGACTGACTTTCAGGGAACCTTGGTGAAGGTTAGCTGGTGCACAATGTTCCCTCGTAGCTCGGGAAGAGGTCCCTTAGCCAGGTCCTCTCTTGGATCAGTTCTTGGAGACATGACAGCTTTCGGATTGCGTCGAAGGAAAGCAGCAGCAAAGCCGCCTTCTTCCAGCTGAGCTTCAAGGTGAGCATTAAGTTTCGACTTCAGCATCTGAACAATTCCAGTAACTGAGAGGTCCCCAGACATACTGTTCTGTGTCTCATTCACACTGCTGGGCCAAGACCAGGCAGCCAATTTTTCAGAAGGGCATTCAGCAGGCAGGCTGTCAATCAGGCTCACAGTGCATTCAGGCCATTCTTCTCAATCCAGACCCTCACAACAAGGAATGTGGATTGGGACAAGTACCCAGCGATTCAGCACTCCACACTGCATTCATACCAGTTTCGGGCAGGGATGTCTCATTCATTGTGTCACACACCAGAAACCAATAACATGAAATGTATATTGGTCACACACTCCATTCACCCAGTTCCCACCCCAAGGGCGTACCCACAACATACAGTCACTGGCAAGGCTCCAGCCAGTCTGGCCTGGACTTCTCCACAATAACATAGATGGAAGTTCCACCCAAAGACCAGTCGGGGGAAGGGACAGAGTCGGGGCTTCCCAGGTCTTTGGGAAAACAAGTTAACAGGCAATAGAAGCAAGAGGCCACAGGGGCCATCTTGTCTCCCAACAGGAATCAACTGATTCCAATGGCAGGGCCTGGGTATCCCAAAATGGAGGATACTCGGAGCACCTGTCAAATTCAGCATGGAGCTGCCACCAGCCCATACCCTGCTCTGTGGGACACACACAGGTGCCCCAAAGCATGCACTAGGGTTACAGGGTTGTACCCCCACCAGTGGGTGCCATAAGGGTATCACATGGTTCTGTTCACCACAACCAAAAAGAGGAAGAGCTGCACTGCCAGCAGTCCCACATGGGCTTGGGCTCCTTTGCATAAAATAACACTGAACACACATGATAAGGGAGTACAGGTCAAGGACATGGAGGCCATGTCCCTCCATTGTATTTCCAGCATCACAAGTAATACCTTTAAAACTCATTATTATGCCATAGTTAATGGGCTTCCCTAAATAGGCAAGACAGCTTTGACCTGATTGTGGGCAAGAATGACATAAAAGATTAAGGATTAAGGAATTAAACACTGCTAAATCGTATTTAGCAGTGTTTAGTTCCATCTGTGAACCTCCTGCATTTCACTGTGCTGTGCCTCCTTTTTAAAATCGGATTTAGGTGTATTCCATCTGTGAACCTCCTGCATTTCACTGTACTGTGCCTCCATTTTTAAAATCGGATTTAGGTGTGTTTGTATTCCATCTGTGAACCTCCTGCATCTCTCTGTGCTGTGCCCCCATTTTGACGTATCTTACTAGGCCTCCTGGTGAGTTTAGCTAGAACTGTATTGTGCAGCCACTCCTCTTTCCTGTCCAAACCTCTGCCGACCTATGGCTCTCTCCATTTCTCCTATATTCTCCAACTGCTACACTGTCACCTATCCCCTCTCTCACAAAGTCCGGTAGAAAAAAAGCACATAAAAGACATCTTTTGTGCAAACCCTGGACTTCCCATCGCAGACACCTATGCCAGCGCTTCCTCTAGAGAGGTTTTCACTGATATCCTCTTCTCTGTCCCCTCTCCAGATCTATGGACCTTCCATCTCATCTCTGTCTGTTCCTCCACATGCTCTTCCATTAACAGTGGCACCATTGGGAAGTCCTCTAGGTCGGCTTCTCATCCTCTCGCTGCTTCGTTAATGTCTATCACACTGGCACTATCCTGTTTCAGGGTCCACAACCCAACCTCCTCCTCTTTGATCAGATCCTGCCTCCTCTCATTAACTTCCTTCCTTCTCCTGCATCTCCACCTTCTATTCTCTCTCCCCCTTCTCTGACTGATGTACCACGCCTCTGTACACAACCTCAGAAAACCTGCAAAGGCACATACCTCCTCCGGCAACTGTTGACGCCCGCTCAGCTAACAAACACTCCGCTGACATCTGTCTCCTTCTTGAAGACCTTGACCTTCTCGCTCCTACAGAGACATGGTTCAATCCCAGCCCAGTCACTGCTTTTGAGTACCTTCTACCTGATGGCTTTAAGATCATCTCCAAGCCTCGACCTCACCGCACTGGCGGGATTGGGGGGGTTGCCTTAATCTTCCCTGAGTGGGTTCCTGCTTTCATCCTACCTACCCAGCTCTACTCTTCCTTTGAAAGCCTGGTTTGCAGGTTGGTCATCTCTTCCCCTCTCCACCCTGACCATTGCCACATTTACTGGCCTCCAGGTGCTACATGCCTGTTCTTCTCTGAATGGGCTGACTTCTGCTCTTCCATACTTTCATCCACATCTAACCTCCTCCTACTAGGTGACTTCAACATCCAACTTGACTCCCCGGGATCTGAATCCATGCTCTTCACTGACCTCTGCACCTCGCTTTCCCTCTTCATTCTCTCCTGGTCTGGCCATTTTCTACTCTCCTCTCCTCCCACTTGAGTGCCCTTGGCCCCCCTGACCCGAAAGACGCACCAACTTCATTTGCTAACGTCTGTGGCTGCCTTCGCTTCCACCTTCATCCCCCCACCTCTGACTCTACCTCTGACTCTGCCCTCGGCAACCTCCACCTTTCCATCACCAATACCCTTGACATTCTTGCCCCAGTCATGAGGATCTGCCTGAAACCTGCTTCTAAGCGTAACTCCTGGTACGACACTGAACGTGCAGCCCTGAAACATAATTGCAGGGCAGAAGAACAGAGTGGCAAACCTCTGACTCATCCTCTGAAAAACAGGCCTGCCGCCTGATCCAAAGGCAATACAGAGACTCCATCCATGCCAAGAAAAGAGCCCACATTCAGGCATGGCTTTCCAGTGCATCCAATAACACGGCTGATCTTTTGAAGATTTGCAGGGATCTAGCCAACCCCCTCCTCTGTTTCCTCCTCCCCTTCTCCCTCCCAGTCCCTCTCCAATGCACTGGCCTCACACTTTGCATCCAAAACCCAGGGGATCCTTACCTCCCTTGCTACTCTCCCTCACAACCCACCCCACACCGCCTCATCTCCATCCCCGCCTCCCTCCTCCGTCGCCCTTCTCCTCCTTCACCCCTGTAACACCTGAAGAAGTTATCAGAGTTGTCCATTCCATGAAGGCCTCTTCTAAGCAGGTTTCCCCATGCTCATCCAGGACCATCAAGGATAACATTGCCCCAACTCTCACTGATTTCTGCAATCACTCTTTCGTCACTGGATCTTTCCCCTCCTCCTTTAAGCACTCCCTTGTGCGTCCACTCCTGAAAAACCATTCATAAGATCCCACCTGCCCTGCCATCTACCACCCTATTACCATCACCCCTTCCTGGGGAAACTGTCAGAGAAGTTGTTTTTGCCCCAACTCAACTCACACACTGAACTTGTTGGGGTGTCTCCACGACCATCAGTCTGGATTCTGAGTATCCAGAAGCACGGAAACTGCTCTTCTGAACACCTGTGAAGAACTGCTCACACCTTTGGACTCCAACTCCCCAGCTCTCCCTATCCTTCTCGATCTCTCCTCTTTGACACAGTCAACCATTCCATCTTCATACAAAGGCTCCACGATACCCTTGGTATCTCGGAAACGGACGCTGGACTGGCTGACATCCATCCTTACTGACTGCTTTACCCAAGTCATCCTCAGCATTTTCTCCTCTCCAACTGTGGTGTCCCGCAGGGCTCTATCCTCTCCCGCTGGCTCTTTAACATCTACCTTGCTCTGCTTGCACGCATAATCTCCCCCTTCTCTTCAAACTTCCAGTGTTATTCAGACAACACACAGCTCTTTTTCAAACTCCCTGCCGACTTTTTTTCATCCTGCATCATCCCTGACTGCCTATCTGCTATCCAGTACTGGTACAACGCCAGCGATCTCTGCCTCAACGCCTGTAAACGGAGATCCTTCCCATCAGGAACCCCTGATCCCTCCTTCCCTTCTTCTGGCCTTCCTCTTTGTGCTCTCCCCCAGTGCCCTCTTCTGAAGCCAGAAACCTTGTAGTCGTCTTCGACTCCTTTCTCTCTCTCCTTCCTCGCTCACACTCGGGACATTGCCAATAAGTCCCACTTTCAGCTGTTCCTTCTCAAAGAAATTCTCCCTTTTCTCACTTTCCCCCAGAGACTCAATGTGACCAACGCCCTGGTTCTCTCTGGGCTTGACTATTGCAATAGCATCCTCCCAAATCTACCATCTTCCACTCTGCGACACCTCCAGTTAATCCAGAATGGGGCAGCAAGACTTATCCTTTGCCTTAAGCCCAGGGACCACATCTCTCCTGCACTAAAAAGTCTTACTGGCTCCCGGATGCTGCACAGATTAAGTTCAAATCCATCTGCATCATCCACAAGGCGGTCTGGGCCCGGGGACCACACTTTCTTCAGCTTTACCTTTCATAAATACTCCCCCTATAGACAACTACGTTTCTCTGGCTGTAACCCATGTGTGTAAAGCGTTTTGCTAAACCAAGGGAAGGTGGTCGTTCACTTTCCTCAGCTGGCCCCTGCCTATGGAACAGCCTCCCCCTCCCCCTGCACCTTGAGCAGGATCTTCTTAAACTCTGGAAGCTCCTTAAGACTCTCCTCTTTACCTCCTACTTCCCTTCTTCTCTCCCCTGCTAATCTCACAGTTGCTGCGATTGGTGATATGGGTCCTTATGCATCCTCGGGGCCCTGACCTCCCGCACCCAATCGGCCCCGCTCCTGTCTATCTGCACTTGCGCTTACACCCTCCGCACTGGTGGCTCCCGCTTGCAGCCCTAGCGGCTCCTGGCAGGTAGCACTTAACATTCCTAGCACTTCATCTGTGGCTCACCCGTGAGTTCATACTCCGCAGCACTGACCCCTGCCTTCTTCCTTGCTGCACTTGCATGTTCTGACTACTCACAAGGCATAGTAGGTTAATCCTGTTTCCCTCTTCCCCCACTGCTTATATATTGAATTTTTAATATATTTTAATGTATTTGCCACTCCTGCTCCCTCCGTGCCCTGTGGGCGCTTTGAAACATTATTTCTTATTGTATAAGTGCCTAGCAAGCAAACAATAAAATAAATAGCTTATCTTCTGTCAAATGCAAATCACTGGACACAACTTTCACAGGGGGAGATATTTGTAATTGCATAGCGTTCCATATACGAAATTTCATAGGGACTAAATCCTGTTTTTTAGTTTGCAGTGCTTCAGATAACTTGCTTTTCAACACACCATTTCTCCTCTACTACTCCTGCCGATTGGGGTTGTGAATTATGCAGGAAATTCAAGGTGGACAAAAGTGACTTAATCACATAATTATCAAAGGGTTTACCCTGATTGCTTTTGATGCAAATGGGCACTCTGAACCTTGGGACCAAATATTTCACTAAAATGTTGACAGCCGTCACTACCACGGCAACTCCTACATGGGCAAGCCTCCACCCATAATGAGAATACATTTGCAGAGTGGAAGATGCAAGAAGTCAATTTTGAGACCCACAAATTGGCCATAAGAGGAAGGAAGTACCACAAGTGTGTAGTGCTGTCTTGCCCAAATATTTTTAACGATAAATGATACATCTCTAACAATATTCTTGTGCCATGTTGGGAAACTCGGGGCTGAGCCATAACCATTCCATGCCGCCCAACATGTGCCTGTCTGTGATACAGCCTAACAAGATGGGATGTTCATTTTTTTGGGGCCTTGATCATCTATCCACAGTATCTTCGTTTAGCAGACAGTCATACAAAATGCAGTTATCCTTTTCACTACAGGGGGCTTTGTCTTGCATTGAGGCTAACTCTTCAAGAGTTTTGTAAGGGGAAAGTGCTGGACTACTTTTAAAAGGAAGGATATATGAACATGTAACAGCCAGTTTAGCGGTACGGTCTGAAAACTTGTTGCTGCAATTGGTGGGATTGTCTAAAGATTGGTGTGCGGCACACTTAATTGCGATTTTCTCAGTTAACCTTATACCATCTAGCAATGCTTTCACATACTGCCCATTCTTAATGGGAGTCCGTGTTGAGCTTAGGAATGCTCCCTGTTTTCAGAGCTGACCAAAGTTGTGGGCTATTTTTTTTTTTGTTTTTGTTTTATTGGTTTTTCAGATTTAAACCTTTAACATATAAGACCACTTTCAATTCCGCAATTTCACATCACATCCATTTGCAGGATTGCCTGGTGGTATTAATGGCAGTTCTCTATACTCCCTTGAGTATTCCAAGTCTTACCCACCTCCGTTCCTGGATTGGATTTAAGCACAAATGAGACGAGTTTCAAGGCATCAATGGTGCGGCCAATTTTATCCGCCATCCAGAGCCTTTCCCAGATCTCAGTCTCATTGCGATCACATAATTGCAGATTGACACCTATATACCTTTCCCTTACCTCCCCAAGCTTTGGGCAGACAAGGAGCATATGGTAGATGGTTTCCACAGAGTCTAGTTCTTTGCAGTATCTACAGATGGCATCATCTTGCATTATTTGTTTACTTTGTAGCTGCATCTCTTTGGACGGCACTATGTTCAGCCTGCATCGTAGTAGAAGATCTCTAAAGTATGGCGATGGACATTTTTGAAAGTAAGAGGGTATTCCATTCATCGCCTTCCGTTCCCATATAATATTAACACACCGTTTGTTGTCCCTTTTTAGCTCTAGGGTTAGTTCCGAGTCCCACTCTTTTAGCCTTTCCTTGGCCTCGTCTGGATTAGATTTTAGTATTTCACGATCAATGTTATTTAGCTTCAAGTAGTTTTCATATTCTGTTTTCCATTTCTTAAGAGTTTTATCCGTTTGGAAATCTGATTCTCCCAAGGTCTCAAAAGGTGCTGAGATAGGTTCTAAAATGCATTTCCGATACAGGGAGATCGTCTTCCACATTACTACTGAAGACATTGATTGAAGCCGTAGTTCATATCTGATTAAATATGCCGGCAAACAAGTTGGTGGTTTCAGGATTTTCTTCCAGAAGAAGGCTTCCCAGATCTTCCAAGAGAGGTTCGGGAAGGACTCCGCCCCATAAGTTAGAACTGCTAGTACCTTTTGCTTATAAAAGGTAATTATGGGGATCATGGAGAATGTACCATATTGTCGATGTAGAGCCATCCCTTGGTTTGTTAGCTTTAGGAGTTTGATTAGTTGATAGTGGTCTGACTCATTGATATTTTTATTAATCAATGCTCCAAGTATAAAGTTCAGTCCACAACTGCCAGGCTCTGATTTTCAATTTTCCATTTGAAGGTCTCTTTCCTTCCTGTGCGTCCGCGAGCTGATTTCATCACCAGCACCATTGACATTTTGATGTTAATTTTCATTCCATTGGAATCCAGATAGTTTTTGAACTCGACAATGCGTCTCTGAAGTCCTATGGCTATCCCAAAAAGTAACTTGAGTCTGTGTAAATGTTAACTGGCTAGTGTGCTGGTAAACTACACACTCTTGTAAGGGCCACTACTTCTGCCACCTCTGTAGAAGTAACTTGGTGTAACCTTCCACTCTCCCCCCACCTCCATCTACCACGGCATACCCTGCAATCAATCTCACTTTTTTGTCTTGATAACACGACCCATCAATGAAGTAAGTCACATCTGTCTCTGAGAGTAGTATGCCAGTAAGATCTGTATGCAGCATTAACAGTCAGTTAAGTGTGATAGGTCAGAAGGAGGAGTCGGACAAAGAGGTGGCATCTCTATCTGAAATTGTATTCAAATAAACAAAAGGCCTATCTATCCCTACCAAGCATGGTTTTCCCCTACCTAACAGAATCTAAATATGGTGCTCTTTGTCAGTACCTTTATGAAAAGTCCATGAGAACACCCACAAGAGTCTAAAGATAACCAGATCTCTAAACCTGATGTACCTTGTTAAATCACCCTGGAGTTAAAAGCCCAAAGAAAGTTATGGACTTCAAATCCCATAGCCACTCAAGTACTGGGACGAGGAGTATCACAGGGAAGTTTGTACATCGTGACAGAACCTCGAAATACAGTATGCGTACTATTTGTTTTTCTAAACCTGTAATGAGCAGGACATTTAAAAATGGCAACCGTTTTATGAAAGGGAGAGGCGCAGCGAGCAGTGCAGAAGGGGACGTTGCCATCCACACTGGTCTCTGAAACATGAGGCACACCGAGAAAGATGGCAAAGCAGAGAGGGCCGCCACGACACAGTGAGAGATGCTGCGGGTGAGCCGAAAGGACCATGGAAACATCAGCAGTAGTGCAGGAGCTCCTGGAGATATGGTCGCTAGAGAAGGCAGCAGACTTCACCGTAGGCCGAGCAGAAGAGCCGCGTTGGGTGCTGGGGATGCTTCCGCACACTCCAACCTGGAAGGCAGAAGAGGAAGCCATAATGATGTAGCGTGAGCAATGTTGGAGATGCTGGAAAAGGGTGGGGAGTCTGCCCAAAGCAGCTGGGGACCCTAGGGCGTTCCAACTACCGTAACAAGTGATTGCATGGTACAAGAGTGCTAATGCAGAAAATATACAAACGCAAAGTTTGTTTAAATGCAGGCATTGCAAAGTACAGAAACCAAGTTTGGTCAAATATAGTGTGAGAAACCTGAGGGTTTTCTCACTTCTAATTCTCCTGCATCCTCTTCTCAGGTGGCCAGGGAAAGGCCATCGCTCTTGGATCCCAACATTGGGGGTGGAGAAGCGAGGATCGATCTCCTGGGTGGAGGGTTGGGGATTGGGAGTGGGGTACACGCAGGTGAGACATGGTATTCCCCCTTCCCCCTTTTCCTGTCGAGGATCAACCTAACCCTTCCTCAACCTTTATGGGTTACTATAAAGTTGTTCACCCTAATTTCCCCACATATGACACTTGACAGTACTGAAACGAGGAAGAGGCGACTAAGAGTAGTGAACACTACACCATTTCACCACTCTAGTACTGGGATGAAGAAGATGCCTGCAAAGTGTCGCAAGAGTCAGGCATGTCACCTTTAATCAGTCATGCAGACCCAATTGAGAGAGCACACCTGCAACCTGTTAAGTGGTTGCAGGTGTATAAAATGAGAGACAGAGAACACCAAAGTGAGCAACAGAGAGGCATGTGGGGGAGAGACCAACAGAGGACCGTTGGAAATAGGAGTCAGCCGTGGTGGGACTGTGGAAGGAGCCAGGGCGGCGTCATATATCCCAGAGAACTTGCAGGACCCAGAGAGTGGGCCGTGTCATTGCCGCAAGTGTGGGAGCCTCTGTAATAAAGAGCGAGCAGCAGGAGCTGTGGGAATGACAGGAGAAGAAAGGACGACATCTGCGTCCTTGAAGCGGCATTCAGTTTGCCGACGTGCAGAAGGAAGCACCCGGCAGACGAGATGGATTCTTAGCAGTGGACTTTCCAGCCTCAGAAGTGCAGACGAAGCAGGTGAATGTCTGGGAGGGCGCTCGAGTACCAGGCCGCTCCTATTAGATTAAGTAACGGTCTGCAAAATTAACACAGATGCAGAGTGAATACGTACTAAATGGAAACTTAAAATTAAGCAAAACAAACACTTATTGAATATATGATTTGATAGGTTATTTATAACGGGCTTACTACCTAGAGGTTTCTAAGCGCGGACCCGGGGATCGAACCTGTGTTGCTCCATGTCGTCTTGCTTCCAATGCAAGACGACATGAGCTCTCCTCCCGAAACCGAACTGAATGGAAGCTTTAAATTAAGCAAAACAAACACATATTGAATACCAAACTGAATGGAAACTTAAAATCAAGCAACATGGGCGCATATTGAATACTGAATATATTGAAGAACAAATTGATTGAAACATTGAAACTAATCACATTGAATATTAAATGAAAAAAACATCATGGGCAAAGCAGATAACAGAGAACCTCCAAAGTTCCCATGGGAAAGTGAATGACAGAAAAGGGAACAAGTGTGTGGGGCAGGAACAAAATACAGCAAAGGGAACGTTTATGAATGAATGCAGTGAGGCATAGCCAAAGACTGGCAAGAGGTGTGTGACAAGTTGTTAGTATATATTCCTCTTTCTACAGCTTGGGGTCTGGCATGGATTCACATGTTCATGAATTCCCTGTCGTCCGGCTGGGAATCCCTGGTAAAAGAAAGAACAGTTTCACTTTCACTTTAAAACTGGATTTCTCTTCTAAACCAATCACTGTCCTCTGTGTCATACTGCCCCCATCCAATGACAGTCCTCTCTCTAACACCTGCCACTTGCAGCCATCTTCAGATTTGTACTGCATTCTTCAGTGTTGGGAGTCCTTGAGTTGCTTACCAAGCTATTTGTACGTTTTTCCAAATTTTTTCATGGAAACGTTTTTTTGTTTCCACCAGAGCCCACATGCTCTTCCCTCATCGGCCGCCAATAGGGACCTGTTTTGTCAGTAAAGTTTTGTCCCCCTCAAGGGTGAAGATTGGTCAAAGTTTCTGGAAGGGCATCTTGGGCCTACTTCGCACCCTCCGACCATGACGGAGGAGAAAAGGGAGGGAAGGACCCTCTTCAGGCCCTGCACCAAATTCGGGCCACAGAACATCTTCGTGGAGGACAAACATCTACAATGTCTTTACTGCCTGCACCTGGACCACAATGAGGTGAAGTGTGAGATATGCCTGGACCTCTCGAAGAAGACAATGAAAGACTTGCATAGCAGGCTGGCTGCATCGCTCAATTCCAACAAGGCCTCTACCCTGTGCTCCGAGCAAGGTCATGTCTTGCCCAGGACCGGTCGGTTCGAAGAGCGGTCTCCCTCTGGGAAGAGATCAAAGTCCTTTGAGGTCGTCCCATCTGTCGGGGTGCAAGATAAGGCCAAGCACTGCAAGTCCGGTTCCATCAGGTTCGCCATTGATGCGGGTCCCAAATTCGATAGGTTGTGAAAACCATCGCCGTCTGCCTCCGTAGCCAGCCTGACATCGGGCTCCTCCTCGAAGAGGAAGTCGTCCACTCCGGTCATGTTGCCTGAGAAATCGGAAAAGCCTAGGCCGGAGGAAAAGAAGGCGGCTGCGCAGCCCAAGCAGGCTCAACCGGTGCAGCCAAAGTCCTCATCGACCGATTCGTCGACACCTGCTGTGCCGACCACAGTAAGTGCCGATCCCACAAGGTTGGCTCCTACGGCTCAAAGAGTATGATATGATATGGTATGATATGGCATTTAATACACACCTAGACACAAGTGTTTCAAGGCGTGACGAGACAAGGGAGGGTTAACAGAGGGGAAGACAGACAGCGATCCTACCAAGGTGTCAGGTGTCATTAAGATCGCGCAAGTGCATGGGAAGGGGGGGGGGGGGAGTGCGGGGGAAGAGGGAAGTGCAGTACATGGGATAAAGAATAATAAGTAAAGTACGCCCAGCTGGTGGCAAGTGTGAGGGTAAGTGCAGACATCAGGTGTCAAATGCTGGTAATGGGACTGTAGGGAGACCGAGACAGTCCCAAGTGTAGGGGGTTGCCAGTGCAGGAGTCCGATTGGCAGTAGAGGGGACCTGGCCCCGAGAGCAGAGGGTGGACAGCTAACCGGGGCAGGTTCAGCAAGGGAGAAGAAGCAGAAGCAAAGAGGTTTTGAGGTACTTCCGGAACTGGAAATGGGTCTCCAAGTTTCAGTGAGGCAGGGAGGCTGTTCCAGAGGGAGGCCCCAGCCGAGGAAAGAGATCTACCACCCACTCGTTGCTTGGAGTAGCGGCTGACCCAGAGGGGGTTGGAGGCAGATGAGCAAAGAGCTCGAGAAGGAAGATATTCAGGAGGAGAGAGTTGAAGGTATTGAGGCCCCAGGCCCCAGAAGGCCTTGTGGACAATGCAGAGAGTTTTGAAGTTAATCCTCGCAGACACTGGGAGCCAGTGCAGAGATTTCAGTCCTGGAGAGATACGGTCCATGGGCTTGAGGCCAAGGACAAGTCTCGCAGTCCTGTTCTGGATAAGCTGCAGAGGGCAGAGGTAAGAGGCAGGCAGATTTAGAAAGCGGCTGTTGCAATAGTCTAGCCTAGAGAGAACCAGAGCTCTGGAGACTGTGAGCTTCTGGGGGAAGGAGGGGAAAGGAAGAATACCTCTGAAGTGGTGCAGCTGGTAGTGTGACTTCTTAGAGACGTCAGAGCTGTAAGGAGAGTGTGGATTTGAAGATGACCCGGAGGTTTTTAGCCACATAGGTGGGAGCAGGAAGAGGGCCAAGAGAGGCTGGTTAGAGAGTGACAGGAAAGGAGGGAGTGGGGGCACCGATGATGAGAATCTGTCTTACTGGCATTAAGGCAGAGATCATTGGCAGCACACCACTCTGAATGGCAGTCAGACAGTCAGAGATGAGAGAGGGAGAAGAGGTGGCTGAGGATAGCCTGAAAATGAGCTGAGTGTCCTCTGCATAACACTGGAAATTGGGGCAGAGCGCAGCAATGCAGTGGGCAAGAAGTACCAGGTATTGGTTGAACAGCCAGGGAGAGAGGTAAGACCCCTGGGGAACACCACAGGTAGAGATAGAGGATAGGAAGGACCCAAGTTGAACCTGGGAGGGTCGATCAGAGAGGAAAGAAGTCAGCCATGCCAGGGCCTCCCCAGTGATGCCCAGCTTATCACGGAGACGATTGAGCAGGATGACATGGTTGATCGTATCAAAGGCAGAAGACAGATCAAGTAAAATGAGGGCACATGTGGTGTTGGAGTCAAGGTTGGAGAGCAGGTCTTCATGGATGTTCAGGAGAGCAGTTTCTGTGCTTCTGGCAGCTCTGAAGCCAGACTGATGGTCATGGAGGCAACCAACAGATTCAGTGTGGAGATGGCCAGCTTTTCCAGGAGTTTGCCAAGGAAAGGAGGTGTGATGGAGATTGGGCGATAGATGGCCGGGCAAGATGGGTCGGTAGAAGGTTTCTTAAGAAGAGGGTGCGCAAGGGAGTACTTCAGAGGGAAAGGGAAGACTCCAGTGGCGAAGGAATGGTTGCAGAAGTCGGCCAGGGCAGGCGCCATGCAGTCAATGTGGTCCTTGATTGTTGTGGAGGAGCAGGGGTGTACCTGTTTTGACGAGACTTTCATAGATCGGACTTGTCTGGAAACCTTGTCGGGGGAGAATGTGGGAAAGGCAGATAAGGAGGGAGGAGAGGTGGCTGAAGAAGGGCCAGAGGAAGAGCAGGGCGCGGAGGGAGGAAGGGGAGAGGGGGAGAGAGAGACAGGATGTCCTGAGTTTTAGAGATGAAGTGAGCAATCGGAGCCGTGCAGAGGGCTTGGGAAGGGAAAGAAGAGGTAGAGACTGTGGCAGGATTGGCCAGTTCCTTGCAGATTGTAAAGAGTTGTCGGGTTGTTGGATGCCACAGAGACACGGGCTTGGATTATAGCTCTCTTCTTGGTGCGGACACCTCCAAGGCACGAAGGCACGACACGGATGCAGAGATGACAGTGAAGGCTGCAAGCACCCCTGGGGGAGAGGGGGAGGTGCACCTGCCCAAATCCCGGTTCAAAACCCTCAGGAGGAAAAAAGGTGGGGGGCGAGGAGGCCCCAAAACAGCCCTCCAAAGTTCACGTTCAACTGATGGACATCTCATCAATGGACAACGACGACCAAGAGTCCACGAGGACGATAGCAGCAGCGCAGGGCCTAGCGCTCCTTTGGTCCCTTCGCAGCCACGGGAGATATCCATGGACATCCTGTACTCTCTCCACACCATGGTGGCTGAGATCCAGCAGAGGTTGCCCCCAGCACCGACTCTTGTGGTGCCACAAGCCCCTGATCAGCCTCCGCATAAGAAGAGAAAGAGTCAGCCGACACCTCCACATCAGTCTCCTCCACCACGGCTGCCCTGACTCCACCAGCACAGGAGCCGACGAAGATGAGAACTTCGTCCCGGCAGACGATGAATCACTGCACCTGGATGCTCCTTACAGTCTCTCTGCCTGACAAGGTGGGATCATTCCACTCGATCTCCAGGGCCTACGATCTGTTCCAGTTGATGCCAGAGGAAACCAAGAAAGAGGGCTTCTTGTATCGGCAACAAGAGTCCAAGAGGAAGATTATAATGGCGATGCCCATTCAGGACGACATTTGGGAGGAAGGCCTAGCCCTCATGAAAAACCCATGCACGGCTCTAACCATGTGAGACAGCTTGGAAAAGAAGGTATAGGGTGCCGGACTACGCGCCCAAGTGCTTGAGGTCACAACCGTCACCAGACTCAGTAGTGTTGGCTGCCTCAAGGAAACGTTTGGCTAACCCGGCTTCAGCATCATCAGTTCCCCCGGGCAACGAGGGGACGATGGACGGCATGGGGGCGAGAGTCATTTACACGGCGGCATCCACAATTGAAGCGGCTAATGCCCTGGCTATTTTGGCCCGATACGACCGGGAGCCTTGGTACAAGCTGGGCTCGATACTGGAATTCCTCCCTGACAACAAGAAGATGGAAGCTCTCGCCCTCTTTCAGGAAGGGGAGGTGGCGTCGGACCATGCCATTACGGTGGCAGTGGACATTGCCCATACAGGTTTCCGGCAGATGGTAAACAGAGTCTTCTTTCGTCAGCAGGGATGGTTGAAGGCAGGGCTGGACCATGCCCTTTGATGGAGAAAATCTGTTCGGGATAGTGGTCGACGAATCCCTTCAAGCCATAAAGACCGATACAGAGACAGCACGTTCCCTTGGCACTCTTCAGCAGGATTGCTCGTCATTTTGCTCCTCCAGGGGTAAATCGAGCAGATCATCCAAGAGACTCTCCACATCATACAGACAACCTCCCCGATCCTCCACACAGGAAGCCTACAGAGGTCGCTCCCAGGCCTATGGTAGCGGAGGTCAGCGTCGACATGGCCAGAAGGGCATGGCGCCAGCGCCGAAGCAAGCATGGACGGCCAAGACGTCGGCCCCCACTGGTGCACCCCGGTGGGAGGCCGGCTGACGAGATTAATCAGCTAGTGGAGGAAGATCACCACTGACAGATGGGTGATGGACGCTCTCGCCCAGGGACACAACTTGGAGTTCCAATGCAGGGGCCCACATGTTCCACCGGTTCCCGTCAGGAGCTTCACATCTCTCAGCTCCAGGATGAAGTGCGAGCCATGTTACCCAAAGGGGCGATAGAGCTCATTTCCTAACGACTCCAGGGCTCTGGAGTCTAGTCCAGATAATTTGTGTTAATTAAGAAGTCAGGGTGTTGAGACCCATCCTGGAACTGCACCATCTGAAGTACTTGAAGTCCCAAACATTCAGGATGGTCACATTGCAGCATGTGGTTGACCAACTGGATGAAGGGGATTTCTTGATGTCATAAGACTGGAGGACGCGTACTTCCATCTCCCCATCCACAGGAAACTTCGAACGTTCCTACGGTTTGTGGTGCAAGGACAGCACTACCAGTTCAAGGCCCTAACATTCTGCTTAAAATCGGCACCAAGAGTGTTTACAAAATGCCTAGCCCCGGTTGCGGCCTATGTGCATCTGCAGGACATACACACATACCCATACCTGGATTTGGTGATACGTGCCTGCTCTAGAGATGTGGCTGACGAGAACACGAAGGAGACCGCCTGACTTCTGACGGAGCTGAGATTCTCTGTAAACAATTCGAAGTCTTACTTGACGCCATCGCAGAACGCGCTGTTCCTCGACACCAGACTCAACACAATGGCTTGCCTGGCATTGCCGTCGGAGCAGAGGCTACCAGCCATTCAAGGGAAGGTGCAACGACTGTCGTCGGCAAAGACATCCACGGTACGGGCCATCAAGCCGTTGCTGGGCATGATGTCGTCCTTCATCTCCCTCGTCCGTCTCTGCAGCTTGCAGATGTGACCCCCTACAGGAATTCTTGGACGCACGTTGGATACAAGTGTCTGGGAGTTTTGCGCACAAAATCCCTCTAAACTAGGAGTTTCCAGCAGGTGATAGAGTGGTGGTGGTGTGCTCCCACATCACCCAAGGGACGGGATTTCAAACCCCACCTTACTAGGAGATTGTCACCACGGATGCCTCGCTGGCAAGGCTCACATCGGACATCTACACGCCAGGGGACTGTGACTTCCACAGGAGAAGGATCTGCACATCAAGGTCCTGGAGCTGCGGGCAGTGTTCTGGGCTAGTCTTTACTATTGTTTCTGAAGGGCAAGGCGATGAGGATCTTCACGGACAAAACCACAACCATGTTCTACATCCAGAAGCAAGGGGGCACTCAATCCCCAGTGCACTCCAAGGAAGCTCAGGACTTGTCGCAGTGGGCCATCGAACAGGGGATGTTCCTGGTCCATCTCCACCTGGCAGGCGTCAAGAACACCATTGCATACTCCCTGCGATCCTGCCATGGGTGGGAACTTCCTCAGGATCAGGTGGACTGCCTGTTCGTCAAATGGGGCAGACCCCCGATCTATCTTTTTGCCATGGCGGCAAACTCTAAATGCCAGGGGTTTTCCTGCAGGTTCCACCAACTGAGGGAAGTCTGTTTCTGTATGCTTTCCCCCCAGTTTACTCTCCTGCTACGTGCTCAGCCGGTCCGCGTCCCCTCCGGTCAAGTTGCTGGTACTTCCGGATCTGCTCACCAGAGAAGGAGGCTCAATCCTTCATCACAGTCCAGGATTGCTGAGCCTGAGGGCATGGCTCCTGCAGAATTAGTTAGGAGGTTTTGAGTTGCCAACAGACTGTAGGGATGTCCTCGCCAAAGCCAGGGTGTTGTCGACTCTAAAGTGCTATGGCCATATGTGGAAGCATTTTGCTATGTGGTGCGGGTCGCAAAGGATTACCCCTCTGAGGGTCATGGCTCCAGAGATTTGTCTGTACTTGCTGTCCCTGTCGAAAGCCGGACTAGCTCATGCTTCCATCAAGGTACACCTGGTGGCCATCTAACGCTACACCAGATCCCCGGGTAGATCCTCGCTGTGGTTCCACAGACCTGTCAAGAAGTTCATCAAGTGACTTTTCCAATCATTCCTGCTTGTGAAGGCTCCTGCCCCGGCAGGAGAACTCAACGTGGTCCTGACGAGGCTCATGTGGGTGCCATTCAAACCTATGCATAAAGCTCCACTCAAGATTCTCTCGTGGAAAACGGCTTTCCTTGTGGCCATCACCTCTGCCAGACATGTGGGTGAGATCCAAGCCCTATCCTGCAAGCAACCATATCTGACCTTCCATTAACCGAGAGTGGTACTGCGTACACACCCCTCCTTCATGCCTAAGATTGCGTCGTATTTCCACCTCAATTAACCTTTGGTGTTGCCTGTTTTCTTTCTGAAAACTTTGTCGCCGGCGGAGAGGGCCTTGCATTCGCTGAACATTGCTCGTGCCTTGAAATTCTACGTAACACGCACAAAGTGTTTTCGGAAGACTTCTCAATTGTTTGTAAAATTTTGTCCTGTGAACCATGGGAAGGCGTTGTCCAAGGCTTCCATTTCAAGGTGGCTCTCCGACTACCTCTTGCACTGTCATTGGCTGGTGAACCGGCCTCTGTCAGGCCGTCCGAGAGCCCATTCAACCAGCACGTTCGCTGCAACAACGGTGTTCCTTTGTGGTGCGACCCTGCTTAACATCTGCAGGCCTGCGACGTGGAAGTCCATGCATACCTTCACAAACTTCTACTGTGTCAACGGGGATTCTAGGGAGGAGTCCAGAGTCGGCCAGGCAGTCCTACGCAACCTGTTTGCCTGAGGCGAGTCTGTTCCAGAGGGAAGTGTTAATTGCTTCTATTGAGTCTTGCCACCTTCTGTGGTTGTGTAATGTGGTACTGCTGTCTATTAGTTATTCATGAGCATGTGAATCCATGCCAGACCCCATGCTGGAGAAGGTTTAAGTTACTTACCTGTAACTATTGTTCTTCAGCATGGGTCCGGCATGGATTCACATGCAAACTCTCCCTCTGGCCCCTCTGCAGCTCTTCTTGGTCTTACTGCCATGTTTTTCCCAAATTGTTGCCAGGGGCAGGAAACGAGAGGACAGTCATTGGATGGGGGCAGTATGACTCAGAGGACAATGATTGGTTTAGAGGAGAAATACAGTTTTAAAATGAAACTGGTTTTTGTTTTACCAAGGATTCCCAGCATGACGGGGAATATTCATGAGCATGTGAATCCATGCCAGACCCATGCTGGAGAACAATAGTTACAGATAAGTAACTAACTGTGGCTAGTGGCCAAACTACGAGATTTTTCGCTTGTCCTTTGGCCATCTTGTCTTTTAGCCGTGTGTGTGTGTGTGTGTGTGTGTGCGCGCGCTAGTGGGGACTGCTGCTCTTATCTGGCTTTTTGCATAAGAGGACCCCTGCACTAGAGAGATCTTGGAAGAAATGGAGAAACCTGAAGGTGTCTCCCGGTCTAGTCCACAGAGGTCTGTCATCCAGGTGACCAGGACACGGCCATCGCTATTTGATCCGGTTCCTGGGGTTGGACCTGTGAGGGAGGATCACCTGGAGGGGTGGGGGCGTCCTCAGCGAGTGGAAGTGGGTCACCGACGGGTGAGACGCGGTATCCCTCTTCTTATGACAACTTTTTCCCAACCTTCCATGTAGGATACACAAACACTTTTGCGTATTGCGAGGGACAACGGACTAACACTCGAGCCATTTACCTGACATCTCCCAACACCAGGGTCCTGCAAAATCAGGCAATTGACCAGAACCGCACACACCCGATGGCCCTTTTCCTTCCCCACAGGGATAAAAGGTAGAGCACAATACGAGCAAGGCAGACTGCACGGTGTGAGAGCTAATTCAGAACAGCAGTTCAGGAGGAGGAGAAAGGCTCGCATACAATGAGGGTGACGAGGAGAGAAGCGACCTTGCCCTTGCCGACCAGGGCCGGTGAAACCTCTGCAGAAGGAATCATAAGACCGTGACCAATAGCCAGCGTGTGTTGAAGCAGATGTCAACCGTACACTAGACGCTTCCCTGCTGATAACGAAGCCGGGGGGAGACACTCGCCTCTGTGGTACCAACCTTGATTCCAAAGAGAAAGAAAGCCAAGGGGTTCATCACAGCCTGTGAGTCGAGGGGAGAGTCTATAAGAAACAGAGCTGTGTTGAACGAAAAGTAGCAAATGGCTAATTGAACTGTGAGAGCATAAAGAGTGATTGATATAAAAAGGTGGAAAGCCAGGAACGGCTCCACGTGGGTGCTTACTCAGGGAAACTCTGGCCGATTACCTGATTGTTGAAACTGCCATAACCAGAGGGCCTTGGAAAAGGTGAGAAGGTGATCAAAGTGGTCATATAGGGGTTTTATAAAAATCCTCTGTACAGTCGAAAGTCTTTAACTGACAGATGATTGCAAAGCTAAGGGAATTGAATCCTGCATCGTAAGAGTTGAATGAGAAAGGCACAATTGACAAGATGGGCAAGAGTGAACCGGAAAGAGGGATACCAATAAAAAGGGCGCAAATTCTAAAGTCCCGAAATACAGTGTGTTGACAAGAGTGAACCCGGCCGATGTCCACAGTGAACTGTTGAAAAGGACATTAAGATTTGTGAATATCACAGAAGAGATTGTTGAAACTTTTACTTTGAACCTGTTCGGCCCTCGAAAGCAAGAAGGTCCTGGTATCATTAAGGAACTTTCTAGGGATCTGTGCCCGGAAGAGGTGGGATCCAAGGGTGAAAGGCATCACCCAACGTGCAAGCAGAAAATAACTTTTGTTTAATATTTCGAAGACATTGGGCACACAGCGGCAAGAGACTTTTTGTAGAGAAGAGTCTTAACCATCAAAGGCCCTGATGGCTGAAAGTGGAACTGTTAGCTTGTGCTGGGAAAGCTCGAACATGTGCTGTGCTCCAAAATCCTACCACATCCCGTGCTGAAAACGTGGGGAAGGGAGACCCCAAGTACTGCATCCTGACTTATTAATTGTGAACACTTCCTTAATTCTTATGAACATTATCTCACACTTTTTTGGTTTTAGCCTCAGGACTGGCAATAGTTTATTATAGGCCCTTTTATTTGACAAAGACACCTCTAGGACTGCCATATTATTGTTTGATGGTCAAAGCTTGCACCCATCTTAGATTTAGCTTAGGCATTTTTCCAACCTACCGATACAGTTTAATAAACACCCTTGAACTATGATCACTTGCTATTACTATTGCCACCATGAGTTCCTTACAAAACTGAAGGAGCTAAGACTCCTGTCCAGCTGCAAGATCTGCGAGGAAACCTTAGACCCGTCGGAAGAAGTCTTGGTGACCAAATTCTGCTGCTGTCCTGGAATAGCCCTGTTTTGAATGTAATCTCCAGCAGTCTTGCGAAGGAGCTGCAACCCTTGGAGTGGAGGGAACATCCATTCTCAACGTTAGCTCTGAGTCCTGCGAAGAAGAGCCTTCGGAAGTGCCCCAGGACAGCCCTATGGCTGACCAGCTCTGAGTTTGTGTTACTGTGCTGCCGATGACGCCGTTCCGAATTGAGGCCTGGAACTTGGGGCCTTGGGGTCCTTAGTTTATGCTATAATGCTTACCTCTGCTAACCTTCGTGGTCCTAGTAGAAAGGAGACCCAATATAGGGGGGAAAGTCTGACCACAAGTGAGTCCCTTTGCGTTGCCATGCATCGGTGGCCGTCGCCCAAAACTGCTTACCTGCACCGATTCTTGTCCCGAGAGGTGACCTGCATCGAGTTTTGCTGCATTTTTCCACAGAGTTCTTGCACCTGCATCAGACACTGACATGAGAGCTGCTACAACCTGCAACCCCTGGGGATCAAGGGCTGAGGCTGATGAGGGGGAAATTGACCTTGGACCTCCTCTAACCGACCTGCCAAGTCTCATGAAGAATCAGAGTACAGGTAGTGAGTTATAGCGATAGTTACCTGCCCCTTAAACTCCCCTTTAAAAGTTTGCTAACTTTTACAAAATGTTTCTAATACTTTGGCTTTGTCATAGCTTGTTCACACAAGCACTCCAAAAGTTGGGAAAACATTTGTTAGCTAGTTAACTCATCCTCTGACAACTTGTAACTGTTCGCTGGACCCCAGAGACCCTACTTTCATTTTTTCCATCTTCACAAACTATGAGGAAACTTTGCTGAACTTTTGGGCAGAAGGCCTCAGACAAGTTGGGGTTGGACTTCTGAAGTTAGGGTTGATTCTCTGTGGACTTGTAGTGCAAACAATTACCTGTACCTTTCTTTTTAGGGGTTTGATATGTATTTTGCCGTATACCAGTAATTGTATATGTGTATCTAATTTTTAGTATCATCATAATATTATCTGTTAGTAGTCATTTTTTCACTTTGTGTTTTGGCCATAAGTAAAGAAGTATTTTTATACCTGATTGTCTAAGTACAATCCTTGCCTGCTGCACTGTGTATATTCATTGTGTACCCCTTACAAGCTCACTACCTCTTGAGACTTAGCCTAGACCACTTGCTTGGCTACCTTGAACTGGTTTGGCCACAGCTCCAAAAGTTGTCCCCGTCACAATATAGGTTGGCCTTTTATGCATCTGTCCCCCAGGCCAAAGTATAGAAAATCAGTCCTAACACAGGTGATGTCAGAGCAAAGAGGCTGACAAAGGGAAGCCAGGGGAGTCTAATACAACAAATAAAGCCAAGAGGCCTACAAAGGGGAGCTAAGTGAAAGTGATTTGGTGCCCAGGAGCCAGTGCCAAAGACGCTTTGTGGGCTGAAGAGCCCAGGTATCCTGGTTGCGTGTCCTCTGATGAGTGGACCGTGTGGTCTGACAACTGTGCCTAGACAAGTTAAGCCTGAATGCTGAAAACGACACACCAATGAAAGCATAGTAAACAAACTGGTGAGGCAAACAAGAAGGATCAAGCAGACCTTGAGTTGTGTGCCATCTTCTGAAATGACTGAAGCAAGTATAAGTGATGAAGATAAAGTGTGGTTGAAGGGAACCGGTTGAAGGGAACCCTGAGACTTGAGAAACTTTGCATGTTGTCTTGGGAACGGAGCCTCAAAATCTTTTGATTTTGAATTATGTTGCTTAGAACTTGAGGAAGGGAACCACGAGAATTGTTTGGAACTGTATTGCCTTGATCTTAAGAAAGGTAATCTTGAGCCTTTTTTGAGGAACTTTCTTGCACTTGGGCAAGGGGAGCTGAACGAGAGCTGGGAGCTGGAAGAAGTTCAGAACTTTGAGTTAAACACTATGGGGGTCATTACGAGGTTGGAGGTAAGTAACCGTCCTTACCGGCATGGAGCAAATTCTGTGTCCGTTTAGTAAAGAGCCCGCTAATAGAGGCCGCTAAAGTCCAAAAAATGGCCCTTGGCGGCATCAAGTAAAGCGCAGACAGCACAACCGCCGGCGTCCTCCTCTTGATAATGTGACCGGCATCAATGGATACGGCATTAGCAGTGACCATTATCAGCGGCGACTGCTAATAGCGGTGACGGTAAATAAGCGGAACCGGAAGTAGCGTCATCGCTCAGGAATGGGAAAGAGCACGGCGGCCATCTTGAAAAACACACTCCATTGCCACCCTCACCACAAAGGACCTGAAGCCTTTTTCTGACTACAGATATCGACCTTCGATACCAGCATCATGGCCAAGGCTGTAAAAAAAGGCGCTTCCCGGCAGTGCAAAGAGCGCTTCAATGAGGATGAATTTACTATGCTGGCAGAGACACTTGCAGACAATGCAGAGGTAGTTTTTGCAAACAGCCTCAAGAGGGAGGCACGGATAAAAAAGAAAGAGATCTGGCAACTTTTTGCCCAGAACGTCAGTGCTGTAAGCAACACGCCCCGCACCATCAAGGATGTCCGCAAACGATGGGACGACCTGCGCCTGAGAGTCAGGAACATTCTGTCCGCAAACCGGAGCCAGGCCATGGCTACTGGCGGTGGTCCTAGCTCACCCATACCATAAATCTGCGCCAGCACGATTGGCATCGAGGCCATAGAAGGTGTGGGCGAGATGGAGCGTGGCGCCACCCCATCGGCGGATGGAGGTGAGTGTCCTAAGAAAACACTGTAATGCTAAGTATGATGATAGTCCACCAATTTGTCCGTCCAAAGAGGCAATGCATGGCCCAATACATACACATTGACACATCCCTGCCTAGATGTCGTCCGCAGCACAGACACAGACACATGCACATGCATGCAGCATGGCAATGCCATACCTGACACACACCATACAAATATGAAAATGGCATAAATCACACTGCACGCAGTCCACAACAGAAATGCATGTCACATAGCATACGCCAGCTCCAACATGAGTGACCCTGACGGATGCCTGCATGCTCCACCAATATAGCAAGCAACGTGATCATCAAAACTCCACTGCCTAATCCCCTCTAATATGTAGAAGAGCAATAATACCAATGTATGCATGATGCGTGTCAAACCATCACTTATGCCGTCCCTCTCTTGATCCCTTACAGGCTTAGATGCTGACAGCGAGACCCGGGACTCACCCCCACAGGCAACAACTCCCCGGAAGAAGGCCAGGGAAGAAGGCAACAGGCCTTCCACGTCAAAAGGCCCAGACAAGCCACGACAGGCACTGAAGTTTCAAACAGCACAGGATGCCACGGCACTGGTGCCGATAAGGCCCATCGCTACAGTCCTCACAACACCTGTGTCACCTGCACAATAGACAGTGGGCGATGGGGGCACATTCAGCAGAGAACAGCAGCTACGCACCCCCAGACAGACAATGATGTGCAGTGCCAGGTTTGTGTTCCTGTCGAGGACAACTCCTCAGACCTTCCTGCAACACCCATTCCCGCACCATCCTCCCAGGCGACGCCTGTGTCCTGCTACCATGACACTACACGGGAGCAGAGCGGAGGGGAGGCGGTAAAAGGGAGCATGAGTCCTACAGAGGAGCCACATGGATTTGGGGATGTCACACATGCACCCTCCACCTCCACTGGTGTACAGGCGAGGGTGCAGCAGATAGGACATGCAGTGCAGCACCAGGAGGAGCTCACAGCCCTAGTGAGGCAGTTTGTTGCAGACAGTGCCCAGGCAAGGCAGGAGGGGTGCAACAACACTGCTTCCTTGAGGCAGGCCATAGAGGCAAGCACCACAAGATTATGCGAGGAGGTGTCTGCAATGAGGCAGGTCCTCTCCCGCATTGCAGATTACATGGAGGCTGAGTGTCCGGCCCCCAGATTGTAGCAAGTGGCCACCCCTTCTTCATCCAGCTCCACCCAAACCAGCCCCCTACGCAGGTCAGCGCGCACCTTGCACCGATCGGACATGCCGCCACCAGGTGCAGGAAGTGGAAGGATGTAGATGGGGCAGCCTGATTAAGGCAATAGACACAGACACATGAAGCATTTGCTTGGACACCATGTGTGAGGGAGTTGAGGGGGAGGGGGGAGAGGGTGTGTGGGGGAGTTGTGGGGGGAGGCGGAGGGGGGAGAGGGTGTGTGGGGGAGTTGTGGGGGGAGGGGAGAGGGTGTGTGAGGTGGAGGGTTTGAGCACTTCATTCTATTGGACAGTTTAATACACCCGTTGTGTAAAAAAAAAAAAAAAAAATCTTGAGTGGACATTCCTTATTGCAAGTGTCATTTATTGATATACAGTGCATAGTGTACATGTACTCCCACACCTAGTGCCCTCTGTCCCACTTTCATGTCACCCTCTGCACCCATGTGAGTTAGAAATATTGTGCAATCACTGACTGATGCACAGCACGTCCCTCCTGTGCATCGGCACCGCAATGATGTGCGCCCACATCTTCTTCATCCCCTTCATCATCACCAGATGGTTGCAGTTCAATGTCAGGGGCACGTTCCGTCGGATACACATATTGTGCAGCATGACACATGCCATGATGATCTTGGCCACCTTCTCATGCCTGTACAAGAGTGCCCCACCTGACCGGCTAAGGCAGCGACACTGTGCCTTCAATAGGCCAAAGGTCTGCTCAATGACCACACTGGTACAGGTATGGGAACGATTGTAGTCCTCCTCGTGCCTGTTCTGCAGGTTTCAGACAGGGGTGGGGAGTCACGGCTTCAAGGGATAGCCACTATCACCTGCATGAGAGGAAATTAAAGGTATATATTAGTCGATTCATGATGGACAGCTGTACTTGTCACACATGCCTGCAGATAATTGATGGTCACATGCACATGTACATGCCCCTGGTTGTATACACGCATTTCTCATGCCCTCAATGTGTTCTGTGCCATGGACTTATGGTGTGGGTTGCATCTTCAAGATGATACACAGTGTACACTGCCTTGATGCTGCTCATGCATTGTGGATGCATGCCGCTGTGTTTGTGTTGAATATGTGATGTGTAGTGTTCTGTATGATTTTCTAACTGGCAGCGTTGGCAGTACTCTCTGCATTATTTGCCATTCAGCGCTGATTCTTCCCATGGTGACATGCTGCACTTCTGTGATGGTGGCGGCCCTGTGACAAGCAGTGGATTCCCTTGGTGGCTTTGTTCAGTGCACTCCCATGGGTGCTTGCCCTGTGTGGTGATTTGCTGCAGACATTTCCATAGTGAATATTCACAGCATGTTGCTGGATTGTGTTACTGACGGTGAGGTACGAGGATGGGTGGTGCACGTGTTGTGGGATGTGGGGTGGTTTTAAGTTTGGCATGTTGTGATAGGTGTGCAGCTTACTTCATTGCTATGGGATTTGGTTGTCATGTTCAGTTTGGGATGCTTTGGGGCACAGTGTTTTGTGATGTGCACATTGTGCTGTCGCAACAACAATGACATCATGGTGGTGTGTGCATCTATCCCCCCATTTCACTGCCATGTGCCTGTCATGCAACTTACCAAGCAGCCAGCCACGTCATCTTGTATGTCGCTCCATGTAGCGTGGAGTTCTGCAGGACCATTGAGTCATGAGTTGATCCGGGATATCAGGCACAACAATGTGTGATGATCTTGCTGGCGTCACATACCATCTGCACATTGATGGAGTGGTATTAGTTGTGATTGCCGTACACCACCTCCATGGCATGCAGGACCACCAACTCCACATGGGTGCAGTCGAGGGCACCTAAGCAATTTGGCATGCCTGCCAGTGCATGAAAGCCAAATTTTGTATCAAAAATCTCCTGGGGACTCCGTGATAGGGATATGTAGTCCCTTGTGTGCTTCAGGAGGGCATCCAGCACTTGGTTCAGCATGCAAGAAAATAAGGGTTGTGATATGCCATGCATGTGCCCCACTGTGTGCTGGTAGGTGCCTGTGGCAAGGAAGTGGAGCACCGACACTACCTTCAGTAGAGGGGGGATGGCGGTGCGTATTTCAATGAGGCTGACAATGTCGTTGTGTATCATGTCCACAATGGTGGTGATGTGTCCCGGTCCAGACGGTACAGGGTGTGGATCTGCTCAGGGGTTAGGTTGAATGGACTGGCTCTGATGCGAGGAATTTGGGGCTGTCTGTGTGGTACCACTGGCTGCACTGGTGGGGCATGCTGGGCATGTCTCACCCTCCTTCTCCTCCTGCGTCTCCTCAGTGGTGCCTGCTGTTGTTGTAGCTGGTGTGGCAATGCAAGCATGTCCTCCAGCCCCAGTATTGCTACTACTAGTGGAATCATTTTGGTGTGGGAAGGGGTGTGCTCCTTTTGTGCTGGCCCAGACTCCATTGCCTCCACCTGTGCTTATTGTGTGCACCTGTGGCAGTTGGGAACACTGCACATAGCATTTTATGGGCGGTTTGCGATGCCGGTATTGCCGGCATGCCGGTATCCCGTATTCGTGCCTTCATGATGCCGGTATTTGCATGTCCGCCTGACTTGTGATGTCCTCCTGTTAGCGGCATCCCGGTATTGCCGGCCTGAAGGCCTGCGTGCCCGCGCCCATACCGCTATTAGCGGCAACGTTAGCAGTGCCTCTAAAACTGGGTTCTTGGGTCGGAATAGCCCAGAGCGGTATGCAGTGCCGGTAATCCTTTACCGGCATCGTTTTTCCATTACCTCCAACCTCATAATGACCCCCTTTATCTTTTATTATTGACATCCCTACACATTGTTTACTTTTAGTTGTGAGGGCAAGTATAGGACACAACTTTTAAGTTGAACTCTTTGACTCAGACTTTACTTAGTTTCATTTAAGTACAAAAATCCCACCTTAGCATATGGCAAGTTAGGCCTTCTACCATCCTGACATTTGATTTAATAAAGTATTTTATTTGTAACTGTAAGTCTGTCTTAATTCATGATGCCTTCACCAATATCAAGGCAAAGGCAAGGTGCCATAAGAAGAATGTTTAAATGCAGACAAGACAAGGTATAAAGGAAAACCCCAAATAAATACAAACGCATGAGATGCCAATATGAGGAGAGGTTTTGAGCAAGGACATTTGAGATAATATTACCACACATTTGATATACCAAACAGTACATGGTATATGCTAGTGTGGTACACCAAAGAACTGTGAAATGTTTAGGAGCGCTGGCAGGTGAATACCCCAGGCAGCGGAAGTTGCATTAAAGAATTGTGAAACACATAAGAAGTCCTGGCAGGCGAGTACACCAGACAGCTGAACATTCTATAAAGATTCCTGACAGGGAAGCATACCAGGTAATTACTGAAATACACAAACTTTTACAGAAAGACTGTTGCTGAACATTTTGCTTGAACAGAACTTTTTAGTTGAACAAGAACTTAGTGAGTCCACTAAGGACGGGGGGCGCTGTTGCGCACGAAGCCGGAACGAGCTTAGTGTGTAAGCTCTGCAGTCAAGCCGAGGCTCGGAGGAAAATGCTTGCAAAATACAGCCCCGTTTTGTCTCAAAATTGACAGAGTGGTTTGAGAAACTGTTGTCCACCCACCCAGCAAGTATGGAGTGAATCGACTCAGTGGTACCAGCACAGCACTGTGTATTCTGCACGGCCGTGAGAAGCCTCCTGGCTGTTCCAGCTTCCTGCGTGTGTCCGCGAGCAACAGCGCCATCAGTGCAGTGCCGAAGCGAGAGAACAGCCAGACTGCCATCTACCAGTACGGTACACCTGACGATCGTGAGACCCTCAGCCACAACAATTCTGAGACATTGGTGCCCAAGACACATGAGGCCGTGGCATGCGGGCGCTCTGGTAATCACTGTCTAGTGCCTGCACATGCACGGCTACCACAGAATGGCTCGTGGGTGAAAGTGCGCATCTTCCCAACGGACATCCTCGTAGCGTAAGGTGAGGCCGACCCTTTTCCCCTCCCTCCACCCCAGACCCAGTGCAAGGGATCATGACTATGCGCAGCCCCCGCCGATGCGCTGGTCGTTCGGGGTGGACGGCCTGTGCACTAAGAGGCTGCACGTTACACAACCCATACGGGGACAATACTACTCACCGCCCCCGTTCTGAAGCCCGCTGAGACTGGAAACTCTCCCCATTACAGCTGGGATCATCGGTTTCTGTGTAGCCGCCCCCAATACAACGCGGTGCCCGAGCTGCATCCGCAGCGCAGACGCCATTGTTCATGTTCAGCTGACCGTTCACTCCATCAGAGACTCCATAAGCACCCTACAAACTCCATACTGTTATGCGACCTGTGGCTTTTAGAACTTGGGAAACGCTCGTAAGTGCAAGCAATTATCTCCCCCGCATGGATCGAACCACTAGGGCCCCATATCTAGCACATGGCTCAGAGTCGAGGAGACCTATACTAAGCTAGAGATTCATTGCGGCGCCAGGACATTATCCCATACAACCACTCAACACTGCTCCCGCTTTAGACAATCAGGGAGCCTAGAGCATGCACACAGTGTAACAAATGGCCAGCTGTAAGGGCCGCTAAGCACCCTGGCTTATTCGATGTTAGGCAGAATCCTGTGCAGTTCCCTTTGGGAACACTGCAAAAAGATTAAGACTACAGGAGTAAGCAGTAAACCCAATTGGTAGCAGTCTGCACCACCCAGATTTACCTGGTAGCCACACTTCTCTCAAGAAGAGTAGGGCAGTATGTAGAGTATACACAATAGGGCCAAAAACACAGTAGAGCAAACAAACACTGACCAGAGCTTTGTATAAAAAGTATATAATTATTTATTTAAAACACACTTTAGGCAATACACTAGCACTATAAGTCAAAGCAAGTTCAAAACACAATCGGAAAAGTACACACACCTCTCTTAGCAATTACTAGACAAGTCTAAGTTAAAACACCACTTTCTGTCAAATCAGAGGTGAGCGTGTAACTTAGATGGCACTCCAATAATTATGTTCAAGGGAGAGAAAAAGGGCAGGTCATAAAAATAAAACAGTTCCCAACACTTTTCTAAGTTCAAAGCAAGTCAGTGAAGGTAGTATACACTGTAGAGCCAAAGTTCATAGGCCAGGCCCACTTTAAATGGAGCAAAGCGAAATGTGCCCAGGATCACACGGTTTAAAATGCACTAAAAGTCTTTGCAGAAGATTCAGAAGAGGTTGGGGTGATTCAAGAAGTAAAGTTAGAAGGTCTGGGGCCAACCCAGTTGGAAAGCCAAGGATTTAAAGTTCACCTTTAGCAATCCGAAGAAAGGGTGGCCAGGTGGAACACAGTACCTTAAAGAGAGAGGAAGCTCCAGCAGAGGCAGTTGTTCCTGGCAGTGGATGCAAGTGGTGGTTTCGACCAGGGGAAGAGAAGATCTCGTCAAGGAGGGAACGTGTAGTCGTTGCACTGCCCAGGGAAGAGGCCAGCCGCGGAGTTCGTCGGTTAAAAGGTGCGTTCCTTTTATTCGCGGTCAAAGTGGTGAAGCTTGGCACGGGCGATTCGACCAAGAGACGTCTTTGGAAGGCGAAAGGGCGAACTGGTTGGTCCCACCAGCTCAGAGGAAGAAAACTCGTCCAGCAGAAGATCTTCTCTTGTCGTTGGGAAAGTGGTGAGTGAGTTGCAGCAGGGCTCCACCGGTGGTGTTGTCGTTGCAGATGGCTCAGCTTCTTCCCTCTTCGGATTCTTAGGTCCTGTGGCGACTTCTGAAGTTCCAGTCCCAAAAGCCCTGCTTTTATGCAGGAAAAACCGCCATTCAACAGCCTAGCTGTCACTCAAACATCCTAGATGGTGAGCCGGGCAGCTCACCAATGGCCCAATCAGAACAGAGTGCGACTTGAGTTGCTAAGGCAACGCAGTCCAGGGTGCCAATTCCCCTCCCCACACATCCTGTGGAACCCAGACAGAGTGGCACCATTTGCAGGGCTTCTGTGGAGAAGCCCGCCAAAAAGTGGAACAAAGGGCTCGACCTTGGTCAAAGTTACAAAGACGGACACAAACGCTATTTTAGAAAAGAGTTCTGGCAAAAAGACCCAACCGTGAATTTAATATTAAATAAATAAACCGGCTTTATCTTTAACATTGTAAACGCACCACTTTTTGGTGCAATCAATGGGAAAATCCCATAGGGAATATTCCTGTGGAATATTTCTCATGGTAACCACTGCCACCAGCCAGAAACTCGACAAGGGGGGACTGGACAGTGCCCCCTTGAAAACAGACCCAGGGGTAATATAATTAACCCCTTCCAGTACTTCCACAATATGATGGTTTGTACTGGTTCTGTTCACAATTTAAGGCTAGTAAAGTCAATGGTGACTTTACATGCGCTGGGAGACAGTCAGTCCCAGGGTATGGAGTCTACGTTTGGGGGTCACTATGACACCCCTGTGTTACTGCACTGAGGGTGCTGTGTAACACACACACAAAAACAGATGATACCCTTGGGCTATGGAGTCAAAGACCCCATAGCCCAAGATCACACAAACAGTCAGAGACATACCTCAAATCATGCCTAAGAGTGGGAGTAAAAGAGTCTCACTCATAGCAGGAGAAAAAAAACAAACCCCAAAGATCCAGCACAGCTGCTGGGGGACTCGCTAGGTTTGGGAAATTAGCCTTATAAGAGGATTCTCCCTAACCTTCGACTAGGACGGAAACACAGTGCCACGGCAAAAGCTGAAGTGAGGGCCCGCACTGAAACAAGGAGGCAATAGCTACAAACCACGCACATCACTGAGATTGATACCGCGAGGCGACCTGAGGCAGACAATGGTACCTAGGAGCATCCCAGTGTGAACTCTAGCCGGTTATAGACTGTTCAACCGAGGCAAAAGGGCGCAAGAAGTTCAAGACTGAATGCACCAGGCACTCGGACGTAGTGAGACACTATTCAGCTCGGACAGCTTTTAACACGAGATATTCATAAAACCATGGTGTGTTTACTCACCACAATAAGATAAGTCTAGATTCCAGAGGAAGGACGAGGCCATGACACAGCGAGCTACTGAATATACGACCATCGTCGGTGGGGGAAGGGTTAGTTACATTCTCAGAGCAGATTACGGAAACCAGTGACTAGCCGGGGCACCGAGCTGCACATAGCAGCCACGGCAACAGCCACAGCTGTGTACTGGAGACGAGTACTGCACTTCCATACCCCAACGGAGTGAAGCCCATCTACGTCCTGCAACAAGGACCCCGTGACCACTGGAACACAGGCCTGATCCCACTAATACACGGCCCACCCCAGACAGAGCCGGGAAAAGAAAGACATACAATGCCCAAAGGGGCAGCGCCCAAAAAAGGGAAGGCACAATTGAGAAATACACCACACAGACACCTAAAGTAAGCGACGGGGATAACACTGCCACAGGATCAACAATGCAGAATGCTTCTACGGCCACGCCAGCCACCATGGATCCCCAGGCATTCTTCACTCTGATGCAACAGGGCTTCACGGACTTAAATGATAGACTTGATGGCATCAACGCTAATGTAACCACAATCAGGAACCAGCTTGAAAAGGCAACTAACTGCATCACAGAGACCGAAAATCAGATCAGCACTGCCGAAGATGTGCTGGAGTCATTACGGAACACTGTGACAGAAATGTCTAAAGATCCAGGAACAGTAAAGCTTAAATGCAAAGACTTAGAAGCCAGATCCCGACGCAATAACATGCGCATAGTTGGTATGCCTGAAGATGCGCTGAAAGGCCCGATGGAAATAGCGGTAGACGAATTGCTCAGAGACTTGCTGGGCGACCCGGGCTGGTCCGCAGTGTTTGTAGTCGAAAGGGCGCACAGATCCCTGGCACCTCGTCCCAAACCGGGCGCCTACCCTAGACCCGTTATAGCCAGACTGATGAACTATAGGGACAGGGACCTGGTGGTCTGAGCTGCGAGAGACAAACAAAAACTGAAACTGGGTTCCAGCGTCATACGGATATTCCCAGAATACACATTAGCAGTCCAGCAGGAACAACTCATCGAGAAAATGCTGCGCGAACAGGGAGTTCCTTACGCAATGCTGTATCCCGTCAGGCTTCGCCTACAGCACAATAACAAGACCTACTACTTCTCTTTTCCTGAGGAAGCTTCCACCTTCGTTGAATCCAACATCCCATTGCCATCCAAGCAACCACTCGCATCTACCAGCGGAAGCAACAACCCCCCCATTATCGTCCAACTGAGACATCCAATTCTTGACTCGTACCACACTAAAGGAAATGAACATGGGACAACAACAGTGACCACTTAAACTTTGTACCCTATTCCCATATATTGATTGTTTGCTAAGTATCATTGATCATTGTGTGTACTGGAAACGTTCTAATAAGTAACCTTAAGGATAGTCATGTTATTCTCCTTGGCTGCCATGGAAGCGCGAGGGAGAATGGAGGAGGTAGGGAAACACATAGTTGAAGTTTGGGGAACTATGAGGGTGGGGTTGGGGGGGATGCATAAATTCAAAGGGTGTTAAAGTTAAAAATGCATAGACACACACAAAATGGTTATGTGGTAACAGCTTGCAGCACTTGATCGCTAATGGACATACCGGAAACTGCACAGAATATGGCTGAGAAAGTCCTAAACAGCCTTAAACTAATTGACTGGAATGTAAGGGGATTGGGCATGCCAGTTAAGACGTGGAAAATAATGGCATACATCAACAGAACTGGCACCCAGATAACATTCCTCCAGGAGACCCACCTACTGGGATGTCAAGCAGACAAAATAGCACCTGGTTGGGGCAACCACCACTTCTACACGTCCTACTCAAGTAGAGCGCGAGGGGTACTCGCGTTGATACAAAAGTCTTTACCTTATACACACTTAGCTGCTGAGGTTGATCCTGAGGGGTGCTACGTGTTCGTCCATGGGAAGCTCTCTGAGGCGGAGGTACTCATTAATCTTTACAGCCCAAACATAGATGAACCCGAATACTACACCAAGATCTTTCAGATGTGCGCCTTTTAACACGATACTGGATACCCTGTTGGACCGTACGTCTTACAGCCCTAGAACACTCACCCAGGCACCTCGCACAATACACATGCATATGTCTGGCCTTGACCTGCACAACGTCTGGCAATCCCTACATGCAGAGAAGCGAGCGTACACCTTTTACTCGTCCGTGCATGATATGCACTCTAGAATCGACAATTGGCTAACATCCCAGAGAGTTCTAGGATGGGTGTCTGAGGCGACAATTCTGCCCAGAACGCTATCTGACCACTCCCCGGTATTGTTGCACATACATATCCCGAAGGCCTGACCACAAAGACCTCCCTAGAGATTTAAGGCAGCAGCTCTATCAGACCAAGTATACAAGTCCAACCTAATCCTGCACATTGACAAATATTTTGAAAAGAATGAGGGTACGGTAGAAAAACTCGTGACTCTATGGCAGGCCTTTAAGGTATATATAAGGGGAGTCGCCATGTCAACTGAGATGGGTGTACTTAAAGATATTCATAAGGAACTCCAGCGACGTGAAGGAAATATAGCCGAATTGCAAGAACAATATGCCGCTAACCCTACAGCCCAGACTAAATTGGATATTAAGACTCAGCTAGAGGAGTGTAAAGATGCAGCAGAACAGGAAGTCCGTTATTTGACAGACCGGCGGCCGCTAGATGGTACAGCGAACAAGAGCGCCCTGGTAAACTTCTGGCTAGGATGGTGAGGGTGGAGCGGGGCAATTCCAACATCCCATGTATAACACGCCCGAACTGGGAGGTGGTTACTGGACGACAGGGAGAAATGGGGAAAGTCTTCTATGATTTTATGAGGCCCTGTCGCTTCAGATGAGGAGATAGATGGGTATCTAGCCGGGATACCCACCACACTTTTATCCCCAGAGACAAGAGATGCATTAGAAAACCCACTGAAACAGGCTGAGATAGCTGACGCTATCAAATCCCTACCAAACGGGAAGGCACCCGGGTCGGACGGGCTGAGTGCTGAATTTTATAAAGAATTTGCCTCGACCCTGGTGCCTAGACTCCTTGCTGTCTGGACCGAAGCTCTGAGCACCGACGAATTACCTAAAACAACCATGGAACTGATTATTACTCTATTGTTAAAGTCTGGGAAACGACCAGAAGAATGCGGCTCCTATAGACCTCTCTCCTTAAAAACACAGGTGCGAAGATATTCGCTAAGATATTGGCCACACGATTGAACCCTCTAATGCCACATATGGTCCATGAACCAGGCTGGCTTTGTATTGGGCAGGTCCACTGCGACTAACGTACACCGCTCTTATAATATCATTGCGTCAATACCCAAAGAGACACAGGGGGTGGCACTGGCACTAGACATGCAAAAATGCAGAAGGCCTTCGACACGGTCTACTGGCCCTTCCTATTTAGGGTACTCAACAATTATGGATTCGGGCCAAACTTTGTTCGTTGGGTACGGATACTATACACAAAACCATACGCCAGAATCTGCATCAAAATACCTCCAGCTACCCCTCTGCAAATGCCTCCCCTCTCGAGCTCTTCGCTCCTCTACCTCTAACTCCCTCAGGGTCAGTCATTTCTCAAAGAAACAAGCTGGCGGTAGATCTCTCTTCGGCCGGGGCCTCCCTCTGGAACAGCCTTCCTGCCACTCTAAAACCTGAGGAGAACCATCTCCGGTTTCGGAAGCACCTCAATACCTTCCTCTGCATCTGCCTTTATTCCCCTCTTCCTTGCTGATCTGCTCTCTCTTGGCACTGTGCACCTGGCCACCCTCTGTCCCCTTGGTCCAGGTACCTGCCCACCCTGCCACCCTTCTGCACTGCCTCCCAGCCACCCCTTGCACTGTATCTGTACCCATACAGTCCCCCACTGCCCTCTTTTTCTTTTTATGCACTTATCAGACTTACCCAGTTCTGTTGATGTAAGCACAGCACTCGTCACTTGCTGGCTGCACTACCCCGGTCTATTGCTCCATTATCTATTTTATTTGTATTTATTATTATTTATCTGTTTATCCTCTGCTCCGCACTTTCCACTCTCCCCCTTCCATGCATTTTTCCCCTTTCCCTTTCCCATGTACTTGCACCTTCTCAATGTCACTGGGCCTAGTAAGATCGTTGTTTTGTTCTCACCTGTTCCCCTCCCTTGCCTTGTCGCTCTCTGAAACACTTGTGTACGAGCGTGTTACAAATAAAATGTATATCATATCAACTGGATCCTCTTCGAGGTCCTGGAGCTAGCTGGGGGTACTAGACAGGGGTGCCCGTTATCCCCTTTATTATTCGCCCTGGTCATAGAACCACTGGCTGACCTACTGAGAGCTCGATACAGTAGGATGGGAATCTGGCGGGTATGATTGAAATCATCACATTATATGCTGAAAACATAATGCTATACTTAAAAAACCCTGCAGATAACCTCGCTGCGGCGTTGCGGTCAGTCTAAGAATTCGGAGAGTACTCTGGGCTGATGCTGAACTCGACCAAATCAGAAATGTTTCCCCTCTCAGAAAACACCTCTAGGCCCACAGAGCTACACAGACTCCAATTGACCCCCACACGAGTTAAATACCTAGGCGTGGAAATAGCGCGCAATGCACAAATCGCCCACGCCACAAACTACACTGCCATTGTGGACACCATGTGTGCCAAGCTTGAACTTTGGCGGGTCTTGCCAATCTCGCTGTTAGGCAGAAACCTGTGCAGTTCCCTTAGGGACCACTGCAAAAGATTTAGGACTACAGGTGGTTGGCAGTAAACCCAATTGGTAGCAGTCTGTACCACCCAGATTTACCTGGTAGCTGTGGCTGAGCAGTCGGACTTCCCTCAAGATGATTTAGGCAGTATATAGTGTATACACAATAGGTACAGAGATACAGTAGCACAAGCAACCACTGACCAGAGCTTTGGTTTAAAAGTATATAATTATTTATTTAAAGACACACTTGTAAATTACACTAGCACAAAGAGGTAAGTAAATTCAACACACAGTCACTATTATATATATACAACCCTAATTACTTATTAGACAAGTCTTAATGAGAAACACCACTTATTTTCAGACAGAGGTGAGCGCTTAACATAAGATGGCACTCTAATAAGTTATTAAAAAGGGAGAGAAAAAGGCAGCGTTATGAAAGCACACACATTTTAATACTTTCCAAAGAACCACAGTGAGGCAGGTTAGGCAAAGTCTACTGGAGAGCAAGGAAGTTCAAATGTCAGGCCCACTCTTAGAGAGAGCAAGCGAAATGTGTCCAGGATCACACAGTGGGGTTAGGCCCAAAGAGTCTTTGTAGAAAGTTCACAAAAGATTGAGATCAAGTCAGGAAAAGTTAGTTAACAGGTCCCAGTCTAACCCAGGTTAGAAAGTCGAGGATTTACTGTCACCCCGATCGATCTGTCGCAAGGGAAGCCAGGCGAAAGACAGTACCTGAAAGTGGGAAGAACGCTCCGCAGGGGCAGTTGTTCCTGGCAGTGGGTGCAAGTCGGTGTTTCGCCCAGAGGAAGAGGAGGTCTCGACGTGGAGGAAAGCTGAAGGTCGTTGCACTGCCAGGGAAGAAACCAGCCGCAGAGTTTCCCGGTTACAAGGTACCACCCTTTTCTTCGCGGTAGCGGTAAACCGTGGTATTGCGGTTGCCGGGGTGCTTGGCCTGGAAGGCGAAAAGACGGGCAAACTGGTTATCCCCACCAGTCAAAGGAAGAAGACTCTCCGGACTGGAGATCTCCCCTGTCGTCGGGAAAAGTGATGAGACGGTTCAGCAGGGCTCCACCGGTGGTGTCGTCGTTGCAGGTCGGCTCGGCTTCTCCCTCCTCGGATTCTTTAGGTCCTGTGGCGACTTCTGAAGTTCCAGTCTCCAAAGCCCTGCTTTTATGCAGAAAACCCCCATTCATTCAGGCTAGCTGTCACTCAAACATGCTAAGTGGTGAGCCGGGCGGCTCACCACTTCGGCCAATCACACAAGAGTGTGACTTGAGTTGCCGAGGCAACTCAGTCCACGGTGCCTAAACCCCCTCCCACCGCCCATGTGGTACCCAGACAGAGTGGCACCACTTTTGGAGGCTTCTGTGGAGAAGCCCGCCAAAAAGTGGAACAAAGGGCTCGACTTGGGTTGGAGTCACAGAAGCGAACACACACGCCATTTTGGAACCAAGTTTCAGCAAAAAATACCCACCGGTGAATTTATATTAATTTAATAAACCAGAGGTATGTTTGAGGCTATTTTTAAAAGTGGTAGCCTCGAACAATGGGAAAATCGCATAGGAATATATTCGCAGTCGAATATAAAAAGTAGTATCCACTGCCATCAGCCAAAACTCGGTCGGGGGGGACTGGACAGTGCTCCCTCGAACAACAGACCCCGGGGCAATCGAATTGCCCCGACCAGTACCTCCACAATGGGATGGTTTGTACTGGTTCTGTTCACAATTTGAGACTAGTAAAGCCAATGGTGACTTTACATGCCCTGGGAGACAGTAGTCATTCCCAGGGTATGGAGTCTATTTTTGGGGGTCGCTACGACACACCTGTGTTATGGCACGGAGGGTGCTGTGTAACCCATATACCAAAAACACATGAAGCCCTATGGGGTAAAGGACCCTATAGCCCATAAAACACATACAAAGTCAAAGGAACACCTCAAATCATGTCTAAGAGTGGGAGGAAAAGAGTCTCACTCTTAGCAGGAGAGAAAAAAATAAACCCCAAAAATCCAGCAAAGCTGCTGGGGGACTCACTAGGTTTGGGAAATTAGCCTTTACAGAGAATTCTCCCTAACACTCGCTCATGGGTAGACTGGCCCTGATCAAAATGATTATCTTGCCCAAAATATTTCATTTGTTCAGCACTGTCCCCGTATGGTCTGGCAAGTCATTCTTTGATAAAATCCAGGGAGCATGTACAGCATTTGTCTGGAATTGTCTGGAATGGGCAACCCAGCGTGAACTGGCAAAAACTTGCCCAAATGTACCCCCAGGGTGGCCTCTCCGCCCCAAATTTTGAATTTCGCGGCACAGGCATACTACACTAAATACTGAATAGAAGGGAATCCCCAGGCACCACATTCAGCAATTGAAACAAACACACTGGGCCTGTTGAAGCTCCTATACAAAGCGGCAGAATCTAAAGTCAGGAAATGACAACACCATCAACCCTGTTCTAGTGACATGCTCAGCATGGACTGAAATGGGCGGACAACCCAGACACGATATCTTGTATCATCCCAACATGCCATTCTGGGAGGCCCATTACCTCCCCGCCCGCCCAGGACAAGATCCTCTCCATACGTTGGAAAGACAAGGGAATACACCGGTCTGGTGATTTGTTTCCAGATAAGCAATTCATCAGCTGGGAAAAAATAAGCCAGACTATAGGGTGTACACCACTATGAAAATTACAATACCTAAGACGGCGATCAGCCTTGGCAGAAATATAGGCCGTATTCCCTAGCGAACCACAGATACACCCTGGTTTGGGGTACATGTTTCTTGCCAAGACAACCAAGACATCTATCTCTACATTATCTAAGATTACACAATCCACCAGAGAAACTCTGCCTCCAGAGGACAAAAGGAAATGGGAGATAGACCTGGGCTACACTATCGCTGACCAGCAATGGGCAAAACTGTGTGAATTAATCAAGAAGGTCTTGCACAACTCTCGCTATAGGCTAATACATTACAAGGTACTGCACAGGGCCTACTATACCCCAGACAAGATCAAAGCTTTATACCCTTCAGCTGACGGGAAATGCCCCAGATGTGGAAACGAAGAGGCTGGCATGCTACACATGTTGTGGTCTTGCTCACGGCTAACTGAATACTGGGCTGAGGTGTGTGATGCATTTGATAAAATGGCAGATCAACCTATTGTATGGGATCCAGGTTTGTGAATGTTGGGTACTGTTGACAGAATGAATGCCACTTGGTGTAAACTGCTTAACCTTAGCCTGATAGTCGCAAAGCAGACAATACTGATGCGATGGAAAAGCTCAGAACTACCTACCAAAAAGGATTGGGAAAGGGACATGACGTGGGCCAACGATTTTGAAGAAACATATGCCAGCCCGCCACCCTTACATAGCCGCCCCAGAGACATATGGAGCAGATATAAGCAATTTTTGTCTGATAATTGTGCAGGGGAAGGAGGCTCAGAAACTTAATTAAACTGTATGTAAATGTGTCAAGTTGCTATATAACAAAATGATGACAATGATAACTGAAAGTTAAGTTATGATTATATGGCTGTGCAAGTTAAAATTAACGTTTTCTTTTTAAAAATGAACGTTTTTAGGACACCAAGGACCAAAAAGAGACTTTTTGCCCTACTGTTTAAGAATCCAGGGGAAGGGGACCACTCTGGATCCAAAGGTATTTTACCTTGGAGAATGTTTGCAAGTTAAAGCCATTTGCTAGCACCTTGTGGTGTTTATAAGTGTGAGGGTCAGGATAGGTTGTTTTGGACAGAAGGACGATGTTTCAGCTATGGACAATCCTATCAGACAGATTTTTAGTTTTAGTTTTTAGGTAAGGAAGTACCTCTTAAGAATAGGGCTAGAGGTGTGTTTTACCAACCCATTTCATTTAATAAAAATGTCTACACTTAAGAATACAATAACCTTGTGTTTGTCTCTCATTTCTGACCCCTCACAGACCCCAGTGGAGTGCCATTGGCATATAAACAGGATGGAGTTTCGATCGAGCGATCAGGCTAGTACTGATAGCTTTTGCTCCATCCCTCAGGGGAAACATGTCCTGATTCTGGCGAACCACACAGTGGCCATGCACTACCTCAAGAAGCAAGGGTGTGCATTACCTACCCCTACACAGGGAGGCATTGCAACTATGGTTCTAGTTGTTGAACAAGATCTCAACTTCTACAGCCCACCTGGCAGGAGGGGAGAACCGGTTGGCGGACGCTCGGAGCAGGCCGAGCATGGTCTCACAAACTGTTTGCTGCTTTGCCAAGATTAAGTTGGCATCTTGGCTGGCTTTCTGTGCCCGAAAGTACTGGAGGAGATCTTCGCTCTGTGGGGTACCCCAGTGGTAGGTCTGTTTGCCACAAGGGACATCGCAAAGTGCACACAGATCTGCTCGAGGGGGAATTCCCAATGAGGTGTGCACTATGGGACACGTTGCTGGTGGAGTGGGTCTTCGGGCTTCATTACGCGTTTCTACCAATGCCTGTCATCTTGTTGTTCCTTGGGAGGTTGAGGAGGTTCTAAGCCACCATGAATTCGCTCGCCCCAGACTGGGCGAGGAAAACATTGTACTCTGAGCTCCTGGAAATGGCCATGTGCCCACCTGGTCGCCTTTCTCGGAGGCCGGTCCTCCTAACCCAGTCGGAAGCTCAGGTGCTTCACCTGAATGCAGAGTCTCTCATCTACATGCGTGGCTCTTGAGAGGATGAGGTATGATGATTAGGATCTCTCAGAAGAGGTACTTTTGAATTGTTGCTGATTGCACGCAGACTTTCCACTAGATGCTTTGTATGACTGCAGGTGAAGAAAATCTGAGGCGTGGTGTAGGAAGCGGGTGGTGGGCGACATCTCATGCCTTACCTCCACAGTGATGAAATTCCTTCTGTTCCTGGCTTTTCGGGCCCTCCGATACACACAAGGTTTCCTGGCATCTTTGTCCGTGTAAAAGAGTTTGGGATCAGGGATCCTTCTTTACTATCCCAGTAATTATACAATATCTTAAGGGCCTTGTGAATAGGCTTCTACCAACGTCATTTGTGGTTCTGGATTGGGGCATCCATTTCGAGCTTTCTTTTTTGATGGCAGCTCAGTTTTAGACGATGCATTGTTCTTCTGTTAGTCTACTCACCTTTAAGACTGCTTTTCTGGTGGCTATTACGTCAGCAAGGCGTTTGAGCGAGCTTCAAACTCTTTCTTGCAAGTTGCCCTTTCTGTGTTTTTTCAAGGGGAAGGCTTAATTTAAAGTCCAACCTAACTTCCTTCCAAAGGTGGTATTGTAGTTTCACGGATCTCAAAGCAGTGAGCTGCTGTTTTTCTACACACCGCTTTACCCTTCCAGGGATGCGGAAAGGCTACACAGACTGGACCCAAAGAGGGCACTCCGCTATGTGACCAGGACAGCAGACTTTAGATGTGACAACCAACATTTTGTTGCCTTCTCACCATCAAGGAAGGGCCTGCCGGTGTCTAAGCAGATGATTTCCAAGTGGCTAGTCCTCTGCATTGCAGAATGCTACCAGAAAGTGGGAAATTAATTGCCATCAGGCATCCGAGCACATTCCACCAGGGGCGTGGCGACTTCAGCTGCATTGCAAAGGGGTGTTCCGGTGAGAGGGATTTGTCGGCTGGCAACATGGTTATCGCTCCACACGTTTACAAACCATCACAATCTGGACATGACACATGTCGCTGATGCTCGATTTGGAGGAGTGGTATTGCAAAGCTTCCTCGTTCTTTCAGCCACCTATACACACTGTACTGCTTTGGGAGTCTTATCAGATAAGGAATCTGCGGGAGAATGAAATCCATTGAAAGAGAAATTACTTATGGTTAATGTTTTTCTCTGGGTTCTTCTCTTGCAGATTCCTCAACGCCCACCAGTCCTGTCCTGCTATGAATATGGTCTGTTGCTGCACCTACTTTCTCTTTGTTGGTGGGACGACAATTTAAGGTTGTGACATTTTGGATGATCACATTTCTGTGCCGTTTCTAATGGGAACTGTCAGTCTGTTGCTTACAGTATGGTGACTGTTCCTAACATAAACACATGTGGCTGCTGTGCTTGTGGAGGAAGAAGGTGGGGAACTGAGGTATGAGGGTGTAGTGACAAGATATATGCACTGCCGACGAGTTGAGGAGGGGGCGCGGTTGAGCAATGAGGGAGTCGATGGTTGACGCCGAGTCATACTACGCCCCCTGTCCATTTTTTTTGTTTTTTTAGAGCAACTGACTCTGGACGGGTTATCTATCAGATGAAGAAACTGCGGGAGAAGAATCAGTGGAGAGAACATTACTGGTAAGTCATTTCTCCACCTAGGCATGCGTTGTGGGACCTTGCGGTCCCTGCTGGTTGGGCCAATTCCCTTGGATTTATTGGTCTACCTAGCCCCCCATTGTCTCATCTGGTCGTTCGGGTCCCACTGTCTTCGATCAACATGTTGCCCATAATAATCTAATTGTCCTCTTGCGTATTTTTCCCCATTGGAGGACCTCATCGGCCCCTATTCTGAGGTTTACTGCTCCTCGTGGGGCCTTTCATGTTTTCCATTGGTCTCTGTCCGTTTAAGCACTGCATCTGTAAAAAATGTCTGCTGTTGATGCAGTACACAGTATATTACCCCATATCAACCCAGCGTTTGGTCTCACAGCCAAAAAAACAAATGTTTTTAAGCTGCTTGAAACTTTGTTAGCTTCCTGTGCTGTGTTGTCTTGTTTAGTAATGCCTGAAATCTGTAAGAAAACTATTTTCAATCAGTCTAGTTGGCAGGAGATTTTCCTTGCAGTACCTTATTTTAGCCCAATTGGTTTTCTGTGGGCAGAGATCCGGGATTGCAGCAACTATCCTTTCCCTAGCCTGAACTTACAGATCACCTGTACCAGTGTCCAAAGATGGACAGTTTGCAGCTTCCAAAAGTCTCTAACTTCAGGTGGCATGACTAACCTCATGAGTTGGTTCATGTCTTCCCATGAGTGTTTAACATTGAAGGACTGTCTGCACCTTCTTGATATAGCGCTGTGGTTCCTCTCTGTTTGAGAATTCATTATCCAGATTATGCGACTCACCTCATGTCCATGGAACAGGTGTGTAACAAAATGTGGCTGTTGCTATTGTGATGACACTTGCAGAGAAATCACAGAATCCCAGCCTAAAGTCCCCTTTCATTTGGCCAGGGAAAGGAAGACACTACCTGATCCTAACCCTCGGGTGGTATCAGTGGGGAAGATCACATGGGAGGAGAAGGCTTTCAAGGGAATGTGGTGACTCCGTCAGGAGAGATGCGATATTCATCCTCTTCTGAGAATGAGGTCTTCCTAATACCGGAGTATTTAATGGCATGTTTGCACAGTAGAGCCTCCCCTCCTGGGGATATCAAAAGTACCAAGTATGAAATCCCTTTTTGTAAACCTGAAAATGATGTATATAAGGGACAGGGAGCCAATACAACTGCTGTTAGTAGTTATAATTCTACATTGTCATTGAATTATACATTCCAGAGAAAAACATTACTGCCCTTAAAATCCTCCCTTAAAAGTGTGTCCTATGAATTGCAAAACAAATGTGATTCAATGATTTTAAAACAACTAAGAACACAAGGAAGAGGGATTCAGAGTTTCATAACCCTGAGCAGTTTAGTGGTTATAATGACCCACATGTGAGCCGGGACCGTTAAACATTTCAAGGCCCTTCAGGTGCGGACCATGAGGGAGAAGCAGCAGGAGGAAGCAGAGGTTGGAGCCGCTGCATTGCCCATAGTGGGACGCCATGCAGAGAATGTGGCAGAGGTCCGAGTTCCAGCCATATACAGAGGAAGCAAAAGGGAAAGCGGTATTGAGGCCAGCTGTTCCATAGGAGAGAGAGTCTGTGTCCTGCATCTCGCTCTAGTGTGAGGTTTTCACCGCAGCATGTGTGAAGCAGCGGGTGCTCCATTGATGGACAATGTAAGCAGAGGAAGGGTTACAGGAGCTGTCAAACATCTGGGACACCCAGACGTGTGAAGAAGCAGAAGCAGCGAGTCAGGAGGAGAATCCAGGACATACCGGTTAGTTGGTCTAATATAGGTGACCCCGGGGCGCTTCGAAGTAGACCGCTATGCAAAAGTGCACCTTTTGAATACCGAACCTTTAAACTAAAGCAAACTGGGGGCAATTCTCCTATTGCGAGATGTTGAACAGGAGAATACTGTAAACCACATTGCCAAAGCCAAAAGGGGGCAATTCTCAAACAATGTGAATAGTTTTCCAAAAGGGGCATATCCATCAAGGGGACAGTATAACCTGCATTACCAAAGCAAAAGAAAGCTGAAAGTGACATCAAGGCAATTTGAATGTCGCAGTCCCAGAAACCATGTGGAAGAAAGTTGTCAGCTACATTGCCAACAGGCAATAGGTTGTGTAGAAAGAAATCGGATGGCAGGAAAAATGCCCTCCTTGTAGAAAGGATCAAGGGGGAGACGTACTGTAACCTGCATTGCCTATGGCAAACAGATCAATGTGAGATTCATTGTCCTTTTGTACAGCATGTTTATGAAAGAAGTTACTATTTGAAGGAGACGTTTTGATGGACTGGTGTACAATCAACTTGACTAAAGTATACCTTTCTGAATGAACCGTCCTGACGAAGTGTTGCACATGAAGAAGAAATGCAACGTGATAGAAAGTGATTGGTCTTTTGAGAAAATGACGTTTACATTTACTTTTCAACTTGATTTATGAAGTCTTTTTGGTTCGCCAAGCAGAAGATTGTGACAACTTTAACTTACTAAGATAGTCACTTTGCCAAGTGAAGGACATACTGGATGAAAATAACTGTGTATTCTACTTGGAGTGGAACTTGGCTAGTGAGAAGAACTTTCTGGCAATTGAACTTTGGTTTTGAAACATCCTGAATTGATCCAGGGGAATGGGATCCAACCCTGTTCACAAGGATTCGTGTTTTCTTTGTTTCCATTTGTTATTTTGCAGAGTTCACACTGCCATATATAATTCCTGTATGATTTGATTGTATGGATTATTGTGAGGGACAGATGCGTTTGGACATTAGGTTAGTTTGATAGGTAGGGAACTCCCTGTTAGGTTAGGAAAAGATAGGCATTTGTCTCACCTTTTATGATGTCATAAAATGGCGACGTGTGAGAAAACTCCACCTATGTGTCAGTCTCCCATGTCTGACTCCTCACATAATCCTTCTAATAGATTCCTTCCACCCATGGATTACTTATCTATGATATTTCAATCCACAACACAGCTGTTTTGTAGAAATATTTTTGCAGCCAGCAGTTGTCAGTTTTCGGATCGGCACTAAATTTATTTATACTGCTTGGCCAAGGAGCACGATACCCAGTATTGTGGGTCATATCAGTCCATGCACCTGAAGGCCCAGGAATGGGCGGCAAAACCTTTTTGCCTTTGTTCATAAGACAAAGTTTGATGTTGCGCAGTCTCATTAAAGTTTAGCAGTCCAAGGAAAGGTCCCCTCTACGTAAGGAAAAAGAAAAGAAGCACCACGAGAGATCTTGCTTCACGAGTGGATCCTCATGGCAGCTTTCTTCCTCCTCTTCCAAAAAGAACAGCCGCTCAGCCAGAGGTTTTCTGGAGCTGGATAAAGTACGTTTTGCAACCCAATCCTCCACTCCAGCCTAGTGGGAATGATTCTGCCAAAAGATTCATCTTCGCCAAGGTGCCAACGGCTTTGGGATGGTGCAGTTGGCTTCTGTCCCAATGCCGACTGGGCCCACTGGGTCTTCTGCCACCGGCAGTGTACCCGCTGGGCACCACTCCTGCACGTCTACATGCTCGGAACTGATCGAGAAGAGCTTCCACTCTGCCATCGGTCATCGAGATCACTGTGCCAGTTCGGGAATATGCTCTTCTTCTTTTCAAGTCTTAGATGTGTGACATCTATGATGAGGAAGGGGGAACACATACTCTTCGGTTTGAACCTGTAACGCTCACCTGGCTCCCACAGAGGCGTTGGTCTGGTCTGGGGTGCTGTGGCCTCTTCAAGCGTGATGCGCAGAATTCGGACCACCGATTGAACACGACCCCCAAATGTTGCTGGTCGGGCCCGTAGGATTATCCTTCTGCAAATGAGAAAGGGGATTAACTGTCTGCCGAATAGCGTGCTTGCTCCCCCCTTCGTTCTTCGCTGATTCCTCCAATACCCCTGGTTTAAGCTCACCTTATGGTTTGGAAGGATGAACTCTCCATCCTGCTTCTGGTGCAGGGGCGCGCGTTCGTCCAGTTACTTCACTGGTTTTCAGAATGGCGCTGGCACATCCACTTGACTTTTCTGAGTAATACGCCGTAAGTATGAAGATGCAAAAGTTCAAGTGTGAGCCTCCTTTTATGTTGTCTTTCCTGACCTTTATTTCAGGTGCAGAACAAAGGGGATGCGTTGAGGGGTTAAATTGCCGGTGGTAAAATCAGGTGAGTTAGTGATGAGGGCGACCCCTCTAAATGTCTTTATAATTCCCCAGTAATGTCTTTTGTCCTTTCTCCATAGGGGCCGGGGTGCGGTACCTGCCAAAGATGCGGCGCCGACCCGAGATGTGGAATGATTCACCAAGAAAAGCCGGTAAGTATTATGGCTGAAAATGTCCTTTCCCCTTAGGGGCCGGGGTGCGGTACCTGCCAAAGATGCGGCGCCGACCCGAGATGTGGAATGGTTCACCAAGAAAAGCCGGTAAGTAATATGGCTGAAAATTTGGCTTTCCTCTTGTGTTCCCTTGCTCACCTTTTGTTTCTTCTTCTCTCCCCTAGGTGCTGAGAGCCGCGATGGAGCCGGGCGGCGTCTCGGGAACAGGTGAGTGAAGCACGGCGCTGCAGCGAGCAACGCGGTGCTTTTAAATGGAAGTCTTCCTTCAGGAATGCTGGCGTGAAGATTCTGGATGCAGGAGAGAAGGTTGAATAAGTTCTTGGTTTTCACCTTTCTCTTCTCTTATTCCCTTAGAGGTGTTCCAAGTTCGAGGCGGGCGTGGCTGGAGTCCAGGTGCAGGAGCAGACACGGTGAGCGTTCAGCTGCTGGGATGCAGAACAACGCAAAGCACGTGTGGCTGTCCGGGCGTGGCTTAAATAGCTTTGGAAGAAGTTCCAGGTGAGTATTCTTCCACAGCCCCACCCAAGTAACAAAATAGTTCCATCAGAAAAATAGTTCCTCCTAAGCCTCTTTTGGCTTGGTTCTTCATGCAGCATGGTCTGCATCAGGTGAGTGTGCAGCATGGTCTGCTTCAGGTAAGTACACCAAACACTTCCCCTTATGAGCCTGGCGCTTATGGCGCCAGGCAGAGTCCAAAGAGCCCCTATAAAGGGCCGCTGGGCTTTTACCCGGGGGCGTGATGCCTGCTCCCGGGGGTGCTGGGCCTGGCCTGGTGCTCCGGGGGTAGGCATCATGACAGAACCCTTGGTCTGAAGGGGGGCAAGAGAGACTTTCCAGAGGAGTTCTATAAGGAGGGTGAGGCCATTCAAGGGCTGGCCTTGGACTTTCAAGAAGCCAGTGGTCCAGACATCTCCCCAGAGCTGGATATTCTTCCCGTCCCTACCCCAGGTAAGCCTCTGGCATCTTTTCAGAGGCTGATAACAAAGTTGTCCAATTTTGTGGAGCTCTCCACTCTACTACCCTTCAATGTGGCAGTGGAAACCCCCTTACTGGAGTTAAGGGAGAATCCCGTTTCTGCATCTGTGGTTGACGGGGAGCTGGCAAGGAAGCATTGTCCTGACCCAGCTTTCCTATGCATTCATCCACCTTTCCTTCTTTTCCACCTGACTGGGCAATCAGAGACTGGATGCTTGGGGAAGGTGGTGTTTGTGCCAGGCTGCAAACCCATATTTTCAGCCCGTGGCTCGCTGTGGCAAATGCGGCTAATCATATCCCTGATGGGGATATGAGAGACAGCTTCCTGTCTATGGTAACAGATGGCAGGGAAGCTTCTCGACATATTCTGCAGTCGGGATTGGACACATCTGACTATGTGGGCAGGTCCATGGCCACAAGTGCAGTGCTCAGGCAACACTCTTGGGTGAGGACGTCCCACTTTGTGCATGATGTCCATGCTAACCTTTTGGACATTCGCTTTCATGGCTAAAACCTGTTTGGGTGAAAGCTGATGATGCCCTCCAGAAATGTCAGGGATCAAAAGCCACGTCAAAGTTGTTGGGCCTAGCCATGCAGCAACCCTCTGCATCTTCTGCTAGAGGTCGGTGTTTATGCACCGTAGGGTCGAGGCTAGGCCGCCCTGGGATTAATCCAGGTCAGAAGTTTACCGATGGGGTGGAGGTGCCTCCAGATGGGGATTTGCTGCAGCCACTGTCCCCTCAGCACTGCAAGGAGCAAACCCTCTAGGTTTTCTGCCACAGTTTCCCTGTTGGGAGGAGACTTTCCCTGTTCAGCAAGGAATGGTTCAAAACCACATCCAATGCTTAGGCCTTACTGGTCATTCTACCAGGTTACTGTCTCCCTTTCATGCAGCATCCTCCGGACCACGGTCCTTACACCAACACCTTGACTTCGGATCCCATGCCCTTGGAAGTGGTTGGTCTGCTTCTCTCAAAAGAGTGTAATATAACTTGTACTGCACTTGGAACGAGGCAAGTGTTGGTACCAGAAAGACTGGGCTTTGCATCCCATTCTGGATCTGAGGCTTTTGAATTTGGTCCTGCGCGAGGACGAATTTAAGGTGCTTACAGTAGTCCAGATCATGAAAGCCCTCGATCTGCAGTGCTCGTTGGTATCATTGGACTTCAGGATACCTACTTCAGCGTGCCAATTCATCTGAAATGCAGGAAGTACCACAGATTTGTGGTGGGCCAACATCACCTTCATTTCAAAGTCCTGCCGTTCGCCCTTTCTTCAGCTCCCAGGGTTTTCAATAGCTAGCAGTAGTGGCAGCTCACCTCGGGAGGGAGCATTCATGTCTTTCCTTACACCCATATCTAGTGTCAGACCATCTTCTCTGCACATGCACTCTATTGCACATCGTGGGATTTATCCTGGAGGGTGGTCCTCCAGGGCTTCTGGTCTAAGTGGTGTCCTTGCTCTCCTCCATCCTCCAGATCTATCTTCTACTTTGGGAGTCTATCATAGATGAGGAATCCATGGGAGGAAGGAATCCATTAGAAGAACAAATGACTTACCTCTCAGTAATGTTATTTTGAAGGAATTGTGTCCTCTGACGTATTCCTTATCTTTGATAATACGTTTCCAGCTTGCTGGCCTCGGACATTTTTTCTGTAGAGGGCGCTGCGCGTCGACGTCCGCCGAGTCGATGTCCCTCGACGGCCACCGTATCGGCGCCGACTTCACCATGCCCATAAATAGCCACGCGCGGCATCCGTTGCTCAGTTCCGTTTTTCCGTGCTTCGTGGAGCCTCGGAACATCGTTGCTCAGTTCAGTCATATAATCTAATACTACATCTACTCGAAATATACCAACTCGTTCTCGATGGCATCTTCATCGGAACCGACAACGCTGCAATCCGGCTTAAAAAAAATGTCGAGACTGCGGTAAAAAAAATGTCGATAACGGATCCACACAGGATCTGCTTGTGGTGCTTGGGAGCCCAGCACCATTGTTCAGAGTGTGAGGACTGCATGTCTATGACGGCGAACGCCTTGAAGGAGCGCAAGGGGAAGCTCGAGAGAGGTAAGTCAATCAAAACCTCCTCGAAAGTTTCTTCGGCCGATTCGAGGCATTCGTCTCCTCGCCGTCGAAAACATTCCCATTCTAGATCTCGAAGTAGCTCCCACCATTCCTCGAGATCAAGACACTCAAAGAAGAGACGTCAAAGATCCCCTTCCTCGTCATCTTCTGTTTCCCCAGAAAGGGTCTCCTGCCCCACAAAACACAGCTCTCAGGCTGAGTGGAAGGAATTCAGGATGAAAATGTTAAGCGTCTTCGAGAAAGCAGCCTCGACCACCTCGAAGACAGCTGAGGGTGATACCCTGGGTGAAAAACCCAAAAAATCAAAACACCGCGAGTCGCAGCACCTGGCAAAACATTCCACCCGAGAGCGCCACGCGCCACGGGCCATCGGGTAAGAAGGCACCGTCTTCGACGCCATCGTCGAAGATTCCTTTGACGCATGGATCGGCGCCATCGACACCGTTGTCGAAGGGTTCTTCGACGCATCGGTCGATCGACTCAACACCATCGTCGATGCCGACATCGACGCCGATGAAAGAGAAGACCACGGCTAATCCACAGCCAACAGTGATTCCAAGAGCCTCCGGCACGACGCCGAGATCGTCGTCGACATCCTTGAGTAGGATCCCGATCCCCTCGAGTTCTTCGAGGCCTCTTCCGGTTTTCTCGACGCCGTTCTCGGCGCTTTCGAAGCCTGTCACATCGGCGTCGACGACATCGACATTTTCTCGCCCAATAATGACGAGTTTGGCTCCTTCTGCCTTAGAAATGGGTTTTATACCATTTCAGAGGTCAGAGTACCCTGGATTATCTTCAATTTATGAAGAAGGGGAAGATTCTGACCAGGAAACCTTCGGGTTGCAGATGACCACACTACCTGTTTCAGAGGATTTCACCTCTGAGGAAAGAAGGTTGAAAGACCTACAGGAGTCATTACATGAGGCAAGTGGGCTGGACACTTCCCCAGAAGTGGATTTTGTTAAGCCAGACCCAGGGGAACATGCCGAAACACCCTGTAGAACCCTGATGGCAAGAATTATTGAATTCATGGGTTGGTCTGCGCCTTCGCCTGTTTTTCAACAGGGTGACTTGACAGACATATTAGACAAAGGTCCACAGGAGGATCCTGTGGTCCCCTTCCATGCAGCCTTACAGAGAAAGATTGCATCTAATTGGGAAACTCCTGAAGTTATCCCTGCTGTCAATAAAAGATTATCAGCCAAGTATAGGTTAGCTGCAGCTGACCCTGAATACTTATTGAAACACCCGACTCCAGAGAGCCTAGTGGTCCAAGCGGCAACTTAATCAAGCAGCAGGACCGCTTACCCTACTGTCCCACAGGATAGAGATGACAAAAAGTACGATTCTATGGCAAAGAAAGTCTTATCTGCTTGTAGTATGGCGTTGAAGTCCATCAACGCCACCTGTACGCTCGCCAGGTTCAGTCACACACGGTGGGAGTGTGCTTAATCAGCGGCTGACTGCATACCCGAAGGAGAAGAAAAGGAAGCCTTCCTTAACATTATTAAAGATGGCAAAGATGCCATGTGCGAGTCACTTCAAACTGGCATAGATTCCGCTGACAGTATCAGCGGGGCCATGGCGGCTAGTGCAACAATCCGCAGGCATGCGTGGTTTTGAAAGTCTGGCTGTAAAGATGTAAAAGCCAGACTTTTGAATATGCCCTTTGACGGCTCTTCATTATTCGGAAAAAAGGCTGATGACAGTCTGGAAAAGTTGCAGACATCTAAAGCAGCAGCAAAATCGTTAGGAGCTGCTATCCGCCAAACTCCTTTTCACCCCTCAGGAACCTCTGGGAGAGGAAAGTCCTTTGGCTATTATTCGGCATTCAGGAAAGGCAGAGGACAGCCGGCTCAAAGAGGCCATAGGAGATCCACCCGAGGTGGACGGGTCAAAAGTACTAAGACCGCAGCAGCAGCAGGTGCCTTATTACCCTCGGCATCTGCATCAGCCGCCCCCAAACCACTCTGAGGTCTTTCCACACAAAACACCTGTAGGGGGCAGGTTAACTCACCATCTGACGGAATGGCAGGCTATTACGTCAGATGCTTGGGCATTGGAGACAGCTGCCCAGGGTTACTGCCTACCCTTTCTACACATCCCTCAGAGTCATCCACCGGGGAACAGCTCTCTAAAAGTTCCAGATCCGCTCCTCTTGCAGGAAATTATAGACTGCTAGAGAAAGGTGCCATAGAACCGGTACCTGTAGCGGACAGGAACAAGGGCTGGTACTCCCCCTACTTTCTCATACCAAAGAAGGACGGAGGACTGAGACCCATCCTGGACTTAGGAGAATTGAACAAGTTCCTCAGGAAGGACAAGTTCAAGATGGTAACTCTCTCTCAGATCCTTCAGGCCCTCCAGCTCCAGGACTGGCTGGTATCTCTGGACCTTCAGGATGCTTATTTCCATGTGCCAATCCATCTCAAACACAGGAAATACCTGAGGTTCACAATTGGCGACTCTCATTATCAATTTCAAGTTCTGCCATTTGGGCTGACCTCCCCCCCAAGGGTCTTCACCAAGCTAATGTCGGTAGTGGCTGCGAGTCTAAGGAGGGAAGGGATCCACGTCTACCCCTACCTGGACGATTGGCTGATCAGGGCTGTATCTTCGGAACAAGCTCAGACCCAGCTAGATTATGTCTGCCACTTCCTTCACAAACTGGGCTTCTCCATCAATTTAAAGAAGTCACAGATGATACCATCACAGAGACTCCAGTTCATTGGAGCGGTCCTGGACATGTCCCTGGGAAAAGCCTCGCCACCAGAGGTGAGGGCTCAAGATATTCTGCAGATGGTCAACAAGTTTCAAAATGCCCAACGTCTCCCAGCGTTCGACTTTTTGAGGTTGCTAGGCCTCATGGCATCCTGCATCTTCCTTATGCCAGAGGCTCGTCTGAGAATGAGAACTCTTCAGTGGGCACTGAGAACTCAGTGGTCGCAATTCTCAGGAAGAATGACAGATCTCCTCTGGATTCCGGACAGGGTAGCCCGCGACCTTCAGTGGTGGGCCTATCCAGAGAACATCTTGAAAGGAGAACTGTTTTGGCAACCATGGCCGGAGATAACAGTAGTCGCAGATGCCTCACTCACGGGGTGGGGACCCCATGCCAACGACTTCACCATCAGCAGTCGTTGGTCTCCATCGGAGTCCAGAGTACACATCAACCTATTGGAGCTGAGAGCGATCAGACTAGCGCTGAAAGCTTTCCTGCCATCAGTACAGGGGAGAAATGTCCTGATAATGGCGGACAACACGGTGGCCATGCACTACCTCAACAAAAGAGGCGGCGTAGGGTCACTGCCACTGTGCAGAGAGGCAATGCAGCTCTGGTTTTGGGCAATTCAGGAAGGAATCTCTCTATCGGCAGTCCACCTAGCCGGAGGGAAGAACTTGACAGCGGATGCTCTCAGCAGGCAGAGCACAGTTTCCCACGAGTGGGAGCTAGCTCAGGAAGTCGTTCAAGAGATCTTCGCCCTTTGGGTAACCCCTCAGGTGGATCTGTTTGCCACAAGCACCAACAGGAAGTGCGATCTGTTCTGTTCAAGGGAATTTCCCCCGAGAGGAGCTCTAGGAGACGCATTCGTAGTGGACTGGGAGTTTCCACTCCTTTACGCGTTTCCACCAGTCCCTGTTATTCCACAAATGATCAGGAGGTTGAGAAGATTCCGGAAAACCATGATCCTAATTGCCCCGGATTGGGCCAGGAGAACGTGGTACCCGGACCTTCTAGATATATCCATCTGCCCTCCAATCCGTCTTCCACTCAAAGAGAATCTCCTCTCGCAGAAGGGAGGTCAGGTTCTCCATCCAGACATCAGAACCCTCAACCTTCATGCTTGGCTTCTGAAAGGGTGAGGTACAAGGATTGGGATCTCCCTGATGACGTCATGGAGGTGTTGCTTTCGGCCAGAAGGCCAGCAACAAAGTCTTTATACCGCTGCCGTTGGAACACATTTTGCAGCTGGTGTAGAGAAGGGAATATTGACCCTTTTTCATGTGGTACACCAATGGTGTTATCCTTTCTACTCTACTTGGCAAACTCAGGCTTTCAAGTTGGCACTGTAAAAGGCTATTTTGCAGCGTTTTCAATCTTCAAGCGCACTACGGAGGAACCATCGTATTTCAAACTATCTCTAGTGATATAATTTCTCAAGGGATTAACTAATGTTTATCCTCCAAAACCATTCCAAGTTCCCTTATGGGACTTAAATTTAGTCTTAAACTTCCTAATGGGCACTCCATTCGAACCACTTCACTCTTGTTCGCTGAGATTTCTCACGCTTAAAACTGTCCTATTGGTAGCACTAACATCTGCTAGGAGGGTGAGCGAGCTACAAGCTCTCTCCTGTAAATCCCCACATACAATTTTCCACAAGGACAAACTTGTCCTACAGGGGAAGCCTAATTTCCTCCCAAAGGCGTTTTCTGAATTTCATATTCCTTATTATTATTATTATTATTATTATTATTATTATTATTATTATTATTATTATTATATTACTCAGAAAATTACCTTACCTTCGTTCTACCCTCCTCCCCATCCGGGGAAAGAGGAAGAAAGGCTACATAGGATGGACCCAAGGCGAGCTCTAAGCTTTTACATCAGCAGAATGGCTAGGATCAGGCAAGCAGACCAACTGTAGGATACTCTGGTCACAAGTTGGGATTACCCATAACAAAACAAACCATTTCCAGGTGGATTATTTTGGCCATTCTGGAATGTTACAAACTGGCAGGGAAAGAGCCACCCCAAAATGTTAGGGCTCATTCTACCAGGGGTATCGCAGCCTCTTCGGCCCTCCAAAGAGTGGTTCCGGTCAGAGACATATGTACGGCTGCCACATGGTCGTCTGCACATACATTCACAAAATTTTACAACCTGTATTCCTCCACTAGTCAAGAGACCAGATTTGGCAAAGCCGTATTACACTCGGTCCATCCCTAAATGGATACATGACATTCTTACTCCCACCTCCAATTTCATGCCACTGCTATGGGAGTCTATCAAAGATAAGGAATACGTCTGAGGACACAATCCTTTCAAAGAACAAGTTACTTCTTACTTTGTAACGTTCTTTCGATGGGATGTTCCTCCGACAAGGTAAGAAGTAACTTGTTCTTCTGATGGATGTTCCTTCCACAGATTCCTCTTTTCCTCCCCTACCTGCCCCTCATGGCTGATAGCTAGTACACCATCGGTTCCACGGTTCCCGAGAGTCGGGCTGCTATCGAAAAAGGGTGGAACTGAGGTCACACGGTGCAGAACCTACATTTATACTGACCCCGACGTCATGTCTGGTGCGGGGCATGTAGAGCCGCCGGGCAGAGCTACACTGCGCCACCTGGCAGCAGAAGAGTTTCCGGAGGACAGCTGTGCTGTAAATAAGGTTTTCTTAGATGAGAAATCTGTGGGTGCAACATTCATCAGAAAGAACATTATCGAGAGTTAAGTAATTTGTTCTTCCTCTTTGTTACCTGCCTGCATTTATCTAAGAGGGACTTGGAGGACTCCAGAGTCTCTTAAGTATTCTACCCCCCACTCCTCATTAACAGGGTGTAGGCGGTAAGTGCGCTGAACGGCTTGTGCCCTCCCTGCCACTCCGTTGTCACTTGGGCTGGGTTGTCCAGGCGTAGAGGGCTCAACTGTTTGGAGTACTTGCAACAGAGGATTCTCTTGCACATGTTTTCCTACCACCGCCCCTTGAGGTTTATGGCTGTCTGTCCTGCCTTGCTGCTGCTCACATACTAGTGAAAATGTCAACGATATCCTCAGCAGATTTTCTGTCCTGCTCTCCCTGTTCCACTTCCGTCTTTTCCTCTATTATCTGAGTGCACACGTGCATGTACCTGTCTGATGCTCCTTTCAATCTTAGCTACTTTATCTGTCCTCGCAATCTGTCTTTAACATCCTTCAGTCCCTTAATCATAGTAATTGCATCTCACAGTGGCTTCCTCTAACACATGAATGCCCTACACTGCTTCTGAGTTAGCTTGCCTTCCAGTTTCTCTGACGTCCTTCAGAGTGCTCCCAGTTTGTCTAGTTTGAAAGTCCCCTCTATCGGAAAGTGTGTGTGTGTTTGTTCTGTCCTGTAAGGTAATGCCAAGAATCTAAGAATTCACAAGTAGCGATATTTAAGCGAGTGAACATTTAAAGTCCTAGTGATCCCTTTGGGGGTTCCTCTCCCATTTTTCCACTGCCCTTTGCCCATTTATGTTCCTGTTTGTTCTCAATAACCCAGTTTGCAGTTGTCCTGTTACACAACTGCTCTTGTTCCATTTACTCTTTGACACCAATCCTTTGCGGTTTCTGGGAAGGGAGGGGGCTTCTAATCAGAGACCCTGCAGAGTGGTCCTTTCAGGGTTATGGGAAACTCAACCTGGAAGCAATTGCCTGCACATATTTAAGTGGGCTGCGGTACTTTAATTCCCAATTCACCCCTGTTATTGTTACTTACTCTTGCAACTGAAAAGAGCTAGTCTACGGAGGTCTCCTTGGGGCTTTCCTCCCCTTTCCAAATGCCTAATTTATTTAAAATATTAAACAGCCTGACTAAACATCATTCCCCATATTTTTCCCGATCTAATCAGGGCAGAGAAACTAAATGATGGTTAAGACCACTGCAATTAATAACCAGTATAACATACTCCACCCAGAACCTCCATCCCATTTCTACAAGTCTTCCTTCTGCCTGTCCATCCTCAGAATTAACAAAAAGGACTGGTCTTCTGTGCAGCCCTGCATGCACATGCATCAACTTGGCGGCATCCTCGCTATAACCCGCGTGGTGTTTTTAACAAGTACTCCTTACCTTATCGTTGGTGTGCACGAGGGGTGTTGGGGTGAAGGCAGCCAACAGTCTGATGTTGACAGCGTTTGCGTGACGGGTCCAAGTCGCAGGCACCATTTGTTAAAGTGGCGGAGAAAACAATTTTAGTTCTCAGTAGATAACAGGCAAATGTTTTATTAGGCCATTCATTTCTTGCAAGACAAATGATCAGCATCCCATCTGAATTAAAATCCCAGGTAACCGGCATGTTTTTGGTTAAAGACTTTTATTGGAAAACGAAGGGTTAGGAAAAGGCCTCTCTGACCCTGCTGCAAGAGGAATTCCCTACCTAAAACCAAAAATGAAGGATCGGTCTGTCAGGATGTCAAAATCAAAACTGTCCTTGTGTCCAAATTCTATTCTGACCCCCACACTATAAACCAAACTATAAGGTGAAAAGGGAAATGTCTTTAACCTTAGGTGATTGCTAAAAATGTGCATAAAGGAAGTTTAAACGGCTCCAACAGAAAGGTTCTTCAAGGCCAGAGTGCCTTGGTTCCAGAGGGTGATTCCCTTCCCCTGGATTCTTCCAGAATGCAAAAGATTCTTGGTATAACAGTTATTTGTCATTCTTTGCCCACAACAATACTATTATTTACAAAGCTGTTTAGCCTTGTATTTCCACTCCTTGTTTGACTTCCTGTAGATTTGCAGCTGCCTAGTATACTCCCCTGTCAGGTTGTCTTATGCACCTGTGATTCCCTGGTATAATTTCCTGCCAGGGCTGCTTCTAATTCACGCACACTTGCAAGTGCCTGGTTTACTCGCCTGTCAGGACGTCTTAATTTCACATGTGTTCTTCTTTTACTTTCACAGTTATATATATATATATCTTTTGGTATAATACATCTCCTTGATATGTCATTCGTTTCAGGTTCTCCCCATATTTGCATTCCATACATTCATATATGGCTGTGGTCCTTATTTGGAATAAGCCTTCTTGGTTTACGATCAGTCTATTTCTGTGGCTTTAGCTGTTACTCTTTGTACTTGGCACGGTTGCCGAAACGCTCCAGGGCCCCCACTATGCATAGATTGACTCACCAGTTCTGTGTGGCGTCTTTGGTCCTGTTTGGGCTTACGCAGAAAAGGTTTTCACTCTAGACTGCTCTTGGGTCTTCCCGGTCTCTCTCACAACTTCACTTCTGCACGCCTGTCCTGCTCCATGTCCCGGTAGGTGAAACACTCCTTTGTTCGCTTGCCGAATGCCCAGGAGTTTTGTTACACTGGCTCCTGGCGTGTATACAGTGTCCTGCCATTGCAGTGTTCCTCTGCTTCCTTGCTGGCGAGCCGCTCTGCTCTGCCACACCAGTTAGTACTTCCAGGCTTCACAAGCCTCGCAGTGAGGCGTGACGACTTCTCTAAAAAAGCAGCAGCCTCATATCATTAGTCTTCATTCTTTAAATGTCCAGCTCACAGGTGCATTATGAAAACTAAAATGTTCTTTGAGCTTGAGGCTCCCTCTGCTCTGCATTCTTTTGTTTCTCCTCGTCCCAGTATTTGGGTGATTGTGGGAAAAGTAGTCCAGTGATGTTGATTGATACAGATTATGAGGAAAATCACTTTCAATGGTTTCGAATGGCAAACCAGTTCTTTATAATGGATAACTAGAACTGAAAAGGGTAGGCTTGGAGCTTTTACATTTTAGACTAGGGGTGGAAGTTTGGCCTACATGTTTTTGGGAAAATGTTTCTTCCTTTTACCTAAAGGGGGGTATAGATGTATGGCCATTGGGTCGCAAGGGGTTTTCTTCATGGGCAAATGGGGGATAACCTGTCTCGTCCAAGGAATCCATGACATCTCCCCAGAGGCTGTCTCTTCCCATGTGATCTTCCCTCATATCGGCGCCCAGAGTCATTTAACGGCTTCCGTCCCCAGGCCACATGGAGGAGGTTACCTCGGGAATCAGTGATGACTCCATTGGATTCATCACAATATACCCGCCAAGAAGCTTGACCCTGTTATCTTTGCGATGCCCTACGTTGGCCTTCTGGCATGTGGCTCCCGCCTCTCTCTAACAAATGTATACTGTGGCGAACCAGAAGAAGGACTTGGACTAGATGTGCCATATTAATTAGATGTTTATTTAAAAAGAAAACGCCAATATAGCTATACCGCTAGGTTGGAAGTTCTAACCAACTATAAGGGTGCTCGTCAAAGTCCAAAAGAAATAGTCCTTAGTCCAAATCATATTAGCTAACTGACCCTAACACTAAGGAAAAGAATAACAAAAAAAGGACCCTGGAGCAATAATCTCTGCCTGGCCCAATAAATTGGATCTCTTTTCAATAGGTTTTAAATGTTTGTGTCCCACAACACAGTTCACAACCTCTCTTCAGGTTCTGTATGCCAAATCTCAATTCCATATGATTCTCTCTCTCCAGGAAGAAAAGGTTTTCTTAATACAAATCCACCATTTCTTGGCTCCTGTAAGCCTTGTTGCTCTCCCAGCCTCTAATGTCACGGTTCGCCCCTCTTTAGGAGTGTTTGCTTCCCTTCCACTGCTCGGCAGTTAATACACTTCTCGTGCAGAGCTCGGCGGGTTCTGGGCTCTCTGCTGCAGTCTGGTCTTGGTGTCTGTTAACAGGCCCCAGGCCAACCACAGTTTCCGTGTGTTCGCTCCACCACGTGATACGGTCACTTTATCATCTCCATCTTTCTCGATCATGGCTTTTTTGCTGGTCTGGACGCAGGCCTTCTGGCTTCATGCGAGCGACTCGTTCATTCTACACACTTCTGCAGGCTTTGCCGTCTAGTGTGGCTCTGCCCCTCCAGGACTTCTTCCCATCTGCGTAGTATTCTCTCCCCGTCAAAGTTTCTCATCTTTTTATGTTTGTAATTACAAACAAATGGGGTGTGTCGTTCTTCTTTGACTGTGGGGTTCAGGCGGAATCTAGCATTACCTGAAGCCAAAGAGTTTGAAGAAATAACTATTTGGTGAATCCAAAACCTGGTTAACAGTCTTTCTGATCCCATGTCGGCAAATAGGATGTTCTGGACAGGGAGTTCCTTGCAGGAATTGGACTTCTTGTCCCCAAGAGGGGAGTCAATCTCAGTGAGATCTCACTTGCGCAGGCCCCTACGGAGGGTCTTGCAGAGTGGGCTCACCTCCCTAGCCTCAAAGGGCATGGCTCCCCTCTGGGGAGAATAGACGGTGCAGATTTGTCGCAATACACTGAGCTTTCGCAAATGTACCTTCTCTATCTCCACCACTCATGGATACCATGGGACAGTCCACTGCGATGAAAATCAGCAACTGCTGGTACCGCCCCCCACCTTCCCAGGCGAGGGAAGTTGGTCCTCCACCTCCTTATGTGTTTCCGCTCATGGAGAAGAGATCCATTGTTGGAACCAACTAGAACTGGCATAGTGGATTGGTGTCCTTCACTTTGCGAAAGTCCCGAGCGCAACAGTTTTTGGGGCACGCCAGAGATGCCGATAGCCAAAAGCATGGAAAGGAGAACCCTCAACACAGTCTGCTGTGATTTAAATTAAAATAATAAATGCTAACTAGGCGTTAAGCATGCTGACAGTTAAGGGTTTAAGCGCTAGATAAATCCAAATAAATAAAAATAGGTATTGTAACATATGGGCGTGCCAAACGCATCACAGAGGAAAAAAGATTCTGTATATGAGAAAAATATATCTTCCCTCCTGTCTGTCACCCTCCCCCAATACCTGGCTGTATTCCCACATTGATCGCATTCCACTTCGTTATAGCTTGAGAGGCAGGGGTCTGCACGTTGACAGAACAGTCAACCCTTTTGGTCGGGACTTTCCAGTTCAGTTCATAGAGAGCATGCTCAAACAAGTCCATAGTTCTACAAGCAATGGAAAAGCATATGGGACCAGGAAATAGTTCAAATGTTTGCTAAAAGAGAAAGCCGTAAAGGTAATGAGTGGTGACTTAGATGGGGCATGCCAACCTTATTCATTTTGTGATCAAATGTCCACCTGCAATTACGTTTTTCTGTATTTCACTAATTTCATTTTCAGCGTTTTTCTTCCTCAGGGGAAAACCTCCATGCATCGCGTTTAGGTCACTGACTCCATTCCAGTAGGGCGTCAGTTGGGTAATGACCTTATTTACCCTGACATTGTCGCTGTAGTCGCAACTCACAGAGCAGCAAGGTAAGCAGGGCTTGAGCCCTAGGCTTCAAGGTTCTTCTAGTTTGAACGTGCAACATACCAGTTTCATCGGTAGATCCCAGTCCAGTCCTGAAGGCTTCGTAAGCTGGCAACTTTTGTGCAAGAGGGCCCAGTGCCACAAGGGTGTCTGTGTATGCAGCATAGTATTCATTGATCGCAGGGTTGCCTACTGGCATAGAATGAAAACTTGAGATGGAGGACTTGATTGTTTCAGACCTGAAAGACCTGTCGTAGCTGGGCGAATTGTCAGTTGAAGGTCTGGGTCATGTTGACCTTTGCTTGGAATAGAGGCAATGTCGCACTCTGGCAGGCCTGCATAGGCAAACCGTGAGCAGGCGAATGGTGAGAGCCCTGGCCTATTCCAAGGCAGGGAACAATCACAAGGCGAGACACCTGGCATATTCCCAGGCTTGGAACAGGTGCAGGCCGACAGCCCTGGCCTTTTCAAAGAGTGAGTCTAAGAATTCTGATGCAGGGTGCAGCCGGAGGTTGATCTCCAAGACCCCAGTAGTTTCCTACCAGACTTTGCTCCTGAAAATCTGGCTCGTCACTTAAAAGTCACTGGGACAACTGACAACTTGTCACCTAATTTTTACAGCTCCCAGGTGAGTGCAAACATGAAGTATCATTGTGCCCCTTCCAGTCTTGCCAAGGTGTAATGTTAGGTTGGGTGGGACAACAGCAACCCATTTAAATCCTCTTCCTTGGGTGTTCTTGTGAGAGGAAAGGGAACTTCTCCAAGTTGGTTTTAAGATGGATTTCCAAAATCAGACCCTGGGGGGAGGATTTTGGGAGCCCCCCTAGTTATAGTAAAAAACTAAGACTCTGAGATGTTAGCTGAAACCCAATTAGGTAGGTGAGCGAGCAGTCAAGGTTTAGTCTCAGGAAAGGTTTCAGTGGTCTAGGGCTACAATGAGTCCACACAGAGCAACACTCATCAATTCAAGTTAGACCGTCAGTATGTAAAAATACAATTATTTATTAGGGCTTTAAGTACACCCTAAGCCTATAAAAATCACAGGTCAGTATTGTCAATCAAAACTATATATACACATTCACCATAGAAATAGAATTGCATATAAATTAGTTACCAGTGCAATACAGGTGCGTAGTGAAATGCAAGGAGAAAATGGGTAGCACCAACACAAGCACAGATTCCCCCCACTTTTAAGTGTAAACCTAATTTAAAACTGGGCATTGTGCCCAAAAGTCACAAGTTACAGAATATAACTTTAGTTGAGTCAAAGTCAAAATGATGCAGTGGGCTGGTGCTAGTGCTTAGTAAAGTTTGTGAAAGTTAGATAAGTATTTTCCCAAAATTAGGTAAGTACCCCTCTCTATTTTATCCACCAATAGAGACCTAGGAAAGGATCCTCAGCCGAGGTCCAACAACCAGAGGCCAGGCGAGAGGGAGTTTGGGGTCAAGGACTTTAAGCTGAATGTACCTTATGGTGGACAGGTGGGACAGGAACAGGTATGTTAACCCGCTGACTCTGCTTCCAAATACCACTGCAGGTCTTCTGGGACCCTTTTGGCACACAATCTTCTGCACTTGGTTCAGGTGAGGAAAGCCAAGGGCTCACAGGTGTGCCAAGGGCTCACAGGTGTGCACTTTTTGGGTGGAGAGTTGATCGTGTTGTGAAGACCTGTTATTTACTGCCACGACTAGAGCTAAATGCTTATGTTTTCAGCATTATTCTGACCAACGCCGCATGTGACTCCTACCCAATACTCCCCATACCGTGAAAACACCACACCCTCGTCAATATAGAGGCACTGTGTGGCCAGTTTGTGATTTTCTGCCTTTATTTATTTATGCCTTTCTAGCTATTTAGCACACCTAACTGTTATGCCATGCTATTCTATTACCTTGCTTTGTACCCTAGCTACACAGTGGAATTAGTTTTGTAGGACTTGTATTTCACGTTATGATGCAACTATGTTCCTATCACTAGCATCAATGTATTCTAGCTTTGCTTACCTTACTGTGACCCTACCACCTCACCCTATAACTGCATAGCGCTCCTAGGAGAAGATGCCTCCCTGTGTTTGGATCTTCCTGTGTTCCCAGCAACCTCAATGCTTCTTTCCTCTGATGTTCTACTGTGATTGTGTCCAGAGCCATATACTGCACCATTCCCATTATGTCACCCTGTGATATTATCATGATCTCTACCCAAGTGGTCTAGCGTACCTTGCTTTTTAGGCCATATAGTGACCTGTCCACTTCTTTCATAATTGCTTAGTTATCTAGTTAATTATGCCCTCCTAGGTTCCGGCCCTATTGTGACCTGGATACCGTTGTTGTACAGTGCATCTAGCCCACCACCTCATATTGTGTCTACTCCATATAACTACCCCAGGTGCTGACTATCTACTCAGCCATATAGTGATATTGATAGCCTACCACTCTGCATCCCCCTAGCCATTTGGCAACTGATTCGTTTGGAACTCCAAAACATTACTTACTACCCTACTCCTGGTAGCACATTTTATCTCTGCGCTAACTTATTTAAGCAAGCAATGACCCCTGTTCTAAGCCCCATGCCTACCATACCTAATTTGTACCACATGCACCACTCTATATTTAGATTAGTTATACTAAATTGTGCAGTTATCATCATGTTCCCGTTTTGCTTAGTTCACAATAGCACTCCTTGTTTAGGTGACCACTTCCTCGCCCTCGAAAATGGCCTTTCTAGACTGGCCTGCCCTAGACACTTTCCCATACCTTGCCTGAAACCCTTCCTCCCAACTACTGCACCCTTTCCCACTTATTTACATCACTCCCTTTAGTTCTAATATTACCACCACAACCTCTGGCAGAGAGCCTCACCCTATGGACACCACCATAGACCACTTGCTCACCCTCAAATCTACGCCAGCCCCCAAATCCTACCCCATTGAAGGTAATGATAGGTTGCTTCGCCTAAGAGCACGCACCAAACTACTCCACCGTATTCCAACGGTCACCACTACTACCTCCAAATGAGCGAACGACTCCTGGCATAACAAAAAACCCAACCCAACATTTGTCTCCAGTACTAAAAAAACTGTGACCCATACTCACAGAAGCCGAAGTTGACCTTGGCACATGATTCCAAACCACCCATTAGATTCAAAGGCGCTCTCATTAATGCACGATCTCTAGGAGCTCATTGCACTGAAATCCATGACCTTATCACTGAAGAAAATTTAGATCTACTAGTTATCACAGAATCCTGGCTTCACCAAGCCTCTGGACCACTGCTAGCCTTAGCCATCCCACCTGACTACACCATCCTCAGAGCGAACAGAACTATTACCACAGGGGGTGGCATAGCCATCATAGCCAAGAGTGACCTACACATTAGATTAAGCCCCACTGAAGAGATCGCAGGGTATGAACTACTACTAGGTAAACTCGCCATGAATGAGAATACTACGATCAACATCGTAGCCATCTACAGATCACCCAGTTCTAACAGTCACCCAAAAATAGACATTCCACTACTACTGACACCCTTTATCAAACCCAAGATAAAATGCATCATCCTAGGAGATTTGAACCTAGGCTACAATGACTCACTTGACACCAAAGCCACAGCCCTTCGCTTAGCACTCAAAGACATGAATTTCACCCAACTGGTCAATGCCCCCACCCACATTAAGGGGAGAACTCTGGATTGGATGCTTTCTCTCAACACCAACTCACCATAGATTCTATTACCCCTCTCAGTTGGACAGACCACTCCTGCCTAGAATTCACCCTCTCGAGCGACAAGCCCCGCCCACCCAAAGCTAAAATAATGGAAAGTTACGAAACTAGAAACCACCGGAAGCTCACTGTAGATAACTTCTCCCCTATACTGAATAAAATATTAGAAAAGGATGTAGTCATTAGCAAAGACCCAAGCGTCATTGCCGAGTACTATCACAAATGCCTCACCCTTGCTATTGATGAAGTAGCTCCCATTACCACCAAAATGAGACGCACTAACAAAAAAAAAACAATTTCTGGTTCAATGAAGAATTGGTCTCGCTAAACCGCTCTCTTGAACACATCCACAATAAACATCCCACCCCAGACTCTGCCAAAGCCTTCAAGGATGCAAACAGAATGTATAAAACAGCCATCATATCCCATAAAGCTAACTCCTACAACTCGCGCATTACCAAGGCAGCATCAGACTCCAAAGAACTCTTCATCATCCTCAGAGAATTAGAACATGTTCCAGAATTTTTTATGGGGTTTGGATAATAGACCACGTATTCCGAGGTATATATTGATGCAGAAGGTTGAAGAGGGTGGATTTGGCTAGCCGGACCTACATAAATACTGTAAGGTATTCTTGCTTAAGAAAGATTCTTATTATAGAGATGATGATTGTAAAGGTCCTCTTTCGTTACGTATGGAAAAGGATATCTGCAGTCCATATCATTTGAAAAGCCTCTATACTATGGGGAAAATGTCGGCTAATAGACAAACTTAAATCAATACTGGCAACTAGACAGGTTTTTTGGATGTGGTTTGGAGAGAATAAGCAGTCGTATGGATTTAGTGAAGAAGCTTCACTGTGGTATAATGATGCTCTGCAGCTTAATAATCGATGCCTTAACTGGAAATGTTGGTTTAGGAGGGGTATTTTCACTTTAGGGGACTTAATTCATGGAGTTTGTTTGCTGTCATTTGAAGAGATGCAGAGGAAATTTGGTCTGAATGTTAGGGAAAGAACAAGATATGTGGATCTAATTTCGTTAATCTTTGGAGAGGCATGATAAATAATTCCTTGGGAACTAGACTGGATTTGTGTCAACTACTTTTGGGACATATAGTGCTCGTACATATATGAACTTTATGCACTTGGAAAATAGACATGTTGAGGCTTGGGGGAAATTAAGAGAGGATTGGTCAGTGGCTATGAATATGAACTTTACGCATAAAGATTGGAGGGATATACTTGGAGTATGTGCCACCTTGGAAGTAGACTTAAATCTACGCTTGATCAGACAGAAAATAATAGGTAGGGTATACTGGACACGGTTAAGATGTTTAGATTGAAACTGCAATTGGATGATTTATGTTGTTGGTGTGGGAATGACAAAGGTACCTTGTTTGGAGTTGTCCTAGAGTTCATAGCTTTTGGAATGAGGTAATTGATAGAATTGAGTTGACTCTGAGTATAACTTTACAGAGATCGGCAGTTAGTGTCATTCTTCTTCTACATAGAGGTAGAAGTAAGATTCTATGAAATACATTAACTGGATTGATAAAGTTCTGCTAGTGGCAATGAAACTGATTCTTCGGGATGGAAAACTAGGAAGAAACCCTCGGTAGAGGACTGGTTAATGGAGTTAGAGACCCTATCTAATTATGAAAAAATGTCATTCAAGGCAAAAGAGAAGGAGGAGGAGTATATTTCGTTATGGGGGCCATTTAATGCCTTATATGCCTGAATATCTGAGAGGTGGTTGATATTTAGGAGTGGGATTTTTTTTTCTTTTTCTTTTTTTCTTCTTTCCTCTTTCTCTTCTCTTTATGTTCTTTCATCAATTTCTTCTTTGCTCTTTTTCACAGTGGATTAGTTTGGTGTTTTGTCTATGTGAAGTCTTGTGTCTGTATATGCGTTCTGTTAGGAGTGGTGGTTATAGTTTTTGGAATTTTTGTTGGAGTGTAATATATGCTTTGAACTATATATTTTTTCAAATGTGGTCAGGCAAAGTGTTGATGTTATTTTTGAAAACGGAAACCCTTGTATTATATTGAGATGAAATGTTTTTATTGACGTGCTAATAAAAAAATTTCAACAAAAAAAAAATGAAAATCCTGTTCCCGCCGCAACGCCGTCAACTCTAGCAAAGAATGGTGCACTACCATACAAAATGCCCTGGCCTCTAAAATCGCCTTGCTACAAAATAAAATCTCGCCTAAAAAATTGCTCCTAGCCGACAAAGTATCCTCATCTAATCCAATCGTCATTCCCAATGAAAACGCAAGTCTCCCATTCCACTTCGCCCCTGTCACTCAAGAACTAGTGCTCGACACCATCCGCAAGCTTAAAGCTTCCAATTGCAAAGGGGATAGTGTCCCAGCTAAACTAGTTAAAACATGTGCAGCATCCCTCATCTACCATCACTAATTTTGTCAACTCCTCCTTTAATACTAATACAGTCCCCGCCAGCATCAAAGAAGCCTGGGTCACCCCACTTCTCAAAAAACCCTCTTTAGACCCCACAATACCGACCAATTACCGACCAATAACTACGGTCCCTTTATTACTTAAAATCATAGACAAGATAGCATACACGCAAATCCAAACTCATCTTGAACAGCACCAACTACTTGGAACTAGACAATCAGGCTTCAGGCCTAACCACAGCACGAAACTGCGCTCCTGGGCCTTAAAATCCAGATGGACACTATCAGAGATTCAGGAAAACTCTGCATACTCCTGCTGTTAGATCTCTCTGTGGCATTTGACCTTGTCGACCATAACAAGCTCTGTTTGTCACTCGCCAAGGACTTCAACTTTTCCAATGATGCTACATCATGGGTGAGAGCTTTCCTAGCAGATCGCACCTCCAGAGTCACCATAGGCAAAGAAGAGGCTGATCCCATACCAGTCCCCATCAGAGTACCCCAAGGCTCCTGCCTTTCTCCTACTCTATAGAATGCCTACACAAAGCTCCTTTTCGGCGTTAGACGATATGGGTGTCATCTACACCAACTTTGCAGATGACACCTAGATCCTCATACCCATTTCAGGTAACTATGACCAGGGTACTGCTACCATTAATAAAATATACGCCATCATCCAAAATTGGATGGCATTAAATAGTCTTTGTCTTAACGATGAGAAGACTGAAGTGCTCATTGTGGGATCCCCCACCAAAATAGCCGCCCTCCATCCAGACTACTCCTCCATCAATATTGACGGTACTCTGATCCCGGTACTAAATCAAGTTAAAACTTTAGGAGTATACCTAGACGCTAATCTTACCATGACCAAGCATGTTAACACACTATCCTCTTCCACGGCGTATACGTCCAAACTTATCGCTCTAAGTCGAGAATTTCTGACCCCAACTAACTGCCTCACCCTGGCTAGGGCTTTGGTATTATCTAAATGTGATTATTGCAATGGGCTACTGCTAGGTACCTCCATATCCAATCTCACCAAACTGCAGCTCATGCAAAATAAAGTCTTAAGGGCAGCATTAGGGATAAGAAAGTTCAATCACATCACCAAGACTAGAAAGGACGCCCATTAAGGCTAGAATTATCTTTAAAACACTCTGCATTACCTAAAAATGTCTTGCTAAAAAAGCCCCCCATCTACCTCAACAAAGCCATACAGAAAAAAGAATTACTTAGATCACTGAGGTCTAACGATAATCTTCTCCTGGTGCCTCTGCGCTATAAAACCACTAAAGCGGGTGGCAGCAGCTTCCCGGTGCTAGCTTCTTAAAATTGGAACACCCTCCCCCTCCTCATCAAGAAAGAGACCTCGCTCACAGGCTTTAAGAAGAAGCTAAAACATGGCTTTTTAACCAATACTAGCAGTCCACTAGACCTCTCCTCTTTTCCTTCTAACACGACTATAAATTGTAACTTGTCTATGAATGTATTGCATGTTTTCTGGATTTTCATATTCTGTTCACTGTATAAATGTGTTATTCAATGCCAAGCTGTCTGTAACCACGCCGTGATACCCTAGGGTCTGGGCGTGTAACAAATAATAAAAGGAATAAATAAAATAAAAAAGAAGCAAACGGTTCTGGTCAGCTTCCAGAAGAGACCCAAAATGAAGAACATATGCAAGCTTCTGTGCCTCTAGGACACCTCATCTGATTGAAGGATTGTTCCAACGAAGATGCCCACAGTGAGTCGGATCGTACAGTGGTGAACACAGAGGCAGTCCCAGCACTGCAGCTTCCCTTGAAGTAAGACAGCTGAAATTGCGGGGACAGGTAACTTGTAGGATATGCGGTAGATCGGCCAAGTTCCAAGGCTCAACTTGGAACGACGTGGCTGCAACGAGTTAGCCCAGGCAAAAGCTGGTCAGTCCACTGGGTGGTCCAGGGACGGACATTTCAGTAGGCTCCCAAGGCACTGGTCCTCGAGCAAGGGTTGAGATTGGTTGTTCCCACTGGTCCAAGGGTCAAAGCAAGGGTTCTGAGATTAGCAGAGGAACAGGTCTTCGCCATGCCAATCACTGGTTTCAATGCTGGTCAGCTGTAGGGGTCATCCTCGGGTTATCAGCGGGCTGCTCTTCTTTGTAGAAGTATTGGTTCCAAAGATTAACCGTCTGCAGGAGCCCTCCTTTTAGCCACGCTTCATGCTGGGAACTAGCCCAAGCCCACCAATGGTAACCATCTGCTACATTTGAAAACCCCAGGGTTGTCCAATCCTGGACAGCCACTGGTCATCGCATCTTTCCAGCAACAGAATTGTCGGCCCTAGGGGATGTGGACTGGAACCAGACAGTGCCAGCCCCCTCCTTTGGCTCGCAAACACAAAGCCCACTTGTCAGTGAAAGCAGCAGCTTGCCTTTGGAAAGGGATTAGCATATATGGTATTTCTCCAGCATGGGGTCTGGCATGGATTCACATGCTCATGAATATTCCCCGTCGTCAGGCTGGGAATCCTCAGTAAAGAAAAAATCATTATCAGTTTCGTTTCTGATCTGTCTTCCTTAGTAGTAACCAATCACTGATCTCTGGGTCATACTGCCCCCAGCCAATGACTGCCCTCTCCCTAAGCCCCGACTCCGGCAGCCATCCTCAGATTTTTACCGCACGCTCAAGTGTTGGGAGTCCTTGTGCTTTAGCTCTTGAGTTTTTGCTGAGTTTTTGCTGCGTTTTTCAGGAGATTTTCTAATTTTTTCGGTTTAATCGAGCCTCAAGCTCCACCGTTTCTACTTCCGACAACGGGGACCCGTTTCGGAATTCTCTATGCCCCTCAAGGGTGAAGTTTTCGTCGAGTTTACACTTCTTGGAGGATTCCGGAAGATCTGCGGCCTACCTGTCATGATCTCTGCTTCCAAAAGGTCAGGGTTTTCCCAACTCCCTTGGAAGCAGATCCATAACCCAGGTTCCGAGTGCCAACCAGTCCCAATTGGGACCTTTTGGACCCAGTCCTGGCGCCAGTGGCACCAGGCTCATAAATATGCCCAGTCCCAGCGCTGGATGCGCCGGGCTCATAATGCTTGGGTGGACTTACCTGCAGCAGACCATGCTGCTTACTTGCCGGCCAGTTGAGCCTCTGATCCTCTTCTGTTTGGAACTACTTTTCCTGTTGGGTGGGGCAGGAGCCACTCCCTAGATTCAGAACACTGGAACTCTTCTGGAAAGCAGGAACTCTTTTCTTACCTAGGCGTGGCTGTGGAAGGAGACACCTAAGCACTACAGGCGGCTATTTAAACCACACCCGATGGATGAATCTTGCTTTCCGTTATTCTGCATCCTCTGCAGCAGAACGCTCATCGTGTCTTCTGCATCTGATCCTGGGCCTAAGGAAAAAGGCTTACCATCCTGAATCCAGTCTTCAGCAACACCTATAAAGACAAGAAAGAACAGGTTAGCATTACGGTCTTCAGTGACAGCTCTTCACTTACCTGGTCCATCGGCTGTCACCAACGCCTCGCGCTGCATTCCGGCATCTGAAAGACAAAGGCTTACCTACTCTTCGTGCGCTCCGGAGGTCTTCACACTGCATTCCGGCATCTGAAAGACAAAAGCTTACCAACTCTTCGCACGCTCCGGAGGCCTTCGGCGCTGCATCCCGCATCTGAAAGACAAAACAAGGTGCGTTTAAAGACATTGGGGAACTTTAATACTCACGTGCCATTACTCCTTTCCACATCTAACCCAGTGGGTATTCCGGCACCCTGCAGCCGCTCCGAACTTGTACCTGCAAAATAAAAAGACAGTTAGAGCGCATCGTGAAGCAGGCAACAAGCGCTTACTTACGTGCTTCCAGGCGCTTCTATTCATCACACGGGCTCCATCTTCAACTCACTTCAGCCCGTCATCCGCCATCGCCGGAACCCTGCAAAACAAGAGACATCATTACTAAAGACTTTAAAGACATTAGAATTACTCGAAACTTACCGTTCGTGCAGTAAACGACGGACAGCAGTCCTCTGAAGTCAAGAGGCCTGCTCCCCTTATCCAGTGAAGAAACTGGTTACAGCACCCTGCCCCGAGGCAGATGGAGAGCACGGCGTTCACTTACCTAAGGTGAGAGCGTTAACCTTTGGGGTTCTACAGGAGAAGAGAAAGGGAAGAAGAGAGAGACATTCAATAACCCAGTTCCTTAATCCCATATTTTCTATCTGCAGACATCTTATCCTTTGAGTCAGACATACAGTGCACAGAGGTCCAGCCCAAAGAGCCAGCCGTGTGTTACACATCACCTTTGAAGATACGGTATACGCCCAGTCAAGACCGGCGCCTCTACGGGAATCAGGTGAGCGTTACAGAACGCAAAGCCTACCACAAAACTCCCGTCCATGCGCTATGGAAACCTCGGATACCGACCATCTAGCCCAGTTACTTGGGGAACTAAGGGCAGAAGTGCATGCAGCCCGTCAGGAAACGAACGCTCTAAGAAGGGAACTGATTATTTCCAAGGAGCGAACAGATGATCTCGCTAGACAATTGCTACAGTCACAAGCCGGACAGACCCCGTTACCCGCATCTGGGGGAAATCTTCCTTCTACATCCTCTATGAATCCAGTGCAGATCAACCTACCTGGGAATGTACCTCTGGCTCCGCCCGAACGATTTTCTGGTGACCCAAAGAGGTTTGCAGTATTTATCAATCAGTGCCGGTTGCATTTCTTATGCTGGCCAGCAGCCTTTCCAACTGATCAAGCTAAAGTAGCTTTCGTGCTTTCGTACCTTAGTGGCAATGCGGCAGACTGGTCGATCCCTCTAGTAAATCAAGATGATCCGGTCCTCCATGATTTTCAAGCTTTTCAGCTCAGTATGGAAAAACTGTTCGCAAGACATTCACAGGGGCAGGCCTTGGACAATGAGCTTCTTTCGTTGCGACAAGGTAATCAAGACCTTTTGGCTTATATTGCGTCTTTCAACAGACTGATAGTGGAAACTCAATGGCCTGAGGACAAAAGGATTACTCTGTTTTATAGAGGTCTACGTGGAGAGCTCAAAGATGTGTTAGCCCAAGTAGTGAATCCCCCACAAGATTGTTCAGACTATATAGACTTAGTCGTTCAAATAGATCACAGGCTGCAGAACAGGAAGGCCGATCGTTCCAAGTTTGATGCTCGAGTATTTTCCAAACCGCCAACTCCTTCCAAAGGAGTAGACTCCGGGGAACCCATGCAAATAGGGGGTCTGAAAGGTTCTCTAACACAAAAGGAGCGGGAAAGGAGAAAACAGTTGCAATTATGCCTCTATTGCGGAAACTCAGGGCACTTTCTTCGAGACTGTCCGGTGAAACCTGCCAAGAAGGCAGTAGGAGCTGCAGTTACCAAAGTTACAAACTCTGAGCAGGGAAACGACCTTGCCCGACAAGAATAGAGGTCCTCTTGCCGAGCGTGAAAACCAGTTCCGTGACCTCGCATTTCGTGATAAATATGGTCCTCATTAGCCCTGATAATCCGGATCGATTACATGCAATTGAAGCTTACGTCGACAGCGGTGCCATCGGCAATTATGTGGATCATGAAATGGTTTTGAGGATGAATCTAACTCTTTGTCCCAAGGCTGTAAAGGACGTCATTACTACGGTGGATGGTACGGAGATAGCCTCCGGGCCAGTAACGCATACCACTCAAGAGGTGACGCTAGTAAGTCAAGATGGACACCATGAGAAGATCGTGTTCGATGTGATCAAGGCCCCTCATTTTCAGATTATTCTAGGAATACCTTGGTTAGAGAAACACAATCCTCTGATCGATTGGCGAGCAAGAACGGTCCAGTTTCCAGAATGTGTCTCTACTTGTCACCCTCCACCTGGTGTTGCACTGGCAGCAATTTCTTCAGAGACTCCCCAGTTACCTCCCGAATACCTAGAATACCAAGATGTTTTCCGGAAGGATCAGGCTAACTCTCTACCTCCTCATAGGTCTTATGACTGCCAGATAGACCTGATACCTGGATCTACTCCTCCTTGTAGTAGAATTTATGCCCTCACCGAGCCTGAGAACCTTCACCTTCGACAATACCTGGATCAATACCTGGCAAATGGGTTTATTCGTCCTTCCAAGTCCCCTGCTTCTTCAGCTTTGTTCTTCGTTCCAAAAAAGGAAGGAGACCGTAGAACTTGTGTAGATTATCGCTCCCTGAACCAGATCACCGTTAAGAATAGATATCCGTTACCTTTGATCCCTGAACTCCTGGACCAAGTCAGAAAAGCATGCATATATACAAAGCTGGATCTTAGAGGCGCTTACCACTTGGTACGAGTAAAAGAGGGCGATGAATGGAAGACGGCCTTCCGCACCAAGTATGGGCTATTTGAATATCAGGTCATGCCCTTCGGACTTTGCAATGCCCCGGCCGCCTTTCAATATTTTATGAACGATGTCCTCAGAGAGCTCATAGATGTGTGTGTTGTTGTTTACATTGACGACATCCTCGTTTATTCTTCATCGGAATCTGAACATCGGAAACACGTGAAAATGGTCCTCGAAAGATTGCGTCAACACAAACTTTTCGCTAAGTTGGAAAAATGTGTTTTCAACGTGACTGAAGTTGAATTCTTGGGATTCATATTATCACCTGGCGGAGTGCGTATGGATTCAAAGAAGGTCGAGGCAGTTCTCAAATGGCCATCACCATCCTCCGTAAAAGGTGTGCAAAGCATGTTAGGCTTCGCTAACTTTTACCGCAGGTTTATCCCCGAATTCTCTCGAATAGTCCAGCCCATCACTGCCTTGTTAAAGAAAAACAAACGTTTTGAATGGTCTACCGAGGCGGAACAAGCTTTCCAGGATTTGAAGACTAAATTTATCTCTGCACCAATCTTAAAACACCCTCGCCCCGAACTCCCCATACATCGTGGAAACTGATGCTTCAAGCCTTGCCATGGGGGCAGTTCTATCACAAAAGGACCCGGTAACCAATCAGTTGCATCCCGTGGCATTTTGGTCCCGCAAATTCTCGCCTCCTGAAATCAATTGCACGATTACTGACAAGGAACTTCTGGCTATCAAGTCTGCCTTTAAGGCTTGGCGGCATTATCTGCTGGGGGCCCGACACACCGTTACTGTGATTACGGATCACCGAAACCTGCAATATTTGAAAACCGCAAAAGCCCAATCCTCTAGACAACTCCGTTGGGCATTATTCTTTGCCGAGTTTAACTTCATAATTACCTATCGACCTGGTACAAAGAACGGTAAAGCTGATGCCCTTTCTCGGATGGGAGTGGAAGAACACTTGATCAACCCTAAACCTGTACCAATCATTCCCGAACAAAGAATTCTGGGTGTAATCGCCACAGAATCCATAGAGGAAGTTAAGGATAAAGCCAGGCAACTTGTAACTCCAGCAGACATACAGAATTGGCATCTGCAGGGAAAGGACTTTGCAGTAAAGGACAACTTATTGTATTTCCCAGCACAGATTTACAGAAAAAAGTAATCTCTTGTTATCACGATTCTTTAATGGAAGGACATCCCGGTATGGCCAAGACCTCAGAAAAGATCAAGCGCTACTTCTGGTGGCCGTCTTGGAAAAAAGATATCAGAGACTTTATAATGTCCTGTGGAGTATGCGCCCAAAACAAGAGTCAAAAGGAAAGACCAGCAGGCCTCTTACGCCCTATTGACATCCCACCTCGCCCTTGGCATACGCTTTCTATGGACTTCATCACCGATCTACCTCCATGCTCCGGGTACAATACGATTCTAGTAATCGTGGACTTATTCTCCAAGGTGGCGCATTTCATTCCGCTCAAAGGCTTGCCAACAGCAGCAACTCTGGCCCGAGAATTTCTCGAAAACATCGTCCGACTGCACGGTTTTCCTTCGGTTCTAATTTCGGATCGAGGTAGTCAATTTATTTCTCATTTTTGGCGAAGTTAACTGTCGGTCGGTTCAAATTGATGTGAGACTATCGACCAGTCACCACCCTCAGACCGACGGACAAACCGAGAGGACCAAGCAAACTCTGGAACAGTATTTACGCTGCATGCTGCAACAAACTGAAAAAACTTGGAAAGACATCCTTTGGATAGCCGAATATGCCTACAATAACTCTGTCCATTCGGGAACTGGGAAAACCTCGTTTTTTCTTTTGTACGGCAGTCACCCTCGAACCTCGGAGTTGGATCCCCTCCAAGATCTTGAAACACCAGCAGTAGACTACCTGCATTCTACAATCACCCAAGCCTTTAAGGAAGCTGTTTCTCACCTTCAAAGGGCTAAAGAACAATACAAGAAAGGAGCAGATCAACATCGGAAGGAAGCCCCTCAATATCAAGTAGGGGATCAAGTCTGGTTATCCACCAAATATCTACCTCTAAAAGGGCCACGCACATTCAACCCAAGATACCTTGGTCCCTATTCCATCACTACCATAGTAAACCCAGTAGCGGTCAAGTTGGACTTGCCCCCGCACATGAAGATACATCCGGTCTTCCACGTCTCTCTATTAAAACCCGTGCAACCTCAAACCCGACTAACTAAATCTCCAAAACCTATCCTAGTTGATGGAGAACTCGAGTTTGAAGTCAAAAGCATTCTGGACTCCAAGATCTCCAAATCTAAACTATTTTACCTAATTGACTGGAAAGGCTATGGCCCCCAAGAGAGATCCTGGGAACCTGCTGAATATGTCCACGCTCCTCGCCTAATCAAAAGATTTCACCGAACATTTCCTGACAAGCCAAAACCCCCGGAGAAGCCTGGTTTGGGAGGGGCCTTGAGGGAGGGTACTGTCATGATCTCTGCTTCCAAAAGGTCAGGGTTTTCCCAACTCCCTTGGAAGCAGATCCATAACCCAGGTTCCGAGTGCCAACCAGTCCCAATTGGGACCTTTTGGACCCAGTCCTGGCGCCAGTGGCACCAGGCTCATAAATATGCCCAGTCCCAGCGCTGGAAGCGCCGGGCTCATAATGCTTGGGTAGACTTACCTTCAGCAGACCATGCTGCTTACTTGCCTGCCAGTTGAGCCTCTGATCCTCTTCTGTTTGGAACTACTTTTCCTGTTGGGTGGGGCAGGAGCCACTCCCTAGATTCAGAACACTGGAACTCCTCTGGAAAGCAGGAACTCTTTTCTTACCTAGGCGTGGCTGTGGAAGGAGACACCTAAGCACTACAGGAGGCTATTTAAACCACACCCGATGGATGAATCTTGCTTTGCGTTATTCTGCATCCTCTGCAGCAGAACGCTCATCGTGTCTTCTGCATCTGATCGTGGGCCTAAGGAAAAAGGCTTACCATCCTGAATCCAGTCTTCAGCAACACCTATAAAGACAAGAAAGAACAGGTTAGCATTACGGTCTTCAGTGACAGCTCTTCACTTACCTGGTCCATCGGCTGTCACCAACGCTTCGCGCTGCATTCCGGCATCTGAGAGACAAAGGCTTACCTACTCTTCGTGCGCTCCGGAGGTCTTCACACTGCATTCCGGCATCTGAAAGACAAAAGCTTACCTACTCTTCGCACGCTCCGGAGGCCTTCGGCGCTGCATCCCGCATCTGAAAGACAAAACAAGGTGCGTTTAAAGACATTGGGGAACTTTAATACTCACGTGCCATTACTCCTTTCCACATCTAACCCAGTGGGTATTCCGGCACCCTGCAGCCGCTCCGAACTTGTACCTGCAAAATAAAAAGACAGTTAGAGCGCATCGTGAAGCAGGCAACAAGCGCTTACTTACGTGCTTCCAGGCGCTTCTATTCATCACACGGGCTCCATCTTCAACTCACTTCAGCCCGTCATCCGCCATCGCCGGAACCCTGCAAAACAAGAGACATCATTACTAAAGACTTTAAAGACATTAGAATTACTCGAAACTTACCGTTCGTGCAGTAAACGACGGACAGCAGTCCTCTGAAGTCAAGAGGCCTGCGCTACCTATCCAGTGAAGAAACTGGTTACAGCACCCTGCCCCGAGGCAGATGGAGAGCACGGCGTTCACTTACCTAAGGTGAGAGCGTTAACCTTTGGGGTTCTACAGGAGAAGAGACCGGGAAGAAGAGAGAGACATTCAATAACCCAGTTCCTTAATCCCATATTTTCTATCTGCAGACATCTTACCCTTCGAGTCAGACATACAGTGCACAGAGGTCCAGCCCAAAGAGCCAGCCGTGTGTTACACATCACCTTTGAAGATACTGTATACGCCCAGTCAAGACCGGCGCCTCTACGGGAATCAGGTGAGCGTTACACTACCTCAACGGACATGGCCCAGGACAAGGGAAGCTCGACGGCCGAATCCAAGCGTCAGGTGCTGCCTTGGATGTGGATTGCAGAACGTTTTCAAGGAGGATGAGCACTCGCGTTGTCTCTACTGTCTTCATGAGGACAAGACGCACGTGGAGAAGGACTGTGCGTTCTGCAAGAACCTTTCGGAACGGACCAAACAAGATCGTCATTCCCGCCTCGCCGCCTGCCTGGAGAAGGGCACAGCAGGTGAAGGCGAAGAATAAGTCTGAGCGGGCTTCTAAGTCCTGTGAGGGCCCCCCGGCGACGGGGGCCCAACAGAAGGCCAAGCACCGCGAGTCCGTGGGCACTGGGAGCACCGAAAGGTCGGGCTCTTCGGCTGCCAGGCAGGGCGCTACTTCCCTGGCACGTTCCACCACGAGCTGGAGCGGACCTGGTCGATCTCGAAGGGGGAGCGAGGCGCTGACCCTCCCCCCAAGGCGAAGGCCCAGGACGCACCTAAGGTGGTGAGGACTCTGATCCATCCAGCAAAGGCCTCTGTCGATGTGATCGCTGTGATCCTGGCGAAGCCGGCAGAGACTACGCCAGTGGAAACGGCCTCTGGGCCCAGAGTATCCCTGCCACCGCGGAGGGAGTCCTCTTTCCAGCCCATCGTTAAGACCCCCGTGAAGCCCCCGGCAGAAAAAGAGGGGGGGGTGGTGGCCATTACAGACTCGGAATCAGCCTCTGAGGAGGAGCTGGTGGAAGCCAAGAAGGGCCTCAACGAGAGGTTCATAGGCCTCAACGAGAGGTTCGAGAAGGTTCGATCCCAGGGGATGGTCCCCGCTGACGTGATCGAAGATAGCGACAATGGCGACGTAGAGGGCCCAGTGGAACGGCCATCGCGTCCATCGCAGCCATTACCTGAGCCCCAGGATAGCTAGGCGGCCATTTTGTTGGCAATCCACTCCTTATGTACCGAGATAAGGACGAGATTACCACGGACCCCGATGGAGGATCCAGAACTGGCCCCGTCGGGAAGCCTTCCGAACAAGCGGAGGAGAGTCCACCCCGCTCCGCCCTTTGTGCCTGCGAGACCTGTGGACCCCTCGTCCTCGCCCGACCCCAGAGAGGATACGGCGACGGACACAGCGACGGGGACGGACGATGAATGACGGTGGTGATGACACAGCGGACATCCCGTCATCACCCCCCCCCCCCGGGCTTCCTCAACCGTCGAAATTGGCTCTTTCCACGCCATGATAACCAGGGCATCCGAGCTCTTCCAGCTGTTCCCTGAAGAATAAAAAAAAGGAAGGGTTTCTGTACCAACGACGAGAGGCCAAGAGGAAGACGGCCCTCGCGATGCCTTTGCTCGACGACATCTGGAACGAGGGGCTTGCTGTCCTCAAGAACCCTTCCACAGCTCCCGTCAAGAGGGACAGGTACGAGAAGAAGTACCAAGTCCCCGATGCCGCTCCCTTGTGCCTCAGGGCCCAGCCCACGCCAGACTCTGTCGTCTCGGCAGCGGCTAAGAAGAAGGCAGCGGGTGCGGCGGCTTCAACTTCCACTTCCCCGCCGGACAGCGAGGGCAAGAAGTTGGACTCCATGGGACGAGTCATCTCGTCGGCGGCGACGACTATTAAGGCAGCCAATGCCTTAGCGATCGTGGCCCGCTACGACAGGGAGCTCTGGTTCAAGATAGCTCCCCTGCTAGACTGCCTACCTGACAACAAGAGGGCGGCGGCCCTAGAAATCCTGCAGGAAGGCGAGGTTGTGTCAGATCACGCCATAACGGTGGCAACAGACATTGCCGATACCGGATTTCGCCAACTGGGCAACAGAGTTTGCCTCTGACGACGAGGATGGCTCAAGGCGACAGACTTTCGCCAGGACGTCCAGACCAGAGTGTTGGACATTCCGTTCGACGGCAACAACCTCTTTGGTAAGGCGGTGGACGAGTCGCTACAGGCCATCAAGACCGACTCGGAAACGGCCCGGGCCTTAGGGGTGCTTCAACAGCGACGGCCCTTTTGGAGCTTTGGAGGCAGACAGGGTGCCTCCAAAGGTTCCAGCGGTGGCTCCTCCACTTACCGCCAGGCGGCCCGCTCCTCTTCCCAGGAGGCCTACAGAGGTCGCGGCAAGCAAGGGGGATCCTGCCGTCATCGCCAAGGACGCCAATGCGGCAAGGCCGCCTCCAAGCAAGACTGACCCGGCCGTGTTGTCGGTCCCCCACTGAAGCACCCCGGTGGGAGGCCGGCTGGCGAAGTTAGTCAGCGTGTGGGAGTCCATCTCCACCGACCGTTGGGCAACGGGCACTCGCTGGAATTCCTAAAGAAGTGCCCTCGCATTCCTCCCATGGCCAGGAAGGAAAATCACGTCCCTCAACTGCTGTTGGAGGTAAGGGCGATGCTCAAGAAAGGTGCCATCGAGCTCGTCCCCAGAAGGCTCCGGAGTGTACTCAGACAGGCATTTGGCGCCCCATCCTGGACCTGCGTCGCTTAAACAAGTACATCAAGGCGCAGAAATTCAGGATGGTCACCCTCCAGCACGTGCTGGGACAGCTGGAGGAAGGTGACTTCCTGTCGTCTTTGGACCTGGAGGATGCTTACTTCCACATCCCTATTCTAAAAAGGCACAGGAAGTTCCTCAGGTTCGTGGTTCAGGGACGCCACTACCAATTCAGAGCCCTACCGTTCGGATTAAAGTCGGCACCCAAGGTTTTCACCACGTGCCTGGCACCAGTGGCGGCACGGCTGCGCCTGCAGGGGATCCATGTTTACCCCTACCTGGACGACTGGCTAATCCGGGCAAGGACAAGGGAACTCCCCGTCGAACACACGGTGAGGACCGTCCGGTTGCTCACGGAGCTGGGGTTCGCCATCAACTACCCCAAATCCCACCTGGTTCCATCGCAGATAGCACTGTTTCTGGGAGCGAAGCTCGATACAGTGGGGCAATTGGCCTCCCCTTCAGAGGAGAGGACCAAGACCATCCTGGGCAAGGTGCGGCGCCAGCTAGCCACGGACGTGGCCAGGTTGAGGTCCATCAAGTCCCTCCTTGGCATGATGTCCTCATGCATCTATCTTGTACCCCTTTGCAGACTTCGGATGCGTCCGCTACAGGAGTTCCTTGACGCCCACTGGTTTCAGGCGACGGGCTATTTCGAGGACAGGATCCCTCTCGACGAGGAGTTCCATCGGGCGATCTTATGGTGGGGCATCCGTGCTCACCTCACGACAGGCACGGAATTTTAAATCCCAGCGTTTCAGGAGACGGTGACGACGGACGCCTCCCTGGAGGGTTGGGGGGCCCACACCGGGGACCTCCACGCAAGAGGCCTTTGGCTCCCGGAGGAGAGGTCTCTCCACATCAACATTCTGGAGCTCATAGCAGTGTTCTGGGCTTTCAAGTCGTTCCTTCCGTCCCTCAAGGGCAAGGTGGTGAGGATCTTCACCGACAACACCACCACAATGTCCTATATACGGAAGCAAGGAGGCACCAGATCCCCAGCCCTATCCAAGGAGGCCCAGGATCTGTGGCACTGGGCCGTCGCCCAGGGGATGTTTCTGGTTCCCTTCCACCTGGCAGGAATAAAAAACACCATCACCGACTCACTCGGCAGGGAGCTGCACTCGTGCCATGAGTGGGAACTGCGCCAGGATCAAGTGGATCGACTCTTCCAGTGATGGGGCAAACACCAGATCGACCTGTTCGCGACGGCGACGAACTCCAAGTGCCGGAGGTTCGCCAGCAGGTTCCCACAGCCGAGGAGCATGGGCGATGCTTTCTCGTTCCCTTGGGACGGCCTGTTTCTATACGCGTTCCCTCCATTGCTGTTGCTGCTCCGCCTCATCTACCAGCTCAAGAAGTCCAGGTGCAGGATGATCCTCGTCGCACCGGTGTGGATGAGGCAGATCTGGTTCCCGGACCTTCTGGATTTGCCAACGTCCCCGCCAGTCAGGCTGCCGGTGGATGCGGATCTTCCCTCCAGAGAAGGAGGCGCCATTCTCCATCACGACCCACAGTCACTGAACCTGCAGGCCTGGCTCCTGCAGCACTAGAGTTTGGAGGGTACAATATCCCGGCTGATTGCAGAGAGGTTCTTGCAGAGGCCAGGGCGTCCTCAACTCTCAAGTGTTACGGTCATAAATGATAGAGGTTCTCTGTCTGGTGCCGTGCACAGACGATTAACCCTCTGCGGATTACGGCCCCAGGACTACGGGACGGGCGTCCTTGTGGTCTCATCGCCTGGTGAAGGAATTTATGAAGGGACTATTCCGATCGTTCCCTCCGGTGAAGGCTCCTGCCCCGGCGTGGGAGCTTAATGTGGTGCTGACCAGGCTCATGGGAGCCCCATTCGAGCCTATGCATTCGGCGCCTTTGACGTTCCTGTCATGGAAGACAGCGTTCCTCGTGGCCATCACCTCTGCACGACGAGTGGGAGAGATTCAGGCCCTATCTTGCAAGTCTCCATACTTGACTTTTCATGACACGAGGGTGGTGCTGAGGATGCACCCCTCCTTCATGCCCAAGGTGCCGTCGGACTTCCACCTAAACGAGCCCTTGGTGTTACCAGTTTTCTTCCCGTCGCCTTAGACGCCGGCCGAGAGGACTTTGCACTCGCTGGATGTAGCTAGAGCGCTGAAGTTCTAAGTGGACCGCTCGAAGAGTTTTCGGAAGACGTCGCAACTGTTTGAACTTTGGGTCTGTGAATCAAGGGAAGGCTCTCTCGAAAACGTCCATTTCCAGATGGCTCTCCGGCTGCATCATGCATTGTCACCAGTTGGCAAACCGACCGCTGCCCGGCCGTCCGAGAGCCCATTCAACCAGAGCGATCGCTGCTACCACGCGTTCCTGTCTGGTGTGCCCCTGCTGGACATCTGCAGGGCTGCTACGTGGAGGTCGATGCACACCTTCACAAGATTCTACTGCGTCGATCGGGACTCCAGGGAGGAGTCCAGGGGCGGCCAAGCAGTGCAGCGCAACCTGTTTGCTTAAGGTGAGCCTGATGAGGAGGTAAGAGATGCTTAATGTTGAGTTGTTGTATTGCTTATTGTTGAGCCTGTTGCCACCTCCCGTGGTTGTGCATGTGTATACTGCTATGTATTCTTTTATTCATGAGCATGTGAATCCATGCCAGACCCCATGCTGGAGAAGGAACAAGTTACTTACATGTAACTATTGTTCTCCAGCATGGGTCTGGCATGGATTCACATGCGAACCCTCCCGCCTACCCCTCTGCGGCTCTTCACTTGGTCATACTGCCACTTGGCGTGCTACCAAACATGAGGATGGCTGCCAGAGGCGGGGCTTAGGGAGAGGGCAGTCATTGGCTGGGGGCGGTATGAGCCAGAGATCAGTGATTGGTTACTACTAAGAAAGACAGATCAGAAACGAAACTGATACTGATTTTTTCTTTACCGAGGATTCCCAGCCTGACAACGGGGAATAGTCATGAGCATGTTAATCCATGCCAAACCCATGCTGGAGAACAACAGTCACAGTTAAGTAACTTGTTCCTTCCTGACCTAAGAAGGCTGGAATAAGGCCTAAGCAATATCACCAAAGAACAAGCAACATTATCGTGGCATGGCTTTCCTTTACTATCCATTTGCGGTAAATGCAAAAGTGCACAAGAAAAATATCACAAACAGTACGCAGCATTATAAAAGTAACCAAAAGAAATTAGGTAAAACGATTTAAGGATAGAAAGTGTCCTAACTGCACCTCACTGTAAGGTGATGTGTGCAATTGTAAAAATATAAGAACTCCAAAAGAGAGACAGTCTCTTAGTATTGATCGTCTTGGGGATTATTTAGTTTCCCCATAAGAATGAGCAAAACAGGCAAGGGAAGTAAAGCACAAGGCTTTAATGACCTCAAAGTCAGGGCGGTTAAAAAATAAGCAAAATACTGGGGGGTCGGGGTGGGTCCCATAGGGATCTGTGCAGGGAGAGGTGCAAAAAGAAAATGTTTCCTGACACTTGGATCTCATCTTTTTGGAGTTTTTTATTGACAGGGGACCCTATTTCATGCCTGTCGCTTTGCAGATACCTTGGGAGAGATGCATTATTCTTTTTAGAAGGATGAGGACCCTAGAATTCCAAAATATGTAATGGCATGCTGTCCCTGCACAAGTCCCTCCCCTGAGAAACCCCAAAGAACATTCTATGAAAAGTCACCTAAGCAGAATACGTTTTATGTCGCATCCTCGAATGATCATGATTCTGTCTTTGGTAAAAGTCCTGACCCCAATGCCAGAGAACATATTCTCATAACATCTAGCTCTGATTGCTTTCATTTCAACAATCAATCAAAACTAAATTAACCATGGAAAACCTAAAGCCATAATGGACTAGATTTATAATGCCTATGGTACTGGGACGAGGAAGAGGAGCAAAGAGTTAATGATGATCAATGGTGCCACTAAGAAGACCATGCGTTCTAGTTGTTGCAATTCAGATCACCTAAGCTGGACATTTAAATGTGTGAATCATCCACAGGTGGAGGAATGAGTAGCACAGGGCGGAAGCAGTCAGGAGAGAAACCGAAGTCGAAGCAGAAGAGAAAGAGGCAGCAGAAGCCGACCCAGGAAGAGAAGCCATGCGGTTTTGTATGCGCATCAGGAAGCAAAATCTGGGAAGACGGCAGCAGGGAAAAAAGCCCAGCTGTACGGGAGACATGCACCCGACCCGATGTGAGTCGCTCTGGTGTGCCGGAGGATGCAGGGACCAGACGGAGACTGTGGAGCACCCGAGAAGGGCTGTGCAGGAAACTGCAGTCCCATGACAGCTGTCAACAATATTGCCTGATCAGAGTGTCTGACAGTTTACCCAAGTCCTGTCCTCCCCAATACTACAACACAGCATCCAGGAGTGATGCATAGATGCCGAAAGAAGCCGGTGAGTTGGCCTACAGAGAGTGGTAACCCCCGGGCGCTCTGAGCAGAAAGTTCTTCAGTAAAAGACAGTTTTGAATGCTGAACAAGTAGAAAAGAAGCCCAAAAGGGACGCAATTCTCCTTTAATGAGGTAGCAGCGTGGGGAAATCTGTAACCCACATTGCCAACAGTCAACAGTCAAGAGACTATAAAGACGGGCAAACATTGTACAACCCTTGCATGGGATTTTGGTGTGGAGAAACCTGGAACAAATATTGCCACTAGCAGAAGAGACCATTTATATGGTTGTGGTTAAAAAAATAGTTCTGGAATGCAACTATTAACTTCATCATCCTGACAAACTGTTATATAGCAAGACATTTGCTGTGGTGTCCTGACAAAAGTATTTTGGGAAGAATGCTTTGTGTAAGAAACTTGTTGCTTTGGTTTCGGAATAAGTGTTTTGTGAAAGAGACAATACCTTTACCATGTTGAAAGACGTATTGGATGGAAAAGACATTTTGCATTGAACTGAAAAGAACTCCAATGAATAAGAACTGTTTCTTCAAAGGTCTTCCTGAATTGATTCAGGGGAAGGGAACCAGGCCCTGGGCACAAGGAATGCTTTGTGACAGAATTTTGAACTTTTGCATGGTTTTGTTGAATTGAACCAGATACATTTACCTAATATACTTTGGTTATATAGGTTAGTGTGAGAGTCGGATAACTTTTGGACACAAGGGCATCTTTTTTTAGCTTTAGTTTGCTAGGTAGGTACATTCTAGTGAGCATACAGGCCGATAGGTGTTTATCTCGCACCTCTTTATTTTTTATTTTATTTATTTATTCACTTATATACCGCGTTGATTTGTCTATTTAAGGTAACTAAGGAGTATATGTACACCTCTAAGGTTTTAATTTTGTTGGTGACTGTAATAGTACTACCATCGATATTGAATGATTTGTATGTCTGAGGGAGCTTGCTGAGTTCAGTTTTGTTTCCAATGAGGATTAACTCGATCTTGTCGTCATTAAGACACAATCCATTGAGTGCCATCCAAGCCTGGATGGCCAGATATATTTAGTTCAGGTTTTTAGAGTCAGTGTCGTGGCAACCAGTAATGGGTATGAGTATTTGCGTCCGCATAGTTAGTATACGTGATACCCATACCATCAAGCTTGTCCAATAGAAGATTAGTGAAGGCATTGTAAAGTGTGGGTGACACGCAAGAGCCTTTCGGTACGCTACATGTCACAGGGACTGGGGAGGCTGCCGAATTGTCAGAAATTTTCAGGAAAGTTTGTTTTAATAAATATGGCAAACATTGAGAAATATACAACTTTGGGCCCGTCTCTTTTCTAACCCCTCACAAGTCCTTTTGAAACTATCAAGAATGGCAAAGGTTATGAGATGAAGGTAGTCAACAAGCTAGGATAGGCATGGAGAAGGGTCCCACCGTCTTGCGTTCTTTTAGGGTTCTATTCTTTTTCCAGTCCCTTCCGTTTCCTGCAAGCACGGTACTCTGGGTGTGATGTGATCAGGCAAAGGACACTTGTCAGGGCAGCAGGGATTGAACCCCTTACAACAGGCTTGAACCAATCCCTTATGGCATTTTGCCTTTAAAAGGAAGGGGACACCCCCACATTATTTGGTTCATCTTTGGACGTCAAGAGAAGCATACACTTTTGGACCTCGGTTGGGCCTGTAGTCTATTCCAAAGTCCTCTGACGTAGAGGTGAAGGCCGAAGACATCCAGCGCAGAGGAGAGCTCTGTCCCCTACCCATCCCCAGCAAACAGTGGGGTGACTGCTCTTGGACCAAGACCTCACTTCTGGTTGCACTGGAACACTGATTGCCTGTAGGTGCCAGCCTAGGTTCATTTGGGGGGAGCACAGGACACACCTTGTTCCTTGAGACCATGGATTGGACCTCCAAGTAACCCAGCCATCCAGGGAACAGCTCGGGCCTGGATTCTCGCATTGAACTACTTGGGACCTGCAGCGACCGGGACATCACCTGTCTGTTAAATGTTTATTCGTGCCTTGTGCTGTTGCTTCTTGGACCGCTCCCCATATTGGACCCCGCAGTACAGCTCCCCAACTTGATGCTGAATCAGTGCCTCCAGGACATCCTAGAAGCCTACCTCGATGATGTTAAACCCCCAAAGACAAGCATAAGCTTCTTTGACTTTGCACTGTCCCCATGGCCAATATTTGGCACCATAATGATGTTATAGTCCCCTTTTCTCCCTTTTACTTCTCAGACAATCTTGGACATTGCCATTGTGCCATTAAGTGCTTGAAAATACCCCTTGCTTGTCTATACAGAGTGCCATTCTACAACAGTCTGCATTTTCAGTGTTTTCTTTACAGGGGTGGGGTTTTGCTATTGTTTAGTTTGTTGATTGCATTTTGTTTGATTAAAGGTCTATATTTGTATAGAACATTGACTTGACGTTCTTTTATTTTTTACCCATTGCAGTTAAGTTTTTTTGGTTGCTACTGTTGTCCGCTCACAGCCCTGCCGAAGATCTAGGGCCTCATTACAATACTGGCGGTATCCATGCCGGTATAACAGGCACAACTGCCGCCAGTATCATTTTTTCGAATGGATTGTGTCCTCCAACGCATTCCACATCTTTGACATGTAATGTCCACAGCTGTGCACTTTGGAAACTTTTTCAGCAGAGGGCGTCCTGCGTCGATGGCGTCGGGTCCATGTCCTCGAGGGCCCCCGTCGAGGACTACATCACAGGATGTTATAAATAGGACGCACTGTGCCCGTAGCCTCAGTTCCATTTTTTCTGCGAACGTGTTAACTTCCTGAGACTCGCCGCGCCTCGTGTGTTTTCTTCATTGAAGATGTCTTTCTCATTGACCCCTCCAACTCCGCGGTCCGACTTCAACACCTGCCAGGACTGCAAGTCTAAGATGTCGCCCCCCACCGCATTTGTTTGTGGTGCCTGGGTTATGTTATGTTATGTTATTGTAACTTATAAAACGCACGGTCGCCCTGGGGCATCATGGCGCTGGAAAAAGAGACTGCTCGGGCAAAGGAAAACTGATAACAGCTAGAGTTGGAACAGTTAGGTTTTGAGAGCACTCCTAAAGCCAAGATGGTCAGCAATGGCTTGCAAAGACGGAGGAAGGCCATTCCACAATTTGGGGGCGGCGATAGAGAATGCTCTGCCGCCGAGCCTTTCCCGCTTAGCTCTGGGAATGATCAGACAATTGGAGGTAATGGAATGAAGGTCCCGACCTGGGATATATCTCGTAAATTTGGATTGAAGAAATTCGGCACCCTGGGCATAAATAGCCCGATGGACAATGCACAGGGATTTGAAATGGATTAGTTTCCTCACCGGCAGCCAGTGACGTTTGCGCAACACTGGTGTAATGTGAGCCCCATAGGGGGAACCAGTGGCTAACCTGGCTGCAAGATTCTGCATACGTTGGAGGCGATGAATAAGACCGCTTGGCTGTGCAAGGTACAACGAGTTGCAATAGTCTAACCGTGAGATCACCAATGCTGCTACCACAGGAGGGCGAAGGGCTTCAGGGATCAACGGCATAACCTTCTTGAGGACCCGGATCTGGTGGTGAGTGGATTGACAGACGGCTGCTACCTGGTTAGCCATAGACAAAGAAGCAGAGAGGATGACCCCTAAATTCTTTACTTTACTGACTGGGCTAGGTAGAGGGCCCAGGGAGAGTGGCCAGAAGGCAGGAGAAGGCCAAAAGGGGGTTCGGAGGGCATCCTACCAATAGTACCTCCGTCTTATTCCCATTTAGTTTTAGCGAGTTTTGGTCCATCCATATGCCGACTGCCCTTAAGCAGTCATGGAGGCAGGTTGAAACCTCAGATTGCTCCTGATCTAGGCGGATCAGGATTTGTGTATCATCCGCTTATGAGTAACAGTTAAGCCCATAGGAACGGATGAGACAGATCAGGGCGCAGATGTATATATTAAACAAAATTGGTGATAGAGAGGATCCCTGGGGCACCCCACAAGAGAGGGTGCACGAAACAGAGAGGAAAGGAGGCATAGCGAGGGTCTGAGTACGGTCAGAAAGAAAGGAGGTAAACCAGGCCAGGACGTCACCGGAAATCCCAATCTGAGAGAGATGGGAGAGGAGGATGGAATGGTCCACCGTGTCAAATGCGGAGGAGATATACAATAGGATCAAAGCCCCAGCTCCGCCAGCATCGACAAGTCTGGACATGTCATCTTGCACAGAGACAAGGACACTTTCGGTGCCTCTACCGGGCCTGAACCCAGCCTGAGCTTGGTTGAAAATATTTGAGGATTCCAGGAAAGAGGACAGTAGAGGAGTCACCAGAGCTTCCAAAAGTTTAGATAGAAAAGGGAGAAGAGAGATGGGATGGAAATTAGCTGGAATAGAAGGGTCCAGGGAAGGCTTCTTCAGGAGGGGAATCACCCTCGCTGATTTCAATTCCGATGGCACCAAGCCCGTCTGGCAAGAATTGTTTATCGCCAGTGTGATGTCAGTTAAGATGTCAGGGGTAATCGTCTTCATCATCACAGCCGGAATAGCATCCTCAGGAGAGGAGGATTTAATCTTAAAGATGGCTGCCAGAACTTCTGCTTCATTAAACGGAGGAAAAGAGGACCAACTGGCAGGCGTGCCTGTGGGGAGAGAGGGGACAAAGCGGGGGGTATCAGGAGGCAATAGAGCAGGAGATTTTGCGATGTTCGCTCGGATTACATCTATTTTTGTCATGAAAAAAGAGGCCAGGTCATCGCATAGTGTTTGAGATGGTTTTACCATAGAGGTAAGAGTCGCTGAGGAGGCTAACGAGTGCACCGTGGAGAAGAGGGCTTTCGGTTTGCACAGTGAATGTTCGATTTTCTGGGCAAAAAAAATGGATTTCGCCAGTTTTACACTGGTCAAATAAGTAATCAGATTTGATTTATATATGTCTCTAAGTGCGTAACTATAGCATGCACGCCATTTACGTTCAACCTCTCTAAGTTGGAGGCGGGCCACTCTGAGCTGGTCCGTGAACCAGGGTTGAGAGGGCAGCCTACGACTCAGAGTCAATTTCAGTGGAGCAAAGAGATTGGCTGCGGTCGTCAGAGAGTGAGAGAGGGAAGTCAGAGATAAAGTGTCCTGAGAGGCACAACTTGAGATAATGTGGGCACTAAGTGCCTTCGAATCCACTGAGCGCCACGAGCATAGGAAGAGCTTAGGGGGAAGATTTTACGGAAGGGGGTAGTAGGTAAAAGGGAGCAAGAGACCAGGTAGTGGTCGGACCATGTCACTGGTTCGATCTGTATATACCAAAATGTTCGGTGTACCCGTGGTGAGGAGTAGCAGACTCGGGTACGGAGTACAGTAATACACAAAAACTAGTACTGCTACTTGGAAGGCTTCATCTCGATTATGTGTCATTGAATAAAGCATGACTTAGTTTAAGAAATCAAGGAGCCTTCCCTGGTTTTTTTACTAATGGAATGGATCATAATTGAAGTATTTGGTCCAGAAAAAGGATAAATCCAGAAGAAAAAACACCATATACTCACTAGGGGTTTGTGTAAATATATAGGTTGTATTAAATACACGTATGTACAGTGTTGTGTGGAACATAAAACATTAATTGTGAAAAAGACTGAACCATAGTGTTTTTTCAAATAAAGACAAAATATACAACTTGAGCATAGTGTGCTGAAGAGAAAACAGTAAATTGTAAGACATAAAACAGAAAAATTGTTGTTGCTTAATCAGCAATTTGAACTCTTCATGAGTTTTCACATTGTAACAGATTCATAGATTGATCCAGTGGTCTAAGCGTTGTCCATCTGGGTGGATTGCGTATAACTCGAAGTGGTTGAAAGTTAATATTGGGACAAGTTTGTCCCAGCTGATTGAATCCCAGACAGTTCCAACTGGATGTATGCCAACGTTGCAGGGGGTAGTGTAAGTGGGAATCCCACTTTCTGTAGTGTTGCAATCTGAGTACAGTATTGTATCACTTGACCAAATTGAGTTGGTGCAAAGGACCCCCTTGCTTGCAAAATGACGTTTCGGTGGCCTTGGCCTCCATCTTGTATCTAAGGTTAGAGGGACGTGGAAGCTGCCTTCTTCAGGGCGATTAGGTGATCCCTATGGAGGAGAGACCAGGAGAGAAAAAAACAATGTTCAATTTTTCTCATGGTACATTGGTGTTTCTCTGCTGGACTTACAAGGGCGGATTAGTAAAAAGTTGGCTGGATCAGAACTGAAAGGGAAATAAATCCCCACATATTTAAAAGTTTTTTGGGAGGGAAAAAGGAACCTTTAATGGAAAATAGAGTGAACTAGGTATGGACTCTTGTCTCTATAGGTCTGTGGTGGGCTTAATAAATGGAGATCTCACCACAGGCTCCTTGTGGACTTTCTTTTAGTATTGCAGACTCTCCGGACTGGGCGTAGCTGGATGGAGAGTGGTTGTAGTAGTCGTGCGTGGGGAGGCCGGTAGAAAGAAAATTTGTTGTTGTGGCTGCCTTGCTGGGCTGCTAAATGTAGCTCGCACTCACGGGAAAATGCTCTATAAAAGTTGTTGCAGAGAAAGAAATAGAATTATGAATTTGAGGAGAAGCAAGAATCTCCTAACGTGTGGGCCTATGCCTATCTTGTGAAAATAAACAAGAGAATGAGTGTGGCACAGTACCTGAATACGTAGATTCATTAAGTATTCCAGGTCTTGCTGTGTGTACAGAAGTGCTCCCGAAGTTGGGGAGGATCAAAAGGTATGTGGCCGTCTGTTTTCTTTATTTCTGTAACTAGAGGCGAAGAAAGAGAAAGCTATTTATAAAGATTGAAAAAAGGCCGGGATGCATTTAAATGTAAAATGCAAGGCACTGGAAATTAGTCCCCAAACGCTGTTAGTCTGCCACGGGGTTCGGGGAAGGCTTACCTAAACTGGGGTGGTGCTGAGCGCCGGGTCAGGACTCGAAGGACAGCCTGCTGCCGAAAGACGTGTGTTCGGCAAGTGCAGGGCTGCTGTAATGAAGGCAGGAACTGGGCTGGGGGTGGGTCGAGGGTGTGTGGGTCTCTGGTGGGCGGGGAAATCGTGGTGCCAGAGCCGCTCAGGCAGCTGCCTCTTTGCCTTCAGGGACTGCCGCAGCCGCTTCCAAACAGTCATGAGGCCGTGTCCCATGGTTCGCTGGTTGGGGGCAGACTGTCTCAGCATCTCGAAGAATGGCGGGCCATTACTTCAGATGGGTGGGTGTTGGATACCATAGCCCAAGGCTACTGTCTTCCCTTCCTTCAGCGGCCCCAAGACAATCCACTCTGGAAACTCTCTTTGAAGCTTCCGGATCCGCTCCTTGTGCAGGAAATCTTATCCCTGCTGGAGAAAGGCGCTATAGAACTGGCGCCTGTAGTGGAGTGGAACAAGGGATGGTATTCCGCTTATTTTTATTTATCCCAAAGAAAGACAGGGGTTTGAGATCCATCTTGGACTTGCGTTGTTTGAACAAACTCCTCCGGTGGGACAAGTTCAAGATGGTCACTCTTTCTCACAGGAAGCACCTGAGGTTTGCGGCTGGCGACTCACTTTCGGTTTCGGGTCCTGCCGTTCGGATTGACCTCTGCCCTGAGGGACTTCCCCAAGCTCATGGGGTGGTGGCAGCGTACCTCAGGTGAGGGGGATTCCAGTCTACCTCTACCTGGACAACTGGCTGATCCGGGCGTGCTCTCCCGAGCTAGCTTTGGATCATCTCGGTATTCACTTGCCACACCCTCCACAGGCTGGGCTTCTCCCTGAATTTCAAGAAGTCGCTCCTGACACCTTCCCAACAGCTCCAGTACATCAAGGCTGTGCTGGATACATCCTTGGGGAAGTGTTCGCCTCCCAAGGTAAGGGCTCATCACATTGTGCAGATGGTGGAAAAGTTTCAACATGCCCAGAGTCCCCCGGATTTCAAATTCTTAAGGTTGTTCTGCCTCATGGCTTCCTGCAGTTTTCTGGTGCCAGAGGCCAGGCTGCGGATGAGATCCCTGCAATGGGTGCTCAAGATGCAGTGGTCGCGGTTCTCCGGCAAGATGATGGATCCTGTTCAGCTCCCACGCTCGGTCTCCCTGGACCTTCTGTGGTGGGTGAACGAAGGGAACCTAATGAAGGGGGGAACCGTTTTGGCAACCGTGGCCGGAGGTGACTGTAGTGATGGACGCTTCCCTCACAGGATGGGGCGCTCATGCCAACATTTGCCCGCCAGCAGTCGCTGGTCTCTGTCGGATTCCAGACTCCACATCAATCTGTTAGAGCTGAGAGCCATCAGGCTAGCCCTGAAGGCTTTTCTGCCCTCGGTACGGGCAAAGAGTGTCCGGGTCATGGCGGACAACCCAGTGGCCATGCATTACCTCAACAAAAAATGGGGGGCAGGGTCACTCCCATTGTGCAAAGAGGCAATGCAGCTCTGGTTCTGGGCCATCCAGCAGGAAATTTTGATCTCGGCAGTTCATCTGGCCGGCGACGCTCTGAGTAGGCAGAGTAGTCTCTCATGAGTGGGAGCTGGTTCAGGAAGTCCTTCAGGAGATCTTCGCCCTTTGGGGAACCCTGCAGGTGGATCTCTTCGACACCAGTGTCAACCGGAAATGCGAGAGATTCTGCTCAAGGGAATTTCCTCTAAGAGGAGCCTTGGGAGATGCGTTTGTGGTGGATTGGTCATTCCCACTGATGTACGCGTTTCCTCCAGTCCCTGTCATTTCTCAAGTGTTGCGGAGGTTCGGTTCCCACATTATCCTCAAGGCCACGATTGGGCCAGGAGAGCGTGGTACCCGGACCTTCTGGAAATGTCCATCTGCCCTCCACACCGTCTTCCCCACCGAGAGGTCCTGCACTCTCGCAGGTGTGCAAGGGGGCCGGGGGGGTAAATGTGTGTGTCTCATGTTCTCCATCCAGAATTCAAGACTCTCAACTTTCACGCTTGGTATATGAATGGTTGAGGAATAGGGATTGGGACCTCCCGGATGACTTGATGGAGGTGTTGCTTTCGGCCAGGCGGCCTTCAACAAAATCCCTGTACCGTTGGTGTAAGTTCTGCAACTGGTGCAGGGATCACAATGTTGATCCTTTTCAGTGCTCCATTCCTATGGTTTTGTCTCTCTTGCTTTCTTTGGCCCACAGGGGCCTTCAAGTTGGTACTATTAAAGGTTAACTGGCGGCGCTGTCTATCTTTAAGCGCTTGTCTGAAGAATGTTCTTACTTTAAGATTCCTTTGATTTCTCAGTTTCTTAAAGGAATGACTAATGCATTCCCGCCGCCCCCTTTCCAGGTGTCGGTTTGGGATTTGAATTTGGTTTTGAGATTTCTCATTGGTGCTCCATTTGAACCTTTGCACTCCTGTCCTTTGAGGTTATTGTCCTTCAAGACTGTGTTCTTGGTTGCGGTTACTTCCGCTCGCAGAGTGAGTGAATTGCAGGCACTTTCAGCTAAGCCACCCTTTACTGTGTTTCACAAGGACAGGGTTTTACTGCGAGTATGTCCTTCTTTTCTACCTAAGTAATCTCTAAATATCATTTGAGTCAAAAGGTGGTTCTTCCATCTTTCTACCCTCCTCCTTATCCTGTTAAGGAAGATGAGCGTCTGCATCGGTTAGATCCTAGGAGAGCTCTTAGATTTTACATTTCTAGGATGGCCAGGGTCAGAGTGGACGATCAACTCTTTGTAGGGTATGCTGGACAACGATTGGGCCAGGCTGTTACCAAACAGTCGTTGTCCAGGTGGATTATCCTTACCATTATGGAGTGTTACCGGTTGGCGGGTGAAGACCTTCCTGAATAGTTGAGAGCTCATTCCACTAGAGGCGTGGCTACTTCCACTGCCCTCCAGCGCAGTGTTTCTATTAGGGATATTTGTGATGCCGCTTCTATCCATACATTTGTAAAAACATTATTCCATGGATACAATCCAAGGTCAGGATATGGCCTTTGGGAAGGCGGTTCTTTATTCCGCAATGTAATTGGGTATTCTAAATTATTTTCCCTCCTCCATTTACTGGTACTGCTTTGGGAGTCTGTCAAAGATGTGGAATGCGTTGAGGACACAATCCATTCGTAGTACTAGTTACTTACCAACTGGTAACGTTCTTTCGACTGGACGTTCCTCCAACGCATTCCACATCGCCCTCTCAGCCTGCCCCTCGGTAGAATGTCCTATGTGATTGCAGCTTCCGTTTCCGCAAGGCTAAGTGCAGGTCAGCAGGCATCAGAATGGTGTCACACATTCTGGGGGAAAAACTTAAACTGAGGCTATGGGCGCCGTGTGTCCTATTTATAACATCCTGGGACGTCGTCCTCGACGGAGGCCCTCGAGGGACATGGACCCGACGCCATCGACGCAGGACGCCCTCTGCCGAAAAAGTTTCCGAAGTACACAGCTGTGGACATTACATGTCAAATATGTGGAATGCATTGGAGGAACATCCAGTCGAAAGAATGTTACCAGTTGGTAAGTAATTCCATGAATGGGCAAATACCAGGCCATTACGGCCCCACCAGACCCGGTAATTGCCCATTACTGGGTGCCGCGAAAAAATGCTCTCCATTACCATTCGAGCCCCATAGGGCTCAATGGGAATGGGGAGGCCGGATGCACTGGCACAATTGAGAATGGTGCTGATGCATCCGACATGGTCTGCTCGCGGGTGCCGGTCCACCGGCTAGGTCAGACCTGGCAGGCGGCAAGGCACCTGCGATCAGACCTTGTAGTTTTCCGGTCCGGTAACTACGGTACCGGCAAGCTTGCTGGTACCGTAGTTACCGGACTGGCAAACTTTGAATGAGGCCCATAGTCTGCCCTCGCCCTGTGCTATTGCACAAGGCGAAGGAGGCGTATACCTTTCGGGCTATGCCCATTTCACCTTTCATTGGCCTTATTGGTGGTTTAATAGTAATGTGGAGCTGTGTAGGCAGTTTAGCCACTACACCTCCCTGTACTCCTGCAGAACAGTAGTCATTTTGTCACAGCAGAGCTGAACCATATACTAAGGGTCAAAAATGGATGCAGTTTCAGGGCGAATTTAAGTAGAAATCCCACTTGCCACACAAACGGGTCAGAGATTCAAACAATAAAGAAGGGAAAAGCAAAAAGTTAAGGGGTCCCTAAAAGACTACACAGCTCCCCAAAAATCGAATTCTGTCTTAACACAGGCTATGTTTGGCTCTAGGGATCTTGCAGACTTCTCACCCCTTTGCAAATGTTCTCACCTTTCAACATTTCTGGATGTTCTTAGAGTATCTCGAAGTACCTCAAGTTATCTCTACAAATTACCAAGTATTAGTAGCTGTCTCCATTAACCCCTTAGTGTATCGACCCAATGCTTTCCCCTCCAGCAATAGAGCATGTGACACTGACTCTGAATAACCTTGCTCTTCTTACAACCCCTCAGATTTGTGGCAGCACCCCTCCCATTTCTTTTGAATTCATTTGGCTTTCGGAGCTATAGTCCTGCCACTTTTAGCATAATACTCTGCTTTTTGGCCCCTGTCGCATTGCAGAGATTGGCCATGTTAGATTTTGTTTGGTGTGCTTTGTATGTGGATGTCACCTCATGGAGCTATTACCTCTTGGAGAGAAAATGTCAATGAACCACTGGTTTCTTGTTAACATCTACTTTTATTTTAAGGGGTTATGGGTGCTTCATCACATGTTGCTTGTGTTTGAACTTTTATTTCAATCATGTAATTTCTTTGAAGAACCTGTCCAGCCTTCAGAAGCCTTGCTGGTGATGAATGTGTCCACTGTAAAAATAAAAAGAATTCAGTCCATAATCACACTAGTCCATAAGAAATTAACAGCATCATTTTAAGCTAATCAAATGTTGATAGTATCGATCCCATCAATCATTTAAATGTGCAGTAGGTCATGCATTCTTTGAGTATGATGAAATATTACTTGTTGCATATTTAATAGATTTTGTGTGTTGTGTTAATATTCATTTTTTTATCTGAAAAAATGAAAAGAATATGCAGCATTGGATTTTACCGTAATTATTATTTTTTTGTTAAGTTAACTTGCTAATAATTTTTCTTTTTAAGGACTCTGGATGTTTTAAGTGATGATGTTTTGAAAGAGCTTTCTCTTGCGTATAGAAAAATGGTGAGTTGTATCTGTTTTTTATAATTGCCTGTTGATTTTCTTGTAACTGATTTTACCAAGAGCAAAGACACACACACACATTCATATTTCATTAGTACTTAATTTTGGTATCCTTGCAAATGGTGTTAAATGTGTAATTAGATCCTTGGCTCTGTCGGGCCAAACCCTTCTTCTCAGGCTTTCCCCCCTGTTGGTGGAGAGCTACTTAGGCTGTTCTCCTGAAGTTCATCTTAGATTATTTTCCTCTTCAGAGGTCGAGGGCGTCCACGAGGAAAAACTGGTGCTCCTCCACACCATTTTCCACTACATATACACTACATATTGACAAAATGACCATCGACATATCTTCAGTAGTAAAACCGTTAACTCCTTTGCCAAGATTAAGTTGGTATCTTGATAGGCTTTCTGTCGGGCCTGCTATGCGTCTTGTTCCTTAGCTACTCAGTGAAGCCTGATTTTGTTAGGACCCTGTTGCAAGATTGAAAATCACCACTGTAGATCTATTGGAGGGAGACTTGTGATGTTTTCTTTTATTCCTGCCTGGCTTGCTTGACTTTTTCCCCTGGTGAGTCTTAATCTGAGGACGCATCAAGGTCATAAATATGTACAGCTGTATCCTGAAAGACCCTTTAACATTTCAGTGTGTGAGTGAATGTTTTTTTGTGTGTGAGGCGTGAGTAAACGGTGTATAGGAAGGGCTGCTCTCTCTTTCACTCACATGTTTGTTGAAAGGTAGCCATAGAGAACAACCATGCTAGTAAAAGAATGGTCGACACGAGGGAGATCCAGCTGAGTCATGTGCTGGGACAGTGCAGAATCTTCCCAGATAAGTCTAGATTGCAAGGGCGCCTGTTGCTTTGACTGGAATGCACATCCCACCCCAAAGCCATATCTGAAAGAGGCAGTCCCAATGCTCTGGTTGACTGCCTCAACTTTGAAAGAAGGCACCATTGCCATTGGAGGCTGAGATTCCCTCTCGGACCCAAATTCCCTATCATTAGTGATGGTCTTTTCTATTGCTTTGGTTATCTCTTGGAATGTGTCCTTGAAGAGGAAAACTTCAAGGCCGGATTGATCATGCTTGAAGTAATACTGGTGTGCATTTCTGTCGTAGACCTTTCTCAAAGTGAAGCTCTACTGTTAAGTTGTGACTACAGCCACTTTAACCCAACAAGGAACCTTGACTGGTGGGCACATACGTGTCTGATTGCTTTCTGCACTACCTTCTCTGCGACAAGCTTGTGTTTTCCTACGTGGCCATTAGAGATATCAGTTTGATGACGCAGAGCAATGGAAACATTGATAACTGGCAAACTATCCGGTCTCCGGTTACTGCAACAGAACCTAAATTCAAAAGACCTATCTGCTTACCTTGTGTCCTCCTGTAACCTTCAGTTTACCTGCTCCATCACTGAAAATGTTCTTCTGGACTAGGTTGGTCCCAATCCCCCCACGTCCGCTGCGGAATGTTCATTCCTTATATTTTCAATCCTTAACTATGACTTCTTCCTGTGGTTTTTCATTCTTTTTCATCTCAAGAAGCTGTTGCCAATCACTGACCATCTCCCCTGTGCTTCAGGTTCCTCCAGCGGTTTCTCCTCTCTAACCAGTGATTACCCGATGGTGGAAACAGATGAAACTCCTCAGGAAGAAGACAACACTTCTACTAGGAGTTTACCTTCAGTCATCCCATGCTCATCGGAAAGCATTCATCTATTAGATTGCATGGTTGTCTCAAGACTGGCTGCAGTCGTAATTGTCAAAACTCAAGTGGTCAGACCTTTAACAGTGGATTCACTATAGGACTAAATTGGGCCATAGGAACTTACTGGGCCCATCGCCAACATTGAATGCAAACTACGATCACCAATTCTTGCCAAGTGCCAAAAGTGGTGTTTGGTGGTTGAACAAGACTTGCAGGGACGCCTCAGTGTGCCCCTGAGAGCAATTTCACCCGAAATGTCTATCAGTGATTTACTTCCTGTTAAGATGAATTTCAAAAATCTGCCCTTATGGGAGGCCACCATATTTATGGCAAACCGGGGAGACACTGAGAGGTTAGCCAAACCCAGTCAGGGCTTAGTCTCAGGAAAAGTGAGAGAGTGGTCTAGGGCTACAATGAGTCCACACAATGCAACACCAATAATTCAGGTTAGATAGTGAGTATATCAAAATACAGTTATTTATTAGGCTGTTACACACTAAGCATATAAAAATCACAACTAAGTATTGACATACAAAACCTTATAAACATAAATGCACATTCACTATTAGAAGAATAGAATTGCACATGAATCGGTTACAAGTGTAATATAGGTGAGTAGTCAGATGAAAGGTAAAGAAATAGGCAGAACCAACACAAAATATTTTCTTCAATCTTAGAGAAGTCCAGCCCTAAGATGTCATGGGGCCGTGTGCCCAAAAGCCACAAGTTCCAAAGTATAACTTGATCAGGTTAGTCTATTTCCAAATGATGCATTAGGCTGTGGTTGTGCTTTTTGAAAGTTTTCAAAGTTAGATAAGTATTTAGTAAAGTTCATGTAAGTACTTAACTCCGCCACTCAATACTAATCACTCGGGTAGGCCTAGGAAAGTATCCTTGACCTGGGTGCCACCACCAAAGGTCAGGTCAGAGTGAATTATGGTCAGGAATGTATACCCAATGGTACCCTATGGAGCACAGGTTTGTGCAGAAATGGGTATGCTAACTTACCCACTGACTCAGATTCTTCCAGGTACCACTGCAGATCTTCCGGAATCCTTTTTGAACACAATCTTCTTCACTTGGTTCAGTTGAGGAAGGTCCATGGGCCACAGGTGCAGAGGCCATTTTCCGTGTCAGGATTTTGTCTCGTTGCACAGCAAATGATTCCAGAAGAAGACCCCAAATGAAGAAAGATGAAGACTTCTGCGGGCATACCCACCTCACAGGATTGAAGGAGTGTTCCAGCGAAGGTCACCACAGTCAGCCAGTGACAGGCGATCGTACAGCAACAAACACAGAAGCTGCCTCCGCACAGCTTTCCTTGAATTGAGGCGGCTGAAAATGCAGGAGACTTGTAGCATAAGTTCAATATCTGCAAAGTACCAGGGCTCTGCTCGGAAAGACTGCTGCAGCTGCAGCAAGGTATCCCAGGAGAGAGCTGGTCAGTCCACCAGGTGGTACAGGGACTTTTGCAAAGCCTCAAATCATCCAGCAGGGGTAAAGATTGGTTGTCACACTGCTCCAAGAGTCAAACCACCAACGGGGGCCATCTGAGATCTGACAGAGGAGCAGGGCTTCACTGGGCCAATCACTGCAGTTGATGATGGTCAGCTGCATGTGTCTTCCTGAGATTGTCAGTGGACTGCTCTTCATAGAAGTATTGGTTCCAACGATGATCTGATGAACAGTTGCAGGAGCCCTTATATTCAAGATGCAGATTGGGCAACAGCCCAAGCCCACCATTGGTAAGGATATGCAACATTCAAACAGCCCAGGGTTGCTCAATCCTGGACAACCACTAGTCACATCTGTCCAGCAACAGTCTTTTGGGCGGCAGAGGATATGTACTGGGACCAGACAGTCCTAGTCACCTCGTCTGGCTCTTACACACAACGCCCCCTTACCCTAAGAAAGCAGCTGAGAAAGGGGTTTTCATATAAGGCATTCCTGATCTTAAAAGGCAGGAACAAGGCCAAAGAACAATATGGTGAGAAGAAGCCAGGAGGAGAAGGCCAAAGGAAAAGGCCATCAGAGCTCTCTGCAGCTCTGCTCCGAGGCTCTGTTCGCCCGTTGCCTGCATCCGCTGATCCTGTTTCCAGAGGGACACTGGATTGTTCCAAATCATTGCTGCCGAAATCCACGCTCCACGCGGTGCCCAACATGCATAAAATGGCCACCGCCGTTGTCCTGGTTACCCCCAACAACATAGAAGTGCCCGGAGGCATCACTGCCAACAGCCCGGGTCCGGATTGGCCTCCCCTACCTGCCTGCCCCTCCACCTCCTGCCTTAAAGGGAGAGGGAGGAGGCAGGCAGGCAAAGCCGGGCGGAGAAGGCCAAAGAAAAGAGCCACCGGAGCTCTCTGCAGCTCTCCGCTGCTCGGAGAAGCTGCATGCTGCGAGCCCTGCTGGTGTAGTAATGCAGGAAGGTAAGCGTCCCCCCTCTTGTCCCTTTGCTGTGCAATGTTCAGTAAGATATTGAAGGCAGTGCTCCCCAGCAGGTGCCCTGCAAGCATTTCTCACCATGTGGGCTAAGCGGCTCAGATCCTGTACTGGTATTCCTCCCTTTGCCACCTCAACCCCATTCAGTAAAGCCAGGAACCAGCGTTTGGGTGCGCAGCTCTTTTATCCGCTGTTCGCCCTCCTGGCTCGGTCCCATGCTGCCTCCCGCTGCTCTAATGGCCCGCTCACAAACATCTCACCTGAGCGTCGCTCCCCTGGCTCCAACACACGCGAGGGCTAGTGGCACACACACAATATTCAAAGAAATGCGCTGGCCGGCGGCCCCATGCCAAGGCGACAGATCACCCACGCCTCCGGACATTATGCAGGGTTGGCCTGCTTTGCGATCCCGCTCAAAGGCTTCCCCGCCTCACAAAACCTACCGGCCCTAATGTCTCGTTTGGTACAAAGACGCCTCCTGACTTTTACCCGCCTGAGGCACGCCGACCAAAAGCTCACCCCAAAAGGGACTACAACTGCTCCTATTATCGGTAGACACCCTATTGACCCTCGGCCAATGGCCTCTCTCAGCCCGCTGGGGTCCATTATACCAGCAATTTTGCCCATTGCCCTTACTTATATGCAGGGCGCTAAAGCACCTGTGATTGCGTCTTCTGCCACTACCAAAGTGCACAACTCCAAGGGGCCTGATATTTCACCCACTGCCCATACTAATATGACTGGGTTGAACATGCCTGGATCTCTCCCCTCTGCCACTACCTACATGCCTATTTCTAAGGTGCCTGTGACTGTGCCTGCTACCACCGCCAATGTGCCTAGTGCGATTGTACCTGTCATTGTGCCCTCTGCCACCACCAATGTGCCTATTTCTAAGGGGCCTGTGATTGTGCCCTCTGCCACCACCAATGTGCCTAGTGCTAATGGACCTGTGACTGTGCCCTCTGCCACCAACAATGTGACTATGATTGTGCCCTCTGCCACCACCAATGTGACTGTGCCCTCTGCCACCACCATTATGCCTAGTGCTAATGTACCTGTGATTGTGCCCTCTGCCACCACCAATGTGCCTGTGATTGTGCCCTCTGCCACCAACAATGTGACTATGATTGTGCCCTCTGCAACACCAATGTGCCTAGCCCCAATGTGCCTGTGATTATGCCCTCTGCCACCACCAATGTGACTATGATTGTGCCCTCTGCCACCACCATTGTGCCTTGCTCTAATGTGCCTGTGATTATGCCCTCTGCCACCACTAATGTGCCTAGTTCTAATGTGCATTTGATTTTGCCCGCGATCACCACCAATGTGCCTAGCTCCAATGGACCTGTGTCGTCGCCCGCGGCCCTTACTATGGTGTTTGGGCCCAATGCTCATGTGACTCTGCCCTCTGCCACCACTACTGGGCCTGTGCCCCTGCCACCACTACTGGGCCCTTGCCAGAGGTCTCGTCAACTAAACCTAGGAAAGGGTTGATTGCTACCTTTAAAACCGGGAACTCCCCCTCACCACCCCTCTCCTACGCACTTATCAACTCCCGCTCACTCTCAGCCCAGGCCCTTGACATTCACGATCTCATCATTAACCAGGAGCTTGACCTATTATTCATCAACAAAATTTGCCTTCATGAAGCGTCAGGACCAGCCCTTTCACTAGCCCTCCCTCAAGGCTACACCATTTTACGGCAGGATCGTCCCCTTCAGAAAGGAGGAGGGGTAGCTCTTATAGCGAGAGGCTGTCCCTATCAGAAAAGTGCAAGGTGGAGACATTGGCTCCAACAGCGATTACCTGCCCCTTAAAATGTAGCCACCCCCGAGCTGCACGATCACCCTCCACATAGTATATCGACCTCGAGGACCAGCCACAGACTTCCAAGACAATCTCTACAGCCTTATCCAACAACCTAAAGAAAACCTCCAAAGCCCTCCTGCTAGGGGATCTCAATCTGGGCCTGTACGATCCGTCAGACTCCCAAGCCACTTCCCTCAACAAATCCTCATCTTCCCTAGGGTTCCAACAAGCAGTGAAACTCCCCTCTCACTGCAAAGGTCGCACCCTAGACTGGGTCGCCCATCATAACCGCTCCCCCATCATCTCAGCCATCTCCCCTATCCCGTGGTCGGACCATCATGCTATCTCCTTCGAGTTGAGCATCAACAAAGAACCACTCCAGCCAGTTCAACCACTCCAGCCAGCATTTTGCAGGAGCTCTCGACAGCTAACCAAGGAAAATCTTCTGCCCTACCTCCAATCACCTTCCCTCCTGGCACCCTTTTCTGAGGACCCAGATACCTTGGCTGCGACCTACAACACCATCATCACCAATGCTGTCAATGCCATTGCCCCTTTGACTCTCAGGAAAGCCAAACGGAATAAACACACTAACGCCTGGTTCTCCTCTGATCTCCTAGAAATATGTGCCAGAAAAAGAGCCTTTCACTCTGCATGGGTAGCCAGTCCGTGTCACGCAACTGAAGCATCATTTAAGTCCATAGCCAAAGAATATAAAAAAGCCATCATTACAGCCAAGAGCAACTCTTTCAATACAAGGATAGCTAACGCTAAATCAGGGTCCAAAGACATCTTCTCTATTTTCAGAGAATTGGAATCACCATCACCCGCTCCACCCTCTACTCCTAAAACTGCAGAATGGTGTAATAGTATCCAGTCGGCCATGCTTGACAAACTTAACCTACTTCAAAGCAATATTATTGCCCATCATCAGGCTTGAGCAAACATATCGATGACTTCCACCACAGGACCTCCCACGAATCCCCTCTATTTTCCTTAAAAAAAATGAACGAACAGGAAGTAAATGCCCTACTCAAAACTATTAAGCCATCCAATTGTAAAGGGGACGCCTGTCCTGCATAGCTCATCAAAGACTGTGCTCCCATGCTGGCCTCATTCTTTACATCTTTCATCAACACCTCCTTCTCTACAGGGCTTGTCCCATCATGTCTTAAAGAAGCCTGGGTACCCCCGCTCCTGAAGAAACTGTCACTTGACCCTTCCACCCCTGGGAATTATAGACCCATTACCACTGTCCCTTTTCTTCTAAAAGTACTAGACAAGGCTGCTTATCTTCAGGTCCAAAACTTCCTGGTGACCATCTCCTTAGTGTACGCCAGTCAGGCTTTCACCCGAGACATGGGACGGAAACTGCACTCCTAGACCTTAAAAATCAAATTGATAACCTCAGAGATGCTAGCAAACCAGCTCTCCTCCTACTTCTCGACCCATCGGCAGCATTTGATCTGGTCGATCATAGCACCCTTTGCCGTCTCCTATCATCCTCAGCTAACTTCTCCTCCAAAGCCACTGAATGGATTGCCTCATTTCTCCAGGGCAGAGCCGGACCAAGCATGCGCCAACCCAGATGTTATCAAATGCAGCGTTCCGCAAGGCTCCTGCATCTCTCCCACCATCTACAACCTTTTCATGAAGCCCCTATTTAAGTATTTGGATGAGCTAGGTATATCATATACCAACTACGTGGATGACACACAGCTGCTCATCCCTCTCACCGGTGACTACAACACTGACTTGGAGCAACTAAACTTCATTTACTCCAAAATTCGGAACTGCTTCTCATTGGGGCCCTGGCAACTCTAAAGAAACTGGACGAAAGATACAACTCATTCTCCATTAGCAGCACGCCTAACCCGGTGGAGCAGGCGATAAAAACATTAGGGGTTTACTTAGACTCTAATCTCACCATGAACAGACCAGTTAATGCAATTGCATCCGCAGCATCATATCATGACAAATTAATCAATGTAGCCAGACCCTTCCTGTCCAAAGAGAACTGCCTCACTATAGCAAGGGCTATAATTGAATCAAGGCTAGATTACTGCAATGCCCTCCTGGCTAGCACCTCTTGCAAAAACATCAGAACATTTCAAACCATACAGATTAACGCCCTCCGTGCGGCCACTGGCATATCAAAAAGGAACACATCTCTGCCACAAGGAAACAAGTCCACTGGCTTCCCATCAAGGAATGCATCACATTCAAAATTCTCGCCATCTCACACAAATGTCTCAACAACAAGGCACCCCTGTATCTTGCCCAGAGATTTGCTGAACCCATCACAGGCCTACTAGAATGGCCTACTTTAATATGGTCACTGTTCCCAAAATCTCCAGGTCTCGCGCAGATGGCGCAAGCTTCCCCTTCATCGCTGCCTCTCAATGGAACTCTCTTCCCACAAACATAAGGAGCATTAAGACACACACGCTTCAGAAAGGCCGTCAAAACCTGGCTCTTTGTTTAAACAGCCCCTGTTGTGGTTAGCCTCCTGGCCACTTCAACTGGCGTGCTTGTGCTGCTACATTACTGTGCATGTTGTTCGTTGTTTTTCTTGTACATCTGTAACTGTTCTCATGCTCACTATGACATGTTTGCTCTCTGTAACCCTTAAGCGATCATTCATGAAACTGTATCTAAGTAATTTGCTTTGCAACAGCGCCTCGATGCCTATGGGCTGCAGTCCGCTTTACAAATTCCAAAATAACACAAGCAAAAGTCTTGTGACATGGCCATTTTATGGTGCTAGCCACATTTGGTAGCCATGCGAGGTAAATCCAAAAGTGCATCAGAAAAAGATCACAAAAACAGTAGAAATCACACAGCTGCCACCAGCTTGTTTTAAGCACATTGTCAAAGTAACCAAAAAGCCATTATATAAAAAGTTATAAGGATACAAAATAAGCTAACTGCACTTGAATGGATTGCATTGTCCCACTCCTTCCTCATCTTGATAGCTATCCCATCCAATGTCATCTGCTCAAACATTTGGCAGGGTAGTGTGACTCGTGCCTTGACCGTGCCACTAGTTGAATCTGGGCTTGACATTGGTCGCCGTACTTAACGAATGCACTTCACCCCATCCTCAGTTCCTTTTTTCTTTCTGTGCGCTCAACACGCTGCTACAGAACACAGCCTGAAAAAAATGTAAATTCGAAATTAACCTGTATCTGAATTCATGGCCCATGCCACAGGCATTCAAGCGCTGCAAGGACTATAACTCTAAATTGTCCCTCACGGACACGTACAATATCTGTGTGTGGCGTCTCGAAGTGAGTCATGACATAGAGCAATATGGTTCTTGCCAGGCCATGAACCCGAAAGCGATGAGGAAGCGCACAACAAAACCTTTGCTTGGAAGGCCTTCTTCCTATTGTCCGGGTAGGTCGGCGACAAGGTCCTCTGGTCCAGACACTGATGGATCAACTCCAGAGAAGGAAAGTGAGGTGTGAGAAACCTGAAGGTGTCTCACCCACTAGTCCCGGGGGATCTGTCATCCAGTTGGCCAGGACACGGCCATTGCTTTTGGATCCAGTTCCTGGGGCTGGACCAGTGCGGTAGGATCACCTGTATGGGGGGGGGGTCTTCGGGGAGTGGAAGTGAGACACCGGACGGCGAGACATGGTATCCTCTTCCCTATACCACCTTTACCCCATCCTACCAGGTAGGATACTTAGGTATTCAAACCCCCTCCCCCTTTTCCGGCATGTACACTTTCTCACGGACAACTCCATGTGAGGGTAAACGGACTGACAGCTGAGCCGCATACCTGACATGTCCCAGCATGATGGTCAGGCAATTACTCATTACACACACCTGACTTCCATCACACTTCCCCACACAGATAAAAGGTGGAACATGAGAGCACACTCTGAGCGAGGCAAAGCACACGAGGAAGCAGCAGTTCTAAGATGGCAGTTTAATACAAGGCAAAAGACGGTGCGGACGAAAAAGAATGCAAAGGCCCTCGACCTTTTCACCCGAAAACCGTAACTTTTATGAGCCTTCGCGAATAGGAAACTTAAGACCTGGAATCAAAGCTGAAGACTCCTGCATTGTGTGTCGGAGGTACCCAGGGCTCTCCCGCGTCATAGTCAAGGCGGGGAGAAGCGGTTGCCGCCGTGGTACTGTCCTTGGCTCCTAAAACAATGAAAATCCAGTGAAGGCAGCACAGCCGATGAGTTGGGGAGACTGACGCCAACCTGACCTGGATCCCAAGGTTGTAAGCGGCAACATTGTAAGAATTTATTTGAAGAGGACGGTGCATGAAGCGGGTGTGGCAAGTGATGCGAACATAATTAATGCTCTAAATGAGTGACTGAACTTTGAAGCGAAGATAGATAGCATAAGCAGAGTTGTCCGGCACCACCTGCTTGCTCATTCGAAAGTCTCTGCTAGGTATCCAAACCCAAAGGGGACAAATGTAAAGGGAAAAGAGAAAGAATTGCAAAATTGAAGTGGTCCTGCAATGGGTCAAGCTAAACCCTGTGCACATTAAAACATTAAAGTCTTCGATACTTGATTGAAATTGGTCCGAGCCGGCTGAGGGAGACTAATTGAGTTTAAAAAAGGGGATCTGAGCCGGGCCGGCTGAGGGGGATCTGGGATGGCCCGTGAGTCACCCGAAAGAATATAACTTCAAAAGAGGGGAGAGGGGATGCACAGACTTATAGGGTCTCCTATCGTTGACCTCAAGGAGATTGTTTTTTACAGTTTTTTAAATCAACGTAAGACCTATATTAAGCAGATATTGCTCAAAGGAGTTTCAGGTGCGAAAGGGCTAATGTCACAAGGCCACTTGGGACAGACAAGAACAATAGAGAACAAAACCGTGTATTGCTACATGGTGGCCCTATGATGCACTCCTAGGGGGACACCAGTCCCAGTGATGGTTAATATCATTTATTGTGTGGTTCTCCCACCACCGGGGAACCCAAAATTCAAACAGAAATTTAGCAGTTTTATTTTGTTCTAATCGAGAAACATATACATTTTATGTAATTAAAGATGAAATCAATGAGGAATCCTTATTGTAGTTACGAACTCACATTCAATGTTATAAGTGTAAGAAGTCAAAAATTCAGATTTAATTGAGGCTTAACCTTATTTATCACATCAAAATCAAGGAGACAGTGATATGGCTGACTATCATCCCGTTTTCTTGCAGTGGTAAGATAGTAACTTACAATTCAATGGTAAGTATTGTTAGTAATACATCAAATCAAATATGAATAGTCCAGTGTTTACAACATTCACACGTGGACAAGTAATCGTGTCACAAAATATTCAAAACAAATCCACGATGGCTCCTTATAGGTTTATATATAGCCAACGCGTCTCGGATTCCTAACAATCCATCTTCAGGGCAAGACCTATCTGTTCCTATTAGGTCAGTGTGCTTCTTCCGTAGGGTCCTAAGGGGTTATAAAGGATAACCATTCAGTATGGGTAATATTATTGCTAGTCTATATGACACAATCATTATTCAAGGAAACTGTACTAACCTTCGCATTCATACAATGGTGACCTAAGAAGCGTCATGCCTGTTGGGAAAGAAATTCATTGTAAGTGGGTTATATCCAATGATAAGTAGAATTCTAGATTCAATGGCTACTGTGAGTGAAAAGCAGTAAGGACTCACCCAGCCGTATGGACGATAATGGCACCAGCTGGTCAATGGTGGTAGAGCGGTCGAATGGAAGATCTAGTCACAGGTTAAGAGGGGGAGAGAATATCGGGATTAATATGGGCATGTTAGGCAAAGGGCCTGTACATTATATAAACTGTAGTCAATCCTACAAATGCTATAAATAGCCTGGTGGAGTTACTAGGACACATTGGTGTCTGAAACTCAGAAAATAAATGCATCACTTGTTATAATATAGGGCTCTCCAGATAATGGCATTTCACCAGTCAGCACCATCTAGACAACGAAACCGAAACACATTAATTAGTGGCAAGCGCATTGTAATGATCTCTAGGGCAGGTACAAAAAATTAGCATAATCGGGCAGCACGGATCAGCTACTTTCTACACTTTCTAGTGTCCCGTGTCTTTTAATTTCTTACCCAACAGACATGACGCTTCTTATGTCATCATTATATGAATGTGGAGGTTAGTACTGTTTCCTTGAATATTGATTGTGTCATTTAGACTAGCATTAATAGTACCCATACTGAATGGTTATCCTTTATAACCCCTTGGGATCTTACGGAAGAAGTACACTAACCTAATAGGAACAGATAGCTCTTGCCCTGAAGATGGATTGGCAGGAATCCGAAACGCGTTGGCTATTTATTAACCTATAAGGAGCTATCGTGAATTTGTTTTGAATATTTTGTGACACGATTACTTTTCCACATGTGAATGTTTTAAACACTTGACTATTAATATTTGATTTGATGTATTACTAACAATACTTACCACATTGAATTGTAAATTACTATTGTACCTGTGCGAGAAAACAGGATGATAGTCGGCCATATCACTGTCTCTTTGATTTTGATGTGATAAATGAGGTAAAGCCTCGATTAAATCTGAATTTTTGATTTCTTAGACTTTGAATGTGAGTTTGTAACTACAACAAGGAATCCTCATTGACTTAATCTTTAATTACATAAAATGTATATGTTTCTCGATTAGAACAAAATAACAGAACTAAATTTCTGTTTGAATTTTGGGTTCCCCGGTGGTGGTAGAGCCACACAATAAATTATATTGACAATCACTGGAACTGTTGTCCCCCTAGGAGTGCATCCTAGGTCCACCGTGTAGCAATACACGGGTTTGTTCTCTATCACCCGAAAGAATACCCTGCAAGCATTGTGCTAAAGAGATCTGTCCCCGACTGAGAGGTATCCTGAATAGTGAATCACCTAAAGTAAATACTTGTAGAAATAAAAAGAGGAAAATAACTTATGGTTTTTGTTTGGTTGCATCAGGCCCTCTGAATGAAGAGACTTTGAGGAGTAAAGAGCCTTGCATACAGAAGGTCCCGATGTTATGATTGAACTGTATCCTCGTGCTAAAGAAGCCAGAGACTCTTATACGCTCGAGTGAAGCGCCTTGTCCAGTGCTAAAAATGTGGGTTAAGGGAGCCGAAGGGCCTGAACATCGTGACGTATCATTTTGAACACTTCTTTCTTTTTGTATCATTATACCCCACGCTGTTTGCATTTAGAGGTACGTATCGGCAATTGGTTTTTTAGTATAGGCCCTTTTATTTTGACAAGACATCACTAGGACTGCGTTATTATTTGATGGTGGTAGCTTGCTCCCATCTGTAGATTTAGGTTTAGATAGGCATTTATTTTACCCTTGTTGAAGTTCAATAAATACCCTTGAACTGTGGTCACTTGTCTGTCTTACTGTTGATACCATGCCTTTCTGACAGAGGATAAACATAACAATTCAAAGAAGCGCTCCAATCACTCCTCTTCTTCCTTGCATAAGTAAAAGAAACACAGACACAGGCGCCACTCTGCTTTTCAGCATAAGAGGGTAAGTACTACCTTGTTAAGGGGGCTTCAAGGGAGGAATGGGAGGAGATCAAGAGTCAGATGATGCAGGTCTTCGAGAAGACCATAGCAGGTAGGGCTTTGGCCACAATACCGCCAGCAAGTTTGTCACCAACCTCGGTCCAAAGGAAACCGGCATCAGCACCGATTTCGCTATCTGCGTCAGCGACAGACCACATAGTAATTCCTTTCTCGACAGATCAACCCTGGGACCCAGGCTACTTGATGAGGGAAGGGGACCCTTCGGGATGGAACCCCTGGTAGGGGCAGACATGGACAACATGGACCTAGCAACATTGTTGCTCCTGAAGATACCAATGCTGAAGAGCAGGAGTTACAGGTAAGTAGCATATTCCTTACAGAGGCCGCCAAGACTTTCCCAGAGGGTGAGGTCAGAGATGGTTTTCTGGACATAGTGAGTGATGGCAAGGGGACGGTATGTCAATCACTTCAGGCTGGTCTCGATGCTGCAGATTGTGCAGGATGACCCACAGGCACATCCACTGTGCTGCACAGAGCCTCATATCTCCAGAGTGTGTTGGTGTTGCTGAATTTTCCAGGAAGACCTCCTCTAATTTTCTTTTAATGAGGAACATCTGTTTTTGGCTAAAAGTGGACGTGTCTCTGGAGGAATGTAAGGACTCAAAGCTAGCAGCTTAGTCACTGGGGTTGGCAGTGCACTAGCTGACTAAACAGGCTTTCTCTTTTGTCAAGAAAACATAAGAGATCTCACTACTGGAGTGATTCATATCTCATCCAAACTTCGAAGAAGAAGGAAAGAAGGTGGAACTCCTCACCAGAAAAGGTAAGGTTCCCATCTAAATCTGCCTCTTCGGAGAAGCGGAAACCGTTCAGACTAAAAATGCTTTAAGTCTTTCAAAAGGTAGCCCAATGGACCTCCTCTTCAGAGTCGAAGCCTAAAAAAGGGCCAGAGCCCACTTCTTGGGGTAAATCCGGCAGGGACTTAAACAAGGACTTGTTAAGTATGCTGAATGTCCAGAGCACAATGTCGGTCAGTGATATCGTTTAAAATCAATCAAGTTCAAATTTATTAAATTGGATTTCTCCATTAACAAAAGAAATACATTGCACATAGAATTGGTGTAGGAACACCTATTAAAAGACCACATGTAACTAAAACCAACCATCCCCAAACTAAAAGCATCAACCAATTACTCGCCCCCCCTCTCAAATTGATTATAAATGAGCTAAAAGAGGAGCAACCTAAACATACATATTTCTTACATAGCGCTTCAATGCAAGCCTGACATATTCACACAAATTATAAATAAATTCAATATCATTACAGTTAAAAATATATTGCAGTGCCACCCCACAGTGGCAAATATTATTTGTAGGAAAAACTAGGCTTTTAACAGCTTCTTCCCAAAGTCTGTAAAGCAATTAAAAAAATGGCATGCATCCTCCTCAGCATTCAATTTGCAGAAACAGAGGTTAGCCAATTCTCCCAACCTCCGTTTAGAGGGAGCACGTTTAAACGGATCATCAAAACAATTCTCATGCCTTACAATGGAGAGCCGCAACCATGGCTTTCTCCCTCCCCCCATCAAGGGGAAGATTTGTGCTATGGAGGGAGTTGTTTCCAGCCACCTGCAAGAAAAATTAAGTGCGAAAAATACAAATGCCAGAATCCTTAGTCAATTAACTTGCCACACCTGAAAAGGAAATGAAGATATGCCTGAAAAAGCAAAGAAACACAGTCTCCCTGAAGATTGATGGAGTCATGAAAAGGTGCATTTGGAGGAGAAGCTAATGCAGGAAAACTTGACTGGCAACAGAGCGCCTGCCTTGTCACCAATTTTTAAACATACTAGTTATCCGCAATGTGAAAGACACCTTCCCTTAAAAGATAACGAAGGACTCTCTTCAGAGTCAGTCCTGCCACAGAGGAGCATCGAGCTGGGGCGTGAAGCCGTGCAGCAAAGACGCGCTGCATACCCGGACAACGAGAGAGGGAAACCAGTGTTGGAGAAGGCTGAATGGAGTGAAGGCTGACCTGAAGGCTGGGAAACCCAACGTCCAGTGGCTAGAAGAAGGGCATTTTATTTATTTGATTTAATTATTGCATTTGGTAGTACTCCCAAACCCAGGGGTATCACGGCATAGTTTACAGGAATATTTGTAAACTTATTGATTACAGGGAGTACATGGTAATATGAAATACGAGTAACTGGGTAATAAGATGCTAAATGGTTGGCAGTGTGATACAAGAATACTTTAGAGCTTAAAGGATGCAGTGAGAACATAGTAGTAATCAGTACAAAATGAAACTTAGCAAAGAAATTCAATGGTTCAGGATCGATAGTCTAGAGGCTAAGCAATGGTGCGGTATGTGTACAAATTCAATTAGTAAGTCAGAATTTATTAAAGAGACAGGTTTTTAGTAACTACTTGAATTGTAAGTGGGAAAGCTCATTGCTTATGTTGGGGGGTAATGTGTTCCAGTTTCTAGGTGCTGCTACTGGGAAACTGGAATTACCTGTTCTGGCGTTCTTGAAACAGGGATGAGTAAATGGGTGTTGGAATTGGATCTAAGGGTTCTGGTTGCTACTTTTTGTGTGAGACATTGATTGAGGTAGGTGGGGGCATTAAGTGTGACACACTTGTGTGTGATGTTGAGTGTTTTGTGGAGAATTCTAGCTTGAATTGGGAGCCAGTGTGCTTCTCTCCTGTGAAGCGATGGGTGTTCCCTTTTGGTGATACCGAGAGTTGCTCTTAGGGTTTTGTTCTGCAGAAGTTGCATTTTAGTGATGTTTTTCTTGGTGTTGCCTAATAGGAAGATGTTGCAATAGTCTAGCTTGGACATAATGAGGGCTCTTGCTAGAGTAATGCTATTTTGGGTGGTCAGAAATGGCAGACCTAATGGCAATGAGTTTCGCATTGTAAGCCGTGGAGGAGGCCAGAGTATTGATGTGTTTGCACATTGTGAGGCTGGAGTCTAGGTATACGCGTAAGGTTTTGACCTGGTTCAAAATGGAGATGGGGATGTGATCTATGACTATAGACATGTAGTCTTGGTGTAACCTGTTCAATCGTGCGGGAGATCCTACAATGAGGATCTCTGTTTTTTCTCCGTTGAGACAGAGGCTGTTTGTTGCCATCCAGTTCTGGATGAGGGAGTAGATTTTGGTAATAAGAATGGTGTCTTGTTCTAGGTTGCCTGAGATTGGGATTAGTATCTGCGTATCATCCGCAAAGTTGGTGTATGTTACACCCATAGCGTCCAAAGCCGCAAAGAGGAGTTTGGTATATGCATTGTAGAGAGTGGGGGAGAGGCAGGAGCCTTGCCGTACACCTATAGGAACTGTTATGGGAATCTGCTGCTTCGTCTCCACGGCTACTCTGGAGGTGCGGTCTGAGAGAAAAGATTTGATCCAGGAGGTGGCGTCCTTGGAGAAGTGAAAGTTTTGGGAGAGTGTGAGGGCTAATTTGTCATGGTCCACCAGGTCAAATGCGGCAGACAGTCGCGTAGTAATGGGATACAGAGGTTTCCTGAATCTCTGATGGCATCCATCTGGTTTTTTAGGTCCAGTAAAGCCGTCTCAGTTCTGTGTCTGGGCCGGAAACCGGATTGTCTGTCTCCTGGTAGGTGGTTATTCTCTAGGTGGGTTTGTACTTGGGTATAGGCAATTTTGTGTATGACTTTGAGAAAGGGGACGGTGGAGATGGGCCTATAATTCGTAGGGATGGCTGGGTCTAGTATGGGTTTTTTAGGAGGTTATGCAGTTATTTTTATTGAATAGGAAATAACAAATGCAATTTTAGCGAAACAAATACTGAATGCTAAATATATAGGGGTGGGCTAAGGGGTTAAAAGGTGTTGGGTGGTTCGGGGTGCGGTTAGAAGCATGGGTAAACCAGGGGCTTGGTGGCAGGACCCCTCCATCCACCAATTTAAAAAAAATGTATTTTCTTTTTTGGTAAAATTGCATTCATTATTTCTCAATTCGTTATAATTACATGTAGCCAAAGGAAGCCATCCGAGTGGTCCAGGCAAGATCCGACGTACAGCAACAAACCATTGAGGCGGTGCCGTCGAAAGCTCACAGCAGACCAGGAGAGCCCAAGGCAAGCCAACGAAGGCTGCCGAGGACTGGGACCCTCACGGACCAAATATATAGGTATGAATAGGGGGTCCGGGAAGGCACTGGGAAACCCTAGAGACTGTGGTCGGGAGGAAATGCAGAACCATCTTTCTCATCCCAGTGGGACCAAGTTAAGAAGTGAAACATACTGAGTGAGAGCACAACCTAAAGGCACCAGAAGAGAGCTAAGGGACCTAATTGGAGACTTATACTTGCAAGAGAATGCCTGGAAAGATAGTGAACCAGGCCTGAATAAGAGACCTATAGAGGGGGTCTGTGACTCGAAGGATAAAACGTTTGAATAACTGTACATGCTAAACCATGCCTGGCAGGGTTGTAAACCGGGCCTGTGAAAGAGACATTATAAACCTGAGAACGGGTTCTGGGAACCACATAACCACAAGAGAAGACCAGGGGAAGAAGATCTCATTTGGCAAAGGTTGAGAAAAGACCAGAGGAGGAAAGATGCGTCCTCTGGGAAAAATCCAGATATCATTATGACTGTTGAAAGTCAGCCCGGAAGAGCCTTGGGGAAGGGAGACACTAACATCTTGGTGGAACTACATAGAAAGGCCTAGTGACAGCCAGGGGAAGGAGGATTTACCCCATCAGTTATGAACTACATAAAACTATCCTGAAGGAATGAGTCACCCCTTCTGGAGTCAGGGCTCAAGCTCTTATTTAGTTTTCTTTTCATGTGTAAGGGGCGGAAATCGTGTGGGACAAAGGTAGGGTTTCCTGTTTATTTTCAATTCCGGTGGTGTTTTTCAGGAGTGGTCAGTGTGTTCTAAGATCTGTGTTTTTCAGTGCTTACCCATTGTTTTCCTCCAAAAAAATCAGACAACTTTGTTTTTCTGGACTAAACAAAAAAAAATATTTTATTGCTTCATGTATATTATGCATAATTCTTTTGCAACAACATCAAAACAAAAAAGACTATGCTGATGCTGGCCTTGTTACCTCATTGCGTTCTTGCACCCGTACTATTGACTTTATAAATAAAATATCATGGTGAACAGAAGATGAAGAGTAAGGCTCATGGGACAAAGGCAGGTTTATATGTATGTTAATTTTGTTAAAACATTTTTATTAAAATGATTTAGTTTATTGCCAAACTTTTCCATTATAAAACATTTACATTAGCATCATTAAATACGACAACCAACATTCGTAACAAAAATATAACCTCATCAGTCAACCATTGTTTGGCAGAATGAGCAACATAACCACTGTTGTAAAATACATCAGTTGGCGAAACCAACATTATTGCACATTATTCAAAATTTTGGTGACCCTAACAAACAGAGCCGCAGCATGTCACACCGTACCAGTCAATACAAGATGAAAGATCAATAGATAGAGCCTACAGTAGTACATCCCTTTTTACATAATATGTAGAGATGCGTCTGACCCAGCACTGATAAATTATAAGACATATTCAACACAGCATCCAGGGGACAGTCATTTACCGAGATGCCCATATAATAAGAGCAGATCAAGATTACACGTCATTCCAGATCACACACCACGTTTTCTTTCTTAGGAGTGGGCGTCATACATTCCACACTGAAAGATTGTTGCTGAAGTAATGTTGGCCGCACACATGGCGTCTTCGATCTTCTACAATAATTTGATTAGGGACAGAAGCAGCCGTGTGCTGTCTCCCTGTATACATATTGCCCAGAAAGATTGACAAGCAAGTTCCATATGTACTGGATTAAACATGCCAAGAAGAGTGCATCTATCATTGTTTTTAAAAACCCAATGCAAAACAAGATGTTTCAGTGTTTCAAGGTGGTCACGGTCTTGCGAAAAGTGACACCTTTTTTCAGTTGTGGACATAGATGGATTTGTGCCAGTGTTTGGAGCGCTGACGAGTGGGCAGTTGGTTTAATTTGAAGCACATGTAGATCATCCTGGCTTTGTTGCAGGTACATTTTGCGATATAAGAGTAAAGTTTCTTTCTTTTTCTTGGGAATAAAGCGTACTCCGTGTAGGTTTTATAGGATTTGTTGGAGTCAATAGTCTTGATCCAGTCCCACTCATACAGTTTGCATTTAACGCTAGTGAGACCATGACCCAAGACATCAACTGATGAGTCGATTTTTGCTAGGATTGAATTAATTTGGGGTGCATAGGTTGCTATTGACATTGGATTGCCATCTTGAAGACGAATGCTAATGTCTTGATAGAGAGAGTTACGGGCAGGAACAAAAATGTTAGCATACGTTGATAATCTACGCCATGCAAGTCTAGTCGAAAGAGATGACAGCCCTAATTCGTGCCGTATAATCGACTGGGGCACAGTTGCTGCTAAACCCAATCTGTGTTTCCAGAGTTGTGATTGAATACAGTTTAAGACGGTATCCAGATTAAGTAAGCATGAGTCCAGCCCATACAGGAGAATTGTTTTCCACTTTCAATAGATAGAAGTTGATAGGTAACAGGGAAAACTTACAGTATTTGATGAGTATAAGTTTCATCTGAGACGCCAAAGGGAATGCTTTGTCCCTTAGCCACATAGACCATGTGTTAACTGAATTGGAATCGAATAGGGAGTAGCCTAGGTATCTAAGAATGTTCACAGATTCAATAGGGGTACCAGCAATATTCCATCGATAAGACCTCAACCTTTTCGTATTTGTAAAAGTTATGATTTTCGATTTGGCTGAATTGGCCTGCAAGTTATGATGAGAGGCATATTATGTCATGATGCCTACCCCTGGGGACCCAGACCACGTCCAGCAACCCCGGAAGCAGGCATCAAGTTATCCTAAGCAAGACCAACAACCCCTGCTAGGGGCTATTTGGGTCCAGTCCTGGTGCCTACGGCGCCAGGCTCATATGGAGAGTCAGTCCTGGCGCCATAGGCTTGGAAGGGACTACTTTACTTAGGGACTATTCTTTACTCGGGCGGGGCTTGGGAGGAATACTTACCTGGGACTACTTTGGTGCTATTTAAACCACGCCTGAAGAACAGCACACGCTTCAGGTTATTCTGCATCCAGCAGCGTAATGCTCACCGTGCCTGCAAGTCTGCATTCAGCCTTCTGCCACGCCCGCCTTGAGTTTTTCGAGTAGAAATAGGGAGAAAGGAGGAGAAAAGGTTAGAACAGAGCAATACCTTTAATCCTTACCTGAATTCCCGATCCATCGCGCCTTCGAGCTGGAAGAAAGAAGTTATTTTATGCGCGTCGCCTCACCTGCTGCAGCGCCGCGCTGAACTCACCGGCCTTCGCAGCATCTTCACATTCCCCCGCATCCTACTGCATGTTCCGCCGCACTCCGGCACCTAAGGAGAAGACAAGAACAGCAAGGTGAGCTAAGGGAATACACAGAGGAATATTAGTCACCCCCCCATAGACTTACTCGATTTTACCACCGGGGGTACTCTTCCTCTTCACGGGTCGGCGCAGCTTCCACTGCATCTTTGCCGAACCCCGGCCCCTAAGGGGAAACAAAAGGACAGCAAGGTAAAACAAAGGGACTAACAAGGGGAACCCTCCTCACCACAATAGACTTGCATGATTTTACCGCCGGAGGTATTATTCCCCAAGACTTCATACTATCTCTCAGCGCCTGAATAAGGGAGAAAGCACCAGGTTACATATTGACTTTATTTTATCGAACTGTGTTGGAAAATACAAATCCTTACCAGAATACTACCGGTTGCCACGAGGAACACTTCATTAGGGTCAAGCTGCAACCTGCAAGGAATCGGACAAGAGTGAAAGTCGGGCATTAGAACTCTTACGAACTTTATACTTACGGCTTCTTGCCGGGAATCTCGGAGTCAATATTGTTCTGGAACTCACCAATTCCTTCGAGCCAGTGAAGCAACTGGTTATCAACGCGTGCCCCTGCGCTCAATGCAGGATGGAGAGCTCATCTTTTCAAACCATCAGGTGAGACTATAAGAGGGGACATCAAAGGCTATCTGTGGGAAGAACAGCAAGGGTGGGGGGATTTACGCTCAACCCACGGGTGGTTAATTCCCTTTCTCCATTTGCAGAAGAATATTCCTACGGGCCAAGCAAACGAAGCTAGGTGGGCCAGTCCAGTCCGTCATCTCGGCCCTATGTGTCACATTGGTGGAGATCGCAGCTGTCCAGTTCCGATCGACGCCTCTGTGGGAGCCAGGTGAGCGTAACAATTTTTGGAATTTATTAAGTTTCAGCTGCAGACCAGGAGGAGTTCGGTCGAATAGGATGACATTGTCCGCGAAACAGAGCCAGTGTAAACTTAGCCAGCCCGATCTCACTGAATACATATAAGGGTTTGTCCAAAAATTGTCAATGTCGCAAATGTATAAATTAAAGACCTTGGCAGCGAGATTGCAGCCTTGTTTGACACCAGTCATTATGTGAATAGGTGGAGTGAGGGCACCATCTTTGCATACCCGAACTTGGAAGGTTGTGTTGACATGAAGCATCACGATCAGCTGAACGAGGTGGCTTGGAATTTTCAGCATCTTGATCCACAACAGTTCCCTAACGACTGGGTCAAAAGCAGAAGCTAAGTCTAATGCAGAGATGTAAATAGCACCAGAATTGGATATTTTCGACTTCGCGAGTATCATGAATGAGTTTAGCGAAGTTCCCATTGCCCGCTGAAATCCCACCTGAAATTTTGAAAAGATATCGTTTTCATAGCCTTCTAGATGTTTTCTTAGAAGAATTGCAAATACCTTTGTAGATGTGTCATCAGAGCAATGGGACGAAAATGTGCAGGGTCCTGCGCATCACCCTTCTTGTATATGGGGATAATAATGGCGTTAAGGCAAGAAACAGGGATGATGTTAGTTCTGAGAATAAGATCGAATTTGGTGAACAGAATTGCTGCCCACAAATGCGTGTCAGATTTCAGAATACACAAGGGTATGCCATCAGGCCCTGCAGCCTTAGATGTTTTAAGTTGTCCAATAGCCTAGATGATATCGTTTACAGAAAAGGCACAGTGCTCCGAGAGTCTTGGGTGCAAAATCCCTGAATTGCAAGTGGAGTACTGAGAGGGTAAGTTGAATTTTGCACTCAGTTTTTCCCAACATTTAGATGAAATCACAGAAAAAAAAATGTATAGGTCAGTGTGAATATTACCTCTAAAAATGGACCAAATACTGCGAGTGTCTCTCTTGCATAACCGGGGCAGGATCTTTTCGTTGTCCTTTAGATGGACATTTGAGATGTAGGCGATATTTTGAGCAAATGTTGTGCTTCATTGTACCGTATTGCTTAGAGCTCAGATTAAGAGAAGATATGTACCTGATGCTGCAATTTTTTTCACGTTTGAGCTGAGCTATATTTGCATTGTAAACGTGACAATGGGAGCCAAAGAAATTCTCCTGCATTCGCGCAAAAGAAAGAAGATGGGTTCTGATGATTAATTTGTTTGTTCCATGCTTCTCTTTGATAAGCAGTAAATGACAGATGCTACGCCACAAATCTCTATTGACGAGAAAAGTTAGTTCCCTGCAAAGCCTAGGGCCGGGTCGGATTGGTCCCTCGGCCTTTTGGCCTGTGGCCAGGCCAAATTCATCCCTGGGGGGGGGGGGGGGTGCGCGGGCCAGTTTCTGGCCATGCTTGGGCCGGTTTGGAAGAAAAAAAATTTGAAAAAATATTTTTTTTCCACATTTATTTTTTCTTTCAAAAAGCCTTTCATTCTTCTTAGGTCGATAAATGAGTACCAACAAAGGTTGGGTGATATTGTATGCACATTTGTTCTATAAAAAAGAGCTTAAGCGTAAGTGCTATACCATAACATATTATCAATTGGCCTTGGACGTCTGCTTGGATTCACAGTAATTTAGTGTACTTTGGAACAATGCTATTTGATGCCACTTCCTGTTTTGTCAAGGGGTGAAAGGTTGTGTTTTATCGCTTCCCGGGATGTCATTTTGTGGCGGGGTCAAATGACATCACTTCCGGTGATGTCATCAGAGGTCAAGGGTCGTGAGGCGAGGGGTGGGCCTGTTTTTTTTGGGTGACCGGGCCTATTTCTTGTCCCAGTGCGACCCTGGCCTAGGGTGCCATTGCACTGATGACAATAGGTGATTGGTGCGTACCAGTGCCAACAATGGAACAGTTGCTAATGCTGCGATCTAGAAGTGGACCTGTAGTTGAATGGGATAATGGTCACTACAGTGTCTGTCCAAAATGCAAACTGAATCAACCAGCCCCAAAAGTCGCGTTGAAACAAAAAAGTAGTCTAAATAAGAGGATGCTGGGCCACGCGGCCAAGTTCCAGAGTGGGAGCTGCTCTCAAAGTTGACCATGTGCAGATCCCAATTGGTCATATATTGGGATAGGTGTTTACCTATCTGCAATGACTTGGACCTGCCACCCTGTGGGAAACCAAACTGATAAGACAAAGATGGCTTCAGACACAGCGAATTAAAACCCCCCTCCAATGATGATCTGATACTCAGGATTCCTGATAAGGGCATCCTCAAGAAAAGAGTCTAAATAATTAAAAAATAAGTCTTGTGTTAGCTGGATTGAAGTATATGCACACTATTAGAAAAATTGTAAGAGGACTGCTTGCTTGAGAGTATTTGATAGCCAATATTTCATTGTTGCACAGGAGGAGAGCAGATAGATGATTGACAGTTATTTACTCGGATGGCCAGGCCACCCCTTGGTCTACCCAAAATACCTTGCACTGCAGGAAGACAAAAGGTGGAGTAGCCATCTTTCCCGAGTGATTTTGTGCACATTGTTTCCTGCACGAACAGACTAGAAGGAAACCTCATTTGGCACCAAATTAGACTATATATTAAACTTTGTGAAACCACAGCAGTTCCACAATATAATTGTTAGTAGAGGAGATTAGGACTGTTGGTTAGCTTTCGTCAGTTCCGCTATCGTGGTCAACGGCAGAGCGAGCCAAGCAATGTTTATAGGTGAACCAACTAGAGAAGATAACTTCGAGATTACATCAATGTTAGATGCAGTTGAAATCTGATTCTCCATAGTTCTGGCATTAATAGGATCCATAGTAGGAAGTTGTTCTTCTAAGAAGTCATTCGCTTCTTCGATTGTTTTAAACAAACAGACCGAAAGACCTCTCATTCCGAGGTCCATTCGTTGGTCCCACAGTAACTTTGTGATAATCCAAGATTGGGGGCCACAAATCATGTCTGAGTTGTTGTGATTCTCCAGTCCAATCGACTCAGTGTCGTCCGAGTGCAACATACAGAGTTGAGGGATACTACGAAAGGTGTTAAATAAGAATGAGCGATTTGGTCTCTGGGGACCGTTTTCCTTGGAGTCACTCACTCAACCCAGGATGTTGGGAGTGTCCAATGAAAATTCAGTCTCATTTGAGATAGCATGTTTGGAGACACCAAATTGACCAACACCCTGGGTGCTATCAGAAGTAGTGGTTGCATTGAGTTCAGTACCAGTGTTGGCCCTAGAAAGCGTTAGCTCAGACTCACGACCAACAATGTGTGGATTGTCCTGTACCCGGACGACACATACACCGCTGGACCAAGGATTCACCACTTTTAGTAGATCTAACTCAACAGTCAAGGTTGTGGTGGTTGTGGTACTGGCCTGAGAGACTGGCCTTGGTTGAGTTGTCGTTTGATGGGCGACACTGCTAGGCAAAGTCATAGCCCGCATTCTTTCACCATTCGAGCTTCGAAGCAGAGGAAAACTCGTAGGTTTATTGCAAGCCAGTGGGTAAAGGTTAGTTGACATTGTTTTAGAATAGGAGCCGATGAGATTTTCAACGCACTGACTCCCATACCCCACCATAAGATGACAGTTTGAGTTCGAAGCGACAGGTAGCTCCTTGGATATTGGTCCTCCATTATTGCTGCCCTGGAGGTTGATGTGAAGTACTGTTTTGGACTCTTCATTTAGTTGGTTTAGGACAATTGCAACGTCATCCTTTGAGATGTTGCACAAGTGTTTTGTGTTGGAATTGCGCCCTAGCACTTTGCCTTAAGGTTGATTTTTAGTTTTATTTTCGTGTAACAATGCGTTAGATTTTTAAAAAATTGTTTTTGCCATTGTTTTTATGTTTAGGAGCTCTTGCTTGCACTAACCTCCAATTTATGCGGGTATAAGTGTGCTGAGGAATCGATAGAATCATTAACAGCGCAAATCTCGTTTTTGCCAATGACTTTACCTAGAGTAGAACTGTTTTGATCCAGAAGCTTGGTGAGAGGTGATAGACTATCGGGAGCGTCAGCCTGCACCATGTTTATGAATTCGGGCACAACATTAGTTTGGTCATGTTCCTTAAAGACATCCTGCACATGAGTTTTATGTGTGCTTAAATGCCTGAATATGTCATCTATTTTGAGAGCTTAGTTGCACTGCAGAAAGCAGATCGACAGCCGGAGGTTCATTCACCGAGACATGTTTTAGAAGATTATCAGAGAGTGCTGCAGCATAAGATCTCATTAGGGGTGTACTCAAAACAGTCTCATTAGAAGTTTGAGTAAATTTGCTGATAGCTGTCGTAGCAGTCATCACCTTAAGTTTTTCAATGAGGGAGTCTAGAACAAAGAATTTTTCAAAATGAAGATTTGATTGAGCCAACATGAAGCCCTCCAAAGTTTGGCTGTGTTGTCAGAGATAGAGGATTTGATGTTGTCCAACCAAAGATGCGTTTGATCATGGCCCTTGTCAAGGAGGTTTAGAATCCGAGACATAACAGGGAAGTAAAGAGTATCAGGGTCAGGATTCACACAAGATTCATGGCTACCACTAGAGTGTACCGATGTTTTGTGTACACACGTATTACACAGAGGGTCTGTTCCTCCTTTGTTTGAACCCCCTTGCGAGAGGCCATAATCGTGAGTGTCAGTCCTAGAGGAGGAAGCTTTACTAGGCAAAGTTGTGGAGCTTGTCGAGGGACGCTCCCCCCAAGGGTGCATGAGATCTACTATAACGGGAGAGAACCTCCCCGGCTTTCTCCCCAGGCACCTTATTTAAGCCGATTTCCTCGCCCTCGAACGGCAGGATCGAGCAATGAGAAGCCGCCCCAGAGAAATTCTGCAACGTTTCCCCCATTCCGCTTGCAGGGTAGGAGCCAGGATTGAAACATCAGAGATACAGTTGGTCAGCACATAAATCGGACTTTGAGGTAGCCACACCAGGCCCCACCATTTCCCTGACACGAGAAAAAAATGAAAATGAGTGAGGTGTGTGATTAACAAATTGAGAATAATTCCGCAAGGCTGCGGGGTTAGTGTGCATACAAATGCTATCATTTAGTTCAACCGCCAAGGATTGCTAACTGTAAGGAATCGTGGCGATTCATTCTGAGTGCTGTGTGTTATGAGGACTCTGGTGAACTAAATCATCACTAGAATCATGGTATTGAATAGGGGCGGTAGTGTTCATTTTGTTTTGGGTAGAAGATTTTGAAAGACACTTACCGCTGCGTAAGCTGCCTACCATAATTGAGCAGAAAAGGTCTAACAAATTATGGGTTACCCACACAAAATACTGATGGTCTTGAGGTTGAGCATGCGCAGATAAACTGCTAATCAGAACCCTACTTCTAATTGTAGATAAATCGAATGCCCGGTCAACAAGCAGTACAAAACAGTCCCACTCGGAGTTTCGACGATCCAATTCAGTAGGGAGAAACAGACTAAGGCTACAGTTCAACAGTTAGTACTACATTTGGACTGCAGATGTTGCCTTTGCCGCGTACTGAAGAAGGCACCATGGACTGAGCGACAACGAATTGGAAAAAAAAGTAGGGCAGAACAAACAATATAGCATCAGAGGAATATGCACCATTAAGAATTAAAGTAAAAGAACACTCAGCCTCTTTGAGCCTCACCGCCACACTGCCAAACAGCCCAACAGCACACTTTGGTGCACTTCAGGTGCACATGCGCTGGGCTAATGAGGGCTTCTGGGAGGCAGGAAGCGGAGGCGAGCAGCGGGAGGCGGGGCCAAGAGAGAACGAAAGAGAAAAGAAAACGCAAGAGAAAACAGTTGGGGACTCCACACCAAAAATGTAACACCAGAAGTATCTGGAGGAATGTAATAAGAGTCCAGCCAACAAAATAAGTTACTTTTTGAAATTGCCCGAAGGATTTCTGCCACGTTGCAGCAGCAGGCAGCCAGCAACCACAAGCGCCTTTCCTCTTGGCGACTTGTGCTGTAAACACTAGAACATGAACGAGCAGAGGCAGGAAAACGAAAACACAAGCAGTCAAGCCCAACAGCACACTTTGGTGCACTTAGGGTATGTTAATTAAAAAAACACTTATGTGGAACTAATACTTTAATCACACAATTTACAATGAAACCCTTGGTAAAATATAAAGTTTGCATATTTACTATTTGAATAATTTCATAGTTTTGGAACCATAAAAAAGTGCTTGATTACAATTGGGGAATCAGGGATTACAAATGACAGAGGGATTAGTATTTGTTAGAGATTCATTGGAAGATGTCATTTGATCAAGTCAATTTGGATCTTCTTTGACAGGTGGCAAACAATTTGGGAATCCAATAATTAACTCAAAATTGCTACTTAGTTAAAATAAATGGTCCATATAATAAATTGTTATTATGGGGAGCATATTGTCTGCCCTATTTCAGTTTGGTTCATATTGAGGACCGTCAATGCTTATACGTTTCCACTAGATGTCAGCACTGGCAAGGTCAGTGCTGCCATCACGTGGATATTTTCAGACATTTTCAGATAAACACCATTTCCAGGGGACAGCAATTGGATTAAATCAGATTTTACTGAAATCCAAAAAGCCTAGACATAGGACAGTGGACTGCTTATTTTTTATGGGCATTCTGACATTAGCTTTTGTTTTGGTTGAGGCGGGGAAACCCCTCTTAGTTATAGTTACAGGTAGGGTTTTTCCTTATTATTCCGTTAAATAAATGTTTATGCAACAAGCATACAACATTTGTGTCTTGCTTTTACTTCTGCAGCCTTACAGTTACAAAAGCTAAATAATTGCAGGATTCTGCAACTATTATTGCAAGCACCTCATACCTCTATAATATGCAATAGATTGAATCGCATACGCATATTACATGCTAAATCTCACATCAAGAAACATTTTCATTTGGAGTGGAACAACATTCCATGCTTTCTCCATTTCACTGATGTGGTAATTTTTTTGTAGTAGCCCTTGTAGTATTTCAGTCCATACTGTATATGTTTCTCTTCAATTCATCTGGAAAAGTCATACGTGTCTCCACAGTAGACTCAATAGAAGCTAGCAAATTATCCTCACAGGTAGTCGACCAAAGCAGATCTTTATTTCGTGAATGTTTCATGGCATAGCTTAAAGTGTCAAATAATGATGCATCAGGAGGGGTTAAGATCTTTTTGTATAAGCTGAAATATTTTCCAGCCTGCCATTGTAGGGAAATCGGCACACAATTCAGCAGACTTAAACAAAACCTTTTAAAGAATCCTTTGAGTTTATCCCAAAAATCCTGCGTGAAAGGGACCATTGGTCATCCCCAGAAGTTAAAATAGGTGCCACCTGTCATCCCTTCTCCTCTAGGGGGTACCTTTGCATGGGGCCAGAGCGCTGCATGCGCATTACAATATTACTGTCATGATGCCTGCCCCCGGGAAACCAGACCAGGCCCAGCAGCCCCGGAAGCAGGCATCACGCCATTTGGAGCATGCCCAAAAGCCCCAGTTAGGGGCTGTTTGGGTGCAGTCCTGGCGCCTTTGGCGCCAGGCTCATAAGGACAAAGTCAGTCCTGGCGGCATAGGCGCCAGGCTCATTAATGATAACTTACCTAAAGTAGACCATGCTGCTTACTCACCTGATGCAGACCATGCTGCATGAAGACCTAAGCCAAATGAGGCTTAGGAGGGACTATTTTAATGCAGGGACTATTTTCTTACCTGGGTGGGGCAGTGGAAGAATACTTACCTGGGACTTCTTCCAAAGCTATTTAAGCCACGCCCAGACAGCCACACATGCTTCGCGTTATCTGCAGTAGTAGCGTAACGCTCACCATGCCTGCAGCAGCTTCCAGTCTTCAGCCACGCCCGTCTACACTCCGGAGCTCCTGAACCCTGCAAGGAAAGCAGAAGGAAAGGTTAGAGCAAGAGTTTTATTCATACTCACCTGAATCCTGCATCTTCCCGACTTGGACCTGGAAGAAAGAATCCATTAGACGCTCTTGCCGCGCCTCCTGCAACTCCGCGCTGAACTCACCTGTTGCCATTTTCAGCATTCCTTCACGCGCATCTTCAGTTCACGGCCGCTCTTCATCACCTATGGACATAATAACAATAAGGTGAGCAACAGAGAGTTATCTAAGACAACAAAGGCAAATATTAAGACTTACTTGAGATCACCGGGGATACTCGCCTAATCTCGGGTCGGCGCGACCTCTTCCGCATCTCCGCCGCACCCCAGCCCCTATGGGGAAACATTCCGCTACAGACTTACCCGGTTGCGGTAAACGCTTCAATCCACGGATCTTCCTCCGAATGGATGCCTGAAAAGGAAAAGACCACAGGTTAGAGCAAGCTTCCCTTTTTATTCCGAAACAGCTTTTATAAACACTTACCTGTGCATCTCTGGTTGCCACGTGAACTCTTTCCAGATCCATAAGGGCAACCTAGGGGAATTGGACAGAGTGAATTCCAGACATTTTGAACTCTTTATAACTATTACCTCTACGGAGTCAACACCATCTGCAACTCGCCAACTTCCCACACCAGTGAGGCAACTGGTCATCTACGCGCCCCTGCACTTGAAGCAGGATGGAGAGTTCATCTTTCCAGATTATCAGGTGAGAATCTAAAGGAGTCCCAAAGTAATTCATGGGGAGAAGGTGGGGTTAAGCTTAAACCTCACAGGTGGTTAATTCCCCCTTTCTGCATTACAGAAGAGTATTCATACGAGCCACACAGACCAAGCTGGGTGGCCCGGTCCACTCCGTCATCTCGGCGCTCCGTCTATCACTGGAAGAAGTAACATCAGGCCGGTCCAGATCAACGCCCCCGTGGACACCGGGTTAGCGTAACAATTACTATGGGGATGGTGTAACGGAGGAGAAACACATGGGAGAGGATGCCCTTCATGGGATTAGGGACGATCATTCCCAGAGAACGCGGTATTCCACCACTTTAGTAGACCCTCCCTCCTTCCCGAAGCCAAACTCTCCTTCTCTGTTTGCAGACAGTGCCAATAACCTATTGTGAGGTTAACCAACCTGGTTTGTTAGAGCGGATTAGCAGCCTTAAAAATACCAACTGTTTGCCATATAACTCTAGTAGAAGTACTGTGAAGCCGACCAGGTGTATGAAAATCACTCCAGATAACCGGAGTGAACGATCTAGTCTTTCACTGCATTTGATTGGCCAAGGAAAATACGACTAAGGGAAATACAAAACAGCAGAGGGAAACCACAATGGGGAGTGCCATCGTCTGACGAGGAAGCCCGTGATACGCCGGCCCGGCGAACAGGAGACGCCGTGCATGGAGGCGAACAGGAGCAAGAAGGCAGTCCATGGAGAAGGAGCTCCTTTGCGCGCTGCCCGTGCCAACCTCCAGGCGTCCCCAGGTCCGGCAAGCCACTGGAAAGCAATGCCCCATTCTGAGAAAGCAGAGACTGGCAGAGCAACCGCCAACGAGAAGTGATACCCGAACGCAGAATGATCGACGGGGACGCTGCCGACCGCAGAGAACGTCTGAACGCTGCCAGAGCCTCAGGGGGAAGCACCGCTGTTCGGAAGACTAGCACCACAGAAACGGGTACAAAGGCAGATCGAGAGGTGCTGCAGGTCTGGGAGGTATCAGGGAGCAACTGCAGAACAAAGATAAGATGGTCTGGGACCCTGAAAGAAGTAGAAGGTACACAGCTGTAAGGAAGGCATGGTATCAAAGTAAGACGGACACAATTGATCACAGTTCAGGGGTGTTAAAAACTGTAAAAATAGGTGAGATAAACGCCTAATCTAAATCTAAGATGGGAGCAAGCTACCACCATCAAATAATAAGAATACAGTTCCAGTGGAGTCTAGCCAAATAAAAAGGGCCTATACTAAGAAAGACCTATTGCCTATCTTTACCGCTATGCTCCAAAATAGTGTGGGGTAATGTTCACAAAGAAAGAAAGGAGTGTTCTCAAATGATAAATCAGGATGTCAGGTCTCCCTTCTCCACGTTTGAAGCACAGAACAAGGCGGGACTCTCGAGCACATCATACTTCTGGGCTTCTTTGACCCCAGTTTACAGTTCCTTTTTACAATATCAATGCCTTCTGTCCCCACGTCTCTTTTATGCAAAGTCTCTTGATTCAGAGGGCCTAATTTATCAAAAACAACTAACAAAAGTTCCTTGTATTAATCTTCACGTTGGGCGATTACTTTTCAACTGGGCTCTGTTCCCCCTTCACAACCTCAGCCTCCCTCAATCGGGCTCACACCAACAACTCGCTGTTGACAGCCCTCATTCGGGTTCACGTATGTCATCACAATGCAGTTCATTTAGCTTTTCGCTTCACAGTATCATCGTCTTGTACTTTTCAGGAATCTTAATGTCTTTTTAAACAATCTGCTGGGTTACCTTCTCCACTTTACTTAAGTTCCCCTCGTTCCGGCTCAGACCTTCCGTCACCTGCTTCCCAAAGCATTTGTCAATTCACACAGACTTCCGAAGATCGGTTACGTCTCGCTGGGTCACTGTTATTCTTTGTCAAGTGCAGGTTTCATGCTATCACAGTTTTCATGGCGTTCCCCTCAGTAACACAGTTCACTTCATTTTCACAACGTGTCAGACTTTCGACTGTACAAGGGGTTTTGGTTTGACCCTTATGACTTCGACTTCTCACGCCGGCCTTTCCTACGGCCTCTTGGTTTTTGTAGTTTTTCTCACTTTAACATATGTTTTTCACAAAAGTCCTTTGTCTATTATCATCTTTTCTTTTACACAAATGTTGCCACTGCAACTTTGAGCTTAACACAGTCCGGTCTACTATCAGTTTCCTCCGACTCACTGGCTGTGCTGAACTCGTTGGCTTTTCTTCCGCTGGTGTTAAGGACGGTACCACCGCGGCAAACTCTTTTCCCCGCCCTAGCTATCAGTGTGGGAGGGCCCCCATGTTCATGGACATCTGTCACACCAATCGCCAGCTGCAATTCCCGTCTTACTGTTCTTTCATAAAAGGCTTTGCGGTTCTGGGTTGAAAAGAGCAAGGGCAACCCCCTCTTTGTCATCCTTTCGGTTTCCAGCGCCTTTCTCCTTCGTTTGAACTGCTGTCCCGGAATAGCTGCTTCCTCGTGCTTTCGACCTTGCTCCCAGTTTGCTTTCGTGCTCTGCCTTTTATCCCTGAGGGGAAGGGAAAGTACCGTCGGGTGTGTGTAGTTATCGCCCATTGCCTGGCTCTGCCTGACCCTTGTGTTGGGACATGTCCGGTAAACGGCTCTGATGTTAGTCTGTTGGCTTTCGCAGTGTGAGAAAGTGTTCGTGTAGGAAAGGGGGGGTAGAGTTTCTAAATATCCTAAAGAGTAGGATGAGGAAAAGGTATCATAAGGAAGGGTGTACCGCGCCTCACCCGTCGGCGCCCATCCAGGTGATCCCCGCACTGGTCCACCCCCAGGAACTGGATCCAATAGCAATAGCTGTGTCCTGGCCACCTGGGTGATAGATCGCTGGGGACTAGCAAGTGAGACACTTTCAGGTTTCTCACAAAGCACATTGCAAGTCTGGGACCTGCATTCGCATGAGAAGAAGAGAATAAGAGGGTATGGGACCCTGAAAGAAGCAGAGACAGTATAGAAGGGAGCATATGCTTGGCAGGAGAGTAAACCAAGTTATTGCAACAGAGCATTATGAGTCTAATACCCGCACCCATATGCGAATTCGAGAATAAGGTTCTGGGACCCTGAAAGGAAAAGAGACAGATTTGAGGAAAACCTATACTTGGTAGGAGAGTACACCAAGCTGGTATAATACAGAGCTGCGATTCTGGGACTCGCACCCGTATGAAAATATAAAAGTTCAGTGACATTTACCTAAGAAAAGACAGGGTCTGGGACCCAAAGAGAGGAATGTAGAACCAGAAGGAATCCAGGGGAAGGGAGCAAAACCCTAATCCTTGGGGTTATACATTGTGGAACATTTCTTATGTCATTTTGATCACACCGAGACCTTGGGAATGTTTCTGTTGGCAAGATTTGTCATTACCACTTTACTGTGGAAAAGATCACCATTGCACATTTGATTTAGGTTATTAATGTTAGGGTCAGAAGTAATTTTTTTTGGACACGACAGGACCTGACACATTCACTAGTTATCTTGGAGGCAGGGAAACCCCTCTTAGCTTTAGGGACAGAGGAATTTTGTCAACATTTTGCTGGTAAATAAACGTCTGACCAAAACTATGCCACTTTTGCATCCGAGCCTTAATTCTGCACCCTTACAACAGACATTAAAGAGAAACGGCCATATCAGGGGTTAATGCACTTCACTTGGCTTGCTAACATAATACATTGATCTCAGCTTTGTATAGTAAGCCTCCTTCTTATTTGTATGTAAAAATAGAGAAACCCAAGTACATAAGTATCAACCGCTTTCAGCAGAGCATTTGACAAAGTCCAAGTACATTTACACATACCTCTTGGCTTAGAATAAATTAAGATCTGAGACTGTCGGGTTAATTTTAAGGTTGTTACTTGAAATGTAACCCTCGAGAGCATTCAGCATTCAGCAAACGTTCTAGGCCTACTGGAGTATAGTCGAGAATTAAGTCATCTGCGCAGCCCAACCAACTAACCAGCTAATTTCCTGTTCTCTGCAGGAAGGTTCTAACAGAAGAAAGTTCCTGACCAATATCCGAAATAAACAAATTAGAAAGGAAGGGGGCCAACACCCACCCTTGCCTCAGATCTACGTTTGTTGATACCAGACTTGATAAAGTGCTTTGTATATTTACACTAATGTGTACCGGTGTATCTGTGTGAAAAAATAATGGTGATGAGAGAGGTGAGGTCCTGTTTGAACTAGAGCCCTTGAGGCTCACTGATCCACCCGAGGAGCTGTTTCTCAGAGGAGACCCTGTTGCAGGACCTCGCTACAGATCTCCAAAGGGCAAGTGGTCTGGACATGTCCCCTGAGAATGATCTATATCAACAGGACCCCCATTCACACCCCAATGAAGCAGGCCAGGCAGTCGTGGGCAATGCACCATCTTATTTTTTTTCTGCAAGTGCGGAAATTGTTGGCTTTCGTGTACACATTATTTTCCATGTGCGCAACTCACTAGCGATGTGAGCCTCCTTGTGAGCATGCATAGTTAGTGAGCCATCATGTCCAAAGAGTTTGGAAGGGAATTTCCCCTTCCCAGGCACTGAAATTCTTTACAAATCAATGAAAAAGATGCATCTCATAAGACTTTATCCAAACATATAGGCTAAAAACAAATACTTAATATGTGATTGTAAGGAGAGCTCATCAACCAATCCATCATTTCAAGATCTGGTCTGCCGTAGTACCTACCAAACTTACTCCTGTGCAGACAAAAAAACATGCATGCACAAAAAAGCATTGTATGCCAAGTATAAACAATAGGTTTAGTAGTAGCTATTCATTTGTCGTTACTGCTGAGACAATGCATAACATGTTTTATGTCATTGGAAAAAAAACTCTTGTGTATTAGAAGAAAACGAATATTGCTCATCACTGATGCAGTTGTCAAACTCAGGCAGAATACTATATTTGCAGATGGAATAATGGCAACTAAAAGGAATGTTTCCGAAAACATGCCAATAGGAGTTCACGTGTCACTAAGTAATTTAAGGGCCAGGAAAACATGCCTCTCATAATTTGTGTAAGAATGGTAATTGCATCAGAATAACTGGACATCAGAATATGATGATCCAAATTCCTGGGCCTCTGCTTAAGATTGTGATGCATCTCGTGATGAACCTGTTCCCATGAGGCCAGGGAGGTGAGGCTGCTACCCGATAACCCCCCTGGGGCTGTAACTCAGCAGGTGCAGCTGATGGAGAGGGATTCCCCCTCTGGGAGACAGGTAGGCCATCCAGAGCCAACGCGGTACAACACACATTCTCCCACCTTTGTTTCCTCATCTTCTTTGCCTTTCCCTGATCCTATAGGTTACTCTATGTATCTGTTACAGCAGTGATATTAGTACTGGGACGGGGAATAGTAGGGCTGACTCTACTGAACTGTCCTTTCAAAGTACTGGGATGAAGATCAGGACTAACTCAACTGAGTCATCCCGTCAAAGTACTGTGGCGAAGAAGATGGAGTTCCAACCAACCTCTCAGAAAACCAGAGTGTACGGTCTAGTCATCCAGTAGCTTAAAGATGGAAGAGAGACTAACATTGTCAGTCCCTCCTTGGACGCATCGCGAACGGAGAACAGGGGTCCTTGCCCACACCAGGAATTGCTGAGACATTAGCTGCTGACTGTGATTAAACGGGGAGAGTGCCCTAGTCCCTACCTGCCTTCCCAGAGTCCGAGATGCCTAGAACGAGCAAAACTGAAGGCCCAGGCACAGGGGAGCGTCGCACAACATTGACAACCAGGTACTAGCTGCGCGGCTCCACAGGACAGTGGCTGAGCCGCTGAAAGCCGTGTGAGAGCAGGAAACAGCTGAGAAGAGCTACAGGAAGACGAACGGAGACTCGAGAAGGAGGTGAAGGACCGGGAGCCCTGCAAGAACGTACAAGGGCTGCCTGGGGACCTCTGGGACACTTGAGAAACCATTGTAAAAGGGGTCTGGACCCTCACTTGAGAACTCAATACGAAGCGGACTGGAACCCACAATTGAGAAGCAAATATGAAGGGTTCAAGGACCCGCATTTAAGAAGCTTGAATAAAGGGTCTGGTATCCGCAGATAAGCCAATACAAGAGGGTCTGGGACCCATATATGAGAAGCAGAAGAAAGGCGCTGGGTCCCACATTTGAGAAAGGCAGACCCTGGCAGGAGAGTATACCAGGGCTGTCCAGTGAACTTCTAAGAGAAGCCTAAGAAAGTCCTGGGGAAGGGAGACATTCCCCCAAACACAGTGAACTATCAAAGAAAGCCTGAGAGAGGCCTGGGGAGGGGAAGATGCATTCCCCCAACCATAATGAATCTCCAAGAAGATCCTGAGAAAGGCCTGGGGGAAGGGAAATATTCCCCCTACTTTGCAAAGCATACCGTCTGGAAGAAAGGGAACATTCTTCTGGACCCTAATGTAACGCTCACCTGACTCCCACGGAGGCGCTGGCCTGGTTCACGCTGCTGTGACCTCTTCTAAGGTGATGCGCAGGGTTCGGAAGACGGACTGGACCGGGCCCCCAAATCTGGCTTGTCTGGCTCGCAGAAGTATCCTTCTGTAGGCGAAAATAGGGGATTAACTGTCTGCGGGGTAATGCAATCGGCCTCCCACTTTCCCCTCTCACCCTCCTCGAAACCCTTCTGTGATTCCTCGTAGCGTCTCACCTTAGGGTCTGGAAGGACGAGCTCTCCATCCTGCTTCTGATGCAGGGGCGCGTTGGTATCCAGTTACTTCACTGGATTTTCGGATTGGTGATTGGTGAGAACCAAACTTGCTTGGCTTCCAGGTAAGTTTTTTGATAAGAGGTTTCCCTTGTGTCCATGCATTAATGTACTAATGCTAGTGTCTTTTTCCCCATAGGGGGCGGGGTACGGAATGCAGGGGAACAGGCACCGACCCGAGAGGTGAAATCCTTGTAGAAATCAGGTAAGTCTTTAATGAGCGTTTTTTGGTAATGTCTTTTCATTCGCTCATTAACGCTGATGTCTCTTTTTCCCCTTAGGGGCCGGGGTCCGGAAATGCCAGGATGCGGCGCGGACCCGAAATGGAGAGGGAATGAATCAACAGGTAAGTCTTAACATGAAGATTTAGCTTTCCTTATTCCCATCTCTCTCTCACCTTTTGTTCTGGTCTTTTTCTCCCTAGGCGCTGGGGCGTGACTGCGAATCCGGACGATAGCTGCTGAACATGGAGGCACCCTGTAAAGGTGAGTGGAATGTGGCGCTGCAGCGATCGACGTGATGAGCTTTTAAATAAAAGTCTACCTTTTCAGGATTGTCGGCGAGATGTCTCCGGGATGCGGTTTTAGCAGGTAAGGACTTTTCCTTCTTCTGTTCTCTTCTTCTCTTCCTTTGCAGGTGATCCAGGATGCTGGCAGGCGTGGCAGAAGTCAGGATGTAGGAGCAGACACGGTGAGCGTCCAGCTGCTAGATGCAGAACAACGCGAAAGACGTGTGGCTGTTCGGGTGGGGTTTAAATAGCCTTGGAAGAAGTTCCAGGTACGTATCCTTCCTCCAATCAGGTATTTATCCTTCCCTGACCACGCCCGGATGGTAAATTAGTCCCACAGGTAAAGTAGTTCCTTTCAGGCCTCAAGGAGGCCGGGATCCTGCAGCATGGTCTGCATCAGGTAAGTGCACCCAAGCACTCCCATAATGAGCCTGGCGCCATAGGGACACTGTCCAAAGGGCCCCTATATGGGGTTGCTGGGTCCTTCCTTGGGGACTGGATGTCCGCTTTCGGGGACGCAGGGCTTGAACCAGCTCCCCGGGAGCGGGCATCATGACACCTAAAGAGACAAACCCATTTTAGTTTTATTAGAAGTGTGAGAGTTAGAAGTAGGATTTTGACACAGGAGGGTAACTTTTTGACACAGGACAGTAACTGACATTCTGACGTTTCCTTAGTTTTATTTGAGGCAGGGTTGCTTTCTTTCTTTTGGTCAACATAAAAGTATTTGCCCCAAAACATGCCCTCCAGTGTGTCGCTCATCCTTCCACACCCTCACACTATCCACATTAGATTGTCCCGTGAGTTGTGACAACACTTACTCAAAAGCAGCATTACTGTTGGGGGGCACTGTTGCGCTCAATCGAGATGGCTGCCTGAGCTGAGTGCTCCGATCCCCTGACTATCCTGACACCAAATTAATCCTGATTGGAGCCAACAAGACCACAAATACCCTTTTGGCCTGAAGCCTCATCGTGCACTGCAGGCTCGGAGCAACTTTGAGCGAAAACCTCTGCCCCATTGCAGAGTTTGCAGCGAACTAAGAAGGGGCGGGCTGACCCACTGACTGCAATCCGCCGCACAGGTCCGCAGGGGACCTGCGCCACACCGCGGCTGCAAGATCATAGCAGGGCCGCGTGGGGGAGGGGCGCTACCTCTGGCCCACTGATGCAGTTGCGCCCGTCCACCCCATCCGCCTACAACATTCCCCAGAGGTTCCTTCCACCGGTGTGCGGCAGATCCTGGAATGAGCGGAGGAGTGCCCGGAGCTCCCCTACTCCTCGCCGTACCAGTGGCCGTGCCGACAACTGCGCGGAGGCGGCTGCTGGTCCCTGGCTGGCTTTCCGCTGCCACTCATGCCCCCCCCGTTGGGCTGCGGGGGGACTGACGCAGGAGCCGTCCTGATCGCGGACCCTCCGGTGAGATGGAGGAGCGGAACGAGGCCCGCCCACAGCATAAAAGTACGTGCCCCGCACTGAGGGGGAAGGAGCGAACGCCGGACAGGCAGTACCCCTTGGCCCCGTAGTGCGTGTGGGGAGACAACCCAAGCAGCAGAAATCACCCTGTAACATCCACACGTGGATGTAGGACTTGGTGCATTGATTGAGCACCCCAGAAACGTTTGTAAAAGTTGGGGCCTGGGGCCAACCTAATACGCAGACTGTGTTTAAGTCCAAGCCAAGCCACTACACTGAGTGAACACGCTGTAGGCTGAAGTCTTGGCCTCCCGGATATCAAAAATCCAACGTTCACGGCCCCATCCCAAGCAGGCCCCGGCTTAACGCTGCGCGCTTTCAAGGAATCCGCATTGGGACACTGAGCTCTGCAGATTGGAGCCCAGCATTCGCAGCGGAAAGCTCAAGCCACCTTAAAACATCTTGGCAACAGGGTGGCTGAACATACGGCCGCTAAAGTAGACTGTCATGGAAAAGCAATGGGGGAACGCACGATAAACCACCCATGCAAGTGGATTGAAACTGTATACGGGCCTACCCTCAGAAGGAACCGAACGACTCCTTGAAACCCACAAGCGCGCGCAGAGTCCTGGCCCGAGTGTTAAAACCCAAAATATAACGGACCTTCGGCAACGACTACGAGGAGGCCGTGAGACACGGCCCATCAGTTGCCAATTGCAGCAAACCCGAGTACGTTTAGACCGAGCTGTGCGGAACGTGTAGATAAGATGCCATACTCACTCAGACAATACTAAGTGGAGGAAAAGGTCCCATACCATCACGAGACGTGGGAGAACACAACCCACTCCCGACTAACATTGGTAACACATGGGCCGCCACGAGAAAAAAAACACAGGCGCCAAAAACGGCGCAATAGATTCCTTTGCAAGTTCCCAACCCCATGGGTTGCCCGTCACCACACCAATGGGCTCAGACAGCCAGGCTGAGGTGCCACCCAACGCAAGAGAAGACCGCCTGATGACTATGGTGCAAAATGGGTTCTTGACAGTAAATGTTAAGCTGGACGATATTGTGGCAACAATTAGCTCCTTGAAGGCTAGAGTTGATAAGGAAAGCATGTGTATTACGGATGCGGAGAACAGGATCAGCACGAATGAAGATGCTATAACACAGCACAGCCGGGACATTGCACAGCTGAAGGGAGACCTGCAAGACCTAAGCTAAGTGAGGATCTCGAATCGAGATCTAGAAGAAACAACCTTCGCATTGTCGGAATTACAGAATCCTTCTGTAAGGGCCCGATGGAGTGACATGTGGAAAACCTATTAAAATCCCTTCTTGGCATAGAATCCTTCTCTGATCACTTCCTTGTGGAAAGGGCACACCACACTCTGGCACCACCACCTAAACCTGGAACGTCTCCACGCACGATAATTGCCCGCTTACTAAACTACAGGGACAGGGGCACGATCCTAAGGCTGTCCAGAGAAAAAGGCACCGTACACTATGAGAAAAACAGAGTGCATATATACCCAGACTTTTCGACCAGTGTCCAAACACAAAGGAGATCCTATGAACCTGTGAAGAGACAACTACAGCTTCGCCACATCCCCTAGGCCCGCATCTTCCCAGCGAAGATGCAAATCCAATACAAGGGCAGGTCGCATTTCTTCGAAAATCCCACTGAAGCCATGGCATATGACGAAGCAAATATCCCTATCCCCCCCAGGGAGCGGGTACGGGACCAAAACATGCAGCCACGCTTGGATGAAGATAACCCTGACTCAGCTGATTGAGCTGGGCCTGAATCAAGATCCTTCCACGTGCTGTAGGACTTGCAACAAGTATGTATAGCTCAAATTAACAATAACTGTTAAAGTGGGGATCCGGAGCCTCTGTCGAAGGAGGCCATGCAGCTGCAACGAGCTATCCTCAGGAGAATTCCACAGGTTATGGGAGTTTTTGGGAATGGGACACATCGGGTTGGGGTTGATGGTGCGGGAATGGGGTACAAAGTTTGGTTACAATAGACAAATGTTTAAAATCGGAGAGTTTTGTTGCATCGGACACGGCTACTATAGCGGACAGCACATACAGACAGTCATATTACTATGGCAAAGGAAGACTATGGCACAGGTTGACAAGGGTATAACTATTAAACTCCTTTCATGGAACATCCGTGGTCTCAACCCGATCACGGCTCAGAAAACAGCAGCATACATCACCAGACATAACCCCCAGATCATACTTTTACAAGAGTCACACACATTCGGCCAAGTCTGTACTAACTTTCTCCCTAAGTGGGGCCCGCTACGATATACTGAATACTCCTCCCATTCCAGGGGGGTTCTCACATTGATCGATCCGGGACTAGGATTCCGGCTTCGAGACACTAAAATAGATGCTCAGGGGAGATATGTTCTGGTCTGGGGGGAGGTGGCAGAACAAGAGGTTGTTATTGTTAAAACATATGGTCCTAACATCGACGACCCTGACTTCTACAGCACCATACATAACATGCTAACCACTGCTGAGGATGTGGCAGTAATTTGGGGTGGCGACTTCAACACGATCCTCGACACGACCCTTGACTGGTCCTCAGCTTCTCCCCGATCCCCTACTAAGGCTGCATTGATTATACAGCAGATAATGCAACAAATGTCCATGGTAGAAATATGCCGGGAGCTACACCCACAGGAAAAGCGTTACTTATTATTCATCAGTGCACGACTCAGAGTCCCGCATTGAATATTAGCCTCTCAGCTCTACACTATCAAGCTCGGTCTTGAGCTGTGAGATGTACCCACGCACACTTTCGGACGACTCGCCCATATCAATCACCCTGACCATCCGTAACGTCAGTCCACGTTCTAAACGCTGGAGAATGCCGCCCGCGATGCTAAGGGACCCACACGTGTGCGAATCATTACACATTGAAATAGCAGAATTCTTTCAACTAAATGAAGGAACTGTAGACCAGTATGCTACGATATGGGAAACTTTTAAGGTATGGGTCCGAGGCGCGATTATGGCCAAGTCCTCGGGACTACTGAGGACTGTCAGGAAGGAATTAGATATGATGGAAGCAAAGCTCGAGTTGCTTGAGTTTGAGTATACTATCACACACAGTGAAGAATCCCTTTCTGATAAACTTGACTTTGGGTGAATTTAATAAACTAGCGGAACGGGAGATTCAGTACATGGCCGCCCCGGCCCGGGCTCGTAGATGCAGGGAAAGCAACAAGGCAGGGAAATTCCTTGCTCAGATGCTTAAGGCCGATAGCTATCATACCCCCATTGCTAACATCCAGACACCAAATGGGAACATGGTCAATCGGGATCAAGACATTAATGACACGTTCTCCGAGTAGACTCTATATTCTAGCAGAGACACCAAATCGAGCGATGAGATAACAGATTATCTACATGCGCTTGACCTCCCAACACTCACCCTAGAAACACGACGGCTGTTGGATACCCCCATCTCAATGGAGGAAATAACGGAGGCAATTAAAGCTTTGACCCCAGGCAGGGCCCTGGGTACGGAATTATACAAAGAATTTCAGGACAAGCTAGCCCAGGCCCTGTTGAAGGTCTGGGAAGAGGCGATGGAACGGGGAATATTACCAGACACTATGCGTGAGGCAGTAATTACGGTCCTCCTAAAACCCCGGCAGCCCCACATAACATGGGCTCATAAAGCCCCCTTTCACTCGTCAACACGGACGCAAACATTTTTGCAAAAATTCTGGCTACTTCCCTATATGTCCATACTGTATATGTTCACCCCGACCAAGCCGGCTTCATACCGACTAGATTCACGGCCCTGAATTTAAGACGACTCTTTGGAGTGATGGCACAGATGGAGCCGAAGGCAAATGCAGTAGTAGCATCACTTGATGCCAAAAAGGCTTTCGATTCCGTCTCCTGCTCTTATCTGTTCCTGGTGCTCGAGAGATTCGGACTGGGTCATTATTTTGTCAAATGTGTTCGACTACTTTACACATGCCCAGGAGTGAGGGTCCTAACCAACCACACCATGTCTTCACAGTTTCCGCTAAATAGAGGTACCAGACAGGGTGTCCCTTCTCCCCCATACTGTTCGCACTCACCATAGAACCCATGGCCGAATATGTGCGGCAATACCACGCCCACAAGGGGCTCAGAATGACTGGTGCACCACAAACAATCTCCCTCTATGCAGACGACACTCTGCTATACATCCGAAATCCCGAAGATAACTTGGCCCCCATTATGGCGGATATTGAGAGGTTCTCTGAATATTCAGGTTGCTAAGTCCGAATTGTTCCCACTGACTTCCAACACCAAAGACATGACTAACATACAAGGGTCTAAGTGGTCCCCTGCGCGTATCCGCATCCTCGGCATCATGGCATCGAGGGAAAAATGCACACTATATGCAGACAATCACGGGGCGCTATTGCAATCCATTTCTGTCAAACTACAACTTTGGACCAGACTCCCCATCTCATTAAATGGTCGAATATCACTCCTTAAAATGGTTGTGCTCCCCAAACTACTATACCTCTTCTGCAATATCCTGATCTGGCCGGGCAGAACATTTTTCACAAAACTGAACTGTGATGAGATAGTTGCTAAACATGATTAATACTTATTATAGAATGTCTGCAAATGAAACCTTTTATTAGAAAGTGCCCGTGTTTGTATATGGAGAAGGAGTTCACAAGGTCCATTCTTCTAATGAGACTTGCTTGTTTGTTGGTTGCTAGGTAACCAAGGAAGACATTGAAGAGACGGAGAACGACAGTTACAGTTGTTGTTGTTCCTGTTAATGAGTTATTTGTGCCGTTGCGCTAAAAGAAGTTTTCCACAGTTATGTGGCGAATGGTTGTCCAGTGCCCCCTCGAACAACAGACCCCGGGGCAATCGAATTGCCCCGACAAGTACATCCACAATATGATGGTTTGTACTGGTTCTGTTCACAATTTAAGACTAGTAAAGCCAATGGTGACTTTACATGCCCTGGGAGACAGTAGTCAGTCCCAGGGTATGGAGTCTGTTTGGGGGTCGCTACGACACCCCTGGGTTACTGCACGGAGGGTGCTGTGCAACCCACATACCAAAAACACATGAAGCCCTATGGGGTAAAGGACCCCATAGCCCGTAAAACACATACAAAGTCAAAGGAACACCTCAAATCATGTCTAAGAGTGGGAGAAAAAGAGTCTCACTCTTAGCAGGAGAAAAAAAATAAACCCCAAAAATCCAGCAAAGCTGCTGGGGGACTCACTAGGTTTGGGAAATTAGCCTTAACTGAGAATTCTCCCTAACAATGACAGAAATTTTTATTAAAACGGAATTCGGAAATGAAAACCAGCAAGTGAAAAGCCTAATGTAAAGGAAACGGAAATAAAAGACAAGAAAGAGGAGAATAGAAAGTAAAGACAAAGGAAGACAACAGAAAAAAAATTATAAAAGGAAAGACCTATAGGTTTTGGCCATAAAGAAACAGAGAAACAAGACTTGAAGATCAAATAGTATGTGAACCGTGAGAATTTGCAAGGTCACTTACCTGAACATTCTGTGGGAGAGAATACATTGGCAGAGAAGTTTTTTCTTGAAGAATCCAGGTGAAAGACGTATCCTTTTTCTTAAAACTGAAAGAAAGAAAAGAGTTCTGGTTAATAAAACTATTGGGTGTCTTACTTAACCCATAAAACTACTTACTGCCTCAGTCTCTTTATTATTACAAGCAAGTTCATTACATTCAAAACTCAACTCATTGACCTCTACATTTGCATGGGCGGAAAAAAACTGCCAGGCTGAAATGGTCCAAAATGGCAGAACCTTTCTCAAAAGGTGGGATATCGGCACCCGATTTCGAACTTTACTACTTAACTTCGCAGGCCCACTCCACGAGACACTGGTGCGACCCAGAGGATACAGCCACACATCTCCCCTTGGAAAAATATGCAGCATCTCCTTCAGACATACAATCTGTGATGTTCGACCCCAAGTGGAAGGACTCCTGCAAATACGATCCCGTCAGCACCACTGCACAAGCATGGTTCAAGAATCGGTCTTACGTCCCCATGCGATCCAGAGACACCGTTATGGAATTATCCTGGCATAACACCTACATTTGATAAGGCACTACAAAACGCGTGGGACCCAAACAAGCAATTCAAGATGCACGTGTTCCCAGATGGCAAGTTTTGTGAGCTGAATGACTTTTTCGAGGCAGTGGGAGGGGGGCACCTCAAACCTTTTCAATTTCACAGGATGAAAGCCGCCTTCACTGCTAAATGGCCTACATTCCCGGCTGAACCACGCACACATGAATGTATCAGGGCGATGACGGAACCAGGGGATCACATGAAGAGTGTATCTGTACTATACAACCTAGTTCAAACACACTCCGAATCAAGTAACAACATTAAGGAGGCTTGGGAACGAGATCTGGGGGTAGAACTGTGTAAAACTAGCTGGCTCAGATACTGAAACCTCACTAAATATGTCTCTATGAACTCAGGGTTGCGACTGATCCAATTAAAAATACTAAATCAACTCCATTACACCCCTGCCAAACTGGTTAAGTTCGTAGAGGGGCACACAGGGAAATGTCCCAAATGTAATGCCCCCAAGGTGGACTTGTTTCATATGTACTGGGACTGCCCACCCGTGGCTAAATTCTGGGGAGAGGTAGCAGAGATTCTAGAAGACATCAATACAATTCCGGCTACACCCTCCCCACGGAACTGTCTATTCGGAGATATTGGTAAGGTGGCGGAGACCACCAGACGTCTCTTCAATGTAGCATGCGTAGTTGCAAAGCGAAACATCCTGAAATGCTGGAAATCCACGGAAGCCCCCAGAAGAGTTGACTTTTTGAAAGACATGTCAATGATTAATGAATACGAAGAACAATTCACTATAACTTTACCATCAGTATGCCGACCCAAGGAAATATGGGCGCTGTTCCGACTTTATTTATGTAACGTGATCCCCGAAGAGGGAAGTAATGTACTGTCGTCTCCCTAAAAAAAAAAAAAAATAATAATGCATGTGAACGATATGATTTATATGAATAGATATGTTTACACCCTGTTCTCCTTGCTCCTATTCTTCCTAACTTAAACATGATAGTGTGAAGACTGCCTGTGGCCCAGTTTTGATGTAACTCTCTTTGGAAAAATAAATGACTCTTTACTCTGTCACCCTATTCCTCTGCATAGTGTTTGTGTAGGAAAGTGGGGGTGAAGTTGGGACATCAGAGAATCCTATGAAATAGGATGGGTCATGGGTACAGGAAAGGGGGAATACAGGGTCTCACCATTGGTCGTCTCACCCCCACCCCTCAAAGACCCCTCACGCAGGTGATCCTCTCGCACTGGTCCACCCCCAGGAACTGGATCCAGAAGCGATGGCCGTGTCCTGGCCACCTGGATGAAGTCCACGGGGACTAGCGGGTGAGACACCCTTTGGTTTCTCACATATGGTAAACATTATAGTTCACTGCTTTTTGGGGTAATGTGTTGGTATGTGAACATATTATGTATCATTGTGCTCACCTGTTATATTTTCGACACTGTAGATCCCAGCAATGGAAAGAAGGATTATTACGCCATACCATGATGGACCAGACATTGGCTTCTTGGAGACTGAGATTACAGAGAATTGCATATTTCTAAAGGAAGACGACATCACAGAGAATTGTTCCCAGTGAGTTGACCTTCTAAGTTGTGGGTGTGTGTGGGCAGGGGGCACATAGCTATTAAAATTAAATCCATGTATGTTTGGGGGTGTATATATTTTTCTGGGTCTTGTGAATCAATTATTCATGCAGTGCATATGCCACAATCCAGCGGTTGGTCTGGAGTGTATTACAAGTTGTTTTCTTTTTAAAGGCAAGAAATAATAGCCAGATGTTTTTTTTAGTGAAACAAGGCATTTCGAGGGGATTGGGTCCTCCGACGTATTCCATATCTATGACATGTAATCACCACAGCTGTGCTGCTTCGGAAACTTTTCCGGCGTCTGCGTCCTGCGTCGACGACGTCGAGGACCTCGTCCGACGTCATCCGATGTGATAAGTAGGACGCACGACGCCCGTAGCCTCAGTTCCGTTTTTTACACGAACGTGTTGCTTCGTGTTTCTCGGTTCTAAGCCTCGACTCTTTGGAGTTCTGTTCTTTCTGGTTCTTCGAACCTGTTCGTTTGTGAATTTCCTTCGGCGATGTCTTCCACTTCGTCTTCAACCCCGCGTCCGGGCTTTAAGAAGTGCGGGGAGTGTTGGTCCAAGATGTCGGTGACTGACTCGCACGACGCCTGCCTCTGGTGCCTCGGGGAGGCCCACGACACGGATGACTGTATCGACTGCCAGTCGCTCACGTCCAAAGCCTTACGCGAACGTAAGAAGAAGTTGTCGGTAGGTCGGGTGTCCAAGCCCCGGAAGTCGAAGTCGGCGGGGCTTTCGACGGATGATTCGAGGGGTGACTCTCCGCGTCATCGTCGGAAGTCTCGTCGGTCTTCTTCTAGGAGTGGGTCTCGCCACTCCTCAGCCTCTTCGAGGCATTCTCGGAAGCGCCGTCACCGGTCGCTTTCCAGGTCCTCTTCCGAGGATTCTGCACGGCACGTCGGTTACCCCACCAGCCGTGCGACGCCGGAGGAATGGGCTTCCTTCGGGAAGAAAATGTTGGCGATTCTTGAGTCGCAGGGTACTCAGCCGTCCGCGCCCCCGAGTGGGGTCGGCCGTGAGAGGTCGAGAGACACCGCTCGCAAGAGTGGTCGGCACGAGTCACGGGAGCGGTCCCGTTCGGACAAGGAGGCTCGTTCTCGCCGTACCCGTTCCAGGTCCCGGTCCTCGACGCGTTCGAGACCGTGTGCTCCTGTGAAGTCTTCGAGGAAGACATCGACGTCTGAGGCGTTGAGGGCGTCGACAGGCTTTCTCGAGGCTCCGGCTTCGAGGAAGTCGTCGAAGCCGTCGACGATCAGGTCGTCGAGGGACACGCTCGGGGCTCCGGCTTCGAGGGCTGTGTCGACGCCGCCGATACTGGAGGCGCTGCATCTGACGTCGACGCCGATTTCCTCGACGTCAACGCCGATCCTCTCGGCGCCGTTGCCGGTTTTCTCGACGTCGGCGCCGATTCGCTCGACGCCATCGACGCCTTTCGTGTCGGAGGTGCCCCGTGTCACGGGTTTACCCCCTAGGAAGGCTCTGGTTAAGAGCAAGCACTCTCGGGTGCCTTTTCGCCACCTGGAATATATTTCAGAGGCGGATGAGGATTCTGATGGCCTGGTTCCTAGTCAGGTGCCAGATGACATTGTCTCGGGCCATAGTCAGTTTGACGATTTGAGGCAGTCACTGCATGATGCCAGTGGACTGGACACCTCTCCGGAGGTGGAATTTTGTAGGCCTGAGCCTGGCTCCCATGCCGATTCCTCGTACCAGCGCCTTATGGCTAGGGTGTCTGAGTAGCTGGGATGGTCTGCTCCCCCAGGGGAGTTTGTGCAGGATGATCTGACGGACATCCTTGATGTTGGTCCCCCAACTGACCCGGTACTGCCGTTCCATATGGCTTTACAGAGAAGGGTGGCGGCGGCTTGGACTGCTCCGGAGAGTCTCCCGGCGGTGGGCAGATCCTTGTCGCGTAAATACCGTCCAGCCAGTAGCGACCCCTGCTACTTGACCAGGCACCCCACTCCGGAAAGTTTGGTGGTGCAGGCGGCCACGGCCCCGGCAAAGCAGGCGTCGTACCCTACCATCCCTCCTGATAGGGACGACAAACGTTTTGATGGCTGGGCGAAGAAAGTGTTTTCTTCTGGTGGTATGGCGCTTCAGGCGGCCAACTCCATTTGTGCCTTGTCACGTTTCACGCACACTCTGTGGAACTGTGTTGCGTTAGCGGCTGAACATATTCCCGAAGGGGATGAACGGGATGGTTTCCTTGCTATGGTCCAGGATGGTAAGGATGCCATGTGAGAGTCCGTTCAGTCGGGTCTGGACTTGGCTGAATGCGTCAGTAGGTCCATGGCGGCGAGCACCGTGATACGCAGGTTTGCGTGGTTGCGGAAGTCGGGGTTTGCTCCTGATGTGCAGTCCCGGCTCCTCAACATGCCCTTTGACGGTGAACACCTTTTTGGCAGCAAGGCTGACGAGAGCCTTGAGAGGTTGCAGACCTCAAAAGCTGCAGCGAAGTCGTTGGGCGCTGCAGTTCGACAACCTCTGCCTTTTCGTCCTAGGGGACAGCAGTGGAGGGGTGGTTCCTTTCGCTATTACTTGTCCTTCAGTAAAGCGAGAGGAGCTGGCAGTCAAAGAGGCCAACGCAGGGGTACCAGAGGTGGACGACAGGGTACCCGTGGTGCCAAGGCCGCTCGGGCAGTTGCCTCTTTGCCCTCAGGTAACGCCGCAGCCGCTCCTACTCAGTCATGAGGCCAGGTCCCATGGTTCGCCGGTTGGGGGAAGGCTGGCGCAGCATCTTGTAGAGTGGCAAGCCATTACTTCGGATGTGTGGGTTCTGGAGATCATAACCCACGGCTACTGTCTTCCCTTTCGGCACAGGCCTCGCGACAATCCACCGGGGAACCTCTCTTTGAAGTGTCCGGATCCGCTCCTTGCGCAGGAAATTCAAGCCCTGCTGGAGAAGGGCGCTATAGAACTGGTGCCTGTAGCGGAGAGGAACAAGGGATGGTATTCCCCTTATTTTTTGATTTCCAAGAAAGACGGGGGATTGAGACCCATCATGGACTTGCGCGGTTTGAACAAACTCCTCAGGAAGGACAAGTTCAAGATGGTTACTCTCTCTCAAGTCCTCCAGGCCCTTCAGCTTCAGGACTGGTTGGTGTCACTCGACCTCAAGGATGCTTACTTCCATGTGCCGATCCATCCCAAGCACAAGAAGTACCGGAGGTTCGCGGTTGGCGACTCGCACTTTCAGTTTCGGGTCCTGCCGTTCGGATTGACCTCCGCCCCGAGGGTTTTCACCAAGCTCATGGTGGTGGTGGCAGCGCATCTCAGGCAAGGGGGGATTCACGTCTACCCCTACCTGGACGATTGGTTGATCAGGGGGCGCTCTCCCGAGCAAGTCCTGGATCATCTGTCCGTCACCTGCCACTCCCTTCACAGGCTGGGCTTCTCCCTCAATTTAAAGAAGTCCCATTTGACACCAACGCAGCGGCTCCAGTACATCGGAGCAGTGCTCGACACTTCCCTGGGGCAGTGTTTTCCTCCCCAGGTGAGGGCTCTTCACATTCAGCAGATGGTGCACAAGTTTCAGCAGGCCCAGACGCTCCCAGCGTTCGAGTTCTTGAGGTTGCTCGGCCTCATGGCATCCTGCATTCTTCTGGTGCCAGAGGCTCGCCTGCGAATGAGATCTTTGCAGTGGGCACTCAAGACGCAATGGTCGCAGTCCTCCGGCAGGATGTCGGACCCGGTTCAGGTGCCGCCCTCGGTCGCCCAGGACCTTCTGTGGTGGGCCGTCGAAGGCAACTTGATGAAGGGGGCTCCATTTTGGCTTCCCTGGCCGGAGGTGACAATCGTGACGGATGCATCCCTCACGGGATGAGGAGCTCATGCCAACGGGCTGACAGTCAGCGGTCGTTGGTCTCCATCGGAGTCCAGACTCCATATCAATCTGTTGGAGCTGAGGGCCGTCAGGCTAGCCCTGAAGGCTTTTCTGCCGACTGTGAGAGGTAAGAATGTCCTGATCCTGACGGACAACACAGTGGCCATGCACTACCTCAACAAAAAGGGGGGGGCAGGGTCACTTCCTCTGTGCAGGGAGGCGATGCAGCTCGGGTTCTGGGCCATCCAGCAGGAAGTTTCGATGCCGGCAGTTCATCTGGCCGGAGACGAAAACGTGACGGCAGACACTCTGAGCAGGCAGAGCGCGATCTCTCACGAGTGGGAGTTGGCTCAGGAGATTCTCTTGGAGATCTTCGCCCTTTGGGGGACCCCTCAAGTGGATCTCTTCGCCTCCAGTGTCAACCGGAAGTTCGAAAGGTTTTGCTCGTGGGAATTTCCTCCGAAAGGAGCCTTGGGAGACGCGTTTGTGGTGGAGTGGTCATTCCCGCTGCTGTACGCGTTTCCTCCAGTCCCCGTCATCCCGCAAGTGCTGCGGAGGTTACGGAAGTTCGGTTCCCGGATGATCCTCATTGCTCCGGCGTGGGCTCGGAGGACGTGGTACCCGGACCTTCTCGACTTGTCCATCTGCCCTCCACGTCGTCTTCCCTACCGAGACGATCTGCTCTCACGGGAGGGGGGTCAGGTTCTCCATCCACAGGTCGGATCCCTCAACCTTCACACTTGGCTTCTGAAAGGTTGAGGTATATGGATTGGGACCTCCCTGAAGACGTGATGGAGGTGTTGCTTTCGGCCCGTAGGCCAGCAACGAAGTCTCTGTACCGTTGCCGTTGGCGTAAGTTCTGCGACTGGTGCAGAGTTCGGAATGTGGATCCTTTTGCATGTGACATCCCCATGGTTCTGTCCTCTTTGCTTTCTCTGGCCCACAGGGGCTTGCAAGTGGGTACCATTAAAGGTTACCTGGCGGCGCTGTCCATCTTTAAGCGCTCGTCTGAAGAGTGTTCTTACTTTAAAATCCCTTTAATTTCACAGTTTCTGAAAGGGCTCACTAATGTGTTCCCTCCGTCACCTTTCCTGGTGCCCGGTTGGGATTTAAACCTTGTTCTTAGGTTTCTTATGGGTGCTCCGTTTGAGCCTTTACATTCTTGCCCTTTGAGGCTGTTAACTCTGAAAACTGTGTTTTTAGTTGCGGTTACTTCCGCTCGCAGAGTGAGTGAGTTACAGGCACTTTCAGTTAAGCCACCCTTCACTGTTTTTCACAAGGACAGTTCGTCCTTCTTTTCTTCCGAAGGTAGTGACGGAATTTCATTTAGCCCAGAAGGTTGTTCTTCCGGCATTCTATCCTCCTCCGCATCCTGGTAAGGAAGAGGAGAGGCTCCATAGGCTTGATCCTAGGAGAGCTTTAAGCTTTTATGTTTCACGCATGTCCCGGGTCAGAGTGGACGATCAACTCTTTATTGGTTACGCTGGAAAGCGTTTGGGGCAAGCTGTGACGAAACAGACTTTGTCCCGCTGGATTATTTTGGCCATCTCGGAGTGTTACCGCTTGGCGGGTAAGGACCCACCGGCTGGCTTGCGGGCCCATTCTATCAGGGGTGTAGCTGCATCTACTGCCCTGCAGAGGGGTGTTCCTATTCGCAACATCTGTGATGCAGCCACCTGGGCTTCAGTACATACATTTGTACGGCATTATTCCCTCGATTCCATCAGAGGGCAGGATCTGGCCTTTGGCAAGGCGGTCCTTTGCTCGGCTATTTGATTGGCTATTCTAAAATTTTGCTTCTAATTTCTTTCCCTCCTCCTTGTTTTGGTACTGCTTTGGGAGTCTGTCATAGATATGGAATACGTCGGAGGACCCAATCCCCTCGAAGAACAAGTTACTTTCTTACCTGGTAACGTTCTTTCGATGGGATGGTCCGACGACGTATTTCATATCGCTCCCGCCCTGCCTTCCCCGCTGCAGAATTTCTTTTGCGATTGCAGCTTACGTTCAGCAAGGCTTTGTGTCTGACTGGCAGTTGACTTATGTCACACGTTCTGGGGGGAAAAAACTACAACTGAGGCTACGGGCGTCGTGCGTCCTACTTATCACATCGGATGACGTCGGACGTCGGAGGAGGTCCTCGACGTCGGCGCATCGACGTCATCGACGCAGGACGCAGACGCCAGAAAAGTTTCCGAAGCAGCACAGCTGTGGTGATTACATGTCATAGATATGGAATACGTCGTCGGACCATCCCATCGAAAGAACGTTACCAAGTAAGAAAGTAACTTGTTCTTCTCTCTCAATTGCAGTGATTACAATTATTTAAATGTATAACATTCTCCCGCAGATTACTCATCAGATAGATATCCGTTACAGCGACAGCTGCTCAGAAACATTTTCGACAGGGGACGTAGTACGACTCAATGTGGCTGTTGATCTCTCTTGACTCGACCGTGCCACTCGTCGGTTTGGGATGTGACGTCTGCTGCTTCCGACATGGACCCAATTTCTCTTCATGTTCTTCGGGTACTTCCCCAAACAATCATACCTCTGTTCACTGCTGCTCTTCAGCACTTTTTATCTGGCACTATACCTTGTTCGCTGAAACACACACTTGTCACTCCTCTTTTAAAGAAGCCTCACTTAGACACATCTCTAGCAGTCAACTATCGTCCGAGATCTCTCCTTCCAATCCTTATGAAGCTTATGGAGACGATTCTTACACCTCCGTTCTCGGGCTTCCTGTAAGTGAATAAACTCCTACACTCCTTTTCAGTCAGGTTTTAGACCTTGGGTGGTCAATGAATCGGTCAGGGTATCACTGTTGGTTGACTTTGCGCTGCTTCTGGACCGTGGAGAAGTTGGGTGTTGGTTCTCCTTAACCTCTCTCTGGCCTTTGATACAGTTGACAATGCAATTCTCTTGCAATGACTGGAGCAGGTCGGCATCTCCCTACCTCTTGCCTGGTTTTCCTCATTTTATCATATCATTTGAAATCAGTATCCCTGCGGTCTTATCGTTTTACTTGACCACTCTTTCTCGTGGTGTACCCCAGGTTTCTTCTCTTTCCCGCTTCTTTCTATTTTATATCTGCACCCTTTGGCGGATCTTATTTTTCTGATGCTTGTTAATGTGCTTAGAATCACATGCTGTGCATGTAGTACGACATCCAGTGGTAACCGCAGAGTATTGCATCTTGTCTTTCGAGAATTGAAAGGGGACATCGACATGGGCATGCCTGTAACACTATCCCTAACGTGACGTGTAGTGTACCCAAAATCCCTCATGCTTCGAGGTCCCTCAGATTGTTTTTTTCCACCCAGCTATCTGGTCGCCCTCATGCAGAGCTCTTCATAAAACATTGCGTTATTGTTCGATTTCTCAACCTTCAGTCGTTTATTCTCATTGTCAATCCTTTCGATGGTTGATTCCTTTGCCACCACCGAATACTGCTGACAACGGAATTTCAACGGCTGTTGATCCAGTCGGCACTGCTGACCATGTGGCCGGGCCTTCTGGCCGGCCTGTACAGTAGAGAGAGTGGGGTCGGGTTGGTCATATTCTTTTCAAGAATGCCTTTCCTTTTCACCTCTTTGTTCCTTTGGGTTTGTCGTCGCTATCACGATCCTGCGCTATGGACAGGACTCCATTTAGATTTTGTCCTTCCTGTAAGGCAAAATACCTGTGGAAAGACAGGCACCGTTGGTGCAATAATTGTCTTCCCCTCGACCACGAGGCATCCTGTGCGGCCTGTAAACTCCTACGGCCCAAGACAATTAAGGCGTGCTGTTTGAAGCAGTGGGTGGCCTACGGTATGTCACAGGCCGAAAGTAATTCCCCCGCCGCCACAGCGATTTATGATTGGCAGCCCTCCCGGCAACCACAACAGCAGCATGCGTGCGGGCAGTCCAAAAGTAAGGGCGCTAGGATCAAATCACACGCGGCCGTCGAGACGCTTCAGAAGAAGGTGCCGAAATCCACTGCGCAGCCACCGGCTCAACCGTCACACCACCCTGTAACCCCAAGCGTCAGCGATATTATCGCGACGATCGCTTTGGCGGTTAAACAAAAGGAACAGTCGAAAGAGACGTCGAAACAGAAAGAACGGCTTAAAGATGTGTCTAGAGACATGCCACAACGCTCGGAGCCTCGAAAAGAGTACTCGAGAGCCCTTTGCCTTTATCCAAGATTTGAGAAGAAAAATCTCGACGTTCTGGAGAGGAAAATCATCAAGAAGATCCCTTTCCTCTCCTGGTTCATCATCATGGACCAGGGAGAAGTTTGAGGGGTGCATGAACAGACTGGAGAAGTTTGTTGAATTCTCAGAGAGGTTTTCTCCCAAGAGGCCTTGTGAGGAGCTTCCTTATATGCCTGTGGCTAAGTTTCAGAGGACCTTTGAGGATCCTCATGAAGGGAATGTTTATGACCTTACTGATGACTAGGTTCCTGTCAATACCTACGTACAGGATGATGATCCCTTTGTTGACCCCACTGATGATCCCATGGATAATTGAGAAGACAGCCATCCGGTTAATAATCAACCTTGGGCGTCCCCTACTCCTACCTCGGACTCTGACGCTCTGTGTATGGATTCCCCTCCTACCACTCTAGTCCGTCAGGTCTCACCTGTGGATGATCAGATGGGGTTTAACGCCATTTTAAAGAAGTTGGCTTCTTTAAGATGGAAGCATTCAAATTTGTCAAACCTCAAAAGTTTCGTATGGTCACGTTGCAGGAGGTAATCCCTCTGCTGAAACAGGGGGATTACATGGCAACACTGGATATGATACATGCATACTTTGATATTTCATTGTTGCCGGGACACAGAAAATACTGAAGGTTCATGATAGAAGACAAACACCATCAGTTCAAAGTACTCCCCTTCGGCATTGCCTCAGCGCCAAGGGTGTTTACGAAGGTACTGGCAGCGGCAGCAGCGCACCTGCGCACCTGCACCGAGATTCCATTCCAGTTTACCCTTACCTCTACGACTGGCTCATAACAGGGGATTCCTACGGAACATGCCTGTTGAACACTGAAGACGATGGACCTCTTATTCAACCTGGGATTCTCCATCAACAAGAAGAAATCCAGCCTAGACCCCAGTCAAGTCAAACAGTTCCTAGGGGCGCTAATTTGGACAGAAGATGGCCTCGTCTTCCCCTCCAGCGAGAGGGTTCAAAACATGCAGTTTCAGATCCCTCAGTATGTAGCTGGTCGAGAGGTGACGGTACGCAAAGCCTTGCGACTGTTAGGAATGATGGCGTCCTGCATTTACTTTGTTTCTCATGCGTGTCTGTGCATGCATCTCATGCAAGAGTGGCTCAACAACCAGTGGTGTCAGGCCAACGAACAATGGAAAGATCTGGTAGTTGTCTCGCCAGCCCTCGTTCTCTTACTGCATTGGTGGTTGAAGGGAAAACCTCTTTAAGGGAAAGGCCTGGATAGCATGGTCGGGGAAATTTGTTTACGATTTTCCCTCGACTTCCCTACTCAACAAGATCGTACACAAGATGCACCAGGAGCCAGTCAACATGATATTGGTGGCCCCCATGTCGGCCCGCCAACCCTTGTGTTCTCATCTGACGGAGATGTCCCTATCTCCTCCAATGAAACTGTCTTGCCCCTACAACACGTTATCTCAAGATAAAGGAGAGACTCTTCACCCATGCCCGCAAACCCTGAATTTAGCAGCCTGACTCCTGAGGTAATAGAGTTCGGGCACCTACAACTCCCTTGGAGATGCATGAACATACTTAGAGATGCGCGGAAACCTAACACCCGATATTTCCACTCCAGTAAATGGAAGCGCTTTATCTGGTGCAAGTCCAACAGCCTCAATCTCATTGACTGCTCTCCTACTCGCATTGTATTGTACCTGACTCACCTACTAGACTTAGGCCTGGTTTTTAATTCCCTGATGGTTCACTTAGCTGTTCTCTCAGCCTACACTACGTCACAACAGAAGGTGTTGTGGTCGAAAATACCAGTTATTAAGGCTTTCATGGAAGGGGTTAAAAGGATTCATCCCCCAATTTCTAAACCGGCTCCCGGAAGGGACCTAAATGGGGTATTGACTAGACTTATGGGGTCTCCTTTTGAGCCTATGCATAAAGCAAGTCTCAAGGATCTTACCTATAAGACAGCCTTCCTAGTGGCTATCACTTCTATAAGGAGAGTTAGTGAACTACAGGCCCTTGCAGTTCTAGACCCTTTTGTTACAGTTCAGAGATGAGGTGGTTCTGCGCACTCACCCTCGATTTGCACCTACATTTATTTCCAAGTTCCATGTGAACCAATCAATAGAACTGCCTACTTTCTTCGAGATTCCCACTAAAGTGGCCGAAAGAAGCCTACACACATTAGATGTGTGCGGGGCAGTCATGTTTTACCTAGAAAGAACAAGACCACTCAGAAAAACGAACCAATTTTTCGTTTCAGTGGTAGCTGGTAGAGAAGGGGATCCGGTCTCTAAATCAGCCAGCTCAAGGTGGATTGTCAATTGCATCACACTCTGTTACACTCTTGCTAAGAGAGAACTGCCCTTCAAGCCTAGAGCACATTCTTTTTGAGGGATTGGGGCTTCCATAGCTTTCATTGCAAATGTTCCCCTAGAGTCCATTTGCAAAGCGGCAACCTGGAGTTCTGTACACACCTTTACAAAACACTATTGCCTATACACTCATTCTAGATCTGATTCTCAGATGGGACAAGTAATACTGAGACATCTTTTCACTACTGTACCTTCTCACAACCCACCTCCAACTTCGGGTACTAATCGCTAGCATGTGATTCTAAACAGATTAACAAGCATCAGAAGACATGCATTACTCACCGTAATAGCATTTCGAGGGGATTGGGTCCTCCGACGTATTCCATATCTATGACAGTAATCGCCACAGCTGTGCTGCTTCGGAAAATCTTTCGGCGTCTGCATCCTGCGTCTCTGACGTCGATAGGCCGTCCTCGAGGACCTCCTCCGACGGCCGACGTCACCAGATGTTATAAGTAGGACGCACGACGCCCATAGCTTCAGTTCTGTTTTTTCCGCGCACGTGTTCGCTTCGGAGATCTCGGCACGCCTCGACTCTTTGGAGTTTCTGTTCTTTCGGTTCTTCGAACCTGTTCGTTTGTGAAGTTTGTCGATGTCTTCCTCTTCTTCCACCCCGCGTCCGGGCTTTAAGAAGTATGGGGTCTGCGGGTCCAAGATGTTGGTGACAGACTCGCACGACGCCGGCCTCTGGTGCCTCGGGGAGGCCCACGACACGGATGATTGTATCGACTGCCAGTCGCTTACGTCCCAGCCTTGCGGGAGCGTAAGAAGAAGCTGTCGGTCGGTAAGGGGTCCAAGCCCCGGAAGTTGAGGTTCGCTGGGCTTTCGACAGATGATTTGAGGGGCGACTCTCTGCATCGTCGTCGTAAGTCTAGGGGGGCTCGGTCCCGGAGTGGGTCTTGCCACTCCTCTGCCTCTTCGAGGCACTCACTGAAGTGCCGTCATCGGTCGCCGTCCTCGTCCGAGGACTCCACCCGTCGGCGGGTTGCTTATCCCACATAGCATGCGACTCCAGAGGAATGGGCTTCCTTCGGTAAGAAAATATTGGCGATTCTTGAATCGCAGGGCACCGGACCGTCCGTGCCTCCGAGTGGGGTCAGACGTGATCGTACTAGAGACACTGCTCGTATGCCTTCGGGCTCGGGTGGTCGGAACGATTAGCGGGAAAGGTCCCGCTCAGACAAGGGGAATCGTTCTAGTCATGCCTGTTCCAGGTCCCGGTCCTCGACGCGCTCGAGACAGTGTGCACCTGTGAAGTCTTCGACGAAGACGTTGATGCCTGTGGTGCCAAGGTCATCAAGGGACTCTCTCGAGGCTCCGGCTCCGAGGAAGTCATTGACGCCCTCGGCGCCCAGGCTGTCGAAGGACATGCTCGGGTCTCCGCCCTCAAGGCCTGTGTCGATGCTGTCGGCGCCACGCTCGATGTCGACGCCGATTCACTTGAAGCCGTTCTTGTTCTGTCGAAGGTACCCCATGGCACGGGGGAACCCCCTAGAAAGGCTCTGGCCAAGGCCAAACATGTCTTTGTCCCCCATTCTGTGCCCACTTTCCACCATCTTGATTATATTTCGGAGGTGGATGAGGGTTCTGAAGATGGGATGGTTCCTGATACGGTACCAGACGAGATTATCTATGGACATAGCCAGATTGAGGACCTGCGTCAGTCGCTGCATGACGCCAGTGGTCTGGACACCTCTCCAGAGGTGGAGTTCTGTAGGCCTGAGCCTGGCAACCATGCCGAATCCTCGTACCGGCGCCTTATGTCAAGGGTCACCGAGTACTTGGGGTGGTCTGCTCCACTAGGGGATTTTCTGCAGGATGACCTCACGGATATCCTCGACCACGGTCCACCAACTGACCCGGTACTGCCGTTCCATATGGCTCTACAAAGGAGGGTGGCGGCGGCTTGGTCTGCTCCGGAGAGTCTCCCGGCAGTGGGCAAGTCTTTGCCGCAAAAATACCGCCCAGCCAGTAGCGACCCCTGCTACTTGACCACGCATCCCACTCCGGAGAGTTTGGTGGTGCAGGTGGCTACGGCCCCAGCAAAGCAGGCGTTGTATCCTACCATCCCTCCTGATAGGGACGACAAGTGTTTTGATGGTTGGGCGAAGAAGTGTTTTCTTCTGGGGGTATGGCTCTTCAGGCAGCCAACTCTGTATGTGCCTTGTCACGTTTCACGCACACTCTGTGGAACTGTTTCTCCTTAGCGGCTGAACATATTCCCGAAGGGGACGAACAGAATGGTTTTCTAGCCATGATACAGGATGGCAAGGAAGCCATGTGTGAGGCCATTCAGTCGGGTCTGGACGTGGCTGATTGCGTCAGCCGGTCCATGGCGGCGAGCACCGTAATACGCAGGTTTGCGTGGTTGCGGAAGTCGGGGTTTGCTCCTGATGTGCAAGCCCGGCTCCTCAACATGCCCTTTGATGGTGTATATCTTTTTGGCAGCAAGGCTGACAAGAGCCTTGAGAGGTTGCAGACCTCAAAAGCTGTAGCGAAGTCGTTGAGCGCTGCAGTTCGCCAACCTCTGCCTTTTCGTCCTAGGGGACAGCAATGGAGGGGAGGTTCCTTTAGTTATTACTCATCCTTTAGTAAAGCGAGAGGCGTTGCTAGTAAAAGGGGCCACCGTCGGAGTGCCAGAGGTGGAAAACAAGGTACTCGAGGTGCCAAGGCCACTTAGGCAGTTGCCTTTTTACCCTTCGGCAATGCCGCAGCCGCTTCAGCTCAGTCATGAGGCCATGTCCCATGGTTCGCCAGTTGGGGGAAGGCTGGCGCAGCATCTTGTCGAATGGCGTGCCATTACTTCAGATGTGTGGGTCCTGGAGATCATAGCCCACGGTTACTGTCTTCCCTTTCGGCAGAGGCCTCACGACAATCCACCAGGGAATATCTCTTTGAAGAGTCCGGATCCGCTCCTTGCGCAGGAAATTCAAGCCCTGCTGGAAAAAGGTGCCATAGAACCGGTGCCTGTAGCAGAGAGGAACAAGGGATGGTATTCCCCTTATTTTTTTATTTTGAAGAAAGACTGGGGATTGAGACCCATCATGGACTTGTGCGGTTTGAACAAACTCCTTTGGAAGGACAAGTTTAAGACGGTTACTCTTGCTCAAGTCCTCCAGGCCCTTCAACTTCAGGACTGGTTGGTGTCTCTTGACCTCAAGGACCCTTTTTTTCATGTGCCGATCTATACAAAGCACAGGAAGTACCTGAGGTTCACGGTTGGCGACTCGCACTTTCAGTTCCAGGTCCTGCCGTTCGGATTGACCTCCGCCCCGAGGGTCTTCGCCAAGCTCATGGTAGTGGTGGCAGTGCATCGCAGGAAAGGGGGGATTCAGGTCTTCCCCTACCTGGATGATTGGTTGATCAGGGCGCGCTCTCCCGAGCAAGTCCTGGATCATCTGTCCGTAACCTGGCACTCCCTCCACAAGCTGGGCTTCACCCTCAACTTAAAAAAAGTCCCATTTGACGCCAACACAGCGGCTCCAGTACATCGGAGTAGTGCTCGACACGTCCCTGGGGCAGTGTTTTCCTCCCCAGGTGAGGGCTCATCACATTCAGCAGATGGTGCACAAGTTTCAACATGCCCAGACTCTTCCAGCGTTCGAGTTCTTGAGGTTGCTCGGCCTCATGGCATTCTGCATTCTTCTGGTGCCAGAGGCCAGGTTGCAGATGAGATCTTTGCAATGGGCTCTCAAACTCCAGTGGTCAGTCCTCCGGCCGGATGTTGGACCCCGTTCAGATGCGGCCCTCAGTCACCCGGGACCTTCTGTGGTGGGCCGTCGAAGGCAATCTGATGAAGGGGGCTCCATTTTGGCTACCCTGGCCGGAGGTGCCGATCGTGACGGACGCATCGATCACGGGATGGGGAGCTCATGCCAACGAGCTGACAGTCAGCCAGCGTTGGTCTCCGTCGGAGTCCAGACTCCATATCAATCTGTTGAAGCTGAGGGCCGTCGGGCTTGCCCTGAAGGCTTTTCTGCCGACTGTGCGAGGAAAGAATGTCCTGATTCTGATGGACAACACGGTGGCCATGCACTACCTCAACAAAAAGGGGGGGGGCAGGGTCACTTGCTCTGTGCAGGGAGGCGATGCAGCTCTGGTTCTGGGCAATCCAGCAGGAAATTTCGATCTCGGCAGTTCGTCTGGCTGTAGACGAAAACGAGACGGCGGACGCTCTGAGCAGGCAGAGCGTGATCTCTCATGAGTGGGAGTTGGCTCAGGAGATTCTCCTGGAGATCTTCGCCCTTTGGGGGACCCCTCAAGTGGATCTCTTCACCTCCAGTGTCAACCGGAAGTGCGAAAGGTTCTGCTCGCGGGAATTTCCTCCAAGAGGAGCCTTATGAGACGCGTTCGTGGTTGTGTGGTCATTCCCACTGCTGTATGCGTTTTCTCCAGTCCCCGCCATCCCGCAAGTGCTGCAGAGGTTACGGAGGTTTGGTTCCCGGATGATCCTCATTGCTCCAGCATGGGCCAGAAGGACGTGGTACCCGGACCTTCTCGACTTGTCCATCTGCCCTCCACGTCGTCTTCCCTACCAAGACGATCTGCTCTCACGGGAGGGGGGGGTCAGGTTCTCCATCCAGAGGTCAGATCCCTCAACCTTCACGCTTGTCTTCTGAAAGGTCAAGGTATAAGGACTGGGACCTTCCTGAAGACGTGATGGAGGTGTTGCTTTCGGCCAGAAGGCCGGCAACAAAGCCCCTGTACCGTTGCCGCTGGAGAACAATCTGCAACTGGTGCAGGGTTAAGAATGTGGATCCTTTTTCTTGTGACATTCCTGTGGTTCTGTCTTTTTTGCTTTCTTTAGCCCACAGGGGCTTGCAAGTGGGTACCGTTAAAGGTTACCTATCGGCGCTGCCCATATTCAAGCGCTCGTCTGAGGAGTGTTGTTATTTTAAAATTCCTTTGATTTCGCAATTTCTAAAAGGGCTCACTAATGTGTTCCCTCCGTCACCTTTCCAGGTGCCCGGTTGGGATTTGAACCTGGTTCTTAAGTTTCTAATGGGTGCTCCATTTGAGCCTTTACATTCTTGCCCTTTGAGGCTGTTAACTCTTAAAACTGTATTTTTAGTTGCTGTCACTTCCGCTCGCAGAGTGAGTGAGTTGCAGGCACTTTCAGTTAAGCCACCCTTCACTGTTAACCATAAGGACAGGGTTGTCCTTAGAGTTCGTCCTTCCTTTCTTCCGAAGGTGGTGTCGGAATTTCATTTAGGCCAGAAGGTTATTATTCTGCCATTTTATCCTCCTCCGCATCCTGGTAAGGAAGAGGAGAGGCTCCACAGGCTGGATCCTAGGAGAGCTTTAAGCTTTTATATTTCACGCATGTCCAGTGTCAGAGTGGACGATCAACTCTTTATTGGTTACGCTGGAAGGCGTTTGAGACAAGCTGTTACTAAGCAGACTTTGTCTCGATGGATTATCTTGGCAATTTTTGAATGTTACCGCTTGGCGGGTAACGACCCTCCGGTAGGCTTGTGGGCCCATTCTACCAGGGGTATGGCTGCCTCTACTGCCCTGCTGAGGGGTGTTCCTATTCGTAACATCTGTGATGCAGCCACCTGGGCTTTGGTCCATACTTTTGTACGTCACTACTCCCTCGATTCTAACCGTTGGCAGGATCTGGCCTTTGGCAAGGCGATCCTTTACTCTGCAATTTAATTGGGCTTTCTAAATTTCTATATTCTAAATTCTTTTCCCACCTCCTTATGGTTAGTACTGCTTTGGGAGTCTGTCATAGATATGGAATGCGTCGGAGGACCCAATCCCCTCGAAGAACAAGTTACTCTCTTACCTGGTAAGGTTCTTTTGATGGGATGGTCTGACAACGTATTCCATATCCTCCCTTCCTGCCTTCCCCGCTACAGAATTTATTATGCGATTGCAGCTTACGTTTCCGTAAGGCTTTCTGTGGTCATACTGGCAGTAGATTGGTGCCACACGTTCTGGGAAAAAACTACAACTGAGGCTACGGGCGTCGTGCGTCCTACTTATAACATCCAGTGACGTCGGCCGTCGGAGGAGGTCCTCGAGAACAGCGTATCAACGTCATCGACGCAGGATGCAGACGCCAAAAGATTTTCCGCAGCAGCACAGCTGTGGTGATTGCTGTCATGGATATGGAATACGTCGTCGGACCATCCCATCGAAAGAACGTTACCAGGTAAGAGAATAACTTGTTCTTCTGATGATTGTATCTGCTTAGATTCACATGCGCCCACCCTTCCTCCCCGCAAGGGTGGAAGGAAAATAGACGTCTTACTACTTCTCTCTTTTATGTACTCACTCACGATGGTCATTAGGCTCCCTCATGGCAGAAAAAATACAATCGTAGGGACCTTGATGCGTGATTGATTTTGGGTACACTACACGTCACGTTAGGGATAGTGTTACAGGCACGCTCATGTCGACATCCCCTTTCGATTCTCGAAAGACCAGATGCAATACTCTGTGGTTACCACTGGATGTCCGACTATATGCACAGCATGTGAATCTAAGAAGATACAATAATCAGAAATACTATTACGGTGAGTAATGCATGCCCTCAACATGGGGTGCATTTTTACACTTATGCGGATGACCCGCAACTAGTCTTCCGACTTGATTCACTGGTTCTGGAGTCTCCAGGTAAACTGAAAATGTGTCTTTCAGCAATTGGGGACTAGATGGCAGAAAACTGGTTAAAACTGAATGGGGATAAAACTGAGGTCTTGGCGATCTGCTCCCCCAGTCCTAAAACCAACTGGAGTGCAGAATTTTGGCCAACTTTCTTAGGGCTGTGCCCTACTCTGAGTAGTTGGGTAAAGATCCTAGGGGTGAAGCTGTTGTCTTCTGGCTCTAGAGACACACATATTACCTCGGTATGCAATGCCAGTTTTGCTGAATAAAGTCATCTGGAAGATTCTTCCTTTTCTTCCCTCCGAGTACACAGGCTGTCACGTCTTCCTTTATGGGGTAGCTGGACTGCGGTAATGCGATAAACCTGGGATCAACCCGCTTTTCAGATCCAGCATTTGCAAACTTTGCAAAGTGCGGCTGGCACTTGATGCCCTGTGTCTTACTTTTTCACAGGCCATGTTATGTCAGCTTCACTGGCTTACAGTGAACTCCTGTATTAAATTCAAGGCTCTGTGCATGACTCGTCATGCAGTTCACAATGTAGGTGCAGAGTATTTATAGGAAAAGGTGTTCCCTTACTAGGTTGCTTCGTTCTGCCTCTAAAAACGTACAAAAAATTCCTCGCCATCACAGAGCCCGTTTTAGCAGACACTCCTTTTGGTTTTTGGCCCCCTCTTTGTGGAACATTCTACCTCCGATGCTACGTGAGATTACTGATTACGCTCTGTTACCTAGGGCTTTGAAAACATATTTGTTCTAGTTGACTCTTCTCTTTTGGCTTGCCTGGTTCTCTGCTTTCAACACCTTGATTAGTTGTCACTCTAAAAAGTACTTTTACCATACCACCCTACCATAAATACACCACATCACGATGCCCCCGTACATCCGTTCCTTTTTTCTGTGCGCTCAGCACGCTGCTACTTGGAAGCAGCCTCTGTCAAAATATTCAGTTCATTCGACCGCCAGGTTGGCGGGGCAAAAGACAGAGGGCCCAACGCCCGAAAAAAAGGACAGGTGTCAGAAAAAGGCAAAGAAACAGATGCATTCTCAGAGCCATTAATGATCCTCATCTTCTCATAAGAAGAACTGCTACCACTGACCCAGGTACGGCTCCGATTCGTCAGAACAGCGCGGTGAGACCTGCCCGAATCCGGGCACGTCGAAGGCATTGTGGGAGGTTTTTAAAGAGCAAATGCTCCAAATGTTTAAGATGGTCGAAGCTGGTCTGACTCCGGTCTCTACGCTGCAGGCTTCCACAGCACCAGTTGCGCCCAGAGGTTCCAGCGCCAAGGTTGCCAAGTTGGGTCTGATGCCCTTGTGCTCGACCACGGAAACCAGCCGTAGTGTCGACGGGCCCTGAGTTTCTGGCGCTGTTAGGCGTAGTGGGGAAGACGCTGTCAGCGCCGACAGCTGATTGTTTCTTTGTCCCCAATTCTCGCTTGATGTTTTTCGACACAATGCAGTCGATTTACGATGAGGAGGGGGACCAGGTGCCTTTTGACTTTGAGCCTATGATCTGAGAGGGGTGATTATTTTGCTGACTAGGCAGATTTGGTTGCCCTTGCTGAAGGGCTCCACAACACACATGGTCTGTACACATCTCCTGACCTTGAAATGCAGGCTGCTCCTTATGGACACCCTAGTCCTCAGTACCGAAGGACTGTTAAGAGGGACCTTGTGTCCGAGCCCCCCTGCGAAGCCCCTGTCAACCTTTGACTTTGCAGACATCCTTCACAAAGGCCCACAAATGGAAAGGGCATTAACCTTTAATTCTGCCATTTGAGACCCCATTTCTACTGGGTGGCTGAGACCTTGCTCCACTCTAGCTGTGGATTCTGAGCTTTCCAAAATACACAACCTGGCAAGTGGGGGATTTGCCTTTCCTATCTTCTCACCCAACGCCAGAAGTTCTATTAGTGCAAGCTGCTACGGTGAGCTCCAGACTAGCCATGTCTACCTCTAATTTGTCAACGGGTAGGGAATCTAAAAACAATGGATGCCCTAGCTAAAGATTTTTGCTGCTGGCAGCATGGCCCTGAAGGCAGTGAATGCCTCCTGTGCATTCACAAAGTACTTCCACAGGCTGTGGATGCTTATAGCAGAAGCAGCAGAGCACATCCCACCTGGTGAGATGAGGTATGGGTTTCCGCAGGTCGTTGAGGATGGCAAAGAGGTGGCATGCAAAGCACTGCAATCGGGCCTGGACACTCAAATTACGTGGGCCGGGCAATGGGGTCATCTACTGTGTTGAGAAGGTCAACATGCCTTTACAACTCTGGGTTCTCCCTGAATGTCCAGGCTAAGCTATTGACATCACTTTCGAGGGTGAACACCTCCTCGGCCCGAAGGCTGATGAACCCACAGAGAAATTCAAGGATTATAAGCTAGTTGCAAAATCGCTTGGTCTCGCTGTGCAGCAACCTGCAAAGCAATCGTTTGGCTTCTCCTCTAGGACAAGAGGTTCCAGGTGCTACATTCCGTTAGAAAGGGGGCTAGAGCTCCAACAAGCCAGGCAAGGCAGAGGCTTTTCCCACATCCTGAACGGGTCAGAGGGGTCCTCTAGGGGCCAGCAGATAGCAGTAGCTGTGGCAAGGGCAGCAGCGCCCACTAAGCCGCGTTGAGGTCTCCCCACACGTTTCCCTGGTTGTAGGGAATATTTCCGAGCACTTGCTTTGATGGAACCTCTGACGCTGGGCATCGCAGTTCGTCGAATGGGGGTACTGTCTACGATTTTTAAACAAACTGCCAGACAGACCACCCCGTGCCCACCTTCAGCAACAACTAGAACAGGATCTCCAGGAATACCTGAGAGCCCTGTTATTTAACTGTGCCGTGGAAGAGGTGCCACCCGAGCAGAGAGAATCGGGCAGGTACTCTCTCTACTTTTTGGTACCCAACAAAGAAGGATGAGACTGTCCCCTCCTGGACTTTAGGGCCCTGAATAAGTTCCTGAGGAAAGACGAGTTCAAGATGGTGAGGTTGAAAGAAATTCTCCAGGCTCTGCAACGTCAGGACTGATTGGTGCTGCTGGACGTTTAGGATGCTTATTTTCATTTGCCGATCAATCGTAAGCACTGGCGTTTCCTGAAATTCATCATCGAGAACACACCTTATCAATTCAAGGTGCTCCCCTTTGGTTTAACCTCCGCACCCATGGTATTCACCAAGCTTATGGCAGTGGTGGAGGCACACCTCAGGAGATCTGGTGTTCTTACATAATGGTCTTTTCCCTAAACTTTCAGAAGTCCCACGTTACACGAACACAGAAGCTCCAGTTCATCGGAGCAGTCCTGGACACTCGGGTGGAGACGCCTCCTCTCCCCTCCCCCCTAAGAAAGAGTTACCAGTGTCCGGCAAATGATTGAGCTCTTACAGAGCCACAGTAGCCTTTCAGCTACTTCCTTCCTTTGCCTCTTAGGTCTCATGGCTTTCTGCATTTGTCTGGTGCCAGAGGCCAGACTCTGCATGCGGTGTGTGCAATGGCTGTTGAGGGATCAGTAGTCCCAGTACTTTGATGCCATGAAGGGCATTCTCAAGGTGTCAAGGTTATTGGCAATTGACCTATCTTGGTGGTCCAGCAGAGAGAAAATGAGGACGGGGAACCATTTTGGCCTCCGTGGCCCTCATCGCAGATTGGTCAAGTATGCGATTTTTAAGGGTTTGGGGGCTCAGTGCAGGGATCTGAATGTGAGCAGCCTTTGGTCACCAATGGAATGCTGGTGGCATATCAACAGGCTGCGGGTGATCAGATTGGCCCTGATGGCCTTTGGGCCTTCCCTCAAGAGGAAACATGTTTGTGTTCTGACAGACAATACAGTGGCCATGCACTACCACAAACAGTGGGGTGTTCAGTATCTGCCCCTATGCAAGGAGGCGCTGCAAATATGGTTCTGGTTGCTGGAGAACTATATCTCTACTTGAGATGTCCATCTGCCAAGAACAGAGAACAGGATGGCAGACGCTCAGAGCAGGCAGAGCACGGTCCCGCACAAGTCGGTAGTGTGTCAGGAGGTTCTCAGAGATCTTCGCTCGGTTGGGTACCCCGACAGTAGATCTGTCGCTCCAACGCGAAGTGCAGACAGTTTTGCTTGAGGGAATTCCCAGCAAAAGGTGCGCTCGGGACACATTCCTGGTGGAGTGTTTTCGACCTCCATTATGCCTTCCCTCCAATACCAGTCATGCCATGGGTTCTCAGGAGATTGAGGTTTTAAACCACCATTATCTTGATAGCCCTGGATAGGGTGAGGAGAACATGGTACGCGGAACTCCTGGACGTGGCCATCTGCCCACCTCTGCAGTTGCATTGACTTCCAGTCTGTTCTATCCCAGTCGGAATGTCGGGTACTTCACCCAAACCCAGATTCCCTCAACCTACATGCCTGGCTCTTGAGAGGATGAGATATGATGACTGGGACTTCTCAGAAGAGGTACTTGCGGTGCTATTGGCTGCATGCAGTATATCTACGAGATCTCTATACGCATGCAGATGGAGAAGGAGGCGTGGTGCAGGGAACGCAGATAGACCCTTGACCCTATCACTTGTCCCACCACGACAGTGATTGAGTTCCTTATGTCAATAGCTGCATCAGGTCTTCAGATTGCTACAGTCAAAGGCTATTTGGCAGCTTTGTCTGTTTTTAAGAGGTCTCGAGATCCAGGATCTTTTCTTCATGATACTGGTTAGGACAGATTTAATGGAGGGGCTTGTAAATAGATTTTTCCCGCATGGGTCTTGCATGGATTTACATGCTCATAAATATTCCCTGTCGTCAGGCTGGGAATTCTCTGTAAAAAGAAAGCGGTTTGTCGTTTCTATAGCCTATCGTTGTCCTTTGGGGCCATACTGCCCCCAGCCAATGACACTCATCCTCCTAACCGCCACCTATGGTGGCAATCTTCAGATTTTACCGCATGTTTCTAGTGTTAGTCCGTGTGCTTTGCTCTTCAAAATTCATACATTTTTTTCTGTTTTTTGCTATTTTCATGAACAAATCTTCCACCTCTTCTTCGTTAACCATTACGAAGTGACAACTGGCAGCTGGGTTCTGTTGTCGCCAAATAGCTTTAGGCCACTATAGGATCTTCAACCGGTGGCACCAACAGGCCCAGACATGGGCCAACACCTCGACCATGGCTGATGCCACAAAGAAAAGCCTCTTCAGGGCCTGTGAACGATGTAGCCTGAAGAACATATTCTCCAAGGACCGGCACCTCAAGTGCCTTTCCCCCGACCACGACGCAAACGGATGCTCCATTTGCCAGTCCTTTTTATCAGAGACCAAAAAGGATCGCCACTGAAGGTTAGTGGCTTGGATCGAGGAGGGGGGAAGGCCTATTACATGGCCTCTGGGTGCAGTCTTGCCTCTCCCAGGACCGGCAGGTACCATGAGCGTACTCCCTCTACTAAGAAGAGGTTGAGGTAGTTTGAGGATGCTTCCTCTGCGAAGATCCAAAAGAACTGTCTCCACGGCTGCGGGATCAAGTTGTAGAAAGTTGTCAGTCACCGGGTTTGTTGACGGTTCGCTGATGCCATCCAAGAACAAATCGTCGAAGACCACATCTTTTAAGGACCTGTCGGCAACTCTGTCCTTGACAGGGGCCCTATCGACTACAATCTCATCCACCAGGACAGTCACCCCATCGACGAGCACTCCTTCGACAAAGGCAAAAAGCGAGTCTTTCTTTAGGTACATCAAGTTCGTCAATGACCGTCATCTTTACCTCGTTAACGGTCACCACGCCCAGAGTCTCGCTGCCTCCCAGACCTCAGCTTCAGCCTCGGCCTTCGCCAGAGTCGGCGCTGTCAGCCACCACCAGGAACAGGTCACCCAACCCCTCTTCATCCATGGTGCCTCCAGACTATGAAGGCAAGAAGCTTGATGCGGCTGGCAAGCGCATCATTACCACAGCAGCCTCCACCATTAAGACCGCCAATGCCCTGGCCATCCTATCCAGGTACAACACGGAGCTGTGGTACAAGCCTGGTCCCATCCTTGCCTTCCTACCTGATGACAAAAAGGCTGAAGCCTCTGCCCTGTTCCAGGAAGTAGAAGTAACTTCGGACCATGCCATCACTGGTGCGCTCGACATAGCGGACTCTGTCTTCTGTCAAATGGGGAATGGGGTGGCCTTCCGACACCAAGGTTGGCTAAAGGCCACTAATTCCACACAGACGTGCAGACCAAGGTCATCGACATGCCGTTTGATGCGCACAACCTGTTTGGGAAGGCGGTAGATGACACCCTCCAGGTCGTCCAAGCCGACACAGACAGCACGTTCTCTGGGAACCCTGCAGCAGACAAGATCATCCTTTCATTCCCCAAAGGGGAAGAGTCTCCAGATCATCCAAGGGCTACACCATCCCCTACCATCAGCCCTCCTGCTCGCCACCCAGGAGGGCTTACAGGGGTTGCTCCCAGGCCTATGGCAGTAGCACCCAGTGCCGTCGCTCCACATCCGGGACGCAGACACCCAAGCAGGCCTGAACTGGTCCAGGATCCGCTCCCCCACTTTTGCACCCCAGTGGGAGGCCGACTATCAAACTTTGTCGATCAGTGGCGAAACATCACCACATGCAAGTGGGTGCTGAACGTTCTTCTGCAGTGGCACACTTTAGAATTTCAAGACGGGTGCCTTCACATTCCTACTGCCGCACAACAAGAACTACAGATGGCCCAGCTGCTGAAGGAGGTTCAGGACATGCTACGCAAAGGGGCATTAGAATCATTCCCCCAGTGCCTCCGGGGCTCCGGAGTGTACTCCAGATACTTTCTGGTGAGGAGGGTGGCAACACATCGTAGACTTGCGACACTGCAACAAGTTGCATTACCAATTCAAGGCCCTTCCCCTCGGCCTGAAATCTGATCTGAAGGTATTCCCCAAATGCTTGGACTCAGTAGCAGCGGATCTACGCTGCAATGGAATCCACCTCTACCCTTACCTGGACGATTGGCTTATCCAGTCACGCTTCCACACACTGGCTACCCAGCACACAGTGGAGACCATCCAACTTTTGACTGCGCTAGGATTCAATCTTAAGTCCCCCATAGTGCCATCTCAAAATGCACTGTTCCTGGGCGCACAGCTCAACACGTGCCTGGCGACTCCCTCAGAAGAGAGGGTGAAGGCCATCCTCGGAAAGGTCCAGCGGCTCTCCAAAGCATCAGTTGCAACAGTCTGGTCCATCAAATCCCTGCTGTCGATGATGTCTTTGTGCATCCATCTGGTTCCCTTTCACAGAATCCAAATGTGACCTCTCCAAGAATTTCTAGATGGCAGGTGGCACCAGATCACTGACACATGAACGACAAGATTGCCCTCAATCGGCCATTCTGTCAAGCTCTCGATGGAGGGCAGTTCCACCACACCTCACGCAAAGAGCTCCTTTTCAGCAGATCGCCCGTACCAGGCTGCAGTCACGACTGCTGCCTCTCTGTAGGGTTGGGGAGCCCACATAGGACATTCTCACGTCTGAGCACTCTGGCTCCTGGAGAAGGTGTTGCACATAAACGTCCTGGAACTGGGGGCAGTCTTCTGGGTCTCCAGGTCTCAGCTGCTGGGAAAGGTGGTGCGCATCTTCATAGACAACACCACCACCATGTTTTACTCCTGGAAGCTCAGTGTCTGTGGCACTGGGCCAATGCAGGTTTTTGTCCTGTTTCACTTGGCAGGCATCAAAAACACCATTGTGGACTCTCTCAGCAGGGAGTTAGGGTCCTGCCACGAATGGGAGCTTCAGCAAGCACTGGTGTTGCACCTCTTCAGTGAGTGGGGTCTTTCTCAGATCGACCTCTTCGCGACGGCTGCCAACTCCCAAGTGTCAAGTTTGCCAGTAGATATCCTCAGCCGAGGAGTCTGGGGAATGCCTTCTCTTTCTCCTGGGAAGGCCTCTTAGTTTAGGTCTTCTCGCCAATTTCCCTTGTGCTGCGTGTGATTAACACACTCAGACGTTGCCACTGCAGGATGATGCTTATCACGCCGCCGAGGCAGATCTTGTACTCGGACCATCTCCATCTGTCAATGGTTCCGGCCATCCAACTGCCGCTCTCCACAATCTCCTCTCCTGAGGAAGAGGATCAATCCTGCGCCACAACCCGGCATCACAGAACCTCACCGCCTGGCTCCTGCAGCCTTAGAATTCGCTGCCCCTGGAATAGAAGAATATCCTGGCCAGGGCTACCTCTAAATAAACTAGCTACCGCCACAAGTGGAAGCGCTTCAAAGTGTGGTGCAGGTTGCAGAAAATTACACTGCAGCGTCTCACTAATCCGCAGCTCCTTCCATACCTGCTCTCGCTGGCCAAGGCTGGTTTTCTACAGGAGTCTGTGAAAGTCCATCTGGCCGTCATATCCCGGTGCACACTGGCTTCGGGCAAACTCTACCTGTGGTTGCACAGGCTCGTTAAGGAGCACCTAAGGGGTCTCCTCAGGACTTTCTCTCTGGTGAGGGCTCCCGCGCCAGCATAGGAAAGAAATGTGATCCTGTCTAGGCTCCTCGGGCCTCGTTTTCAACCAATGCATCATGCCTCTTTAAAGTTTGTCTTGTGGAAGACCGCCTTGCTGGTGGCTATGTCCTCGGGCAGTCGGGTCAGGGAGATAAGACCTTCTGTCAGCAGCTGAATTTGTCCTTCCACGCAACTAAAGTGGTTCTGCACTCATCCTACCTTCATGCCGAAGGTTCCATCAGATGTTCATCTCAAGAGCCTTTGATTTTACCAGTTTTCTTTGCAAACCTGTGTTCGCCTGCTGAAAGGGCATTGCATTCGCTGGATGTTGCTCATGTGCTGAAGTTCTATTTGGCACGCACGAAAGACTTTCGGTAAGGGTTGCTACATGGAGTGTCCCTGTGTCAACAGGGATTCCAGGGAGGAGTCCTGGGTCGGCCAAACGGTGCTGTGCAACTTGTTTGTTTGAGGTGCGTCTGTTCCAGTGGGGAGTGTATTGGATCTGTGAGCCTTGCCACCACCCGTGGTTGTGTATATGTACTGCTGTGTAATCGTATTCATGAGCTTGTTAATCCATGCACAACCCCATGCTGGAGAAGGTATAAGGTACTTACCTGTAACTCTTGTCATTGAACAAGGATCTTGCATGGATTCACATGCAAACCCTCCCTCCTTCCCCTCTCTCGATTTCCTTGGTTCATACTGTCACTCTATGTGCGCTACCAAATCTGAAGATGGCCACCAGAGTAGGAGGATGAGTGTCATTGACTGGGGCCAGTATGACCTGTAAAACACTGATAGGCTATAGAGGAGACAAGCAGTTTAAAGCAAAACTGTGTTCTTTTAACCGAGGATTCCCAGCCTGGCGACGGGGAATATTCATGAGCATGTGAATCCATGCAAGACCCATGCTGGAGAACAAGAGTAACAGGTAAGTAACATTTACCTTTCACCTACGCCGTTTGTGGTTCCAGACTGGGACCTAGACTTAGTTTTGACATTCTTGATGGCGGCTCTTTGTCAGCCTATGAATTCATGTCCCATCAGGCTACTTGCCCTGAAAACAGCTTTCCTGGTGACAATCACGTTAGGAAGACTTGTGAGTGAACTGCATGTGCTATCCTGCAATCTGCCTTTTTTCTGCGATTCTTCAAGGAGAAAGCTTCACTGAAAGTGCGGCCTAAATTCCTACCTGAAGTAGTCTCGGAATTTCACGTCTCATGGAGCATTGATGTGCCCATTTTTTTTATCCTCCCCTCATCCTTCTAAAGATGAGGAGAGGCTGCACAAACTGGAACCGAAGAAGGCTCCCTGTTTGTTTGTGGCTAGGACTTCGGAAATCAGGCTTGACCAACTTTTTGTAGCTTTCTCTCTATCCAGGAAGGGTCTGGCTATGTAAAAATAGACAATCTTGATAGATAACTCTACATTGCAGAATGTTTTAAAGAGCAGGTAAAGATCTGCCACCAGGCATCCGGGCATATTCCCCTAGGGATATGGCAGTATCATCTGCATTGCACGGGGGATGTACCAGTAAGGGAAATATGTCGAGAAGCGTCGTGGCCATCACTCCACACGTTCGCCAAGCATTTCTGCCTGGATATGGCACGTGGTTCTGATGCTCGCGGTTTTCCAGAGCTTCCTTATTTAAGGGCTTTCATCCCACATCCGCACTCTGTACTACTTTGGAAGTCTATCTGATGAGGAATCTGCGGGAGTATGCAATTCATTGAAGGAGAAATGACTTACCGACTATGTTCTTTTCTATGGATTCTTCACCCGCATATTCCTCATCACCCTCCCATCCAGCCCCACTATGAAAGTGCTCTGCAGTCTATAATTGGTATGAGGTTATGAATAGTTATGTGTTGGGCACAGTTTGATGCCCTTCTGTCACTACAGTCCTGTTCCTCATAAATAAAAAGGCTTTTTGGGCTATTTTCAGCCAGAATCCTGTGGATTCCTACGTGGCTGCTGAGCCCAAGGGAGGTGGGGGGGGGGCTTAGGTACTGAGCTACGGGGCATAGTGACATGGTATATATGGCGTCCGACATCCCATCCGGAAAAGAAGAGTGGCACAGTTGAGTCACACGAGATTGACTTTTCTGAGCAGCTGACGGATATGCATGGATATCTGATGAGGAATCTGCGTCAGAAGAATCCAAGAAAGTACATTACCGGTGCACCTTCTGCTTTTGTTAGCAATTTTATGTAGTCAAACCAGCAGTTTCCAGTTGAAAAGTTCACATACCACAGAGCAGCTAACACCTATCTTTATGTTAGTATTGAGGTAGCTTGTATTAGAACAGGCTATTGTTTCTGAGGCAAAACAAAACTAGATGTTGCTAGACCATTTGTCATATGCATATTGTAAGTGACTTCAATCCAGCACTCCAACTAAGTCAATGCCTAGTATGGGATGCCCAATGGAAACCCTTATTTATATATTTTTATGTCAAAGTTCTTTAAATCTGGATGATGAACCCTTTATATGACGCCCCTCTCTTTGAATCTCCCCGACCTCACTGAGCCAAGAAGTAGGTTTGTTTTGCAAATTAAAAGATTTATTTGAAGAATTGAACAATATATATATCACACTTTTATGACTAGAATAATATCTGAATAGCACACTTATGAATATGAACGGTGATCAGCAATGGGTAATATTACAATATCAACAATCTCTTTAATCAGTTAGGAGTAAGAATAGGATGGATAAGGTAGCAGAGAATACTTTGTGTCGGTTCAAGGAAATGCAAGACAGGAAAATTGCAACACAGAAATAAACTTGATATGATTTCCACAAAAGACAATATAATCCCTTTTTCCCCCTGTTACTACTCAATCCCCCCACTGTTATGCAATATGAAGAGATGGAATGAGGTCACACAGGTATCGGGAATAACAATCAATAATGCAGTTCAATCAAATTCCCCCAGCAAGGCTTAGAGAGAACAGGTATGATATTTTAAAACAGGTCAATTGCTTTTAAAGGTGGTATGTAATGTATGGAAAAAAGCTAAAAATGATTTTAATTCGCTAAATGGATTCAGAATTAGTGAAATTACTTTGGATTGGTTCAGGTCAACACTAGCAATGATTTATGAATGAGTATCAGATTGAAAACGAAATTCAGCAGTTGAAAACAAGAACAGCTATTTTGACAAGTGGTGAAATTTAACCAAATAAATTTGCAGAAATTTTTCCATGTGCGGGAAACGTGATTACAGCAAAACTATAAGGAATGTCATTTTAGGTTCATTAGAAAGCTTAGGATCGTAGCTTCAAAATGACAGTTAAATTTCGGTTCTAGAAAAAGCGGTTCAAAAGTTAGAGGTTTTTGTGAAGGTAGATTTTTCAGAAACAAAATAAAGATTTCAAAATGAAAGATTGCGCTTTAAAGATAAGGAATCAATATGGGCTTATACTAAGGGCTATGAAACTACAAGATACCCAACGGGACAACCACCAGAAACAGAGCGCCTTCCGCTCTGATTGTTGTGTGTCAAGACACTTGAAAATATCAGCGCATAGATGATTATCACTAAAATTATCAAGAATTATGTGGAGGAGAGAAGAATTTAGGATAGACAAAGAGGTTCTATAATGCAGTTCTGGACAGGTTCACATGGATGAAATAGGATTACTTTAAACTAAGAGATTGGTTATATACAGTTCTAGACTGGATACTCACTCCTATGGCTTTGGAATGGAGTGGGCCCAGTCAAAGATCTGGTCAAGGGTTTGGCTGGGAGTCTCTCGCCACAGGATAGGTCTCAGGCACTGGGTTCTGCTCTCCGCACGGCACTCTGGTCTGCGCGGCCTCTTGGACTGGATCTGACGGGTTCTGGGTTACAGCTCTGCTCTCTGGGTCTGGATCTTGGTTCTAGCACAGGGTTCGTAGCTATAAGCAGAACAGCTCAGCCAGGCTGTTGGATTTTGGGGTGCCCCTTGGAGGTTTAGGGGTTAGAATCAGGTTGCAGAAGATTCTGAAGGCCTTTGAAAAAGGTTCAGCTTGTGGGTTAGGCCTCTCTGCTTCAAGGTTCTAGAGTTTGGTTCTAGAGCTTGGTTCTGGAGTCTGGTTTCTGGATCTGTCTGGATCTTCCTGCAGGGTGCTTTGCCAAGAAATCGGTTGATGAGTGGAAAAGTGTGTGTGTGTTGCCTGTTCTCAGCAGTCCCTATTTATGTATTTCCAAAGTGGGTGGGGAGGCTGATTCTCTATGCCCAACCCTCTAAAGATCTTATAGGTCAGAGGATTCCCTGTCCCCTGATTGGAGAAAAGAGCAGCGTGTCATCCTGTGTGATCATGTGTCATGTTTATGGCTTAGAGGAAAACCCTCCCCTTTGTCTCTGTACAGTATATCTTATTTTTCATAAAACACATATTTACAATATACACAACTTGTTAATACTACATAAATTACATGACAGATTGCCTAAGGTACATTTCTGTTCAACTCTCATCTGCCTAAGAGCTTTGGTTCAGAAATGACAACTTTTTCACGCTTTTGGTGGGTTTCTCAATATTAGTTCTGCACCAATTTTTATATATGCATGCACACCCCATCTGGGCACATTTCTGCAATTTTTCAGGTTCCTAGCATCAACACAGTAGCTACAATATGAATAAATTCCGGCGTTTAGTCTCAGAACATCGCACGGATTCCAGCTTAGTCTTAAACTGTGAGCGAATTTTTCATTTTAACAATCTCAAAGTTTCACATTTTTGTCAGTTCAGTGTAATTTTTTAGAAGTATTTTCCTTAAACTTATATTTAATTCAATGTTAAATCCACATTTCAGTCTGGTCCGCCTCCAGAGCTGGGCTGACTCAGAGGGTCACATGTCCTTCTTCCTGCCAGCAGTTTGTTGTCAGTCACACCTGAATTAGCATTCCTACTCATCCCAAGGACTCCTTGTCTTCACTCAGAGCAACAGGCCAGGGTGCCCCTCCTAGTTCCTTTTCACAACAGCCTGTCAATCTCTTAGCCAAGGGCAGGGGGAATTTTCATTTGTTCAGGGAGAGGTGTGGAATTTGTTTGAAGCACAGTGTGGGAAACTTTAACTCCTAAACCCAATGTCTAAAAATTGTCTCATCTTTTAATATAACTCACATTTTTCACAAATACATCAAACCATTTGTTACTTCAAGCCTTTTCAGAATATAGTTTTGAATTGTATCCACCTCTTAGGAAGATAGCAAGTCTTTCTTTGGCATAGTTTGGGTTCAATGTACAACTTTACACAAAATGGTTTTAAATCGCCGGATTCTGATAGAGGCGAGTAACGGTATTACACCCATTTTTGACAGATTTCTTCCAGCAAGCAATCCTCAAAAGTGGACTTTGTTCAGACAACATATACTTCTGTGGACCTTATATTGATGTAGATTATTGAAGGAGAAGGATGTTGACCACCCAACAAGGAGGTTGGATCTTTTTGGGTGGTTTGTGAGCCATGATTTTTGCAAATTTGACACCAGATAAAAACACATTTTTGAAACAACTCTGTTTCTTTTGCCATGATTTTGCTCTGTTGACCACCCAACAAGGAGGTTGGATCTTTTTGGGTGGTTTGTGAGCCATGATTTTTACAAATTTGACACCAAATAAAAACAAATTTTTGAAACAACTCTGTTTCTTTTGCCATGATTTTGCTCTGTGGGCAACCAAATGATGGGTTTTGGCAGTGGTCTCTTGTGTTACCAATGACATAGGCAAAAGTGGATGGCGGCCTATTTTTCAGATTTTCACTGCACACTTTCTGGTGATTTCTAGCGAGCAGCCTGCTTTCCGGCGGCCATGATGATGTTTCTGATGCAAGCAATGCACAGTGATGTTGCAGGGCTTGGACTAGTGGGTTAAGACATCCCACAATATCTTATAATGATCTAACCATATCCTGTGATTCCATTGAAATTACATGTTTTCTGAGAAGTACCGGGTACAGTGTGCGAGAAAGCGTTACATTTCGAATTAATTGTGTCCTCCCACGTATTCCTTATCTTTGATATTTCCAATATCCAGCTTGCTGCATCGGAAAAAGAAAATCCCCAGTAGAGGGTGCTGCGCGTCAATGCCTGTTCCTCGGAGGCCTCTGTATCGACGTTGATGTCATCTTGGGTATAGGTAACCGGCGCTCAGTTTAGTTTTTCTGTACTTCATGAGCTTTGGGAACGCAATGCTCGGTTCTGTGAGAAAATGGAAAATCCTCGAGTTTTTCAGTTAAAATCTTCTAAACTTCGATCGAGATGGCCTCTTCATCGGCTCCATCTACGCCCGGTCCGGTTTTAAAAAAATGCTTCACTGCAGGGCTAAAATGTCCCTGACAGATCCACACAGGGTCTGTCTGTGGTGCCTTAAAAGCATCCTTGTTCAGATTGTGTCGCATGTATGTGAATGACAGTGAAGACCTTGAGAGAAGCTGGAGAGGGGTAAGCCCCAAAAGTTCATTACACCTTCCAAATGCACCTCTGATGAGTTGAGATTGTCGTCTCCTCGTTACAAGAAACACTCCCGGTCACATTCTCGAAGCAGATCACATCATTCATCCCCTTTCGAAACATAGTAAGAAAAGGCGCCATGGATCGCCAGCCACCTCATACTCCAGTTCACCAGAGAATTTCATATGTCCTATCAAACACAGTTCCCCAGCACAGGGGAAGAATTCCGCAAAAGTATGCTGAAGGTGTTCGAGAACGCGGCCTTACCCCCTTCGAAGACATCTAGAGGCGATACCCCGGGAGAAAAGCCGGGCAAACACAGAAGCCGTGAGTCTTTGACCTCGGCGAGAGACACTCTTCGAGAGCGTGAAAAACCCTTGAGTCGAGAAAAAGCCTCTGTGATGCACAAGACGTCGTCACTATCGACTCATATGTCGAAGCCGAAGACTGCATCATCGACGCCCTCGGCGACTCTGTCGAAGGAAAGGTCATTGACGCCTTGAGGGTCGACCCCCTTGACCCCTTCTACGCTGTAAAACTGTTTCATCAAGGCCACTGACGTCTAGGTCGACTATTTCTGCACCAATAATGACATGAATAGCTCCTACCTCATTTGAAAAAACATATATTCTTCAATCTCGTTCAGATGACTTCAAAACTCTATCCTCCATTTATGAGGAGGGTGATATATCTGATGAAGAAAGACCTTTTGGTCTGGAGTATTGGAGACCTTCTATCCCAGAAGAACTGGTCTCAGAAGAGTCCAGTATGAAACATCTGCAGGACTCCCTGCATGAAGCAAGTGGGATTGATTCTTCCCCCGAAGTTGACTTCGGTAAGCCTGATCCAGGGGATCATGCAGAAAGCAATTACAGAATGCTCATGAATAGACTGATGGAGTATATGGGGTGGCCTAGGCCCACACCTGTGTACGAGCAAGATGACCTAACTGACATACTTGAAAAGGCGCCACAGGAGGACCCTATTGTCCCCTTTCACAAGGCTTTGCATAAAAAAAGTGTCTACCAATTGGGAACCACTGGATGTGATCCCTGCAGTCAGTAAAAGATTGACAGCTAAATATAGAGCATCAACTGCAGATCCTTTACTTGTCAAAACACCCAACTCCAGAAAGTTTGGTTGTACAAGCTGCAACTTCTTCTGGAAAACACAATGCATATCCCACAATCCCGTAGGATTGTGATGATAAAAAATGTGATGCTATGGCCAAGAAAGTTTTCTCGGCATGCAGCATGGCCTTAAAGTCTGCTAATGCCACATGCACGCTGGCAAGGTTTAGCCACACCCTTTGGGATTGTGCTTCAGTGGCAGCTGACCATCTCCCCGAAGGGGAGGAGAGGGACGTTTTCTTGAACATTATCAAGGATGGAAAGGACGCTATGTGCGAATCCCTCCAGACCGGTCTCGACTCTGTTGACAGCATCAGCAGAGCCATGGCGGCTAGTACGACAATCCACAGATTTGCGTGGTTGCGGAATTCGGGATTCACCCCAGATGTACAGTCCGGGCTTCTGAATATGCCCTTTTACTGCACTCATCTATTTGGTAAGAAAGCTGATGACAGTTTGGAGGAGTTTCAAACTTCCTTGGAGCTGCAATAAGACAAACTCTGAACCGCCCCACAGGTGTGCCCTGGAGGGGCCAGTCCTTTCACTATTATTCCGCATTCGGAAAAGGCAGAGGGCAGCCGGCTCAAAGAGGCCAGACAACGATTTCCACATGGTGGACGGGGCAGAGATACTAAGACCGCAGGGGCTACCTTACCACCCGCCTCTGCGTCAGCTGCCTCAAAACCTCTCTGAGGTCTTATATCGCAAGACAGCAGTAGGAGGCAGGTTAACTCAACATCTGACAGAATGGCAGGCTATTACTTCAGATGCTTGGGCATTGGAAACAGTTGCCCAGGGTTACTGCCTGCCTTTTCTACGCACACCTCAGTCATCCACCGGGGAACAACTCTTTGAAGTTTCCAGACCCACTCCTTATGCAGGATATTCTAGACCTGCTCGAGAATGGTTCTATAGAACCGGTGCCTGTAGCGGAGAGGAACAAGGGTTGTTACTCCCCTTATTTTCTAAATCCGAAAAAGGACGGAGGATTGAGACCCATCTTGGACTTACCAGAATTGAACAAGTTCCTCAGGAAGGACAAGTTCATGATGGTTACCCTTTCTCAGATCCTTCAGGCCCTCCAGACTCAGGATTGGTTGGCATCTCTGGACCTTCAGGATGCTTACTTTCATGTGCCAATCCATCACAAGCACAGAATGTACCTGAGGGTTCGCCATTGGCAACTCTCACTATCAGTTTCGGGTTTTGCCATTTGGGCTAACCTCTGTCCAAGGGTTTCACCAAGCTAATGGAGGTTGTGGCAGCGAGTCTCGGGAGAGGGGGGATTCGCGTCAGACCCTGGATCATCTAAACTATGTTTGCCACTCCCTCCACATGCTGGGCTTCTCTCTCAACTTCAGTAAGTCCCACACAATACCATCACAAAGACTCCAGTTTATTGGAGCAGTCCTGGATGCATCCCTGGGAAAAGCGTCGCCACCAGAGGTGAGTGCTCAAGACATTCTACAGATGGTGACAAAATTCCAAAATGCCCAGCATCTCCCAGCCTCCGACTTTCTGAGGTTGCTCAGCATGATGGAATCCTGCATCTTTCTGGTGCCACAGGCTCGCCTCAGAATGAGATCTCTCCAATGGGCTCTCAGGACCCATTGGTCACAGTTCTTAGGAAGGATGTCGGATCTCTTACAAATCCCAAACAGAGTCTCACTGGACCTTCAGTGGTGGGCGTATCAGGAAAACATCTTGAAAGGAGAACCTTTTTGGCAACCATGGCTGGAGATAACAGTAGTGACGGACGCCTCACTCACGGGGTGGGGAGCCCATACCAATGATTTGACCATCAGCGGTCGTTGGTCTCCATTGGAGTCCAAACTACAAATCAACCTTTTTCAGAGCTGAGGGCAATCAGACTAGTGCTGAAGGCCTTTCTGCCATCTGTACAGGGAAAGAATGTCCTGATAATGTCGGACAACACAGTGGCCATGTACTAGCTAAACAAGAGAGGAGGTGTAGGGTCACTACTACTGTGCAGAGAGGCAATGCAGCTCTGGTTCTGGGCAATACAAGAAGGAATCTCTGTCGGCAGTTCACCTAGCCGGAGAGAAGAAAACGGCGGTGGACGCTCTGAGCATGCAGAGCACAGTCTCCACAAATGGGAACTAGCTCGGGAAGTCCTACAAGAGATCTTCACCCTTTGGGGAACCCCTCAAGTGGATCTGTTCGCGACCAGGGTCAACAGGAAGTGCGAACTATTCTGCTCTGGGGAATTTCCCCCGAGAGGAGCTCTAGGAGACACGTTTGTGGTGGACTGGGAATTTCTGCTCATATACGCTTTTCCTCCAGTCCCCGTCATTCCTCACGTAATAAGGAGTTTGTGGAGGTTCAGGAAATCTATGATCCTAATTGCCCCAAACGGAGCCAGGAGAATTTGGTACCCAGACCTTCTAAACATGTCCATCTGTCCTCCGATTCGTCTTCCACAAAGAGAGAGGCTCTTCTCTCGTGAGAGGAGAGTCAGGTTCTCCATCCGGACATCAGGACTCTCAGCCTTCACACATGGTTTCTGAGCGGTTCAGATACAAAGATTGGGACCTCCCGGACGTGGAATGGAGGTTTTGCTTTCAGCCAGAAGGCAAGCAACCAAATCTTTATACCACTGCTGTTGGAACAAGTTCTGCAGCTGGTGTAGAGATAACGTTTTTGACCCTTTCACATGTAATACACCAATGGTGTTATCTTTCCTTTTGCGCTTAGAAAATCTGGGTCTCGTGATTGGCACGATAAAAGGTTACCTGGCAGCGCTGTCCAACTTTAAGGGCACTGCTGAGCAACACTCATACTCCAAAATTTAATTACCAAGGGTATTTTAAAGTGGCTAACTAATGTTTACCCCCCAATTCCTTTTCAAGTCCCCTTGTGGGACCTAAATCTGGTCTTAAAATGTATTTCTAATGGGTACTCCTTTTGAACATCTTAATTCGTGCCCATTAAGACTTCTTACCCTCAAAACGGTCTTTTTGGTGGCAATAACATCTGCCCAAAGGGTGAGTGAGCTACAGGCTTTATCCTGCAAGCCGCCTCACTGTCTTTCACAAGAACAAGGTGCTTTTACAAGTGAAGCCTAACTTCCTCACCAAGGTTGTTTCGGAATTTCATATCACCCAAAAAATAACCTTGCCTTCATTGTACCCTCCTCCTCATCCGGGGAAAGAGGAAGAAAGGCTGCACGGACTTGATCCAAGGCGTGCCTTGAGTTTCTATATTAGCAGACTGGCAAAATTAAGACAAACTGACCAATTGTTTGTCAGTTACAGAGGTCATAGGTTGGGCCTAGCCATCACCAAACAAACAATTTCTAGATGGATTATTCTTTCTATTGTAGAATGTTACAAGTTGGCCGGTAAAGACCCTCCAGAGCACTTAAGGGCTCATTCAACCATTGGTATTGCAGGTTTGGCAGCTCCTCAAAGGGGAGTTCCATTAAAAGACATCTGCGCTGCTGCCGCATGGTTCTCTTCACACACCTTTACAAAATTGTATAGTTTGGATTCTTCCACTAGCCAAGAAACTACATTTGGAAAGGCAGTATTGCATTCTATGTATACTTTAAAAATAGTAAAAATAGTAAAAATATATTTTAAAAATATTAAAAATATATATTAAATATATATTAAACATATAAATATAAATTAAATATATATTTAATATATATATTAAAAATAGTAAAAATAGTTTTTTACTCCCTCCTCCGGTATACATTCCCTAGCTTGTCCGCACCCAGGGTTGGAATCCAAGCAAGCGCGATGGCTCTCCCTGACCAACTGAACAAAGGATCCCCGGGTTCTATAAGTGAGAACACCCTCAGGTTTCTCCCATCAGTTTCACAGATTTCGTTAAGTTCGGTATTCAATAACCGTAATTTAGCCTTGGTTCAAAGTTTCATTCATTTTGGTATTCAAAAAACACATACAGCACTTCATTGCCTATGTGTAGCCCGCTTTGGGCGCCCCAGTGTTGTGTGACTTTCCCCAACACTCACCAGTCCTGGTGTTCCTCTTCAGGGCTCCGCCTCGCCTCTTCTGCTTCTCTGGACGCAGACCGGCTTCGGCAAGCCCCACTCGCATTCCGGAGGCAGACCTCCACACGCTGGTGGCTCTGCTGCTCAGCACGGATGCAGATGGCATCCTTTCTTCTTCTTCCTTCATTGGTCGCAGCTCCAGCTGCTCTCTCGCTCTCTCCAACACAGAAGCTCCCACCTGTCAACAGCCTGACTTGCCCTTTCTTTCACAGGTCTCTAGGACACCGGCCGGTGTCCTGCCTTCCTCTCAGGTCCCACCACGGCTGCCTCATCACGACACGGGTCCCCTGATATCTGCCACACAGGCCTCCATATTGCTCCCTCTGCTGCACTTTTGGTCTCCCTTTATGCACCTGCAGCCCTTTGACAGGTTGCAGGTGTGGACTTTCAATTGGGTTTGCCTGACTGTCATTAAAGGGACATGCCTGAGCTTGCAAGTACTCTGCAGGCATCCTCCTCATCCCAGTACCAAAGTGGTGAAATAAGGTTTTGGTGTTCATTACTCTTAATCGCCTCTTCCTCGTCTCAGTACTGTCAAAGGTACAACGTGGTGAAATGAGGGAAGAGGTCCTATAACAGCCCATGAAGGCAAGGGGAGGGTTAGGTTGGTCTTCCATAGGAAAAGAGGGATACTGTGTCTCGCCTGCGGGCACCCCACACCCAGTCCCTGAGGACCCTCCACCGAGGTAATCCTCCCACGCTTCTCCATCCTCAGGTTTGGGATCCAAGAACAATGGCTTTTCCGAGGCCACCTGAGAAAGTTGATCCAGGGGGAGTTGGAGTGAAAATGCCCTCAGGTTTCTCACTTTTGTCAGATAGTATTTCAGCTATGTTTAAACCCAATTGATGGCGTGGGCTTCCAATTCTAGAGTAGCATAGTTCTTTTATCTGGAAAATAGTTTCCTACTAATGTATAGGCTAGGATGTTCTATGCCGTCATGATTTTGTGATAATACGGCCCCAAGACCAATATGTGAGGCGTCGGTTTGCAAGATAAATGATCTATTGATGTCTGCCACCTTCAAAATAAGTTCACTACACAAAATTTGTTTTAGCTGGTCAAAACATGTTTGGTCTTCCGGACGCCACTTCAGTTTTTAGGGTTCCTGGTTTTTAAGCCCGTCAGTAAGAGGGGCAGAAATGGACAAGAAATTTGGAATTAATCTACGGTAGAAACCAACTAGGCCCAAAAAGGCCTCTGATTCCTTTTTAGTTTTTGAAGCTGATTTCTATAACCGCTTTAACCTTTTCAGTCTAAGGGTGAACTAGCCCCTTCCCTACAAAAAACAAATACTTTACTGCAGATCTAGCCAGCTGACATTTCTTTGTGTTCGCCATGAGCCCAGCTTTCCGTAATGCACAGGGGACTTGGTATAAATGTGACATATGTTCAGGACAGGTTTTTCTATGAATGATAATGTCATCAATGTAGGCCCCACAGAATGGCTAATATGGCTTCAAAATCTGGTCCATTAGTCTCTGAAAAGTAGTAGCGGCCCCATGTAACTTTAAAGGAAACACTTTGAAGTGCATTAACCGAAGGGGCTTAGAAAAGGCTATCTTGGGCTTATCCATGGGATTGACTGGTACTTGCCAATTACCTTTCATTAGGTCAATGGTCGAGAGGTATACAGCAGAGATATATGGCAGAGTGCTGAGCAGAGTGCAGTTCATTTCAGTTCGCTGCAGGGAAATGCGGGGAGCAAACCGAGTAAACTAACGCTTGGAAGCAGAGTGTAGAAGATATAATCAATATTAACAGCTCACTGAATGGAAAACATAATTTTCAGTGAGTACAGTGAACCTGTTCTCAATTTATCTCTCACTCCGACTTGGAAATGGAATTTATGATCGCTTGCTAACTTGTGGTGCGATAACGTGGAGAAGTAACGCCCAGTGTTCTTGCAGTAAGACGATGACAATTAACTTAATGCATATTGGGGGGGGGGCGTGGCTACGGTGCCATGTGAGAGGACGAGTCTGTGGAGGAGCTCCTGATGATCCTGTACGCCGCGGACAAAAACGGGCGAGAAATGAGGCGCACGGCGCTGAAAAAGTAGGAGCAGTCGTGTGAAGTTCCACCGCATGCATGTGGAACGAATCGCGACGAATGCAGCTGGCACGCAGAAGATAAAGGCAAAAACATCAGCCCGCATCTCGCCGGATTGGGATTCAAAATGGCGGCCCATCGGAACAAAGAAACGGGTAGGCGCCGCGGAGGCTTGGCGTCCGATCGGCGCTGATGTGGACGCCGACACCGTGGGATGTGCGAGGCCAAGTGTACATAGATAGAGGCGCAGACGGGCGGAGATACCGGCAACTGTTGGGTAGACTGAACAATAGCAATCGGCAACCGTGAAGTGCCCCCCATGCGGAGACGGCTTGAGGCGAGTGCGGGACGCGGGCAGGCTGAGGTGCTGCAGACGAAGAGTGCGAAGATGATCGCATACGCTGGCCAAGATACATTGATGCCGGCGCCGATGGGATTCGGCAGTGACGCGCGTTCCGTGCTTAGACCCACGCGAGGTTGCAACTTTGTTGCCTCGAACTAATCTGCTTGAGCGGAGAAAAGTTAAGCTCCAGGAGTCCCGGAAAACTTTCGCGCGCGCCCGCACTACGCCAGGAATCATTTT